>NC_057832.1:70113651-71363651 GCF_910594005.1 Cervus elaphus
TTTTGAGACAATGACCCAATTGTATGTAAAGCTAGGGAATTCAGAAGTATGCAATGGTATTATTATGAAGGAAAAAGTTGATTGTAGATCATGTCCAGCCTTTGTCTGTGTAACAATGATCACATTGTTACTACTCAAGAAGCAATAAGCCAAAGAAAATTGAGTTAAAAGTCACTGAAAGTTGTAAAACTTCCATTAGTTATTAAACTTAGAGACAGGCAACAATTCTTAATGTTAAAATCTTTGGCTGAGTTCATGTAGAGTGGAGCCAATAATATCTGAGCCAAAGACAGGGTTGCGCGGTGCAGAGTTGCAGTGCCTGTCTGTGTACTAAGTCACTCTGCTCTGGGGATCCTCAATGCATGGCCCCTTGAACAGATGCTTGGTGACTTTCAAACCCCTTTAGGAGAAAATAGCTACCTGCAACTCTACGTTCCTCATTCTTGAGTCCTTACACTGTGGAGTTACTATGGGGGAGGGAATTCAAAGACTTTCCCAGGACACTTACCCTCTCTGAGCCTTGTTATCCTCATCTGGAAAATGGAAATATTTATCTCACAAGGCTGGTATAAGGTTGAAAGAAATATTTTTAAACATCCTGAAGGTTTATGCTCACACTCACCCTTCTATTTGAATATCAGGGAAACATACAGTGGCAGTTCATTTGACCTAAGTTCCCCTAAGTTGAATGGAATAGGCTAACTTATGACTTCATAAATTTTACTTTTGCCAGGCAGTGTTTTAATGTTTTTAATCTTCAAAGATATTCAGAAGGCTCACAACTCTCGGACAGAGATAAATTCTGCCTACTGTGATTCCAGGCATTAACCACCCAGCGTCCCAGTCCTGAGAAAAAAATCTCCCACTCCAAATAGAAGTTCCTGAGGATTAGAAACTCTGTCTTTCCACGCTACCATTTGTTCTGAGGTTTCTCTCCAACATCTGCTTCTTTTAGTAAGAACTCAGCTTTTGGTTCCAATATCACATCCCAGCCAGTGTGCTTTGGGGAAAGCTGAATCCCTAGGAGTGGGGCGTTTGACTTCAGTCTGAGCTCATCACTAATTGCGTATCTTGTTCACACTGATTAGTTCGTGTGTGAGCATATAGATTGTTAGGTTGGTGAGGGGCATGTAGGGGTTTCCTAAGCACTGCTGGGAAGGGTGCCTTCCTACATTTCTTAGCTCCCCAACCAGGAATTGAACCCACACTCCCTGCATTGGAAAGCAAAGTGTTAACCACTGGACCTTCAGGGAAGTCCCTCTTTCCCCTCTTTAAAAAAGTTTTCCTCTCCTTCCTGTGAGAGGACTTGCACATGGCTTGCCATACTTGCACATCTTGAATGGCAGTTATTTGCTGATTCTGAATAAATCCATTTTTTTCCCTGGAGAAATAACTAGCAGTCTATTTGTTTTTAGGTCAACAAAAGGCAAAAGAAGAAGATGGACACAAATTCAAGGAGAGAGCCCTCAGAAGAATCTAAACTTGCCAATATTTTCATCCATGACCTGTAGCATTCAGAACTGTGAGAAAAAAATTTCTGTTAAGCCACCCAGTCTGTGGTGATTGTTATGGCAGCCCCAGCAAATGAATACAGCATCCTATAACTAAGGTGAAGAACAAGGCGGAAGGAAATGACTTTTGTAATGTCAGAGACAGCATTCCTTAGTGGCATTCCTGAGTTGCTAAAGCAAAATCAAGCCCAAGGCTTATTCTGCTACTGAAATTTACATGATGAAAGCAAAATTGTCCCCCTTTTTGCTTTATTGTTTCAAATGTAACTTAAACAGTTGAACCAAATACATCACTGTGTCCTTGGTATCTGCAACTATGATGACATCAGTTCAGTTCAGTTCAGTTGCTCAGTCGTGTCCGACTCTTTGCGACCCCATGAATCGCAGCACGCCAGGCCTCCCTGTCCACCACAAACTCCTGGAGTTTACTCAAACCCATGTCCATCGAGTCGGTGATGCCATCCAACCATCTCATCCTCTGTCGTCCCATTCTCCTCCTGCCCCCAATCTGTCCCAGCATCAGGGGATGCAATGAGTCAACTCTTTGCATGAGGTGGCCAAAGTACTGGAGTTTCAGCTTCAGCGTCAGTCCTTCCAATGAACACCCAGGACTGATCTCCTTTAGGATGGACTGGTTGGATCTCCTTGCAGTCCAAGGGACTCTCAAGAGTCTTCTCCAACACCACAGTTCAAAAGCATCAATTCTTCGGCGCTCAGCTTTCTTCACAGTCCAACTCTCACATCCATACATGACCACTGGAAAAACCATAGCCTTGACCAGATGGACCTTTGTTGACAAAGTAATGTCTCTGCTTTTTAATATGCTGTCCAGGTTGGTCATAACTTTCCTTCCAAGGAGTAAGCGTCTTTTAATTTCATGGCAGCAATCACCATCTGCAATCATTTTGGAGCCCCCAAAAATAAAGTCTGACACTGTTTCCACTGTCTCCCCTTCTATTTCCCATGAAGTGATGGGATCAGATGCCATGATCTCAGTTTTCTGAATGTTAAGCTTTAAGCCAACTTTTTCACTCTCCTCTTTCACTTTCATCAAGAAGCTTTTTAGTTCCTCTTCACTTTCTGCCATAAGGGTGGTGTCATCTGCATATCTGAAGTTATTGATATTTCTCCCGGCAATCTTGATTCCAGCTTGTGCTTCTTCCAGCTCAGTGTTTCTCATGATGACATAATCAGTGTTTAATAATAGTTGTTTAAAGACTAAAGGAAGGAATGAAAGAATAAGCCACAAAGGGACTGTAGTGTGTTGATCAGGGAAGCCCAGTGAGGCAGCAAGCAACAGAAGAATGAATCATTCTTATTATCACTATTATTACTACATTCCATTGGCCATTTTCCTTCCATATGGATGAGGAGCCAGATAGTACCATTATTAAGCAACAGAGCTAATTGAAAAAGGTGACCTGTACTTATTATGACAAAAGTTGTTTAATCAGCAGACATCTGAAGGTGTAAAAAAAATCCCCTCAATTTCTACACCTACAAATTTCTAATTAGAAGCACAAGACTGCTACAACCAGATCACTTCTGATCTCTTAAGCCCATGCAGATAGCTTCTTCATTTTAGAGTTGAGAAAACAGAAGGCTTAGTGAGGTGAAGTGCCTTTTCCAGGTTACATAGTGTGATGACTGAGGAGCAAAGGGAGAGAACAAAAAGAAACCGAATTTTTCTGAAGAAGAAAAAGATTTTCTGGGATAAGTGTTCATTCCTTTTAGTTATATTATTCCCAAAGTGATAAGGCAATACCTTCTTTTCCTGCTCAAGAGAAACTGGTTTTCTTTACAAACATAGACCACCTCTTCTCAGAATAGGGAACAATGATGGCATTGTGTAGCCACTATAGGAATAATCTAAATGAAAGACATGCACTTATTCAGATGTTAGCCAATCAAACAACTTTTAGTGGAATGAGTGAGTCATAAAGTAGTGAAATTTTATAACATTAAGTAGAAAAGAACACACAAATGTCAGAAAAAAATCCTTAAACAAAACCCTTTAGTTCAGGAAACATACTTAAATCTTAAGCAGTGTTTTGTGTTCTTATTACATTTTAGAAAAACTTTGACATTGCGTGTGGCAAGATGAAAGATGAGGTAATAAGACGTGCTCTGATGCTCAGTTGTGTCCAACTCTTTCGACCCCATAGACTGTACCCCACCAGGCTCCTCTGTCCACGGATTCTCCAGGCAAAAATGCTGGAGTGGGGTGCCATTTCCTCCTCCAGGGGATCTTCCCAACCCAGGGATTGAACCCACGTCTTTTCCGACCTATGTCTTTTACATCTCCTGCATTGGCAGGCAGCTTCTTTACCACTAGCACCACCTAAGAAGACATTGCGTGCCAAGTAGCTGCAGTCATGTCCAACTCTTTGCCATCCCATGGACTGTAGCCTGTCAGGCTCCTCTGTCCATGGGATTCACTAGGCAAGAATACTGGAGTGGGTTGCCATGCCTTCCTCCAGGGGATCTTCTTACCCCAGAAATCAAAGCCATGTCTCATATTTCCTGCATTGGGAGGCGGGTTCTTTACCACTAGCACCAGCCACCTGGAAAGTAGGAAGTCATTAAGTAAGTTGTAAAAAGAAGTTGAGAAGTTGACAGCAATAAAAAGGCACTAGATAATATAAAGAAGAAATGTTTTGAAACTGCTCAAAGGAAAAGCAACTTTTAAGAGACTTTAGAAACATTAAAAAGTAGAGTTTTACACTGCTAATCAAAATCAAATCAATCATTAGAAAAAGTTTTCATAGTTCTTCCAGATATGGAAGAATAGGACCAAGATATATAATTGGTGAGAGAAAAGGACCATAGTTCCTAACATATGGATAGTGTTCCTGAACATAAGATCAGAACAAATGGAAGGTAATCAATATTCAGACACAAATAAAATGAACTTAGAAATCACTTTAATCTGCAGATCAAAAGAGCTTACTTGGCAAAAAGCAGAACTGATAGAACAGATCAATAAATAGATATAACAGGTTAAAGTATGAATACTCAAAAGAAAAAAAATCTGATAAGCTATAAGGGAAGAAATTCCAGACTGACTTTATACTTCTCTGTAACATGAAATGCCAGGAGTCAATATAGCAACATCTTTGGTGATTTGAGTTGTGAATTCAACATTTCCTCACCTATATTTTTATTTTTGGGAGTCAAGAGAAAGTCTTTTTCACTAATGCCAGGTCCTTGAGAATCCTGTCCTGAAGCGGGAAAAAAATAAACACTCAAAGTACTCCAGAAAATTAGGAGCTCTATCAAAATAAAGGAACCAAGAATAGGGATGCCAACTATTGATAATCTTTGAAATATTCAAATATAGAAATACTTGTTGATAATTGTTGCAAGCGTAGTCACAAAGCAGAGGCATTTATAATAAATATATATATTTTTTAAAATTTATTTTTTATTAGTTGGAGGCTAATTACTTCACAACATTTCAGTGGATTTTGTCATACATTGATATGAATCAGCCATAGATTTACACGTATTCCCCATCTATATATTTATATTTTTTAAATGAGGTTTTACTAAAATGCTTAGTCCAGTGTGTGAAAAATGAATGCAATAAAAATTAAATAGATGCATTTAGTATTAGTATCACATAAATAAAATTTAAGCAAGTTAATAAATGAAAGTAGAAGGATTGTGTTTGTGCATTTAACATTAAGCACCCAAACCTGTTTTAAAGATATATTAAGAGACTTTAAGAACCAAGTAACAGAATGCTAAAATTTATAAAATAAATATTGATTAAAAGATACTGGGAGAAAATGAGAGAAAGTATGAAAGAGTTTTTAACAGCGCTTTTAGTCACTCATGACATAGTAAATAGGCAAGAAGTACATATATGGAGATAGAGAAAATTTGAAGATGATAACCAGAGAAAATTCAGAAAGATAAGTACAAAGAATATATTGAAAAACTAAATATACATATGGACAATGACCAGACTATATAAAAATGGAATTTTGGCCCACAACCTGCAGTGATCAACTCAGGAAGCCAACCTACTATCGATAGCAGCCTGTTTGGAAAACCAAACAATAACTGCTGTAGTGATCTGCCCCAAACAGCCAGCTCGTGATTAAAAACTGACAGCTTCCCTAATTAATAACCACCTCTGCTTCCAACTTATAACCAATTGAACAAAGCCAAATATGCAATGTTAACCAATCACATTGATGCCATGCTTCTAGCTAGCCTGCCTACCACTTCCTGTGCCAACAACCTCCAATCAAGGCATACCTGAAGTTTTTTTTTCCATTACAAAGCATTCCACTCTTGCTTATCTTTGAGTGTCTGCCAACACAAATGACGATGATTGACTCCCTTGCTATTTAAGCTCTCCATAAACAATCATTTCTTTTTCTCATTTAGGTGGTTTTTTTTTAAATTTCCACAACTTTAATTATTATTAAATGAAATGAAATGAAAAATTTAAGTCTGAGAAATGAAATATTTCCTGCCATATCAATAAACAAGGATGTCACAATCATCAGCAATTCCAGCCCTTCAGTGTGAACTGTTGAGTCCTAAGGGCATTCAGGAAGGAGAATACCTGCTATCTGTGTGCATCAGTTGCTAAGTCGTGTCCAACTTTTTGTGAACCCATGGACTGTAGCCAGCCAGGCTCCTCTGTCCATGGGATTTTCCATGCAAGAATACTGGAATGGGTTGCCATTTCTTTCTCCAACCTGCTATCTAATAGCCAGCAGATTGCAGCCAATCCCTATGGTGAGCCCCAAGGGAGCTCAGAATGTGAAAAACACAGGATACTGGCCCCAGGATAACTGAGATGCATATGAAAGGAATGATTTCAGCAAGCTCAGACTCTGGCATCTTCCCCTACATAGAAAAGTGCTAAATTCCTTAACCTGGGATATCTGATTTTCTTTAATTAACAATAATATTTTGATGTTAAGACTACCTGCTCTTTGTTGTAAAACTTCTATATAACCTGGCTCTCCCGTTCGCCTCCTCAGAGCAGTTCTCTCAGGATTACTTGAGATGCTGTCTCTGGGCTTGAAGTCCTAAAAACTCCCACCAAATCAAACATGACTCTGAACTTTTAGGTTGTGACTACTTTTTTTAAGTTGACATGTCCTAATTTTTAATATGTATTAAATATTTTTCAAAAGAGCAAGAATTCTTCTAAAAGTACTCTCTGACTGCAAGGCAATACAATTAATTGTGAATTACAAAATGTTATAGAAAAATAGTCATCTGAAAATTAAAGATAAAAATAATTGAAACCTATGAAATGGTTATTTCATAGTGAAAGAGGAAATAAAAAAGCACTAAATATTTGGAAAATAAAACAGTAAGAATTAATTCATGAAATGTATGAATTTAGGGAAAAATTATCCATCGTCTTAAGCATTTCCATTACAGAAGGGAAGGATTACAAATAATGTCATCAAGATGGCAACACAGATCATTGCTGACTACAGTCCCCCTCACAAGAAGACCAACTAGCCACTGTCCATAGACAGGACATGATTATGAAAATGCCTGAACACAAGGTGAGGTGAAATAGCCCCTTGAATCACAGAGATCAAGAAGGACCCTGTTATAAGGGTAATGGGAAGAACTACACTCTGACTGCATTGCCCCTCCCCGAGGCAAGCACATCTGAGAGGGCCCTACTGGGCCTACAGTTTCTCCAGTGGGGAAGAAGTATACCAAAGTGAGCATCCACTTCCCCCAATGTCAGGATGCTTCCCAGGCTGCCGACTATGATCTCACTCCTCACAAGGCTCACTGGGGAACTCTGTAGGGTTTGACTCCTGTGGATCAGAAACAAACAGAGGAGGAGGGTGGGGCCACAGCAACCAGTGCTCAGGTCTTGGCAGACCGCATTTCTCTTCACACATGCATGAGAGCAAAGATCACAGATGGTGACCCCATTTGGCTAGGGAGCTTAGTCATTATTTTTGTCTGATTTGGGTTGCAGGATATAAAATCAACATACAGAAGCCAACTCCTTTTCTATGCACTAACAATTATCTGAAAAAGACATAAAGGAAACAATGCCATTTCAATAGCATTCAAAACAATAAAATGGTTATGAGTAAATTTAATGAAGAAGGTGAAAGATCTCCACACAGAAAGCTGTAAGATATTGATTAAAGAAGTTCAATAAGGCACAAAGAAATGGAAAGATAACCTCTTTCATGGATTGGAAGATTTAATATTACTAAAATGTCCATACTACCCCAAACAATCAATAGGTTTAATGGAATCTGTATCAATATTTCAAGGGTATTTTTTCATAGAAATAGAAAAAATTCCTAAAATTCACATCAAACCACAAAAGACTTCAGCCAAAAATAAATAAATATTATAAAGAATACATGGTATATATACACAATGAAATATTATTCAACCATAAAGAGGAGATCCTCCCATTTATGACAATGTATAGATGAATCTTGAAGGCATTATGCTAAGTGAAAGGGCAGAGAAAGACAAACACTGTATGTGAAAACTAAGAGAAAAAAACACATGAACTCATAGAAATAGAGGACAGGTAGGTGGTTGTCAGAGGTGAGGACTGGGGGAAATGCGTGAAGATGGTCAAAGAGAACCAACTTCTATTTATGAGAAGAAGTAGTTCTGGGGATGTAATGTACAACATGGTGACTGTCGTTAACAATACTGTATTGTATATTTGAAAGTTGCTTGAGAGTAGATTTTAAAATTTCTTGACTTTCCTCCCCCCAAAATTGTAACTATGTGAGGTGATGGTTGTTAGCTGAACTTATTGTTATATATACATATCACATATCATTACTTTGAATGTGTTAAGCTTATACATAGTCTATGCCAGTTTTATCTCAATAAAATTAAAAACAATATCAAAAGTAAATGAATGAGCAGAATTCAAATAATGAACTGAGTATGAATGAAATGAACTGAGTATGCAACTCAGTGAGTGAAATCAGCTTTGTAAGTGGTAGTGAACTCTATGTATGACCTTGAACATCTCACTCTTCCTGGTCTCACCCCCCTTGCTAAACCTCTCAGTTTTCTCTGCTGTCAGATAATTAATAGGGAGCCTTTGAGGGTGGTACATTCCTTAGTTTATTGGTAAGTTGCTCTCAAGAAAGTGCTTTGAAGCAAAGCTAATTTCCACCAATGTGAGAAGATTTGGTCTTATCAGAAGAAAGTTATTTGAATACATGCCAAAAAACATGTTTTCTATCTTTCCTTGGTTGAACACTCAATGGGAGTTACTCTCATTAGCTCCCGTTCTTTATGGCATTTGAATAAAACAGACGTCAGTCCTGAAGATGATAAATGAATAATAAATTTTAATTGGCACTTTAGCTCATAAAATATAAACAGTCATTAAATTCATCCAGAAAATTGTTAAAATGGATGTGCTAAAAATTGCAGAATATGCCAAAATAGCAGCTTTAAGATCTTCTGATTCTCTTACATTCTCAAGGCTAAATCCTACAGTCAAAATTTCTAATGGAAGATATAGAGAATTTGTTTTTTTTTTTGGAAGGGATCAGAAATGTGGAGAAGAAGGAAGTGAATCGAAATATATGGGTGTAAAACTAAAACAATTCTTCCATTGAAATGTAAATGATGTGTTCTTTGTTTTCACAAATACATGAGTGCTGCTATAGGGACTGTGGGGGAAAAGAAAGACAAGTAGATGTGGCTCCTTCTCTGATACACTAGATAGGAGGAAGAAAATGTTCCTTTTTATTTTTGAAATGATTTTTTTAAATGTATTTATTTTTGGCTGTTCTGGGTCTTCACTGCTGCTTGGGCTTTTCTTTAGTTGTGGAGAGTTGGGGCTACTTCTCTAGTTGTGGTGGGCTTGTCGTTGCTGTGGCTTCTCTTGCCTCTGAGCACGGGCTCTGTCTAGGTCACGTGGACTTCAGTAGGAGTGGAGGCCCATGGGCTCAGTAGTTGTGGCTCCTGGCCTTAGAGCACAGGCTCAATAGCTGTGAACTTAGTTGCTCCACAGCATGTGGGATCTTCCTGGACCAGGGATCAAACCTGTATCTTCTGCATTGGCAGGCAGATTCTTTAGTACTGAACCACCAGGGAAGCCCTGCTCCTTTTTACAATAAGCAAATTAGATTTGAGTAGGTGTGGACTGAATGTTAACAGATGAACAGAGAGAATTCATGCCCTCAAGGAACTAATCATGCCCTAATGTTATTGCAAATAAATAAGGCTTCCGTTTGCAGGATCTTTGAAAAATAAGACTCTGTGTGGATCTGTGCTGGTGGCTTCTAGAAAGTTTGTCACATGACATTTTTCCTCATCTTTTAGCCTGGGTGACCTAAAATTGCCAGGGATCAAATTGCCAATAGCCGTTGGATCATAGAAAAAGCAAGAGAGTTTGAGAAAAACATCTACTTCTGCCTTATTGACTACGCCAAAGTTTTTGACTGTGTGGACCACAACAAACTGTGGAAAATTCTTAAAGATATGGGAATACCAGACCACCTGACCTGTCTCCTGAGAAATCTGTATGCAAGTCAAGAAGCAACAGTTAGAACCAGACGTGGAACAATGGATTGGTTCCAAATTGGGAAAGGAGTACGTCAAGGCTGCATATTGTCACCCTGCTTATTTAGCTTATATGCAGAGTACATCATGGGAATGCCAGGCTGGATGAAGCACAAGCTGGAATCAAGATTGCCAGGAGAAATATCAATAACCTCAGATATGCAGATGACACCACCCTTATGGAAGAAAGCGAAGAACTAAAGAGCCTCTTAATGAAAGTGAAAGAGGAGAGAAGAAGAGTCGGCTTAAAACTCAACATTCAGAAAACTAAGATCATGGCATCCAGTCCCATCACTTCATGGCAAATAGATGGGGAAACAATGGAAACAGTCACAGACTTTAATTTAGGGGGCTCCAAAATCACTGCAGATGATGACTGCAGCCATAAAATTAAAAGACACTTGCTCCTTGGAAGAAAAGTTATGACCAACCTAGACAGGATACTAAAAAGCAGAGACATTACTTTGCCAACAAAGGTCTGTCTAGTCAAAGCTATGACTTTTCCCGTAGTCATGTATGGATGTGAGAGTTGGATTTTAAAGAAAGCTGAATGCCGAAGAATTGATTCTTTTGAACTGTGGTGTTGGAGAAGACTCTTGAAGGTCCCTTGGACAGCAAGGAGATCCAAACAGTCCATCCTAAAGAAAATCAGTCCTGAATATTCATTGGAAGGACTGATGTTGAAGCTGAAACTCCAATACTTTGGCCCCTGATGTGAAGAACTGACTCATTAGAAAAGCCCCTGATGCTGGGAGAGATTTTAAGCAGAGGAGAAGCGGATGACAGAGGATGAGATGGTTGCATGGCATCACTGATGCAATGGACATGAGTTTGAGCAAGTTCTGGGAGTTGGTAATGGACAGGGAAGCTGGGCATGCTACAGTACATGGGGTCACAAAGAGTCAGACACGACTGAGCAACTGAACTGAACTGAACTGAAGACCTCTGTTTTCAGGATCTTTGAAAAATAAGACTCAGTGTGGATCTGTGTTGGTGGCTTCTGGAAGGTTTGTCGCATGCCATTTTTTGTCACCTTTTAGCCTGGGTGACCTAAAAAGACATTGGCCAATTTGAAAGTCACAAAAGTGTCTTCCTTTGATGCACTAAGTTCATGTCTATAAATTTGCTTAAGCGAATAATAAAGAATGTGTGTCAGATTTAATTGTGAGAATATTCATTGCAGAATTGATGATAGTAGCTAAAAATGGAGGGCAGGCTTCTCTTATAACTCCACTCACTGGTAAAGAATCTGCCTACAAGATTCTTTACAGAGACCGGGGTTCGATTCCTGGATCAGGAAGATACCTTGGAGAAAGAAATGGCAACCCACTCCAGTATTCTTGCCTGGAGAATTTCAGGAGGAATTGAATTCCAGTATTCTTGCCTGGAGGAACCTGGTGGGTTATACAGTCCATGGTTTTCAAAGTGTCAGACATGACTGAGTGTCTAACACTTTCACTTCTTTCATGTAAATAGTCAACAATAGGAATTTATCTACTTAATGTACAGTCATTCAATGGGTCACTGCAGTGTTTGGACAACATGAAAAGTACTACTTGCCAAGATATGAGGTCTGAAGAAGAAAGCACAGCATCTGGTAGAAGTATCTTCAAAGCAGGGAAATGGGTGGTCAAACAGGATTCACTGTCTAAACTTCTCTTTCTTGAAGGAAACTAAAGTACAGAAGACAAGCTATGCCTGAGACTGCTACTTACTTCTGTTCTCTCTTAGGAAGAGAAATGATTTTATTCTGGCCAATGGGTTAAAAACAAATGAACAAAAAACCAAAAACATTTACCAGCTTCTCTTTAGTTAGAGATGGCAAATAAAATGAAAGCAAAAAGTAATGAGTGGGAATCCTAGGAATGCCAGCTAAGAGGACAGGTGGTGGGGCATGAGCCCCTCTTGTCCTTTCCCCTCTCTGCCTTTCTGTTGACTGGAATCTGGGAATGATGGCAGGAGTTCAAGCAGCCATCTTGAACCAACAACTGACCATGAGCCATATACCATGAGCTGACCTTGAGGTTGAACTCAAGGTTCTTTAATAGAGTAGAAATATGGAGAAGCCTGAGTTTCCAGTGATAAGGAAATACAATATGAGCCCGGGACTGCCTACCTCCAGAATTCTTTACATAAGATGAAAATAAATCCTTGTAGACTTAAGCCACCTTTATCTGGATTTTATATTCAGCTGAATCTAATTCCAACTGATTCACCAACTAAGTAAATCAGAGACCAAGTGGAAATCAAAAGGTTCCTCAAAGAATCACTGTAAGTAGGAGGCTTTTGTCAGGAGAGTCATAACGGACAATATTATTTAATAAAGAGTATTAATATTGCTTTCAGTTCAGTCACTTAGTCATGTCCAATTCTTTGTGACCCCATGGACTGCAGCATGATAGGCTTCCCTGACCATCACCAACTCCCAGAGCCTATTCAAACTCACGTCCATTGAGTTGGTGATGCCATCCAACCTTCTCATCCTCTGTCATCCCCTTCTCCTGTCTTCAGTCTTTCCCAGCATCAGGGGCTTTTCTAATGAGTCAGTTCTTTGCATCAGGTGGCCAAAGTATCGGAGCTTCAGCTTCAGCATCAATACTCCCAGTGAATATTCAGGATTGATTTCCTTTAGGATGGACTGGTTGGATCTCCTTGCTGTCCAAGGGACCTTCAAGAGTCTTCTCCAACACCACAGTTCAAAAGAATCAATTCTTCGGCATTCAGCTTTCTTTAAAATCCAACTCTCACATCCATACATGACTACGGGAAAAGTCATAGCTTTGACTAGACAGACCTTTGTTGGCAAAGTAATGTCTCTGCTTTATAATATGCTGTCTAGGTTGGTCATAACTTTTCTTCCAAGGAACAAGTGTCTTTTAATTTCATCGCGGCAGTCACAATCTGCAGTGATTTTGGAGCCCCCTGAAATAAAGTCTGTCACTGTTTCCATTGTTTCCCCATCTATTTGCCATGAAGTGATGGGACTGGATGCCATGATCTTAGTTTTCTGAATGTTGAGTTTTAAGCCGACTTTTCTACTCTCCTCTTTCACTTTCATCAAGAGGTTCTTTAGTTCTTTGCTTTCTTCCATAAGGGTGGTGTCATCTGCATATCTGAGGTTATTGATATTTCTCCTGGCAATCTTGATTCCAGCTTGTGCTTCATCCAGCCCAGCATTTTGCATGATGTACTCTGCATGTAAGTTAAATGAGCAGGGTGACAAAATACAGCCTTGACGTACTCCTTTCCTGATTTGGAACCAGTCTGTTGCTCCATGTTCAGTTCTAACTGTTGCTTCTTGACCTGCATACAGATTTCTTAGGAGGCAGTTCAGGTGGTCTGGTATTCCCATCTCTTTAAGAATTTTGAATATTTAAGAATATTGCCTTACCCAGTAATAATTGTTAGCATTTACTTTTCTCAATTAGAAGAGCCAGGTATAAAAATGTCTCTGAATTTTGTTTTCCAAATATGTCTGTCACTGATGATGTTGGTTGAATCTGATGATTTAAGAATATGTTCATGTGAAAAATTTAGTCATCCTATAAACAACACTGGAGAGTCTAAGACAGCTGGTGGTATCTGAAAATTTTAAAAATATATTCAACTTTAATATATTTTCTTTGTTATAATGCAGTCTCTCTCTGTTGCCAGAAACATTTGGCAAAGTCTTTTAAACCTAGAAAGTTAATTTTCTGTGTATAATTTTTAAAGAAAATAAAGGAAAAGAGAGCTGAGTGCCTTGTTAGGGTCAGTCTGGCTTTAAAAAAGAAAGACTAATTAGGGAAAGTGAGATGCTTGTAAAAGAGAATAAGAGTTCTGCAGAGATAGCAAGTGAGAACCAGAAGTGACAAGTGAAAATATAAAGTCTAGGAAATTTGAAGAAATCTTGGGGAGGCCATTAACATAGAATAGGAGACTCAAATCAAATTTATATGAATCTCAAAGTGTAAGATCCTGCAGCTGATATTGAAGCAACCTTTTCATATGTGCTACTGAATACTCCGATATGTATTCTCAAATCCCTTACTACAGGATCTGAGATCAAGGTGAAACGTGAGTGAAGAAAATTTTAACATCTTACATAAGAAGTTAGCCCATTCTCAGACACTAGGCAAAGTTGCTCTCTCCAAGAATTCTTCACTTGAAATGCTCCTGATCTGACTCCTTGAGTTTTTCCATAGGGAATTAACAAATAAAAAACAGACTATCTAGAACACTCATGAGAAATTAAGCCCAGATTAACATGGCAGACTATGGATTTCAGTAAAACACACAACTCTTCTTTTTGAAAATAGATGGTGAGATTGTAGTTGTTCATTTATTATTATTCTTGACAACGCTTTAAACTCTAAGCTGATATCCTTACCACCTCTAAATTCTTACACTCTAAAAGAATATATGGTTTCATAGAATGTTAGTTATAGCACTGAAACTGAAAAAAATATGGTGAAAGTAAGTTATTATAACCTCATCTAAGAATTTTACATTTACTATCAACAGATGATTCTAATTACCCTTTACTCCTACCCTTTGCATGCGTGCTAAGTCACTCCAGTCATATCTGACTTTTTGCAACCCTGTGGACTATAGCCTGCCTGGCTCCTCTGTCCTTGGGATCCTCCAGGCAAGAAAAATGGAGTGGGTTGCCATGCCCTTCTCCAGGGGATCTTCCTGACCCAGGGATTGAAAGTGCATCTCTTATGTCTCCTGTATCAGCAAGCAGGTTCTTTGCCACTAGGGCTACCTAGGAAGCCCCCTCCTACACTCTACTCCTAGTGAAAAATGGGGCTTCTCTTTATAGGAAAGATTGAAGGAATTTCTTTCATCACAAGTCCCACTTTTGTTACTCGGTGGGTTCCTCTTCCATCTCCATGTTTCTCAATAGCGCCTTTGTTCTTCACCCTGGACACTGTAGCCCAACCCAAGCAGATGAGCCTCCTACACTTTGTTAAAGAGGAAGAGGGGAATTTCAGGATATCAACAAGGTATGGCCAAGGTTTTTTGTAAGATACAGAGTCATATGTTTCACATATTGGAATTTAAGACCAAATTCCCAGGAACTCTCATGGCCGTTACTGCAACTAAAAGCACAGAAGAGGTTGAATGTACCTAACAGCCCTTCCTAGCAGTCATTTACCCTTGCTCCTTGTTAGCACTTAACACTTATGAAACTTTTTTTTTTTTGCATTTGCCCTCACTAAGATTCAAATTAAAAGCATATGACAGCTATCTGGTTCCCATAGCTCAGGACTCCACAGCTGTCTTAGGCTGGACCATCCAGGAATCCCATCTGCCCACTCTCTTCTCTGGCCTGTGGAATAAAACTCTCTCAGTTATGTTTTCCTTTTGAACATAAGCCCTACCAATTTGGACTCTACTCATCTATTTGGGGGCCTTTCTTTCATAGATCATTTTTAAACTTGAGAATGTTTCATCATTCTCCTTCTAGGTGTGACGCATTCACTTTTCAACAGTACTGCTGCTGCTGCTGCTAAGTCGCTTCAGCTGTGTCTGACTCTGTGTGACCCCATAGACGACAGCCCACCAGGCTTCCCCGTCCCTGGGATTCTCCAGGCAAGAACACTGGAGTGGGTTGCCATTGCCTTCTCCGTCAACAGTACTAGCCAGTCCCTAAATCCACCCTTAAGCATCGAAATCTAGGATATGATCCTTGTACTATGCCCAGCAGTGGTGTTGCATGTCACTTACATTTCAAAAGCAATGCCCACAGACTTAAATCTGCAAAGTCCTTAAGACTTAACATTTATTACTGAGTAAAGATAATTCTGGTCCATTTTCTGGGGTATATTCTTTAAGTTCATCATATGGCATGATATGATAATATTACCTTAGTGAACCATAGAGGCAGCTGTGTATAAGGAAAGTAGAACCCTTTGGTAGCACTGACAATGGTATGCTCAACTTTGTTGTTTAGAGAGTTATTTTTATAATGGAATCTTATAAATATTTAAATATGTTAAACTTGTTGAAAGAAAAATTCAAATTTGAGTTTTATATCCCTACAGAAATTATTCCCAAATCTGCAGCTGCGTTTTGGACTGGTAATACACCAGTTCTGTTGGTAAGATACTTGATAGTGAGGAGCCATTGGAATTCTCTACTCAGCTTATTCCTCTCCTGCAGTTGCTTACCTGTGATGGCCAGCTGAGTCACAAAAAAGGTCATCCTTGACTTCCTCTTCCTCCTCCAGGTAGAGAGCAGCACAATGGCATTTCCAACAATGGTGAAAACAAAGAGGACCCACAGAGTTATCAACTGCTCAGTCTGTGAAAAACAAAGCAACAAAAAACCAGTGTAAGTGAGAACCCTAGTACTTTACAGAAAGCAAGGCTCAGGCTTTGTTGTTGAAATGTCTTCCTCCTGGTCTCCTGTCCCCCACCTGTCAAAGCTCTGCTCTCAAGAGAACAAAAACACAATGGTCCTTATTTACAGTGGCAGCAGTGTAAATTGATGCAACCATCATAAAGATCTATTTGGAAATATATGTCAGCAGACAAAAATATAGGCACAGTATTCTTTGGCTAAGCAATTTTAAGCCTATGTGAAAGAATTCTAGGTGTTAGAAAGAGCACTACAATCACAAAGATGTGTCTATTTATTGTAAGAAGAAATTTGAAATTGTTTAAAGATAACAGGATAGTTAAGTAAATAAAGCACTTCAATTCAGTGAACTATTATGTAGCTATTAACAACGACAGACCTGAAGAGTATGTGGCAACATTAAAAATGCTTATAATATAATGGTAAATGGAAAACATAATAAAATTATATATTGGGTATGATTACAACTCTGCAAAATTATACATGTAGGAAAAGAACTGAAGTGTACTAAAATGTTAAGAGTGGTTATTTTAGTGTGATTATGGGTTTTCTTACTCTTTTTCCTTTGACCGAATTGTATAATACAGGAATATTAAAATTCCACTGAGAAAATGTATAATTAGTAAGAGTGAAAAAAAAGTAGGAATGCTACTCATTCAAAATGTCAAGTTCTTTATAAAAAGTTTCCCACTCTCCCTTTAATGGAATTTTTCAGCTATCTTAAGTCCAAAGCCCAGAAAAACAGAGGCAACAGGATGGGCTGGACACAGGGACTGGGGAGGGCCGCGCTGTAGGTGAGAACAGGGCCCAAGGGGACCCAGAGGCAAATCGGAGATCAGGAGCTGAGAGACTTCAGCCCAAAATGTCTGGGCGGAATCCTGATAAGAATGTGCACGTCTAAGACCAGGATGCAAAGTGTTTTTCCTATTTGGAGAAGACAGTAAGAAGAGCCTGAAGAAGGGACTTCCCTGGCAGTAGAGTTGTTGAGACTTTGCCTTCCTGTGTGTGGGGTGCAGGTTTGATCCCTGGTTAGTGGGGCTAAGATCCTATATGCCTCAAAGCCAAAAAACCAAAACATGGAACAGAAGTGAAATTGTAATAAATTCCATAAAGATTTTTAAAATGATCTACATTAAAAAAATCTTATATGAAAAAGAAGAGCCTGAAGAAATCCCTTATAATGATAAAATTGTATGTGATAAAATTGTATCCTGGCCAGGCGAGAGGACCCAGCTATTTGGTCAAACTCTAGTGTAAGGTGGTTGTTGTGAGGTTAACATCTATAATGACTTGACTTTAAATAAAGCAGATTACCCTACCTAATACGGGTGGACGTGGACTTCATCCAATAAGTTGAAAGCTTTAAGAGAAAAAGCTGAGGTTGCCCCCAGAAGAAGGAGGATTCCCTGAAGAATTCATTATAGAACATAGATATCAAGCCTGAGTTTCCAGCCTGTCACCTCCTTTAAGAATTTCAGACTTGGAGTCCCCACAATCATGTGAGCAAATTTCTTAAAGTAAGTCTCCTCCTTTCTCTCTTTCTCTCAATATAATATATTAAATATTTATCTGGGCTTTCCTGGTGGTTCAGTGGTAAAGAATCTGCCTGTTAGTGCAGGAGATATTGATGTGTTCCCAGAGTCAGAAAGATCCCCTGGAGGAGGAAATGGCAATCCACTCCAGTATTCTTGCCTGGGAAATCCCATGGACAGAGGAGCCTGGCATGCTACTGTCCATGGGGTTGCAAAAGAATCGGACATGACTTAGCAACTAAACAACGTATCTATCTATCTTCTATCTAATCCGTCTATCTTTCTATTGGTTCTGTTTTCTGTGGAGAACTCTGACTGAAACACTCCCTGAAAATCTGAGGCATCACAGCAGCACTTTCTCTTATGCCATATTAATTTTAAATTACACAGTAACAGACAAATCAATTCTTTAAAAACTATAATGAACCAGATAAAGCTCAGATCCCATTTGCCCACCACTTTTAGTCTTGATCAAGTCCCTTCTCTCAGAAAGTAAATATCCTTTCAATTGCATTGTATATCCTTCTTATCCTTTGAAAAATATGTCATAAGCATGCACACACACATCCATGTTAATTAAATATCAAGCTGATATTAAAGCTCTCCATCTCACATGTACAGATGAATTCTGAGGCCCTGGTAGAGGTCTGGGCCACAGAATGGTAGAAGTTAGGGAACGTTCCTTGTGGTGGTGGTGGTGTTGGGGGCAGGGTGTGTGCACAAGTGGAGTGAGAGGACCAGAGGGTGGACAATCTCTGCTGCTTTGAAGGGCACCAGTGACAACACCTCACCTCCATCATGCTTACATCATCTCTCATTTGGAAGACAGTGTCTTTGCTCAGCACCAGGCTTCCTGATTTTCTCTGGTCCTTTTCTGACCAGAAGGGATACCTTTTTCTGGATGACTCATTTCTCTAGCAGCCTGAAAATGGGTGGCACTGAGAAAGCATTAGGAATGGAAACTAATTGTTATGAAAAGGGTTGTTCTGAGACTTTGTAAGAGAATTCTCTCCTTTGAGATCCATGGACAACTGTGCTGTCGGGAGCAGATACAGGAGGGGAGGCCTTGATGGGCCAGTCTGACCTTCCCTATTCAGCAGCTCATATGTAGGTAGTGAACATAAATAAGTGGTTTGAACTTGGAGGACCTGCTTTTTAAAACTGTAGAACAACCTGGGGACCAATGCAAGAAAATAGGTGGCTTGGAAGTCTGAGCAGATCTTTTGTGGACATTATGATGATGGCAGATGACACAGGAGATGCATCAAGCATATATGTCCCCAGTATGGTCCTAATGTCATTTGCTCTCTTGCTCTCTGGGAAGATGATGGCCTCCTGGTAGTGTACATGATTCAGGAAAGATCAAGGAGCCCTTAGAGCAGGTGGTGTGGCAGGTGGGGCCTGCAAAGTCCTTTCCGGGCCTGCTGAGAACACAAACGAGAGCTTTTCTAAGAATTTCTCCTATTTCTCTTAGGAGATCTTTTTCACCTGGAGAAGTGTTTCGATGCCTTAAAAAATTCCTTGCTTTGAATTATAAAACACTATACCATATCCAGAAAATTTTCTCCATTTGGGTGGAGGTGGAGGGTAGTTTATTTCCATACTTGTCCAGTACTAGTCAATCTCTGTTGAACTCTTTCAGCCTCAGATGAAGAAGAAAAGGAATGTTAGAATGCTTATGATTTTTTTGTTTTCATCAGATCAGAAATCCAGGTCTCCACAGTGAATGGGGAGAAAGTAGCATGTGGAAGCAGACAAAGAAGGAGGCCTGGCACTCTGAGGGGACAAGCGAGTGCAGTGAATACAGGCTGTTTTCCTCACTGAGTCCGCTGTCTTCCCCAGCACCACTCCTGGCCCTGCCCAGCTCCAGCCTCCCTTTAACTAGGAGAAGGCAGTTGGCTGTCATTCTCCTCCCTGGAGTCTGAGGCCATCAGTGAACTCCCCACAGAAATCCAGCCCAGCCTCAGCCTCTGGACTGCGCCTTCCTGGGTGGGATTCCCTGGGGGCCTGGCCTCCCTCCCTGATTCAACAGGATGATTCTTACTTCACGGGAGAGAGAGTGAACAGCCTTCTGCCTGTGCTCCGGCATCTCCACGCCTTACAGAGACAACCTCCAACTTTACAGCAAGTCGGCATCAACTTTCCCTATTTTCTACTACTGACACAGGTTTTTTTCCAACGAAAATTACACTGAAGGACTTTGGGATGAGAATTAGGAAGAGAATTAAGTGAACCCAGGGTAATTTTGAACTAGAAGTCAAGGGTTTTTTTCCCCAGAATCCCTCTTTCTTCACAGTCCCTTTTCCTGACATAACTAAGTGCCTATGGGAAGTACAGTTAGGCCACATCTCCAGAAAAGTAATACTGAAGTGGGCAAATGATTTGCTTTTCACCAAGCATACTGGGGATTATGCTGCTGACACCAAGATTCAGATTTCCAGAAATCACATTTCTCTAGTGAGGAGCCACCGGACTCCCAGTGGACATGGGAGGGCTGCTTTTTCCATCTTTGTACTTCAGGATCCTGACCCAGGCAGCCAATCTCTTCAAAGTAGGCTTGGGGCTCAGAACTGCCCTGCTGGGAGCAGAGAGTGACAAATACTGCAAATCAAATTATCCCATTTTGACGTATCAGTGAATCGGAGGTCCGGTCTCAGGAGGGCTTGGAGCAGTGAGTGCTGGCTCTGCAGCTGAGCCTCTTCTGAAGAACCTGCAGTAACCATGCTTTGGGCTGGCTGGCCCAGGGTGCTCTGTGAACAGGCCCAGGTCTATAATGCTCTCCTTGGGGTTAGATAACATCTGTGGGTTGGGTTGAGCAAATTCTGTGAAATCAAGTCTACGCCTTCTGCTTTGCAGTTTTCTATTGAAAGACAGTCTCACCTTAATTCATTGGCTTCAGGAAATCTCTAGATGAAAGAAGCTCCCTACTGTAACTTTCTGAGAGCCGTGTGTATTTATTTATTCATTCATTCAATATCAATGAATTGTGTATAGTACAAAGTGTTGACACTACAAAGCAGACTAAAACACGTAGACTGTATAAATTATACTGTTAAAATTAAATCCCATGTGTGTCATCAGTTGTCCAAAGATCTTTAGGTATAAAAACAATTACATAGTTGTAGGATCATTTTATTCATAGCATTCTTAACCTATGCATGCCCATACACCTAAACATACACACACATCCGAAGGTAATATGAAGATTTGGAAAACTACAAGAATGGGAATTGGGGAAACAAGTTGAGAGTCATTTGAGCATCACAGTCCAGTGAGCCGTTTAGTAGAAAAGTGAGTAGGTTTTCAAACCTGCCTGATTTGGGATGAGATTCTTTACTGCTTGCTGGATGTGTGACATATCAGTAAGTGATAACCTCTCTGAGACTGTTTTCTCATTTATAAAAGGATGATGGAAATGAAATCTGTCTCAGGGTACTTGTGATGGATAGAGATGATGATGAAGATGAAGACTTCTAGCTCAGTGTCTGATGCATAGTACACACAACATAAAAATTGGTTGATCTCCTTTTTAGGTTCATGGACTATATTTAGGCTTGAGCAGTGATTTATAAATAATTCACTACTTTTTAAGAATGATGCTTGAATTTACCCCCTTCATCCCCTTTTCCGTTCGGGTCTCTGCTGAAATTTCCCCCGAGCCTAGTCTGCACTCCTTCCTCCACACAGCAGTTTGTGAACTATTTCAGAATATAGTTGGAGATTAAATGCCCCCTAGTGGTCATGTGAGGCAGAAATTCAAGCCAGTTGCTTAATACAGAACAGAGGTAGTAAGCCAATTTGGAATTTTTCAATGACTGTAGCGTGTTTTCAACTTAGTTACATAGTTGTGGGCTTATGACTAATTGGCTTTTAACCTAAAGTTAATGACACCATGCAGTGATGAAAGCTCCCTGCAGATCAGAAAATTACAGTGTTGGTTTAAGAGGGAGGAACTGCAGCATTCTCTTGATGATGCTGGTGCTGGCACAGGGCTGATACTTGGGATTTGACCCCATGGGATATGCTTTCAGAGTCAAAAGGATTTCCATGAGATCAGGCATTAAGTCTGGGTCACCATTCCAGGCTGGCATTTTATCTTCCCCATAGAAAGAACTGAATAAGTATTTGATGGATGGCTATATGGTTGATGACAAGGCCAAAGGTACTTATAAATATCACAAGAATGAACATTATCCCAGGAAATACAGGACATTTAGCTAAATGACTCTAGTTGAAACTAGATATGTCAGACTTGTCTGAAGAGGAAGACATGATTTATCCAAACCCAAAGAATGATAATCCTCTTTCCAATGAAGTCCTGGAAACTGAAAGCAAGCAAAACATCCCTAAGGTATCTGTAACAATCACGGGGTGAATGGGAACTAACATTATTTGAGTGAATCCCATTATTAATCTAGCTCCTGACGGACTTCGTTTTTGATGTATGCTAGGTACTCAGTAAATGCTTGTTGGTGATTGTCATGTGCAATTGTCACAGTCTGGCTGATGAGATGACTCTGTCCTCAATCTTATAGGTAAGGAAGTAAGGGCTCAGAGAAGTTGCTACCTAGAGCACCTAGCTCCTAAGCAATGCAGCTGGAACTTGAACATGGCTTTGCTTGACAGAAAAGTCCATGCCATGTTTACTGGTAGTGATTTTCTGCTTGAATTTTGGGCCAGAGATGGTAAAGTTGCCTCATTTATTTTCAATTTTCAGGTGGGAAGCAGATCTTCATTTTCCTTCTGACCCAAACTTGTCTGAAGCTGGGTTTCTGAAGCTGAATCAGCTTCTCAACTGCCTCCCCAAGGACTGAGAGTAAGGTCAGTGCTCAGTATGTGTTTGTATGGATGAACCCTGGAGTGACGTGTGGCTTCCACACAACGGAAGCTGTAAATATCACACAAGATGCAGCTGCATCGTCTGCCCCAGGGAGTACAGGGCTTTCTGTACCCTTTACATTTTCACGGTTCATTTAATGGTTCTTGTTATTTTTATGAAGTTGAAGATGAATATCTCAAACACAGGAAGTAGCAAATACATCATACTTCCCACGAGAGGAAATGAAGTCTCAGAAAGGTTATGAGTCAGACTCAGTTCTCAATCAGCAAACCAATAAACTCCACAGTCCTGTCACCGAGACCTGTATGCCCCCTGTCATTCATAGTACCCCGGTTCTGACGCCTACTCCAAGCCTCAGTAACTTTGCTTAGGTGGGTTGGAAATACCAAAAGAAGAGCTCTGAAAACATCCTGTTCCATTGAGGCTGAATTACTATGTAACACAGTGAGCACACAATTTAAAGTGAGATAGGCAGGAACCGACTACAAAAACTCTGGGTTCCCAAAGCTGCTTCATTAGACTTGGGGAATGAGATGCATTAAGAGGATCTGTAGACCCTTGGGTAGTGACCATTTCTGAACAGTTGGAAACCTGTCACTCAGTAGCTTGTCCCAATTCTTCCCCAAGCCTCGCCCCACCTGCTGCTAAGGAAGCGCTGCCAAGTGGTCAACAACCAGTGAGGCAGTCAACCAGGAGGCACAGCATAGGACCCAGCTTGCTCACAAGTGCTCACCTTGGCTTCTTCCCCATAACCACTTCCTGCTGTTGCCCCTTTTGAAAATCTGCATTTTTACCATCCTGCCAGTAACCCAGCTTGGAGACACCCTCTGTGGAATTATTGTCATCACAACCACCTATCTACACTCAACTTGTCTAGCTGTTTTGCCTAGACCACTAGGGATTCTGTCTTGGATTACTTCCAGGGTAACTTTCATTGGTAATACTCAATTATGAAAAAAATAGCTACAAGAGTTTTTAATTAGTTGCTATTACAAAAAATTAGAAAATTACAAAAAGCTACATGTATGTGTGGATGTTAATTTCAGTCTTATGTTTTTATAAGCCTTTCCATATCATTTTAACAGGTGTCGAGAACAGGAATGTACATTGCATCCTCTTCCTAATGCCTGGTGGGACCTGCTGGCAGGGGGCCTCCTGCATGAAGAATAGAGGATGTGAATGGGTTGGGAGGTATTGTCACAGCCCAAGTCTGTTGAGGTTGACAGTAGGGCTGTCAGCCAAAATGGTCCCAAATAGTTGGGCGCTAAGAATCGTTCTGTGATCTCTCATGTGGTATATAAAGGGGCAAGACATTTAGCCTGAGAGGAAAGCCTTGATATAGCCATGGGTTGGTGTACAAATGATACTCAAGCTGGAATTGGGAAACTGTCCTTGAAATCGTGTTGCTGTGATTATGGTTATATTGGTTCTCATTCTGCATAATCAAGCTCTGTTCAGTTCAGTTCAGTCGCTCAGTCATGTCTGACTCTTTGCAACCCCATGAATCACACCACGCCAGGCCTCCCTGTCCATCACCAACTCCCGGAGCCCATCCAAACCCATGTCCACTGAGTCAATGATGCCATTCAACCATCTCATCCTCTGTCATCCCCTTCTCCTCCTGCCTTCAATTTTTCCCAGCCTCAGGGTCTTTTCAAATGAGTCAGCTCTTCGCATCAGGTGGCCAAAGTATTGGAGTTTCAGCTTCAACATTAGTCCTTCCAGTGAACACCCAGGACTGATTTCCTTTAGGACGGACTGGTTGGATCTACTTGTAGAAGACTCTCAAGAGTCTTCTCGAACACCACTGTTCAAAAGCATCAATTCTTCACTGCTCAGCTTTCTTTATAGTCCAACTCTCACATCCATACATGACTACAGGAAAAAACATAGCCTTGACTAGACAGAGTTTTGTTGGCAAAGTAATGTCTCTGCTTTTGAATATGCTGTCTAGATTGGTCATAACTTTCCTTCCAAGGAGTAAGTGCCTTTTAATTTCATGGCTGCAATCACCATCTGCAGTGATTTAGGAGCACACAAAAATAAAGTCTGACGCTGTTTCCACTGTCTCCCCATCTATTTCCCATGAGGTGATGGGATTGGATGCCATGATCTTAGTTTTCTGAATGTTAAGTTTTAAGCCAACTTTTTCCCTCTCCTCTTTCACTTTCATCAAGAGGCTCTTTAGTTCTTCTTCCCTTTCTGGCATAAGGGTGGTGTCATCTGCATATCTGAGGCTCAACAAACATTTATTGACAATCTAGCAGCAAAGTTCAACATACTTTGGGATCTTTACCATAGGCCCACAGAAGTTTCATAGTACCATAGAGGGAAGGCTAGGACAAGGAGCTCCTAGTCTGATGGTAGAGGCATATATATAAACAAAAATGTTCAATGTGAGCTACTGTGATGGAGGTGCTGTAGAATCCCCAATAAGGGACATCTTGGAAGAAACTGCGGGGGACTGGGGTGGTTCGTCAAAAGGTATATCCTGGAGAAATTAAGGTGTGAGTTGGGTCTGAAAAATGAGTAGATGTAACCAAGAAAACAAGTAGGTTGCCTGGGAACAGTATGAGGAAAGGCAGGAGAAATTTTAGGTTAGTGAAGACAGACAGGGCCCATCCACGAACATTAGGTATGGTCATAGAGCAGAGAAAGGCTTATAAGAAGATAGTGGACTTGTGTCCTAAAAAATATTTCAAAAGTGGAGAAAGGTCCACTCTGGATCTTTGTCCTGAGTTGAAAGAACTTGCTATCAAAAGAAAAGATTCCTCTCTATCTGGACTCTATTCTACTTATCTTCATTGCCCTATCTCTTAATACCACTATCATGGGTGAGAGAATTCAACGTTAGCTTCTTCAAACTGGGCTGAACAGAAAAGCAATTCTCTGCCTAACATTTATTTCTTAGTTTAGCTTCCAGGACATATTGTATAACCTCTTTCTACTCTGACCAGAAGTGGTTAGATATTGGTCTGGAGTATTTGATCATTATTGCCATGGGTCATATTTTGTGCTTAGTTAGCAATGTTAGCTGCTCACTGCCTAATTGTTCTCATTCCTATCAGGCTTTGGTGCAAATCAGGACTGCCTTTGCATGACTCAGTGATGTAGTTTCCTGGTTACTAGTGAATTCTTGGATTTCACCAGAAGCAGAAATGCCCATGCCCCACATTCATTTTAGTGTGAGTCCCTTCTTATGAGTCATTCTTGGCTCACAAAAGAACCTCCGCATTAATCATAAATAGGGTGTATTGGAAGCTTTGAGGCATTTTATTTCTGGTATTCCATCCGAAATCTCACAGTATATCAGACCGCACATGCTAGAAATCATCTTAAAATCCACTGGGCTCCAAGTCCAGGTAGAAATTAATATTTATTGAACAAATGAATGAAGTGTCTGCTATATACCAAGAACTGAGATTAACATTTAAATTGCTATTTGAGCTCCAGACCCTTGAAATATAGAAAACTAACATTTGGGTAAATTAGGTCCAAATCTCTGCAATGTAGTAGAAACCAAAGGATTACTGTGTGATAAAAATACCAAGAAACTATTCTTCTGCTTGATCCACAGATTAAAAAATAAGCCTGTGGGAATTTGTTTTCTGTCTTGGAGGTGCTACTAAGTAGGGAAAATTGTCTGAGGAACATTCCCCCTGAGGATTTATCTCAGCTCAGACCTTCAATCTGTGATACATTTAATCTGTCATTTCCATAGTTTCCAGTCCATCCAGGAGGCTCAAACTCAAGTAGCCAGAAGAAATCTGGGGAAGTGAGCAAGTGAAAGAACACTGGCAGATGTGAGGGTAATGCATGGAGCTGAATAATGAGAACTGGTTGGGGAAAGAGGCCTGAGAAGGGCTCTGAATGACGACTCCAGGGAGATTGTCCTATATTGCTATTATTTTCTGTGCATCTAAGATGGGTGTTTGGTCAACAGAGTTTAAAAAGCTAATGAGTTAGTATACACCCAGTGATAGCTGGTCATCCGATTTGGTTTCCGTTGTCCTTGCATTCCCTTGCCTGTCTCCTATGTTCTATCTGGTTCCCTACGTGCAAGCCTCCCCAGCCCAGGGTTGAACACTAGTCCCTCCGCCTCTCATCAGTCACTTTATAGGCTCCCTGGGAGCCTATCCAAGGTCGACAGATGCAGGCACCTGCCTGACTCCAAGCATCGCTCTCACTGCACCTGAGCCTCTTGGATTTTGACCAAATTTTGATGTGACCAGAGTTGGCCACATCAGCTTGGGCCTATGCTCAGAAGCCCTAGTTCCCAGCAGTGGCCAGTGCCCTGGGCGGGCTTGGTCCTCTAACCCTGATGCCTACTTCTGTCTAATCTACCTTCCTGTAGTTCTCAACATGGAAACCAAGTGCATTTTATGGGTCAGTCTTTCCCAATGATAGTAGAAAAACAACACAATTGGAAAATGGAGTTTTAAAGAAATAGGTTGCACACATAATCCAGAAATCACCATTAAGATATCTATTGGGGTCAGAGTGGGGAAAATATTCTAAGAGGAGCGATATGAGAGAGGGGAGAAAGAAATGAAACAGGAGAATCACTGCATTTCCCCCCACTAAATTCCTGAATTCTGCTTTAGCTTTGAAAGTATATAACCTTCATTATAAAAAGAGCGAATTGCACTTGCCTCCATACAGTTCATTACTAGGGAGACACTGGCAGGTCCTCAGACCCTTCAACGTGTGATCCTTGGGGGTCAATTCATTATCTGGTACCTCCCCTCCCCCCATTTTGGCCAACTTCTCTACCACAAAGGTGTCTGCTTTCAGATGCCTTTTTCAGCTTCCCTTGTCATTTGTCTGCAGAGGAAACTGATCCTTTCACTTGCTTTTATGGAAATACAATGTGCAAAATATATTTGAGACATTTCATGGTGTATTATACAAGATTATTTTGTTTTTTCTGATAATAAAAGTAGTATGGACTAACTGTCAAAAGTTTAGTAAAATATTTTAAAAGTACAAAGACAAATGCCCACCTTCCAGAGAGAATTTCTCATTCACTTTCCCACTTTTGGTATATTCTTTTTGTATTTTCTGGTTATATATCTATATATCTGGATATATGTAGATATTTAAATATCTGTACAACTGAGAATATTTTATATGTGCAGTTTATTGTGCTTAAAAATCTTTAGCATGGAATAAGGAACAATGATTATTATAGGTGCATAATATTCCTTAATATTCCATCTTATGGTTGCATCACAATTTTAATTTTCTATTGTCGGATGTGTACTACATGAAATAGTCTAACACATAAGACCATGTCAAAACTTTTCTTGAATATCTCTTTATTATTCTTAAGGTTTAATCCTGCATACAAATCTACCAAGTCAATATGTAAATATATTGTTTAGGCTTGCTGTGTATTACCAAATACACAGAAAATTTTGTGTATTTCCTTAGTTGTCCATATTTACTCTCCCACCAGTCTACAAGACTGTCATATGCTTTTGTAACATTTGTCTTTAATTTTTACCAGTTTGATATTCAATAATATTTCATATTATGTTTCCTGGTTAAATTTGTATTATTCAGGCCACTAGCAAATAAAACTTTTTATGCATTCTTTTAACTCTACATTTAATCTAAAATGCTTTTTATTTCCTTTGCCTGTTTTTTTCTATTAGAAATACCATTTTTTTAGAGCTTTTTATATATTAAGACCTTTAATCATGTTATATTTGTAGTATAATTATTACATAATATATAATATGTAATATTATAAATATGTATATGTATATAAATATTATATATTTAATTTATTGAAAATACTTTCCTTAGTTGTTTCTGTTTAAATGTTTTGTTAGGCTTAGAAAGTTCTTGCTCATCTGAAATCAGTCTTATAAGTATGCTTTTCTTCTATTTTGTAAAAACTTTGTTACAAAATCCAACTGAAATTGATCTTACAACTTTACATGAGGTAAGACTCACCACCCATTCACCAATGCTCTAACTGCCAAAATATTCATTCCTTCTTACTATTTTTTGTAGTTTCTTTGTAGTATTAAGTTCATATATGTACTAAGGTTTTATTTTTAAAGCAAACTGTTATTATGAACTTGTCCATTACAGTACTAATTCTGAAATGTTTTGCTTAATGCAGGTTTATATTTTTTAGTAACTGATGGAGAAAAATCCTTCTTCCTCATTAACATTTATGTTCAAATCTCTTAGCTTTATTTACCTTTTTAAAATTGAGCTTTTAAGTTATTTTGTCAAATTAAAACAATCACATTAAAGATTTGATTAAAGTTTTTTAACACTATAAAGAAATTGGGGAGAACTGACATCTTCACAAAACTTAGTTTTCCTGTCCTGAAGCACCAGATGCCTTTTCATTTATTCAAATTTTGTTTTTTACATTTCACTAATGGTTAGCATGGGCTTTCCCAGAGGTGCAGAGGTCAAGAATCCACCTGCTAATGCAGGAGACACAAGAGACGAGAGTTTGATCCCACTCGTGCCTGGAAAATCCCATGGACAGAGGAGCCTGGTTCGCTACAAGCCATGGGGTCTCAAAGAGTCAGACACGACTAAGCACGCACACACAGTGCAGTGTGGTACAAGAAGTTCTAATGCTTAGCATTGTGAATTATTGCTATCCTAAATTTGACTAGTGCTTTCCAGTTTATAAAGTCTTCTAATAGTTTCTGTATGCTTGAATACTTTTTGCATTTTTATCCCAACCTGTGCAAAAAAAAAAGAAAAAAAAATCTCAAAAGGGACTGAATACATTGGAAAGGTAATCAAATTTATTCTTAATCAAAAGAATATCTTCTATAGGTATGGATTGCCAAGGGCAATGGAGCACAGTACTAGAGGAAAGAAAGGAAACGTCCACTTGGGCACTAACAGTATTCCCTTTCATTTTTTATTAAATTAAGACCTGTGAATAATTGTTCTTAAGCAAACACTTGGGTTCAATATCTGTATGTAAATGGAATTCTGAGTGCTGTGGGGAAATCGTTTGTCCAGTGCAGAGCCTGGAACACCGCGGGCTGGGGTGAATCACAGCTCCTGCCCACCAGAAGAGCAAGGCTAGGAGACTTCAAGAGCTGGAAGAAGAGGAATAAAGGGGAAACTTATTCCCTGCTGCTGCTGCTGCTTTTTCAAGAAGCTCCATGGGACTTTCCTGGTAGTCCAGTGGCTAAAGACTCCATGCTCCCAACACAGGGGGCCTGGGTTCAATCCCTGGTCAAGGAACTAGATCCCACATGCCGCAACTAAGAGTTCGAATGTCAAAACTAAGACCCAGGGCAGCCAAATAAATAAATACTTTAAAATAAAAAAAAAAAAAAAGAAGCTCCAACAATCCTCTACATCCTAAGTAACCTTTGCTATCTCATGCCCAGTATACTCAGGAGAGTAGGGGTTTATTTAAATGAAGCAAAGTTCTTTTAAAAAATGCAAATAACCTTGGAAGATCAGGAAGGCTGTGGGAGAGACACCTGAGGGAAGGAATTTGTTTACTCAGAATGGGTTTCATGCAAATACTTGGAATCGATTTATTGAGGAAAAAAAATTGGGGACGACAGGAGGACTAAGCAAAAGACAGAGAAAAAGAATTTTTTTTTAAAAGCAGAGCATGCAAAGTCCATGTAGTGATAAAGAACCCGCCTGCCAACATGGAACCATAAAAGACATGGATTTGATCCCTGGGTCGGGAAGATCCCCTGGAGAAGGGAATGGCAGCCATCTCTGGTATTCTTGCCTAGAGAATCCCATGGACAGTGGAGCCTGGTGGGCTACAGCCCATAGCGTCGTAGAGTCTGACATGACTAAAGCCACTTAGCACACACTGCATGCATGCAAAGTCCACACTGAATGCCCTGGTAGGGATGAGGGCAGGCAGAGGAGTTTGGGGAGGGAGAAATATGGTGTTTGAGAGAATGGGAAAGCTTAGTCTGGGTTCTTGTGAATCATGTCAAGGTTATGCTTGCTTGTTAATTCTCTACAACCACCTACTTCTTTCCGTAGGAGAACTATCAATGGACTAAAAAGGGGAGGTGTTCCAGGAAGTTTCTGCTTTGTTTATCTTTAAGAAGGGAGAATAGTTTGGATGGGAGGAGAGTGTGGGAGGATGGAGAATCTCAGTGGGTGAGGAGTTTGGGAGGATAAAGCTGAGAGGAAGGGTCTGTGAGGCTGGTCTTGGAGGAGAAGGGCATTAGCCCACCCTCACTCCTGAACCCCTCTGGGTTGGTAGGACCCTCCCAGGAGATTATTGAGTAGAACTCCATGATTACCCTCCTCCGGTTCCCACCCAGAACGTCACTTCTCACCTAAGACTTGGCTCCTTCCCTTCTTTACCATCCTGAAGGGACGCCATTATTGTTTTGCGCTCACAGCTGAGCTGCCTGGATCCAGAGAAACCATGTGATGTGCTCAGGGTAGCACAATATAGAATTGATCTGAGGCCCAAAGCCCATTTCTTGCACTTCCCTTGCTTGTTTAAACTGTAAGGAAAGGATGTAATTCTTTGTGCGTCAATTCAAGGAGAATAAAAATCTTCTTATTGAGCCATCATGAAAAAAATGAGTTAATGTTTTGGGTAGTTTTTTGAACTAATGTTTTTAAAAGTGCTTTCAGATTTTTTTTCCCCCATAAAATTACCTAAGCGAATAGCACTGTCATTATCTGAAATGTAAAGAATCATTCTGAAAAATTTAGGGCTCTTTTCTTTGGGAAGGAGGGTAAACTATCTCTTTCTTGGTTACTCGGAAACATACAGTCCTGTCTGAATCAATGTTTATAAAACTCTATTCAATCCTTTTGTAATCTAGATAATAGATAATAGTAGGATGAAAAACATGAGCAGAGCCAGCTCCTGCCCCGCCCAAATGTAGAATAAATGAAATGTCTATTTGATTCTCTGTGGTCCACTTTCAAGGGCTTGACTTCAGTACCCTGGATATATAATGTTGCACTTGGTATTTGTATCACTTGGAAAAGTCTACGACTCAAAAATAAAAGAAAGCCCACTTTACAGTGGCTTAAACAAAGATTTTTTTCATACAATAAGAAATCTGAAGATACATAGCTGCTGTCCTGAACTCATTGAAATTGCTTTAGCTTTTCTTTTGTGGTTGCAAAATGGCTGCTGAAGCACCATGCATTGTGTCTGAGTTCAAGGGAGAAAGAAAAATTCAAGCCATGTCTTTCTCCTTCTGTCAAAGAAAAGTGGAATCTTTATCAGAAATCTCATAGACTTCCAATTAAGTTTCTCAAACTGTGCTACTGTTTACTGCAAGGGAGACTAGGATAGTGAGTATTTGGCTGGGAAAATGAGAAGAGGGTTGAGAATAAGATATGGCTCTTATTCTTATTAAAAATAAGAATAAGACTCCTCTTTCCATGGGATTTCCTAGGCAAGAATATTGGAGTGGGTTGCCATTTCCTTCTCCAGGGGATCTTCCTGGACCAGGGATCAAATCTGCATCTCCTGCATTGGCAGATGGATTTTTTAAGCCACTGAGCTACCAGGGAAGCTTGCATAGTAAAGATTCATACTAAATGGCTAAAGGTTAATGTCTACTTGTAAAGTAGAAATAAGGAGGACCCTTGGAAAACATTCATAGAGCCATATCCTGGATTCTTTGCCTATATTTATTCCTAGTAAAGTGCTAAATCTATGATAGGGTTCATTCACTCTTTTAGACTCTCTGAGTGTCTTATTGAGGTGGCATGACTGTTGACATTGGAGAAACTCTTTATAGAATAATTTTTTATTAAGTAGTACTTTATACAGAGGAAAAGTCTTCCTTTGAATGTTAGTTTTGTAGTTTTGACAAACTTAACCATCATTGCAATCAAGTTAGAGAATATTTCTGTCATCCAAAGGGGGTCTCCAGTGCTGTTTTGTAGTCAGCCTCTTCACAGCAACCACTGATTTGCTTTCTGTCCTTAGAGTTTTGCTTTCTCAACATCATGTAAATGAAATCATTACAGCATTTTGAATCCGGCTCCTTTCACTTAGCACAATGCATTTGAAATTTACCCATTTTGTTCTGTATATCTATAAGCTTATTCCTTTTTATTGACAAGTAATATTCCATTGCACAAATATACTACAGCTTATCCATTTTCTAGCCACTGGACATTTGAGTTGCTTCCAATTTCTAGCAATTTAAGATAAAGCCATCAATGCAAAGAAATAGAGGAAAACAATAGAATGGGGAAGACTAGAGATCTTTTCAAGAAAATTAGAGATAACAAGGGAACATTTCATGCAAAGATGGGCTCAATAAAGGACAAAAATGGTAGGGACCTAACAGAAGCAGAAGATATTAAGAACAGGTGGCAAGAATACACAGAAGAACTGTAAAAGAAAGATCTTCATGACCCAGATAATCACGATGGTGTGATCACTCACCTAGAGCCAGACATCCTGGAATGTGACGTCAAGTGGGCCTTAGGAAGCATCACTATGAACAAAGCTAGTGAAGGGGATGGAATTCCTGAGCTATTTCAAATCCTAAAAGATGACACTGAGAAAGTGCTGCACTCAATATGTCAGCAAATTTGGAAAATTCAGCAGTGGCCACAGGACTGGAAAAGGTCAGTTTTCATTCCAATCCCAAAGAAAAGCAATCCCAAAGAATGCTCAAACTACCACACAATTGCACTCATCTCACACGCAGGTAAAGTAATGCTCAAAATTCTTCAAGCCAGGCTTCAGCAATACATGAACCGTGAACTTCCAGATGTTCAAGCTGGTTTTAGAAAAGGCAGAGGAACCAGAGATCAAATTGCCATCTGCTGGATCATTGAAAAAGCAAGAGAGTTCCAGAAAAACATCTATTTTTGCTTTTGACTGTGCCAAAGCCTTTGACTGTGTGGATCACAATAAACTGTGGAAAATTCTGAAAGAGATGGGAATACAGACCACCTGACCTGCCTCTTGAGAAACCTGTATGCAGGTCAGGAAGCAAAAGTTAGAACTGGACATGGAGCAACAGACTGGTTGCAAATTGGGAAAGGAGTACGTGAAGGCTGTATATTGTCACCCTGTTTCTTTAACTTATATGCAGAATACATCATGAGAAACGCTGGGCTGGAGGAAGCACAAGCTGGAATCAAGATTGTTGGGGGGATTATCAATAGCCTCAGATATGCAGATGATATCACCCTTATGGCAGAAAAGGAAGAAGAATTAAAGAGCCTCTTGATGAAAGTGAAAGGGGAGAGTGAAAAAGTTGGGTTAAAGCTGAACATTCAGAAAACTAAGCTCATAGCATCTGGTCCCATCACTTCATGGCAGATAGATGGGGAAACAGTGAAAACAGTGACTGACTTTATTTTTCTGGGCTCCAAAATCACTGCAGATGGTGATTGCAGCCATGAAATTAAAAGACGCTTACTCCTTGGAAGGAAAGTTATGACCAATCTAGACAGCATATTCAAAAGCAGAGACATTACTTTGCCAACAAAACTCTGTCTAGTCAAGGCTCTGGTTTTTCCAGTGGTCATGTATGGATGTGAGAGCTGGACTATACAGAAAGCTGAGCGGTGAAGAATTGAATCTTTTGAACTGTGGTGTTGGAGAAGACTCTTGAGAGTCCCTTGGACTGCAAGGAGATCCAACCAGTCCATCCTAAAGGAAAGCAGTCCTGGGTGTTCATTGGAAGGACTAATGTTGAAGCTGAAACTCCAATACTTTGGCCACCTGATGTGAAGAGCTGACTCATTTGAAAAGACCCTGATGCTGGGAAAGATTGAAGGCAGGAGGAGAAGGGGACGACAGAGGATGAGATGGTTGGATGGCATCACTGACTCAGTGGACATGGGTTTGGATGGGCTCCGGGAGTTGGTGATGGACAGGGAGGCCTGGCTTTGCTGCAGTTCATGGGGTTGCAAAGAGTTGGACATAGCTGAGCGACTGAACTGAACTGAATTGAAGATAAAGCCACTGTAAGTATTGACATAGAGGCTTTTACATTATTTGTCTTGGACAAATACTCAGGAGTAGGATTTTGGACTTGTGTAATAAATGTATGTTTAACTTTATAAGAAAATGGCAAAAAGTTTTCTCAACTGTCTTTACCATTTTCTTTGCTGTCAGTAATGTATGATGGTTCTAGTTGGTTGCTTCATATCTTTGTCAGTTCTTGATATCCTCAGTGTATTTTTATTTTAGTCATTCTAATGAGTGTATGATGGTATTTCATTGAGCTTTTAATTTGCATTTCACCAGCGACAAATGATGTTAAGAATTTTTTCATGCGTTTCGTCACCATTTGGTGATATGTCTGTTTGAAACTTTGCTATTGTTTTAAGTTGGGGTCTTTTTCTTTGTATTGAGCTTTAAGAATTATTTGTATCTTCTGGATAAAAATTATTTGTGATATATAGATAGTTTCTCCTAGTATATGGTTAGCCTTTTTATTCTCTTCGTAGCATCTTTTAAATTATAGAAGTTCTTAATTTTAATGAAGTCCGATTTATCAAATTTTTCCTTTATGGACTGTGCCACTAGTGTTGTATGTAAGAAATCATTGCCTAATCCAAGGTCACAAAGTTTGCCTTCTATGTTTTCTTTTACTTTTATTTTATGTTTGTTTTATTTTAGGTTTCACACTTAGATATATGATCCATTTGATGTTAATTTTTATGGGGTGTGAGGTTTGGGCAGGGGTTCCTTTTTTACACGTAATTATCTATTTGTTCCAGCAACAATTTTGATTTTCTCTATTGAGTTGCCTTTATATCTTTGTCAAAAATTAACTGACCGGATATGACTGGGTCTATTTCTGGACTTTTTATCCGGTTCCCTTTCTGGATGTGTATCCTTTCCTCAGTACCACACTATTGCTTTAGAGAAGGTTATGACCAGCCAGTGTGAGTTCCCTAACTTTATTGGTTTTGAGAGTTACTGTGGCTAGTCAATTTCCTTTGCCTTTCCACATACGTTTTAGAATCAGCTTATCAATTTGAGCCCCTATGTCATTGTCACTCCTTGCCTCTTCTCTGATTCCCCAAGCCCTGCATATGGTCTGACAGAAAGTCCCACTGCTTCTTCCTGTCCACTCTCAGGCAATCCTTATCTTACTGAGCACTGACGCGTCTCATTGTGTCATCATAACTGACTCTTTCCTCAATGTTCCCTCCCTACATCCCACCCAGTACTCTGCAGCCTGATTAATCTCTCTCGTCACAATTTTCGCTCTTAGCATTTTTGCTAATAAAACTCTAAAGATTTATTATGGCCTATAAAGATAAAAAATCCATATTGTTTAGTCTGAATATCCACCTGGGTCTTTTTTTTTTAATCTCTTTAATTATTTTATCTAAACTGAAAGCTTCCATTTTTACCTGTCTTCAGTGAAGATCATCTTGATTTTCTATGCAGAAATCCTTCTTCTTAATTTGTTTATACCTCCTTCTGTCATCCCCTCACTGTCTTTTCTTCTAAGTGACTGCCTTCTTTTCCCTTGCATCATAACTATTGGCTGAGTATACCTTTCCCCTGTTAGACAGAACTGTCTCACAATATGGTACCTGTTTTGTGCATCTTTGAAAGCCCAGTGCCTAAAGTAATACTCAGTCAAGCCCATCTGTGATTCTCAACTTTATAAAGGAGTACATGACATGGGAAGGAAAAGAATATAGTTTAAAAGATTATATTCTGAATTATTATATTTTGATTTGGGGGCTTCCCGGGTGGCTCTAGTGATAAAGAACTCGTCTGCCAATGCAAGAGACGTAAGATACATGGTTTTGATCCCTGCGTCGGGAAGATCCCCTGGAGGAGGGCATGACAACCCACTCCAGTATTCTTGCCTGGAGAACCACCGTGGACAAAGGAGCCTGGTGTGCTACAGTCCATAGAGTCACAAAGAGTTGGACACAATTGAAGCAATTTAGTATGCATGCATGACTTATTTTTAGATTTGATATTTAATTTATTTTCAAATTTAAATTAAATTGAGGAAAACTATTTATGTTTATCTGTAGGTGTTAAGAATTTAAAAGGTTAAATACTCTTAGTAATATTTGTTGAATGAAAACATTAGCTTCCCAGCCCCTTAGGACAGTGATAAATCCTCTTTGACTCCCTAGTCCCTAGTATAGGGCCCTACACAGTGAAAGCAGCGTAGTCTCAGTGTTCACAGGATAAACACCTTTTCTGCTTGAAGTGTCCAGAGGCAGCAGACGGGAAGCATGTGTGACCACTTGATTGACATTCTAGTAGACAAGGCTGATCCATTCACCCCCCTGGAGCAGATTCTTCCTGTTATTCACAGGTGGTACCCTCTGCCCTCTGCACTTTGCAGAAGATCTCCGTGACTGAGCTTCTACAATCAGGCATCAGAACACATAAACAGAGAGCAAAGATGTGAATGCTAACACACTTTCCCAATACCCACCTGGTGTCTTAGGGCTCAGAAGTGGATGGCTTCCCAGCCTCAGCTATGGAAGCTGAGCTGGCAGCAAGGGAAGGGGAGCAGACAGAACTTGGATGTTGTTTGCTTTAGGTCTAATGGTCTGGACTTCCCCGGTGACTCAGATTGTAAAGAATCTGCCTGCAATCTGGGAGACGTGGGTTTGATCCCTGGATTGGGAAGATTCCCTGGAGAAAGAACTGGCAAGCCTCTCCAGTGTTCTTGCCTGGAGAATCCCAGGGTCAGAAGAGCCTGGCAGGCTACAATCCTTGGGGTCGCAAAGAGCTGGACATGACCAAGAGACTAAAACACACACACACACACACACTCCCCGCCAATAGGGCTTGCCAATGGTGTCAGTGAAAAAAAGTGAATTCACTCAGTCGTGTCCAACTCTTTGCGACCCCATGGACTATAGCCTACTACACTTCTCTGTCCGTGTCAGGAATTCCCCCAAATCATGGTGCCTTTAAATTCAACCCAATGGCTTGGAGAATAAGGATTAAGACTCCATCTACTTTAATGTTTTCACATGAATTTGCTGAGACCTTAGGAATAAACTTGTTACACAGATTGTTTCTCAATATGCTCTTTCATTCAATAAAACATCTTTTGACCATTTGTCTACCTTGTTGTCAGGCACTACCCTAGGGGTAGTGGGATCTCGAGCTGCCTTAAAATGACTGACATCATGTATGTGTGTATGTATCTGTATGTGTGTTGGTCTATGTTTATGTGCACATGTGTGTGTGTGTGTGTGTGTAGGCAGACATGCATGTCAAGAGATGAATCTTGTCAGACAAAGACTTGAAGTGCTTTGGAAACATAAGAATAGTGACAGTGTTGATCTACTAAACAAATCTGAATTCTTCACAGATGAGGGGGCAATTGAGCTTAGATGTGATATCAGAAGAAAAAGCTATGAGAAAGGCATTCCTGCCAAAGACAATATTTCCCTGGAATACAGTATCCAGTGAGATATGGTACAGGAAAGGAGAGAAATGGGGGAGGATGGGGAAGTCAGATTGTGAAAAGTTAGACGGCTGGTTTGGAGAGTTTGGGTTTTATCGTGCAGAAGGTGAAGGTCAAACCATGCTTGGTACTATGTTCCCCACACTGGGGGCATTCAGTTAAGCTACATTTCCCGTGCCCAACAGCTAACTAATTCTTGCTAGTGGAACTGGAGTCAGTCATGCGTCATTTCAGGTCAAAGCAGATAGGGTAAGTTTTGCCTTCTCCCTTGGAAACTGCTTATTCTAGACGGCAGAGATACAAGTTGACCTGCTTGCAACTGGGATGTGAGAGAAAAATAAACTTTTAATGTGTTAAACCACTGAGATTCAGGGTGTAGAGTTTTTTGGTTTTGTTTTTAAAATTAATGGGACTTTGTTATTATTATTATTATTATTATTATTATTGCCAAGCTGTGTGAAGCTTGTGGGATTTTACTTCTTTGACCAGGGATTTAACCCTCCCCGTGCCCCCACCCACCCACCCCACCCTCCGCCAAAGTGGAAGTGCAGATTCCCAATCACCAGTCCTCTAGGGAAACCCTGGGGTTTAGCTTTTCGCTATTACAGAGACCTATCCTATCCTAACTAAAATCAGCAGTAGAACCATGTTTATTTTTCCTTTTTTCTTCCTTTCTTTGTTTGTCTCTTGCTTTCTTTCATTTATTTTTTTAGAAAGTTCACACCTTTAACTTCTATCAGGCCTTGTGTTCACATCAGGTTAAAAAAAGGAATGTTATTTTTAAATCCTCCTAGAGCTGATGGCGAGTCAGATGAAATCATATGATGTCAAGTTGTTAACTGTAAGGTGCTGCCAAGTATAAGAGACCCATGATTTTTAGGCAGATGTCAATATTGCCTAAGTGAAAAAATAAGAACCCTGGTTATTCTTTAATGACTTCATCATGACCTTGGTTGTTTTGCCATCTTGTGGCCCAGAAAATCTTTCTACCGTGTTAGAAACTCATCCCTTCTGGGTGGGGTATAATTTCCCATCTCTGTAAAAAGACCTTCTTGTAGTAAGCCTTTAAGCTTGCATAGGTAAAAATTAGAGATGGCATCTGGATGATAAAGAAGGAAGTGGAATCATCTCTAGATATCTTATCCTACATTTTCCATGGTCTAATTGAGAGAAACGAAACAATTCAGCACCACTGTGTGGGGGCCTAAAGCATACTGAAGCGGTTTTGGAGATCTTCCAGCACACGGATCTCTCTTAGTATCTTCAGAAGATTCTTCTGTGTAGATAATGGTGGCACCTCATCTCTCAGTTAGGAGCTTCAGAAAGGCGTGTAACAACTCACCCCTGGGACTATAACCAGGGGATTATTTCCCCTGGTTTCTCAAACATTTCTCAAACACTGTACTCAGGGCCATCACTGTCCTTAACAGCCACACCAACATTTAATCACTTAACTTGTCACAACAATCCTCTGAAGGACATTCAGTTATTAGCACCATTTGTCAGATGAATAAACCAATGCATAGGTAGGATTGAACTGCCTCAAATTCTCAGCCAGATGGTAGAGGCACTGGAAGCTGACCTCAGCTGTCCTATTTTACAGCCTGTGCCCCACTACAGTTACGGGGAAGATTCAGAGCCTGAGTATACCTGGGAATGACTAGGATACTTCTTCCGCCATCAGCTGAGCTGAGAGGTCCAGAAGAAGCCAAGTTCAATTACAGAAAATAAAATTACATTTCTTGTCCACTTTGGCACATAGCTCGAAACGTTCTTACCCACTGTCAACAGGAAATTACTTCAAGGATGACAGGGTGATATATATATATATATATATATTTTTCCTTTTTGAAGCATTAATGGATATGCTCTTTTCCACCTCCTTGAGAAAACCTCTCGGAGCCTAGGCAGCCAGAGAGCTCTACCCCATCTGCCCTCTGGGTACAGTCTTTACTCCAGCAATACAGACAAAGAGAAACAAGTCAGCTCCCGGCTTTCAAAATACCTCTTGAAGGATATCATAAACAGCTTGAAGAGATATATCTTTTTTCTTTGCAAGAGGATGTGTCTTTTGAGCCTTCAGAGCCAAGAGTCTGGAATAATCCATTTGGCGGAAAACAGTCTAGTCAGGTTCCCCACCACAGAGAAAGCAGGCAGTGGGAGACAGGAGTGTCAGTACAATAGTGGTGCGGAGCGTGAGGAGACTCAGACACGGATGAGAGGATTTGTACAGCTCCCCCCCCCCCCCACCCCAAGGCTACTATAGAAAAAGAGAAGAAGAGAACAAGGTTGGGAGCACAGGATTAGAGAGTGGCGAGCTCCACTTACTGCCCAGGAACCAGGGGATGGCAGACCCCGGGATTTACCCAGCTCTCATGAGGCAGCAGCTGAATAGTCAATGGCCTCGTGGGGAGACAGAGGACCAGCCCAAAGCTGGGAGGGAAGCAGTCAAACTTTTCTTTACCAGGAAAGATGCAGAAATTCAGAGGGTTGAGAGAGGGGAAGAGGGAGGTGTGAACACCCATGCACCTGGAGGGAAATGGGACAAACGGAGGCTCCCGCAGAAGGCAATGCAGCCTGACCCGAGCTTGATATAGATCCTGAGAAGAATATGGAACAAGCATGGTCACTTCTGAAGGCCAGACAGGACTTTTCATCTCAGCCAATGCCAAGTGGCCCAGGTTCCTCCCCAGGTCAGACTTGCTCCCTAACTCCAACCACACATATATGGACACACACACTCTAGAAGCATCGTTCCTAGAGCTTAGATGCCTTTCCTGAGTCAGAAAGTGGGAAAACCCTTCACAGGCTGAAAAACTCTGCAATTTTGCATTTACTCTGAATTAACTAGGATTGTTACCTGCCATCAGATGATGTTGTTAGGTAGTTAGAATGGGAAATAGGAGTCCAAAATGGCGGTGGCTAAAAGACAAGGAAGGGAAAAGCCCACGAAAATAGAACAAAAGACATCAAAGGAAGGTCCAAGGACCAGAGTGAGGACCTCAGGTAGAACAAACAGCACTCCTGGCTAGCCCAATTTACATAGGGCAAGCCCAGGGGGAGAAAAAACATATAAAAGGAGGAGCCAAAGCGCTCTCCCTCCCTCTCTCTCTCTCCTTCTTTCTCTCTCCCGAGCGCTGGGGCGCTCTTCTCTTCGGGTCTTTGGGTCGACATGCCCTCACGCCTGGAGGATGGGTTCTCCTGCCATTTTCTAAATAAAATAGAGCTGTAACACTAATTTGTCTAAGAGCTATAACTTGGCCTGTTCGAGACCTGAGAGCTGTGACACGCCGAGGGCTTTAATGTCTGTCACTCCCAATCTTTGTTGTGACGAGACAGAACTGAGGCACATACACTGGCCTGACAATGTGATACAAAGAGATCAGTGATACAAAGAGAAAGTTGGTTGAGGGAGTTTTCCTTTTTCACACAAGAGAGTACATAGCTGGGGAATTGCACGACAGTCTTGTAAAGCCAACCAATGAAATGTGTGCCTTTCTCAGGGGCATGGGGTGAAGCTGGATGTGGTAGCGCTGGTCCAGGACAGGGGATTGGAGAGTAGCATGCTAGGTGTGCCTAACAGGAATAGGCAGTGGTAGCAGACCTTTAATAATTACTTAACTGGGAAAAACTAGTAGTAATTCCCTATGAAGTGCCACAGTATTCAGCTCTAGAAACTCTATATGAACAGACTGAGTGAAACTGATTAGAAGAGGACAAAACGATGCATGATTAAATGCAAGAACCATTGTTCTAAGTTTCAGGAAGTACCTTGAAAGGACAGGACCCAAGGGCTCCTAGACTCCAGGAAGGGCATCCCTGACATTGTTCTGAGGCCCAAGGCAGGAAAGGAGATATCAAGTCCTGCAGGGCCGAGGTGGGACTAAAGGAGTGTGCAGAGAAGCAGGCAAGTGGGCACAGAGAGAGCTGAAGTGGCAGTCACTGAAAGTGCTGGTCCACAGTAGGTAGAGTGTGTTCTTACAAAGGAATTGTTAACCTAAATATATAATAAAAATGAGAATGGTATACGTCAGATTCTTTACATCATTAAACGTTTCTTTAAGCCTAGTGTGAGATAATTGAGACATGGGTTGAGCTGGAATTTGCTTTTGTTATATTAATGAAGGAGGAATGTGTTAAGAAAATTAAGAGACAGCAGGCAGAGGGAGCAAGACAAAGGGAACAAACTGTGTCCAATCACCCTCGAGCACTTAGAAGCAACCATTTACATATAAACAATAGTTAGACTAATTGCATATCATTTGTAATGACCCACTAAAGGAGATTCAAAAAAAGATCATTGTCAAGTAATATTTTTGCAGTCTTGGTTCATGTTTCTCCCCTCACCTGAGAGTAATAAAACTGAGATCTTTTGCATTATTTTATAATTTCAGCAATTTACTAATTCAAGTAGGTTTCCCTCCCAGTACTTTGAATTAATTTTCTCATCATCAGGAATCAGGGATACAGGAAATTTTGCAAGTAAATTCACCAGCAAAATTAAGCCTATTAAGAGTTTCATCTTTGTCTTCCACTTGAACAGTCTTTTATTCAGGTCCTCCATTCACTTTCTTATGAGCCAGGTCCCATCCTCCTTGAAGATTCTTGAAGTCCATAGAAATGCTTGATGCTGGGGACTAGGAATGGATGAGGTGAACTAGATGGAACCTTGAACATATGAGACACTGAAAACTGTGAAAGAAACCAGGGCCTGAGCTGAGAACCTTGAACCCAGGACCACAGAGCCTTAGTCATGTGAAACGCACGATGGAAGAAGAAAGTGGTGAGCTCACCTCTGCCCTTCCTGCTTATATCCAAGAGTATACAGAGGATGGCAGAGTGGGTTAAAGCAGTGGGGAGCAGGGGCAAGAATTTGGAGATAGAGATGGGAAGAAAGAAAAGCCTCCAAGCTTGTGAAGAAAGGGCTGGTAAGATTTAGACATGGATATCTTATCTTCTGCCAAGAGAGCTTTGGGTTCGGAGGAGAACTTGAGGGCTACATAAGTAAGTAGGTTAGAAGCCCAGGTATGTAGACTGAGTAAAGCAGCTAAGACTAGGGCAGACAGCAACAGGTGGGTGTAGGTTCGCTAGGGCTAAACCAGTATGAGCTACAGTGTATGATGACCCATTTACTTTTATATTCCACCCACTGGAAACTATTACTTACCTTCATCAGATTGGCTTAGAAATGGAATACTGCTGCTGCTGCTGCTAAGTCGCTTCAGTTGTGTCCGACTCTGTGCGACCCCACAGATGGCTGCCCACCAGGCTCCGCCGTCCCTGGGATTCTCCAAGCAAGAACACTGGAGTGGGTTGTCATTTCCTTCTCCAATACATGAAAGTGAAAAGTGAAAGTGAAGTCGCTCAGTGGCGTCTGACTCTTCGTGACCCCGTGGACTGCAGCCTACCAGGCTCCTCCATCCATGGGATTTTCCAGGCAAGAGTACTGGAGTGGGGTGCCATTGCCTTCTCTGAGAGATGGAATAAGGATGTGCTAAATGTGCCTACAGGGAAGGAACTTGGTGAATACATTTGATAAAGACCTGGCAGGGCAGGGGCTGACCTGTGGAGTAGCAGTGAATAAGACCCTCACCTATGTCACTGAGAAAGCAAACTTTCTGTTGCCCAGTCTGGCAACATGTAGATGGCAGACAGAAACAGAACACAGAGCCACAGTTCATTTATGCAGTAAATGTTTATTGAGTAGGACACGCACGGTGCTGGTTTTTGGAGAAGACATGAAACAAACATTAGGCATTACTTTCACTTGAGGAGTTTAATGACTGTTGCACATTGCCCTGACACATTATTGAAATAGCATGAGCACAGAGTTGGATTAAGTGGCAAAGAGAGGGGGTATACTCTAGACACTACTAGAAGTCGGAGGAGGGGTGGGTCTGGGGGGCTTCAGGGAGGAAGCAACCCAAGAGGAGCCTTAAAGACCGGGTTGAATTTAGATAAACTCAGATGAAGATGAAAGGCAATTCGAAATGAAAGATACACCATGGGTTGAGGATTGAATGAGACACTTCACAAAAGTCATTCAGAAAAATTCATGTCACTAAGAAAGCCCACAGCCAGTGAAATGTCAGACTTTGGCTTCTGCTATTACTTCTTCTACTTTTACTGATGTTACCACTTTGTTTTTGATAACATTTCTACCGCTTTTGGAAAAGGCGATGGAGATTAAAAGGACACAGTTGGGAGACAATTCACAAACACAGTTCTGACTTTCTTCTTGAGACACATGTGGGATAAAAGGATCACAAGGAATAAGAGTTTGCATCAAAACTGCTTGTGCTCAAAGGGGATGGTGGAAAAAGTTACACACCAGCTTAAGACACTTAAACTAGTTCTCACCAACACTACTACTGACTATTGTGTAACTGAAAATCACTGCTTTAATGAATGATTATATATTTCAAAAAATGAAACAGAGCATTCTAAGTTCCTGATCAGACATATTTTCTTTCTTTCTGTTTCTCTCCTTGTCTCGTGGTCCAATTGCTGGAGGGCAAACTTATTAATAGAAATGAGATGAAAATGATGTGATTTTCTGTAGTGCCTAGAGATGATGTTGCTAGGACAGAGTTCAAACACTAGAAGAGAGTGAGTAGGGGTTCGTTTGTCCAAACACTCAAAACTTCCCCTTTGGAGCTGTATTTCAAAAAAAAAAATGGCAAATGAGATTTCAGCCGATTATTGCCTGACTCTCAGAACAACTGTCTTATTGCTGATTATTATCCTTTCTGCAGTGGCCAGTCTCTCTTTATTCTGTTTGCTGTCATGTTCTATAAATATCAAAGAGGCTGCAGAGGCAGCATCTCTGAGAGGAGCAGTATGCTTCCTGGGTGCAGAAAGCCTGTGTCTCCAAGATAGAATCTCTGGATCTGAAGGCTGATTTCAGAGAGGGGATTATTCAGTCAATGGTAAATGGCACCCCACTCCAATTTCTATTTCTATTTTCTGTTGTAGAGCTGGGCAGCTGGGCTGTGTGTGTGCATGCATGTATTAAGAAGTGGTACCTAGGGATGGGTCCCATGCAATCCGCCTAAGTGACTTGTTCCACTCTGCTTTGCTGCATTTTCTCTAGGGCTCTCAAACACCAGTGAGGCTGGCTTCCAGGGCAGCTCCCTGCTAAAAGTTTTATTCTGAGTGTTGGCAAAGAAGCAAAGCTCCAAGGTGAATATTACAGCAAATTCTACCTTGTCAGTAAAAACCAAATCATTTTAAGAACACCCAGAGGATTAAAAAAAAAAAAACTGCTAGAATTTTTCTTGAAGTATGAAAGACCAGTTTGAGTCTTGGGAATTAGTGTAACAGCTGAATGCACCATCAGGCAACCTGTGAAATAATCTGACATCACTGCATTTCCATGCAAGAAGCAGGAAACTATTTTCTGGATGCCCGGTTTATTCTTGACCACAATCTTGTTGTGGAAGAGGAAACAGTATCAGCCTAATAATGGCCTCTTCCTCAATACTTCCTCTTCCTTGGATACTTTGAAAGTGAAACTTACTAAACTCTGATTTCCTCATTTCTTTTAGGAGGGAACTTGTTGCGAACAGTAACATCACCAACTACAGTTAAAGACCTTATTTCTCTCTGATGTTCACTGCAAAGGATCAACACAGAAAGTGTGGTCCTTCTTTCCTTACTCAGCTCTATGTCTCTCATTGCAACAGGTACTGTCCCGGGTAATGCGGGCTTTACAAAGCTCTGATGCTCCTAACAAAAAACTCACAACAATAACCCTTACGAGGAACAGACGTTTCAAGCACTACTATAGGATTAACTAAAAGTACTTTCACCTAAGGAAAGAGGGAAAATTAAAAAGTCATCCACTTACAAATGTTACTTATGGCTCTTACATTTGTAGCAGCAGCAGGAAAAACAAAACAAATATTCTTAAGAAATGACAATATAGATCCTAGCACAATATGAAAAACTTACCTTTATAGCTCATCAGGTTTATTTTAAAACTCTTTTTAGTAAAGAAAATAAGCTACACTCATTCATAATATTGGCTGTGATCTTTTAACTTAAAATTCTACTTTGTCTTATTATTTAAAATCAGTGTTCAGAGTGGAAGGCAGGAAACTTACCTTGAAGGAGTAGTAGAAGGAGCCCCATTCCTCTCCTTCCACCTCTGCAGTGAAAGTCACTGTTTCAGTACAAAGGACAGGAGAATTCAGTGCCTGCCCAGTCCCATTGGACTTGGCGCTGCCCTCTGTGAGGTTGGCTGACATGGCTTAGGTGGAGTGGAGTCCCGCCGTCCTTGAGCCTGCAGCCGATGGAGAGAGTCCAGCCCTCTTCTTGAGAGCCAGGCAGCAGCTGTGGCTCTGCCCCCCTCTGCCTCCCTGAGCTTCTGGAGCTCAGCTGAGCACAGGCTCAGAGCCCTCCCGGAACCCACCTCACTGAAGAGCTCTGCCTGCCTGCTCAAGCCACGTGCTGCTTGCTCTTCGGCAGTTATGAACCAGTAGCCGGCGCAGCCTCAACACCCCATGTCCCTGCCCAGGGGGGCAGGTGGGGGGGTGCTTGCTCCGAAGAGCTGGCAGGAGCCCCTCACAGCAATCCACATGGCTCCCCAGGCAGTCCTTACTGCTCAGTTGCACTTTTCCTCACTTCTGGAACAGACCCCCCTGCCCCCCACATCTGCTCCAGCTTCAACAAGACAGGAATTTGGATTCCACAGCCACTCGATTAATTCAGCTCACATTTGCCTTTCTGAAATCAAATCATAATGATGTATTTTTTTTCAACTGAGGGTACCTTCTGACTTACAATCCTCACTCAAGCATTTACTTAGTAGCCTGCACGTTATTTCAGTAAATGTGAGCAAAGAGCACGTTTGTGTCGCACACCCCTGATTCTACTCTAGGTTTTCAGAGGGCAGTGCTTCAGAAAAGCCTGGGGTCTGTGCTTGTCAGTCAACCACCATCTCTCATGTTGTGACTGGGACTGGTGTCTGGAAGATACTCTTATCACCTTGATGTTCTTTTATTTGATGTCCAAAACAACTCTGAGAGGTAGGCAGGGGATGTATCTTTATATTCTCATTTTACACTAGAAGAGGCTGCAGCTCAGTGGTGAAACGACTTGCCCAAGATCCCACAGCTGGTGATGGAAATGAGATGATAACTCAGTTCCTCAGAAATTCCTAGACAGTGGTGCTTTTACTGTAACATACTATAATTTGCATCAAATCTCAGGAGCCTATTGCGATATGAAGCTAAAGGAGTAAGGAGAGCAGGCCAGGTAAAAAACAAAAGTACCAAGCTGCTTGTATTGCAACCAGGCGTGATACCTGATAACTTACACTGAAGATGCTCTGTGAGCCAAACTTGCACAGCCACTTGTTAACAACACCTAGTATAAGAGGTAGTAATGTCATAAAAGACTATAGCCCCCATGATATTTCCTGGGAAAGTTGTAGCATAATCCATCCAGCCTAAGACGAGTGCAGTATGCTAGAGATGAGAAGATATTGTCTATGCTGAAGGGGCAGCAAATAGAAGGGAGCTGTCAGAAAATACCAGTTGAGCCACGAAGGAAGCCCCAGGGTGAGCTGTGGACTTTTCATGAAAAAGTCAAAATAAGATGACAACCAAACAGTAAAATGAACAAAGAGTGTTCTAACTGGCACATAAACATGAACAAAGTGCTCAACCATTGGTGAAACACAAGCAACTTAAAACAAGGCAGAATTTTTATTTGTTGACATAGCAAAACTAGGGTCTGGCTATCGCAAATATTGACAAAGATGAGAAGAAATGGTGTGAGAATTAGCTGACATGCTCACCTTGAAGAGCAATTTGGCAGTATCCAGTAAAGCTAAGATTATGCAGTCTATAATTTTCCATCTCTTTATCTGGGATACTTGCATGTATTTAATTTAGGGAAATCCGCTACACTACACACATAAAATGCTTGCATCTTTTCGTAGGTCTGTTTTACTTCAATAAGAATTTATAAAGCAATATCTGTGAGAAACTTCTAGGAAAGAACAGAAGCCAGTTAAGTCATGGTGTGGTGAGAATAGAGAGAAAATGGTAGATGCCATGAACAGATGGAGAGAAAACTTCTGTTTGTGCTGTTTTCTCTCCACTCATGGTCCAGCTGGATTAGTTTTTGACCTGTGGCTACCCGAGAGAATGTTTATGTATGTGTACAAGGAAACATGCAAGAGATGCCTATGCAATATTCCTTAGAAACAAATTAGAAGTAACCTAAATATTTATGGTGACAAAATCCATGAGAAGCTCCAAACCAGAAATTACCCACATGCCTATCAACAGTAGACTGGATAAATAAATTTCTATGTAATCATATAATGAAATACTTTATATCAATAAGAATGAGTAATCTATAGCAAATGTAAAATTATAGATGAAATATACAGACGTAAAGCTAAACAAAATAATATATTTTAAAGTTTATATGAATTATGACTACATATGAACTTCCCTGATGGCTCAGCAGTAAAGAATCCACCTGCAATGCAGGAGACATGGGTTCGACACACAGGTTCAACCCCTGGGTTGAGAAGATTCCCTGGAGAAGGAAATGGCAAACTACTCCAGTATTCTTGCATGAGAAATTCCATGGACAGAGGAGCCTGGCAGAGTGCAATCCATGGGGTTGCAAGAGTCGGACACAACTTAGTGACTAAACCACCACCACCATGACAATATATGTGTGTACATATATAAAATATACATATACATACATATGTATGTATTTTACAGTAGAATACTACACAACATTTGAAAGGAATGGTTGCAGATAAGATGGCAAATAGCATGGTGTGATGGTTAATTTTATATGTCAACAGAGAGGTTGGTGCCCAGATATTTGGTGAAACATTCTCAGTGTGTCTGTGAGGATGTTTGGGGATAACATTAACTTTTTGAATCATTAGACTGAGTAAAACAGATGCCCTACCTGATGTTGGTGGCTTTCATTCAATCTATTGAAAACCTGAATAGAACAACAATGCTGATCCTGCCTCGAACAAGAGGGAACTCCTCCCACCAAACTGCTTTGAACTGGGGCGTTGGTTTCTTTCAGGCCTTTAGGTTTGAACAGAAGCCTTAGTTCTTCTTGGGTTTCAAGGCTGCAAGCTTTTAGACTGAAAACACACATTAGCTCCCCTGGCTAGCTGACTACTGGTTGTAGGACTACAAGCCCTTTATGATCATAGGAGCCAATTCCCTAGAGTAAATCAGTTTCTCCCTCAATATATCTCTCACTGGTTCTGTTTTCTTTGGAGAAACCCCAGTATTAGACATGGCCTCTGCCTCTTCACCTGAATTCATTCCTACTACTGCTGCTGCGTCGCTTCAGTCGTGTCTGACTCTGTGCGACCCCATAGACGGCAGCTCACTAGGCTCCTCTGTCCCTGGGATTCTCCAGGCAAGAATACTGGAGTGGGTTGCCATTTCCTTCTCCGTTCATTCCTACAGATTTCACAAAAATAAGAAGAGAATTAATTATAGAACTTAGAGTAAAACCATGTGATACCTGCCAGAAAGGCTTAAATGATAAAGATGGGAACCATGTGTTTGTAAGGATATGCAGGATGAAGAACCATCATACACTACTGAAGTGATTTAAGTAGATACAAACATTTTCAATAAATTCTTGCCAGTGTTATCTAAAGTTCGACATATTCTCTGACCTAATAGTTTCCTCGCTTAGGAAAATACCTGACACAAATGAATACTTAATCAAAACAAGTCAAGATGAATAGAACAACTCTGTTTGAAATTGCCCCTAATTGGAAACTACCCACATAATAATAGCCAAAACCCACAAAGATTCCAGGTGTCCATCAATAAAAGAATGGGTAAACAAAGTCAGATATATTCTTATAATGTAATATTTTGTTTAAATATCTCTGTTCTCTGATAGATGATAAACCCCACAAGGGAGGGTACCACGACTATTGTATTGACTGCTGTGTCTTTAGGGTCTAGTGCAGTGCTTGGCACACATATGATAGGCGTTAATAGTTATTTGTTGAATGAATGAACCCATCAGAATGCAAGTGGTTCCATGTGAGTGTGGTACTGTTACAAGGATAATCTTGAAACTTTTTCAATTTAACAAAAAAAATGTAAATCATTGGGAAATGTCAGTACTTTGACTTTATTATTAAGAATTCACTAATAACAATACCCACAAACCCAGTATATTGTGATGGTGCAGTAGAGAATCTTTGCCTTGAATATTCAGTAGTTCTTGGGGCTGGTTCATGGCAGAGTGTGACAGGTATGCTCACAGGAACTCTGTTTTGAGAGCACTGCTGCTGCTAAGTCGCTTCAGTCGTGTCTGATACTGTGCGACCCCATAGACGTCAGCCCACCAGGCTCCTCTGTCCCTGGGATTCTCCAGGTAAGAACAATGGAGTGGGTTGCCATTTCCTTCTCCAATGCATGAAAGTGAAAAGTGAAAGTGAAGTCGCTCAGTCGTGTCCCACTCTTAGTGACCCCATGGACTGCAGCCTACCAGACTCCTCTGTTCATGGGATTTTCCAGGCAAGAGTACTGGAGTGGGGTGCCATTGCCTTCTCCATTTGAGAACACTAGGCTCTACTAAATGTATCACTAGAGACAGTCCACCCTTCCCCATCATGCCACCTCCCTAACACAAGACGTAGTTAATGGTGTGCTGACAGGTTGCAATGAACTAAGCCTCAAAACTCTATGTTCCCTGTAGAAACTGGGAGCCCCAGTATTTTACATGCTCACTGCTTCCCAGGGCAGAATTCTCAGTCCTGGCTGCACATTGGAATAACCGGGGGTGCTTTAGAAACTCTTAATGCTTGGGTAGCCTCCCCAAAGTTTCTGATTAGATTTTTCTAGGGTGCCACCTGGGCATTAGGATATTTAAAGTCTCCCCAGGTGATTCTAATGTGCTTCCAGGAATGTGAAACCCTGTCCTAGGAGGACAGCAAGCCACCTGGCTCGCATTTCTGTGATTTTTGCTGCCTGCCCACAGAGTTCGTTCTGGGGCCACTGTCCTGGTTATCTGGTCTTGTCTGGTTTTCAGCCCTGCGGGCTGTTCCTGGGGCTCATAGGACCCATGGTGAGCCTGATATCATTTCTGGGCTCTGCTTTCTCAAGATGCAGTTTGAGCCACTGAACACCTGTCATCTCAGAGGAGTACAGAGAGGGAGGGGACTTTTCTTTATCTTTGGACCACCAGATATTACACTTTCTCAGCACCAGAAGTCATGGTTAACTTCCATTTTGGAGACCCTCAGATAAATAATTTGTGCCACATTTCTAGAACTAAGTATTACCTTTCTTAAAAAGTATCCAACTAGAGCCTGAAGGAGATATGTTCCTGATGCAAAGAGCCAACTCATTGGAAAAGACCCTGATGCTGGAAAAGATTGAAGGCAGAAGAAGAGGGTGACAAAGGATGAGATGGTTGGATGGCATCATCAAGTCAATGGACATGAACTTGGGCAAACTCTGGGATATGGTGAGGGATAGGAAAGCCTGGTGTGCTGTAGTCCATGGGGTTGCAGAGAGTTGGACATGACTTGGCAAGTGAACAACAATAGCAAGAACCTGAAAGAAGATGTTTCAGGTAAGGAGGGGAGTATGGTCTGTAACACTCTCAGTTGTGTCCCTTAGATTTTCTCTGTTTTTGGTGTGGTTCAGTAATTCATTCTGCCTTTCTGATCTCAGGGGTGAGTCTCTCAGGTTAGCTCTTATACCTAAGAATGTAACAGATCCTGGACTAGGGCATCTCAATAAGACGCCACCAAGGCTTGGTTGGAGACAGGGAGAAATGTGCACAAATCGCTATGGAACTGCATTACCAGGTGCTTCTGGGGCACACTTTTTACCCTTCCTGCTTTGGGGCACATTTAGGCTGTGGGGCTGTGGGGAAAAGGTGGTGTCTGGGGAGCTGGGGAATTTCATCTTTTATTTTTTGTCCACTTTTGTCCCGGATACATGCCCTGTTATCCTCTCCTCAGACTTCCCTGCTGCTGCTGCTGCTGCTCCTAAGTCGCTTCACTAGTGTCTGACTCTGTGCGACCCCATAGACGGCAGCCCACCAGGCTCCCCCGTCCCTGGGATTCTCCAGGCAAGAACACTGGAGTGGGTTGCCATTTCCTTCTCCAATGCTTGAAAGTGAAAAGTGAAAGTGAAGTCACTCAGTCGTGTCTGACTCTTAGTGACCCCATGGACTGCAGCCTACCAGGCTCCTCCGTCCATGGGACTTTCCAGGCAAGCATACTGGAGTGGGGTGCCATTTCCTTCTCCATCAGACTTCCCTACCCCTCCCCAATTTATCAGTCAAACATTTAGTTTGGAGGAAGGCAGTTTATGTGGCCCAGGCAGGCAGTGAGACTGCCCCTTGTCACTCACTGTCTTGGTTACTCTTCAATCTCTGGTAGCCCTTGAGATATGGGCAGTGTTCCTGCCCTGATGGAGAACCTAAAAATATCAGCTGAAACAAATGACCTTGGTAACCAATGTCAGGGACCACATGAAATCAGGCTGACTCTACTCCCAGCTGGTCTCCAATTGCCGGAGTGGTTTGAAATTTGGCATGGTCATTGAAAGTGGTTCAGTCGGGTCTGACTCTTTGTGACCCCATGGACTGTAACCTGCCAGGCTCTGCTGTCCACAGGATTCTCCAGGCAAGAATACTGGAGTGTGTATTCTGTTCACTTCTCCAGAGGATCTTCCCAACCCAGGGATCGAACCCAGGTCTCCTGCATTGCAGGTGGATTCTTTACCGTCTGAGTTACCAGAGAGTTTCCCCAAATCCCAGGGCACCAATAAGCATGGCGCTGAATGGATAGTCTATGGGGACATGTCCATCACTGTTGACTACGAGCTATATTACTAGATGTCAGTAAAAGGACAGCTGGGCACTGACTTGGTTCCCATGAAGTCCTCTGCCACTGGCTCACAAATGACTTTCTCTGCAGTAACCCTTTTCTTCCAAAGCAGTGACTGGTGTCATTCAGCCTCTTTAGGCTTGACAGGCAGATGCCCTTGAGCTAAAAGTAATGGGATTTTACAAGAGCTGAAGAAAAGGAATACATGGGTTTTATTTTGAAATAGTATCGACATGTTTTGATCATTATGAAGAGACAAGATTTTCTTTCTTTTTTTTCCTGAGGCCTTTCTATGTTCTTTACTCCCTACTCTCAGCCTCTTCCCCTTCTAGATGAAGATTACCTTTTCCAGGTTACTGGCTCCCTTCTTCATCTCTACTATAATCCCCTTTGCTCAAAATCAGTCTAATATCAGACACATACCCCTTGGAGCAGCATTTAAGTCTTAACCTTCTCAGGATGAAAAGCTCTACCCTGGGACAAGAATTTCAACTTCAGCAAACAAAATAATGGAGAGGTTTGGAAGAGAGATGCTCAGCGTTCCACGAATCCCTCCCAGCTTCCTGCTTCATACATTTATTTATGGGAGCCTTGGCTACAGTATTTATCCTTGAACACATACATTATTTTCCTGAAATGCTAGATGGAAAGAGTTCATAGGCTTTGTAATAAAAATTATGGGCAAAATATTTAAACTTGTTTCGTATACATGCATTTTTAATGATTATTAGGGTCCAACTCAATAGGAATTGCCATTCTGCCTCAGTGCAGTCTGAAAGCCCCAGGTTTCTCATTAGTCTTATGTAAATGAGAGGGTGAGTTCTGGGCCTCCGGCCTATCTCCTGAAATTCCCAGCACTCATTTGTTACTTGAGATTTTGGCATTTTCATGTATTAACTGTGACCTGGGTTGTCAGCACCAGCTGGATCCTAAGCTGGCGCTCCTGGTTTCTTTCTGTGTGTCCATGGACACCCGCAAGGCTCTCTTCCTTTGTCTGTTACCTGGGATGACAATAGCACCCGCATCATGGGGGTGTTGGAGAATTAAATGAGAAAATGCTTATCCCTTAATGTTAATTGTCTTCCATTGTTCCTTCACCTTCTTAATTATGACCATTATTTTTTACATGTGTAAGTCTTTTTGGGCTCTCCATTTAGTGTTCAAGTTCCTAAAGGGCAGGAGCTGCCCCTTTTCTTTTTGTGTCTTCTGACAACATTGAACTTGACCTGAGCCCTGTGATCTTCACTTCACTGTGGTCCAGAAATGGCTTACTGCAAGCAACCATCATTCCCCATGTGACTGAGATTATATTCACAGATGCCTCCTTGGCTTCTACAACAAGGCTAGACACAGCCTCTCCAATTCTCTTTCTTTGTCTCCTAAATGGTTAGCTAAGCTGTTTAGTCCCCACTGGTCAAGTGGAACAAAACGCTGGTGAAAACAAACTTTGTTAAGATTCTGTCTTTCTCGCAGGCTAAACTTGGGTGGCCCTCAGCCTAAGTTGGCTCTTCACAGGAATAGGATGATGGTGCTGTTATCAAATGGTGCCCATCTGTCCATCCCTCTTATTCATGCTTGCTTCTTTCCAGACTCATAACTTCTTTTTGTTTAACCCTAGACGCACCTGCAGATCTCCTGGGGGCAGGGGGACACTCTCTTCACTGCTGCGGTCCTACTTTCCCTATTTGCAAGTGGCCCCTTTTCCCAGTCTTGCCACAATCCTTTCAAGTAAAATCACTTCTTACCAAAGTCCCAAATTGTTCTTTGACAGCTCCAAACTGCTCAAAAATGCATATTGTACTGAATTGAATTTGTTATTGGTCATAAATATGTTTAAGCAATTGTTATATGAGGGATACATAATTCAGATGATGTGGGAAAGTTCATGGTTCTGTTGGAGAGAACAGATATGACCTTCCAGGTTACATCACAGAAGGAGTGTGAAATAACACCAAAGCAGGAAATGACAGAGGCACTATGTGGTTCATCTCCAAGTGAGTAGTAAAGAGAATGAATATTTTGACATCCAAGGAAGCTAAGATCATAGTTTTGAGGTTTAAATTTGGGTTTTGCTGTTTTTAATTACTTTGGATGAAGCAAATAACTTTTTTTTTTTCTTACCAGTGTGGAGACTGGTTGAATAAAGGTGGGTTTAAGACAAAGGAAATTAGCTTCCTCTGGTGGGATTTTGATTCTCTGAAGCCAAAATGCTCCACTGCCTGCAGAGGCCAAACTTCTCATGGTTAAAGTGCTAATAGACGCTCCATCATCTGTGACTTTTCTCTCAAAGGGAAGAGCTGACAGCTGATACTGGCGGTAGCCATGATGTTACATACATGATCTAAGTAAGGTACATTACAGCTGTTGCATTGGAATTTTTAATTTCTAAGTGTCTATTGTAGAATCTATGTAAATATGTGTTGGTTAGAGGAGTTTTAATTATGTGCTAAGAGTAGGAAAGGATTTGGGGGGAAGAAATAGGAAATTCCACCTGATCACTGTGCTGAGGGCTTACCTTTGTCACATTTAATTCCCAGAAAATTACTTTACAGTGTGTACAAGTTCCCTAGCAACGTACAGAGAGATTTGGGTAAAGGAGATGTTTTTAAATAGGAAAAAAGAATTAGAAACAATCACTGGCTCTGTGTTGGTTAACTTTTCCTAGTCCCTCAATTTTTCCATTGTATTCTGATGTGGTCATGAGGGCTCTGAATCATTAGTATGAAATAATAGTGGCCTCTGAGAGAAAATTGCTTTGAAGGCAGAGATAAATCCCTGGGATCCTGGAGAAAAGATAAAGGCAGTATTACATCTGGTAATTGCTTGCTCTAATAGGTATAGAAGTTATCCATGTTACAGTGTTTAAGAGATACACTCTCATAAAGTAATGGAACACAATGTTCTTCTTTAAAGAGGACACTGGGAGAAATATGAAATAGTAAAACTTGCCTATTTTAAATAAATACCTGAACATGCAAAAACACAAGTTGTATTAACTGCTAATGTATTCCTCAGTCCCCAGGTGAGATCCTGCCATACACTCGGCTTTGCATTCTACTTTTAAACTTTACATATTGTAGGCTTTTAAATCAATAAATATGATGGTTATTTTTAGTGTCTCTCTGTAATGCAAATGTGATGTTTCCATGATCTATTCAGTCATCTTAACAATAACTGAGAGTTTAAGTTGTCTGAATGTTCAGAAATTGTGCACTGAACACGAGTCTTTGAGTACTTGTCTGATAAATTTCTCAAAATATTTTCTTGAAGTGTAATTGCTGATTTTTCTTTATTCCTTCTTCTGTCTCTATTTTGCTGTTTTTAAAATCTGAACCCTTGGATTAAATAATCAATATTTATTTTCATTCCTTCATGCTTAAGGCAATGAATTTTCCTCTGATTATGCTTTTAGCTGTGTCATGTAGATTCTGATATGTCCTAGTCTTATTTTTATTATTTCCTACAATCTATGTAATAGATGCTTTGATTTATTCTTATAGCAAAGAATTACTTGAGTGACTTCTAAATGTTGCTATCTTTGTTCAGTCCAATGTAAATTCCTATTTTTATTTCTTGAGTTTTGTTTTAAAAAGACAAAAATCTACATTTTGAAATGTTTTAAAATTTCTATATGATCAATTTTGAAAAATAATCCATGGAATTCTATTTACAAGACAATTACACACACGAATACTTTCATATCCATATCTTTCAGGGCACCCTTATTAGTTTTATTGTATTCTTTAGAATCTCTATTTCGTTACCTTTTGATTTTTGTCTAATGATTTTTCAAAGACCCAGAGATGTTTGGTTATGTTTTCTATAATAAAGGAAATTCTGTAAATGCCATCTTGCATTACTTGTAGGCTTTTACCTGTACTGTTTAGCGTTGTATTATTGTTATAGAAAAGTTTATGACCTGTACTTATGTTGGACTGTATCGTTTTACTCTAACGACCGTCTGTAGAGTGGACATAATTATAGTCTGTGTTTTCTAGGGTTGGTTGTGGAATGGTCAAACAAGTTGCTGTGTGTGAAGGGTTCAGTGCAGTGGCTAGTGTGCTGTTACATGGTATTTATTCTTGTTAATGGTAGTTTAATTTGTATTTAGAACTCTCTTCAACTAAAAGAAAATTTTGACTAATATATTTAATTTTAAAAATTTTTTATTTATTTGGCTGCATTGGGTCTTGGTTGTGGCACGCAGGATCTTTTCTGTATCATGTGGGATCGATCATTGTGGAGAATGGACTCTCTAGCCGTGGTGCATAGGCTTCGGTAGTCACAGTGCATGGGCTCAGTGGGTCTGCGGGGATGTGGGATCGTAGTTCCCTGACCAAGGATTGGACCCATGTTCCCTGCATTGCAACGTTGCTTCTCAACCACTGGACCACCAGGGAAGTCCCTCTTTAATTTTTTAATGTTGATTCTCTCCTGAAGTCCCCAGAATGCAATTATCCTTTCTTTGGTTCTCAGTTTATGTCATCCATATCTACTTTTGATCACATTCATCTCTTTCTCTTTTTCCTCTGCATTGTGATTTCTTCAATCCCATTTTGATCAGGACTAAACTAGTTTTGAGTCTTTATTCTTTTTTAATTTGTTTGAACACCAAACAATAATGGCATTATTAATTTCTTGAATTGTTTCCTTAGCACTACCAGACTTTAAATATAATTCTGTCTTTTTATACCATCATCTCATCTTTTGTTTCCAGTTAAGCTCAGTTTTGATATCTGAAAAAGGGAATATAATATCAACCTCATAGGATCATTTATATGGTAAAATGATATAACACACTTATTAATAGAACAATAGCTGGTGTATAGTAATTCTTAAATATATAACCCAAGGGTTTTAAAAATTCCTTAAAAAAGACTAAATTTTCTATTTCTTAAAGTAATTTTTCAAGTAATAATCTCTCTTTATGCATGTTATGTTTTTTCACCTTTCATTTCTCAGAACTTTAAAACTAATTCCATATTCTGTCTTTCTAAATAGTTTTATTATAATATATTAAATAATTTACATACTGTACAATTTGCCAACTTGAAGTATATAATTCAATTGACTGAGTAAATTTATGAAGTTGTAGAACCATCATCACCACAATCCAATTTTAGAACATTTTCATTATCCAAAAAGAACCTCTTACATCAATTTGCAGTTGTTCCTCTTATTCACCTCAGCCCCAGAAACCACTAATTAACTTTCTATCTCTATATATTTGTCTTTTCTGGACATTTTATGTAAAGAGATCATAAAATATGTTGACTTTTGTGTCTGGCTTCTTTCACACTGCATAATGCTTTTGAAGCACATACATATTGTAGCGTACATCAGTATTTTTTGTTTTAATGCTGAAAGTGTTTTACTATGGATATTCCCCATTTACTTATCCATTCACTAGCTGATTGACTTTGGGGTCATTTTCACTTCTGGTGAGTTTGAATAATGCTGCTATAAGCATTCACAGATAAACCTTGTGTTTGTCTTTGCAAACAAATGTTTTCATCTCTCTTGAATAGATTACTAGTAGTGGAATTTTTGAGTTGTATGGTAAATATATGTTTAATTTTTTTGCTTATTTAGTTTATTTTTTGAAACATATAAGAGTATCACATACTCAAAAATGGAAATAAATTTAAAACATAAAAAGAATTAAAATATCAAATTTTCCACTTTATTCTATATTTTAAAATATTGCTTTTTTTTATGAGTTGTTTTAGGTTCACAGCAAAATTAAGGGAAGGCAGAGATTTCCCATGTACTCCCTGCTCTCAAATATACATAGACTCTCCCATTATCAGCCTCTTTCGCCAGAGTGGTGCATATGTTACCATTGATGAATTTACATTAACTCATCATAATCATCCAAAGTTCATATTTTATATTATGGTTCAGTCTTGGTGTTTTACCTTCTGTGGGTTTAGATATATGTATAATGACATGTATATACCATTATAATATCATACAGAGTATTTTCACTATCTTAAAAATCTTCTGTGTTCTGCCTATTCATCCTTTCTTGCCCAGTCCTGACAATCACTGATCTTTTTACCGTCTCCAGTTTTAGTTTTAGAAGAGTTTGGTCTTTTCCATAATGTAATGTAATTGGAATCATACAATATAGAACCTTTTCATATTTGCTTCTTCATTTAATAATATGCATTTAACATTATTTGATACCTTTTCATAGCTTGATAGCTCATTTTTTTAGTGCTGAAAAATATTTCATTACACCACAATTTATTTATCCATTCACCTACTGAGGAACATCTTGATTGTATCCAAGTTTGGGCAATTATGAATAAAGCTGCTATAAACATATGTGTGCAGATTTCTGTGTGACGTGAGTTTTTAATTTCTTTAGGTAAATACCAGTGTGATCCTGGATCATATGGGAAGAGTGTTTAGTTTGTTAAGACACTAGCAAACTGTCTTCCAAAGTGGCTGTATCATTTTGCATTCCTACTAGCAATGAGTGAGGGTTTCTATCCCTCCACATCCTGACCAGCATTTGGTGTTGTCAGTGTTCCAGATTTGGGCCACTCTAATAGGTGCATTGTGTGTATCTACACACCTTTTGGTTTCTCACTGCTTTAATTTGCATTTCCTTGATGACTTACAATGTAAAGCATTTTTCCATGTTTATTGGCCATCCATATGTCTTTTTGGTGAAGTGTCTGATAAGATCTTAGACTCACTTTTTTCAAATGAAGAGTTCTTTGTATATTTCAGATAACAGTCCTTTTTCTGAGGTGATTTTTGCAAATATTTTCTCCCAACCTGTGACTTGTCTTTGTGTTGCCTTGACAGTGTATTTTGCAGAGCAGAAATTTTTAATTTTAATGAAGTCCAGATTATTCATAATTTTTTCCTGAATTATATCTTTGATTTTTTATCTGAAGAGTCATCACCATACTCATATACATCTTGTGTATATTTTTCTAGATTATTACCTAAGAATATAATTGGTGGGGGGCAGGCTAATGTAAATGGTTTTAAGTTTTAAATTTCAGATGCCACTTATTTCTGGTACATAGGAAAGCAATTGACTTTTGTATAGTAACCTACTAGCCTTTTATCTTGCAACCTTTCCCTAATGGCTTATTTGTTACAGGAGGATTTTTCCCCTTTCTGGTTTTTTGGTCTATTCTTTCAGATTCTCTACATACATAGACAACATATCATCTGTGAACAAAGGCGGTTTTATTTCTTCATTTCCAATCTATATAAATCTTCTTTTCTTGCCTTATCTTATCATGCTAGCTAGGACTTACAGAAATATGTTGCAAAGAATCATGAAAGAAGACATCCTTGCTTTCTTTCTGATCTTACTCAGGAAGCTTTGTTTCTCACCTTTTTCTATGACGTCAGCTACAGATTTTTTGTAAATCTTCTTTATCAACTTGGCTTTCCAGGTGGCATAGGAGTAAAGAATCTCCCTGCCAATGCAGGAGATGCAAGAGACACAGATTCAATCCCTGGGTTGGGAAGATCCCGTGGAGTGGGAAATGGCATCCCACTCCAGTATTCTTGGCCAGGAAAATTCCATGGACAGAGGAGCCTGGCGGGATACAGTCCATGGGGTCACAAAAAGTCAAACATGACTGAGCACAACACTGTTACAGTTTATCAACTTAAGGAAGTTCCCCTCTATCTTAGTTTGCAGAGAGTTTTTAATCATGAATAGGTGTTAGCTTTTTACCAAATGTCTTTTCTGCATCTATTGATATGATTGGGTGGAAAATTTTTTTAGCATGTTGATGTAATGGATCACATTAATTGATTTTAGAATGTTGAACAAGCCTGGCATACATGATAGAAAATCCCATTTAGTTGTGGTGTGTTTAATTTCTAAGGAGCTACCAAACTGGGCATACCAATTTTATAGTTGTCCCACCAGCAATGTATGAGGATCTAGTTTCTTCACATCATCTCCTCTACTTATTGTTATATGTCTTTCTGACAGTAGCCATGTATTTGATATAAACTGGTATCTTATGTGGTTTTGATTTTATTTTCCTAATAGTTAATGGGACTGAGCGTCCTTTCATGTTCTTACCAGTCATTTGTATACCTTCTCTGGTGCAAATCTTTTGCCCATATAAAAATTGTTCTTTGTCTTTTTACTGAGTTTAAAGACTTCATTATATATTCTGGGTTTTATATGTGTTATTGTTGTTTATTGCTTTATCCTCTTAGAAAGGGAGGCAGTCTAAACGCCTTTCCATTTCCATATATTGGTGTGGTAGATGCTTTCTTACTGAAAAGAGCACATTTATATTAACAATGTGTCATGTAGACTGAGGACCACAAGGAGAGGGCAGGAATTCAGAAAGTCAGATCTCTGGGACTTTTCTTTCTGCACATTCTCTCATATTTTAAAGTATTTAATGTGACACCAAATTATGAGAGTATCATAATAGAAAAAGTATTGCTAGAGTCACAGATTTTTCTCCTAATTCAGGATGAATCAACCTCATTTGTGAGAATTTTTGTTAGTGGTTTTCAACTTTGGATAGACTTTGAATCACCTGGTGAGCCTTATACATAATCATTGCATATGATCAACCACCAGATTTTGTTGTAAACAGCCTGGGGTATAGCTTGGGTAATGGGGAGTTTTAAAAGTTCTCCAGGTGATTCTAATGTGCTGTCAAGGTTGAGAAGTATTGAGTTAAACAAAGCAGTTGTGCCTGAGGTTTTCTGTCTGTTGACAATACATAACTCACGCCTACACACTTAGTTGGCAAGTAAATCGGTTCTTATTTTGTTGTAACCACGTGTTCTGGGAAACAAACTCACTCAGAAGGACAATGCAGATAGTGGAGTGCAGTTTAGTACACTGGCGGGCCCAAGGCAGAGTCTCCTCCTAGCCAAGGACCCCGACCAGCATTTGTGAAAATCTTTTATACCCCGTGTGTACGTGTCTGAACCCACCACTCCAAATTCCTTGAGACTTACATAAATAAAGGAAGGGTAAATACAATCCCAATAACCCCATCATTCATGTACTATGTGCTCAGACAGTTAAACAATTAGCCAATAATCAATAAGCCCAAGGTTACACTCTGATTGGTACAGAAAAATTTATGGCCTGTCTGGAGGAAAGGGTGATTAGTGTATGTGTTCTCTTAGGCGATGAGTAACCTGGGTATGATCTTCAAGGTTCCCCTGTCCGGAGGGGGTCTTATCCTTCTGTTGTTGTTTCCATAGACACTAAAGACAGAGTTCAGAGTCCATTGGAGAGGTGGCTGAGCATGATCAGCATGAACAGGCCTAAGATGGAGTCCAGGCCCTATGAATTCCTTCTTCATTCCCCCCTCTTGATGCTCCTAGTTTCCGTAACAAGCATCATTTATTGTGATATTTTGTACCCTAGCCCTCTGGCCACCCACATGAGAGAATGCTATCAACCTCTGGGTTACAAAATTCACAAGACATTGTAAGAAGCAGGGCCCACAAAGCAGTATGATCAGAATAATTATGACAACAGTAACAATAGTTTTCCACCAGTCTCCCTTTACCCAGGACAGGACCGAAGTCCAAAAGGGAATATTTTCATCAGACATGACTTTCACTTGATTTTGCATATCCTCCAAGGCAGTAGATACATTTACAGACAAGTCAGGGATGTATACACAACATTCAACTTTAATTATGGCACAAGTCCGCCCTTGGGCTGATGTGAGTATGTCTAATGCCATCCTATTTTGAATTACTGCCTTCCTCATCTGAATTTGCTCTTTGTTCAAGGCTTGAATGGCTTTTGTACTGTCTAAGAGGACCTGTTTAGTGAAATTAGTTAAGGCCTCTACCCTAACCATGATATCTGTTGTCCCTATAGAGGGTACAAACAAGGCAGCAAGTCATACCATTGGAACATGGATCATGTCCATCTTGCATGAAGATAGAGCAGGTTTACTGGAGGTTGGTGTAGGCTAGGCTTTTGTTACACTGGCATTTATATCAAACGTAACCCCATGACCCGAGTCTATTGACTGTAGGTCTCACATCAAGAGAGCAAGGAGAGGTTATGATTGACAAGAGAGAGGAAAGTCTCTTTTTGTCATCCCAGAAAAGAGCAGAGTGGTTTAAAATCTCCTTGGCAGAGCAGTGATACCCACCAAGGAAGTCCATCCATCACTGACAGAGGCATAGCCCCACATACCCAGCAGTTGGAAGTGTTGTGGAAGTCTGAATAGTAAAGTGCCCATGAGATGAAAACATTGTCCTGATTTGAAACTGACGTTAAATTCAAAATCACGTTGATGAGGCCAAGCAGCAGGAGTTGATTATGCGGCTTCATCCTCAAGGGGCTCGTCTGGGATCTTCTTTTCCTTCTTCTTAAGGATGGTCTTAGTCTCTTGAGGGTCAGCGGGGTCCCTCTATGCAGTCCACTCAGCGTTTTCTGTGTCTGCGTGGTATGCTCTCTTCACCCTCTTATGATGGATCCAAGGGGCAATACCTGCAACTTTAACTGCAGTGGGGCTAGTTAGAATAACATAAGGGCCCTTTCACCAAGGGGCTAGTAAATCAAGTTTCCAGTCTTTGACTCATACTTGGTCACCAAGCATAAACTCATGAATCTGTTCCCCAAGGGGGAATGGCACCCTTTCTTGTACAAATTTAGTTACCCAATACCTTACCCAGTTCCATCTGCTGTGAAATCCTGTCCCCCCTTACCTGAGGCAAATTTGTTCACACCTGCTTTATTATGGGAGGGGGCCTTCCATACACAATTTCATATGGAGAATAGCTTTGAGACTGTGGGGTCATCCTAAGTCTGAGCAGAGCCGTCGGAAGCAAGTCCACCCAGGAGCAGTCAGTCTCTAAGATCCATTTGGAGAGTCTCTTTACGTGTCCGGTTGGTTCATTCCACCATCTCAGAACTCTGGGCCTATATGCAGTGTGCAGTTTCCATTTGATGTTTAAAGTTTTGCTTACTTGTTGTACTAAATCAGCTACAAAAACCGGGCCATTGTCTGAACCAATGCTGGTAGGGAGTCCAAATCTGGCAACTATTTCCCTAAGTAGGCACCGTGCTACTTCTGATGCTCTTTCAGTCCAGGTAGGAAAAGCTTCTACCCGTCTCAAGAACGCACATACCATGACCAGCAGGTAACGGTAGTGTCAGTAGGGTTTCATTTCAGTGAAGTCCACTCCCAGGTGTTCAAAGGGCAGTGTGCCTTCCAGCTGAATACCCGGAGGTTTTTGTCTGAATACCCGAGAGGCAGCATTAACCTGTGTGCAGGCAGCATAGCCTAGGTGGGTCGCTTGGTGTGTTTGGCTTACCAGAGTGTGTGCCAGCTCCCCCAGTACCAATAATTTGCCACTTGGCAGTTCCCACCGTCCCTTTTCAATCTTGATGGCCCCTTCCGCTCTGGCTAACCTGACAGCCATTGTCCTTGTTTTATCAGGCTAGTGCCATCAGTATATAGGACCCAATTAGGGTCTGGAACCTTGTGTCCTTCTTTAAGACAAACCCCAGATACCTTACCTGCTCCTTGCAGATCTGTGCCTTCTTCTTCGACACCCGGTAACCTGCTTCCATCAACAACTGGAGCAGTGCTTTTGTCCCTTCCCAACATTTTTCCTTGGTCTCGGTAGCCAGCAGCAGGTCATCCCCGTATTGTAGGAGCCAACATCCGTACACTTCCGGATGGAATGAGTTCAGGTCAGAAGCCAAGGCTTCCCCAAAGATGGTTGGGGAATTCTTAAACCCTTGTGGGGGAGTCCAGATGAGCTGTTGTTTGGTGCCCCTGACTGGATCTTCCCATTCAAAAGCAAAGATGGGCTGTGGTGCTGGGGCGAGGCGTACACAGCAGGCATCCTTGAGATCTAGGCGAGTATAAACTTTAGTCCTCGGCGGGAGGAGGCTAAGTAAGGGACAGGGGTTTGGAACAGTGGGGTGTAAAGTCACAGTAGCCTGGTTGACTAGCCTGAGATCTTGTACAGGCCTATAGTCCTGTCCTCCTTCCTTTTTGACTGGCAGGATCGGCATATTCCAAGCAGACTGGCACTCCACTAGAATGCCTGCTTGTTTCAATCTATTGATGTGGGGCAGTATGCCGGCCCAGGCCTCTATTGGTAGCGGGTACTGGCGTGTTCTAACCAGGATGGTGCCTGGTTTGAGTTCTGTTATCATTGGGGCTTGATGTTTAGCCAGCCTAGGGGGAGGGGGAGTTGTCTTCGGCCCAGACCTCAGGGAATAATTGAGTTAGCTTTCTCTCATGCTCTTCCAGCCCACCCGGTACTTCCTTTTAGGCTCATGCAACCTCCACTCATCTTGGGGTGGTATTGAGAGAGAGAGAGAGCAAATAAGTCATAGTGTCCATCTGGAAGGTGGGCCTCTCCTCAGGGGAGAAAGTCACTTGTGCTCCTAGTGTGGAGAGCAAGTCTCTTCCCAACAGGGGTACTGGGCACTCAGGAATGTAGAGGAATTCATGAATCACTTGGTGCCCCCCCATCTGACATTTTCTGGGCTGGCAAAAGGGTTTAATCATCTCTTCTCCTGATACCCCAGTTACATCAGTAGTCTTTTTGGACAGTGGTGCCACAGGTTTTGTTACTACTGACAGTTCTGCTCCTGTATCCACCATGAAGTCAATGTTTTGGTCCCCCACTTTTAGGGGTTACTGTGGGCTCTCGGGGACCTGATATCTCTGAGCCCTGGCAGCCCTATTTAATTTCCAAGTCAGCAAGCCCCACAACTGAGGGAGCTTCCTCTTCCTTCCTTGCCTTAGGACGTTCATTCTTCCAGTGGCCAAAACCTCGGCACTGGGCACACTGGTTTGGCTGTTAATGGGGCCCGGGGCCTCCGTTGGGACCGGTTGAAGGACTGTCCTGTCCCTGGGGCAGAGGAGGTTTTCCAGAGGGCCTGAGATAGACTTTCCCAGAGCAGCAGCTAGCATTGCAAATCTCTTGTCTGTTCTCTTTCGTTCCTTCCAGCTCTCTGGCAGAGCGCAGTCTCTGCTTAATTCCAACGTCTCCCCCTTCTTGTCAGTACTCACTGGGAGAGGCGGGTATAGTTTGGGCGGTTCGGCTGGAGCCAGATCCTGGAAGTGTTGGCCAGAGGCTTCTGTCACCAGGATCAGAGCCTGCCAAACGGCGGCTCTATGAACTCCGGGAAAGCTGGCGGAGGAGCAGCAGCTGCTGCAGAAACTTCACCTGGCCCTGGGTCGGGCATTAAGGCGGCCTCCGGACCTGGTGTTGTACTGGAAGGCAGGCGCGTCATTATGCAGTATGGGGGAGGGGTCAGGTCATCCCCATCCAAATCCTGTAAAATTTCCTGTTCTATCATCAGTCAATTTTTGTGCTATTAATATTTTTCCCTTTCCCTTCTGAATACAGAACCTTGTCCAAGTAGGAGGGTCTTGAGCTAACCCTAGCCATGAGTCAATATATGGATATTGATCCAGGTGTCCTGGCTCTCCTGTGACTACTGTATAGACTGCTTCCACTAGTTTTAAGTTCATGGTGTTCTCTGGTGGCCATCCTACTCCCATAGGGGGCCATTCGACCTCACAGAGTATGTGGCGGTGTTTAGGCTTCATCATTACCCAATAGTCTCCTCCCAATCCCTTCTTTAAATTTTTAATCATGCACTCTAATATAGTTGCCTTAGATTCACTTCCCCCTCCCATCTTGCTTACCTTCTCGGACCTTCTTCTACTTTTCCTTTTTGTTCTGTCTACGAAGTTCTCAGTACCCTATGTACTTCTGATATTTCCAGTCAATGACACTTAAATTGCCATTCTGCCTCCTTCCTAATTGGGGTGAGAAGAGCCTTACCTGCCAGATTCCAAAGGGAGAAGGGGGATCGGCGTGTCTTCACCTGCCAGTCAGCACAGCTGAACCAGAACATCACATGGTCCAAGACTGTTTCTCCCTTAAAGTCCGTTCTGCCTTGGTGGGCTTGATCAAGTGCGGATGAAAACACAGATGGGTTAAATATCCCATGTCCTAGGCCATCTCCGAAAAAGCCAATTCATAGTCACTTATGTATTCCCCCCCACCCCCGCCCCTGCTTCTAGCCTAACAATTCCGAGGAGGTCAAGAATTTCACAGCAGACGGGACACCTCCTGGGGGAGGGCAGAATACGAGCATACAAGGGCCAGTTTCCTATCCTATCCCCTGGTGATTGCTGGTAATAATTTTCCCTGAGACAGCGTGGACACACCTCCTAAAAGACCTTCACATATTCCATTCCTAAGCCCTAGCACGCTTGTCGGCCTGTGTACCAAGCAATCGCTGCCACCTGCCTATCCTAAAATCCCCTGGTGATCGCTTGGTAATAATTTTCCCTGTGATGGCGTGGACACACCTCCTAAACGACCTTCACAAATTTCCTTCCTAAACCCTAGCATGCTCGTCGGCCTGTGCACCAAGCAATTGCTGCCGCCTGCCTATTCCAGGCTCCTGTGGGTCCGTGCCCCTGCTAGTCCCTCCCAGGGGGGTGATCAGGCCCCCTCTTCCACCCAGCCGGGTGGGTTCCTCCTCACCTGAGCGCTCAGTTCCCCTGCTGCCGTCCACTACCTGCTAATGTGAAAGGTTCGAGCGTTGAGAAGCAGAATCCTTCCGGAAGAGTGAGGCGCCTTCCCCCCTCTAGGAGATTCAAGCCGCAAGGCCTTGGAGTAATCCCAAATGGGACTTGTCTCCTCAAAGTGAGGAGTTTCCCGGCCAACGCATCAAATGTTGTAGCCACGCGTTCCCGGAAACAAACTCACTCAGAAGGACAATGCAGATAGTGGAGTGCAGTTTATTTCACCAGCGGGCCCAAGGCAGAGTCTCCTCTTAGCCAAGGACCCCGACCAGCATTTGTGAAAATCTTTCATTCCCCACGTGTATGTATCCGAACCCACCACCCCAAATTCCTTGAGACTAACATAAACAAAGGAAGGGTAAATACAATCCCAATAACCCCATCATTCATGTGCCATGTGCTCAGACAATTAAACAATTAGCCAATAATCAATAAGCCCGAGGTTACACTCTGATTGGTACAGAAAAATTCATGGCCTGTCTGGAGGAAGGGGTGATTGGTGTATGTGTTCTCTTAGGCGATGAGTAACCTGGGTACGATCTTCAAGGTTCCCCTGTCCGGAGGGGGTCTTGTCCTTTCCATAGACACTAAACACAGAGTTCAGAGTCAATTGGAGAGGTGGCTGAGCATGATCAGCATGAACAGGCCTAAGATGGAGTCCAGGCGCTATGAATTCCTTCTTCAATTTCACCTGCGATGTGAGTTCATGGCGTGGCCACATAACCTTCACGTTGGTCGTGTGTATGTGAGCATGTGGTTTCCACTCAAGTCAGAGGGGAAAGACACTGCAGTTAAGAAACTATTGAGAAACTGTCTGAGAAATGTGGAAAACAGGTACTCAGCCTTCAACTAAACCTATCCTCAAATTTTTCCTACATGCAGTGGGTAGAGAGGCAGGAAAAATGTTGCCATCTGACCTACATTCTGCACTTCACTTACTTTCCATAACACTGTGTCAGTGATTCTCAACCATTAATGTGCTTCAGAATCACCTGGAGACCTAAGGAAGAATAGAGATACAGACACATTAAATATTAATGGTTGGTGCAAGTATTAACTATTAATAGGCAAAAACCTGGGTCTCTATATTTTAATCAAGTTTCTCAGGTGATTCTGACATATCAAAGTCTGAAAATCATTACACTAAGGCATTTTCTTGAGAACTTTAATTAGAAGGTTCTTATAAAGGAGCTTTGTGGTCTGTTTTGATGCATATTCTGCTGTAATTCAAACTTAGATTATACATAGAGATCTCTTGATCTGCTGTCATCCTAGTTTACTTGATTTTTGTGTTTTAAATGCATTATATGCATCAAATGCTAAGCACAGTCAAAGGCATAACAATATGAAACAGCAGTTCATAAATGTGTTTAATCCCATAATTTTTTCTTGCCTAAAACTCTGGAGATGTTCTGATTGCATATTATTGTGTAACAAACCATTGCAAAGCTTCGTGGCACAAATCAAGAACTATTTTATTGGGCTTACAGATTCTGTGACTCAAGAATTTGGATAGGACATGGCAGAAATGGTTTGTCATTACTCCATGATGTCTGGGGCCTCCGTAGGAGAACTTGAAAACTAGGCAATTTAAATGAAAACAGGTTAGAATATTTTTGAGAACTTTAAACTCATATTTTGGCACTTGAGCTGAGATGTCACCATGCTGAACTTAGTGGCGACTGTTGACCGGAGTGCCTACACATAGTCTTTCCAAGCTTGAGCTTCCTCACAGCATGACAAACCCAGGGTAATTGAACATCGTGCATGGTGGCTCAGGGATCCAACATGAGTGTTCCTACAAATAATGTCAAACTAAACGTTCTGTGATTTTGGATGGAATGGTGCCAGCCCTATCTGGGTAATTTCAGTTTCAGAGTAAAGGTTTTTCAAAGTCCACAGTTCATGTCAATGATTTCAATTTCTACTTTTATATCTTTCTCAAGTATAAGAGCTTCTCATTCAATTATTTTTTCTTATCTGAATTGCCAGCTTTTCTTCTTGTCTCTTCACACTTAGGTGACAAATTTGTACCAGAATCAAAACATCATGCTCCATATTGTTACACTAAACTCTGTTTTAAATTAGAATGCTGTAAAGAATCTTAGAAATAACAATGTTGAGGTGACTTTGTTGAAAATGAATTAGTAAGCCCAATCTCCTGTCACTCAAATAAGGGAAAATTCATTGCTCTAACCCTAACACAGGATGATATTAGGTCTCCTGGGTATGTCAGCTGAAGATGAGGTTTTGTCTGATTCAAGAGACCACCAAGGCCTCCCCAAGAATGTCTTCATTTTTCACTGTTTCAGCCATTTGATCTATGGAATGTATCTAAGACAGAGAAAAGAGAAATTAAAATTCTTAAGGTAGGATGACAAGGGAATGAACAGTCCCTGATCTCAGTAAGTCTAGCCAGTTACAGAGTTTCTGCAGAGCTAGTGAAACAATACCAAAATGTCTCTTGGCAACAATACCCACTGGATCATATAAGAAAGGGATCAAATTGATGCCCCAGTTTCTAGCAAGCACGGTGGTGAAGTCAGCTGTTAGCTGGATGTGGGGTGTATTTGGGGAAGTCTTGGTTAGTTGTTATGTCCCTGGTTAGTACAAAATTAGAGAGAGAAGGTTATAGTGAGCTAGAATTTTATCTTGCCTGAGGAATAAGTTTAGAATAACAAGATTCCTGTTCTGTATATGCTGACATACTTCTGGTTATCTGAGAACCAGAGTTATTGTCCTAGTTTCAAAAAACATCTCCCCAAGGTAAATGCCATAGTCAATGTACCATCCCAGTGATTCAGAAGGCAGGATACCAGTGCCCATGTGTGTTTGACTGGAGTGGGAGTGATGGAAACAGCCCTTAAGTCTTCCTTACTGCCTCCTAGCTCGCTCAATGTGCTCTTCAGTGACTTTTTCTAACTTCATCTCAAACTTACATTCTCAGAACTCACACCTCTGTCCTATACTCTCATGCTTACTCCTTCTTGATCTGCCTTCTCCAACTTCCCTTTTATTTCCTGACTTTGTTATAGCAGTCTTGGCTTTAGATCTATGAATTTGATTTTAGGAACCCGCCTACACTCTCTTTCTTGCGATGCTCCCTGGAGCAGCTACTCTGAGTGAGACCATGACTGATGGTGAACCCACAGTGAAACAGAAATGGAGCAACAGCAGCGGGGTTGTTCAGGGTGCCCTTCTCCTTTCCTCCCCATCAGCTACAATATAAATATGTTCCACAGCGGACTTGGCCTCTCTGTCTGAGAGTGGTGGGCAGAATTAGGGTCCCAGACGTGGCATGGGCAAAGCACACCTAGTGATGAAGAAGAGTAGAAGAGTAAAAGAAGAGTTTGCCCACAACTTAAGGTAAGGGCCACTCAAATAGTTTAAGGAGACTGTGGGGTGTGACTCGGGGTTTAGGGAAGCATCTCCACACTTGTGTTTTCATCTAGATCAGAAATGTAGGGCCCATACTGACCCGTAACAGCAAATTTCTCTTACTTTCTTTGGGGCATTGATAGGATGATTTCTTATATGTATACATATACAAATATAAATATCAAAAGATATGTAATTTTAAGCAATATGGGTTTTAAATGAAAATGTTTGACTCAATATAATTCTCAAAGAGTAATTTTCAAAGAAATGCTTTCAGATACTACAATTTCCCTTCCTCTTTGTAGAAATCAAACTAGGGACACTTGGGCTTTGGGGTACCTGGCTCAAAAATAAGTGATAAAACCTGTTCTTTTTATCCACTCTCTCTGTAAGACTAAAATAATTATGTGGAGCTTTCACTGGGATTTTCCTCAAAGCCTCTTCCTTGATGCCCCCCCTCCTTTTCATTTTCACTGCTCTTTTCTTTACTGAATAGGACTCTTTAAAAAATAAAATAATAAATTAGGGGATAATGGAAAAGGGTGTTATATCTTATTTCCTTAAGTATATTACAAATTTTCTAGAAGGGAGGAATGTGCCCTCTCCTCTTTGTATCTCCCAAGTCACCCAGATAAGTGTCTCCCACTCAGGCTCTCAACTGGAATTAATAGACTCTGTCATGATGTCATGTTGTCATGTTTACCTCTACTATTCCACCTGCTATTTACATCTGTTTGATGGTCAAAGTCTGACTGTGTTCCTCTTCAATGTTTTTTTGGGAATATCTATTTCTTTTCATCTCCAGCATTCTAATCTTACTTCGGGCCACCATCATTCCCTCATCTGAATTACTGACACAGTCTGATACAGTCTCCTTGCTTCAAGGTCTTGGTTTTGAGTTTGATCTCTTTCATCTTAGTCCCGTATCACTCTGTTTTATCTCTGCCATGTGTTACAGAGCGTGTTATTATCCCCCTTCCTGTTCTCTGGCCTTGTGGGTGAGATTAACACACGTTTGGTACAGGGTGAACATCTGTTGAATAAGTATCAGTAGAGCCATCCCTCGTTGTTTCAGTGGATTACAGGTGGGTACCTGAGAGTTTCATGTTTAGTGGCCCTGTTATTATCTACAGTGGCTACTGGATATAGTTAATGCTGAAATTAATTAGACTGAATAAAGGATGAAGTCACCATGGTTGTTAAACCTTAACATAAACACATTGTTTTTAAACTCAGAATAATGTAAAATTTAGAGCATGAAATAACAAGAAAAATGTGAAAAAGAAACTGATATTTGTTACACTTCTTTTATGAGTCAGTGAAATTGAGTGTTTTATATGTGTTACTTCTTTCATTCTTCAGAAAAATATGCTGAGATAGATTTTTGCCTTCACATTTCACAAACAAGGAAATTGAGGAAACGGTAATATGCCCAGCAGGTTATGGAACTGGGATTTGCCTCAGGTAGTCTGATACCACATCCATAATCATTCTAATATTCTGTAGAGGTCTAAGTAGATGCTATAAACTCTGATGTTGTAGCTGATGTAGCCTGTAATTTAAATGTTCTTTTTCTGGGTTCTTTAGAACATTCAATGGCATAAAAAATCATTCACAGTGAATCAAAAAGCCTATTTGTCAACCATGAAGTGTCACTCACAACATGCAGGTCCCCCTAGGAACCTGGGGGATGGCAAAACTAGTTGAGTGATGCTTCTTGGGAACAAGGTCCATTCTTGACCATGGAAGTGCTCTGTGACGAGAGGTGGAAAATGTTGATCAAGTCATTTTCATTTGTTGGGCTTGTGCCTCGTCTTTGCAATTGTGAAATAAAATCCATGCTCAGAAATTCTTAACTTGTGGGATTTCTGCACCTGAGGATCCTCAGCTTGGATCTTTGCCCCAGGTTAGATGAAAACACAACTCAGTAGTCTTCTAGTCCAGACAAATCAGTCAGACGTGATGGCAACAGGGCAGCCTGCTGTTGGTGACTCTTTGGGAAAATTGTTGTTAGCTCAGGTAAATGAGTGCTAACACATTGTGTTCTAGGAATGTCAAATTACCTGCTACAACTTTAAATTTTATAATACCAACTTTGAGGGGAAAATTGAAACTCTTGTAGATATCACCCTTAGTTCATGAAACACCATTTCTGTTCTATAGTAGGAAAAAACCCTTTGTTTTCCCAATCTTTTCATTTTCGCATGACTCATTTTAAACTCAATCCCTGAATTTTCTTTCTACGTTTTCTTCCCATTTCTCTGATGTCATCACCTTGTTTGTCTCTATTATGGGCTTGTGAATCCCTGATGGCACTCCAGCTCTTAATTCTCAGTTATCTTCTGGGCCTCTTCTAGAAGGCTGGGAACTTTTAAAAATCTCTTCCAAGATCTGAGATGAGTTGGTCTTGCTATTCTCTTACTAACTCACAGCAGTCTACCTGTGTTGATGTGAGGCACTTTGCATTGGCTGTCTTCTCTCTGAGTTTCAGACCAAAAGTGTGGTACAAGGCCTTTCTGCATTCAGATCTCCAAGCCTATTCTATCTAATCCCCTATTAAAGGATTAAATCTGCAGGAACAAGGATTAAGTGAGGTAATGAGTGAAGGTAATATAAGGACACTAAAGCGTGAGACAATTGAATGACATCTGAGTGAAGGAAATAGAACATATCCTCTTCCTCCTCCTCGTCATCATTGCTAAATTTAAGGAATAATTTGGAAATTTTCAAAAGAGAAAGGAAAGCAAGTATGAGCTTTGTACTGGGTTATGTCCTACCTCAGCTCCACAGTACCTTTGGGAAGTTAAAATATGGAGGAATTAATGTGTAATGTAGATTGGGACCTAAATGGAATTGTGTGGAAAGTAAGATAGGTAGGCAAGACTTTTGAAAGAAATAAACATCATTGACTTAGAAAATAATTTATCCATAATTTGGATGAAATTAGTTTCTCTACACAGTTGACATCTGGTTATCCACATCAGTTAAAACTTCAAATGAAAAAAGTTAATTTTATTTTGTGAATCAAAAGATGGAATGTGTTTTAAGAAGTAACACATGCTAACAATTCATCTGAGCTACTTGGAACATTTTGAAAATTTATAAACATTACACACTTATGTATCTGTTGTAGTTAAAGACCTTATGTTGCCTGGATAAGAATTCATTCTCCTCATTGTTTTTCAGTTATTTGCTTATAATGAGACTCTAATCATTAACCATTTGTTACCACTCTAGATTCATATTGCCTCAAGGTTCTCATTACAATGAAAATACCTTTTGGAAGAGAATAAATCAAATAGTACATATATATTTATTATTTATTTAAAAACATTTAGGAATTGAAGGGGCACTATATTGGAACCATGGCATCTTTTATTTTGAAGTTGTACTGTCTGATTTTTAGGACCCTTTCTGCTTTGGAACAGAAAGGGTTAGCAGGGAGCAGAGTACCTTTTTAACTGACATGGAAATAGTGCTGATCATACACACACTATGCTAATGTATTAATAGAGGATATGTAAAAAAAGATAGATATTTTCCAATTCATAACTCCATCTTTTTTTTTTTTTTTTTAATTCTCCCAACTGAGCCAGATGGCGAATGAGGTCTCTAATCAGGTCTAGAATTTAAAAGAGAAAGAGATTGTAACTACATCTTGGAGATAGATTATCCACTTTGCTTCTAAGAAGCTCCTGCCAAGAAAACTTCAACTAAGAAATAATTTATATCATTTAAGGTTTAAAGGAAAGAAACAGTTGTAGTTGTGTTTTCTTTGTCTACATGAGGCTTTCTGAAGTGGAAATAAGCAGTGCCTGATCAAAGCTTTAAATATTTGGCCAGGAAGATGACCAGACCATAGATACTTTAAGTTCTGTTAGAATGATGATTACAATAGAGTATCCTAAAGTGTATTATAATGACTGCCATCAGCCTCCTGGATGTAGGGCTAAGGGATCTTTCCAAGGAACTCCATAGATCGACAGAGAACTGTTCACTGTACTTATTCACACAACAGCTGAGAGAACAATGGCAACTCCTGAATGGAACCAGCCGACTATTTCCTTTAACTTCAGTCAACCTGTTTAGATGCAATAATCTGGCACCTTTCTTTGATTCTGTGCTCCAATCACTTTCTTTTCAGTTCTGCAATTTTTACCTCTGCCAAACAAAAGGAGTGGCAAATAACAACAATTTTCTTTATACCATTAGAGGCAAAAATGTATTCTTTCCCTGAGATTTTATGAGTTGGGGGAAGGAGAAACAAGATGTCAGCTCAATGCATGATTGTAGGAAGACACGATAGTCATGTGTTTTCGTTATTTGTTGTGTGTAGCATATTTGGAAGATTCCTAAAAGTTTATAGAAAGAAGGAATAAGCACAGATGCAAGAATAATCTGAGGTGTCATGGGCACGTGAATTATTTTGAGAACCATATAAGACATTTAAATACAAAAATATATATGCTCTAATTCCATAATTAGAATCAATACTCAGCTAAGGGAATTACATGATTTTATTTTACCTTAATAACAACACTATGAGGTTGATATTAGAAGGGATGACTAGGGAGATTAAATAAGTGTTTCAAGGATGCAAAGATACATTTTTGATAGTAAATGCAGAGACAATTTTCAATCCCAGCTTTGTCTGACATTCAAGTTCCCTTTGTGAACTATGTATTATGGTGATAGAACATTTACAGAAATGTCACTTTCTCCTCTCTGTTTGCTGCCCTGCCCTTCCCTTGCCTTTTGTTATCTACTGGACTGTAAGCTTGGTGAAGCCATGGATTGCATCTGGCATATTTTCAAATGCCTCCCAACGCCGAACAGTGCTTACCACAGAGCAAGCGCTTGGCTGACTTTGTTGAATGAATGAAGGAACCAGTGAATATCTGAGCTTCCTTGATGACTCTGAATGGAAAAGTATTTCAGAAGGGTTGAGCTCTGCATGTAAAGACAAACTTTTCAACTAATGAGTTTCATGTTTATTTTCCTTCTCTGTACGCACAAGAGTGATATATGATTTAAAAAAGAAAATCTATGTTTGAATAAACTTAAAACAACTTTTTTTTTTTTAATTAGATGGAGGCTAATTACTTCACAACATTTCAGTGGGTTTTGTCATACATTGATATGAATCAGCCATGGAGTTACACGTATTCCCCATCCCGATCCCCCCTCCCACCTCCCTCTCCTCCCGATTCCTCTGGGTCTTCCCAGTGCACCAGGCCCGAGCACTTGTCTCATGCATCCCACCTGGGCTGGTGATTTGTTTCACCATAGATAGTATCCCACCCTCACCCTCTCCCACAGAGTTCAAAAGTCTGTTCTGTATTTCTGTGTCTCTTTTTCTGTTTTGCATATAGGGTTATCGTTACCATCTTTCTAAATTCCATATATATGTGTTAGTATGCTGTAATGTTCTTTATCTTTCTGGCTTACTTCACTCTGTATAATGGGCTCCAGTTTCATCCATCTCATTAGGACTGATTCAAATGAATTCTTTTTAACGGCTGAGTAATATTCCATGGTGTATATGTACCACAGCTTCCTTATCCATTCGTCTGCTGATGGGCATCTAGGTTGCTTCCATGTCCTGGCTATTATAAACAGTGCTGTGATGAACATTTGGGTGCATGTGTCTCTTTCAGATCTGGTTTCCTCAGTGTGTATGCCTAGGAGTGGGATTGCTGGGTCATATGGCAGTTCTATTTCCAGTTTTTTAAGAAATCTCCACACTGTTTTCCATAGTGGCTGTACTAGTTTGCATTCCCACCAACAGTGTAAGAGGGTTCCCTTTTCTCCACACCCTCTCCAGCATTTATTGCTTGTAGACTTTTGGATAGCAGCCATCCTGACTGGCGTATAATGGTACCTCATTGTGGTTTTGATTTGCATTTCTCTAATAATGAGTGATGTTGAGCATCTTTTCATGTGTTTGTTAGCCATCTGTATGTCTTCTTTGGAGAAATGACTTCAGACTCTACTACAAAGCCACAGTCATCAAGACAGTATGGTACTGGCACAAAGACAGAAATATAGATCAATGGAACAGAATAGAAAGCCCAGAGATAAATCCACGAACCTATGGACACCTTATCTTTGACAAAGGAGGCAAGGATATACAGTGGAAAAAAGACAACCTCTTTAACAAGTGGTGCTGGGAAAACTGGTCAACCACTTGTAAAAGAATGAAACTAGAACACTTTCTAACACCATACACAAAAATAAACTCAAAATGGATTAAAGATCTAAATGTAAGACCAGAAACTATAAAACTCCTAGAGGAGAACATAGGCAAAACACTCTCCGACATAAATCACAGCAAGATCCTCTATGACCCACCTCCCAGAATATTGGAAATAAAAGCAAAACTAAACAAATGGGACCTAATGAAACTTAAAAGCTTTTGCACTACAAAGGAAACTATAAGTAAGGTGAAAAGACAGCCCTCAGATTGGGAGAAAATAATAGCAAATGAAGAAACAGACAAAGGATTAATCTCAAAAATATACAAGCAACTCCTGAAGCTCAATTCCAGAAAAATAAATGACCCAATCAAAAAATGGGCCAAAAAAAAAAAAAAACAACTTTTTTAACAACTGTTTTTCCTGGTTCATTAGAAAGCTCCATGTGTGGTTTAATAGGCAGTATTCTTTTTATAATATCTTGGCAGTACATACAACAATGGAGTCTCTTCTAATCAACTGATTCTTAGAGTCTATGACTTATCACCCACAGAGTTGCCAGGAGATTTTTTTTAACTTAAATCAAGTATTTTCTCTCTCCTCTTCATTTCACGTGGAGTGTACTACAGAGTTCTTACTGTGGCTGATACAGCCTGTGTGACCTGTTCCCTCTCTGGCCTCATCCCCATGTTTGACCCTAAACTACAACCTCTCCAGCCTCACTGACCTTTGCCCTTTTCTCTGCCAACATGCCAGACATGCTTCTGCCTCAGCATCTTTACACTTTCTCTTCCTTCTACCTGGTGTTGCTTTGTTCACAGATATTCCTAAAGCCCATATCTGTCCAACTGGTATACTTTCAGAGTCCTTCTTGATCACTTTCTAGATCCCTGCTTCTCTCTCTTCTCATACTAATACATACATAATACTAATACATACATAATAATACTGTGGTATTATTCTCTATAGGACTTATTATTCTCTGATCTCTATCAGGTATTTGTGCATTTTCTGCCTTGTTCCTACCTCTCCCTCTCAGCCCCCACTGGAATGCAAGTTCCAGCAGAGACCTGGTCGACTTGATCACTGCTATATCTCTAGTGTGTTGAACAATGTCTAAGAGAAAAAGTTATAAGCAGACACTTGCTGAATTAGTGAGTGGATGAATACATGGATGAATAAGGCTCTCTAAGATCAACATAGGCTTCTCTGTGGCTCAGATGGTAAAGAATCTGCCTGCAATGCAGGAGACCCAAGTTCAATCCCTGGGTCAGGAAGATCCCCTGGAGAAGGGAATGGCAACCCTCTCTAGTATTCTTGTCTGGAGAATTCTGTGGACAGAGGAGCCTGGCGGGAGATGGTCCATGGGGTTGCAAAGAGTCAGATGTGACTGAGCAACTAACATTCACTTTCACTTTCAAGACCAACACAAATCTGTGGGAGTACATGATACAAGGGTTTGATACCGTGGGCTGCTGTATTGTTAGAGGGGAGGGCATATCATTTAGAAGGTTGGAGGGTGATTTTATCAATACTTTGTACCTGAGGGAGGCTCTTGAGGTCCAAATTCAGACATTCAACTGAGTTATATGGTTCAATAGGCACTGAGAACAGGAAATGAGATAGAAAATACCAGGAGGTGCAGAGAGTTGAATAAACATAATAAGGTACGAGGGCCTCTCAGCATCAGGAAGCTCAAAGCTTGTTCCTCTCGAGCACTGACTGAGCCGGGGAAAGGTGGTTCTGTCTTGCTATTTTACTAATGAAGTTAAATAACTCCCCTACTTTTTATTACAAGCCTATTTTATTCTATTTTGGTCCCCAGTCCTGCTTTTTACTCTCAGAAATAGGCATAGGGTCCTATTATTTGCAGACATTCTGGACAGGGGTGTGTGTGACAATGGACCTCTGTTGATATCTCTCAGCTTCAGAACACTCTTCCGGACTCAGCTTCTAACCAGGTCTCTGCAAACCCCATTTGTTTTGTCAGCCTGCTACTTGTTACCTCTGCCAACAGGGGGAGCTAGAGGGAAGGTGGCCGGTTTGGAAGAATGAGAGGGTACAGCTTCTTCAAGTCTGTTTCCTGTTGATCTCAGCAACACTATTGCAATGAATGTTTACCCTCGCGGTAGCAGTCGCTATCCTGTTTGCTGCTAGAATTAGCCTCATGTATACCTTCAGGGATAACAGGGCCAGCCGGCCAGGGCCCAGCTCCTCAGGAAGCCTTCCATAAGGCTGTACCAAGCAGGCGGTGCTTTCTCCCCAGAGGTGTGCATCGGGACCCCTCTTATAAGCATCTACATTTTAGTAATCACAGTTCCTTCTCTTTGTCCTCCCAACCCTAAGGATAGTTGCTAATTCTTGCAGTTACAACCTGTGTAGTCCCTCAGATTCCCTTATTTGCATGTTCGGTTCTACAAAACCTAATTAGCTTACTTTAGATTAAATTATTTTTGTAAAATAATTGGTATGATTGCTACCTTCAGACTGGATGCTGACTGAGAAAAGCCTAAAGGAAAGATACCTGGTTTTTGGTGGAGAAGTAAGGAGTTCTTATTTTACGGTTTCAGGTTGGCGTCAGAATTATCCTCCCAAACAAGATCTACATTCTAATAGTATTCAAATAATATGGATGGTGTTTCAAAAGGGAAGAGAAACAAAATTAAAATCTGAGGGAGAGAGAATGCATGCTATAAAATAAATGTTACTAACTATGAAAACCATAAAATGGAACTATCTGAATTATAGAGGTTAGCTTGGCAATAAAGGAAACAGATGTGAAAGGAATTCTTAAAGGAGATGATTCATAATGTATTGTTGAAAGAGATAAAAAGGAGTCAGGTGTAACATACCTTATTATCTCAATTGTATGTTGAGGTAGAAAACAGTAAGCGGCAGTAAAAATACATTGAGTATTATTCTGATGGTCAACGTCAAGAGTGACGCAGTTGTGTATTTCATTTTGGTAGATGAATTTAGCCCTTTTTTTCTCTAGTATAAAGGCTCTAAACATGATAAAGATAGCTCACCTTTGTATCCAGTATTCAAGGAGCCAATAATCTAATCGCTATTAAACACAGAAACACAATTATCCTTTTATTATTTTAAGTCATTAGTGCTATATATTTACTTGAGAATAACTAGACAATACAGAGCAGCCAAAAATAGTATCATCCAGACGATGATAACATTAATATCTTGGTGTGGTCCTCTAGATGTTTTTCTATGCTTAAGTATTTATGTATGTATTTATATGCCTATTTGGAAATATACAAATGTATTTAGCCCATTTCTTTCCTTAAAATATATCATGAAAATGTTTTCCTCACCAGTAAGTATCACGGAATAGTTATGTTGGCTTATTTCCTGTTTCCTCCTGGATTCATTCCCCATCTTTTCCTAACCTTTTCTGAATTGCAGGGAATTACATATCCCAGATGTCATTGCATCACTAATTTGCAGGTAGATTCACCAAAAATAGGAAGTGGTGGAAGACTGAAAAGCAAAAGCCAGGGTATTTCTCTGTCTTTCTCTTTGCATCAAGTGTTATTTTTGACAGCCATGAGTCTCTTCCTTGGTTCCAGCAAGAATGGGACAGCCTTTTTCTCTATAGCCCCTGACTCCCCTGGAACCTTGCTGTGGTTCCCCCTGGGACCATACCTTGCACAGGAAGGTTTCTTAACTCTGGTTCCAGTGACACCGCTTCTTTCCCATCATTAGTCCAGGTGTGGGGGTGTAAGCAGCTTCCTGCTCTTGTTAAACACTGTACTGCCCCATCATCCCATTTACCTTCTCAGTTTTTCTGTCACCTGTATAACCATTTTCCTGATTGCTCTGTGACTGGCAGTGACTCCACTGCTGAAACATTTTCCTTTTTGTGCTTATGCTATAAAACATTTATAATTTAATATCACTTCATTATTTAACACTTCGGACACTTCAGTTTCATACCATTATAAACAAAACTACAGTAAACATCTTTGCCCTTTAGTCTACATTTTTATGGCTTTTTTTAAACCAAATTTTGCCCGATCTCCCTCACTACAGGTTAAAACATTTATAATATTCCAAAAGTGAGTAATAATGATAAGGAGGATGATGAAAATAATAATTAACATTTTACAAATACTTACTACCTGCCAGCCTTTCTTTTACTATAACCATGTAGTTTACATGTTAGTGCATCCAAGTGTAGCACGTATTTTTTTCTTCCTATTTATTTAAGGGAAAAAGATGTTTCTCAAATTAAATTTTAAGGGGCTTGTAGGGGCACCAAAGTTAAGTTTTCAAAAACAGTCAGTTGACCTTTTGATTGAAATGATTTCAATTTATATGTTAATTTGAGAACTGAAACTTTTATGGCATGACGTATTTGTCTTTGTGGGTGGCCATGACAAAATTCCACAGACTGGATGGCTTAAACAACAGATATTTATTTCCTCATAATTCTAGAGGCCGGGTGTCCATTATTAAGTTGCAGACAAATTTGGTTTTTGTTGAGGGTTCTCTTCCTTGCTTGTAGATGGGTGTCTTTTTGTATGGCTTTTAGTATGTGTAGAGAGAGAGACAGACAGACAGAATGAGAGAGGGACGGAGAAGACAGCTCTTTGATGTCTCTTTTCTAAGAACACTTCTGTGGGGTTGCAGCTCTACTCTTATGACTTCATTTATGACTTCATTTATGACTTCATTTAACTTCGCTTGCTTTCTTACTCCACATATAGCCACACTGGGGGTTAGAAATAATCTACTAGAAGGGGAATATACACAAATATCTATTTTGCAGTACTACTTATATAAGGAAAAAAACGAGGAGGCAGAGGCCTAAATGTTTATGGTTTAATGAACCATGGTACATAAAGCATAATGAAACATGAAGCAATTTGAGTACATTTTTATCGATATGGAAAATATTTAACATAATACATAGTTAAACTTGACTATCAAATAGCAAGCATGGCAATATTAATAAACACGAGTGCAGAATGATGGATGGTTTATTATCATTATTGCTTTCAAGGGCCCTTTAATATTACTGTGATATTGTCTTTTCTGCTAAAAATCAATGATCCAGTACTTGATTAAGCTATTCCACTCATTTCCTTCTTTCTGCTACTGACTCTCTGGAGTGAGTGAGCTTCTCAGACTACATTGCTCCTTTCCAAATACTTTCTATTCTGACTTCTATCCCTACCGTACAAGGTCAGCACCTTTTCAAATGTCTCCAGTCACCATCCCCACCTTTGTGCTAAACCTTTTCTCAAACATTGGTTATCTTGAACTTTATATAAACTTTAACCCCATGGACTTCAACACTATGTCCTAAATTCTTCATTTTCCCCTAATGTGTTATCATAAAACATTCCAACCATGGAGAACATTTGAAAGGATGGTACAACTACAAGTGGGTTAAAAATAGCTTGTATCTTTAATCACACTTGCTCTCTTTTCCTTCCCACGTGCATGCGTGCTTACTCACTCAGTCTGCTCACTCACCCAGTCGTGTCCAACTCTTTGTGACCTCATGGACTGTAGCCCGCCAGGCTCCTCTGTCCATGGAATTTTTGAGGCAAGAATACTGGGGTGAATTGCCGTTTCCTACTCCAGGGGATCTTCCTGATCCAGGGATCAACCTATGTCTCTTGCAAATCCTGCATTGGCAGGCAGATTCTTTACCACTACACCACCTGGGAAGCTCATATTTCTCATTTTATACACATATATGTTGTTTTTGCTGAATTATTTGAATGTATGTTCCAGTTTTGAAACCTCACTGCTAAATACTTCTTCATGCAGTGCCCCAGAGTATGACACTCTTCCATTTAGCTACATTGTCACACTTAAGAAAACTAATAGTTCCCTCAGTTCAGTCGCTCGCTCAGTCGTGTCTGACTCTGCAACTGCAGCACACCAGGCTTCCCTGTCCATCACCAACTCCCAAAGCTTGCACAAACTCTTTTCCATTGAGTCTGTGATGCCATCCAACCATAATAGTTCCCTAATATTATCTAATATTTTGTGTACTTAAATGTATTCAGTTGGCCCCAAATCTTTTGTTACTGTTTACTTTTAACCAGGTTCCAGTCAAAGTTGACATATTGAACTTGACTATAGAGTCTCTTACTTTCTTTAAAACTAAGTCTCCATTCTTCATTTCCCCATGATATTTTCATCGTTTGAAAATCACATATGTATATGTATATTTAAGTTTATTTGTTTCCACTCATGTTCAGTTTTATAATTTTCTCTTTTTTTCCTTGAGTTAAATTCTGAAGAATGAGTAGAAATTAGATGAGGAAGACAGAATTATATTTCAGACAGAAAACAATCCACAGGAAGAATGACATCATGACTCAGCATGCCCTCTCTCCCACCCCCAGAGCAGATCACGATTGGCAGGAGCCAGATCATGGAGCTCTTTTTTTCTTTCCAATGGTGATGGTGTTTCTAATAGAATAAAATAAAAATGTTAAGTTTATGATGCTCTCAGACTGTGGACCAGGGGAAGAGGTAGGTACAGAGAGAGCAGGAGACAACTTTATCATAAATTACATATCAGGGTGAAGGCAGACAGTAAATTTTAATGGAGACATGTGAGCTCTGATATTGGAATCAAGTTTAAATGTGTCTGAAATCCCAGATCTCCTTGAGGTTAATTTCTCTGATCATTGGGACACTTGTCTTTTATCCCTTGAAGTGGGTATCAAGGAGTGGAGCAAAGTGCTAAATAAGATAATCACCAAATATGTGCAGGAGCAAGAAATACTAGAAAAGCCAACTTAATTTGTTTGTTAGTGATGAAGTGGACACATCATACTCTTTGCTGATTAACTGTATTATTCTTAGCAGTAACATATGCTTCCCTGGCCACCTCTGCACAAAATACTGAGCTTTGGCTGAGTCCTATGGGCTAGCATGCCACCTCCCTATTTTTCCATGCGTCATCCTTGGTGCCAGATGTGTCACAGTTCTGGCTGTAGCCATCAGCATCTGTAAGAGGAGCGTTATTGTGCAAATCCCTCTGCTCCTTGAGTTTTGTCTCAGATGATGGATGCCTGCCTACTGCTCCTGCTGTTGCGTGCTGCTCCACCCACCATGGTCTCTGAGGGGCAACCCTTGGTGGTGACCCAAACTCTGCATTTCCTTAGAAGTCACTTTCCGACCCTGACCAGATCCAGGTTCTGTGTGAATTTTCTTTCACTGTCGTAACAAATGACTACAAATTAAGTGGCTTAAAGCAACACCAGTGTACTGTTTTACAGTTGTGTGGGCTGGTGGTTTAGGCTAAGTGGTTCAGCTGAGCCCTCAGCTTTGGGTCTCTCAAGGCTGGAACTGGGGAGTTGGAAAAACTGTGTTCTTGTCTTGAGACTCTGGGGTTCAATCTGCATCCTGGCTCATTCAGGCGCTAGATGAATTCACTTCCTTATGGTTGTGAGCCTGAAGTCTCCATTTCCTTGTTGACTGTCAGCTGGGGACAAATCTTTGCTCCTAGAAGCTACCTGAGCTCCTTCTCATATTCTCCACGTGGGCCCTCCAGAAATGGCAAGTTAGGCCCTCTCATGCTTCAGATCTCTCCCACTTCCCTTCTGCCACAACTTTTTGACTCCAGCTGGAGCATTCTCTCTGCTTATAAGTCACCACATGATTGGATTGGCCTATCTGGATAATGCATGGTAACCTCCCTATCTTATGGTTCATAACCTTAACTACACTTGCAAAATCCCTTTTGTTATGTAATGGAACATTGTCACAGGTCCAGGGATAAATGTGTACAGTTGTGGAGGGCCTTTGTGAAATCCCTTACCCACTGCTTGAGCAGCTAATATGCACCTTGTCACTGATATGAATTAAAGCATTCCCTTGGGATACCCCCAGGGATGCTATGAAAATATTAGGGTAAACCAATTTCCTAAATATTTATGAGGAAATGTAAAAAATAATATAAACAAACAAATAAGAACAAACACCCCCCCTTCAAGGCAGCTTCTTTTTTTAAAAAATACTTTTTATTTTATATTGGAGTACAGTTGATTAATAATGCTATGATAGTTTTGGGTGGACAGCAAAAGGATTCAGCCACACATATACAGTATCCATCCCCCCCAAACTTCCCTCCCATCCAGGCTTCAACATAGCTTCTTGAAACTATCAGAAGTACTGGGTTTGATCCCTGGGTTGGGAAGACCCCCTGGAGAAGGAAATGGCAATCCATTTCAGTATTCTTGTCTAGACAGTCCCATATACAGAGGAGCCTGGCGGGCTAGAATCCATGGAGTTGCAAAGAGTTGGACATGATTGAGCTACTAACACTAGAAGCGTATCTTTATCAGTTGAAATCTTTTCTTCATATTTTCCCTTGCTTCTTAGGACTAACAGAACAGGGTCCTTTGACTAAAGTGGCCAAGCTACTACCTCTCCTCTTTGTTGGCACCCCAGGCCAGGTCTCAGAAGAAACAAATCATGTTCCTAAAAAGCAGCAGAAAGCTCCCATCTCCACGGGACATGAATCTCCCTGAGGTAAAAGTAGCAGATGGGAATTTGAATCCTAGAATTCGGTGTGGGGAGCTTACTTTGAGCCTTCTCAATTAGAGAGGAAAATTAATGCATCTTCCTAATCAGTTGAATGACACTCATTAGAATTGTTAAATAACATATTTTCAAATGAACTAATAATTAAATGAAGGAGGAGACACAGCTCCCCCCATCCTCAGGGGATGCTGTGGGGAGCAAAAAGAATTTTATCTGTTGTAACACATTTTTCTTGTTTTGTGTCATTTTTTTTTTTTTTTCTTTCTGGAGAAGCAGCCTGGTTCAGGGAAGCAAGTGGTCTATGGAAGTTCCAGCAACACACAGGTGAGCTAGGTAATCTGGTATGAGTCACATGCCGGCCTTAACCTCATCTCTTCTGCTGTAAAAGCTGGTCCCTCTCTCCTGACCTGGCTAGGCAGTTTGCAGACGTACACATCAGCTCTGTTACTCATATGGAACTGACAGAACTTAATATGAGACTCAGTAAAGCATGGGGGTTGATGAGAACAGCTGACATACAGCGTGACTAGCCGTATGAAATTGTACCAAGTCAGTTCCAAATGTACCACTTTATGGCATTCAAAGTGACAATAATTCTGTTTTTCATGGCACATCTGGGACAAAAAAATATCCATTTACTAAGTAGTTAGGTCTCAACATAATATTATTTATAGTATTATATATTATAATATTATTTATAATATTATGTTATTTATAGTAGCATATATTATTTATGTCCTGACAACTTATGCAAACATTTGAAAAAAAAATGACATACACATATAAAGAAAAGATAATAAGTTTATTTCATTTTAAAATAACACAATTACTTATAATGGGACGTGTGTGGCTTTTGGGTGCTGCACAACTTTGCAAATGGGATCAGTTGGACAGTGCCACGCTTAACCCTGCTCTGCATTGAGTTTTGGGTAGTATTTGCCTTCTTTTTGTAGTGTTTATTGAAAATCCAACTTTGTGAAGATCTACCATTATCAAAAAGAATGCAGTGTGACCTAATATTGTAACTGTGAACTACCTCCAGCTAGGAGTCCACTCAATGTTTGACAGATGTCAAGTATCACCACACCTCCCTTGAAAATTTCAAAAGTCCCAGCCACCCCCTAGAGTTCATCATGGTGCCTTGAGGCAACTAGGCACACAGATAGGAATCACAGATCTAAGAACTTTCAATGTATTAGCTCATTTAATCTTCAAGACAGCTCTGTGATTTACTGTCTTTGTCACTATTCCCCGTTTTGGAGATAAAGGCATTGATAGATTAGAAATCATTCCCAAGGTTAAATAGTTAGTGAAGCCAGCATTTGAATCCAAGTATTTCGAATCTAAAGTCCTTACACTGCACAAGTACTCAGGTCAGGGGTCAGAGAAAGCTGGCTGGACCTCTTAGGATCTGCTTGACCTTGCACAAGCTAACCAACACCTCCAGGCCTCTATGTTCTTTTTTGATAAAAGGGGATCATAACAATGGGTTTTAAGGATTAGATGAGATGACAGATGTGAAGACCTGAACTTAGCACCATCACTTATACTGGTAAAATTTTGCAAAGTGGTTCATTTGTAAATCCTTTTTTATTTTTCCCAAAAGAACTTTGTGAGATAGAAGTCAGTTTTAGGACACAAAGATCAGAGATAATTCAGAGGACACTGCAGTAAGCCTGTGGTAATTGCTTCAAACCTAGCCGGACAGGTAAGGGTCTCCCTGAGCGTCATCTTTTTATTACCCTCCTTCCCGCTCAGACCTTTGTAAAACAGAAGAATTGAGCCTTAAGGTGGAGGTATTTCCAGTCAATGTAGGGTAAAGATTTTGAGGAACTGATAGAAAAGCATCAAGTATCTTGAGCAAAATCTTTGTTTTTCTGTTCGTATAAATGGAAGGAGAGTGAAAAAAAAAAAAAAAGTAGAGTCCTACTTATCTGACAAAGTAGAAAAAAAATGTCAGTGTGGTCCTGAGGTTCACTTTTCTTTTTCATGAAAGTGAAAGTTGCTCAGTCATGTCTGACACTTTGCGATACAATGGATTATACAGTTCATGGAATTCTCCAGGCCAGAATACTGGAGTGGGTAGCCTTTCCCTTCTTCAGGGGATCTTCCCAACCCAGGGATCAAACCCAGGTCTTCCCCGTTGCAGGAAGATTCTTTACCAGCTGAGCCACAAGGGAAGCCCAAAAATGCTGGAGACGGTAGCCTATCCTTTCTCCAGCAGGTCTTCCTGACCCAGGAATCAAACCGGAGTCTCCTGTACTGCAGGCAGATTCTTCAGCAACTGAGCTATCAGGGAAGACCTTCTTTATCATAATATATTAAGAAAAATTCTCCAAATTAAACCATGAAGACCCAAGGGAGAAAATATTGTTCCCTACATCCTGACCAATTTCTTTCTGCTCCAAAGTCTACAATTGTTTTGTTCATGTCTTGCAAATGTGTGAAAACCATTCTGACCCGTGTTTATCTTCTACAGTCCAGGGTAGCCTCCCATGAGGCAAATGCTTCCCTCAGAGCCTTGAGTTCATTTCCGGAGCTTTTCTTACACATCAATTACAGTTTTCTGTTATAGTCAGCAGCTTTCTTTGGTAGTTTTAGGCTTCTTCTCTGTACTACACAGAACAGTTTAATAGAAAGAGGATGAACCGTGAAATGGAGCAAGCCATGCATTGAGTCTCACTCCATTCTGCCACTAACAGTTTTATGGACTCACCTTAACGTGTCTGCATTTCCTCATCTCTAGTACTGGGATAACAGCATTGCCCTTTCATTGTCACTGGGAAGATTACTTCTGATAATAAATGTGAAGATGGAGTATATAATAGACATTGTATTAATCTTGCGGGCTTCCCAGGTGGCTCAGTGGTAAAGAATCCACCTGCTAAGCAGGAGATGTGAGTTTCATCTCTGGGTCAGGAAGATCCTGAAGAAGGAAATGGCAACCCACTCTAGTGTTCCTGCCTGGGAAATCCCATGGACAGAGAACATTGGTGGCTACAGTCTATGGGGTCCCAAAGAGTCGGACATGATTTAGCCACTAAACAACGATTGACCTTGACTCTAACGGTAGACCTTCTTTCTATCCATGTTTTCTCAACTCCAGAACTCTGTTTTCCTGTCCCCTCCACTCTCTTAACAGAACATAGGAATTCCTGGGCCATTTTCTTCAAGGAAAATTGTTTTCTACTTGAGACATTCATTTTCCTTATTCATATTTACCTTGTTTTCCATAAGGGTATTAGATTAATTGTTTTCTGAATTTATAAAGAGTTTGCATGTGCTGCAATTTACATAGTATGTGCTAATTTGGCTCCTTTTCAATGGAAATAAACATCAGAGACCTGCCAGAGCTATAAGGACATTAGAGAGATATGAGAGGAAATTAATGAATAAATCCAAAGTATCTTTCAAAACAGTTTCCCACAGAGCAGATTTTTCTCAAGCCATCTTTTTCACTCTTTGGTGATAGATAATAGTTAGGAGGTGTTGTCCCAGAGCATTTTCTCTGTTGCCATTTCCAGTAGAAGTAACCTCAAGCCTGAATAAAACTTGCATAATTTAATTCTTAGGAATAATTGAAGAAATTTAGGGCCTTCAGAGCAGAGATTAATAGAAGGGAGGATGGTTGGAATATTTATGAACTAACCTCCCTCTTAATTGATGGGTTAGGACTAGTAAGTGGGTTCAGTTTCAATTATTTAAACACAAACAATGAGAACCTGCCCTAGGATATTTGGCCAAATGTGGCAGTGCTGGCTCATGAGTGGCAGTGTGACACATGCTCTGATATTGAAAATTATACTGCTAATAAAACAATGAAAACTGTTTGTTCCATGCATCTGACACTTTAGGTACTGCATTCAATACTTCTTATGGGATTTTTTTCATTTAAATGTTGCTCAACTTAAAAAGAGAGGCATGATAATTATCTTTATTTTATGGATGAGGATACTGGGGCTTTGAGAAATTGAAGCTTGCTCAAGTCTGGCAAGTTAGAGGGCCAGCATGATTCTCAACCCTGGTTTCACATTAATCTCGGAAATCAGTTCAGTTCAGTCCAGTCACTTAGTCGTGTCCGACTCTGTGCAACCCCATGAACTGCAGCATGCTAGACCTCCCTGTCCATCACCAACTTCCAGAGTTTACTCAAACTTATGTCCATTGAGTCGGTAATGCCATCCAACCATCTCATCCTCTGTCATCCCCTTTTCCTCCCGCCTTCAATCTTTCCCAGCATCAGGGTCTTTTCAAATGAGTCAGTTCTTCGCATCAGGTGGCCAAAGTATTGGACTTTCAGCTTCAACATCAGTCCTTCCAATGAATATTCAGGACTGATTTCTTTTAGGATGGACTGGTTGGATCTCCTTGCTGTCCAAGGGACTCTTGAGAGTCAAAAGCATCAATTCTTCGGTGCTCAGCTTTCTTTATAGTCCAATTCTCACATCCATATATGACCACTGGAAAAACCATAGCTTTGACTAGATGGACCTTTGTGGGCAAAGTAATATCTGTGCTTTTTAATATGCTGTCTAGGTTGGTCATAACTTTTCTTCCAAGGAGCAAGTGTCTTTTAATTTTATGGCTGCAGTCACCATCTGCAGTGATTTTGGAGCCCCCCAAAATACAGTCAACCACTGTTTCCCCATCTATTTGCCATGAAGTGATGGGACCAGATTACACGATCTTAGTTTTCTGAATGTTGAGCTTTAAGCCAACTTTTTCACTCTCCTCTTTCATTTTCATCAAGAGGCTCTTTCTGCCAAAAGTGTGGTGTCATCTGCGTTCTGAGATTATTGATATTTCTCCCAACAATCATGATTCCAGTTTGTGCTTCATCCAGTCCAACATTTCTCCAGCAATCTTGGAGATATTTGGGAAAAAAAACCCCAAAACATCTGTCTATGCTCCATTTTAGACACTTTGATGCAATAAATTGGAGTGGAACTTAAGAATTCAAACTAAAACTCAATGAGAGTGATCCACTGCCATAATTTGTCAAAGAAGCAAGGGTTAGAATTTCTGGAGAACTGCTGATTTGTTATATCAAGTAAACATTCTACTTACCAGATACTACTTTAATCTTGATTAAATTATACGGCTTCCCTTTACTTTGATTAAATTATATTATTTATCTGAGAATTATTCATTTATTTTGTACTCTATTAAAAAAGTTATATTCAAAAGGTATCAGTTTGCAAATTCATCTTTTTGTTTATTCCATAAATGATTATTAAGCCCCTCTTTTGTACTTGGCTATCCTGGGGCTATATCCCCTTTATAGCTCATTGGTAAAGAATCTGCCTGCAATGCAGGAGACCTGGGTTTGATCCCTGGGTTGGGAAGATCCCCTGGAGAAGGGAAAGGCTACCCACTCCAGTATTATGGCCTGGAGAATTCCATGGACTGTATAGTCCATGGGGTCACAAAGAGTCGGACACAACTTAGCAACTTTCACTTTCACTTATTCTGGGGCCTCAGAGATTTTAAAAGTCCACTATCCTTGCCCTAAAGGACCTTTCAGGCTTGTGGGGGAGTTTGGAACAATCTGAGAATGCCATGGACTTTTATGCATACTTTGTGGCAGCCTCAGGAAAACTTGGGGAAGCAGAGATGAACAGAATAGTCACTACCTGGAGTTCACATTTTAGCTGGAAAGATGACATATGATAAAACAGTCAAAATGTCACATAATAAATCCTATAAATACTTATGAACAAGAGCAGGAAACCCAGAGGAGGCAAGGTCTACCTCCAACTTCTGATAATAAATGGAGGTAACTGTCAAAGCTGGATTTTGAGTAGGAATGTGCCGGGTGAATGAGCAGGGGACAGGAAAGTCATGACCTTGAGGAATCTTATATTCAGGGCTCCAGGAGCATGAATTGTTTAGGATTGTTCAGAATTTTTCAAGAAGTGGTGAGGAATTCACAGTTACTGGGGTTTAGGGGGATTGCCATTGCTAGTAGGAGAACCCAGTGAGATATCAGTGAGATATCCCATTGACAAGAGGGGACCAAAACAACCCCCTAGAATCAGCCCAAGTAAGCTGCTATCTTTAGTTTCAATCCAACCATAAATTAGTCTGGGTGAAAAATACTGGTGCTGATCCCTATACACCTGTGGGGGAAGAGGGGGAGACAATTCTCTCTCCTCAACTGGGTCGTAGCAATTAATAGCTAACACCTCGTGTGTGTTCAGTGGCTTCAGTCTTCAGTCATGTCTGATTCTTTCGCGACCCCATGGACCATAGTTCATCAGGCTCCTCTGTCCTTGGGATTCTCCTGGCAAGAATACTGGAGTGGCTTGCCATTTCCTCCTCCAGGGGATCTTCCAGTTCCAAGGATTGAACCTGCACCTCCTGCATCTCCGGTAGATTTTTTACCTGCTGAGCCATCGGGGAAACCCAGTAGTTAACATTATGAGAAGTCTGTTTTGTAAGCATTTTGTGATTATATTATTTACTATTCATAGCAACCCTATACATTACTATTTTAGTAATTTACTAAATAAATAAAATAAATTTACTAAAATTTATAAATTACTATAACTTATCACTATAAGTTACTATTTTTATCCCCTTTCACAGATGTGGAAACTGAGGCGTAGAAAATCAAGTAACCTGCTCAATGTCACCTAAAGAACTAAAGCTAGGATTTGAAACCAGACTGTCTGACTTTAGAATCCATGTGTTTTGCCACCATGATTATCACTTTTGTTAATAGTTATATACCAACTGACCTAAGGGGCTTGCTTATTGTGTGTCAGGAACTGTATTTTACATACAGTATCTCCTTTTAAAAATCAATGATACAATATTTTCCCTTCTATTTAACAGATGAGAAAACTGAAGACCAGGATGACACAGCTGATAAACAAAATGGCCATGACATGAAATATATCAGTCCTATGCCTAAATCTTTGCCTTTGTTTTACTGCACAGTTCTGCCTCTACTTGAAAAATAACCAAGCAACCCAAGTAGATGCAATTGTTACCAAACAGAACTTGAGTCCACTCATCCAATGCTTAGCACAGGCAGTCAAGTCTACTGATATCCTTGAGAAGGAAAGTGGTTATTTCAGGGCGCCAAGCAAGGGAATGGGAGACGAGCCTCAGAGCCTCCCCAACTTGGTCTTTGAGTTGGAAGTATTTTTCATAAGGAAGAACAGAAAGGCTGGGATTCATCATCTTCTTGCAACATTTCTGTGCTTTTCTCTTTTTTCTAAATTAATTAATTAAAAAAATTTTTTTGGCTGCACTTGGTCTTTGTTGCAATATGTAGTTTTCTCCTTGCAGTGGATTCTCTCACTGTGGAGCACATGCTCTAGGCTCGGGATCAGTTGTTGTGGGGCACCTTAGTTGCCTGTGGCATATGAGATCTTATTTCCTGGATCAGGAACTGAACCCACGTCCCCTGCATTGACAGGTAAATTCTTAACCACTGGACCATCAGGGAAGTCCCTTTGTGACATTTCTTAATCATAGTTTCAGGAGTCAGGATGTCTTTGGTTTACAATCCTCAGGCCAAGTGGTTCGTGGCTTAAGGGGAGGTCTATTAACTTATCTTGACCTGGGGAACAATCTGAGTTTGTACATTAATGGTGATATCTATGATCGTAATTTTAGTACATTAAAGATATTATCAACAACAGAAATTTTAATAATCTGATTCTGGTTGATTGGTGTTCAGTTAGCTCAAGATTGAAGTCAGAGGGGACAAGAAAGGGAATAAAGTTTTGGATAAAGAGGTTCATCATAAATTCAGTAAGGGAGCTCAGTTTTAGGGTGATTGGGTTTCAGAATTAACCAATTTTATGGGTTTTATCTTGAGCTATAATAACCTGGCCCTTCAATTTCCAGAAAATGTTGTGGAAAAGAAAAAGAAAGATAGTGCCTTTATCACACATTAACTGGATATATTTGTAATAATCCCATGCAATTATTAAGACATTTCTCTGCTCCCTGAAATGACAGAATGATAAGGAAGAAACAGAGAGATAGTGATAGAGAGAAAGACTCCTAATTTTCCTTCCCTGCGCCTATGTCTCCATGTCCCTGTCCATCCCCTCTCTCACTTATTCCTGGATTAAGGTCCTGCTCTTGTACATCCAGGGCCAGTGGGAAATCAGTGAGGAGAAGGAGCCCTGGATGTGCGCATGTTTGCACAGCTAGAGAAACGGAATTCTCAGAAGAGTGCATCAGGTCCCAGAACACACTGTCCCTTCTGCAGACGCAGTGGTGTGCTGTGATGAATAGTGAGGGGGATTGCTGGTACTCCAGTATTGAAGTGTGCAAACACTTTAACTTTATCAGCAATTAGAGATTATGATACAGATGAGAGATCAGCTTATTGTTAGTACTTGAACTCTGAGTGAGAGAGAAAAAGGAGTTCTGACAGGTAATTCAGTCATAAGTGATACAGTCCTCCACTTATCCTATCTCAGCTGAGCCCTACTGGAGATCTACTCATTTTTTAAATCCAAAAATTTTAAAAATGAACTTAGTTACATTTAATATTCTTCCTTCTTAATCACAGCTTTTTTTTGAGACAAGTCCTTGATTTCTTTATTATTGTTATTATTATTATTAAATGCTTTAAAAATGCCATGACAAAAAATTTGGGGGCAAAGGGCTGGTTTGTTTGTCTTAGTTGGGATCACATTTATGCACTTGTGTTGTTCAAGTGAAAATCATCCAACGTGTGTAGCCCAATAGAGAAACATTGAGAACTTCTGCCGTAGAAGAATCTATATAATGATGTCTTTTATGCACCCAGTTGGCCTCCTTGGGTCCTGCCCTGATGGTCACCAGCTCTTGTCATCCTCCTGCCACAGAGAGTTTCTGTTTAGGTATCCCCTGACCCCAACTGGTCTCCTGCCATGAACAGTCAGACCAGCCAGAAGCATGGCACAACTTAGCCATGCTGGATTCCTGAGCCTGGGTTCTCTTGTTCTCATACCCTGATCTGTGATTTGACATCTGTGATCTAATCTTTGCCTGGACCCCACAGGCCAGGATGCCCAGATACAATTGCAGAAGACTGCTTGTATCTCCTGGTCCTCTCAGGATGGGCACTTTAAAAGAGGAGAACTCACTATTTCAATTCTTTTGGCTTCTCTTCTGTCCCTTATTTCCCAACATTAACCTGTATCAAAATCCAGTGCTGTGTGCTCAAATGCTCAGTCATATCCGACTCTTTGCAACCCCATGGACTGTAGTCCACCAGGCTCCTCTGTCCATGGGCTTTTCCAGGCAAGAATATTGGAGTGGAGTGCCATTTCCTCTTCCAGGGGATCTTCCCAACCCAGGGATAGAACCAGCATCTCTCACATCTCCTGTATTGGCAGGAAGATTCTTTACCACTAGTGTCACCTGGGAAGCCCATTAAACCCCAGACTTACACCCCAAAGAGCTATCTCCCTGAAGCCACAGATTCCTTATTTTACCTGCTTTAAGCCACTAGTCTGTGTAATGTGATGCTACTGAGTAGTAAAGTAGTAAATACATGAACAAATGTTGATGCAAATCATTTAAAAATTAAAGTGAATTCCAAACAATGATGTGGAGGCATATTCTAATTCTGACATTACGAGAATTGGCATTACTGACATTAAAAGAAACTTTTCTAAAACTTTACTTTTGACTGCTTCCAATATATTGGTCACAAGTATATCTGTTCTTGCTTAACGTGAACATGTTTGCTTTGCTCCCAGCCACTGTAATCATGAGGGCGAGGCTGGCAGCTCCCTAGGCTATACCCTGCAGCCCGCCCAGGGCTTGAAGAAAACCATCCCACAATTTCTCCCCACAGAGTGAAGGCCACACACTCACAAGCCAAGTCTGGCCTCAGGTACACCTAAGTAGAACCCCATACAGAGGCTGCAGGTCCAGAAGATGGCTGGATAAAATTTTCCACTTAATGATTCTCAAAACTGACCATTGTTGTCTCAGGTTGGGTGGTCCAGCATGTGAGACTCAGTGTAATCAGGACACTGGGCTTCCCACAATGTTCTATGGAGCTCCTGCGCTGTGTTTCTGAATTCCTGATTTTTATTCTTTTCATTTCTAATCAGTGGTACGGTTGACCTCCGAAAACACTAGTTTCCTCAGTATGTGAAGGATATTTTCCAGTTCAGAATAAATTATTTTTTACATAAGTAAAATATTATTTGATTACATAATGGAACATTTGTGCTTTGACTTGTTCTCTTAAATTTTGCATCCTTTATAAAAAGCATTAAAGGTCTCTCATTAACCAATTCCTTACCCCCACCCACCCACCTTTCTCAAAGCAGATTCTTCTATTTTCTGACTTGTTTATGTAAGTATTTACAAAGATATACATATTCTCTTCTGACAAGAAGCTTTATGCAAAGTGCATGTACTGGACAGGGAGTGCAAGCCTTCTCCTAACATGTCAGAACTCACAGACAGATGGGGAGAAAGATGGGACAGATAAATGAGCAGTGTGGTACAGAACAGAATGTGCAAGTACTGTTCAGTTCAGTTCAGTTTAGTTCAGTCGCTCAGTCGTGTCCGACTCTTTGCGACCCCATGAACCGCAGCATGCCAGGCCTCCCTGTCCATCACCAACTCCTGGAGTTTACTCAAACTCATGCCCATCAAGTCGGTGATATCATCCAGCCATCTTATCCTCTGTCATCCCCTTCTCCTCCTGCCCCCAATCCCTCCCAGCATCAGGTTCTTTTTCAATGAGTCAACTCTTCGCATGAGGTGGCCAAAGTACTGGAGTTTCAGCTTCAGCGTCAGTCCTTCCAATGAACACCCAGGACTGATCTCCTTTAGGATGGACTGGTTGGATCTCCTTGCAGTCCAAGGGACTCTCAAGGGTCTTCTCCAACACCACAGTTCAAAAGCATCAATTTTTCGGTGCTCAGCTTTCTTTGCAGTCCAACTCTCACATCCAAGAAGAACTGTACAAAAAAGATATTCACGACCCAAATAATCACAATGGTGTGATCACTCACGTAGAGCCAGATATCCTGGAATGTGAAGTCAAGTGGGCCTTAGGAAGCATCACTACGAACAAAGCTAGTAGAAGTGATGGAATTCCAGTTGAGCTATTTCAAATCCTGAAATATGATGCTGTGAAAGTGCTACACTCAATATACCAGCAAATTTGGAAAACTCAGCAGTGGCCACAGGACTGGAAAAGGTCAGTTTTCATTCCAATGCCTAAGAAAGGCAATGCCAAAGAATGCTCAAAGTACCGCACAATTGCACTCATCTCACATGCTAGTAAAGTAATGCTCAAAATTCTCCAAGCCAGGCTTCAGCAATACGTGAACCGTGAACTTCCAGATGTTCAAGCTGGTTTTAGAAAAGGCAGAGGAACCAGAGATCAAATTGGCAATATCCGCTGGATCATTGAAAAAGCAAGAGAGTTCCAGAAAAACATCTATTTTGCTTTATTGACTACGCCAAAGCCTTTGACTGTGTGGATCACAATAAACTGGAAAATTCTGAAAGAGATGGGAATACCAGACCACCTGACCTGCCTCTTGAGAAACCTGTATGCAGGTCAGGAAGCAACAGTTAGAACTGGACATGGAACAACAGACTGGTTCCAAATAGGAAAATGAGTTTGTCAAGGCTGTATATTGTCACCCTGCTTATTTAACTTCTATGCAGAGTACATCATGAGAAACGCTGGGCTGAAAGAAGCACAAGCTGGAATCAAGATTGCTGGGAGAAATATCAATAACCTCAGATATGCAGATGACACCACCCTTATGGCAAGTACTGTTATGGGGTCTTAAAAATCAAGAAGCAAAAGCGCTCTATGTCTGATGTCCCTGAAGAAGGCAGCACACATAAGAGGGAGCGTCAGGCAACAGTGAGAGGAGGTAGGGAGACTTCAGAGGAAACCCCACTGACAGCTATAACTTGTAGAATTTTGCAGAGGCTTCCCAGGCCAGTCTTCCAATCCTCCAGCCACCACTATTTCTAAGCCAAGAATCCCTCCAAACATCCCTCACAGATGCTGGTCTGTTTGCACTCCTCCATGTTGGGCATTCACCTCCTGCTCAGGCAGCCTGTGTATTTTTTCCCCGCTCTGCCTCCCACAGATGTTCAGCCAGACTGTCTGCAGCAGCAGCCAGTCTCGTCCTTTCACTGGATGACAGCGCTTCAAGTATCTGAGGACACATTTCATGTCTTCCATAAATCTTCTCTTCTCCTGTTTCAACAGCTACCCTGTGAGAATACTTTCATGTCTTCACCATCTCAGCTGTGCTCTGAACTGGATCCAGTTTTTCTGTGTAACTATTCATGAGTGGAACCTATAATTAAACCCTGTCCCAGAGTTAGACTCTATGATGGGCTCAGCACACATGGTGGTGATGACCTTCCTTTATCCGGATACCATGCAAACCTAAGACTTAACATCAACTATACTGGAAGACATCCAGAATTGTAGATTTCTACTGAACTTGCAACCAAACAAACCCTAACCCTGGTGGATAGAGAATGGCTCCCAGTCAATGTGATGATTCATACTGGATCTTCATTCCACCTTCTGATATATCAGTGATTTCTGCTTTTTATGCTGGCATAGTCAGGCTGATCTTGCTCTTTGGCCAGGGTTATTAGATCAGCATACCTTTGCTATCCATGCCCCAGTCCATAATAAAGGTATTGAGCATACCAATAAACCAATTTTCTTTGAAGTTTTACTTTCATAAGACAAATTGTCAGGTTGGCAACCAAAAAAATTATTTTGAACATGTCCTTTTTATGAATTATGACCCTTATGATAGATGGTGTTCATGTAATCTTTCAGAACAGTTTATTTTGTTCTACACTTTTATTCAGTACTGTTTCAATTTTTATTGCAAGAAAATAAAGAAGATAGGGATCTGGCAACTGGGATATTTTGCTAAATGAATATTTATTAGGGTTATCTCTGGCTCTCTTTCATTTGGAGCTCTCTTATTATGGTATTTTCTACAGTAATCTTTCATATAAAAGAAACATAAACTCTTAATGGATTTTTGCATTTTGCTCCATAATGAGGCAAGAGAATGTTTTAAAGTTTCATTGAAAATGTGATTATTTCCTTTTATAAGGAGGGAGAGAATAGGATTGTTTTACCAAACTAAAATTTTCCATAAACTTAGGTATGAGATACTTATTTTTCATTGTAGATGAAGAACTGGCTTCTTAGACTATTCCTGTGCTCAAAGGAAAGGGACAAGGTGGTTGGCCACACACTCTCCAGAGGGATGTCAGGCTGCCACCTGCTCAAGAACCATTTGAAAGGAAGTGATGGCAATTTGCTGAGAACAGCCCTGCATCCTTCTCTTAAGTACATCAGTCTCCTTACAGCTCTGTAATCAGAAGTTGAGAGATGAAATGTAAACATGAGGAAGCAGATAGAACAGGGGCCAGTTCCGCGGTCATGTTACTTTGCCCTGTTCTCTAGGTTGGACCCGTTCCTGTCCACCCCAGGACTTCTTGAGTATCCCCAAGGCTTACATTCCAGGGAAGAGCTTCTGAAGGGGTTTCTTTCTCTCCTTTTCCATCCACTTCAGGGAAGACTGGAGCCCTCTTGTCATCTTTCTCTAGAACTTTCTCTAGACTCTTAGGAAAGAATCTTGCCATGTATTCCTTCCTGGCTTAATGGTTTCAGGAAAGGAGAAGCTAGTCACTGTATGTATTCAACTTTCCAGGTCACAAAATCCTGCTCTTTTCTGTATCATTAATTTTTGACAATGTTCTCTGTCCTCCAAGTAAGCCTCCCAAAGGGTGTAATTCTTGGAAAAAGGGCAAAAGTGACCAATAGAAATCCCACCATGGAAAACACATTGATCAAGAGATGTTTCCACCTCTGAGAATGGTGCTCACCTACCTGCACTGGAATCCTGACTTGGTATCAACACTCTCAGAGCAAGAAAGCTCACGAATGATGGAACCAGTGCCCAGGACGTGGTCCTCTCACAGATGAAGTGCTAGGTTCTCTCCAGTGTGTGCTGAACTGGCCTGCCTAGGATTTTTAGAGAGTTGAGATCTGTAAACGAAGAGAGACAGGGAGGAGTCTACCATCCTGGTAAGTTTGTCCTTCTGTACTCTCTGAGACAACTTCATAATTTGCACCCTAAAGTGGCAAGCGCTTTTCCTAATCCGTCTCTAGGTTTGCACAAAGTATCAGTTTTTAAAAATCTCTCTCATTATTTTTAATAGTTCTCCACAGTGTGGCTGTACCATAGATTATTCAGACACTTTCTCTTTATAGAGAATTAGATTATTAACAAGATTTTTGCAATCACAAAGCTGCACAGAATAAATTTATGCATATGTATTTTCATGCTGCTTGAGGTGTAACTTCACAGTAAACTCTTAGAAGTTAGAAGCCTGACACAATATAAATGCATGCATAATTTTGCTAGAAATTGTCTTCCTTGAGGGCTGTAACAGTTTACATTCATATCATCAGTACAGGAGAGTACGTGCTTCCCCACAGCCTGACCAAAAGAATTTGTTGCCAAGGTTTTTAATATTTGCCACACTGTGTGGTGAGAAATGGTATGTCAGTGTACATTTCTTTTATTATGTGTGAGAAAAAAGTTAAACATTGTTTCATATGTTTGAGTCATTTTTATATCTTTTATTTGTGAATTTTCTGTTCAGGTCATTTATCCATTTTTTCTATGAGAATTTTGAGTTCTTTGTATATTAGAGATATTAAATCTTTACTTATAATATTTGTCCAAGTATTTGCTACAACCTTGCAATTTATCTTTTGGCTTTGCTCTCTCTTTTTCTACTTCTCTCACATACACACACACACATATACACACACACGTCATGCAGAAGCTTTTAAAAATTTATTAAAACTTTAAAAGAACTTAGAAATTCTTTTTCTTTTGTGTCTTAGACTGCCTGTTCCTACATCTAGGTTATAGGAGATTTTAGTCATGAACACTGTGTGTTATGGACTGACTATTTGTTCCCCTCCAAATTCATATGTTGAAGCCTGACTTCTTGTGTGACCTCTAAGGAAGTAATTAAGGTTAGATGAGGTCATAAGGGTAGCCCTGATCCTGTAGGATTACTATCCTTATAAGAAGAGACACCAGAGAGACTGCTCTTTTGCCCTGTGATGACACAAACAGAAGACAATCATCTTTAAGCTAGAAATAGAGCTTTCATCAGAAATTGAATTAGCTGGAACCTTGATCTTGGACTTCCTAACCTTCAGACTGTGAGAAAATAGATTTCTATTGTTAAAGTCACGTGCTCTATGGTATTTTGTTATGGTAGTCTGAGCAGGTGAACACAAACATGGTAAATGTTTCCATTTATTTTAGTCTTTCTTAGTTCCACTTAGTAATGTTTTGTAGTTTTGAAACTAGAGGTCACACATATCTTTGATAGATTTATTCTTGACTAGTTGGTGTTTTGTGATGCTATTCTAGATAGACTCTTAAAAAAAATTTTTTTCTATTTATTGCTGGCATATAGCAATACAATCATTGTTTGCACACTGACTTTGATTTCAGCAAACTTGATAAGTTCATGTATCAAATCTAAAACAAAATTGCCTTGTCTCTTGGATTTTCTTTGTATACAATCTTGCTACCTGTAAAAAATGATAGTTTTATATTTTTCATCTTAATCCTTACATATATTTCTTTTTTCTTGTCTTACTGTTCTGAATAGATACTCCTATAAAACACTGAATAAAAAAGTTATAAACATCTTCACAAAATTAACTCAAAATGAAACTCAGACCTAAATGTAAAATGAAAATCTATAAAAATTGTAGAAGATGATATAGGAGAAGACCTAGATGACTTTGACTACAGCATGTATTAGGTATAACAGCAAACACATAACACATAAAAGAAATCATTGATAACCTAGATTTAATTAAAATTAAGAACTTCCATCTGCAAAAGACAATGTCAAAAGAATTAGAAGGCAAGCCACAGGCTAGGAGAAAATATTTGCAAAAGACATCTGATCAAGGACTGTTATACAAAGGGCTCTTAAAACTCAGTGGTTTATTACATTGATTGATTTGCGGATATTAAAGAATTCTTGCATTCCTGGGATAAAGCCCACTTGGTCATGGTGTATGATTTTTTTAATATGTTGTTGGATTCTGTTTGCTAGAATTTTGTTAAGGATTTTTGCATCTATGTTCATCAGTGATATTAACAAATTGAAAGATAAAAACCATATGATTATCTCAATAGATGCAGAGAAAGCCTTCAACACTAATTTATGATTAAAACTCTCCAGAAAGCAGGAATAGAAGGAACATACCTCAACATAATAAAAGCTATATATGACAAACCCACAGCAAGCATCACCCTCAGTGGTGAAAAATTGAAAGCATTTCCCCTGAAATCAGGAACAAGACAAGGGTGCCCACTCTCACAACTACTATTCAACATAGTGTTGGAAGTTTTGGTCACAGCAATCAGAGCAGAAAAAGAAGTAAAAAGAATCCAGATAGGAAAAGAAGAAGTGAAACTCTCGCTGTTTGCAGATGACATGATCCTCTACGTAGAAAACCCTAAAGACTCTACCAGAAAATTACTAGAGCTAATCAATGAATATAGTAAAGTTGCAGGATATAAAATTAACACAGAGAAATCCCTTGCATTCCTATACACTAACAATGAAAAAACAGAAAGAGAAATGAAGGAAACAATACCATTCACCATTGCAACAAAAAGAATAAAATACTTAGGAGTATATCTACCTAAGGAAACAAAAGACCTATACATAGAAAACTATAAAACACTGATGAAAGAAATCAAAGAGGACACAAACAGATGGAGAAACATACCGTGTTCATGGATTGGAAGAATCAATATTGTCAAAATGGCTATTCTACCCAAAGCAATCTATAGATTCAATGCAATCCTTATCAAGCTACCAACGGTATTTTTCACAGAACTAGACCAAAGAATTTCACAATTTGTATGGAAATACAAAAAACCTCGAATAGCCAAAGTAATCTTGAGAAAGAAGAATGGAACTGGAGGAATCAACCTGCCTGACTTCAGACTCTACTACAAAGCCACAGTCATCAAGACAGTATGGTACTGGCACAAAGACAGAAATATAGATCAATGGAACAGAATAGAAAGCCCAGAGATAAATCCACGAACCTATGGACACCTTATCTTTGACAAAGGAGGCAAGGATATACAGTGGAAAAAAGACAACCTCTTTAACAAGTGGTGCTGGGATAACTGGTCAACCACTTGTAAAAGAATGAAACTAGAACACTTTCTAACACCATACACAAAAATAAACTCAAAATGGATCAAAGATCTAAATGTAAGACCAGAAACTATAAAACTCCTAGAGGAGAACATAGGCAAAACACTCTCCGACATAAATCACAGCAGGATCCTCTATGACCCACCTCCCAGAATATTGGAAATAAAAGCAAAACTAAACAAATGGGACCTAATGAAACTTAAAAGCTTTTGCACTACAAAGGAAACTATAAGTAAGGTGAAAAGACAGCCCTCAGATTGGGAGAAAATAATAGCAAATGAAGAAACAGACAAAGGATTAATCTCAAAAATATACAAGCAACTCCTGAAGCTCAATTCCAGAAAAATAAATGACCCAATCAAAACATGGGCCAAAGAACTAAACAGACATTTCTCCAAAGAAGACATACAGATGGCTAACAAACACATGAAAAGATGCTCAACATCACTCATTATTAGAGAAATGCAAATCAAAACCACAATGAGGTACCATTACACGCCAGTCAGGATGGCTGCTATCCAAAAGTCTACAAGCAATAAATGCTGGAGAGGGTATGGAGAAAAGGGAACCCTCTTACACTGTTGGTGGGAATGCAAACTAGTACAGCCACTATGGAGAACAGTGTGGAGATTTCTTAAAAAACTGGAAATAGAACTGCCATATGACCCAGCAATCCCACTTCTGGGCATACACACTGAGGAAACCAGATCTGAAAGAGACACGTGCACCCCAATGTTCATCGCAGCACTGTTTATAATAGCCAGGACATGGAAGCAACCTAGATGCCCATCAGCAGATGAATGGATAAGGAAGCTGTGGTACATATACACCATGGAATATTACTCAGCCGTTAGAAAGAATTCATTTGAATCAGTTCTAATGAGATGGATGAAACTGGAGCCCATTATACAGAGTGAAGTAAGCCAGAAAGATAAAGAACATTACAGCATACTAACACATATATATGGAATTTAGAAAGATGGTAATGATAACCCCATATGCAAAACAGAAAAAGAGACACAGAAATACAGAACAGACTTTTGAACTCTGTGGGAGAAGGTGAGGGTGGGATGTTTCGAAAGAACAGCATGTATATTATCTATAGTGAAACAGATCACCAGCCCAGGTGGGATGCATGAGACAAGTGCTCGGGCCTGGTGCACTGGGAAGACCCAGAGGAATCGGGTGGAGAGGGAGGTGGGAGGGGGGATCGGGATGGGGAATACATGTAACTCCATGGCTGATTCATGTCAATGTATGACAAAACCCACTGAAATGTTGTGAAGTAATTAGCCTCCAACTAATTAAAAAATAAATAAATAAATAAATAAAACTCAGTGGTAAGGAAACAAACAACCCATAAAAAAAAAGGCTGAGGCCTTACCTGACACTTCACTGAAGAAGATACATAGATGGCAAATAAGCACACAAAAAAGTGTTCCATATCATATGTCACTAGGAAACTACAAATTAAGACAACAATGAGATACTACACACACATGCACACATACATATACTAGAACAGCTCAAACCCCAAACACTGACAACACCTAATGCTGGTAAGCATCTGGGGCAACAAAAACACTCATAGAAAAAAATACAGTAGGTTATTTTTCTGACATCAGGTCAGAGGAATGCTCCTAAAGGAGACTCAAAGATGTATAATCCACAATATAAAATATTAAGATTGGATTGCATCAAAAGATTGGATTACAATCAAATACATTAAAATTAGATTTCTGTTAAATTAAAACCATCAAGGACAAAATTAATAGACACAAAATGTACTAAACAAAGATATTTGCCAAATCTAAGACTGGCAAGATATTAAAATCTAGAATTCTTAGGGAATTTCTTGTAAAACATCAGGAAAAAGGACACTGAAAAGAAAAAGTAGACAAAGAACATGATGTATATGTGAATCTCAGATGTGAGAAATCAAATGGCCATTAAGTGTATGAAATGATAGTCAAATTTATTAGTTATTTGGGTACATGTGAAATAAAACAACTGTGAACTGCTACATTATTCCCATTACATTGACAAAAGTTAATAACAAGAATTGGTAAGAATGAGAGGGTTAACTTCATGGACCAGTGGTGAGAATAAAATAGGTACAAGCAATATGAAAAGCAATTCAAAAGTATTTTACAAAAGTAAGTCTCTCTTCCCTGCCTCCTATGTGCCAGATAAATTTGTACATGGATTTGTAAGGAAAAGTGCCTCTGGATGTTCATTGCTGCATTGTGATAAAAAGGTTCTAAGGGCAATTGAGACGTCATTCCTAAAAGACTGGATTATTGTAATGTGATGTGTGGTTACTAGGGAAAGAGGAAATGGGGGAAAGATGAGGGTTGAAGATCAAAAGGAACCAAACTAATAGGAAAAGGGAAAACAAGAGGCCTTTGTTCCTTCCCTATGTGGATAATATGTTAATGTTCCATGAATTGGGAAGTGTGATGAATTCAATGCTCTGTACCCGAAGGTCCAAAGCAAAACAAATAAACCACTCTAAAATACATACTAGTGTTACACTAGTGTTCAAGAAAATTTCCTAAAATAAGATGGTTAGGCCAAAAGGAATATGCATTTTTAATTTTAATATATACTATCAGACTCCCTTTTTTGCTGTTTCATAAGATTTTCTTACGTAGTCTCATCCATTTAAACTGAAGGTTGAATTTAAAGTGAATCAAGTTCTAGGAGAAACCTACAGGGATTTTTATTATACAATCACATTCTAATTAAGAATTGCAATTTAGAGTTACATTAAATGCATAGCTTAATTTATGGGTAATTGACCTATTTTCAACCTGAGGAAATATAAGCATAAAATCTAAGAGGAAATCATAAACGAAAACACTGAAATGCTATCAATGATTTTTTTTCTTGGGTAACGGGGCTAAGTATGGTTTTTCCTTCTGTGTACTTTCTGGATTTTTCAAATGTTGTCTAATGTGCGTGTTCTCCTTTTATACTGAAAGCGTTTATTTAAAAAGCAATTCATCCAGTAATAGAGCCAGGAGGGATGTCTATTTCCTAAACTTCTTTTCTTTCTTTCTTTTTTTTTTTTTTTCTTGTAATGAGAAGGGAGATTCAAGAGCTGCATTTTAAATGTCAAAAGTTATTTATCAAAGTTAGTTGCAATGATTAAAGGAGAAAAATAGATACTCTAATTTTAGGTAAGTAAAACCACTTTCCTTATTTATGAAGCAGTGTTCCAAAACCAAGACGGTCTCATTATGAGGCATGGTCCTTGAGGACACTTAAGGTTCTCCTAATGAAGTATGGCACAAAAGTGGACATTTTTTTTTGTCCTTATGTATTTAATGCTCAGAAATTTCCAGAAGGCAGGAGGAGTAGATCCTTACTAGGCAACATCAGCACATCTTGGCAGAGGAATGAGCCATAGAGATCTGTGTTCTCTCAAAAGTGAAGAGACCTTTGGGATTTATCCTTACTTAGTAGAAGAAGGAGTGTGTCAAATGTCCAGTTTGCTGGTTCTTTCTGAATAAGTGTGAACACCCACTGACATCTGTGAGCATGGAGAAGCAGGACATGAGAAACACCTTCACATCCGCATCTGTGCCTTTCAACCTCAGCCTGCTTCTATTGTTTGGGATAATAAAGAAAGAGGTAATCGGGAACTGGGAAGGGGAAGGGGAGACACTGAAGATAAGAAAGCGTATGGCTCTCTTGTATGAGGAGTGAAGGAACCCTGGGCCTTTGTATTGCTACATGAGGTTTGTGAAGCTGGAGGGAGGTGAGTCAGTTGGTGTGAGTGGTTTCTGGAGAGTTCTGCAGGAAGTCATTGCAGGTGGAACTAAAAGCTCTAGAATAACCTCGTTAGCTGAGATGAGCAGTGTATGAGATTAGAGAGAATAAATTTGGGGCTTTAACAAGCAAAGGGGTTGTTAATCTTTGACCTTTAATTTCTCTCTGGAATTTGATTAAGGGAGAAGTTTTAGTAGTCAGATTCAGGGTAAATCTACCTAGTTGGCATTTTATTCATTTGTTTTTATTGCAGATCCTCTGATATGCTGGCTGGACATAATTTGGCATGGGAAATAAATAGAGCGCAAACTTTCAGCCTTGGGAACTGAATAGCCTTGTGGTTGTTCTAATTAATTAAATGTTCTGACCAATTTCAAAGCTGAAATTGGTGGCAAATTATATACTGCCCATCAGCGATCTCATAAGGATTCAAAAAGCAGCAGAAGTTGGTGCTTGGGAAGGGACCTGATGAAAGTGGGGATAGCTCTTCCAGATAGCCATGGGGTGATCTTCTCCTCAGAGGGAGCACTGAGAGAGCTCAAATCTGGTGCCCTGTGATAACCTAGAGTGGGATGGGGTGGGAGATGAGACGGAAGTTCCAGAGGGAGGGGACATACGTATACCTATGGCTGATTTATGTTGATATATGGTAGAAACCAACACAATATTGTAAAGCAATTATCCTCCAATTAAAAATAAATAAAAAATAAGCTAGGCTATGCAAAGGTTTGGGGCTGGTACTTTTCTCTGTCTTCATGTGGGGGGCATCCATGAGCGTAATGGCTCCTGGCCTCTGGAGTAGCTTATCTGATGATGAGTTCTGTAGGGGAAACAGCCAGTCTCTCCCTCTCCCTTCCCTCTTAGGGAAAATGTCTCCTAGGGGCACTACTCCCCTCTCCTCCTTTCATTGTAAATCTCACCTCTTAGCAGGACTAAGAACTCATAGGAAGCTTCAGAATCTGGTCCAGTATTGCTTGTGTCAGGATAGGTACCTGTTCAGTTTGAGTCATAGTCTTTCATCAGTTTCTCTGTCTAAACTCTCTTGGGAGACAATATTCCTGCAGAGAGAATGAATTCTGCTACTCAACTCTATCTTTCTCATTTTATTTTTTAAATATACTTTTAAAAATACCCTTTTAAATTATTGATTTAGTTTTGACTGCACTGGGTCTTCATGGCTGCATGTAGGCCTTCCCAGATATGGTGCACGGGCGTCTCATTGCAGTGGCTTCTCTTGTTGCAGAGTGGGCACAGTAGTTGTAGCTCATGGGTTCTACAGTGCGGGCTTAGTAGTTGTGGCACATGGACTTAGATACTCTGAGGCATGTGGGATCTTCTCACACCAGGGATCAAACCCGTGTACCCTGCATTGGCAGGCAGATTTTTAACCACTGGATCACCAGGGGAGTCCCATGTTTCTCATTTTAAAGGCATTTACAAAAAAAAAAAAAAAAAAAAAAAAAAAAAATAAAGGCATTTACTCCTCCAGACTCCTTACTTCCAGGGAATTTCCTATTTGGAAGCCCACTTGACCACAGATATAAGCCGTTATCCAGCCCTGCATCTAGTAACTGTTTCCAGTAATAAGATATTCTGCTTACTCTTTGACTTATTTTTCAGGTTGGGTGCATTTCAGCACTTGGTTGTTGTAGAGACTACTTCCTTGCCCTGTGTAAAGTCATGGATCATGGCACTGTTAGACTGAACAGACTTGTAATCACCATATATTTTCATTGTTAGTTATACTCATCCCTTTCATAGTTTGAAATACTTTGAGGGGAAGGGAGAAGTCAGGGAAACTAGTCTTGCAGTTACTCAACTGTATATGATCATCTGCTGGTTTATAAGCTTTTGGATGAGATATACAAAAGACATAGGCTGATGATCTGAATGGGGTATGACCCTATCCAGAGGAGTTGTGAGCTGGAGCCAGACAGTAGTGATTCAGGAGAAAGGGACTGTGGGCATTGCTTACAAATTCTGCACTCAGTGACATCACCGTGGTAGCTTGAAATCAGCTTTGAGGGAATATTTACACCAAGGAAAGTGGCCTATATTATAAAACCGGAATTAAATATATATCTATCTTACTATACCCCACTTTCTCCATCTCAAATATCTCCTCACTACTTTTCTAATTAAAAGAGTCAAGAAAGTATCCCAAATTTGTACAGAATTTGAGGGCTGGGAGTTGTGACTTTATCAAAAAGGATGGTTAATCTTTTCCCTTGAACTGTGTAGGTGAGGGGGGTGGGGAGTGGAGAAGTCAGAGATAAGACCTGTTCCTTAGGCCTTTGGAGAGTGTCCCACATGGGACATTTCCTTTTTCAACCCACCTTCTCCATCTCTACAGTCCTCTGTACTTAATCTCTCCATCCTTGTGTCTTTCTCAGGATATTCCTCTTGTTCAGTAGCCCCATTAAATCTCCCTATGTCTAGCAAACTCTGGCCCAGGTCTACAGGTATATGCTAATGAGGTTTTTCTATAACTTCGTTCTGAAGAGGGTGGAATGCATTTTTTTTTGGGGGGGGGTTGGTAATTGACTTACACTACATGTCTGCTTTCTCCATCAGTGGGGCTATAGCTTATTTTCTCCTGAGTCACCTAAAGAAAAACACATTAACTACTATAATTATGTACCTTCTTCCAAACAGAAACTATAGTTGACTTGTTGAGGAACTCACATTTGCATATTAGCAATGACGTTGACCCTCGCTTGGTCTTCTGCTGAAGATACGGTAGCATCCTTTCTGGACCTATCTTCGGTACAAAGGCCCATGTTAGCAGATGATCCTAGATGGAGGCCCCATCACCAGGGAGATGTCTTTACATGCTTAAGTTCAGTCATTTGTTGTCTTGATGTCTTATTGTGCTTTACTCATGATTTTGGGCTCTGAGACAAGCATGGCATGGAGAGACAGTTCTCTTTAACGTTCGCAAAGAAAATATACAGACATTGTAAGTTTTAGGACTCTGATTCAGTCACTTTAGGTTTAAGTCCCCATGAAAGGGATCACCCCACATAATAGCCGCTGCAACCTTATGTTTACAGTGCTGAGTGCAGCTTCTGCTCAAACAGATTCTCTAAAGCTGGAGGAAGCCTATTGGAAAGGGACTCTACTGTAGCCCCAAATCTACTCATTTGCCATTCTGCTAATGCAGAGAGTGCAATGAAAATGCAGCCTTGTCTGTAAGACTCACTTTAGTTTATCCTTCCAAATTTTTAGGAGGCATCCACTTGCTAAAGATTAATGCTCTGCATGAAGAGGGTTAAATACTTATACAATTCCAGCAGTCAAGAGGAGATTAGGAAAATCATTCTACCTTTTGATTGTTGGCTCCCAGCTACCCCTGGTACATTGTTTAAGGTTATTGATTTACTTTTCAGTTTCTACAATGTCAAGAAATGTTTTTAAAGTAACACTTTACTTTTAATACTGCAGCAGAGTGTAATAAGTAAGAACAAGAACTTTGGAGTTTCAAACCTGGGTTTGAATTCCAACCCTATTACTTACTAGCTGTGTGATCTTGAGAAAATTAGTTAACCTCTACATGTCTCTGTTTTCTTCTCTATAAAATGGGAAAGATTTTTGCCTCATAGAGTTGAACATTAAATAAGTTAATGTTCATAGAGCTTTAAAAAATAGTCCCTACAAATAGGAAGGCTTTTCAGATGGTGCTAGTGATAAAGAATCATTCTGCCAATGCAAGAGATGCAATAGACCTAGATTCAGTCTCTGGGTTGAGAAGATCCCTGGGGAAGGGAATGGCTACCCACTACAGTATTCTTGTCTGGAAAATTCCACATGCAGAGGAGCCTGGTGGGCTACAGTCCATGGGGTTGCAAAGAGCTGGACATGACTGAGGAACTGAACATGCACACATACATATAAGTAAGGGATATATGTGTTCATTAAATAAAATACATTTAAACATGAAATATTAACAATAGCGCTTAATTTATAATCCCCAGCTATTACATTTAGCAACAAAGTGAATATAAATCTTTCATGACTTTTAACAGATGTGGAAAGTGAGGCTTCTAAAAATTAAGGATTTCCTAGATCCACTAGAGAAGTGTAATCCAACAGGGTCTGGATTCCCACTTGTGGTCTCATGGCTTGTCCTCCATGTCATAAACTCAGCTGAAAGAGAAACATCAGACCTGCTGGGTGACACTGACTCTGAGGTACACAGGATGGACACCCCAGGACAGGAACCAAGAAATGCACAAGTGGAAAATTTTAGACTTTCAAACCCATTTGCTTGTCATTTTTCAGATATACTAAAGTTTCTTGCATATATTTACCCTCCCAGCTAAGAGAAAGTACGGTTTTGATGTGAGCAAAAATAACATTGATTCAGCCTCTTGGTTCTTTCCATCTGCCAAGTGATGGAGAGGTGTCTTGGGATTTTGTGAGTGTATTTAAATGCTTTTTTAAAAAACATGACACTTAAAACAAGCATTTTGCAATTGCCATGTTACTTTTCAGATCTACCTATACACATGCACACACACACACACATACAAACACACAAGGACATTTATTTCATACAAAAATTTTAAAAATATATAAACTTTTAAGTTTTTTCAAATGTCTGCCAATTTCCATGGACTGCTGACAATTTCTGCTCTCCCACTGTGTAGAATTTTGGCAAAGTTATTATTCCCCACACTGAGTTTATTCTGCTTAGCTGAAGCAGTCTCAGTTCAGTTCAGTTCAGTTGCTCAGTCGTGTCCAACTCTTTGCAACCCCATGAAATGCAGCATGCCAGGCTTTCCTGTCGATTACCAACTCCCAGAGTTTACCTAAACTCAATGTCCATTGAGTTGGTGATGCCATCCAACCATCTCATCCTCTGTCATCCCCTTCTCCTCCTGCCCTCAAGCATCAGGGTCTTTTCAAATGAGTCAGCTCTTCGCATCAGGTGGCCAAAGTATTGGAATTTCAGCTTCAACATTAGTCCTTCCAACAAACACCCAGGACTGATTTCCTTTAGGATGGACTGGTTGGATCTCCTTGCTGTCCAAGGGACTCTCAAGAGTCTTCTCCAACACCATATTTCAAAAGCATCAGTTCTTCGGTGCTCAGCTTTCTTCACAGTCCAACTCTCACATCCATACATGACTACTAGAAAAACCATAACCTTTACCAGACAGACCTTTGTTGGCAAAGTAATGGCTTTGCTTTTTAATATGCTGTCTAGGTTGGTCATAACTTTCCTTCCAAGGAGTAAGCGTCTTTTAATTTCATGGCTGCAATCACCATCTGCAGTGATATTGGAGCCCCCCAAAATAAAGGCAGCCACTGTTTCCACTGTCTCCCCACCTATTTGCCATGAAGTGATGGGACCAGATGCCATGATCTTAGTTTTCTGAATGTTGAGTTTTAAGCCGATTTTTTTCACTCTCCTCTTTCACTTTCTTCAAGAGGCTCTTTAAATCTTCTTCACTTTCTGCCATAAGGGTGATGTCATCTGCATATCTGAGGTTTCTTTCAAGAGAAATTGACACTGTGATTCATCAGTAACCAGACATAACACTCTATCAGGCAATGTTGTAAAGTCCAATTTCTAGAACTTTCTGGTTGGTCTTAAACTGGATGGCTAATTTTTTTTCTGCCTGCAGCCCTATGAACATGGTTAAGTGCAGTGGTTTACAGACTGTGCTGATGGACTCCTGGAGGCAGCAGTGATCAGCCAGTGCACATTTGAATGGCTGACAATGGTGACTGATGCATCTCTTTTGATTGTTTTGTGACTTTGCCTTACCAGTGATTAAAAGTTCTTATTATCACCTTCCCCAGAGGTCTTATGGCCATGCCTCAGGGCAGGATGTTGGGGGAGTCCACCAGGTGGGTCTCCAGGCCCCACTCTTGCTTTAATTTATCAGGTTTTTGTATTGCTTTCCCCCTCTTATTTCATCTGCAGAAAGAGTTCAGTGGCTAAAAATATTTTGAACGAGTGGTGTGTGAGTAAAGAGTGGAGTGGTGAGTCAGAAGACCAGGATCGATCTTCTGTCAAAACATACAGTGACACTGAGAAATTGCCTAACTCTCTGAGCTTGGTTTCTTCATTTTAAAAAGGAACAAGTTTCACTAGATGACCTTAAAAAAAATTTCCCCACTCTAACTTTGTGTGATTTGCCAGGGCTAATTACAAAACATTTAGGCCAGCAGCACAAGCTGTTATTAAAATAGCTGTAAACAGCAATGTGAGAAGAGAAGGTTATTGGGTGCAGAAGTCAGGAAGACAGAGAAAGCAAAGGAAGCAGATTATAGGAAGCAAAATAATTGATACCACAGGCTTATCTTACAGCTGAGGAAACAAGGCAGTGTGCCCACATGATCCCAAAGTGGCCACATCACCCCATGAAGTATCACTAGATTTTGTCTCAATTTTCCATGTTGACTAGGATTTCAAGCAGATTAAGGGCCTGAGGCTGTAGATTTGAAATAGAAGCCTGGAACTGAATAAAGGAGGAGGTTTGGTAGGTGCTTATGTTTAGTCTTCAAGGGAAATAATGATAATTGCTTACCTTGATTTGCTGCAGACCTTCCTGTGGGTGAGGCTGTTGAATTCCTGGAATTTTTGTCTTTAGATAATTGGGCTGGCCTGGGAGTCCCAAGGGCTTCGTTAATTAAGATCAGAGGAAATAAATAGTGAGATCTATTCATACTAGAGTAGGATTATAAAAAAAACAAACTGCTGACACCTGAGTTTTCATGTTTGTTTCATTTGAGGAAAAGTATACTCTTTCAGAATTTCCACTTTTCTGTCTGTCTCTATATTTTTTCACTCACTAGGAGGAATGATTACAGACTGCAGTGGCTCTGGTATGAGCTTTTAATCTTTCAAAAGTCAATTAATATCCAAATCACTGTGGCCCAACACTATGGAGAGAATGAATACATCAATATTTAAAGGAAAATGATTTAAAATTTATCTGGCCAAATACGTCAATACGCCTTCCAGAAAAACTCCACAGAACTCGTCATGAGAGAACTCGTCATGAGAGAACTCATCACAGCCAAATGACAGACTGCTGTGAGTGTAAATCAGGAACTCAGGTTAACCGATCTGTGTAAGAGAAGAGACAGCACTTTGGAAATTCCATGATTTAACCCTTTCCTTTGATAGGAACACTTTGTGGGAGGGGGAATAAAAGGCATTTCCTATTCATTGCACAGAACTCATTTACTTCACTTCCAGGCAGTGATTTTTCATTTTTATGGCTATAAAGTATTAAGGTTCTTTTGTGGCTTATAGGCTAAGGAGATGGTCCTCTGAGACCAGGAACCAGACTGGGGTAAACAAATGCCCAGTCGATTAATGGGCCCGTCCCTGTTACTTACTGTCTGAAGTTTCTCAGGTGGGCAGTTGCCTCATAATTTTATTTTAGCAGAAAGAGAGGTAAGGGACCTTGTTGCAAGCACATGGCTCCCTTTAATCATTTCATCAGAATAGTTTTCAATTTTCAGGGACTTACATGAGAAAAAGGAGGAAGATTGAACCTCTTAAATTCCTTGAAGGCCATGCACATTTTATAGACACCATATTGTGCAAGCAGGAGAGCTGTCAAGTGAGCGGTTTTTTAAAAAATTGCTTTGCCCAATGTTTTATTCAGTCTTTTGTGTTGATTGGTTTTCTCTTTGCTTTTGAGGAGAGGTAAGTGAGAGCAGAGGCATGGAAGGAGCTGTCAGTTAGGAGTCAAGAGACCTAGGTTTGAGCACCTGTCTGAGCCCGTGAGTCCTGCCCTCCAGCATGAGAGAAAGTGATCATATATTCCCTTACTTCATCTGTGTGTGCCAAGTCACTTCAGTTGTGTCCGACTCTTTGCAATCCTGTGGACTGTAGCCTCCCAGGTTCCTCTGTCCATGCGATTCTCCAGGCAAGAATACTGGAATGAGTTGCCATGACCTCCTCCAGGGGATCTTCCTGACTCAGGGATCAAACCCAAGTCTCTTCTGTCTCCTGCACTGGCAGGCAGGTTCTTTACCACTAGCGCCACCTGGGAAGCTGAGTCTCACACAAAGGTGGTGGAAACAAATTGTTGAAAGTTTGTAGTTATCACTTGTTTTTCTCAAGAAGAAACTCAAAGCTGTTTTCTATTAGACTTCACTACACCATTGAGAAAGGGTTATTGAGGGGAAGAGGTCAAGATGGAGGTCATTCTGTTGCTCAGTGAGAGTGTGGAATCTAGTCCCCTGATGGACAGCAGAGCTCTTTCTGAAGTTCCATCTGCAGACAGTGAACTCTAGGGAAGCCACTCAGCTGTTTCCATCTCTTTGCAGATTTTTGGGTACCAGTTAGACCAGGCATGAGGCAGTTCCAAAAAGAATTTGAGTGCAGGATTTTTTCCCTAACTTCTGTATTTTTTTTTATAGACAGTGTGTTTTGTTGTTGTCTTTGTTATAAAAGTCTGTGCTTTCTTAGAGGATCATTGTATTCTCAAATAGCAAGGAGATTAGGGGTTTCTAGACTATGTGCAATGTGGGAGACCTGGGTTTGATCCCTGGGTTTGGAAGATCCCCTGGAGGAGGGCATGGCAACCCACTCCAGTGTTCTTGCCTGGAGAATTCCCTATGGACAGAGGAGCCTGGGGGGCTACAGTCCATGGGGTCTCAAAGACACAATTGAGCAACTAAGCCCATTGCAGCACAGACTATGTGAATAAGATTAAAAGACCAATCTTAACCATTTTCAAGAACAAAAATGAAATTTCTTTGCAGTACAGTAAATACCAGTCAGCATAGAAATGACTGCCTCACACCGACAGTACTAGAACCAGAAAACATTTCCTCTTCAACCCCCTTAAGAAAGTTGAAGAGCTATACACACCTCAGAGAAAGGCTTCCAAGAACTGTTATGAGTAGAACGTTGACCATGGGCCATATAGACAGACATGATTTCTTTCTGTAGCTGACCTTATCAGTGTCCTGCCAACAGACCCTCACCTACTCCAGTGTCACTGGAAGAAAGGTCCTGAACTTCCTGAGGGTATTTGTCTGTAGGAGAGGGTGCTGCACCCACCCACCCCCACTGCCCAGCAGGTCAGAAGTGCTGGTGGGAGTCCCAGGAACACTCTTCACCAAAGAGTAATGGGAACTGGCGTCATCAGCGATAGAACCTCGGCGGTGGTGTATGGGCACACAAGGCGCAATCTTCACGTTTTTCTGAAAGCTTGAAAATTTTCAGAGCAACGTGTTGGTTGGGATGGTAAAAACCAGAGATGGGAAAATATTTACCACACACTGTTCAGTAAAAGTGAAGTTTACAAAGCAGTGTACACTATAATCATATTTTTGTAAACATAAAATGCATATGTATATTTATATATGCCAAGTATATGCACACATATAGAGATAGAGAGAGAGAGAGGTATGTATACAGCACTTTCAATATCTCTACCTGTATTAGAATACTTCTGGAAGGAAAAACAGCAAAAAAAATAGCAATTGTTTGCTGTGAGTAATAAGTGTACAAAAAATTTTTAAATTAATTTTTTATTATGTCTCTTGAACTTTGAAATATTATACAATGTTCAGTTCAGTTCAGTCACTCAGTCATATCTGACTCTTTGTGACCCCTTGGACTGCAGCACACCAGGCCTCCGTGTCCATCACCAACTCCTGGAACTTTCTCAAACTCATGTCCATCAAGTCGGTGATGCTATCCAACCATCTCATCCTCTGTCATCCCTTTCTCCTCCTGCCTTCAGTCTTTCCTAGCATCAGGGTCTTTTCCAGTGAGTCAGTTCTTTCACATTAGGTGGCCAAAGTATTGGAGTTTCAGCTTCAGCATCATTGATTATTCAGGACTGATTATTCCAGGACTTCCAATGATTATTCAGGACTGATTTTCTTTAGGATGGACTGGTTGGATCTCCTTGCAGTCCAAGGGACTCACAAGAGTCTTCTCCAACACCTCAATTTAAAAGCATCAATTCTTCTGCACTCAGCTTTCATTATGGTCCAATTGTCACGTCCATATATGACTACTGGGAAAACCATAGCTTTGACTACATGGACCTTTGTTGGCAAAGTAATGTCTCTGCTTTTTATTATGCTGTCTAGGTTTGTCACAGCTTTTCTTCCAAGGAGCAAGTGTCTTTTAATTTCATGGCTGCACTCACCATCTGCAGTGATTTTGGAGCCCCCCAAATTAAAGTCTGTCACTGTTTCCACTCTTTCCCTATCTATTTGCCATGAAGTGATTGGACCAGATGCCATGAACTTAGTTTTCTGAATGTTGAGTTTTAAGCCAACATTTTCACTCTCATCTTTCACTTTCATCAAGAGGCTCTTTAGTTCCTCTACCCTTTCTACCATAAGGGTGGTGTCATCTGTATATCTGAGGGCAACCCCATGGACTGTAGCCCACCAGGCTCCTCTGCCCATGGGGATTCTCCAGGCAAGAATACTGGAGTGGGTTGCCATGCCTTCCTCCAGGGGATCGTCCCAACCCAGGGATGGAACCCAGGTCTCTCACACTGCAGGCAAGTTCTTTATCAGCTAAGCCATCAAGGAAGCCCAAGAATACTGGAGTGGGTAGCCTGTCCCTTCTCCAGTGGATCTTCCCGACCCAGGAATCAAACAGTGGTCTCCTGCATTGCAGGAGGATTCTTTACCATCTGAGCTACCAGGGAAGCCCATTACACAATGTATCCATCTATATAGGCAGGTTAAAAAACATATCACTTACAAATTGTGTTTTAAGGAGTCTTTAATAACTGGGGGAAATAAGAATATACCTAGTCATTGTTTTATGATATGATTACAGTTGGAAAACTATATATGTGATTATGAAGTTTGTAAGAACTTTCCATTGGGCTTCCCTGGTGGCCCAGATGGTAAAGCGTCTGCCTGCAATGTGGGAGACCCGGGTTCAATCCCTGGTTTGGGAAGATCCCCTGGAGAAGGAAATGGCAACCCACTCCAGCACTTTTGCTTGGAAAATTCCATGGACTGAGGAGCCTGATAGTCCATGGGGTCACAAAGAGTCGGACATGACTGAGAGAGTTTACTTTCCATTGGTGGTAGCTAAGGGGAAACAAAGAGTACATCAGAAGTTAAATCACAAGGGTAATAATGCTCATCTCTGAGATGTGCTTTTATTGGGAATTTGTTTTCTTAAATTCTTAAAGCATTTTGTATATCCAGATTTTCTACAAGAATATTTGCTATTTTTTTTTTCCAGTGGGTTTTGTCATACATTGATATGAATCAGCCATGGATTTACATTTTATGAACACACAAAACACTTTATTTTAAAGGAAGAGGCCCAAGTTCTTAATCCATGTCCAACACTTTTTTATGTAAGCTTGTCTCATAGGACTGTCATGAGTTTCAAATGTATGAGAAAACATTTTTATAAAGGAAAAAATGAAGAAATGATAAATATATTAAGGTAGTTTCCTTACAGCTTTTCAAATTCAAGAGGTGATTTTAAGCATTAAGAATGTGAGATTCTTAGTATGAATAAAATCTTCAGGCTCTACTGATCCACCTTTCCTGAGACTCATTTTTCATTGAATAGTCAGAGCATAACAAGCTTTATATGTCATTCTCTAAGTTGAAGAGTGGTAAGCCTCCATAGCAGGGGAGAATTTTATTAACCCTGTGCATGCCAAGGCTCTCTTTATTCTGCACTCAGAGCCCAGACCAACACTGCTCACGGGGAATATGTACACCGTGTGGATGGGCTTGACATCGATGAAAATGAAAGTGTTAGTTGTTCAGTTTTGTCTGACTCTCTGCAACCCCATGGACTGTAGCTCACCAGGCTCCTCTGTCCATGGAATTCTCCAGGCAAGAATACTGGAGAGGGTTGCCCTTCCCTTCTCCAGGAGATCTTCTTGACTCAGGGACTGAACCCAAGTGTCCCGCATTGCAGGCAGATTCTGCACACACAGGCACCTGTGAGCCGCCTCCCGCCATCCGTTGGAGTGTGGGATGCATGACTCCTGCGAGTTCTTTCCCTTCCTGTACCTCTGACCAGTTCTGCCCCAAGCAGGGAAGTTTGTCCCTCCACTCACTTGATTCTTGGCTGGCCTAAATGTTTTCACCAATAAAATATGGTAGAAGTGACATTGTGCCAACTATGGGGCTAGCTTTTAGGAGGACTAGCAGTTTTTGCTTCCTACCTTCTAAACCCTGAGCTGCATGGAAGAAGCCCAGGCTAGTCTTCTGGAAGAGAGGTCACGTGCTGGAGCTCTGAAGTTCCCTGTGTGTGACTTTCTTCCACTAGAACATTTGATCTCTCTTTCTCTGCCACGTGTAAGGCATCTACCTCTCTAAGGGAACCATGAGGTCATCCCCTCTATTAGCAACCAGGATGGCAGGTTTAATGTCTGTTTTGAGGGAGGCACTGAGAGTAATTGATGGTTAAGGATGCCCCTTGGGCACCATCTCTAAGTTTCATTCCCCAACTAGCTTTATCAGTGATAAGGCTCTTGTGTTCTCTATCTGTCTATGTTGTCTGGTTTTTCAACCTTGAGGTGGGGATTGGGAAAGAGGTCTGATATATTATCAACCGCTCAAAACCTCAATACTTGAAAAATTTCCTTTGTCTATATAATTAGAAAAATTGCTAGGATGTGGACCCTAACAAGGATCTCTTGTCACTGATTTTGTCTGCATTGCAAAGAGTCATTTCCATTATGTACAGATGTCTCTGGGTCATCAGAGTATTTTGATACAATTAATCTCTGCCACACAAGCATAATTCGCTCCAAAGTTTTAGCTAGTGGGCAAAAACACACACACATTTTATTTTTAACATTAATGTGAAAACTGCTGTGCTTCTATTAATGAAAAGAAATGTTTAAGCGCTAAACTGTTAATATCAGTAATGTGTTGGTAATTACATACTGCAGATAATTACAATCTCTATTATTATGCAATTAAATTTAAAAAAACTTCTAAAGTAACAGGGTTTTGATAACAGTGGTAACATCAGTGTTTGCATTTTGCCAGTTTATTGTTCTGTTTTTGTTGTGCAAATAAGAGGTGGTTGAAATGTAACTAGGACACACTTTTGAAACAAATTAAAATATTATTAAAGAGGCCTCACAGCTCAGAAGGGCTTCCCTGGTGGCTCAGATGATAAAGAATCTGCCTTCAATGCAGAGGACCTGGGTTAGATCCCTGAGTCAGGAAGATCCCCTGGAGGAGGGCATGGCAACCCACTCCAATATTTTTGCCTGGAAAATCCCATGTACAGAGGAGCCTGATGGGCTACAGTCCAAAGGTTTGCAAAAAGTTGGACATGACTAAGCGACTAAGCACACAGGCTCTAAAAATTGAAAAGAACATGAGCGAAAATTTATGCCATATGCCTCTGAGCTGACTAAAACCATCTTCAACATTGAGGAAGTGAAAGAAATCCTCTTTTGTATAACAAAAGAGGGTGGTTTATAAATGTGTGGGTATACAGTGTGAAAACTCATAAAGGTAGCAAATGAATGGCTATCTGTCTTTGATTAAAGCTTCTGTTATTCTTTGATCTTTCATTCTAAACATCAATTACTCATATCAGTCCTCCATATTCATCAACTCTCTTATTCTTTAAATCTGTTTATTTTTTGAATATTCTGGGAAGCTATCCCATTTGCCCCTTCATCATTACCTATAACCCCTGCATTTTGTTTTTTCGCTTGTTTCATGAAGATGGCAATTTCTTAAACACTTGACAAATAATAATGATGCAAAAGAATTTTGAGTAATAATGTGTTACCCCAAATGGTCATTGTTTTGTGTACTTAATCCCACTGAAGGTATTAGGAATTGGAGTCTTATGAAGGTCAGGCAAACTGCACAAGGTCGTGAAGTCATTAGATAACGAAACTGGAATGCAAAACCTTGTTTCTCTGATTTCAAAGCCCACATTTTCAACCATTAGTTTATATGGTCATAGAGTTTCTAAAATTTTACTATGAGTCCTGTCTAGCTCATTTTCAGTTGGGTTTCTCGTCTGAACCACCCTTATGTATGGTCATTTTGCATTCCCTTCAATGAACAGAAATTCTAATAGGCTTAATAGACGGTTTCTCTTTCATTTTCTGCCAATACGCACATTTTCTTGTTTCCATTAACCATTTATGTTAAATCTACCAAACAAAAATTACTTCCATTGTACTTCTTTTTTTTTTTTTTTTTGCTGTTTCTGTTTATTATAAAAGATGTTCCTCATCCTGTCAACAGTTAATTTTTCTATCTACCCTGCCTACCATACCCGCCACAGCTCTCTCATCAGGGACTTGCTCCATTGATTATTTTCTCCTCTCTACATGCCCCCTCCCAATGGCATTTCAAAAAATTTTCTCATGTTTAAAACAAATTTAACACACACACACACACACACACACACACACACACACACACAGTTCCTTTGACTCATGTTTTCCTCTGACTACTTCCTTACTTCTCCTCGTTGGTTGCCACAGCCAACCCTCCTGAAAAAGTTTTCTAAATTTTCTGTCTCTATATTCTCATGCATTATCCATTTCTCAGGCTACAGTAATGTGAGTTAGTGACCCCCACTTGGCCCCACTGCCCCATGGTGTGGTTATTTGTTGAATCAGATGGGCACCTTTTTGTGCTTGGCTTAGTTGCCCTTCATCATTTTCTGTCTCTGTGTATAACCCACTCCTGGAAAGTCTCTTCCTGGGCTCCCTTCCTTGGGCAAAACATCTTTGTGTTTTCTTCTTTCTTCTCAAGATGCTTTCCTTGAGTCACCTTAGCAGGCTTCCTGAGTCTCTCCCTATCTCTTAAATATCCACACCACTCCTTCTTTATTGTTTTTCCCCTTCTCCCTCCTAGATGTGTTTCGAATACATCTGCAACTCACTGTCAGTACTGCCAGGAACCTAGATTCCAGCAACAGGGTTCAACCTAGTTTCCCTGCTTTGGGTCTTGCTCTATTGGTCATTTAAAAATATGAATATAATCTTGCTGCCTCCCTACTTAAAATACTTCAATTGTTTCTTTGTGAACTTGGGTGAAATTCAAAACTACTTCCCATGACTTGAACTTTTAAACTGGGCTGAATTAATTATTGGTTAACTTAAACAAGGCCAAATTAACCCATTAATGTGCAATTTTTGTAGAATTCCAGCTGTGTGTCAGGATCCAGTGTTGGTGTATGAAAGAATACCACTTGTCACAAATTTAACATGTAACCCATGTTCCTATTGTTTGAGTTTGAGTAGACTGGGTTTCCTTCGCAAATAGGCACCAAATTAAAAAAAAATAATAATAATTTCTTTACCCTAGGGTTTGAGATGAATCATTCTGTATGATGGGCAGCTCTCCCATATATAGGATTCAGGGACCTCCTAGGGCCTCTGCATTATATGTCTCAGCTGACAGAAAGGTATAGAGAGCTTGGGGAAGGAGTCAGAAACTGAAGCACATCATCTCCTCTTTCCTTCTCTTCACAGCAACTATTTACACAGTCAGACCCAGAAGAAACGGGTTAGCTCCGTAATTGATATAAAAGGACAAAATTTAACATAATGACTGAGAGCTTGCTATGTATCAGGCAGTCAGGTGGATAGAAACTGTGGTTGGATCCCACTGCTGCTCTTTCAGAGATGTGGGCGGAATGCTGTGGAAACATGAGGGAGTGGTAGCTGCAGTGATTGTGAGGGACGAGATGTGTGAGCTTATTCTTCTGTCATTTTTGTTCTCTCAGGAGAGGGACTCTCTGGCCTGTCTTGTCATTCCATATTCAACATCATATAATATTTGGGTTCATCCTGCTGTCCCCACTTTTTATCAGGCAATTGGAAGAATAAAACCTTTTCAAAGAGAAACATGTGATTGTTTTAAAGAGTCCATTAAGAGTAATTGATTGAGTTTTTAGGAGCCAGTATCCTCTGCTCTCAGAGAAATTTCACTGAAACTCTGACTCCAGCCAGAGTGAATTCTCAAACCAGGAAATGAGTCCAAATTCTACTGGGGATTTTCCCTCCTTTGCAGCAATTGCTTCTGAATAGCCAAAAGCTCTCAACATTTTCCTTGAGCATGTTTATCAACAGGGAACTGGCCCTGGAAATGTTTCTCTTGCAATCTTGCATTCTAAGACAGTGGAATATTAGCATTTAATAATTACCACTGGAAAACAAGAAAATGCAAACCTACCTCTTATCACACGATTGGAAATGATGACTGAAATTGTGTCTATCTGAGGCCAACTGTTTTAGCAGACATCTACCCAGGAGAAACAAATCCTCGTGTGATACTGGACATGTAATTAACCTGGTTTGCACATGTATAGAGTGTTGCTAGTATTAATAACAGCTATCTCACAAGCTTGTCATGAGGATTGAACAAAATACCTTCTAGGAAAACATTCTGCCCAGAATAGATGCCCAATAAATGTTCATTCCTCACATCCTTGCTCTCTCTTTCCCTCCCTCCTTTCTTTCTTTCTCCTCTTTTCACCATCCCCTCCGCTCTCCTCCCTTCTTTCTGTGGTAGAGCTGATATTTACAGGAAAGGACCATGGAGATCTAGACAGAGAGGACACTGACTCTGGGCACTGTGAGGGAAGGAGAGAAAAGTCAGAGAACAGGGCAAAGCGCAGGCAGCAAGTGAGAGGGATGGGCTTGGAGAGCTGATAAAAGAAAAGGTTTTGCAGTTAGGAAGTGCATTGGCACCGGCAATATCTGTGGTTTGAAGAGGTCAAAGAGGTATATATCACATGCCTCCTATAGTCAGCCCCTATGGCTGAACCCTGGAGTAGGAAATGGCAACCCACTCCAGTGTTCTTGCCTGGAGAATCCCCATGGACAAAGGAGCTTGGTGGGCTAGAGTCAGCGGGGTTGCAGAGAGTTGGACACGACTGAGTGACTAATACATGGCTGAACCCAGGTGCTCTCCTGGCTGAGTTGGCCTCACGTATTTTTGTGCCTAAAGAGAAATAGCAGGGCTAAGTGACCCCAAAGCCCACTCCCATCTCCTGCCCCCGCCTTCTTCCATACCCCTTCTTTTGTAAACACTTCTTATTTGGGGAGTTCTTTATCCTCCACCTCAAATTTGCCTGCCACTCTTCTGCTTATCTTTTGATACTCTGCTTAAAATCCCTTAGTCGGTGTGATTGATTCTTGCAAGTGTTCCCCAAAGCATCTTGACTGCACTTCAGATGTGCATTTATTAATTCAGTCCAGGACAGAAAGCCCTTGTGGGGTCGCCCATGTTCTGTGCAGGAGGCCAGGGGCTGAGTGAGAGAACATGACTCACACAGGGTCTCACTCCCGAGGCCATCCCAGTAGGTACAGTGGTTTCCAAAACCCAGTTCTCACTGGACAATTAATTTCAGAATGCATGGGGACCAGGTGTTCAAAATTATATTTCTAGGCCCCACTCCCAGGTACCCAGGTAAAGATAAGGCTTGAGAATCTGTAACTTAAACTTTCTCAGGTAATTCTGACGGGTAGTCAGGTTTGGTAACTTCTGAAAAGATGAAGGAAAAGTAAGCAATTTTAGAATATTCTCTCTGACAGGGTTTGGATTGATGGTATACTATGAGGCCACTATAGCTGGGTCCAGAATCTTCAGAGGGCAATTAGGTGAGCTTATATTTTACTGTGGTGCTAGTGACAAAGGATTCACTTGCTAATGCAGGAAATGTAGGTTTGATTCCTGGGTCAGGAAGATCCCCTGGAGGAGGAAATGGCAACCCACTCCAGTGTTCTTTGCCTGGGAAATCCCATGGACAGAGGAGCCTGGGGGGCTACAGTCCATGGGGTTTCAAAGAGTCATACACAACTGAGCACCCGCACACACATATCTGACTGTATTGTCTTAAAGGTTACATTCTGTTTAAGGTTCTAAAATTTGGTCTGATTGAGGCTTAACCTGCAGAGAAGGTAGGTAAGCAAGCTCCCCGCCATTGGACACAAATGCAAATAGCCTAGATGAGAGGACAGAAGACCTTAGGCTTCTCTGGTCTTCTGCTCTGGTGCCTGGACTCTTGCTGGCTTAGCAATGTGATAAGGAGATTGGCAGAAAGTGAAGATGAACTAAAAAGCCTCTTGGTGAAAGTGAAAGAGGAGAGTGAAAAAGTTGGCTTAAAGCTCAACATTCAGAAAACTAAGATCATGGCATCTGGTCCCATCACTTCATGGAAAATAGATGGGGAGACAGTGGAAACAGTGTCAGACTTTATTTTTTTGGGCTCCAAAATCACTGCAGATGGTGATTTCAGCCATGAAATTAAAAGACGTTTGCTCCTTGGAAGGAAAGTTATGACCAACCTAGATAGCATATTACAAAGCAGAGACATTACTTTGCCAACAAAGGTCCATCTGGTCAAGGTTATGGTTTTTCCAGTGGTCATGTATGGATGTGAGAGTTGGACTGTGAGGAAAGCTGAGCACCAAAAAAATTGATGCTTTTGAACTGTGGTGTTGGAGAAGACTCCTGAGAGTCCCTTGGACTGCAAGGAGATCCAACCAGTCCATCCTAAAGGAGATCAGTCCTGGGTGTTCATTGGAAGGATTGATGCTGAAGCTGAAACTCTAATACTTTGGCCACCTGATGCGAAGAGTTGACTCATTGGAAAAGACCCTGATGCTGGGAAAGATTGAGGGCAGGAGGAGAAGGGGACAACAGAGGATGAGATGGCTGGATGGCATCACTGGCTTGATGGACATGAGTTTGAGTAAACTCCGGGAGTTGGTGATGAACAGGAAGGCCTGGTGTGCTGCGATTCAAGGGGTTGCAAAGAGTCGGACACGACTGAGCAACTGAACTGAACTGAACTGAAGGAGGTTGGTATCAAGGACTGGTCTGTGGACAAAAGCCATCCTCCATGTTGTCTGTGGCGTCCTTTCTGACGACACACGCCTCCTTTCTCTTACTCTTTCACTCTTTCCTCCCCTCCCAAGTTGGAGTTCTGGCTTCACAGCCCAGGCCGCACCTTCTAATGTTTCACCCCTTCTTTACCTGGGGTCCTGCTGTCATTCCCTCACCCCACTCTCAGCTCTGTGTGTAGCACCATTCTTGGTGAGAACTGGGCACTGTTAGAGGAGGTGGCTTTCTGTCTATCTGACCACCTTCACCATGTTCCACAGAAGGCAGTTCTGTCCCTGAGTCACTTGAAACCACCCTGAGGAGCTGAGAAGGTGTGTCTGATGTCCCTTTCATGACTCTATAGAAGTACTCCTTATGGATTCCCAGAGGAGCAGAGAGTTCTGGCAAAACAGGCAGCAGGAACAAGAAGATTTCACAGAGAATGGTCCATAGCTGCATTCAAAGTCATTATTAGTTCCTTTGGGGAGGCTGATGTCACTTAAGAGAACTGGAATTGAAAATTCTGCCCCAAGATTCTGGAGCCAAAATCTTTCTTCCTGAAAGATTTTTCCTGGTCTTGGATAGGTCTAAAGATGGACTCCATCCTGAAAATGACGGAAGGATGTATAAAACAAAATAAAATAAAATAATGTAAAAATAAAATCCATTTTACTGAGAGATTTCACAGAAATTGTTTAAAATAAATGATAGCAAAAAGGGAATACAAGGATCCTGGGGGTTGGGGAGTGCGGGTGGGTAAAATGGGCAACTGTGGTCAAAAGGTACAAACTTCTAGTTATAAAATAAATATCATGGGGATGTAATGTACAACATTGTAACTATAGTTAATAAAATTGTATAGCATATTTGAAATTGCTAAGAGAACAAGTCTTTAAAGTTCTTATCACAAGGAAAAAATATAACTATGTGTGATGTTGGATACTAACTAGACTTACTATGGTGATTGTTTTGCTCTGTATACAAATATCAAATAATTATATTGTATACCTGAAACTAATAATGTTAAATGCTAATTTTGTTTTGATAACAGAAAGAAAAAAATGAAGAGGGAAAATTTTCAAAATTTCTCAAATATATCAGCTATGTATATGTTTGTATTAAGATCATTTAATTTTTAATGTAAAACAGCAACAAAAACAACAAAAAACCCGCTATGAACACTCTTATAAAAGGGACTTTCTGTGCACAAATGTTTTTATCTCTTTTAAGCAAATTCCTTTGAGTGAATATTCCAGTCATAGAGAAGATGTAGAGTTAACTTTGTTAGAAATTTCCAAACACTTTTATAAAATTATTCAATTTTACACTTCTACCAGCAATGTATATTTCCAGTACCTTGTGTTTTTATTATAGTACTGGATATATAGTCATATGTATTGTGGTTTTAATTTGAATTTCCATGATGTTAAAAAATTTTTAGCATCTTTTCCTATGCTTAACATTGGCCATTTATATGTCTTCTTTTGTGAAATATCTGTTTAAATGTTTGTCCATTTAAAGGATGTTTTTAATTTTTTTTTTAGATGTAGAAGATTTTTAAACTAAGTATTTTCTGGTTACAAATCATTTTCCATATATACACACTTGAAATACTTTTTACCCATGTTTCATTGCTTATTCAGTTCTTAATAGTGGTTTTTAACAACTTTATTGCAGTGTAATTATCATACAATAAACTACACATGTTTAAAGTGTGCATTTTGATAAATTTTGATATATATATGCACCTATAAAGCCATCGCTACAGTATAGTTAATAAACTCATCACTGCAAAAGCTTCTTTGTCCTGTGTTGAAATCCACCCATACTGGCTATACCAAGGCAACCCTATTCCTCAAGAAACAATGACCGAGTTTCTGTCATTGTAGATCCCTACATGGTATTTCCTAGAATTTTATAAAAGTAGAATCATATAGTCTGAAAAAAATCTTTGTAAGGATATATACTTTCATTTCTCTTAAGAAGGCAACCTTTGTATATCTTTGTCCTCTCTCCCTCCCTTTCTTCCTTCCTTCCTGACTTCTCTCTCCCTCTCTTTCTTTACCATATGGTTCTACAATTGTTCCAGTACTATTTGTTGAAGAAGCAAATTGCACTTTCAATTTTGTCAAAAATGTTTGACACTCTTCCCTTGATTGATTTATCTGTCACAACACTATACCAGGCTGTATTCATTACTTGAGCATAATAAAAACTCTTCTTGACATCAGATAATGTGTGTTCTCCAACTTTGTACTTTTACAAATTGTAGAGATGGGGGACTTCCCTGGAGGTCCAGTGATTAAGATTTCATGTTTCCAATGCAGGGACTGAGGATTAGATCCTTGGTCCCTGAACCAAGCTCCCACATGCTGCAGGGTATAGCCAAAAAAAAAAAAAAAAACAACCAAACAAATCCATCATGGAAAATATATCAGTTCAGTTTAGTTCAGTCACTTAGTTGTGTCTGACTCCTTGCAACACCATGGACTGTAGCACGCCAGGCCTCCCTGTTCATCACCAACTTCCAGAGTTTGCTCAAACTCATGTCCATCAAGTCCATGATGCCATCCAACCATCTCATCCTCTGTCATCCCTTTCTCATCCTGCCTTCAATCTTTACCAGCATCAGGGTCTTTTCCAGTGAGTCAATTCTTCACATCAGGTGGCCAAAGTATTGGAACTTCAGCTTCAGCAGCAGTCCTTTCAATGAATATTCAGGACTGATTTTCTTTAGGATGGACTGGTTAGATCTCCTTGCAGTCCAAGGGACTCACAAGAGTCTTCTCCAAAACAGTTCAAAAGCATCAATTCTTTGGTACTTAGTTTTCTTCATAGTCCAACTCTCACATCCATACTTGACTACTGGAAAAACCAGAGCCTGACTAGACAGATCTTCGTGGGCAAAGTAATGTCTGTGCTTTGTAATATGCTGTCTAATTTGGTCATAGCTTTTCTTCCAAGGAGGAAGCGTCTTTCCATTTCGTGGCTTCAGTCACTATTTGTAGAGATTTTGGAGCCTAAGAAAATAAAGTCAGCCACTGTTGCCACTGTTTCCCCATCTATTTGCCATGAAGTGATGGGACCAGATGCCAAGATCTCAGTTTTTTGAATGTTGAGTTTTAAGCCAGATTTTTCACTCTCCTTTTTCAATTTCATCAAGAGGCTCTTTAGTTCCCCTTCACTTTCTGCCATTAGGGTGGTGTCATCTTCGTATCTGAAATTATTGATATTTCTCCCAGTAATATTGATTCCAGCTTGCGCTTCACCCAGCTCAGTATCTCACATGATGTACTCTGCATACAAGTTAAGTAAGCAGGGTGACAATATACAGCCTTGAAATACTACTTTCCCAATTTGTAACCAGTCCATTGTTCCACATCCGGTTCTAACTGTTGCTTCTTGACCTTCATACAGATTTCTCAGGAGGTGGTAATGTGGTCTGGTATTCCCATCTCTTGAAGAATTTTCCACAGTTTATTGTGATCCACACAGTCAGAGAAAGGCTTTAGCATACAATGAAGCAGAAATAGATGTTTTTTCTGGAATTATGATTGGGCTTATTTTTTAAAGTATGTAGAGAAGTTCTCTGTGCTTCATATTTCCAAATGAACTTCATATTCAACTTGTAATTTTCTATGAAATTCATATTGAAATTTTGAATGGGATTGCAATAAATATATAGATCAACTTAAGGGGATCATATTTTAAAAATATTGGGTATTTTTATCCATGAACATGACATATCTCCCCACATGACATATCTTTAATTTTTCTCATCAGTTTTTGTAGTTTTTTTGTGAACATATCTTTCACAATTTTTGTCATGTATATCCATAAGGATTTCTTGTGTTGATGGCATTGTTAATTGGTATTTACTTTAATTCAGCATTCTGATGGTTCATTGCTGGTATATAAAAATACAGTTGGTTTTTTATATAACTGATATTCTAAAACCTTGCTAAAATCACTTATTAATTCTAGTAACTTTTATTATAGATTCAACATATTATATATATATTTAATATATATTATAGAATATATAATAATATATTTAATATTTACTGTATATAAATATATATATATTTGTATATTCAATATATATTCAATCTTTGTGTATCATCATGTCTTCTACAAATAAGGTAGTTTTGTTTCCTCCTTTTCGGCCTGGATTCCTTTTACTTTATTTTCTTGCCCTTCTGAAGAGCTAGAAACTCCAATGCAGTGTTGAATACTGACAGTTCAATCCTTGTTTTGCTTGTAATTTCCAGAGGAAAATATCTATTTTCTTTTACTATTAAGTGTGATACTCATTTATGCTTTTAGATGTTCTTAATATGGTTTAAGAAGATGCCTTCTATTTCTAGTTTGCTAAGAGTTTTAATCAGAAATGAATGTTGAATTCTGTCTAATACTGTTTCTGCATCTATCAGGACCATCATATGTTTTTCTTCTTTTCAACTATTTTAACATAATACCTTTTATTAATAAATTTTCAAATGTGGAATTAATCTTGCATTACTAGGATTAGATTATAGGTTAGACTATAATGTGTTATAGATTATAGATTATAATGTTATACTTACATATTCTTGGACTCAATTTGCTGATTTTTAAATGACTTTTTCATGATAGATGTAATTTTTTATTTTTTTAAATTATTATTTTTTTTAATTGAAGGATAATTGCTGTACAGAATTGTGCTGGTTTCTGCTGAACATCATCATCAATCAGCCATAAGTGTACATGTGTCCCCTCCCTCTTGAATCTCTGTAATTTTCTTTTTATGTGCTTGGTTTTAGTATTAAAGTAAAGTTAGTCTTATAGGTGGAGATGTCTTCTTCAATTTTTTGGAAGAATTTGTGTAGAGTTGTTATTTCTTTATTAAATGTTTGTAGAAATTTGTCAGTAGACTTTGGTATGTAGAGATTTTATTGTGGAAAAGTTTCATATACAATGTTATTTAAGAGTGTTAAGAAAAGACTGACTTGCCTTCCTTCCAATCTTATGGCTAAAGTGGTCTGTCTTTCAACATACAACACCATATTCGCTAAAATTTTTCATAGATTCTCTTTATTATAATTGAAAACATTTTATTGTTTGTTGAAGTCTTTAATTCAGTGAATTTTGAATTTTGTTGAATTAAATTTTGGAAAAAGAGAGAAGAGTAAATTTAGGTATTTATTGCCCCAGCTCCTTCAATGTATTACTATTAAACTGGCCATGTCCTTCAACTGAGTTCACAATTCTTCTCAAGTTGAGACTCTCTGTATAAGTATTCCTTTTCATGCAGGTAACTACTTCTTCCCCCTAAGTCTTCAGGCTCAGGGTTAGTAAGAGCATTTTACTATTCCTATACCCAGGGGACTGCATCATCCTTCATCATTTCTCTACATATTTCTGATGCCTTTGTAATTCATGCTTCTTAAAAACTCTGTTGGAATTACCCGATTTTTGACATGCTGTCTGTTTTCTTGCAACTTAACTGTTACATTTCAGATGGTCTCTAGTATCCTCCTATATCTAACTTATAAAAGGGTCTTTTATCAAGTTTGGCTGTTTACCATTGCAGAAACCATTTCAATAAAAGTTGCAATACTCTTGACAAGATATATAGAGAAACTTTTCTGCAAGTCAAAGCCTACCCAACCTGTAAACACAGCAACAGCCATACATTTTCTTCATTCGCTTAACTTAAAAAAAAAAAAAACTAGAACTATCTTTTTCTGTGCTGTTCCAACTGAAATTTATTTTCCAGGCAAACAGAACACTCAGATAATAGGCAAAGGTAAAATTGACTGCATTTGTGTCCATCATTATCAAAGAGAATGCCCTGTAAGTAGTAGTGGGGTCAAAAAGAGTGGTATGAACCATCTATTCTTTCTCAGATATTCTTATGCAAAAGAAAACTTTGGTTGCTTTGACAGTGCTATTTGTAGTGTATTTCAGTTCATGATTCTGCCTTCTGAATGCACATTCTTCTTAAAAGTCTTTGTTAAGAAAGGTTGGTCATTTATACAAATATGCTAAAATGCAAGTGGAAATTCTTGGAATCTTTCATTTTAGGGTTCTCATTGTGTTGAATTTATTGATGATAAATAATAATTTTATTGATGATATTTTGAATTTTAGTCATATTTTACAGCATAGATTTTTTTTGTAGGTATATAGTTGAATAGTGACAAAATTTGGTCAAAAGATAAGAAACACATAGGAAAGAATAATAGCAAAGCAGTGTTCTCTACTTTTGAGGCACCTGGATTCTGGGATTTATTACATTCACAGACATAAGAGGTATGGAAACTATAAACCAGAGGACAAGAGAAGGCAAAAGAAGGCATGTTCTTGTAACACTTTATGTTATATATGAAGTGGTACTTGAGATAGATTGTGTTAGATTGAAATGCTTCTTGTAACTTCTAAAAAAAAAGAAAATAAAAAGAAATAGTCAGAAAATGTAGAGGAGATCACATGGTTATTTTATGGTTAACTAAGAAATAGTTAATTTTTTAAAAGCAGAAGATAAGGAAAAATAGGAGAGAAAAGTATGAGTTAAATAGAAAAATAGGACAATGGTAGACTTCAACCCAATCTTATTAATAATTACACTAGCTATAGAGTCAATAATCAATTAATATGCAAAAGTTGCCAGATTGAATAAAAAAAGAGAGATTCATAAATGCAATCTACCATAGACAGAAGTTAAAAAAAGACACAGAGAGGTTAAAAGGCATGAGTGGAACAAGATAATGTGCATGCAAATGCTTGTCTAAAGTAAATTGGAGACATTATACATTAATATCAGACAGAACAGACTTCAGGAAAAAGAGTGTGTTACTGGAGATAAAGAAGAATGTTTCATAAGAATGAAAAGGCCAATTCATCAAGAAGACATTAACAACCCTGATATGTACTTAATTACAGTGCTTCAAATACATAACTAAAGGAGAAGTTGACAAATCCACAATTATATTTAGAGGGAGAAATCTAGACAATAGAAGGGTTAAACTAGTATTTCCATTCTGGTGTCAGAAACACTTCCCTTCCAAAATGGAAGACATGCATATCCTCATATATCTCTGTGGCTCATTGAGTTATCAGTTACCACAATGGTCATATGCCATCTGATCAAGTAAATCTGGACTTGGCATGCACACTTTTGGATATGGGTAATTAAATCTACTATGTGCACACTCTGTTTTTTCTCCCCCATGGAAGAATCAAATTGCTATACCTAGAGACCTGGTCATAGCAAATACACTTTTCCAAATAACACAAGAGAAGATTCTATATACACATGGACATCACCAGATGGCCAACACTGAATTCAGATAGATTATATGCTTTGCAGCCAAAGATGCAGACACTCTATACAGTCAGCAAAAACAAGACTGGGAGCTGACTGTGGCCCATATCATGAACTCCTTATTGCCACATTCAGACTTAAATTGAAGAAAGTAGGGAAAACCACTAGCCCATTCAGGCATGACCTAAATCAAATCCCTTATGATTATACAGTGAAAGTGAGAAATAGATTTAAGGGATTAGATCTGCTAGACAGAGTGCCTGATGAACTACGGATGGAGACAGGGATCAAGTCCATCCCCATGGAAAAGAAATGCAAAAAAGCAAAATAGCTCTCTGAGGTGGCCTTACAGATAGCTGTGAAAAGAAGAGAAGTGAAAAGCAAAGGAGAAAAGGAAAGATATACCCATCTGAATGCAGAGTTCCAGAGAATAGCAAGGAGAGATAAGAAAGCCTTCCTCAGTGATCAATGCAAAGAAATAGAGGAAAACAACAGAATGGGAAAGACAAGAGATCTCTTCAAGAAAATTAGAGATACCAAGGGAACATTTCATGCAAAGATGGGCTCAATAAAGGACAGAAATGGTATGGGCCTAACAGAAGCAGAAGTTATTAAGAAGATGTGGCAAGAATACACAGAACTGTACAAAAAAGATCTTCATGACCCAGATAATCACAATGGTGTGATCACTCACCTAGAGCCAGACATCCTGGAATGTGAAGTCAAGTGGGCCTTAGGAAGCATCACTATGAACAAAGCTAGTGGAGATAATGGAATTCCAGTTGAGCTATTTCAAATCCTGAAAGATGATGCTGTGAAAGTGCTGCACTCAATATGCCAGCAAATTTGGAAAACTCAGCAGTGGCCACTAGACTAGAAAAGGTCAGTTTTCATTCCAATCTCAAAGAAGGCAATGCCAAAGAAAGCTCAAACTATTGCACAATTGCACTCATCTCACATGCTAGTAAAGTAATGCTCAAAATTCTCCAAGCCAGGCTTCAGCAATACATGAATCATGTCTTCCAGATGTTCAAGCTGGATTTAGAAAAGTCAGAGGAACCAGAGATCAAATTGCCAACATCTGCTGGATCATTGAAAAAGCAAGAGAGTTCCAGAAAAACACCTATTTCTGCTTTACTGACTATTTCAAAGCCTTTGACTGTGTGGATCACAATAAACTGTGGAAAATTCTGAAGGAGATGGGAATACCAGACCACCTGACCTGCCTCTTGAGAAACCTGTATGCAGGTCAGGAAGCAATAGTTAGAACTGGACATGGAACAACAGACTGGTTCCAAATAGGAAAAGGAGTTCGTCAAGGCTGTATATTGTCACCCTGCTTATATGCAGAGTACATCGCGAGAAACACTGGGCTGGAAGAAGCTCAAGCTGGAATCAAGATTGCTGGGAGAAATATCAATAACCTCAGATATGCAGATGACACCACCCTTATGGCAGAGAGTGAAGAAGAACTGAAGAGCCTCTTGATGAAAGTGGAAGAGGAGAGTGAAAACGTTGGCTTAAAACTTAACATTCAGAAAACTAAATTCATGGCATCCAGTCCCATCATTTCATGGCAAATAGATGGGGAAACAGTGGCTGACTTTATTTTTGGGGCTCCAAAATCACTGCAGATGGTGATGGCAGCCATGAAATTACAAGATGCTTACTCCTTGGAAGGAAAGTTATGACCAACCTAGACAGCATATTCAAAAGCAGAGACATTACTTTGTCAACAAAGGTCCAGCTAGTCAAAGCTATGGTTTTTCCAGTAGTCATGTATGGATGTGACAGTGGGACTATAAAGAAAGCTGAGTGCCGAAGAATTGATGTTTTTGAACTGTGGTGTTGGAGAAGACTCTTGAGAGTCCCTTGGACAGCAAGGAGATCCAACCAGTCCATCCTGAAGGAGATCAGTCCTGGGTGTTCATTGGAAGGACTAATGTTGAAGCTGAAATTCCAATACTTTGGCCACCTGATGCAAAGAGCTGACTCATTTGAAAACAGCCTGATGCTGGGAAAGATTGAGGGCAGGAGGAGAAGGGGACAACATAGGATGAGATGGATGGCATCACCGACTCGATGGACATGGGTTTGGGTGGACTCCGGGAGTTGGTGATGGAAGGGAGGCCTGGCGTGCCGCCGTTTATGAGGTGCAAAGAGTCAGACACGACTGAGTGACTGAAGTGAACTGAACTGAGAGACCTGACAAGTCCATCCTTACCTCAGAACCTCTTCTTTGGAGAATGGGAATATAGTCAGAAGTGTGGCTAGGAAAACTGGGAGATATACTTTAAAGGGTACAAAGTCTATGGATTTTCCATAGAGGAAGTAAAAAAATATGGCAGGTTTATATATAAGGAGGAAATGTCTGTTTTAAACCACACCACATGTGACAACAACAACAACAACAACAAAAAGTGTAAGTTTGTCCAGTGAGCTAAAAATAAACTTGAATGGAAATATTTTGAAGAAATGCTAAAGTCAGTTCTGCTTCCTATAAAACTTCATCATTATGAGCTTAGGGAATGGGTGATAGACTTCTGCTCAGCTGGGGATACAAGCAGCCCCAAGGCAACGTTGTGATTGAAGACACCAGTGACATGAGTTCACCACTAAAAGCCATCTCTGGAGAATTCCCAGCGATTCATTCAAATCTCCATCAGTCCTGGAACAATGAACAGTCTGAGCTGGAAAGCTGAGCTTTCAAAGAATATTCTGGCCAGATTCCTACCATCTATTTTATTGTTAGGGAGTGAAGTTTTGAGAGGGGAGCAATAATGGAAAGAATTATTAAATGAATATACATTTGGCAATACAATGGATGCTTTTCCAAATGTCTCAAAAGATGGCTTTTCCCCATTTTTATTATAATAATGATAATTTCTAGGAATATATAAATACATAAAATGGACTTAAAAATATAAAAATAATCCTAAACAGACTAATTATACCACAGAAGAAATTTTAAAAGCTATCATTGAGATACATCTAAATGAAACGCACTAGGTTCAAATAATTTCACAAGGGGATTCTAACCATCAAGGAAGTGATTATTTAAAGCCATAGAAAATGTTTTAATACAGAACATGAAAATTCTTAAGCACACATGAATACTACTTCAGGAATCCTACAAAGATACCAATTACAAGTTAATTGTAATTATACATATCATTGTAACGTCAATGAGTAAATCATTAGCAAAGAAAAGAAAATGCAGTAGCAATTTAAAGGAATCAATAGAGCAAAACTAACTATAGTTCCAAAAATGCAAGAATGTGTTAATATTAAGTACCTTTTAATAATAAAATGGGAAAAATCATAATACTATCCCCATTAATTCTGAAGTTATATTTCATAAAATTCAGCATCTCTTAGTGTTAGTGTTAGTCACTCAGTTGTGCCCGACTCTCTGTGACCCCATGGACTGCAGCCCATCAGGTTCCTCTGTCCATGAGATTTTCCAGGCAAGGATACTGGAGTGGGTTGCCATTTCCTTCTCTAGCATTTCTTAAATAATAACAATAACATATAATATAAACTACCATCATTTCCTCAGCATGGACCCATAACATTCTGACATGTATCCTTTTTAACTAATCATGTTTTACCATTTCTAATGCTAACATTCTATCTCTGTATCCTCACTTACTTGGTTCACTGCTATATAATCTCTTTGCTGGTCTTCTGTATATTTCTTGCTCCTGGAATTCATTATTATTTATCAGAGTAATTTTGTAATTATAAATGAGAAAATTTTACTTTTCAATTTAAAATTATATAATGAGTTTCTTTTATACTCAACATAAATTCCATGCCCTCAGCAGGGCCTGCAAACCCTGAATGATCTTGTTCTTTTCTGATTCCCACACCAGATCTTGAACCACATCACTCCTTGTGCTCCCAGCCATCAAGACTGTTTTAATTTTCCTGGAACAGTTCAGGTTCATTTCTGCTTTGGGTTTTTATATTTGCAGGGAGTTCTTCTCCCTGAAAGGCTTCTCTTTGAAATATTTTTTCTCACTCAAGTTTCTACTCGAATATTGCTTTCTCATAAAATTGCCTGACTACCCTCTCAAAAAGTTTACTTCTCTTGCCTCTCTTTTTCTATCCCATCACACTGTTTTATTTTATTCATAGAACTCTAATCTCTCTGAAATTATTCAGATTATTTGTTATTGCCTTTTTCCTCCAAGTTTAAAGGTCAGTTAGGCTTCCCAGGTGGTGCTAATGGTAAAGAACCAACCTGCCAATGCAGGAGACAGATGAGGGTTTGATCCCTGGGTCAGGAAGATCCCTGGAGGAGGGCATGGCAGCCCATTCCAGTATTCTTGCCTGGAGAATCCCATGGACAGAGGAGCCTGGAAGATCACAGCCCATAGGGTCACAAAGAGTCAGGCACTACTGAGTGGCTGAACAGCAGTGAGGCATGCATAGGACGCTTTCAGAAAGTGACCGCCATTGCAGAAGATGCAGCTTGGCTGTGGCAATTCATGGAGAAATGTGAATGTCAAAATTGTCAAACCACAGTCTTGATTTCAAAAAACACAGGATTTAAAATCCATTTATTTTTTTAAAATATTAAAACTAAATGCAAATTCTGGAGCAAGATAATTTGTAAATATTTTTAAAGTTTTAACTCAGTGCAAAAGGTTTCCATAGCAACCAGGGTTTTTAATAAAGAGAAAAACAATACTTCTTGTAGGTAACAACATTTTATACTTGCACATCATTTTCCCCTTCTCCTACAAACCACACTTTTATTATTTATGCACATATTTCATACCATATTTTTCCTTCCATTTTTTCCCTATTTTCTCATTTGTTTATTTTCTTTCCATAAACTGATGAATAGATTAACATCTCAGAAAAGTAGAACTAAGGTGCTAGGGCTCTGACTCTGAACTATTAACTCTTCCATCAGATCTGATATGTGATGACAATTTTTCTTGGAAGGCATTGGCATAAATACATTGGACTTTTAACAAGCTAGCTACAGGACAGGGATGCTGGTATGTAAATGTGTGTGTGGTAGGTAAAAAAATCATTGACTCTTTCCTTCTCTTTCAAATTTTCCTACTACTAACCATATAATTCTTCTGGTATATATTAAGTAATGACAAAAATCACAATAACTACTCTTTACTGAACTGGCCTATCAGGATAGAATTATCTCTTTTATCATTACAGCAATTTTACAAAGGAGAGAAGAAACAGGTTAAATGATGTACTCAAGGTTATATATCTGATGTTAGCAAACTGATAAAGTAAAACTGATCACATGGACCACAACCTTGTCTAACTCAATGAAACTATGAGCTAAGCCGTGTAGGGCCACCCAAGGCAGACAGGTCACGGTGGAGAGTTCTGACAAAACGTGGTCTGCTAAAGAAGGGAATGGCAAACCACTTCAGTATTCTTGCCTTGAGAACCCCACAAACAGCATGAAAAGGCAAAAAGATTGGACACTGAAAAGATGAATCCCCAGGTTGGTAGGTGCTCAATATGCTACTGGAGGTTAGTGGAGAAATAACTCCAGAAAGAATGAAGAGATGGAGCCAAAGCAAAAACAACACGCAGTTGTGGATGTGACTAGTGATGGAAATAAAGCCCGATGCTGTAAAGATCTATACTGCATAGGAACCTGGAATGTTAGGTCCATGAATCAAGGCAAATTGGAAGTGGTCAAAAGGAAGATGACAAGAGTGAACATCGACATTTTAGGAATCAAGGAACTAAAATGGACTGGAATGGGTGAATTTAACTCAGATGACCGTTATATCTACTACTGTGGGCAAGAATCCCTTAGAAGAAAAGGAGTAGCCATCATAGTTAACAAAAGAGTCCAAAATACAGTACGTGGATGCAATCTCAAAAACGACAGAATGATCTCTGTTCATTTCCAAGGCAAATCATTCAATATCACAGTAATCCAAGTCTATGCCCCAACCAGTAATGCTGAAGAAGGTGAAGTTGAACAGTTCTGTGAAGACCTACAAGACCTTCTAGAACTAACACCCCAAAAAGATGTCCTTTCCATAATAGGGGACTGGAATGCAAAAGCAGAAAGTCAAGAGATACCTGGAGTAACAGGCAAATTTGGCCTTGGAGTATGGAATGAAGTAGGGCAAAGGCTAATAGAGGTTTTGCCAAGAGAATACACTGGTCATAGCAAACACCCTCTTACAACAACACAAGAGAAGACTCTACACATGGACATCACCAGATGGTCAACACCGAAATCAGACTGATTATATTCTTTGCAGGCAAAGATGAAGAAGCTCTATACAGTCAACAAAGACAAGACCAGGAGCTGACTGGCTCAGATCATGAACTCCTTATTGCCAAATTCTGACTTAAATTGAAGAAAGTAGGGGAAACCACTAGCCCATTCAGGTATGACCTAAATCAAATCCCTTATGATTATACAGTGGAAGTGAGAAATAGATTCAAGGGATTAGATTTGCTAGACAGAGTGCCTGATGAACTATGGACGGAGGTTCATGACACTGTACAGGAGGCAATGATCAAGACCATCCCCAAGAAAAAGAAATGCAAAAAAAGCAAAATGGTTGTCTGAGCAGGCCTTAAAAATAACTGAGGAAAGAAAAGAAGCTAAAGACAAAGGAGAAAAGGAAAGATATACCCATTTGAATGCAGAGTTCCAAAGAATAGCAAGGAGAGATAAGAAAGCCTTCCTCAGCGATGAATGCAAAGGAATAGAGGAAAATGACATAGTGGGAAAGACCAGAGATCTCTTCAAGAAAATTAGTGATACCAAGGAACATTTCACGCAAAGATGGCACAACAAAGGACAGAAATGGTATGGACCTAACAGAAGCAGAAGATATTAAGAAGAGGTGGCAAGAATACACAGAAGAGCTATACAAAAAAGATCTTCATAACCCAGATAACCACAATGGTGTGATCACTCATCTAGAGCAAGACATCCTGGAATGTGAAGTCAAGTGGGCCTTAGGAAACATCACTATGAACAAAGCTAGTAAAGGTGATGGAATTCCAGTTGAGCTATTTCAAATCCTAAAAGATGTTGCTGTGAATGTGCTGCACTCAATATGTCAGCAAATTTGGAAAAGTCAGCAGTGGCCTCAGGACTGGGAAAGGTCAGTTTTCATTCCAATCCCAAAGAAAGGCAAGGCCAAAGAATATTCAAACTACCACACAATTGCACTTATCTCACATGCTAGCAAAAATAATGCTCAAAATTCTCAAAGCCAGGCTTCAACAGTACGTGAACCATGAACTTCCAGATGTTCAAGCTGGATTTAGAAAAGGCAGAGGAACCAGAGATCAAATTGCCAACATCCATTGGATTATCAAAAAAGCAAGAGAGTTCCATTAAAACATCTACTCCTGCTTTATTGAATATGCCAAAGCCTTTGACTGTGGATCACAATAAACTGTGGAAAATTTTGAAAGAGATGGGAATACCAGACCACCTGACCTGCCTCCTGAGAAATCTGTATGCAGGTCAGGAAGCAACAGTTAGAACTGGACATGGAACAACAGACTGGTCCCAAATAGGAAAAGGAATACATCAAGCCTGTATATTGTCACCCTGCTTATTTAAACTATATGCAGAGTATATCGTGCAAAATTTTGGGCTGGAAGAAGCACAAGCTGGAATCAAGATTGCTGGGAGAAATATCAATAACCTCAGATATGCAGATGATACTACACTTATAGCAGAAATCGAAGAACTAAAGAACCTCTTGATGAAAGTGAAAGAGGAAAGTGAAAAAATTGGCTTAAAACTTAATATTCAAAAAACTAAGATCATGGCATTCAGTCCCATCATTTCATGGCAAATAGATGGGGAAACAATGGAAACAGTGACAGACTTTATTTTTGGGGGCTCCAAAATCACTGCAGATGATAACTACAGCCATGAAATTAAAAAACACTTGCTCCTTGGAAGAAAAGCTATGGCCAACCTAGACAGCATATTAAAAATCAATAATATAACTTTGCCGAGAAAGGTCAATCTAGTCAAAGCTATGGTTTTTCCATTCGTCATGTATGGACCTGAGAGTCGGACTGTAAAGAAAGCTGAGCGCTGAAGAATTGATGCTTTTGAACTGTGGTGTTGGAGAAGACTCTTGAGAGTCCCTTGGCCTGCAAGGTTATCCAACCAGTCCATCCTAGAGGAGATCAGTCCTGAATATTCATTGGAAGGACTGATGTTGAAGCTGAAGCTCCAATACTTTGGCCACCTGATGCGAAGAACTGACTCTTTGGAAAAGACTCTGATGTTAGGAAAGATTGAAAGCAGGAGAAGAAGGGGATGACAGTGGATGAGATGGTTGGATGGCATCACCAACTTGATGGACATGAGTTTGAGCAATTTCTGGGAGTTGGTGATGGACAGGGGAGGCTGGCATGTTGCAATCCATGGGGTAGCCAAGAGTTGGACAGGACTGAGCAACTGAACTGAACTGAACTGAAAACAAAACAACTCATGTTGACCTCATAGCCATGGTGTTTGTACTCTGAGTTTAGAGTCCTTAGCAAGGTAGCTGCCAGTGATATAAATGCAAAGGCTGTTGGAAAGATCTGTTCTGGAAACACTTCTGATCACTTTTTGATGCTTGATATGTTTAAAAATAGACTTAGCTTTTTGGAGCAGTTTTACAACAACAGTAAAATTGAGTGGAAAATGCAGAGAGTTCCCATAAAGCTTTTATCTTCACATATTCAGCCTCTCCCACTCTCAACATCCCCCACCAGAGTGGTACATTATAACTGATGAACACACACTGACACATTACAGTCACTAAAATCTGTAGTTGACTTTTAGATTCACTCTTACACTCACTGTTGTGACATAGAGTGTTGTACATTCTGTGGGCTTGGGCAAATGTATAATGGCACATGTATCCACCATTACAGTATCATACAGAGTAGTTTCATTGCCCTAAAAATCCTTTGCGTTTTGCCTATTTGTCTTTCTCTTCCTCTTAACCCCTGACAACCCCTGCTGTGGTTTCTTTTTAGTGCTGAATAACATTCCATTGTCCAGACGTACCATACCTTAACCATCCATCAGCCTTCTGAAGGACATCTTGGTTGCTTCCAAGTTTGGGCAATTAGGAAAAAAGCTGCTATAAACCCAAATATGAAGAATTCTGTGTGGACATAAATTTTCAAATCAGGAAATATCACCTGCTCAATTTCATCTTCCTGTACTCAGGACTATGTAGTGACTCCTAACAGGTGGCTCAGATGGTAAAGAATCTGCCCATGATGCAGGATACTCGGGTTTGATCCCTGCATCAGGAAGATTCCCTGGAGTAGAAAATGGCAATTCCCTCCAGTATTCTTGCCTGGTGAGAATTCCATGGACAGAGGAGCCTGGTGAGCCACAGACCATGGGGTCGCAAAGTGTTGGACACGACTGAGCAAATAATGCTAACTACTCCATGTATCATGTGTGTTGGAAATCCTGGATCATTTTTCCTACTGTCTTGCCAGTTTGCTTGTTAGTATATTCTTACCTTTATTTTTTTTTCTGAGTTCTGAGGCAATGTTTTGTGATCCATTTTTATCAGCTTCTCTGTTTCCTTTGTTATCCAACTTGCTAGTGACTGCCTCCATAGTGTTTTTTAAATGTAGGAATTGGGTTTATTATCTGAAACACTTGTGTGTGTATGTGTGCTCAGTCATGTCTGACTCTACAACCCCCTGGACTGTAGCCTGCCTGGCTCCTCTGTCAGTGGGAGTTTCCAGGCAAGAATACTGGAGTGGGTTGCCATTTCTTCTTGACCCAGGGACCAAACCCGTCTCTTGCGTCTCCTGCATTGGAAAGTGGGTTCTTTACCACTGTGCCACCTGGGAAGCCCATTCTGGAACAATGTTTTCCTGATATTGAATATTTCTTTTCTAACAATTTTTCCTTACAAAGCCATCTGAAGTCACATTGAAAATATTAATTACAAAATTCTTTTTATCTCAGTTCCTTACCTCTATTCTTCTTCTTTTGAACAGCTAAATCTTTTCAATTGGTGGTTTTTGTTTATTCTTAAATATAAGAGCAGAAAAAAATAAATGTCATTTTCCTCAGAAAAGCATGCACCAGTAACTTTGGAGGGAGAATCGTAGACTAAATTTTGGCATACTTCTTGAATCAAGGTCAAGTTCTTTGTCTCTTGTAGCCCACTCCAACGCCCCCCCCCCCACTCCCATATTCCTATTAGCTTAGAATTATGCCAGGTATTTACAGCCACTTATTTCCCAGGTACATTTTCTCTTTGTACCAGATAACATGTAAGGACTTGCCAATCTTTTAACCCCATTTCCTCCCCAGAATTTCCAAAATTCTGAATTCTGAGTGATACACTTGCCAGGATCCAGGGATGTCTATTTTATTTTCTCAGTCACTTGGATGCTCATGAGTTAGAGAGAAGTACACAATAAAGGTGATCAAATTACCATCCTAAATGGAAATCCCAGCGATTCTTATCTTAAAGTGGCCCTTTAATAAATTAGGTGTCTCACAACTAAGCTTTCTGTAACCAAATAGCTTCATGCATGGACCATCTTTCTGGGATTTTCTGTGTAAGGATTACCTGCACCAAACTGAATAATTGATCTGAGGTGGGGCTTGAAGTTCTGATGTAGATATTGCTGTTCATGGACCATACTGAGTAGAAAGAATGTAGTCATTAACAGAACAACCTGAAGTTAGCAGAACAGAACAATGTGAAAATAACTGTCTGATTTTCTCAGATTTCCGGGGCTTGGGGCAGAAATATAGCCCCTTTGGTCTCCTCTCAGGTGAAATAAATGTCAACTAGCTGACTTCTGCTTCATTCAGAGAAAAGCTATGGTTAACAGGAAAGAATGCCTTGGTTGCTGTACATGACCCCACAACTTATCAGCTGTGTGATCTTGAGAAGACCAGCACAGCTCCAGGTTGCCCCTTTGATTAAAGTTGGACTCTAACCTCCTAGGTGTACACCTGTGGTTCTCAACTCTGCCTACACATCAAGACACCCGGGCGAACTTTGAAAATATTCCAGTGCCCACCAACAGAAAATCTGACCTAATTGATCTAAAACAGTGATTCTCACACTTGGCTTGACCTGGAGAGTTTTAAAAAATTTTAATGTCCAGGAAAAACCCAAACTAAACATGCCAGAATTTCTAAATGTAAGAGTCAGCCATTATAGCATCTTAAAATTTTTTCCAGGTGATTGCAATGCACAGGTAAGGTAGAGAGTCACTGCTTGAGGGTGAAGGCTGGATATTCAAGCTTGTTGTTGTTTAGTTCCCAGGACAATTTTAATGTTGAACAAAGATCGAGTGCCAATGATCCAGACTCGCACATAGTATTATAAAGATCAGGACAAATTGTGTAGAGATCAAAGTTAACACCTCAATAATGAGCCAGACTGAGATCCCATGCTTCCTGTCGTGATGTACTGAGAAGGACATGATATCACTTCTGAGATATCCCTGCCAAAAAAGGCATAACGTGAATTTAATTATCAGGGAATGCAGTAAACAGAACCTGAGAAATATTTTTTAAAATGTGCAATGTACTGTACTCTCTGAAAATGTCAATATTATTCCTGAAAGACAAAGAAAGATGAAGGAATAGTTCCAGGTTAAAAACGGTTAAAGAGATATGGCAGCTAAATGCAACATATGATTCTTGAGGAAAAAAAGTTATAGAGGATATGATTAGGAAAACTGGCAATGTTTGAATCTGGACAGTGGATTTGAAAATAGTATTGTGTCTATACTAAACTCCTTGATCTTGAAAATGGTATTGTAATTATATAAAAGAATATTCTACTGTTAGAAATATATTTAATATACTACACAAGTTAGTAGTAAAGGGGCATGGTGTTTGCCACTTACTTTTCAATGGTTCGTGGAACATTATATATATATATATGAAAAAAGTGAAAATGTTATTTGCTCAATCATGTTTGACTGCAACCCATGGACTGAGATTGCCAGGCTTTTCTGTTCATGAAATCCTCCAGGCAAGAATACTGGAGTGGGTTGCCATTTTCCTACTCTAGGGGTTCTTCCCAACCCAAGGATGGAACCCTTATCTCTGTATTGGCAGGCGGATTCTTTACCACTGAGCCACCTGGGAAGCCATATAGGAGATAGGGAATAATGTAGCATATGTGGCAAATTGTGAAAAAGTGGTGAACTGGGGTGACAGATATATAAGTCTTTATGTATTCTTGCTTCTTGAAACTAAATCTGGGACAAAGTCTGTATGAGAGCATATTGCATTATTTTTGTAATTTTCTTAAGTTTGGAATTATTTCAAAAATAAAAATTAAAAGAATGCAAGTAAAGCAAAATTAAAAAAAAACCTTGGACTTGGCCTAGATGGACGGTAATTCACTGTGCAAGTGTGAAGCCCAGCCCTAGGGAAGTGAGTGATCCATGATTATGTGCAGATGCTGCTGAAGCCCCTTTTGGGCTTATCCATCTGGCTTACCAGTGTTGGGTCTATGTGGAGGACTCTGGACATCCTAACCCACACCCTCTAGGCCTGGGAGTATAGCTGCCTAGGCCAAAGTGACAAGGATGAGCACAGAAGGAGACTAAGGCTGAGGGCCACTTCCTGTGGGAGGAAGGATTGCTCTTGCACCTTCCAATTCTGCCATGTTCAGAAGACCACCTCTCACAAAGCCTCTGTCTTTCTTCCTGGGTTCAGACATGAGGGGTGCCTGGATAGACGCTGTATGCAGAACAGTGTGAATGTCATAGTTGAGATATATAATGTTAAACCAAAGCTAAGAACAAACATAAGAATTGGAGGGCTGGGCCGTATGGCAGTTCTATTTCCAGTTTTTTAAGGAATCTCCACACTGTTCTCCATAGTGGCTGTACTAGTTTGCATGACCCTGAGGGATGGGATGGGGAGGGAGGTAGGAGGGAGGGTCGGGATGGGGAACACATGTACACCCATGGCTGATTCATGTGAATGTATGGCAAAAACCACCACAATATTGTAAAGTAATTAGCCTCCAATTAAAATAAATTTTAAAAGAAAAAAGAAAAAAGAATTGGAGGGCTTTGCATGATTTCTTCCACCTTTGCTGCCTCATGGAATACACCACTAAACAGTGTTATATTAACAAAGCAAGTTGCAGTCAAGCTCCTTCCTATTGCCCTTTAACATTCTACCTTTGGGAGCATTTGTTGTTGTTCTCAGTTTGAAGGCTTCCTCTCCTCCTCTGTCTCGGTGATTTGGTCGCGATGGGGATAGTCTCAGCAGGCTTGCCAACACTTTTGCAGTTGGCTGGTAATTGGACACTCTGGCCTTGAAACTTCATCCTTTGAATTTTACCTTTCAACTTTTCCCCAGGATTCTCATTTTTGACTCACTGTTTTATCTTTTGCTTTCAGCTCTGCATTTAAATTCTATAAAACCAACAGCTGTTAGAATGTTCCTAGCCATTTTCAGAGGAGGAGAAAGAAGTACAGAGTGATTAGATAATTTATTTTTATTTATTTTTTAAAGATTTTTTTTGATGTGAACCATTTTTAAAGTCTTTATTAAATTTTTTACAACATTGTTTCCTTTTTACGTTGTGCTTTTTGGCCTCAAGGCATGTGGACTCTTAGCTCCCTAGCTAGGGACTGAACCCTCACTCGCTGCATTGGAAAACAAAGTCTTAACCACTGGACCACCAGGAAAGTCCCTTAGGTAATTTATTTAAGTCACACAAATAGTAAATGAAGGAATCAGAACTGGATCCACTCTTGGCTGACACCAGGTCCTTGACTTTTGTCTTATTTACGTTATTCCTCTCAAAGCAGGAATTTCCTGCTTGTTATTCCTCTCTTCCACTTGTATTCAGAGGGTTAGTATTCATGAAGTATATCTAATGGCTTCTCTTCTAAGTTGTGAGTTAGGGAGCTAGAGCTGGGCTTGATAGACTTCTGTCAAGAACCAAGAACTTTTTGCTAGAGTTACTAAGCCTGGTTGAAAACGTGCCAGTGGTCAGGTGAGGGTTGCATATGTTTTTCTTCTCTTTACTGCAGCTGACTATCCCTTTAGAGTGTACAGGAATACAAGGAAGTGATGTGATGCCAATGAACGTATTCTCTCAATACTATCAAAGCATTAACAGATAATTTATAAGCAAAAACCCCCAAAAGATACATTAATACATTTAAGCAAGGTCTACTTTTCCAGCAGAGTCTACTCCTCTCAAGTCTGGACACTGGGTTTAGTTGAAAGTAATTCACCTGCAGAGAAATATACAGACAGCTGAATGCAGCCTGCTGCTTTCAACCTAACCCTTGCCTCAGTTGTCAGAAGGCTCTTTCCTAGCTTATTTTATTTCAGTGTATGACTTTTGTTTCCAATTGTGGATGCTGAGTGAACCCCTTTCAAAATCTATGCTACCTGAGTTCATCCTTGTTTTCAAAAGGCTGAACCTCCTCTTCCACATGTGGTCACCTCACTGCCTTCCTGCTGTAAATACCGAGGGTCCCAGGGAGTCTGAAACCCTCACCCTCCTACTCCTCCTCTGGGTGCTTTCTGATCCTTTTTCATCTGAAGATGCCCATTGTCTCAAGAGGTAGTCACTCCCTATGATCTAGTCTCTTGGAGATAAAGATGAAAGCCCAAGGACAGTACTGACTTGTTTGAGGTCAGACAGCTATAGGTGACTGTGCTGGAACTTAAGCACAGGTCTTGACTTCCTGATCAAGCCTTTTTGCACAGCATTATGCCATTGACCCAGATGGTTTCAAAGGAGAGGTAGCCTGGAGTTCAGCAGATGTGGAGTAAAGTCATAGCTGCCCCACTTGCTGGTGGTGGGACAGTGAGGAAGTGGATTAAACACTTTCTTTCCTCAAAATGGGAATTATAATCTAAAATGGAAATTATACATACAACATACAAGGTTGTAAGGATGAAAGGAGATAATATGTAAAAGTATGGTAAATGCAAAGTTGTACAGTAAATATAAATATCCACCTCCACCCTTTTTCAAAAATGACTTGGAGTGGTCTACCTGCCTTCCTTCTGGGATTGACTGAAACTGAGAAGACACATAGGAAGTCAGGGTCTTAGATGTACAGGTAACCCATGAGCCAGAATACCTGATTCATTTTCCAGAACTTAAAAAACAAACAAACAAACAAAAAAACACAACTAGGCAAACAGAAAGACATTTTTAAAAGCCATAAAGGAGTTTTAAAAGTGTCTACCTCACTTATTCAAGGTGAGTAATAGAATCCCATATTCTTTCATTGTACAGAAGAGGAAACAGTTCATGTGAGGTTGAAAGCCTTATTCAACACAGATGCTAATTAGCATCAGCACTGGGACTAGAACTCAAATCTCAATCTCCAGGCCACAACCTTTGAGGCTCCATGTATGCTGGGATGCATGAGTAGAGAAAAGTATTTATTTTTTAAGAGAATTATTTTATTTATGAGATAACCAAATTGGGGGCACAATAAGGTTTTTTCTAATGGAATTTTATTATTAAACTCTCAGAGTAAGATTGTACATCTTTGCAAATACTTCCATCATTCCTTATTCATTCATTTCCTGTGAGTCTTCATGAAATTACTGCCTTACTTATTCAATATAGCACTTTTTTCCTATGGGCTTTGCAAGCAACAAGCATATTTCACAGTTGATAGAAGCTAAGACTCCCACCAACTCTGCCAGCTTAGTTGCTATGGTGATAAATGGTTTAAGAAAGTCTCATTTATTTGGAAATATATTTAGAAATAATTGAGCCCCTTGAGAGCAAAATGTCCCAAATTCTCTCTTTCGTAGTACTTGATACTTTTCCTTAAGGGGACCAATAACTTTTGAAGGAAAATTCTTCTAATTGTGGTGGTTCAGGTGCTTGTATTCAATCTATGAGTTTCTCTGCCCCCTTGATTACAACTTGGGCTAGGAGGACTTGTCCCAGGCTCAGCAAATCCCCTCCTTGATTACACACCACCAGGGATTAAAAGAAATGTTGCCCAGGAGATGTTTTTCCTAGAGTGTTTACAAATTAGATTTTGATGTTAATTAGACAAAATGTGATTACAATAGAAATGAATGCTGGAAGTCTGACAAAGCAGACATTGGGGAGAAATGTATGATATGAACTTGTTTCTTGAACAAAGGAGAAAGGGTCCTGGCAGTCTGTGTGAATGTAACCCTCTCAACATCCTCCCATTCCACACATTACTCTCACTCTTTCAAGTTTCCTGAACTAGTATCAGCTAAAGTCTGGTTAACTCTTGTGTAAAAAAGAACATTAGGCCCATCTGACACAATGGATAACAATTTATTGGAAATGTTCTTTGTCCCAGGACTCCACTTACATGCATTATCACTTCTAATCTTACAATAAACCTATGTGTGGAAAATGACATTTTTATGCTCATTTGATAGATGAAGAACCTAAGATTCACACCACTATTGGGCTGGGATTCAAGGGTATGCCCTCTGGGTGCTAAAGCCTTATACTGCCCTAACATTGCCTTGGGGGTTTGAGCCAATCCTTCCCAAGCAGACTCTTGAACTCACTGCCTTAGGAACTAACATTCCCATCCCTTTAATGAACAGAGGTAGCCTTGAGGCTCTTAGTGTTATTCCACACAGGATAATTTGCCACTTAGTTTAGCATGTGTCTGACCTAACAATTTAGGAAAAAGCAAGAGAGGAAAAAACAACAAAAAAGCAAGACAGTTCCAGAAAAACATCTATTTCTGCTTTATTGACTATGCCAAAGCCTTTGACTGTGCGAATCACAGTAAACTGTGCAAAATTCTGAAACATATGGGAATACCAGACCACCTGACCTGCCTCTTGAGAAACCTACACGCAGGTCAAGAAGCAACAGTTAGAACTGGACATGAAACAACAGACTGGTTCCAAATAGGAAAAGGAGTACATCAAGGATGTATATTGTCACCTTGCTTATTTAACTTATATGCAGAGTACATCATGAGAAAAGCTGGAATCAAGATTGCCAGGAGAAATGTAAATAACCTCAGATATGGAGATGACACCACCCTTATGGCAGAAAGTGAAGAGGAACTAAAAAGCCTCTTGATGAAAGTGAAAGAGAATGAAAAAGTTGACTTAAAATTCAACATTCAGAAAACTAAGATCATGGCATCTGGTCCCATCGCTTCACGGCAAATAGATGGGGAAACAGTGGCTGACTTTATTTTTTGGGCTCCAAAATCACTGCAGATGGTGATTGTAGCCATGAAATGAAAAGACACTTACTCCTTGGAAGGAACGTTATGACCAACATAGATAGCATATTAAAAAGCAGAGACATTACTTTGTCAACAAAAGTCTGTCTTGTCAAGGCTATGGTTTTTCCATTGATCATGTATAGATGGGAGAGTTGGACTGTGAAGAAAGCTGAGCACCAAAGAATTGATGCTTTTGAAATATGGTGTTGGAGAAGACTCTTGAGAGTCCCTTGGACTGCAAGGAAATCCACCCAGTCCATCCTGAAGGAGATCAGTCCTGGGTGTTCATTGGATGGACTGATGCTGAAACTGAAACTCCAATACGTTGGCCACCTCATGCGAAGAGTTGACTCTTTGGAAAAGACCCTGATGCTGGGAGGGATTGGGGGCAGGAGGAGAAGGGGACGACAGAGGATGAGATGGCTGGATGGCATCACTGACTCGATGGACATGAGTTTGAGTAAACTCCTGGAGTTGGTGATGGACAGGGAGGCCTGGCGTGCTGTGATTCATGGGGTTGCAAAGAGTTAGACACGACTGAGCAACTGAACTAAACTGAACTGACCTAACAACTTTATTAATCCATCTGACCTAAGAATTATACAAATCTTACTTTCTTTAGCTCCCTTTGTCACGTTGGGAATAATAAAGGGTGATTGTCGTCAGACATCAGTGGTGGCAGCGTAGCATAGTAGGTGAAAGCATTTGCTCTGCCAAGGATCAAATCCCAGCCCTACAACTGATTGGGCTTCCCTCGTGGCTCAGACAGTAAAGAATCTGCCTGCAATGCAGGAGACCTGGGTTCAGTCCCTGGGGTGGGAAGATCCCCTGGAAGAGGGCAAGGCAACACACTTCAGTATTCTTAACTGGAGAATCCCCATGGACAGAGGAGCCTGGCAGGCTATACCCAATGGGGTTGCAGAGAGTTGGTCGGACACAACTGAGTGACTAAGCACAGCATAGCACCACTGATTGGCTGAGTGAGACTTTTTTATACCTCCATCTCCCCATTGATAAAATGAGGATGATAATACTGCCTACCATGAGGATGCTCCTGAGGATTGAAGAATATGCATAAAGCTAGAATGTAAATTCACAAAGCCAGGCCTATTGATATATTCTCTACCCTGGCTCCAGATCCAATACACTATTTTTTGTTACTGCAGTAAAGGTTACTTTATTTGGACAAAAAGCATCTGGGAATGCTGCTCACTTCAACATTGGACAATGTCAATGGGCTTCACTCCCTTGCTCAGTAGAGGAGGAAAGTGAACATCCTTTCTTTTTCTCCTCACAGAGACTGATCCTAAATCTTTAGTGGAGAGTTTTTCCTCCTCTCATGTCTGTCTTGACTCTTCCCCAAAGGATTTACCAACTGATTACATGGAAGCCTTAGGCTTTCAGAGCAAGTTTTCACTGATCCATCCTAAATGGTCATCTTTGAATTTACCTAGACAGCATATTAAAAAGCAGAGACGTTACTTTGCCAACAAAGGTCCATCTAGTCAAGGCTGTGGTTTTTCCAGTAGTCATGTATGGATAGGTGAGTTGGACTCCAAAGAAAGCTGAGCGCAGAAGAATTGATGCTTTTGAACTGTGGTGTTGGAGAAGACTCTTGAGAGTTCCTTGGACTGCAAGGGGATCCAACCAGTCCATCCTAAAGGAAATCAGTCCTGGGTGTTCATTGGAAGGACTGACGTTGAAGCTGAAACTCCAATACTTTGGCCACCTGATGCGAAGAGCTGACTCATTTGAAAAGACCCTGATGCTGGGAAAGATTGAGGGCAGGAGGAGAAGGGGACGACAGAGGATGAGATGGCTGGATGGCATCACTGAGTCAATGGACATGAGTTTGGGTGAACTCCGAGAGTTAGTGATGGGCAGGGAGGCCTGGCGTGCTGTGGTTCATGGGGTCACAAAGAGTCGGAAATAACTGAACGACTGAACTGAACTGAAGGATAACAGCTTAATTTTCCTTTATCTAACATAATTTAGGTCATGGAAGGACAAAAACTGAAAGGTTCACTGGGAATTATAATCTTGATATTCTTTGAACATTTCCAATTTGTGTTGAAACATGGCCAAACCTGTTAGTATTTGACTTGAAAGAAGTGATAACTCTACATGATAACTGAAAGAAACTGAGGTACCCAATTGCCAGTACTAAAAGCTACCCATGTTTTCAAGATGATGCCAATTATTTTTCCAGACCAGAACTCTAAAGAAGAATTTTTCTAACGTGGAGCAGTTTATGGTAACATCTGGTCTTCTATTTAGTTGAACACAGAGCTTTCTGTAAATATTTCCCTATGGCATTTTGTTGCCTGCTTCTTCTGGATCACATCTCCTAAATGTTTCCCATGCAAAATATGTTCCTTGAGTCTCTAACAAAGTACGGACATACCATGGAGATATAGTGAGTTAGGTTCCAGATCACTGCAATACAGCAAATAACACAATAAAGTGAGTCACACAAAATTTTAAATTTGTCAGTGCATATAGCAGTTATTTTTATACTACACTGTAGTCTGTTAATAGTCTGTACAATAGCATTATGCCCAAAAAAGCAATGTACATATCTTAATTTTAAAATATTTTATTGCTAAAAAGTTACCCCCTATCTGAGCCTTCAGTAAGTAGTATCTTTTTGTTGGTAGAGGGTCTTGCCTTGAGGTTGATGGCTGTGCCAAATTCTGGGCTTCCCAGGTGGTGCTAGTGGCAAAGAACCTGCCTGCCAGTGAATGAGACGGGAGAGACATGGGTTTGATCTCTGGGTCAGGAAGATCCTTTGGAGGAGGGCACGGCAACCCACTCCAGCATTCTTGGTAGGCTCCAGAGGAGCCTACCGTCCATTTGGTCAGTTTACTAGGAGTTTACTACATGCACAAGGAATTTACTACATCGACTGACTGTTCCTTTCACCAATGATTTCTCTGTAATATGCAATGCTGTATGAGAATATTTTACCCACAGTTGAACTTCTTTCAAAATTGAAGTTAATCCTCTCAAATCATGCCAATGCTATAGCAAATAGGCTTATGTACAATTCTAGGTCCTTTGTTGTCATCTTAGCAATGTTCCCAGCATCTTCACTTGGAGTAGATTCCATCTCAAGAAGTCACTGCTCACCCATTAGAAGTAACTCCTCACCTGCTTGTTTTATCACGAGATTGCGGCAATTCAGTCACAGCTTCAAGCCCCACTTCTAGGTGTCTTGCTATTTCCACCACATCTGCTGTTACTTCTTCTACTGAAGTTTTAAACCACTTAAAGTCATCCATGAGAACTGGAATCAACTTCTTCCAAACTCCTGTTAGATTTGAGATTTGGACCTCTTGCCATGAATCACAAATGTTCTTAATGGTTTTTAACGTGGTGAATCCTTTCCAAAATATTTGCAATTGACTTGCCCAAATCCATCAGAGGAATCACTAGAAATGACAGCTATAGCTTTATGAAATATATTTTTTAAATGATAAGATTTGGAAGTTGAAATTACTCCTTGATAAAATTACTCACTCCATATAGTTCTAATAGACAAGCTGGTTCTGGTCCATGGAGAGTGAATTGTCTAGAAATAGCACCAGACTTGGAAGTAAACTGGTTTCAAATTCTGCTTTTATCACATAGGAACTAAGTATCTTTGGGAAATTTATTCACATTCTCTGAATAGCTTTTTGTGAGATAACACTGTTTATTTCATTAAATTATGAGAATAAAAATTTTAAAATAAAGCACAAAGTGAAAGTGAAGTGTTACTTAAGTGTGTCTGACTCTTTGCCACCCCATGGACTGTAGCCCGCCAGGTTTCTCTGTCCATGGGATTATCCAGGGAAGAATACTGCAGTAGATAGCCATTCCCTTCTCCAAGGGGATCTTCTCAACCTAAGGATCTAACCCAGGTCTCCTGCATTGCAGGAAGATTCCTTACCATTTGAGCCACCAGAAAAGCCCAAAGTAAAGCATCAGTTCAATTCAGCCGCTCAGTCGTTTCCGACTCTTTGCGACTCCACAGACTGCAGCATGCCAGGCCTTCCTGTCCATCACCAACTCCTGGAGTTTACCCAAACTCATGTCCATTGAGTCGGTGATGCCATCCAACCATCTCATCCTCTGTCGTCCCCTTCTCCTCCTGCCTTCAATCTTTCCTAACATCAAGGTATTTTCAAATGAGTCAACTCTTTCCATCAGGCGGCCAAAATATTGGAGTTTCAGCTTCAACGTCAGTCCTTCCAATGAACACCCAGGATTGATTTCCTTTAGGATGGACTGACTGGATCTCCCTGTGGTCCAAGGGACTCTCAAGAGTCTTCTCCAACACCACAGTTCAAAAGCATCAATTCTTCTGTGCTCAGCTTTCTTTATAGTCCAACTCTCACATCCATACATGCCTACTAGAAAAACCATAGCCTTGACAAGACAGACTTTTGTTGACAAAGTAATGTCTCTGCTTTTTAATATGCTATCTAGGTTGGTCATCACTTTCCTTCCAAGGAGTAAGCATCTTGTAATTTCATGGCTGTAATCACCATCTGCAGTGATTTTGGAGCCCAGAAAAATAAAGTCAGCCACTGTTTCCACTGTTTCCCCATCTATTTGCCATGATGTGATGGGACCGGATGCCATGATCTTAGTTTTCTGAATGTTGAGCTTTAAGCAAACTTTTTCACTCTCCTCTTTCACTTTCATCAAGAGACTCTTTAGTTCTTCTTCACCTTCTGCCATAAGGGTGGTGTCATCTGCATATCTGAGGTTATTGATATTTCTCCCAGCAGTCTTGATTCCAACTTGTGCTTCCTCCAGTCCAGCATTTCCATGATGGCAAATAGCATAATGCCTGGCACATTGTACTTGCACAATAATATAAATCTGAATTTTCATTCACTCATTCAGCACTTTTATTGAATGCTATCAATTAGCATTGATATGCTATCAATTAGCATTCAATAAAAGTGTTGAATGAGAATAAAGATTCAGATCTATTCTTATCATCAGTAGTAGTAGTAGTACTAGAAGTAGTACGGTAATTACTTTGTATTAAAACAGTGTTAGTTGCTCAAGTTGTGTCTGACCCTTTGCAACCCCACAGACCATAGCCCTCTAGGGTCCTCTGTCCATGGAATTTTCCAGCCAAGAATACTGGAGTGGGTAGCCATTCCCTTCTCTAGGGGAATCTTCCTCACCCAGGGATTGAACCCAGAAAGTGAAGTGTAGATTAAAATAATAAAGTGAGAAATTATAGGAATATTTAAGAGGGGAAAATGTGGCAGGACACTGAGAAATTATGGGGTCAGAAAGAAGGAGGGGTCATTATGAGCAGCAGGTTCCCAAATACCTGGGTGATCTGAGTGCAGTTAGCAAACACAGGAAAGGCAGAGGGAGAGGCAAGGTTAAATTGTGGCGGCCTCTGCTTGGCAGGTGTTGAGTTTGAAGCATTTAGAGGTTACCTAAGAGGCTTGGGAGTCCAGAAGAAAAGAATCCACCTTTTCCTTTGGCTCTCGCAGAAGAGGAGGGAAGTTTCTATTCCTTTCAGAAACCTCTAGCAAATACCTTATATTTTGTTGACTTGAATTTAACCTGCTGCCCTTCAAGGATCAACCACGTTGCCTGGATATCAGATACACTGATTATTTATTTAAAAGACAATCTGGTCATCTCTGGAGCTGGGGGTGGATAAGTTTTCCCCAGACCATATGGCTGACTCTGGGAAAAATGCCATCAAATATCTCCTACATGGAAACTCCACCATTGTCAGGCACAGGGCAAATTATAAATAAATTTTTGTCCTCGCTCCCAGGGATCACACAGACCATGGTAGCATAGAGAAGGTACATCTACTTACATCTAGGGGTATTGAGAGAGGTTTGATAGAGGACTTGGCTTTTGCATTGGTTTCTTCAAGACTGCTGAGAAATTTGCCCAACAGTGAAAGTAGATGGACAAAGAGAAAGGATATTTTGACAGAGAAGTAGTGCTCAAAAGTCAGAGGCCCTTACAGAAAGGACTGATTGGGATTGTCTCGAGGATTTCCCTTGCCTCTGATTCAGAGACCAAGCTCTTTGGGTAACAGAGTATCTTGTTTCTATGTAGAGAATTATGTAGCATTGTCTTAATACATTGGACATAATTTTTAAAATAACTTTTAATTTTCATTCCATCTAATTTTGACAGTGGAAAAAGGAAGGGGTGTGTATACTGCACAGTATTATTGAATATAACTTCTGTCATCATAGGTTTTGCCCAACATGACTCATTTTTTGACACAAAAAGGTTTATGTGACAGCTGTTTGATACTAGCTTTGGGAACTTTAGTAACTTATCAAACCTCTTGTGTACCTCAATTTTCTCATCTAGAAAATGAGAGATAATAATACCTTGGCTGCAGCCTCACTGTTAGATACAAATGCTCTAACAATGTAAAGGAGCTTGTAGATTGTATCTCTCTACCCAAATCAGAAAAATTATTATCATTATCATTGTAATTATTATGAGAACCATGGGGCAATAAACCAAGAGGAGCAGTTTAAGACCTCTTCTGGGAAGAAAAGTTGTAGTGACCAGATTGCAAGCAGATGGAACAGCAGACGCCAGCTGAATGCAATGCCTCTTAGTCTTCCGATTATAAAGGAGATGATCCATCAACTAACTTTATCAAGGTCAAAAATACTATAACCACAAAAGGCAGAGTCAGAATATTGCCTTCATCAGTAGCATGAGATGCATTGGTTTGTGGAACTAACAACTGAGTGCCTACCACGTGCAGAGCCCTCACTATAGACATCATCTGCTGTCTCATTGAAGCTTCCAATCAATTGTGTGAGGAGTAATATATCTAAGTGTATACAGTTTCAAAATAAAAAGGGAAAAAGATAAATAATGTTGATAGATATAATGTTAGTCCTGGATTTACTTTCATATTGTTGTCAGTGATGGATCTAGTTGTAAAGTTTTCAGGATGTAAACACAGTACAGTTAATGGTTAAGCCAAAGAGATCACAGGGCACATTAAAAACAAACTTCTAAGTTTTGAAAATGAGTCTTATGGCTTAGGAAATTTTTTTACATCATATTCAAACAAAACTCAAAATGGGCCATGTCTCAATTTACTTACATGGAAATGAAGATAATGTGTTCTGGAAAACCATGTTAGATGACTCAAAAAGTAGTTCTGATGTGAATACAGCCCTGGAGTTAAAGATACATGTGAAAAATTTGAAAAAAAAAATCATTCCATGAACTGTAAAAGTAAAAAAAAAGAATATTTCTAAATTAATCCATGATTTTCTATGGTAACTTAGATACATATGCATATCTATGCATAAGTAAGTTGACAGACTGAAAACAATGAGGCAAATCTATAATCTAAAAATTTAAGTATATGAAAAAGCTAAAAACTGAAACCCACTTTGAGGGAATCTTTCTATCAGAAAAAATTGGAAACACATTATAATAATTGACATTACCTTATGTTTGTGAATATATGGCAATTTTAGAGTATTGTTTAGAGTATTACAAGATGAATCCTGTGTTCACTGATTTGAATAAGTTAAGTGGCAATGTAATGATTGTAGTTACAACCACAGAACACAAAATAATGGGGGCATCTTAGTGAAAATAAATATAGGCTCTCTAGTCAGATAGACCTGCATTTTAATCTCAGCTCAGTCTCTCACTAGCTCTTTTATACTGAGAAAATTACCACTAAAATTCTCAGTTCCTTCATCTACAAACGAGCTAATAATATTGCCTGCTTATTATTAATGGTAATACAATTAAACAAGAAAGTACCTGTAAAGCACCAAGTGGAATCCTGACACATCATAAGCCCTAAGTAAATATCAGTTATTCCTAGTCTTGTTTTAAAGTTGTGGGACAATTTATTCTTTTTTGTGCCTTTCTACAGACTGCGGTTTATACCATAGTGGAGTAGTCCTATGTCTAAGTTTAAATGAGTTTGGGGATCGGATGGAGTAGCCTGTCATCATGTAGCAGACAACCTTCAACCTTGAAGCTAAAGAGACTCAGATTCATATCAGAAATTGTTGCTATGTGAATATAAACACAAACATTATCTTTCATTTATTCTTTACTTTTTGTAAAGACATATGGCAGTTTAGAGTAAAATTATAGCGTTGTATGGTAGAGTTTATAGCATATCTAGATGTAATCTATAGGACAATTCTCGTACAAAGAATGTATGCATAAATGGATCTATACTGTTTACAAAGAGGGAGAGGAGCGTGTTCCAATTCAAATCTCAGAGCCACAGCTTCCTAGCTTTGTGACCTTACAAACATGATTTTACTGTTTTAAGCAAACATTTTCCTTGTTGATACAAAGAGAATAACTATATCAACCAACAGGACTCTCAAAAACACTAAAGCCTAGGGATTCTAGAAAAGAGTAAGTGCTCAATGCATTTGAAGTCTTCTTTCCTTTTCTGCTAAATGTGACCTTGATTGTAAGCAGAAGGCACTTTTTAGCATCTATGGAAAAATGAGCTATTTCAGAGTAGTTTTAAATTAGTTAAGGAATTTAAACAGTCTTAATGTGATTCACCCTATCCCAGCAACCCATTTAAATGAATTATAGTCTTTTAATATCAGGATCATAAAAAAGGAGTGAGGCCTATTTATAGGTATAATTAAGACACCAGGGTAAAGTGACAGCACTGTCAATAATCGTAGTCTTGATCATCATAATAGTGAAAAGTAATTGAGCACTTCCTATTCTTTTACTTGTAATAACTCAACAAATTGCTGCACTAACCTTCTGAAAAGAGTTTGAAGTTTGGATGAAGAACATGTAGCCCAGAGTGAGCATCAGACTTTCTATAGGAGGATGATTGGCCACGCAGAAAGGATCTTCAAAGCAAAATTACCTTCATAAATTAACCAGTGTTGAGGACATGGCCCTCCTCCATGTAGGCTCATAAAAACATTCTCATATATATCCCCAAGTTAATTGGATTTGGAAATGCTGATTCAGGCTTAAAGAAAAAAAAAATAAAATAAAAGGACTTGCAAAAGACAGATGAGCAAATCAGAATCACAGTTAATCCATTTGCAACATGAAATACCTGTCAAACAAAATAGATATTTGTGTCAGCTTGACCAGTACATTCCCTCCCTGTAAACAACTCTGTAGAAAAAAGTAAAGCCAAATGATATATAAGAGGACTCATGGTGAGTAAGGGGCGTTTGGCATGATTTGACTACTGAGTAGCATCAGGCCGTGTTAGTCCAACACATCAGTTTCCAGATGGGGCCAGTCCTTCCAGATGGGCTTGGAGCCAGGTAGACATTGAGAGGATTGATTCTGCCAAAATTTGTTTCTAGAACTCCCTGTTTGCGTCTGATTATTTAGATACAAAGCCTTAAGGGTATCTCTGTGAACTAGAATATTTTTTTATTATGACTTTTCATATTATTGTTTTAATGCAGGAGTTGGCCAACTATGGCCCACAGGCCAACGTCAACAAGCCATCTGATTTTATACTGCCCAGACTAAGAATAGCTTTTATGTTTACAAATGGTTGAAAATGATCAAAAGAATAATATTTCATGCCATGTGAAAATTATATGAAATACAAATTTCAGTGTGCATAAACACAGTTTTATTGGAAGGCAGCCACACTCATTCATTTCTGTATTGCATTGGGACATGCAAAGCCTAAAGTATTTACTATGTGTTTCTTAACAGAAAAAAAATTTGCTGACCCTTGCTCTAATTCATTATTTTTATTTTATTAATCTCTGAACGAGCAATCATATTTCTTGTACATTCTTGAGGGGGCTACACACAGTATAGCCTGCCTGCATCTGGCATATTTCAGATTATTTAACTTTACTGTCATAAAATCTTAGTTAAATCTGGAGTTAGAATATAAAATCATTTGATTATAATTGATAAAGTGTCACTTATTGAGCAGTTGGGAGCTTTATGTGACACTCTTATTTAACATGCAGAATCACACTGTGTAACAATTTTTATTATATCTATTTTTAGGACAGAGGAAACTGTGGCCAGAATGAGACTTTTCTCAGGTCTATCCACGATTATTAGCAAAGCTAATAATTGGAACTTAAAGCAAGGCTGCCAAACTCTAACACCTGTTTTTCTTTTTCCTATCACACTGTCATCTCACATTAATAAGCCAAAAAGGAATTAGAAAGGCAATAATCCATTTTACAGCAAAAATATATTTAAAAACATAATCAATTTTTTTCTAAAAGGGTGCTGTCCATGGGTATCTTCAAAGCCATTCCAACAAATTCAGGCTAATAAGCATTTTCTATGTCAAGGGTGACAGAATTAAATGCAGTAGAGACTAGGTAGATGATACAGACAGAGGAAATGGACCACATGTAAAAAAAATTGTGTCATCTTTGTCTAATTTTCAGTGCTTAGTTTCCCATTTTTATGTAGACAACAAGATAGAAGCTGTTACTTAAACAATAATTCAAGCACTAAGCTTATGGTGTATCGAGTCTTCAGGTCCTGTCTAAAAGGGACTGATGCTGCTCAGAACCAGCCAGCAGCTACTAGGAGGAAGTTTAGGACCAGACTTTCTAGGTCTGGTTTTTCAGGGAAAGTCATAGAACTGGATTTTTTCCCTCACTACATTATGTGAATCTCAAAACCCCATACAGGTCAAAATAATAGTTATATTTGGGTCAAATATGGCCCATGGGCTGCCAGGCTGTAACCTCTAGGTTATAATGGTAAGTTAACATGTCTCTCCCTTACCCCTCCCAACCACATTGCTCTCAGCTAGTATAGAACCTGTACCTGGATTCCCGCTCACATCTCTATCTACAAGAACAGAGAAGTCTAAGGATGGAGGCTATAAAAGTCACGTGTGTGTGTGTGTGTGTGTGCGCTCAGTCATGTCCAACTCTTTGCAAGCCTACGGATTGTAGCCCTTCAGGCTCCTCTGTCCATGGGATTTTCCAGGCAAGAATACAAGAATAAGTTGCCATGCCCTTCTTCAGGGGATTTTCCTAACCCAGGGATTGAACCCTAGTCTCCTGCATTGCAGGCAGATTTTTTACCCACTGAGCCATCTGGGAAGCCCTAACAGTCACAAAGGAGGCTTTAATTATCCAAATGGCCCTTTTACTACTTAATTCCATCATAACTATTGTATCTAACAGGCTTTTGATCTCCCTCAGGGTACTGCCTCCTCATTAAAAGTCTTTTCTGCCTTTTAAAATTCCCCATCCAGTTTTTTATGTTCTATGCCAGCTAATTTGGCAGGCTTTCTCTACTTTCTTCTCAGGCCTGTTGGGAGGAAAACAAGCCTGAGAAGCAGCGTGCTTCCCTTCATTAGTGTTCTCCTGATTCTAATGTCTGCATTCCCATCGAGGGATTAACATACCTGTCTTACAAAACCCACTCATGAGGTCTGCCTTGTCGAAAGCTTCATAACAAACAGGTTAAAGAGCAAAAGATCTGAATGTCTGTAAAAAGACATCATATTTGTGTAAGTAATGAGGTTTTTCCAGAGAATGAAGCAAATCTCACAAACTAGTCATTTCTTCTTATAACCTGGGTTTCTAAAACATAGAAACAGATTCTAAACATGTGTAGACCAACCAGAAGGAAAAATTAAGTTTAATTTAAACTCAAGATATTTCTTAAGTTTTGCTGTGGAAGAAAAAAAAAAGCAAAAAATTTTAGGAAAAAAGAAAATATTGCGCTTGAGTTCTTAGAATTTGGGCTTCCCTTGGGGCTTAGCTGGTAAAGAATCCACCTGCAATGTGGGAGACCTGGGTTTGACCCCTGAGATGGGAAGATCCCCTGGAGTAGGGAAAGGCTAACCACTCCAGTATTCTGGGCTGGAGAATTGCATAGACTGTATAGTCCATGGGGTTGCAAAGAGTCGGACACAACTGAGTGACTTTCACTTTCACTTTCCTAGAACTTAGCATTATCACATAAACCACCTGAGGCCAAGGACAGTTGCCAAGGCATGGCAAATGTTGCAACATACAAGTGATGGACTGAGTATAAGAGAGGAAAGATGGATGTTTACCCTAATCTTTAGGGTAAAGTTTTCCTAATCTTTAGCAATGGTCATGTCTTGCTAGGGTGTCTGCATCTAAAAACACATTTAAGAAAAGGGATACCTCCTATTGACAATTATGAATGCCTTCATTTTTCTGACTATAAAAGAAACAATATCTTCTCTAGCAGTTGTATCAGCGTGCAAGAAGGAAAAATAATCACATTTGACTTGGCCTAGAAAAATACATGAGAGCAAAGTCTGGGTTTTGTTTACTTTTGGCCACTGGATAGAATCATGACTATCAACTAACTAATATAACCACTAACTAATTTTCTTTAACTCCTCTGAAAACAATTTGTGTGATGAGGATAATAGCAGAGCTGTTGTGGTCAAACATATCAAGTGAAAATATTTCAAAGTATATAAAGCACTGGGAATTTGCCTATTGTTAGCACAGGTAAATGAAAAATCTGTAAACGGGCAAATAAAATTTCAGCTTTAATCAAAAAAGAATTACAAAAATGTGGGTGGGAGGGTAATAATTCTGCACCATTTAGAATGGCTTCACTGAGATTTCCTGGCATCTATTATCAGGGACAATTGTGTGTTACACATACAATTTTCTTTTCTTTGTCAGACCTACATGTAACATTTACTCTTCTGAGAATATTCAGAATACATAGTGATTTGCCCATGTTTAAGCTATTCGTGCAGATTCATTTATCTCAGTAGAGTTGTTTTTATGAAAGGCGCAGGATACAGTGACTAGAGCCCAAAAGTGGTAGTCAGCAGATAATAAGTAGTGAGTGATAATAATAAGCTTTGCCTATATATGATTTTTTTCTCTTAAAACCTATATTCTAGCTACATAATATTTTCTTTTGATTCTCAGTAATTAAATAATTCTAATGCAAAATGTGTAATGTGTTTTGTATATTAAGTTGAGAGAGGGTAGGAAATAATTGTAACAAGTATTAGCTTAGTAGTACTTTAGATGCTGTATATCAATTATAATTAATTGCCAAGTACTGATGTACAAAATCTCATCACAGCTTATAGCCTAATATAATTTATAGTCATTTGCACCTGGAAATAGCATCAAGTATTTGTCAACTTTATCTTAATTTGATTTCAATCCTTGCCAGAGATTTTTTTTTCTACTCATACTGTGCTGAAGGAAAAGAAATTTTATAACTTACCCCTTTGGCCTGTTCAAATATTTAACAAAGGAAACTTCTCTTTATTCTTAATTTTACTTTTGGTCATTTTCTTTTGTATTAAAATCATAACTAATGACAAAGAATAATGGACTGTCATTATCATTAAAATAACACGGGATACCATCCACAGACAACTGAATTATTCATCATTTTTATTCTTCATGTTCTTCTTGACTCTTCTCCCAAGCTGAAGATAAAGCTTATTCTTGCTGTGATTTATCCTTCCCTGGTGGTTCAGCGGTAAAGAATCTACCTGCAATGCAAGAGACGCAGGAGACAGGGTGTTTGATTTCTGGGTTGAGAAGTTCCCCTGGAGGAGGACATGGCAACTCATTCCAGCATTCTCGCCTGGAGAATCCCGTGGACAGAGGAGCCTGGAGGACAGGAGTCCATGGGGCTGCGAAGAGTCCGAGACGACTGAAGCAACTCAGCACACTCTTTCCTCTGACCAGTCATGTAAGACCTGTCGTCATGCGCTGAACAACACCCAGCTCCCTCACATCCTCACTGTAAAGCGTCACTACACAGCCTGCTGAGGCAGATGTTATATGGCAGTTAGCATCATTTTGGGGTGTGCGTGTGTGTATAGCTTTTTTCCTCTTCACAAAGATGGACTGATCATGCTACTTCTGGTGGTGGTAATGAGAGAGGTGAAAGGCAGGGGGAAACAATACTCTCCCCCATGAAGACAAGAATAAACTGGATAAAATTATTAAAAACAAAAATTTCAGTCACAGGAAAATGACCAAATACCAACAACAACTTGAAAAAATTTACTCAGGAATAACTGATGCTTCCTTGTTAAATAATGGTGACTTTATAGCCTTCTTAAAATATGCCCATTTCTATCCCTCCCACACTTACGTAGTTAAAACCTATCACTTTACCCTACAAAGAGCATGAGCTTAGTGTGGAATAGGCTGAAGGACAGCTAAGAATTTACAGGAGAATTTTAGTTATGAGAGCCAAGAGACTGTCGAAGTACAGATAATGAACATTCCATGCGTGCCTGGCTGGCTGATAAACTACACATGTGTATGTGACACCCCAGGGAACCAAGCAAGATTGGAGAGACATGCAAACATGCTTTGCCTTTGAATGTGTTTCTCACATCTAGGATAGCAAAAACTAAAAAACTGATGCTATCGTGTTGACAAGTGGGAGATATCAGAGATATCAGATATATCTGATATCAGAGATATCAGCTTCCCAGATGGCTCAGAGGTAAAGAATCTGCCTGCCAATGCAGGAGATGCAGGAGACCTGGGTTTGATCCCTGGGTGGGGAAGATCCCCTGGAATAGGAAGTGGCAACCCACTCCAATTTTCTTGTCTGGAAACTTCTATGGACAGAGAGAGGAGCCTGAAGGGGTCCCAAAGAGTTGGGCATGACTGAGCATGGTACGGCAAGGGGTATCAGGGACTTTTGGAGTGGGGGATAGAAATAATATTAAGTTTGAAAATGCTCATAGCTGCACAACTATATACATTATTAAAGGTTTTCCACATGTGCACTCAAAATGGATGAACTTTACTGTATAAAAAGCACACCTCTATAAATTTACAAAAACATGACCTAAAGATCCTTTTCTTATTTGCTAATAATCTCTATGAATAAAGGAAAGTATCTAGAAACCCCTAATTTTTGAAGTCCCTCTTTATTAATGTCATATTATGATTTATTATAATGTCTTATTTCTTTTCAGTTTCTTCTGTATATCTCAAAATGTTTGTTTCAGTCTCTGTGCAGATCATAACAATGTGTTGTCAGCACTGGAGTAATACCTGCATCTCAGATATTTTATTTTGCTAAAATTATATACTAGAGATTTAATTATTAAAGTGTTGCTGATGTAATCTGTTATGATTTCTTAAACTTTATTTTGTGTTTTGTAAGGTTTCCCACTTTTAAAATATATAGATACACACACACACACACACACACACACACACACACATATATATATGTAAAGAAAATCCTGTATTTCTACTGAAATACTTTTTTTTTTTTTTTGCTATCATGTTATAACATTTGGCTAGCTTTCTTTAATTCAGTTTTGCCCAATTCCTAATGGATTATCTATGGAAACTCAGGAAATGATTATAATTTGTAATTACATTTGAAACTAAGGCTGACAGTCAACATATTGCCTGACCATAGGGAGCATTTTTGTTAATTAAAAACATATGAAGCAGAAATGAGAATTAGAATTTGAAAGATGTTGGCATATGGTTTTCACCTAAGGGAAGGGAAACATTCTTACCTGTAGTATAAAGAAAATAAAATTTCTCACTGACATCTTTTCTTGCATATCAGAAACCCAAATCTTTATCATCCCCAAATAGCAAATCTACCTCTCTGCTACAGAGAGTTATTATTTTGAAGTAGTGAGACACTGTTCCAAGCCTTACTCCAAAATTCCTCTTAGTCAAGTGGCTTCAGAGATTCCAACCCCCAGAAAATGAGTCAGACAATGACAGGTGGGCACTGTGATACTTTGCTATATTGTCCTCTGAACAAAAATGCCACAATGCACCTTGGGCATTAAAGCTTTTTGTATGTCCAATCTATAATTTATGTTTTCTAAGAAAGAAGAAGTAATTTAAAAAAAACTGCAATTAGTTAAGTAAAAACATATGAAGCAGAAATGAGAATTAAAATATGAAAGAGACATTGGCATATGGTTTTCACCTAATGGGAGGGCATGGCAAATAGATGGGGATACAATGGAAACAGTGAGAGACTTTATTTTCTTGGGCTCCAAAATCACTGCAGATGGTAACTGCAGCCATGAAATTTAAAGATGCTTGCTCCTTGGAAGAAAAGCTATAACCAACCTAGACAGCATATTAAAAAGCAGAGATATTACTTTGTCAACACAGGTCCATATAGTCAAAGCTATGGTTTTTCCAGTAGTCATGTATGGATGTGAAAGTTGGACCATAAAGAAGGCTGAACACTGAAGAATTGATGCTTTTGAACTGTGGTGTTGGAGAAGACTCAATCTTGAGGGTCCCTTGGACTGCAAGGAAATCAAACCAGTCTATCCTAAAGGAAATCAGTCCTGAATATTCATTGGAAGGACTGATGCTGAAACTCCTATACTTTGGCCACCTGATGCAAAGAACAGTCTCAGTTGAAAAGACCCTGATGCTGTGAAAGATTGAAGGCAGGAGGAGAAGGGGACAACAGAGGACGGGATGGTTGGATGGCATCACTGACTCACTGGCCATGAGTTTGAGTAAGCTTCGGGAGTTGGTGATGGACAGGGAAGTCTGGTGTGCTGCAGTCCACTGGATCGCAAAGAGTCAGACATGACTGAGTCACTGACCAACAACTAAAGTTAGGTAAAGAGAAAGCCATGCCACAAAACCTGACTACTGGCAGACACTAGACCAAGCTAATTCTCTTCTCATCATTTTGAAGACTTGGAGGATATCATATCACTAAGAATAATTTTTGTGAATAAACCAAGCTTTAAAAAACAAGGACATGAAATCTTTATAAGAGAAGAGATAAAATAAGAACAGAAATTTAACAGGAAATGGATGCTATAAGGAAACTAGGCAAACAAATTCAACAGTTAAATTAAAAACCTAAATTAGAAGACAGAATTAGAAATTTAGAATCCTGAATAAGGGATATAAAGGTTGAATTTTAAAAAATGTCATGTAATGTAGGGGAAATGACAAAAACAATGAAAATAGTTAATATCATAGTAATGGGAAGACAATAAATGGAAATCTAATTTAAGAATTATGAATTTCTTGAAAAATAAATCACAGCAATTGGAACAGAAGCAACAGTCGAAAGATGCAACTGAAGAACACTTGGCTTATATTGAAAATATAACTGAGTATACAGATGAAACATCAATACTTTGGCCATCTGATGGGAAGAACTTACTCATTTGAAAAGACACTGATGCTGGGAAAACTTGAAGGCAGGAGGAGAAGGGGACAACAGAGGATGAGATGGCTGGATGGCATCACCAACTCAATGGACATGAGTTTGAGTGAACTCCAGGAGTTGGTGATGGACAGGGAGACCTGGCGTGCTGGAGTCCATGGGGTCGCAGAGTCGGTCACGACTGAGTGACTTAACTGAACTGAATTGATACAGATGTTAAAAAGAAAACTACTCAATTTCTTATATACCCTAGAATTGTGAGTTGTGACTAAATAAGTAGCCTTAATGCATTTACAAATAGAAATTAAGGAAACAAAAATAAGATACCAATGTATCTATTAGAATAAAGTGTGTAAAAACTAGCAAAGTTGGAGGGAATCCTGAGCAACAAGAACTTTCATTCATTGTTGGTGGAAATGCGAAGTGGTACAGCTACTTTGGAAGACAGCTTGCCAATTTCTTACAAAGCTAATCATAGTCTTAACATATTATACAGCAATTGCATCCTAAGTATTTACACAACTGATTTGAAAAATTAATAGTTAGTTAGTAGTTTAGTCACTAAGTCGTGTCCGACTCTTGTGACCCCATAGACTGTAGCTTGCCAGGCTCCTTTGTCCATGGGATTCTCCAGGCAAGAATATTTGAATGGGTTGCCATTTTCTTCCCCAAGGGATCTTCCCAACCCAAGAATTGAACCCAGGTCTCCTGCATTGCAGGCAGATTCGTTACTGACTGAGTTACATATGAGGGAAGCCCTCATAGATTTGAAAAATTATGTCCACACAAAAACCTGCACATGAATGAACATGTCAGCTTTATTCATAATTTCCCCAAATTGGAGGAAACCCAGATTTCCTTCAGTAGGTGAATGGATAAGCAAACGGTGGTACATCTATGTGTATGTACTTATGGAATGTACATACTTATTAATTAAAAAGAAATGAGTAATCAAACCACAAAAAGATAGATAGATGTTAAATATGTATTGCTAAGTAAAAGAAGCCAAACTTAAAAGACTTTCTAATGTATAATTCCAACTACATGATCTTTTGGAAAGGTAAAACTACACTGAGAGTAAAAAGATCAGTGGTTACCAGGGTTATGGAGGAGAGTTGAAAAAAGGAAGCACAGGGGATATCTTCAGTTCCGTTCAGTCACTCAGTCATGTCCGACTTTATGACCCCATGGACTGCAGCATGCCAGGCATCCCTGTCCATCACCAGCTCCTGGAGCTTGCTCAAACTCATGTACATCAAATCAGTGATGCCATCCAACCAACCATCTCATTCTCTGTCGTCCCCTTCTCCTCCTGCTTTCAATCTTTCCCAGCATCAGAGTCTTTTTCAATGAGTCAGTTCTTTGCATCAGGTGGCCAAAATATTTTAGAGTGGAGAAGTTCCTCGGTATGATATTGTAGTGGTGATCCATGACACTAGGCAGTTATCGAAACCTATGAACTTTGTGGGCTTCCCAAGTGGCTCAGTGGTTAAAGAATCCACCTGCAATGCAGGAGACACAGGTTTGATACCTGGGCCAGGAATATCCCCTGGAGGAGGGTATGGAAACCCACTGCAGTATTCTTGCCTGGAGAATCCCATGAACAAAGGAGCCTGGCAGGCTACAGTCCATAGGGTCTCAAAGAGTCAGACACAACTGAAGTGACTGAGCACACATGCATAGAACTTTGCAACAAAGAATGAACCTTAAAATAGTAATTTTAAAAATCATTTAGAAATGTAGGCAATCTCAACATGGAATGTCGAATGTGACAAAATAATTCAACTGCTATAGGTATATGAAGCAACCTCACTGAAGGAGATGGTGGGAAAAGATACTAACCTAAGTAACTTTATAAAGGAGTGGCATCTGTAAGATTAAAAGCAAAAAACAAAACAAAACAAGAAAACCAAAAAACTGTACATAAGCGTTGTATTCCAGTTAATAAAATTCTCACAGTTTACAGGTTAAGAATTCTGATAGCACGGTACATAAAAATTGGACTGGAACAATGAAATAACTTAATGGCAAATGGTAGGAACCAACTTTCTCACTTTTGGAGTGGGAGGTTATACAGAAGCAAGGGAAAGAGGCTAGAATAATCCACATGATAATAGATTAAAGATACTAGTATGAGTTCATTTTTAGCTCACTGCCAATATAGATGGCTATATATAGAAATATTTATAGATAGGTGTACATATATGGTTTAGTATACATACATATATTTCCTTGCTCTGTAAACTTAAAGAACTTATTAATAGAACACTCCAATAGCAAGGCTTCCCTGGTGGCTCAGCTGGTAAAGAATCTGCTTTCAATGCAGGAGACTGGTGTTTGATCCCTGGGTTGGGAAGATCCCCTGGAGAAGGAAATGGCAACCCCCTCCAGTAGTCTTGCCTGGAGAATTCCATGGACAGAGGAGCTTGGCAAGATATATAGTCCCTGGGCTTGCAAAGAGTCAGATATGACTGAGCGACTATCACTCACTCACTCAAGAGCAATGAGTCCACCTACCACCCATATCTTGATTTTAATACCATTTGCCAATAAAATAAACCAGAGCTCCATAAAGAAATGACTGATTCTATAACAAGGAAAAGAAATATTCAGGATGAGCCTGGAGTATCTTGGAGTACCAGAAAGTAAGAAAATGTGTGTGTGTGTGTGTGTGTGTGTGTGTGTGTGTGTGTGTAAGAGAGAGAGAAAAATCTAGATATTCAGGTCTGATGAGGATATGTCAAAGGGACACAACATCCAGCTAAAAAAACTCCCAGTGGCTAAAATTGGAACAGTTTGATCAACAAAATAAAGTAGTAATGGATTATAATTTACTGTAAAAGATAACAGCAACTGATGAGTCCATACTCATGTAAACAAATAACTGGATAAATAAATGCATGTATGCTTAGTTGCTTCAGTTGTGTCCAATTCTTTGCAAACCTATGGATTGCAGCCCACCAGGCTCCTTAGTTCAGGGGATTCTCCAGGCAAGAATACTGGATGGGTTGTCACATCCTTCTCCAAGGGATCTTTCCGATCCATGGATCGAACCTGTGTCTCCTGTGTCTTCTGCATCACAGGCAGATTACTTAATGCTGGGCCACAGGGAAACCCAAATAAATGGGTAGAAAGAGACAATTCTCTTATGAAAAATTCCAAGTCATTTATGTAGATACTCTTCCCTCAAGGAAGTGGAGTATAATTCCTCACTATGTGTGGACTACACATAGCTAATGACTTCCTTCCAAAAAAATGAAAAGAAAAATGTTCTTGTCCTTACTCACTTCCTTTGTTCTAGAAGTCTTAAGACCAGTGGCCCAGTGGTAGCCGTGACGACAGTTAATCAGTCCAAGCTATGGACTCAGAAAAAAAAAAAAAAAAAACCACTGTGCTAAGAGTTAGGATCATCTAACTCTAACCTCCACACAACCACTGAACTGTCTGAGTCTGAAGTATCTCATCTCTAAAGTAAAGATAATACAATTTACTGCTCTACAGTCAAGAAATTCAATCCCAGATGATCTTTAAGTTCTCTTCTAACTCTGAGATTTATGGTGGCAGGAAGATATGGTAACGACTTAGCTTTGCCCCTTTTTCTGGGTTCCCACTCTCACTCTGACCAAGGATTAGCTTGGATGCTTTGACCCAAGGTAGATCTGCTGGAGTCTTTAAGAATATTGTCAAGTCATGACTTCTCCATCCCAAGTAATAGTCCTGCAGATTCCCCTTTTTTTCCTTTTCTAGTTCTTTTCCTGACATTTTTCAGATCCTTGGCCTTGGAATCTGCATTGGATTTTATAAATTGTGTGATCAAAACTAAGGAAGTAAGTAAAACAAAACTTATTCTGCCCCAAGAGAAGATATCAAATTTAGCTCTGGGTGACAAGAAGACATTTGTCTTAGTTCACCGGTTTCCAACACCAACAGGTAGCAAGATTCTTCACATTTCCAAAATAAATGCCAAAGCAACTACTGAAAACCAAAGGGAAGGCAGTTGCACATATATTTGGGTAAATCACTGCAGCCCTATTTACAATAGCCAGGATATGGAAGCAGACTAAATGTCCATTGACAAATGAATGGATAAAGATGTGGTACATATATGGTACAATTGGCCATGAAAAGGGACAAAATTGGGTCATACGTAGGTATGTGGATGAAACTAGAACCTGTGATACAGAGTGAAGTAAGTCAGAAGGAGAAAAACAGTATCATATATTAACACATGTGTATGGAATCTAGAAAAATGGTACTAATGAACATATTTGCAGGGCAGGAATAGAGATGCGATGTGGAGCACAGACTTGAGGACACAGTGGAGGAAGGGGAGGGTGGGACGCATTGAGAGAGCAGCATTGACATATACAACTACCTTGTGTAACATAGGTAACTAGTGGGAAGCTGCCGCATAGCACAGGGAGCTCTATGATGACCTAGAGGGGTGGGACGGGGGTGGGAGGGAGGCTCTAGAGGAAAGAGATATTTATATACATGTAGCTGATTCACATCATTGTACAGCAGAACAAACACAGCCTTGTAAAGCAATTATATTCCAAATAATTTTTTTAAATGATAAAAATTTAAAAAATAAACATTAAGCTCTTACTATACAGCACAGGGAACTATATTCAGTATCTTGTAATAAACCATAATGGAAAAGGATATGAAAACGAATGAAGGTATATCTATATATACCGCTGATATATAGTTGGATCATTTTACTCTGAACCAGAAATTAGCATTGTAAACCTACTATACTTCAATAAAAATCATAAATAAATAAAATCAGAGCACACAAAAAAATTTGAAAAGAGCTTTACAATTATCAAGAGCTAATGCAGTGTACTTGTTAGAAATGTACTTTTATTATGTTCTGTTGGTGCCATTAATGAGGAGAAGGGATGCGAAGTCACCAGTTAAGCAGAAGAGCTAGACCAAGGGGTGGGCTGGCTGGGCAGCTGCTGAGGTCAGTACTATACACTGAGGACTGAAACACTGCAGCACTAGACTATCTGGCAAAGCAATAGATGGAGTAAACTGTGCTGACCACGACTCCTTTCAAGAAGATTAATGAATGTGTTCAAAAGGAACATTTGATAGGCCACCCGGGACAAAGAAGAATATATCCAATTTCTGATGGAAATTGGAGTAAGTAAGCGCTCATATTAATATGGTCAAAATAGACTTGAGTTTTACCATTCATATCTTGTCCTCACTAAAGTTGCTTCCAGTTACTCTTACCTCAATAACTGGTCCTCCATTTGTTAAGACTAGAATCTAGTAGATGTCCTTGATTGCTTTTTATATCTACTGTCCTTATGCAATCCATCAGCAAATCTTTTCTCTATCTCCAAAGCATGCAACACAGTCATTCACTTTCTATTGTCTCAAGCCTTATCCCAGGCTAGGCATTTATTTCTTTTTGATATCAATATGGAAGGGAATTTTTGTTTTCTTACTTTGTTATTAAGTTCAAGCTTTGCATAAGAATGCTATATGGATATAAAATGCTCTCTCTTTATATATTTTTTTCAGATATTCTTTGGGACTTGCTAAAATTTTCTTTAAGCCCCCCAGTTATCTGAGTGATTTCATAAATAATTCACATGCAACTACATTATTCAATAAATATCTATAAGCTCCTTATTAATTATTAAGTTTTTTTAGATCTTCTGTATCTTTAAGAATTTTTCATCTTTGATCTGTCTATATCTGTGAGAGGACTGCTGAAATCTTCTATTTTTACAGTGTGTTATATGTTTCTTTTCCCTGTATTTTCTGCTTTATGAAAATTGATGCTATTACTGAATGCATAGATATTAACAATTATATCTTCATTGTAAATTGTAGTTTTTATTAGTATAATGTGTCCCTCTTTGTCTCGTTTAATACTGTTTGATCTGAATTCTACTTTGTCTGACAACAAAATTAAGTCCACTCTTCTATTTCTTTGAAAGTCCCTCAGAAATTTGGGGGCATGCTTTTGTTTTTAACTTTTCTGAATAATTTACCTTAGACGCATTTCAGGAATAAAGTATACTGTTGGATTTTGCTCTGTCTGAAAATCTCATTCTTTAGAAGGGGAGCTAATACCATGCATATTTACTGATACATTAAAATCCTTAACCATATGTCTGCTTTATTTTCTCTTTTGTGAGGTTATTTGTGTGTGTGTGCTTAGGAAAGGTTGTATATTTATTTTAATGGTTACTAATACTTATTTAGCACCCTCTTAGTCCTTTCTTTCCCTAAATAGTATCACTTACATTATAACCAATATTGAACTAACCTGTAACCTCTTCTCACTCTACCTTCCCTCCTTCTTTCTTACTACTTTAGTTCTCTAGTATTATCTTAGGGTTAATGAGAATAATTAAAATATATTTAACTACTATGACCCTGTTATTTGCTTTAAAGGGTATCATTTTATTCCCAGCTAATATACACAATGCAATCAATAAATTTCTCACATTTCAATTAATCTTCCCCTTCTCCACACTCATTTTTGTTAATTTTATTATTTTTACATTGTCTAAGCACAAACATTTACATATTTTATCACCAGATACTTGTGTTTTAATTTAGTGTCATAGTGAAATATACTCAGTGGTTACCCCCAGACTTCATGCTAAAGCTTCTTCAGTCTCTGGGCTTGTCTAAAGCGCAGTTTCTAATAAATGCTCCTGGAGGAGCTCATGGGATCAATGTTCTCAGAGTTCTTCCATATTCTTAATTGTGTGAATGTAGCCTTTATAATTAAAGAAGAATTTTTCTAACTATAAAATCCTAGTTCATATTTTCCTTCTTTCTCTGAATATCTTAAACACAGTGTTCCATTGTTTTTGAAACATTAAAAAGGGAACCTGTCATGATATCATCCTAATCTGATTTTCTTTCCTTTACGAATAATGTGTCTCTTTGCCTGGATTCTCAGATTCTTTTTTTAAAGTCCTTTAGTTTTACCATAATATGTTTCTCTCTTGAATGCTCTGGTTTGTGTTTCCAAGGTACACGACGATGTGCCCTTTGAATATGAAAATTCAAAGCTTCTTTTATTTTAGGAAAGATTTCTTGAATTATGCTTTTTAAATATTTATTCTGTTTCACAGCTTCTTTGGTATCTTCAATTATATGAATATTTGATTTCCTTTTTCTTGAGTTTCATATGAATATCTCTTTCCCCCAAATCTATTTTTTTCCTTTTTTAAAAATTCCCTTTGATTTTTTTTTTACTTTTCTTCTTTACATCCCGTATCTCCCTTTATTATATTTTCCATGGGGTCTGTTCCTTCCTATGTACCTGCTCATTATGTTGAAACGGAGCAGGATCCTACAGTCCTTGCCCCCCCTCACAATGTCCTCTGCCTCCTTTTGTCTGTGGAAAACTTTAGTCAAGCAATAAGTTTAATCAGAGAAATGTGGAAACAAAGGAAAACAGTCAAAGGAGACTAAATAATTATAATATAGTCACTAAGCATAGTCAAGGACCTTTAGTTCTTTCTCAAGGGCTATATAGATAATATTCTGAGCCATATCCTATGAGCAGTCTCATCGATACTAAAACACCAGGTGAAGTTAACTACATGGTTACCAGACTGTACCCAGGACGTGAGCTGCCACAGTTCCCAGTATTGGCCACAAAGAAAAGGGAAAAATGGACCCTGGAACTAAAGATTATGTGTGTACTAAGTTGTTCAGTTGTGTCCAACCCTTTGCGACCCTGTGGACTGTAGCCCGCCAGGCTCCTCTGTCCATGAGATTCTCCAGGCAAGAATACTGGAGTGGGTTGCCATTTCCTACTCCAGGGGATCTTCCCAACTCAGGGATCAAATGTGCTTCTCTTATATCTCCTGCATTGGCAGACAGATTTGTACCACTAGCCCCATCTGGGAAGCCCCTAGGAACTGAAGATTAACTATACCTAAAACAACCAAGATGCTGCTGGTCAGACCACTGATGACCAATTTGAAGAAGACTGTGAGAGATGACTGTGCTGTTTCTGCATGTAGCTCCCCCCTCAATCTACCTATGAAGGCTTTCATCCCCTGCTTGTCAGTGGGGGAAGTTTGCCTTTAGACAGATGTCCACCACCCCTCAGCTCTACACTGCCAGTTGCCAGCATCTGAAATAAAGCAAACTTTCCACCAGCCTAGTCTGTTTATTGGTTTTTGAAAGGCAAGTAGCTGGACCCCCCCACACACTTTTTCAGTAACAATGTCTTCATCTCAGAACTTTTCGTTTAAAGTCATTTCCTGTGTTATGTCAGTTCTCATTTCATATCTTCTTGTCTAACCATATAATTTCTAAATTCATCTAGTTTTGATTTGTGTCAATTTTAAGGTTCTAATCATTTAAAAAAATTCTTTTAACTTGGTTTGAAATACAGCTATAGTTTGTCTGCTTTGTGATCACATTTCTGGCACATTCTCATGGTGTATCAGATGTTACTGAGTATATTTTAATCTATTTTTCTTCTTATAACCCTATACAGGCCTATGTCATATTCCTTTGTTTTCATATTTAAGTGAGGTAGGTTTCTCTGTGATGGGAAAGGGGTAGGTCGGGGTGATTTCCCAGCTTTATGATTCAAGAACTTCCCTATTGCACCAGTGTATGGCCTCAGTGTATCACCAGACTCTACTCAGAGCTTGATCTGGTTCAGAGAGATGTTCTGCCACTATGCTTGTGTTTACCAGGGACCCAACGGCCTCACCTTCCAAAACAGTCCTCTCAGCTTTAGTTGGTATGCATTTCCTGCTCGGTATTTCCTGGGATCTGCTTCCTCTGGGTTCCTTTAACCCACATTTGTCTTCTGCTAAGATTTTATCCTTTTTCTATCACTAACTGCTCAAGGTGAGGGTTAGGGTTAGTCTTTTGGAGAGAAAATGTTTGCTGGATAATTTTGAGAGTGGGCTTGGACCAATGTGTCTGTATCTCTTGGCAACTTGTACCCTTTCCCTACCTCAGAGCCCATGAAGGCATTCCCAAGGATTGCCCCTTATTTTACTGAAGATACAGTCTGTGGGAGTTTTTCCTTTGCTATCTTAGGTGCTCCATTTGGGTGGAAATGATTTGCAATGTCTTAAAACTACATCTTTAGCATAATCCCACTGCCCCTGTGTCATTTCAAGATGTGAAGCAGATCCTATCAGTTTCCAGCTTAAAATACTCAAAAGTTTCCCATCAACCTCAAAATCGAACTCAAATTCTTTATTCCAGTCTAGTTTCTCACAAGATCAGTCTCCTCCTTACCTCTCTGACCTCATTTCCAATCACTCTGCCTTGCTCTCTACATCCCAGAGCCCTTTTGCTCCTCAGACACACAAGCTTATTCCCCATGAGGGCTGATGCCTGGAATAACTCAGAGAGATCTTCCCTGTTCTCCAATCTAAAGCAGTCACCCAATCACTCTGTCTTATCATGTTATCTTAATAATCTTCCCATCATGTATCATGATCTGGTACCATTGTTATTTATATATCCATTTGTGTTCTGTCTCCTCCATTAGACTGTAGTCTGTGAGAGCAGAACTGTTATCTACTTCTTTACTGCTCCACCCCTAGTATGGAGAGCAGTCCCCGACACACTGGTAGTCAGTAAATATTTACTGAGTGAAAGAGTGGGAAGAATGGGAGGAAGAGAAGGATACAAAGGCAGAGTTATGAAAACAGCATTTTGCTTTGGACACAGAAAAATGTGAATTTACATTGTGCTTCAATCGCTAATTAGTTTTATGATTCCATGGATTTCTCAAAGACTCAGATCCCTAAAATCTAAAACAAGGAGGGAATATCATCTTTCTCCCACTACACGGGGGATGATTAAATGAGATGATACATGCTAAAGCATTTAACAAAAAAATGGACATATAGAGGTTTCCTTTTCTCCCACTCTAGCTCTCTCCTTCCTTCTTTCTCCCATTTCTCCTCCTCTAATTTATATGATTGCCAGGTTAACTGTGATGCATGTCTGCTCAAATGTGGACCTTCTATCTGTATCTGATGATGCTTCTGCCTTCTGTGGTTTATAGCTACACTAGGATAGCTTTGCTCCTGTTGTCATTTCAATTCTATATAAATCTGCCTGTATATGAAAAGATTCATTCTGATTCATTGCTCTCTTATAAGACAAGTACAGGTAAAAAGAAACAGCAAAGGGAAAAGGCTTCCTTCCGAATCTCTTGAACCATCCTTCCTTTCATCTAAAAGTCATTCATAACAGTTCAATTAATAGTAAAATCCTCCAAACAAATGAGAATTCAGAAATTCTTTGACTTAAAAATTCCAAGGTAGAAGAGACTTTCCCTTTATTGTTATTAATATTCGATCTTTTGTGTGCTCAGTCACTAAGTCATGTGCAACTCTTTGGGACCCCATGGGCTACAGCCCTCCAGGTTCCTCTGTCCATGGGATTGCCCAGGCAGGAATGCCGGAGTGGGTTGCCATTTCCTTCTCCAGGTCTTTCTGACCCAGGGATAAACCTGGGTCTCCTGCATTGGCAGGTGTATTCTTTCTTACTGAGCCACCAGGGAAGCATTCTGTCTTTTTTTTGTCTTTTTTTTTTGAATTTTTTTTTTTTTTATTAGTTGGAGGCTAATTACTTCACAACATTTCAGTGGGTTTTGTCATACATTGATATGAATCAGCCATAGAGTTACACGTATTCCCCATCCCAATCCCCCCCTCCCACCTCCCTCTCCACCCGATTCCTCTGGGTCTTCCCAGTGCACCAGGCCCGAGCACTTGCCTCATGCATCCCGCCTGGGCTGGTGATCTGTTTCACCATAGATAATATACATGCTGTTCTTTTGAAACATCCCACCTTCACCTTCTCCCACAGAGTTCAAAAGTCTGTTCTGTACTTCTGTGTCTCTTTTTCTGTTTTGCATATAGGGTTATCGTTACCATCTTTCTAAATTCCATATATATGTGTCTTATAGTAAATTTCGGTTTTATTGCATTGTGAGCAGAGTGTAGCTTACACTATTTATACTTTCTGGGAGATACATTTTCTTTGTTTCTCAATATATGATCAGTTTTTTTGAATGTGCCATGGACAGTTGAGAAGAATACACAGTCCCTACCATTGTGGTGCAAGGGTTGATATACATCCACACGATCTATATCTACAGCCACATGACCCTAACCCTAACACAATTATGTTGTTTATATATTTTGTCTCATTAGTTATTTTTGTCTTCTTGATCTGTGTTATAATGAAAGAGGTATATTAAAGTTTTCTAAGTGTGTCTCTAACTATGTCTCCTTGCAAGTTTTGTAGCTGTTTCATAAAGATGATTGATCTTTTATTTATGCATAAATATTCATGTGTTGTAGCTTCATTGTGGATTCTAGTGTTTAACATTGAAAAGTTCCCATCTTTGTCATGTCATAGCTTTGGGACTTGAATTATTTGTTTAGTATTAGCATAGCTATCCTGCTCTTTTTCTATCTCCATTTGCCTGGTATAAGTGTATCCATTCTGTCATTTTTAGCTTTTCTGAATCATTTTGTATTAGGTGTGTCTCTCGATGCATTGCAGAGTTGGGTTACATTTTGTGAACCAAACTGAGAATCTACTTGTTTGGTAATAAATTTTCTGTTGCTGTTATGACCAATATGTTTTATCTGAACTTTATCATAATATTTTATAATTCTGTGTATTTTGATCTATATGTTATGCTTCTTTATCTATGAGATGTGTATTTCTTTGCATATGTATACTATACATATATTTCATTATTTATAAATAATATATAGTATATGGGCTTCCCAGGTGGTACATTGGTAAAGAATCTGCCAGTCAATGCAGGAGATGCAAGAGATGGAGGTTTGATCCTTGTGTTGAGAAGATCTCCTGGAGTAGGAAATGGCAACCCTCTCTAGGATTCTTGCCTGGAAAATTTCATGGACAGAGGAGCCTGGTGGGCTTCAGTCCATGGGGTCGCAAAGAGTCAAATGTGGCTGAGTGACAGAGCATACATACACATATATAGTATATATTCAAGCATATGTATGTGTTGGTATACATTTCCTATTTTTGGTATTTAGGAAAATGTATATTTTTGTTTTAGATTAACCTTTGCATTTATACCTTTTAAAAGTCTTTATTCTCTCCTTTTCTTATTTGACCATTTACTTCTTGATGTTTCAGAGATTTTTGTTTTGTTTTGTACCAATTAATGCATGTGTGTGTGTGTTAAGTCACTTCAGTTGTGTCTGACTCTTTGTGACTCTATGGACTGCAGCCTGCCAGGCTCCTCTGTCCATGGGATTCTTCAGGCAAGAATACTAGAGGGGGTTGCCATTTGCTTCTCCTGGGGATCCTCCTGACTCAGGGATCAAAATTAAACCCCGCCTCTTATGTCTCCTGCATTGGCAGATGGGTTCTTTACCACTAACACCACCTGGGAAGCCCATCAATTAATGTTACCTGTTCAAATAACAATGAGTTTTTTCTATTTTTGATCTTTCCTTCACCAACATCCTCCCCAAATTTGCATTATTTTACTTTGTCACAATATATAACATTTATATATTATTGTTCCACTCTTGTCTCCACCTTTGCTTTATTCTTATATATATTAATACATATACCTCATATACCTATTTTATAATGCTCACTTTAGTTCTTTTGCTGAATTTTCCCCAGTCATCCTTCTGTTGAATAAAACTCATCCCTAGTAGGTTCCTCAGGAAGGCCTGGAGGGCTCAGTGCTCCTCAAGTTCTTGTATATAAAAAACTGTTTATATATTTGTTGATATTTGAAGGACAGCTTGGCTGGATATAGAATCCTTACTTCACATTTTCATTCACTGAGGTTTCTAAAAGTGCTGCTCCATTAATGTCTCGCTTTAATGCTAATTTTGAAGGGAATTGTTAATTTAATTACTTTCCCTTTGTAAATATTTTATCTTGTCTGTCTGAAGATCACAAAGAATTTATCTTTGAAATCTAATAGCTTTACTAGGATATGCCTCAGAGTTAATCATTCTCGTTTAATCTTCCCAGGTATTCAGGGAGCTACTTCAATGTGTAGATTCAGATGTTTTTCTATCTCTGGAAAGTGAATTATAATTTTAATTATTTTTAATTATTTCTCTTCCATTACTTTTTCTTCTTTATGTAATCCAATAATGTGGATATTATTACCTCTCTGCCAGTCTTCCTCTTCTGTTACTCTTTGGCTTTATTTTTTACTTCATTCTTTATGTCATTTTTAACTTCTTGCTTGTTTTATCACCTTTGTTTAATGCCTTTTATTAAATTTTCATTGAAGTCTACTCCACCTTGGGCTCTTGCAATGCATTTACTCATTGCTAAGAAAATTTTATCTTTTCCTTCCACTTCTTTCCTAAGTTCAATCTCCTCTTACATTTTTTCCTATTTTTGTCCATGTGCCAAACTCAGCCCCACCTGAGTTCGCCTGATGGTAGTTAATTAAATGGTGGATCAGGCAAGCCCTGAGGGCAAGGTTGCTGTGGTTCGGTCCCTAGTGGCCAGTGAGAATGGCCAGAAACCTTTCTCGGCAGGCTCTGCGCCTACGTTACAAGAAGCGCCAGAACCAGCCTGGGAAAATGCCTAGCCGGTTTCTTTTTTCCCCATTACCAGTGAGCAAGGCATGAAAGTACGAATGGAAAGTAACAGTGAGACAGGGACAGGCAAAAAAAGAGAGACAAACGACGGGAATTCAGGCGGTGCCATTCAAGGGCAAGGGAGGCGAGAGGCTGAGGCTTACCAAATTCTGCAAGGTTCTGGATGGTTCTACCAAGGATAGTACCCAGGGTAGAGTCTTGTGGCAGAAAGAATCAGAGACAGACAGAGGTCGAGAAAGCAAAGTGAGCAGTTATTTGAATTAAAGTACGTCCCCAGGGGAGAGGAGGCAGTCTCAGTTTCCTAGCTGCGCTGTGTTTCTTTGGCTGTCAGGTTACTGTTCTGCCCGTAGTCCGAGTCCCCGGTCGGGAAAGAAGACTCCTCGAAACAATGCAACTCGCAATAGGGGAATTTATTACTGACTCGAGCCAGGGCCTCCCGCCCTCACCAAGTGTGTGAGGACGAAAGGCCCCGAGCCCCAGTTCTCTCAGGTATTTATTAGGTCAAAATAAGCAGCAGGTAGTTGGCGCAATCGGATTGGTTACACAGTGGGTAGTTGGCGTAAGCTGATTGGTTACACAGTTGCAATGTAATTTTTGTTGGCCCAACGTGGGGCTTTCAGCTTTCCCCTGATAGGTTCCCTTTTTTCTGGCTAGGCATATGTTGATTGGCTGGCTCCAGGAGGCCTGATAATTATGTTACCCCAGGAAACCAGGCCTACTCCTAATCTAGGCTGCCTGCCATGGCATTAGCCATGACAGCCTCACATTTCCCCCCTGTCTGTTGTTCAAGTAGAGGAATCTTCCTCTTCACCCTGTGAAATTGACTGATATTGTTGTCTCAATACCATAATTTGGATGGTATTTAGGCTCTCCCTAATAAATGAGACCAGACAGTTTAAAATGCATGGACCAAAGGTCAGTAACAATATTAATATTATGAGTGGACCCAGGAGGGTGGAAATCAAAGTGGTCAACCAGGGGGAGCGCTGAAACCAAGATTTAAACCAGCCTTGTTGGGCTTTTTGTTCTCTCTTTCGCTGGGCTAGTCCCTCTCTTACTTTCTGGAGAGATTTTTGTACCACCCCTGAATGGTCAATATAGAAACAGCATTTTTCTCCCAGTGCTGCACATAATCTTCTTTGTTGTAGAAACAATAAATCTAAACCTCTCTTATTCTGTAACATTACTTCAGCCAAGGAGCTCAAGGATTCTTGGAGGTGTGAAATGGACTGTTCCCGTGGTTTCGCAACCCCAAGCAGCGCAATAAAAAGAGTCAACTCTCCCACATTTTTCAATTTGATTTCGATCCCTTCCTCCCCCCGGGCAGACATAGACAGGCACCTGTTCGTAGTACTGTGGGCCTTTTCGCTCAGTTACGGGTGAACAGACCGAAAGAGCCGTGGGCAAAGAACTTGGTCAGTTGGTGGGGACCAAACCCATTACCGTCAGCTGCCAGCATGCACAAATCAAAGGTCAGTACTGGCCACCATGTCCCTTTGGGGGCCACGTTGGAGCTCGAATTAAGCACTTCTCCAGTCTCAGGATTGTAGATCACCCAAGTCAGGTTAGCTGGCTGATGGGGGTTGTGGCTGGTTGCTCCTGGGCTGATGAAAACTGTTATCAGCAGGAGAGTTAAGAGGGCTCCCGTCATACGAGTTTCAGTTTCAAAGGATTTGACGGGTGAGGTCTTGTCTCCCATTCTGCTTGCATCTTCTCCTGTTCTTCCGGGGTGGCTTGCCGCACGTGATTGCAGTGAACCTAGGGCCCGATCCCGTCGACCTTAACAGCAGTAGGAGTGGTAAGGACAACAACATAAGGGCCTTTCCATCTAGGTTCTAATGCTTTAGATTGGTGTCGTTTTACCCAAACCCAATCACCTGGGCCAATATTATGTGAGGAGATGGTCCCCTTGCTTGGACCCTCGTGTATCTCTCGAATTAATCTCTAAACATGGCTATGTACCTTACTTAATGCCATCAGTGTTTGCTGAAATTGTCCCAAGGTAGGGGGTGGTAGGCATTTTCCCTCGAATATAGGACACACAGGAGGGGGGTCTTCCATACAGAATCTCAAAGGGGGTAAGATTCAGCTTATAAGCGGTGTTACATGCTCGAAAGAGCGCGAAGGGAAGGAGGGTCACCCAGTCCCCGCCAGTCTCCATTGCCAACTTTGTCAGAGTTTTTTTTAGGGTTTGATTCATTCTCTCAACCTGTCCGGAGCTCTGGGGATTATATTCACAATGTAACTTCCATTTTGTCCCCAGAGCTTGGGCCAGCCCTTGTACAATCTGGCTCACAAAGGCAGGTCCGTTATCAGAGCCCATAGTCACTGGCAGCCCATACCTAGGCACTATCTCCTCTAAGATCCTTTTAGCAACCACTGTTGCTGTCTCTCCCTTAGTGGGGAAGGCTTCTACCCACCCCAAGAAGGTATCTACCAGAACCAACAGATAGCAATACTCGTACTTGCCTGGCCTTACCTCAGTGAAATCTATCTTCCAGTGTTGTCCTGGCTCTTCCCCTCAGTACCTCGTTCCAGTGTGCTGCCTTTTCCCTGTCCTCATCAGCTGGCACGCTTTGCAAGCCTGGATTATCTCTCGTACAGTTGCATTTTGTCGAGGGAACCTCAGGCAGGCCGTCTGGAGAAGTGTCAAGGTCTTTTTCTCTCCCAAGTGTGTAGTTGTGTGCAGGTGTTCACATAGGTGATGACCCAGGATGGCAGGCAATATCAGGTTGTTGTTTTGATCTTGGTACCATCCATCTTTGTCATCCTTCTGGAGGGTGGTATCTTCGTTGATCCAAACGAGGTCAGGGAGGGAATAGTCGGGGACTGGCGGCAGAGTCCCCATACCAGGAGGTGGAAGTCCCATGGCTAATATGGGGGCGGCGTAGTCCCGGCTGGCCGCTTTTAGTAGGGCCCGTCTGAGTGTCTGGAAAGCCTGTTTCATTGGCTCAGTCCAAGTCCAGTTTGGGGTCTCTTTACTTTTCTCATATAAGGGCCGGGCCTTCTCAGCAAACCCCATGATCCACAGTTTACAATATCTAACAGTCCCCCAAAACTCTCTCACCTGGCGGGGGTCTTGGGCTCTGGTATCTGCAATATTGTTTCCTTCATGGCCTGAGTTAGCCACCTTTGCCCCTGCCTGATCTTATACCCCAAATAGGTGACCTCTTGCCAGGATATTTGCGCCTTCTTTGCACTAGCACAATATCCCAAGGTGCCTAAAGTCTGTAAGAGGTCACCGGTGGCATGGCTGCACGCCTCCTCTGTGGTTCCAGCCAACATAAGGTCATCCACATATTGCAGCAGGATGACCTGTGGGTGGCGAGTCTGATATTCATAGAGGTCTTCACTCAAAGCCTCATTAAACAAGGTAGGGGAGTTTTTGAACCCTTGTGGGAGGTGGGTCCAAGTTAGTTGTACTACCGGTTGGCCTTCCCCCTCAGTCCACTCAAAGGAAAATATTTCTTGGCTCTGGGCCACCAGGGGTAGGCTGAAAAAAGCATCTTTCAAGTCCAACACAGGGTACCAAGTGTACTCAGGCAGCAGACTGTTTAGGAGGGTATACGGGTTGGGGACAGTAGGGTGTATGTCACTCACCCACTTGTTGACTTTTCGTAGGTCCTGGACAGGTCTGTAATCCGTACTCCCTGGCTTCTTCACTGGTAGTAAGGGGGTGTTCCAAGGGGATTGGCACCGCTTGAGAATTCCGGCATCCATGAACCATCGAATGTGGGGAGTGATTTCCCGCCGAGCCTCCTGGCTCATAGGGTATTGCCTCACCCTCACAGGAGTTGCCTTGGCTTTTAGTTCGATGATGACCAGATGTCTCTGTTTAGCCAGTCCCATTCCTGCTGTTTCTGCCCATGCCAACGGGTATTTGTGGACCCACGGTTGTATATCTGGTGCTATAACCTCTGAGGGCTTAGGCACAAAAAGTCTGTATTCATCTCTTAAAGCTAGAGACAAGACATGTATCAGCTGTCCAAGTCCATCCATGACTGACATTCCCCCAGGGTCAAAATGGATCTGAGCATTAACTTTAGTCAAAAAGTCCCGACCAAGTAGAGGGGCTGGGCATTCTGGTATCACCAAAAAAGAATGGGACACCTGATGGGTCCCAGATTTACTTTCCATTCCGTGGTCTAACAATATCTTTTTGTCCCCGTGGCTCCCTGCACCAAGCTGGTTTTCTTAGACATTGGTCCCAGTTTTTGATTTAAAACAGAGTGTTGGGCGCCAGTGTCCACCATGAAGCCAACAGGTTTCCCTTTCACATGTATGATTACCCAGGACTCGGGGAGGGGTGCCGAGTCTTGACTCCCCTAGTCACTGTCTTCCCCCACATATAGAACTCGAGTTCCAGGGGAAATTCTCTCTCTCTGGGTTGTTCCTCTCTTCGGGTCTCTCTTAGGGCACTCATTTTTTAGTGCCCCCATTCTTTGTAGTAAGCACACTGATCTTTCTTTAGGGCCTGCCTTTTTGGTCTCTCTTTTTCTCCCGACGAAGTCGTTCCTCCCTTTCTTCTGGGGTCTCCCTATTATTAAATACCTTTTCAGCTGCTTTTAGTAAGTCTTGTATTGTCTGTTCTCTTAACCCCTCTATCTTTTGTAATTTCTTCCTAATATCCAGGTCTGCCTGATTCACAAACACTAGTAGAACTGCAGCATGTGATTCCTCAGCCTGGGGGTCCATAGGTGTATATTGCCTAAAGGCTTCCATTAGCCTCTCTAGGAAGGCTGACAGGCTCTCAGTGGGCTCTTGCCTTACTAAATTTACCTTTGCCAAATTTGTTGGCTTTTTAGCTGTGGCCCGCAGGCCAGCCATTAGAGTCTGGCGGTACACTCGGAGATGCTCCCTACCTTCCACTCGCTCAAAATCCCAGTTAGGCCGCAACAGAGGAAACCCCTCATCCACGAGATGAGGCTGGGCGGTTGGTCTCCTGTCGGCCCCCGGGACCTGTTTCTGCGCCTCTGCCAGGATTTGCTCCTGTTCTTCTGTGGTGAGGAGCACCTGCAACAGCTGCTGACAATCATCCCAGGTGGGGTTATGAGTGAACAAAATGGGAAAAGGGCCAGTACTGATAGGTTTGCTCTCCGTCCGGGTTAGCTGGTCCCACCCGGACGGGGAGTGCCTGTACAGTAGATGAAGGTAACTCTGGGTCCCCATGATCTTGCTCACCCCTATTTCCTCTATTCCTTCTCCGGGGTCAGGATTCCCTTGTCCCTTCTGATTCATAGGCGGGCGGGCTCTTCCCCCCGGGGGAACCTGCAACGGAGGAGGGGCATATGGCGGGGGCCTAATTTCCGTCTCCAAGTCAATCAGGTTCCTGTCCGAGGATTCCTGCAAGACCGGTTTTGGGCCCTTATTCTTTTTGGCTTCCTCTGGGGCAGTGGGAGTTTTCATAACCAGGGCCTGTACATTAGGAGAATCAGGGAGTTTGTGAACAAAAGGTTTTAACCATTTGGGCAGATCTTCTACTAGATCTTGCCAGACCATAACATATGGGACTTGGCTCGGGTGGCCCCAGGGATCAGGAGCCATAACTTTTTCTTTCACCGCCCGAATAATGGAAGGTTGAAAAGTCTCCTCTGGAGGCCATCCAACTTGGAAGGCAGGCCACTCTGCAGAGCAAAAGGTTATTAATTTACTCTTTGTAACCAGTAGCGTCAGATCAAATGCTCTAGCCCTGACATCTGAGAAATGATCAGTCATGAGAGAGAGGGGTGGATTCTCCTTGCCCCATAGCGAGAGTCAGAAGAAAGTCACTGAGAATTACCACCAATAAATCCTATCGGGAGTGGTGGCGGCCAGGAGGTTGGGCTTGTGGTATGCTTCATGGAACTATTTGAGTGCCTTAGTCGTTGCACGGAAGTTTTCTTGCTGGGGGTGGGCACCCTAAGGGTTTCTAGCCCGTTCCGTGACCCCCTTATCCTTTCACGGGAGTCTTCCAGTGGCAGGCGCTCTATCGGCTCTTAAGTGACTGTCCCGTGCCCACACAGACGGGTTTTTATTTGGCCAGATTCTTGGTTTAGAATAAGAGAAAAAAGAAAAGAGTTTCACCTTCTCGGGCTCCCGTTACTGGGGCTGACTTGTTGGGAGGCCTTCAGAATCTGCCAGGGAGTAGCCCTGGCTGGGACTCGTCAGTTGCCCCGACAACTGTCTGCCTGTTCACTGAAACTCCCAGAAACAGAAATGAGGCTCCAAGGCTTTATAAGAAGTAGACAACGACACACCAGAGAACAACGAGACAGGAGACAATGCTGGCAGTTATACAGAAAAACACACAGACAGACACACATCGGCCGACAACACAGATCCTCTGGAACAAGGGTCACCTTACAGTATGGAGTCCACTGTTTCCCAGATTCGGGCTTAGGAGAGGAGGTCTCCTTCCTGCAGAGCTGGCTGCCTTCCAGCGCGCTCGCTGGCCTCAGCCTCACGCCAGCCGGAACGGCCTGTCTGTTCCCTCATGGAAAGCTTTCCCTAACGCCAGACACCTTCCTGCCTTTTAGCAGGGCCTCGGATTTACTCTGGTCTTTCTGCGCCAGACACCTTCCTGCTTCACAGCAGGGCCCCGGATTTACTCTGGACTTTCTGTGCCAGACACCTTCCTGCTTCACAGCAGGGCCCCGGATTTACTCTGGACTTTTCTGCGCTAGACACCTTCCTGCTTCACAGCAGGGCTCCGGATTTACTCTGGACTTTCTGTGCCAGACACCTTCCTGCTTCACAGCAGGGCCCTGGGTTTACTCTGGACTTTCCTAGACCTGCCTGAGCACCGGTGCTATTACCTGTCCTTTTTCCCCTTTGTTCCAAAGAGCGTTCTTCCCCTGTCAAGGGATCCCGGACGAGCCCCCAAATGTTCTGCCCGTAGTCCGAGTCCCTGGTCGGGAAAGAAGACTCCTCGAAACAATGCAACTCGCAATAGGGGAATTTATTACTGACTCGAGCCAGGGCCTCCCGCCCTCACCAAGTGTGTGAGGACGAAAGGCCCTGAGCCCCAGTTCTCTCAGGTATTTATTAGGTCAAAATAAGCAGCAGGTAGTTGGCGCAATCAGATTGGTTACACAGTGGGTAGTTGGCGTAAGCTGATTGGTTACACAGTTGCGAGGTAATTTTTATTGGCCCAACGTGGGGCTTTCAGCTTTCCCCTGATAGGTTCCCTTTTTTCTGGCTAGGCGTATGTTGATTGGCTGGCTCCAGGAGGCCTGATAATTATGTTACCCCAGGAAACCAGGCCTACTCCTAATCTAGGCTGCCTGCCATGGCATTAGCCGTGACAGCCTCACAGTTACATGAGATGCAGAAATGAAGAGATGAATATTCAGTTGTTTGGGATGGATTTGGGCATCTTTTCCCCTGATTTTCATCCCAGCTCCACCTTACTGAGTGGAGGAAGGATTTTGGTTCTCACTTAATCCGTGATCAGAAGGGCCATGGCCTCAGTGCATGATGGGAACTTCTTATGTGCAAGGCTAATTTTATTGTTATGAGGGCATAGTGAGCACAAGGTTACGTTCAGATGCTAGAGAGTCCCAGACGCTTATCACCCAAAGTGTATGGTTTCCTGTCAGTCTGGAGATGCCTGCTTTTTCTTTGTCTGCACAAGGACCCAGGTTGTTTATCAGATGCATAGTTTCCTCCCATTTGCCGCTCCCTGGTCTCCCCACCCCACCCCACCCCCCTGCCCCGCCCCGCCCCCGCATTGGTTTCTTTCTCCTCCTATCTAGATAACTGCCTGCTTGAACAGTCTTATGTGAGGTAGCCGTCCTTAAATTAGAAATTGGGCCTTTAAGTCAGTTATACTTAAAAAGTCTCTGCCTTATAGTCCTTGCCTCAAAATACTGGTAGTATTTTCATATTTAGGAATGTCCAGTCTTTGTAGTGACTGATCCAAATACCTCCCAGGCCTCTTTGCCAGTCCTCTTCTTTCTTCCCTGCTTTCATCTGGATCCGCCTTTGCTCTCCAGTTTTCCAATGGGACAAGGGACTGATGGGAGCATGAGGGATTATACTGAGGAGTTTGTTGATTTTTCTCTTCCTATTTGTGATTACTTTGTTGCTAGAACATCCTCTATCTTGAATTACTGCTGAGGGTATGGGCTATGCAGAAATTCCATAATTATGAAATTATTTTGTATCATTTGGGGAGGAAATTTCCGGGAGACTGAACTACTACACAGTTTACATTATCTTTAGTCTGAAGTTAAAAAATGTGATGAACAGAATTTGCTAGATTTGATGTAATCTGATTTATTAATTACTTCCTTTATGATGAATGCTTATTGTTTTTGTGTGTTTTGCTCATGCTAAGGCCATGAGGATATTCTATTATGTTTTATTTTATTCAATGAACATTTTTTTTTACCTCTCACATTCAAAATTGCAGTTTGCCTAAAATGGATTTTCTGTTGTGTGAGAGAGGGGATCTATACTCCTTTTCGTCTTCTCCTCCTGCCCCTTTCAGTCTCCTCTTTCTTCTTTTTCAAGTGAATATCCAAAGAACTTAGCACCATTTATTGAAAGGTTAATCCTTTTCCTTACTCCACTGAAATATCACCTTTGTCAAATATCAGGTGGCCACGTGTTTGGTATTTGTATAAATTCTCTTTTCTGTTCTGTTCTTTTATTTGTCTTTCTGCATCACCCTAAGAAAGCAGTACTCACTGACATATCCCACTAATTCTTTTGGGGGAGGGGAAGTTGGGGAGAAGGATGGCAAGAGAAAGTGAACCCAAAAATGCTGGTATGGTGTTCTCATTCACTTTTTCAAAGCTTCCTGTTTGGCAATAATTTTAAAATTACAGATAAGTTATAATAATAAAAATATTAAAATAGTACAAAAACAACTGTACACTTTTACTCCTAAATACCTTCAGTTCAGTTCAGTTCAGTTCAGTCACTCAGTCATGTCCAACTCTTTGCGACCCCAGGAATCCTTAGGCTACATTTATTAAGACTAAGAATATGCTTTTATGTTAATAACTAGAACACAATTATAACTTCAGTAAATTTACCATAAGATTTTTATTTAATTTATAATTTATATTTCAATGATATCAATTGATCTGAAATTCTTCATATCACTTCCAGTATCCAGTCTAGGGTCTGGTTTTGCTTTCAATTGTCATCTGTCCGTATATTTTAAGACATCGACAGTTTAAAGTATTCAGTCTCCCTCCCTCCTTTTTCAAATAGGACTTGCCATATCTTTGGTTTGTTTGGTGTTTTTCATCATTATACTCAGGTTACATATTCTTGGCCACAATACCACATATGTGTTATTTCCTTATTGAGGTATTACTTCCTTATTGGGATAGCTATAGAAAGTTCTTCACTTCAGTTTTTAGAAGTTATTATAAACTATGGACAATATACTTTTATCTTTGATATAGGTGGCTTTTATCCCAGTTTATCATTGTTTCTTTGAGTTTGCTTGTAATATTTTTGCCTTGCAAACCTTTTTGGTTTCTATGTAGTCAAACTTAAACAGTCTTTTAGTAATGCATCTGAATTTTTAGTTATAATTAGAGAGGAATTCATTTGTATTTTCTTCTAGTATTCATAGTTGGTGACTTTTTTTTTTTGCCTTAATTGAATCTCTGATTCATTTGGAGTTCATATGAATGTATATATGTATACTGAATGAGCCCAATTCTACCTTTTTCCAAATGGCTACTCATTTGTCTAGCATTTACTTAAAAAAAACAACAACAGGATTATCAAGTTTGAAGTTATTTGAGATATTATCTTTATCATATACTATATTTTTCTATGTAGCTGAATCTATTTTTGAATAGTCTGCTCCACAGGTCAGGGAATTTTTTTGTGAAAGGCCAGATTGCAAATAGTTTTGGCTCTGTGAAACCTATGAGTCTCTCTGGATTGTCTCTGTTCCAATAAAATTTTATTTACAAAGAGATGGTGAATCGTATTTGGCCTGTGAACTGTAGTTTGGAATCCTCTGGTCTGTTCTACTGCATTATTTTGTCTGTACATTCATGAGCCAGTGCCACAGTGTGTTAATTATAGAGGCTTTGTAGTTTGTTTTTATATCTGATAGGGCTAATCTCCACTTGGAACTCAATCTCTTTCTGGTTTATTTTTCTGTGTGAAATTTGCATCAACTTGCGAGGTTAAAAACAAAAATTCATCAGAAATTGTTTCAGAATTACATTAAATTTAAAGCCAAATCAGTTTAATTCTGTATCTTGTTTGTCTCCCCCCGCCCCCGCCCTTTTTTTAAATCTCAGTTGCTTTTGGTACTTAAGAAACTATGTACTTTTATTGTAAAGTTTCCTATTGTGTGAATACTGTTTATACTGCCCTTAATCTCCTTTTTGCTTTCTTATCCCTCTAGTCTCTGATCTTCGGTTTTAAATAGAACCTGTTGACTCTTCCCATGACCTATACATCAGTCAATGCTGATATTCTATTTTCTTAATTTTTGGTCCCTTCTCCTCCCATTTAAAAATCTGCATTCTCCCTACTTCATCAGAATTAGTAATATTTACATATTATTTTTTAATCTATATTCCCATCTTGTTTTAGTCCTTGCTGTACAATTAAAAATATGCTAAATCCTTATTGTATATCCTTTTAAAGAACTTTCTTTCAGTCATCTTTGTTTGAATGAAGATCATGCTTTAATAAGTTTCTCTGGGAGAGTACATATGCATGGTATCCTCTCAGTGAATGAAAGAAATAGTAAAAAATACTTTACTTTTTCAGTTCCTATGATGTGATTCTTTTTTTCCATTCTAAGATAGAGAAAATGGTGAATTATTCCAAACAGTAATAGAAGTAATAGTGCGTTCTGAGAGCATTTGCAGCACCTAGGTGAGCTTCTTCAATTAGCCGACTCTGCATGTCTTGTGGCCCTGGGACCATTCAGAGTTCTTTTGCTTCACATAAATTTAACTCACATTACATGCGTATCAAGCAGGGGCAACCAAACAAATATTTTTAGAATGTTAGCTGTTCAGGGGTAAAAAATAACACAAAACTATACAAGTCCAAGGCCAACATAATGCAGCATATGAATATCTTAGGTAGTGGTTCTAATGCATAGTAAATAGTGCTCACTTAGCATGATGTAAAATTCTGATACTAATTTTCAGTAATTTCCCTTTTTTAACTCCTGTGACTATCTATGGAGAGTCTCTGGTGTGATGTGTCTTCTGCCAACATGACTGGTACAGCATTATCCACACGAACATTTTTACATGCTAGGTCCGGCCATGGAGCATGAATGATTCTTTTCCTTATGTTCTATTCCCTGGGCCCCCTATTATGAGATTACAAGTGAAAGCTTTGGAGATATGTTGCTTCTGGGGAAGAATCAGATGTAAAGAGAAGGTGTGATATACCTTAGAGACAATGAAGTGAAAAGAAAGAAAAAAAATAAGAGATGAAAGTTAAGGAGCCCAGTAAAATGAAAGCGAAACTAGACACGCAACCATTCTTTTGCCAACCTTCTCATCATCCATTATGGAAATGCCACTGAAAAGAGGATAATGGACAGAAAGAGATGCTCCTAAACATTAAACACTATCCAAAATAAAAGTAGGACTAGAAAAGAATCAGACCACAAACATGCAGAATTACTACAGTAAAGTCAGAAAGTAGAAGTTTTGGCTGATGGAAAGGCTCTTCACAAAATCAAACATTCACTGTTTTTTCTAATAATTATCTCCATTCCATAGTGTTCAATAGTGTTTTTCTTTTTCTTTATTTTTTTTTTTTTACTATCAGTCATATCAGAAGCCTTGACAATTCAGGTGTGTCTAAATATGCCTTATAAATAATAAATAGCATCTCCAGAATCTCTGTCTAGTTCTATTAATAAAACATATGACTGGTTCTCAGAAAGTAGCAAATTCTATAATAACTTCCACATATTGTCTTCTCCAATTTTAATTTTCCCAGATTTGAGTCACCATCCTTTTCCTACAGTTTTGTCAAGCAGGAAGTTGTAGCCAAACATTCCATTCTGTTGAAAATATCTTCAGAAGAATTTTGCCTTCTTGAAGTTAAGGCACTATTTCTGTGGACTGTCAGAAATTGTTATGTTCTAATGTTCTAATGGAAGATTGAGAATTTCTTCCGGCCAGATTCTATGCACTAGAGAACCAATAAAGCAGAACAGCCAAATGCATATCAAAGCATCATTATTCACGAAGGCCCAATAACTCATAAAGCATAGAATTCTTTGGGTAATGTTCAAATGGAGAGCACTCAGGAACATAACTAATAGTTTCTCCAACCTCCTCCTAAATTTCGACCAAACAGAGAACTTGGCATAAACTTGCAGAGGGACTTGGGTATGAATGGATTCAGAGCTCACTTATTCAGTTACTTAAGCGGAGGACCATTGTCTGTCCTAAAAATCTCAGGTTCTAGCAGATGGAGAGGGTCAAAAAACTAGTCCTCATGTAAACATGGCCAAATGGATGTCAGATTCTCATTAATTTTACTCATCTGAAAGGTCATTCCTGCTCTAAAGTGAATAATCAGTAACTCACAATTTTTGAAAAATAACTTTAACATTCTCCATGTTTTGAAGGCAGAAAAAAAACTCTCTTATAAAGAAACATGAAAAAGAAGGGCCAAGTGTTTCCTACTAATACATTCTTAGTAGTTGTTATCATGAGTAAAAACATGAACAATGAGTAGTCAGAACCACACATATCAGTTGGTTCTGAAATAAACTGTAGAGTAGCAAGCCACCAGCAAAAAATAAAAAAATAAAGTCAAATATTCCACTCTGCCCTTGAGAATTCATGGAAATAAATTCCTTGAGTTTTCATGGAAAAAAAACTTTATTTCCTTTAGATGATCCAAAACCCACTTATTTCTTTTCCTAAACTGTGACTCTGAAAGGGTAGGGATAGGTAGTCTTTCATCTCTCATAGCCTGGCTGAAAATGCAACCATAATCAAGAACCATCTTCAGTGGATGGAAATGACCACTTTAAATATTTAAAGACTACATTGCCCCAGATTAGCAGCAATGGATATATTGCTGACATACTGACTTAGCCACCTCTCCAATGGAAAGTTTAAAGGGCACTGTTGGAGTGTTGAGGAGCAGTTGTTCTGATTAGCCTGTGTTTGCACATGATGGCCTTTCCCATATGCCAGATTGGCTGGGGAAATGGAGCAAGGACCCTCGAGATCTGAGATAAAACTGGACTGCAGCAGGCTGTGAGCTGGATTCCTTCCTCCACCCTAATCAATGAGTTGTCATGGCTACCAGCTATGGAAGACTGAAATGGAGGCCAGAAGCTAAAACATGCAAAACAAGAAATAAAATCTGTCCACAAGACCAGAGTGATTCTAGGGATAACAGCCTGAGGGTTCAAATGAAATCTGATTTAAATCTAAGAGAAATTCCACCTCATTTTATGCCTACTATTTTATACTGTCCCCAGATTTCCTTTAATAACATCAAGACTCTGATAGGCTAAGAAAAGTGGTCTTGGTTCCTGCTTGCTAGCCTTTGTCCTAAGAGCCCAGAGTTCTTACCTGCTCAGTTGTAAAGCACCTGACTCCTTTAGGGAGAAGTTAACAACACTAAAATTTGGAACCAGAGTGACCCTGGCTGGCCTCTTTAAGACCTTTCAAACATCTCTGCTCAGGGCATTTCAAGCACTTGTACAGAAAGAAAAAGATAGAGGATTTGATTCTGAAGGATGAGTTTTTAAAGCTGCATGTATACACAAAAGCATGGAGAAGGAAATGGCAATCCACTCCAGTGTTCTTGTCTGGAGAATCCTATTGACAGAGGAGATTGATGGGCTACCGTCCATAGGGTCACAAAGAAGTGGACACAACTGAAGTGACTTAGCAGCATGCATACCAAAGCATTTCACAATGGGAAATGTAAATGGTGACTATGTTAACTTACTTGATCAAAAAGTGTTTTGTAAACAATAAAGAGCTTACTATTAATAACTCAAAACACCAATAACAGCAAGACTCTTAATTCTGATTGCTAACGGATTGGTTAATTAGCAGATATGGCCATCCACTGTAGAGTAAATCTCCTTTTGCTCTGAATACCATGCATTTATATTTTTGCTTTTCCAACATTTTGTCTTTGATATAGAAACTTTATGGACCCCCCAAGAGATGCTACTACTGGACAAGCATCAGCCATAAGTCTAGCTTTTAATTACTAAATAAATATTTTTGGATCATTTACAGTGCATCAGAGTGACAGGCAGCCTGGTATAGATTTGATCAACCTTGACTGATCAATCAAGCAAAAGATTGATCAATCTTTTGCTCTAAGAGATATAGCTGACAATCTCCTACCATATAAATTTTCCCAAAAGTTCTATTATACTTTTGACTCAAAGATTCTGCAAAAGTAGCATTAGAGGAACTCTTTTCTCCACCATTGAATCATTTACCCCAGAATTTAGAAAATGATCTTATCTTCCCTGATAGTGCAGTTGGTCAAGAATCTGCCTGCAATGCAGGAGACCTCGGTTTGATTCCTGGGTTGGGAAGATCTGCTGGAGAAGGGATAGGCTACCCACTTCAGTATTCTTGGGCTTCACTGGTGACTCAACTGGTAAAGAAGCCACCTGCAATGTGGGAGACCCGGGTTCGATCCCAGGGTTGGGAAGATCCCCTGGAGAAGGGAAAGGCTACCAACTCCACTATTCTGGCCTGGAGAATTCCATGGACTGTATAGTCAGTCCATGGGGTAGCCAAGAGTCAGACACGACTGAGTGACTTTCACTTTAACTTAGAAAATGAGAAACAACAAGTGAGACATTCCTTATGCTCAGTTGATATAATGAAAAGAACTGCTTCTTTTTTCTTATTTTCCATCTTCAAAATGAATGTCCTATGACATTTTAAGCCTTCAATTAGAATTAAAGTTCTTTGGAGCAAATAAAAGAGAATTCTGGAAAATCTAATAAGAAAAGCAAAATTCTTTTTTTTTTTTTCCTTCAAGTTGCCTGTCAGAGTCTCTACCCCAAAGTAGTGTAAGTTGGAAAGACTGTTGTGTGCAAAGAGCTTTAGCTCTCAACCTAACCAACATAATGAAAGGAAGGAAATTAACCATGGCCCAGAGAAGCCAACTTGGGAAACTGGGCTGGATCTCCTAACTGATTCTCCTGTCCTCGTATATGATTTTACTGTGGGAAAAAACAGTGGGATTATTTACCTTTTTACCCAATTATCTTTTTTTTTGACAAAAGTTTTCTAAGCTTTAGGAAATTGCAAAACCTTATATTAACATGTTGAAAGGAAAAACTAATATAGCAAGAAAGAAAAAACCCATATTTTTTTTGTTTTATTTTTTCAGCTGTGTGATTCTTCATGTTTTGATTAATAAATGCTGTGTTATGCTACAGATAGTGTTAATATATATGACTGGCATTTATAAAACATTTAGTAGAATTTTGAATAAATTAAAAACATTCAATTACATACTGACAAATATTGCCGGTTAGGAGCTGATGAACTAACATGATAAATACAGGGAGGAGACTGACATAAGTAACAGTAAAGGTTATAGTCCTAAAAGTAAGACAAGTTGCTATTTTAGTAGGGTTGAGAATAAACATTGAAATAAGATTTCCTTTTTTTATATTATTTTCAATGCTAGCCTAACAAAACAGTATTTTTTTTTTAAAGCATATTTGTATTGCTTTACTAGAAACACTTGTGGGTATAGGATGAATGTGAAACTTTTTTAGAGAGGAAAGGACCTGAAATCCAAAATTATACTTTCTCAGAAACAAAAATAGGTAGTTTCTCAAAAACATACAAAGCAAAAGTTTTTAACTTTGGGTGAACATTTGGGTGAGCTTTAATGGTTCTATGAGAAAAATGTTTGTGCGTGTACATGTATATATTTTGAAGAAAGGATCTAATCTTTTATCAATCTCTCAATAAAAGCCACTTTCCCAAGAAGATGAAGAACCATATATCTAAGGCATAACTCCCTTTGCTTTAAAAAGTTCCCTGCATTTTATCAAGGTCCAATGACACCTTAGAATTAGAAAATCTGGTATTTACCAAATTCTATGTTGTGCAAATATTCATTAAATACTACATCTCTCGTTTTCCATCAGGGAGCTCTGTTTGCAGAGATGATTGAGGTATACCTTCAGGCATATATCAGAAAACAGAACCATATAACTTTAAAACCATAAAGCCCTGAGATATCATCTCATATTATTATTAAAGTGAGATTAAGAAAATGGATATGTTTAGGGTGACATGGCTGGGATGATCAGCTCAATAGTAAAAGCCGAAAGATTTTCCTCTAAGATCAGGTACAAGACAAGGATGCTGACTCACACCACTTTCAGTAAACATAGTATTTGAAGTCCTAGCCACAGCATTCAGAAAGTAAAAAAGAAACAAAAGGCATTCAGAATGGGAATAAAAAAGTAAAACTGTAACTATTTGCAGATGACATGATACTATACATAGAAAACCCTAAATATGCCACCAAAAAAATCTTTTAGAACTCATAAATGAATTCAGTAAAGTTCTATATGTACATAAAGAAGAATTAAATATTGCCATTTGCAACAATATGGATGGACCTGGAATCTAAAAAAAAAAAAGTGAACAAATATAAAACAGATAACAGACTTGTAGACACAAAGAATAAACTTGTGATTGCCAGAGAGAAGGAAATAGGGAGGTGGGTGAAATAGGTGAAAGGGATTAAGAAGTACGAACTTCTAAAGTAAGTGTCATGGGGATGTAATATACAGCATAGAGGATATAGTCAATAATATTGTAAAAACTTTATATGGTAATAGATGGTAACTAGACAACATGGTGATCATTTCATGATGTATGAAACTACTGAATGTTGTACATCTGAAACTAATATATTATAAGCCAATATAAAGCAATATTATTTATAATGTAGGCAATCCTGACTTATAGTATTATGTAATCAGATATTATATGTATAGTCATACATATATATGTGTATATATACACATATATATGTGTGTATACATATATGTACATATACAGTGTATAGCACTGTAATGGTAATAGGGGTATATATTTCAAAATTTTGAATAAATATCAAAAATACATTTTAAACATATTAATACATGTTTCAAAAAATTTTTGTTGTTGTTGTTTAGTCACTTAGTCATGCCCAACTATTTGCGACCCAATGGACTTCAACACACCAGGCTTCCCTGTCCTTCACCATCTCCTGGAGCTTGCTCAGACTCATGTCCATTGAGTCAGTGATGCCATCCAACCATTTTGTCCTCTGTCGTCCCCTTCTCCTCCTGCCTTCAATCTTTCCCACATCAGGGTCTTTTCTAATGAGGAGGCTCTTCGAGTCAGGTAACCAAAGTATTGGAGTTTCAGCTTCAGCATCAGTCCTTCTAATGAATATTCAGGACTGATTTCCCTTAGGATGGACTGGTTTGGTCTCCTTGCAGTTCAAGGGACTCTCAAGAGTCTTCTCCAACACCACAGTTCAAAAGCATCAATTCTTTGACCTTTAGCCTTCTTTATCCTTCAAAAATTTTAGAAGGATATTATTTTATTAAGTTAAGGGGAAAATAATTAAGCTGCCTTCCCACATCAGGAGACTGTATCTTCTATCCAACTCTTCATGGGAATTCTGGCCATAATTTCATCAAAAGCTCCAAACTCTTAATTTATGCTTATTATATATAATGTACCAAGGATGACATCATGCCTATTACTGATATATAGAAAACTATCCACTTCTTATGTATTTATTTTATAATCAGCAAAAGTGTAAAATTTTCTTATACAGTATTTTTGGCTTTTTTTCCCTATTGTTTTCCCTAGGTTTTCCAGTAGACCATTAAATTATCAGCAAAATTAAACACAAAATACATTGACCCTTGAGCAGTGTGGTGGTTAAGGGTACCAACCCTCTGAGCAGTTGAAAGCGTTTGCATAATTTATTACAGGCCCTTCATATGCACAGTTCCTCCATTTATGTGGTTTCTCCATATCTACAGTTCTCCATCCTTGGGTTCAACCAAGTGCAGATCATGTAATACTGTAGTGTTTACTACTGAAAAAGATCTGCCTGTGAAGTATATTGGAGCATTTCAAATGTGTGCTTTTCAAAGGTCAATTGTAAGCAAAAGAAGCAAACAAAAAGCTCCCAAAGTTAAATTTACTTCATTTTAGGCTCTTTTTTCTCTTATTTCTTATCTAATTGCAGCACTAGTAGAATAGCATTAAATGACTGAAATCATAGTGGCATCTTGTTTTATTCTTGTCCTTAATGGGGAACCACTTGCAGGACGGCAAAAAAAAGTATTGTTTTCAGTGTCCACTCCAGTCTACTACTTTGACTCTTTGTAGCTCTTCTGAGGTCTTTGGAAGAGAGCATGCTGAGTTGGATTATCAGTCTCTGTTTCAGACTTGGAGGAGTGGTGGAGGTATGCTTTCTACTATGTACCTTGAAAAGAACACTTTTAAAAAATATATTAGGAGAGTATCCTTAGATTTGTATTTTATTAAGGATTTTTAAAAATGGAGCCATTGCTGAATTTTATCTGGTCTTTTTCGATATCTGTTGAGTTGATTGATGATTCAGTTTTTTCACCTTTGGTCCACTAGTAGGATTAATTATGGTAATACATTTTCTATGGGGCTTCCCCGGTCGCTCAGCAGTAAAGAATCTGCCGGCAATGCAGGAGCTGCAGGAGACACGGGTTTGATCCCTGGGTCAGGAAGATCCCTTAGAGAAGGGCATGACACCCCACTCCAGTATTCTTGCCCGGAGTATCCCATGGGCAGAGAAGCCTGGTGGGCTACAGTCCATAGGGTTACAAAGAGTAGGACAAAACTGAAGGGACTTTGCACGCATGCACATTTTCTAAGGTTTTAATCATGTTTGCGTTACTAGATAAACCCAGAATTAGTCATTGATTTTCTTCTTTTTAATATCTCAGCTGAATTTTATTCCAAAATTTGATATCTGTGTTCATCAGTGAAATGGATCTTTTTCTGGGTTACATTTGTCAGTTTGGGGATCAGAAATATACATATATATGCCAAACGAAGCTGTATTTTTCAATATTGTACCTATTTTCTGGGACATTTTAATATAATGGACATGATATTTAGAAAATGTCAGTTGGAGATGACAGTTTGAAAGTCCTTCTCCAAAATGGTCTGTCATCTTTTTGAGAACAGTTCATAAACACGTCTTTAAATACCTTTACTAACTTATTAAGTTTGCTGTGGCTTCTTGAGCCAATCTAGCCATTTATAGTCTCCTCCATATTACCAATTCATTTAGATTTCAAAAAAATGTAGTAGAATTCATATATGAAGTTTTAATGCCCTCCAAATATTGTTTATCTACTTTCCTATTCTCATGGTGACTACTTTTATTTTCTTTGAATTGTTTTGATGGTTTTCTGAAAACAAGATTGATGAATTCAACCCAGAGAGATCATTTGATTATGGCAGGAATGTTGATAGCTTATATAGTTTGATAGATATTAAGCTGATATATTTATATTTTTAATAATTTTCAAGGAGAAACCGTAAAAGAAGGGACTGAAAGTTGTACTATGGCTATGGACAAGTGCTATATGCCACGAAAGTTTGAAAGGTAAAAGTTTGAAAGGTAAAAAAGTAACATTTATTGGATATTTATCATGTGCTGGAAACTTCCTGTGCGTTTTCATTCATAAATATTTAATTATTATTATCTTTTACTCACCATAGTACCTGCTCACAGTAAACATATGGTACACATTTTAAAAGTTCATGAATAATTTAAAAAGGATGTAATAGGCCTGCTAAACATTTTAAAAACTCGATGCTTGTCTCTCATGAAGCAAGTATGAATTCATCTACCAGTCAAAACGTGTCTTTTCTTTTCCTAGGACAAATCTTAATTATTCCAAAATATACAACTCAAAAATTTTTGTTGATGAAAAGAACACAGAATGAATGACTACAAAAGTGGCTATTATGATTTTTTTGAAAGATTTGTTAATAGAAGCTGATCTGGTAAAATGGGTCTTATATCAATAGCACTTCACATATATAGACAGAAGCCTCTTCAACTACCAGAGGGAAAACAGATTATATTGGGTTTACCCTGAGTAGGGCTGTTCATACATAATGAGGAAGTTATTCACTGATGCCAGACTGTTCCTCTCAAGGCCAGTGTTTTCACTTTAACATAGCTGCAAAGTGCATTATATCACAGAATGACTGAGTTCCAACTCTGCTAGTAACTACTTATAATCATGAGTAAGTCTTTTTCCTACTCTGTTTAGACTCAGTTTTATAAGTGTAAATTGTAGGCGTTATACTACTTTTGTCTATAATTTTCCTTCTAGTTCTAACACAAAATGCGTTCTTAAATAAAAAGTCACATGGCATTTCAGCAATAATACAGTGAAAGTTTTCTTCCAGGCAAATTCTCCGTGAATCAGTCCCTAGGTCCTTAGTAAAAAATAATCTTTACATCTTCTGCCTCCCCATAATATTTATAATTCAGCAATACTGCGGTAATGGAGAGTTTGGAGCTTAATTTCAAGGAGTAAACACTCAAAAGATATGTCCTGGTTAAACTCTTCTTTGATTTGAAACATCTTTCTTTAATCTCCTTATTAATGCTTCTCTTACTGTTATAAAACTGCACAACTCACAATAAGCAATAGGCGCCTCTATTAAGAGGTTCAGGGGGAATTAAAAGCCAAATGAAACAGAACCAAACAAAACAAATAAAAAAACCTTAATTGGGTAATGTAATTACATAATTTCACCTGCTTTCTTATTGGCCTTCAGAACTTTATGACATCTGTCACTTATCCTAGAAACCTTGAAATGTTTCTGGATAAATATGAATATCCTGAACAACTTAGAATATATGCATACACACACACATACATACACACACACAAAAAAAACACAGTTTAATTTAGGTCCACCTTTACAGATCATGTATGCACATAAAGCATACAACAAAATGACATCACCTCTGCATAACAAATCTAGGCTTAGTAAACAGATGAACTTTTTACCACATGCCAAGGGAGAAAAAGAAAAAGATCACAGACCACATGGGTTTGAAATATTCACAAATTCAAATGTCCTTGTGACTAAAGGTAGGTGGTGGCTGGCCACTTTCATCTGAGTGGCCTCTTATAATTTTCTCTAGCAAATCTGAGTTGGATCTTAGTTGAATACAATGCAATGTGTCTAGCTTTCCCCAACAAAGCAAAATTAAACACATTATTATTACATGATTTTGGAAACTGAATTCATAGCACAAAATTTTCATGAGTGGCTATACAACCCATGACTCATTCCCACATTTAATTTTTTATCTTAATAGCATCTGGCACCTAATAATGTTATGTAACTGGAGGAATGAATAACCATTAACTCCTGACCTTCATTACTTTTTAAAATAATTTGGATGGTATTTCCCCTTGTCATTTACAAGTTTCCTCTCAAGCAAGTTAGTAACTAATTATTTATTATTTTAGGCAGTAGGTTGTTCAGGAAATTCTTGTGGCAATTCAGTTTTTAATAGGAGATATCATTTGTAAAACAAACAATATATAATTCTACACTTTTGTGTTTTCGCAACTTTGGATTACTTAACATGAGAGTACACTGCATTGTTGAAGTTACTGGCTACATAAATAGTTTTGTGGTAATTCTTTGTTGTACCATCAGGTCTCTAATTTATATGTTGTGTACAATCTGTTCTAGTGAAATAAGTAGCTGGGAATGGAGTAACATGTATTACCTTGCCACTATAATTAATAGAAAAAATTATCAGCCTCCTGAAATGTCAAATAATGCTATTTAAATTCCAGGGTGCAGTTTTCACCTTATCTATAGAAGTATCACGAGACAGTAATTAGGGGAGACTAAAGTCAAAGTCATTATATCCTATAAGTAATGGATAGTATATAGTAAATTTCATGGTTCCAAGATGTCAGCACATTTATTTTTACCTTTATTTTTTTCTTTTTACTTCTTTCTTTTTTACTTTTATTATTTTCACATTTATTTTATTTTTAAATTTTTTTTCACGTTTATTTTATTTTTACAGTGCAAAGTGCAGTGAGAAAATCTGTTGAAAATTATTCCACTGACTATGATTATTTTGTGAGGTCAAATTATTGAGGCATTTAGAAGGAAAAAATGAGAGATGTAAAGTGCTAGATAGTTGTTTAATAAGCATAGAAGGACAACATGATCTCAGCAAGTACACTTAAATATTTTAAATCCTGCATTTCACACTTGGAACTCAAATTTGACAAACAGTAGCATCAACATTCAGGTAAGATGAACATCTCCTGTTTGCAGGGTCCTGTGCTAAGAATTGGGGGTACCAGAGGAGAGAGAGGGTCATGGTACCTGTTTTCATGGAGGGAGCCCAAAGATAAGCAAGGGAACAAATAAGCAAAGTAATCCCAACTTGTGATAAAGGCTACAGTGAAATTAAACAAGTGGGTAGATATAATGGGCCAGTTATAGATACCACAATGGTGGGAAAGACTTTCTGAGAAGGTGACATTTGTCCTGAAGGAGGAAAAGGGGAGTTTTGGGCACCTGTGTTCATTTCTGAGTATCCGACCCAATGATCTAAGGATCTCATTCATTACTAATATTACAGATGATGACATGATAAACATGGGTAGGGTAAAGGTTACATCTTGAATGTGTTGTGCTTGTTCAGTTGCTTAGTCGTGTTCAACTCTTGCGACTCAGTGAATTGTAGTCCACCAGGCTCCTCCATCCATGGGATTTTCTAGGCAAGAATACTGGAGTGGGTTGCCATTTCCTTCTCCAAGGGATCTTCCCAACCCAGGGATTGCACCCAGGTCTCCTGCATTGCAAGTGGACTCTTTACGGACTGAGCCACTAGGGATTACAGACAATGACATGATAAATGTGTGTATGGTAAAGATTACTTCTTGAATGTGTAGTGACTCCAAAACAAGTACAAAATTATTAGAAAGTACAGCTAAAATCAAGTACAGGATGTATGTTCACTGGTGGCATTAACTGTAGATAAAGAAACCTTAGATGTTAGAAAATGTAATCTGCCATATGGAAGAGAAAGATGCCAGGGTAAAGAGTCAGTCATGCACTCTTCTCTCTTAGTTATTCAGCAGGGCTACACAGTATGACTCTTTCCAATTAAAACTGAGGTACCTAGTTAAAACGTTGCAGTAGACTTTGCTGTTTTCTGCCATCCTGCCTCTTCCCATTTTTATTTTGGTGATTGCATTGTTTTCCTCTTGGGGAAACTTCTTTACCCTGTGTTTTGCAATATTAGTATAATAAATCACCATGCCCTTCTTGACCTTCCTAAGCCAGGCAAGGAATCTGAATCTTAAGCTGAGTGATCAAGGACCTACTAGTATCATTATAGTTCATTCATTTCAGGAACCTCCTAAAGTAAATGCCAATAGCCCAACATCCACAGTAAGTGGATCTATTGGTTGGAGGCAGTAAAGAACAGAATGGATGTTATCAGGAATCATATTAATGAAACAGAAGACAAACAGGCCTGACTATCCCCACAGCAGAGAGAAAGGACAAAGAGGCTTAAATAGGAGTTGATGATAAACAGTAAAGATTCATTCAAAAAAACAACCAGCAGAAAACAGAAGAAACTGGAATCAGAGACATGAACACATAAAGATCATTAGCATATATATACCTAACAATCAAGTGTCAAAATATATGAGACAAAAGCTGATAGAAGTGCAAGAAGGAACAAATGAATGCATTATTATAGTTGAAAATCTCAACACCCTTCTTTCAAAAATAGACAGCTTTGGCAAGCAGAAAAGCAGTAAATTCAACACCATCAATCAACTGAATATAATTATATCTATAGACTACTTAATCCAACAGTAGCAGAATACACATTCTTTTCCAGTTGATATTGAGCATTCACCAAGATTGGGCCATAACACAGGGCTTCCCTGGTGGCTCAGATGATAAAGAATCCACCTGCAATACAGGAACCTGGGTTCAATCCCTGGGTTGGGACACAATTTAATACATTTTTAAAAATGGAAATGGTATGTCTTCTCTCAGATCATAGTGAACTTAAAACAGAAATAAAAAGCAGGTAGCTAGAAAACCCCCAAATACGTGGACAATAAGCCTGGATAAGAAACAGCACATGTATAAATAAGACATTATTCAAAGAAGAAATCTCAAGAGAAATTTTAAAATATTTTAAGCTATTAATGAATATTTAAAATATCATGAAAATGAAAACACAATTTTTCAGAATTTGTGAGATGCAGCAAAAGTCCTTAGGGGGAAATGAGCAAAATTTATAGCATTGAATAAGTAGTAGAAAAGAAGAAAAATCTGAAATCAATCATCTAAGCTTAAACCTTAGAAAACTAGAAAAAGAAGAGCAAATTTATTCCAAAACAAGCAGAAAAGAAGAAATAAAAATTGGAGCAGAAGTCAATATAAATAAAAATAGGAAATAAATATAGAAAAATCAATAAAACCAAAAGTTGATTCCTTGAAAAGATCAATAAAATTGATAAACCTGTAGCCTGGCTAACTAAGATAAAAGAGGTAGTGTAGGATACAAATGACTAAAATCAGAAATGAAGGAAAATACATCACTACATATCCCATGGATATTCTAAGGATAATCAGGAATATTATAAACAACTCTGGGCCACAAATTTGCTAATTTAGATGAAATGGACAAAATTCTTGAAAGACACAATCTGCTAAAACTCACACAAGAAGAAATAAACAATCTGATTAGGCCTATATCTATTAAAGAAGCTGAATCAGCGATTAGTAATCTTTCAAAACAGAAAACACTACTGGTAGATTCCATCAAAAATTTAAGAGGTTATATCAATTATTTCAGAAGATAGAATCAGAGGGAATACTTCCTAACTGTCTTTGAATCCAACATCACCTTAAACCAAAATCAGACAAAGACATTAAAAGAAAAAAAACTATGTACCAATACCTCTCATGAACATAGATGCAGAAATTCTCAAAAAATTGTTTTCAAATCAAATTCAACAGTGTTAAAAAAGTTATACATCATAAGCAAATTGGATTTATTCCAAGTATGCAAAGCTGATTTAGTATTAAAAAGTCAATTAATATAATCTCTCACATCAAGAAGAAAAACTACATGATCACATCAATAGACAAAATTCAATGCCAATTCATGGTAAAAACTCTAAATAAACTAAGAGTAGAGGGGATGTCCTGAAATTAATAAGTAATAGCTACAAAAATCTACAGCTAACATTATACTTCTTTGTCACTTTCCTGCTAAGATAAGCAACAAAGTGAGAGTGTCTCCTCTCTCCACTCCTTTTCAAAACTGTACTGGAATTGCTAACTAATGCAATGAGGACAGAAAAGGAAATAAAAGATATACATACTAGAAGGAAGAAATAAAACTCTTTGTTCATAGAGCCCATGATTGTCTATATAGAAGATTCCAAAGGATTGCCAAAAAAAAAAAAAAAGAAAAACCATCCCTCCTGGAACTAATAAGCAATTATTACAGATAGTAGGATAAAAGGTTAATATATAGTCAGTTGTATCCCTATATACCAGCAAAGAACAAGTGGAATTTGACATGAAACACAAACAAAAGGTAATGAAACATGTTACCTTTTGCAACACCACCAAAAAAGAAAAGAAATACTTAAGTAACAAAATATGTATAAGTTCTATATGAAGAAAATTACAAAACTGTGATGAAAGTATCAAAGAAGAACTAAAAAATTGGAAAGATATTCCATATTCATGGATAGGAATTCAGTGTTGTCAAATATCAGTTTTTCCCAACTCAATCTGTAGATTTAATGCAATCTCAATCAGAATCCCAGTAACATATTTTGTAGCTATTGATAAAGTGATTCTAAAGTTTACATGGAAAGACAAAAAAAAAAAAATAGTCAACATGATATTGAAGTAGAAGAACAAAGTCAAAGGACTGACACTATTAGCCAAGACTTAAAAGCTATAGTAATCAAGAAGTGTGGAACTGGCAAAAGTAGAGACAGAGAGATCAATGGAGAGAATAGAGAGCCTTGAAATAGAAAATAAATATTGTCAACTGACCTCTGACAAGGAGCTAAGGCAATACATTGGAGTAAAAATGGTCTTTTCAAAAACGGTTGCTTGAAAACCAAACCTTAACAAGCAAAAAATAAATTTGTAAGTAGACCTTATCACTTCACACACAGACACACACAGACACACACTGACACACACACTCAAAATGGATCACAAACCTAAATGCAAATGCAAAACTGCAAACCTCCTGGAAGGTAACAAAGGAGAAAATATAGATAATGTTTGGTATAGAAATGACTCTTTAGATACAGCACCAAAGGCAGGATCCATGAAAGAAGTAATCATTAAGCCGGACTTCATTAAAGTTAAAAAAGTATTTTCTGTGAAAGACATTGTGAAGAGAGTGATGAGACAAGCCATAGACTGGGAGAAAATATTTGCAAAATGTATGTCAGAAATATACAAGAACTCTTAAAACTAGGCAAAAATAAAGCAAATAACCCAGTTAAGAAATAGAAGATTTTAACAGACATCTCAACAAAGAAGATACACAAATAAGTATATGAAAATGTGTTCCACAACATATGTCTTCAGAAAACACGAATTAAAACAACAGTAAGATACCACTATACACCTTTTAGAATGGCCAAAATCCAGAACTCTGACAACACCAGTTGTTGGTGAAAAATGGAAGAACAGAACTCTCATTCATTGCTAGTGGAAATACAGAATGGTACAGCCACTTTGCAAGACAGTCTGCCAGTTTGTTACAAAGTTAAACATACTCTTACCATATCATCCAGCAATCACATTCCTTGGTACTTATTCAAAGGAGTTGAAAAGCATATCCATGCAAAACCTGCACATGGATGATTATAGTAGCATTATTAATAATTGTCAAAACTTGGGAGGAGCCAAGATGTTCTTCAGTAAATGAGTGGGTAAACTGCGGTGCACCCAGGCAGTGGAATATTATTCAGTGCTAAAACTATATAAGCTGCCAAGTCATAAAAAGACATGGAGTAATCTTAAATATATATTGCTAAGTGAAAGAAGCCAATCTGAAAAGGTTACATATGATGTGTTTCAAATTATATGATGTTATAGAAAAGACTAAACTATGGAGACAATAAAAATATTAGTGGTTTCCAGGGCTTAAAGGTAAGAGGAATAATTAGAGCACAGAGGATTTTTAGGCAGCAAAATTACTCTGTATGATACTGTAATGATAAATACATGTCAAAAATGTTCTAAACTTATAGAAACTTTAAGAGAGACACACAAAGATTCTTGAGGTTGGATACAGAGCCTGTATCATCCACAAAAGGAAAACAAAGGACCATTATTTTATTTTTGATAGTGAAAGCTTAATATAAATGTCTATTTTTAATTTAGATATATATTTCAACTGTATATCAAATTTAAATTTATTCTAAGAAGCAAAAGAGACATTCTTCAAAAAAAATGATCACTATTCTTAAAATTGTCAAAGTCATAAAAAGAAAGGAAAATGGAGGAACTATTCTAGACTGTAGGAGAGTAAGGAAAAAATGAAAATGAATGCAATGTGAAATCCTGGATTGAATCTTGGATCAGAAAAAGAAATGTAGGACAATTTGAAAAATTCCTATTCAAATTCTAATAAAAATTTTTTAGATATAGATATTATTATTCTAAACTTTATACAGCAAGGCAAAGATGATAAAATAGCTAAAATACTTTTGAAAAATAAAAATAAAGTAGGAATCAGTCTTACCAATTTCAAGACTTGCTGTCTAACTAGAATAATCAAAACTACTTAGTATTGACAAAAGGTAAGATTCACAGATCTATAGGACATATGGAGAACTGAGAAGTAGACCCACACAAATATTTCCAACAGACTTTTGACAAAGATGCAGAAACAATTCAATAGACAAAGGAAAACTTTTTGAACAAGTGTTTTGGAGCAATAGGACATTCATAGGTTGCAAACTGAACTTTGACTTACACTTCACACCTAATACAAAAAATAATTCAAAGTGGGTCCCTGATTTCAATGTAAAATGTGAATCAATTAAGTTTTCATTTAAAAAAAAAATTGATAAAATTATCATGATCTAGTGCTAGGCAAAGAGTTCTTAGCTGCTGCTGCTAAGTCGCTTCAGTTGTGTCTGACTCTGTGTGACCCCATAGACGGCAGCCCACCAGGCTCCCCTGTCCCTGGGATTCTCCAGGCAAGAACACTGGAGTGGGTTGCCATTTCCTTCTCCAAAGCATGAAAGTGAAAAGTGAAAGTGAATTCGCTCAGTCGTGTCCAGCTTTTAGCGATCCCATGGACTGCAGCCTACCAGGCTCCTCCGTCCTTGGGATTTTCCAGGCAAGAGTACTGGAGTTGGTTGCCATTACCTTCTCTGAAAGAGTTCTTAGAATTAACATCAAAAGTATCATCCATAAGGGGAAAAACTGATAAATCAGAATTTATCAACATTAAACAACTTTCCCTGTGAAAAACCTTGTTAAGAAGATAAAAATAAAAAGTTAGCAAGTGAGAGAAAATATTTGCAAACCATATATATGAGAAGAGACTAGTTCCTAAAATTCTCAAAATAAAATATCCATCAAAAAAACAGTTCAATTAGAAAATGGGCAAAAGACACAAGGGATGTTTCACTGAAGAAGATGTACAGATGGCAAATAAGCACATGAAAAGACATTCAGCATCGTTAGCTATTAGGGAAATGCAAATTAAAACAACAATGAAATATCACTAAATGTCTTATCAGAATGGATCAAATAAAAAATCACGCGAACATCAAATTCTGGCAAGAACATATAAAAATTAGATCACTCATACATTGCTGATGAGACTGTAAAATGATACAACCACTCTGAAAAATAGTCTGATACTTTCTTAATAAGCTAAACATGTAACTACCATACAACCCAGTAATTATACCCTTGGGCATTTATCCCAGAGAAATGAAATCTGTGTTCACACAAAAACCTGTTCTCAAATGTGTATAACAGCTTTATTCTTAATCACCAAAAATTGGGCCAATCTTTGATCCAACTGTAGAACTGAGAGGAATATGCAGTCAGCACCTCTCAGTAAACAAATGTTGGGGCTGAGAGAAATTACCTTCTCTGCAGTAAGCTCCAGCATGGAACAAGCCTCATATACGAGGAGTAAATTAATAGCAAGAATAACAAAAATAAAGAATGCAAAAAAACCCAAACAACAACAACAAAAAAAAACCTCCCAGTAAAAGCAAGAGTGGAATTCTTGCTAAAGACTTAAGAGAAAATTTCTGAATATGATTTCTTATTGGAACCATAATGAAGGAGGGAGTGGAGAAATTTTTCTTCCTTACATCACTGAAAAACCTTGACTTCTGTGGAAAAACAGTCTTACGGACAAACTAAGATTTAAAAGCAATCAAGATCCACAAGTGAGCTGGATCCTATAAAGAATTAATACCATAAAAGTAAATATGTAACAGTAAGCTATCAATGCATCTTTGGTGCTGGTAAAAAGTATAATTCATACTGAAAAAAATGTAATCACTGATACCGAAGACACTTCAACTCTTTTCTCAAAGTGCAAAAGTGAAAGGACAACACAATGAAAATGGTAAGATCCCAAGTGGAGGACAAAACAAGTGAGAGGAACAGAGACCAACAAAAATCACAGATTCAATATAAAGTATAGGTGTGATTTAGGAAGAAACTAGGGCAGTGTAACAGAAGCAATAACACAAAATTAAATAAAATACACCAAGAAAAAGAATTAAAAAAAATCCAATTCTGTTATATATGAAATATGAAATATGTACCAGATCAAATTGAGGAAAATAGGTGCACACCCAAATATATATACTAGCAGGATATTTGTATAAGATGAATTTGTTTAAAAAATATTTCAGGAGTTCCCAGGCAGAAAGTATAGTCTTTCTAAAATAGGAACCAACTTCACTAGAAGACAAGACTGCAACAGCTGCAGAATTTTGGAGAAAAAAAGTTGTGTCTGAAAAGTATTATATGTAGCCAAATTTCTATTTATATGTAAAGGCAGTCTTAGATGTGCCAGAGTTTACCTTGAACATAATTTCTTCAAGATATGTCTTCACAATTAAAGAAATAAATTTAAAAATATGAAAACCCAGGTAAGGAACCTGTTGGATGAGAAGACTGGGTGGCCATCCTTGAGAAAGCCGCGAGGCCCACACTCGACTTACCAGAGAAGTCTGTGGGGGAAAATCACCTGCCCCCTGCCAACCAAGATCACCTCAAAACCTACAACTTACTTCACTCAAAAATGGTAAAGATACATCAACCATGGCCTGGAGATAGGGCTATAAAACAGCCCTGTTTTATTGCAAATTATTATTTTTCATTAACAGCTAATTTTGTTGAGCGAAAAAGTAGCCCTTAAGTAAAACCCTCCCTCAGATACAGAGGTTAATTAAATGTAATTATAAAAATGTCAAAAACAAAATCAAATCCAATATACTGGAATAAAATTTAACAAAATATTAATCTAGTTATATCTAAGCAACAGAAATAAAAATACATAACATTTGTTTTCTGAATGTTGCATATATATTAGATTGCATGGAAAAATCGAGAAATATAAACAAAAAGAAATTATAATCTAACCAGAACGTCAACTCTCAATGATCGTCAGTTTCAACTTGAAAATGTTCTTCCAGATATTTGCCTGTGTGTATAAATATTAAAAAATAAACATTTAAAAATATGTGTGTATATATGTGTATACACACACACACACACACACACACACGTATAAAACCTGGGCTTCCCTGGCCCAAAGAAACTGCCTGGAAGCTGTAGATGTGGATTTGATTCCTGGGTCAGAAAGATCCCCTGGATAAGGAAATGCAAACCACTCTAGTATTCTTGCCTGGGAAACCCCATGGGCAGGGAAGCCTGGCAGGCTGCAGTCCATGGTGTTACAAGAGTCAGACACGACTTAGTGACTAAACCACCACCACCATATGTATAAACCTACATTTGTCCCTTAGACCCCCAGACTGTGGACTTGTACTGGTCTGCAGCCTGTTAGGAACTGGGCCTCATGGGTGGTGGTAAGCAGCGGGCAAGCATGTCCTTCTCCATCTTCCACATCATTTGCCTTACCACCTGAAACACTTCCCCCCATCACTCATGTTATGATACTGCCTGAACCACCCCCTACCCCCATGAAAAAACTGTCTTCCACAAAACCGGTCCCTAGTGCCAAAAAGGTTGGGGATTGCTGATGTAAACAATTTTATATATCAATTTTGGATTCTACTATGTCTGTGTAATAAACATTATTACTTTGAGTATCTATAACATAACTGCTTAGTTAAAAGCTGTTTTTCTCCAATTTACACTATATAAAAATATAACAATAATAACTAACTTTGCTCCATAATACTTATCTCTGAAATACACTCTAACATACACTGGTAAGAAAGTCACATCCATAAAGAAAGATCATCATAAGTCACTGAGGAAGCAATTATGTTTTACAAATGTATGAAAAATAGCTATGTGGTGGTGGTGGGGGAATCCTGAAGATTATCAATACATTCTATAGACCAAACATATTTCAATATTTCAGGCATTTTTAATTATTAAAAATAGGATGACTAATAGGTAGATAGATAAAAACTCAGCAGGTATTACAGCCAAATATTTATGTACTCTCTGGAAAAGAATGCACTTTCACACGCATAAAAACTGGTAAATGTCACAAAATATACTCATTAATTTGACATAAACTTTTAAAAATCTAATGGCTCATATTTTTAACAAAAAATTAAGAGGAAATAATGAATACAGTACCATTTGTGTCATCTGGTCAATTGTCTTCGTGTGTGAAGGACATTTAAAAATCAGTAAAGATATGAGTTTTCGGGTTTCCATAGGACAATGGTAGCTGCTATTCACTTGACCCAGAAAACCCCATAAAATCATGCAAATCAAGAGGCTCAAATCTTTGTGTTCACTTTAACATTCCTGAAACTGCCCAAGCCATTCAGTTCAGTTCAGTTCAATCACTCAGTCATGCCTGACCCTTTGTAACCCATGGACTGCAGCATGCCCTGGGGCTTCCTATCCCATGGACAGTCTTCCCTGTCCATTACCAACTCCCAGAACTTGCTCAAACTCACGTCCATCGAGGCGGTGATGCCATCCAACCATCTCATCCTCTGTCATCCCCTTCTCCTCCCCCCTTCAATCTTTCCTAGCATCAGGGTCTTTTCTAATGAGTCAGTTTTTTGTATTAGGTGGTTAAAGTATTGGAGTTTCAGCTTCAGCATCAGTCCTTCCAATGAATATTTAGGACTCATTTACTTTAGGATGGACTGGTTGGATCTCCTTGCAGTCCAAGGGACTCTCAAGAGTCTTCTCCAACACCACAGTTCAAAAGCATCCGTTCTTTGGAGCTCAGCTTTCTTTATAGTCCAACAGTCACATCCATACATGATTACTGGAAAAACCATAGCCTTAACTAGATGGACCTTTGTTAGCCAAGTAATGTCTCTGCTTTTTAATATGCTGTCTAGTTTGGCTATAACTTTTCTTGCAAGGAGCAAGTGTCTTTTAATTTCATGGCTGCAGTCACTATCAGCAGTGATTTTGGAGTCCCCCAAAATAAAGTCTGTCACTGTTTCCATTGTTTCCCCATCTATTTGCCAGGAAGTGATGGGACCAGATGCCATGATCTTAGTTTTCTGAATGTTGAGTTTTAAGCCAGGTTTTTGATTCTCCTCTTTCAATTTCATCAAGAGGCTCTTTAATTCTTCACTTTCTGCCATAAATGTGGTGTCGTCTGTGTATTTGAGGTTATTGATATTTCTCCCAGAAATCTTAATTCCAGCTTGTGCTTCATCCAGCCCAGCATTTCTCATGATGTACTCAGAACATAAGTTAAATAAGCAGAGTGACAATATACAGCCTTGATGTGCTCCTTTCCCGATTTGGAGCCAGTCTGTTGTTCCATGTCCAGTTCTAACTGTTGCTTCCTGCCCTACATAAAGATTTCTCAGGAGGCAGGTCAGGTGGTCTGATATTCCCATCTGTTTAGGAATTTTCCACAGGCCATTAAGGGTATTAATGACCAGGCCATTAAGTGTATGCATATCTGAAAAGCCATCAAGTATCTGAAGGATGTCACTTTAAAGAAGCAGTGTGTGCCATTGTGTGGATTTGGTAGGTGTGCACTGGCCAAACAGTGGGGCTGAAGACAGGGTTGGTGGCTCAAGAAGAGTGCTTAATTTTTACTGCACATACTCAAAACTGCCGAGAGTAATGCTGAATTTAATTGCTTAGATGTAGATTCTCTCATCATTTTGCTCATCCAAGAGAGGAAAGCCCCTGAGATATGGCGCAGGACTTTCAGAGCTCATGATTGAATCAAACCACACATGAGCCATCCCTGCCACATTGAGATGGCTTTTACTGAAAGAAAACAGATTGTTCCTAAGCCAAAAGAGGTTGCACAGAAGAAAAAAATTGCAGGTCTGCAGAAGGTTGCAGAAGAAACTGAAGAAACAAAAGCTTCCGGCCTGGGGATAAATTCTGTAAAAAATAAATGCAAATAAAAATTTTTTAAAAAAGGTCATTTGATATAAATTTTCAATCTCTATATGAATCCAAAAAGTGTGAGTTAGAGGGAGCGGCCAAGATTGTGGAGTAGTAAGACCCTGAGCTCACCTCTTCCCAAGGGCACATCAAAATTACCACTATTTACAGAAGAGTTATTTATGAGAACAAACTGAAGACTAGTAGAAAGGATTTTCTACAACTAAAGGTATGAAAATGGTACCACAACAAGACAAGTAGGAGCGGTGGAGATGTGGCAGTCAAGATCCACACCCCCAGGTAGTCAATCAAGAATGGGAAAATGATAAAAAGTGCAGAGGTTCTCTCCAAAGTACGAGGGGTCTGAGACCTACATCAAACTCCCCAGTCTGGGGGTCCTGTACCAGAAAGATGAGCCCTCAGAACATATGGCTTTGAAGACCAGTGGAGCTTGGGTATGGGACAGCTGGAGGGCTGTGGGAAACAGAGGCGATGCTCTTTAAAGATGAATGCAAATTTTTATGTTTGTTCATTTGTTTTGTTGTATAGTTTCCACATATAAGAGAAACCATATGGTATTATCTCTTTAATGTGTCTAATTTACTAACTCTAGTCCTTAAAAAAGGTCCTTGTCTATGGTATTAATATAAAAAATAGTTAAATGAACGTGCTGCCTTTTTGTCCCAGTCTGGGGTAAGTACAGTATGGAAGAACCCTGGGTAAGAGGTCATGTGTGTTGGGGCAGCTGATGAGACCAAGCAGGCCTGGAGGAGGGGGTGCGGCCAGGGGCATGGGCACTAATCTCCCAGTTGTTGTTGTTCAGTCACTAAGTCATGTCTGACTCTTTGTGACCCCGTGGACTGCAACACAGGCTTCCCTGTCCTTCGCTATCTCCTGGAGTTTGCTCAAACTCATGTCCATTGAGTTGGTGATGCCATCCAACCATCTCATCCTCTGCTTCTCTCTTCTCCTTTTGCCCCCAGTCTTTCCCAGCATCAAGGTCTTTTTCCAATAAGTTGGCTGTCTGCATCAGGTGGCAAAGGTATTGGAACTTCAGCTTCAGCATCAGTCCTTCCAATGAATATTCAGGGAAGATTTCCTTCAGGATTGACTGGTTTAATTTCCTTGCAGTCCAAGGGACTCTCAAGAGTCTTCTCCAGCACCAGTTTGAAGGCATCAATTCTTAGGCGCTCCACCTTCTTTACGGTCCTCCTCTCACATCCATACATGACTACTGGAAAAATCATAGCTTTGACTATACAGACCTTTGTTAGCAAACTGATGTCTTTGCTTTTTAATATGCTGTTCAATCCTTGGGTTGGGAAGATACCCTGGAGAAGGGAAAGGCTACCCACTCTAGTTTTCTGGCCAGGAGAATTCCATGGGGTCACAAAGAGTAGGATCGACTGAGCGACTTTCACTTCACTTCACTAAGTCTGTTTAGGCTTTTCTTCCAAAGAGAAAGCGTCTTTTAATTTCATGGGTGCAGTCACAGTCTGCAGTGATTTTGGAGTCCAAGAAAATAAAGTCTGTCACTGTTTCTACTTTTTCCACATCTATTTGCCATGAAGTAATAGGACCAGATGTCATGATCTTAGTTTTTTGAAGGTTGAGTTTTAAGCCAGCTTTTTCACTCTCCTCTTTCACCTTCATCAAGAGGCTCTTTAGTCCCTCTTTGCTTTTGGCCATTATTAGATAATACCCCTTCGTGGATCACAGCCTTGTCATGGTGAAGGGGCTTGTGTATCTCAATAAAGCTATGAGCCACACAAGTCAGATGACTAATAGTGAAGACCTCTGACCAAACATGACCCACTGGAGGAGAGAATGGCAAACCAAATCCAGTGTTCTTGCCACAAGAACCCCATGAACAGTATGATCTCCCAGTACCCCACTGGATAGCAAAAAAAAAAAAAAGAAATTTCAAATCCAAATAAATTTTGCCACATATGGCAATTAAATAGCCCTTCTTCCCCCTCATCTTCAAATATCTATTTTACACAGCTTATTTTTCCCAGAAGCACCCTAATGCTGGCGAAGGTTAATAAGAAACATGAATTCTGGGCAAAAATAATGACTCTGGGTCCACTGTTGGTAAGTTGTTGGATGCTGAGAAAGGACACTCACACTGTGAATACCATTAGACCCTGCTTTAGCAACTACTCTCCATGTTAGCTATGATTCTGAGGCGATCGAATCCTTTACATCCCTTAACTAAGAGTTAACTTTAAACACCAAAATATTTGGCTTTTAACCATTTAGGATTGGACTGTTCCCAAAGTGGATGTCAAGTTAACCTGCATTATCTTCCCCCTTAAGCCAAGTTTCTGGAACATAGCTCTCTGTCTTCCTGATGCCTTGACTCACAGGCCTTATTCAGATATATGTCTCTATATTCCATAGCTGTAAGCTATTCTCATGTTTGAGTTCCTGATTCTTGTGGATTTTCTTCCTCCTCTGTGCTCAGGTTATCAGTGAATATGCCTCACCGTCAGTGTGCCTGCCTTTCAAGGCAGTTTCTCTATCTCTGCCAGCCTTTCAGACAGCAAAGGATCAGAAGAATCAGAGCAAACGAGGGCCCTGAAGAGTCTCTCCTCCTGTGTCCCATTTTTCTCCCACTTAAAGGGGTGATGTAAAAATAGCTTTGGTCTCAAATGTCCCAGAGCATTTGAATTCTGTCTTTGGTGAGTCACTCTGCCCCTGAGGTCACCTGAGTAATAAATGGAAATCAAGTCGTATTCCTTTTATTGCTATCCCTTGCAACTTTACTTCAAAGAAATAGCCTTTTCCTGACCAAGAGGATGGGCCTGTATGGAAAAGGAAGCTGTATCATTAACTGTCCCCTATTCCTGCTCTCCAAAAGTAGGAGGAAAACTCATCTCAAAACCAGGCTCCAAGACACCTTGTGGGCCCTATTTCTAATGGATAGACTCATCGAGCACCAGAAGATCAGGAGTAGCTAATTTTTTCTTTTCCTTCCTATACCTGGTGGCCTGAGCAGGAGCCTTGACCTGAAACCCAGTACCTGGGTACATTTCCTTCTTGAGCTCTCTTCTCTGACATCCCAGCCTTGATGTAGATGCCAGCCATGCTGACATGCAGGCAAGTTCAGTACTTTCTCTTGGTATCTATCTTTCTCTACATCCATCTCCTTTAGAACTTTGTTGGGAGATGGAACATTAGATTGTATTGAATCAGCTAAGATACTGTTTTCAATTGGGGAAATTCATTGAATCTCTAGCCTAAGCCACAGAGTCCAGCCTCATCTGTAATTTAGCATCAGTGTTTCAGTTTCAAAATACAACTAAAAGAGATTTACTCAGGTTTCCTTTGCCAAGTTTCCTTGTGCTTATAAAGGCTGCATGAGTCTTTCTGAGTATCTTTTCAATGGTAAGATTTTGGCACCATCTAATTGTTCTGCTAGCCTACCATCATGTCACACCTCAGGCATGGTTGTATAAAATCCAGATAAGAAGTTGCTGCTTTAGTAGGTCCAGTGGGTGTACTAAGTAGCTACATGGAGGAAAGATAGCTTCCTGCACAGGAAATGTCCCTGGTGTTTAGAACTAGAACTCTAAGAACCTCTGAGACCTGGAGGACAACCTCCTAGGTGTAGCTGACAGATCCAGTATTAATAGGTAATACATTTATATTAAGAGTGAGGACTGTCTTTTCAAGGTCTTTCAAATTCCATGAACAACAAATTTCTATAAGAGAAAGTTATTCTCACAATAAAATTATCAGAAGTTTAGCATATGAAATTTTTTGGCGTTTAGGATTTTGTTGCTAGATTTACTGCCCTATGTAGAGTTCTTTCTTTTCAGGTCAAGAAAGGAGTTCATTAGGCTTGTCCCTAGCCTCTCTACATCAGTCACAGTCTGAGCTGCAAAGTTTGTTCTTGCCTGTTCATTAGCCGAGCCTATGCAAGGGGTTCAAAGTACAGGATCAGTATTTCTTCAGCGCACTACAAAAAATGAATTGAGAAGTGACGCCAGTGTGACTGTTGGGAATGATGATATTGAGTAAAATCACTTATCTAATGCAGGGGTCAGAAAATTTTCTATAAAAGGCCAGCTAATACATGTTTTAAGCTTAGCAGGCCAGATGCAACTATGCAATTCTGTAGCTGGCAGGAAAGCAACAATGGACAATGTAGAAATGAATGGGTCTGGCTAAATTTAGCCCAGGGCCTTAGTTTGTAATATCCCCCAGCCTGATTAGAAATACCAGTTAAAAAGGTAAGATGAAAGTCCCATTTCCACAAAGAAAGGGCCCATTAATTCAGATATTCAATCCTTCTGAGAACCAGCTGTCTTCAGTACCAACTCTGTTTTAGGTCTTGGGCGTGTTCAGTTCAGTACAGTTCAGTCGCTCAGTCATGTCCGACTCTGCGACCCCATGAACCGCAGCACGCCAGGCCTCCCTGTCCATCACCAACTCCTGGAGTTCACTCAAACTCATGTCCATTGAGTCGGTGATGCCATCCAACCATCTCATCCTCTGTCGTCTCCTTCTCCTCCTGCCTTCAATCTTCCCAACATCAAGGTCTTTTCAAATGAGTCAGCTCTTTCCATCAGGTGGCCAAAGTATTGGAGTTTCAGCTTCAACATCAGTCCTTCCAATGAACAGCCAGGACTGATTTCCTTTAGGATGGACTGGTTGGATCTCCTTGCTGTCCAAGGGACTCTCAAGAGTCTTCTCCAACATCACAGTTCAAAAGCATCAATTCTTCGACGCTCAGCTTTCTTTATAGTCCAACTCTCACATCCATACGTGACTACTGGAAAAACCATAGCCTTGACTAGACGGACCTTTGTTGGCAAATTAATGTCTCTGCTTTTGAATATGCTGTCTAGGTTGGTCATAACTTTCCTTCCAAGGAGTAAACGTCTTTTAATTTCATGGCTGCAATCACCATTTGCAGTGATTTTGGAGCAAAAAAAAAAAAAAGTCAGCGACTGTTTCCATTGTTTCCCCATCTATTTGCCATGAAGTGATGGGACCGGATGCCATGACCTTAGTTTTCTGAATGTTGAGTTCTAAGTCAACTTTTTCACTCTCCTGTTTCACTTATCTCAAGAGGTTCTTTAGTTCCTCTTCACTTTCTGCCATAAGGGTGGGTGTCATCTCCATATCTGAGGTTATTGATATTTCTTCTGGCAATCTTGATTCCAGCTTGAGCTTCTTCCAGCCCCGTGTTTCTCATGATGTACTCTGCATATAAGTTAAATAAGCAGGGTGACAATATACAGCCTTGACGAACTCCTTTTCCTATTTGGAACCAGTCTGTTGTTCCATGTCCAGCTCTAACTGTTGCTTCCTGACCTGCATACAGGTTTCTCAAGAGGCAGGTCAGGTGGTCTGGTATTCCCATCTCTTTCAGAATTTTCCACAGTTTATTGTGATCCACACAGTCAAAGGCTTTGGCATAGTCAATGAAGCAGAAATAGATGTTTTTCTGGAACTCTCTTGCTTTTTTGATGATCCAGCAGATGTTGGCAGTTTGATCTTTGGTTCCTCTGCCTTTTCCAAATCCAGCTTGAACATTTGGAAGTTCATGGTTCACGTATTGCTGAAGCCTGGCTTGGGCATGTAGTAACCAGCAAAGCAGGGGTACCTCACAGAGCTTATAGTATAGCAGAGGCCAACATTAAACCAGTGATTCTGCAATTGTCTAATGATTGCCATTTCCACATGTGGCTTGAAAGAGAGGAATGAGGTGTCATGATAAGGCATTAGAGGCATATCTGACCTAATCTATGCCAGTGGTCAGGGTAAGGCTTTCCTAAGTTAAGTGGGCTTATGCTGTGAACAGGTTATGTTAAGGCATTTTTAGTAAAATACATGGACTCTGTGTTCTTTAATGTTGTTAATTTGATATTATTCTATTCCATTTTCTCACTTTATGTGGAATCAGATGAGGCTATCAGAGGGATTGTGCTGAGGTAAAGACATTTACCCAAATGTAATTACAGTTCCAAGAATGTGATATAGATTAGTTCTCAATATTAATTAGGCCAATCTCAGACTCCATCAAGCTATCTGAAATCAACAGCTTTCTGAACAGCTTGTAATAATGTTTAAGTTACTTTCCAAATAATTATAGCCATGCCAGTCTCTAGCATCTAATAAAATAACTGAGGATATAAATCAACTTAATGACTCTAAACACCTCACTTTCCTTTATTTCTTTATTTATGGTAAAGACCTTTCTAATTAAGAAGACAAATCACACACACACACACATTTCAGTGTTTGATTACATTAAAATATAAGCTCTGTACATAAGGAGAACAAAAGTGAAAGTCACTCAGTCGTGTCCAACTCTTTGTGACCCCTTGAATATATAGTCCATGGAATTGTCCAGGCCAGAATACTGGAGTGGGTAGACGTTCCCTTCTCCAGGGCATCCTCCCAAACCATGGATCGAACCCATGTTTCCTGCATTGCGGGTGAATTCTTTACCAGCTTGAGCCACCAACTCTGTACATAAGGAAAAAACCCCACAAAATCATCAGACACAAGCCAAAACAAAAAAAAAAACCCTGGAAATAGAACATGCAGTATATAAGACAGAGGTGGTAATATCATCACTACATAAAGAGCTGAATCAAATCAGTAAGACTAATGAAGACATCCTAATAGATAACTAGAAAAAGATGTATGACCAAATAATTCATCTGACACGTATTGTATATTTGATAAATATTTTTAATAGATAAATGAAAAAGCACTTATCAAAAGAAGAAATGAAAATAGTAGTATATAAAGGGGTGAATACTCAATTTAACTAGTTATTTAAGAATTACAAATTAAACAAATGCTAGTTTTAATTAGGTTGGCAAAAATTATAAATAATGATAATATTCACTGTATTATTACTCAAGATGATTTGAACCCACTTTCAATAGAGAGCTAGTACTATGTATCAAAATTCCTAAAGTGTGCAAACTCTTTGACCCAATAATTGCACAGGTAGGAGTTTGGTGTTGATTTTAAGAAAAAAATAGGTGTATTTTCAGATACATTTATACAGCATTTTCCACACAGTATAATTTATAAGACTGAAACATAGAGCAACCTACATTTTTATCAGTAAGTAAATAGTGAAATGGGACTTCCCAGGTGGCTCAGTGGTAAAGAATCTTCCTGGCAATGCAGAAGCCACAAGAGACATGGGTTCAAACCTTGGGTTAGGAAGATCCCCTGGAGGAGGAAATGGCAACCCCACTCCAGTATTCTTGCCTGGAAAATTCCATGAACAGAGGAGTCTGATGGGCTATAGTCCATGGATTGCAAAGAATCAGACATGACTGAACATCTGAGCATGCATGCATGCAAATAGTGAAATAATGGTGAATCCATAAACTGAGATGCTATAATCTATTTTAAATGATTATCTAAAAAATTACTTATATGAATACTAAGATTATTCAAGATAGTTTGTCCGATGAGAAAGTTGGTTACAAAACAATGTATGGTGTGATCCATGTGCTATCAAATCTGTTTATATATACAGAAAAAAAACAAACATGGAGAATATTTACCATAGTGTCAATAGAATTTATTTCCCAATGATATTTAAAAAATATTCTGTTTTCTTATATGGAAATTCCACATTTCCTATCATGAATGTGTATTGCATTGATAACAAGAAAAAATTCATTAAATTGTTTTTGTTTAAAACACACACACACACACACACACACACACACACACACACACACATTTAGGAGATTCACAGGGACCTACCAGGAACTTTCTGTCAACAGACAGTAAGGAGATTGCAGTGGGGGCTGTGGGAAATCTCTTTTAAAGACCCTCTTATTTCTTGCCAAACTGCCCTCAGTTTCCCCTTCCCTCCTTCCTTCTTTGAAACTGCCTGGGGCGTTTTACAGAATCTAATTTGTTCTGAGATCAGGATATTTGCACCTCTAGGGGAGAGATGATGTTGGTGTCAAAAGAGACCCAAAAAAGCACAAGGCAAAAGAACATTCAGCGATGAATGACAGAGCTTCTTGGGAAGCCTGGTGGCGCAGTGGTGAAGAATTCACCTGCCAATGTAGAAGCCGCAGGAAGCACAGATTTGATCCCTGGGTCAAGAAGGTCCACTGTCTTGGTCCTTTAATGGACCGGAACCTGGTGGTCCAGAGTCAACGATAAGAAAGTAAGAGAGAGAAAGAGGCTGATATCCCCTGGTTTACGCGGAAAGCCAATAGAGCCCTGTTCTTAGGGCTTGCGCTGCTGCACGTAGGCACCAGGTGCCCTCTCAAGTGGGCCTTAGAAGCCCGGGCAAGAAAGTGAGCTCAGTGGGCCTCCACGCTCCAAGGAATTAGCCATAAATAGAGAGAGAGAGAGAGAGAGAGAGAGAGAGAGAGAGAGACAGAAAGAATAGAAAGAAAGACACGGGGACCAAAGCTCTGATGGAGCAAAGGTGTTTTAATCAACATGGCGTGCACATATATACTGTCTTACAAGGTGGTTATTCTCAGCACAGATAAAGATTAAAATTCCAGACTTAGAAAACATAAGACGATCCCTATCAAAGAGAGAGTTGCAAACAATCTCCTTTTACCCTATGGTTCATAAAAAGGAAGAGGGTACTTATCACCATAATGAGAAATGAATCAATAAGGGCCAGAGGGTTCCTGACAGATCCAAAACAGCACGCAGGAAGCCTATTGTTAAATGCTTCCTGACACCACTGGAGTAGGCAACCTACTTGCTTGGAAAATTCTACGAACAGAGGAATCTGACAGGCTACAGTCCATGGGGTTGTGCATTTACAATGCTGTGAGAACTCAAAATATGTAATGGTAACTAACTGAGACAAATGTTGATGAAACAAATCAGACACAGATGATTCATGTATAATTAGAATTATCAAACTGTTTGTAAGGCTGAATGACTTGAGAACGCAGTTTATCCAATGCCAGGGCCCCTTTTTGTGCTCTCTCTGTGTGTGAAGGAGAAAAAGGGACAAACTCACACACTGATTCTGCTGGTGGTACATTCTCAAATCATTGTGATCATCCTTAGAAGGGTCCTGACACTACAGATCCTTCCTGAGGGACAGATCTTCCCCATGCATGTCAACAACCTAACTTGAGGATTTGGGAGGAACACTGGGAATCATATTTCCCAAACTTCAGTCTTTAAAAGAACCAGAGAAGGGACTTGTAGACACAGTGGGGGAATGGCAGGGGGCGGGGGGCAAATTGAGAGAGTAGCATTGATATATGTACACTACCATGTGTAAAATAGATGGCTAGAGGGAAGTTGCTATATAACACAGGAAACTCAACTCAGTGCTCTGTAATGACCTAGAGGGGTGGACTGGGGAGGAGGGGAATATATGTATACAGCAGAAACTAACACAGTATTGCAAACCAATTATATACCCCCAAAAAAGGAATCAGACAATCCCAGTCTCCACCCCAGGCTGTGCAGAAACAGCAAATGGGCCCTACTCTGTGCCAAGCACCTGTGTTCATAACCAGACCAATCAGAATGGACTTTGAGGGACAGCAGATTTTGGTTTAGTCCCCTGAATGATAAATAAGAAAGAGAATTCTCTATACTGGAAATAAATGCAGAAATTATTTTTCTTCCAACTCAGGTTTCTAGCCAAGGCAAAGGTGAAGTAAATGGGGTTTATATATGGTTTGAAAAGAATGCAACAATCTAAAAATTTTGTTTGACAGGGACTGTAAAAAAGATGTTTCTGTTGAAGGGATTTAGACACTCTATCTCACCCCCAAACATGCAGACACACATCACACATCTGTTTGCATTTATTGATTTATTTAGAGCTTGAAGGGAGTTCAGAAGGGTAACTAAAGAACTCTATGAACATCAAAGCTCAGGGTATAGAGACATACATGAGAGACTGCAGAGAGGGGAGTGAGGGATGGGGAGATGGCACGTCCTAAGAGAAGCTGGGGTGGGGGGAAATGGGCAGACAGCAGTCCTGAGAGAGGACACACCATAAGTAAAGGGGAAGGTTATACCCTGAGCCATCGATAGCACAGTTGTCTAATCAAAGTCTGGGAGGAGGGATCCGAACATAACTTGTAGCCACGTAGGTGAGGGAGCTCCTCTAGTGCCAACTTCCCTGGCTGCATCAGCACCCCAAGGTACCTGGCTCTGCGTAGCGGAATAAAACATACGGTGACATTGGACAGAGGTTCGTACATTATACAGGAGACAGGGATCAAGACCATCCCCAAGAAAAAGAAATGCAGAAAAGCAAAATGGCTGTCTGAGGAGGCCTTACAAATAGTTGTGAAAAGAAGAGAAGCAAAAAACAAAGGAGAAAAGGAAAGATATACCCACTTGAATGCAGAGTTCCAAAGGATAGCAAGGAGAGATAAGAAAGCCTTCCTCAGTGATCAGTGCAAAGAAACAGAGGAAAACAATAGAATGGAAAGACTAGAGATCTCTTCAAGAAAAGTAGAGATATCAAGGGAACATTTCATGCAAAGATGGGCTCAATAAAGGACAGAAATGGTATAGACATAACAGAAGCAGAAGATAATAAGAAGAGGTGGCAAGAATACACAGAAGAACTGTACAAAAAAGATCTTCATGACCCACATAATCACGATGGTGTGATTGCTCACCTAGAGCCAGACATCCTGGAATGTGAAGTCAAGTGGGCCTTAGGAAGCATCACTATGAACAAAGCTAGTGGAGGTGATGGAATTCCAATTGAGCTATTTCAAATCCTAAAAGATGACACTGTGAAAGTGCTGCACTCAATATGTCAGCAAATTTGGAAAACTCAGCAGTGGCCACAGGACTGGAAAAGGTCAGTTTTCATTCCAATCCCAAAGAAAGGCAATGCCAAAGAAGGCTCAAACTACTGCACAATTGCACTCATCTCACACGCTAGGAAAGTAATGCTCAAAATTCTCCAAGCCAGGCTTCAACAATATGTGAACTGTGAAATTCCAGATGTTCAAACTGGATTTAGAAAAGTCAGAGGAACCAGAGATCAAATTTCTGACATACACTGGATCATTGAAAAGCAAGAGAGTTCCAGAAAAACATCTATTTCTGAACATCTATTTCTGCCTTATTGGCTATGACAAAGCCTTTGACTGTGTCAATCACAATAAACTTTGGAAAATTTTGAAGGAGATGGGGATACCAGACCACCTGACCTGCCTCTTGAGAAACCAGTATGCAGGTCAGGAAGCAACAGTTAGAACTGGACATGGAACAACAGACTGGTTCCAAATAGGAAAAGAAGTACATCAAGGCTGTATATTATCACCCTGCTTATTTAACTTATATGCAGAGTATATCATGAGAAACGCTGAGATGGATGAAGGACAAGTTGGAATCAAGATTTCTGGGAGAAATATCAATAACCTCAGATATGCAGGTGACATCCACCCTAATGGCAGAAAGGGAAGAACTAGGGAGCCTCTTGAGGAAAGTGAAAGAGGAGAGTGAAAAAGTTTGCTTAAAGGTCAACATTCAGAAAACTAAGATCATGGCATCTGGTCCCATCACTTCATGGCAAATAGATGGGGAAACAATGGAAACAGTGGCAGACTTTATTTTGGGGGATTTCAAAATCACTGCAGATGGCGATGGCAGCCATGAAATTAAAAGATGCTTACTCCTTGGAAGGAATGTTATGACCAACCTAGACAGCATATTCAAAAGCAAAGACATTACTTTGTCAACAATGGCCCATCTGGTCAAAGCTATGGTTTTTCCAGTAGTCATGAGAGGATGTGAAAGTTGGACTATAAAGAAATCTGAGTGCCAAAGAATTGATGCTTTTGAACTGTGGTGTTGGAGAAGACTCTTGAGAGTCCCTTGGACTGCAAGGAGATCCAACCAATCCATCCTAAAGGAGATCAGTCCTGAATATTCATTGGAAGGACTGATGTTGAAGCTGAAACTCCAATACTTTGGCCACCTGATGCAAAGAACTGACTCATTTGAAAAGATCCTGATGCTGGGAAAGATTGAAGGCAGGAGGAGAAGGGGACGACAGAGGATAAGATGGCTGGATGGAGTCACTGACTCAATGGACATGAGTTTGAGTAAACTCCGGGAGTTGGTGATGGACAGGGAGGCCTGGTGTGCTGCAGTCCACGGGGTCCCGAAGAGCTGGACACGACTGAGCAACTGAACTGAACACTGGACATCTGGGCAGCTTCACAAAGAGACACATCTTCTGTAAGAATAAAAATAGAGAGGAAGTTTTGTCCTTTTCATTTGGAAAGGGAGGGTCATTCTTTCATAGCACCATGAGGATTGAAATAACAATAACAAATTTCCTGAATAATTGTGCTCAGGAGTTGGATTGAAGTGAACTAGCATCAAAACCAGAGAGAGTGACAGAAGCAATGGCCACTCCCATGAGATAGCCCCAAGCTCCGTGGCAGAGAGAAGTGAGCAACAGACGTGAATAAACAAGCCTAAGGATTCTTAAAATATCTGGGATGAAGAATCTGTAAACATGTGCAATATGAGTAGGTGGTTAGAGGAATTAAGGGCATCATTTTCGAGGCTATGAATACATTACATCACTTAAACCCATGCTGGTGAAACAACACACATACCAGTAATGCTAGAGAGATCAGTTATTTCAACTTATGTCTCCAGTTGATGGGGCATGTTCCTGGAAATAAAAATTACCCCAAGCCTGTGCCCTCATTATTTTCTTCAGGTTATAACTGTAAAAATGTCAAATAAGTGATAACAGTGAAAAGATGGAGAAAATAGGAGCAGTTTATAGTAAGAATCATATGGGATTAAAGATAGTCATGGGGCTTCCCTTATAGCTCAGTCAGTAAAGAATCCACCTGCAATGCAGGAGATCAGGATTCGATTCCTGGATCAGGAAGATCCTCTGGAGAAGGAAATGGCAATCCATTCCAGTGTCCTTGCCTGGGAAATCTCATGGACAGAGGAGCCTGGCAGGCTGTGTTCCGTGCCGTCACAAGAGTCAGACACGACTTAGTGATAAACCACCACCACCATAGACGGTCATAAATTCTTTGGGGCTGCTCCCACTAATTGGTGGAGTCTGTTTGGCTTCTCTTTAAAGGGGGTCAACCTGTGGCTTCTTGGACCAAAACTGCACAGGTGAACTAGTGCTGTGCCAGTTCTGGGCCGGTCCTTGAACAGAGGCCAGCGACTGCCTTCTAAGGCTTTGGGAGTCTTGAGTGGCCAGGTAAGAAATCCAGCTACCCTACTGGATATATCTCATAGAGGGCCCTGAAGCTAAACAGAGGGAGAGAGGCAGAGGTGAGCTAAACTTTCAAAACATCCCCATCAAGATGCTGGTATGTGAATAGTCTCTTGACTCTTCCAGACCAGGTCAGCCTTCAGCTGAATATCACTAAATCATTCCAGTCATTGCTTTGTGAACAGGAAAATTGCTCAGCAGAGCCCTACAGGAATTCTTGACCTGTGAAATTGTGGGCTATAATAGAAAGTGATGTTATTTTAAACTATTGAGTTTTGCAGTTTGTTAAACAGCAGTGGATTAAATTAGAACAATATTATAGGCTTCAAATTCTACCCCGGTTTGCCCCTCAGCCTACTGCTTTTTTTTTTTTTGTATGGGTGTATGTATGTTCATTGTGTAGAGTCCTCCAAGAGATTATAGGCTTTGTTTTCTGGATAATGCAATAGATATGTCACGAGGAGGCACTCTATCTATGGTACAGAAGGAAAGGCCCTTAGCAGGGCTGTTTTATTCCCTTTCTCCCCTTGGAAGACTCCCTGAGATCTCTTTCAGTCTGCTCTTGCCATTTTCTTTTTAAAATTTTTTTATTTTCTATTGGAGTATAGTTGATTAGCAATGTTGTGTTAGTTTCAGGTATATGGAAAAGAATGTATATATGAATAGATACATATATATGTACAACTGAATTACTTTGCCGTGCATCTGAAACTAACACAGCATTGCTCTCAGCATTTTCATACAACATGATCCTATATTGGTTTCTCATTGAGCAGCCCTTCAGTTTGTAGTTCAGAGAATTGCCATAGCCAATTAGAGGAGATAATTCTATGTAATGAGAATGAATGGCTGAATTCAATAAGCTCCAAACTTCTATATTATTTTCTATGCTTATTATGGCATTTTTGTTGTGTTGAAAATAGCATCTATGTCGGTCACTCTCTGAGTTATAAAATGGAAATAGCATTTACCTTCTAAGTAACTCAGAATTATTGTGAGATCATGTGGGTGGAAGCTCTTTGTAAACTTTCAAATGTTATATACTTGCAAAGTTATTATCATGACTATTAAGGAATTAGTAAATTACAGATAGTGTTGGAATATGTGGGCTTAGCATTGTGTGGTCTTAGGCAATTCACTTATTATCTCAGCAATTTTCTCATTCTTAAAATAAAAAGTGTGTTCACTGTGTAATTGTTGAGGTTCCTTCCACTTCTCAAATACTGAAATTTTTGAGAACCTGTGTTGGCATGAGCAAATTAGTACATAATATTCAGAGGTAAATGTGACTCCATTCTTGATGACCAGAAATTTATAATGCAGTTGTTAAGCTATCTCATGCTTTAAAAATAATCATAATTCAAGTTAACCTTTTCTTATTGAACTGTAGTTTGTAGTTGACTTACAGTATTGATGTTAGTTTTAGGCATATGGCAAAGTGATTCAGTTTCTTTTATATATGTGTGTGTGTGTGTGTGTGTGTGTGTGTGTGTGTGTGTATTCTTTTTCAGATTCTTTTCCATTATAGGTCATTAAAAGGTACTAATACCTTGTACCAAATTAACCTTTCAAATGCAAGTTCCCTGGGACCTAAAAGTCCCTGACAGGTAATTTTCCAGATACTAGTATTATGTGCTGGTTGCTATCTTCTATTTATCCCTCCAGACTCACTCTCTGTCCTTGCAGTTTGACCTGAACCAACTACATCAATGTGCTCTCTTGCTTTAGGGCATCTAATTGGGTTCTGCCAGTCTAGAGGTCCATCAAGAGATGGAAGAGGAGAGAAAAAAAAGGTCAGGGTATTTATTCCACCTGCTTTCCACCTATGGAGTCGTCAGAAGATGTCTGTTCCCTTAACCCAAGGACACAGTGTCTTTCAAGGCTGCCTTCTCCACATGACTCTATCCTTCCAGGTTCTGTAAACGACTCTTTCTCCTTGACCCTTTCCTCTAGGGATGAAAACAGCTCAGGCTTATCTAATCCTGGAATACTTCACAATCCCTTGTAGGGTAGGCAACCTCCAAAATGGTCCCCTGTGGTCCAGCTTCTGGGTCCTAACACCTGTATATAATCCCCTCTTCTTGAATGTGGACTTATTGACTCACTTCTCTGTAGCTGACTGCTTCCATTCCTTATGGAGAATTTGTTTATTTAAAGAGGTTCACAACCCATTATCCACAATTCTGAAATCCTCAAAGTTCTGAAAACTAAAAGTGGTAAATTGAAGGCAAATGTGACCTGAAATAACATGAAGCTACTCATAATCTTTATTTATGCTTCTTAGTGTGAGGTTCATACTTTCATTGTACAAATACTGATGATTTCCATGATGCATTACATCGAGAATATTATATATAGAAGGGCTCCCCAGGTGGTGCAGTGGTAAAGAATCTGCATGCCAATGCAGGAGATGCAATAGATGTGGATTTGATCCCTGGGTTGGAAAGATCCCCTGGAGTAAGGAAATGGCAACTCACTCCAGTACTCTTGCCTGGAATATTCCATGAGAAAATTCCATGACAGAGGAGACTGGTGGGCTACAGTCCTTGGGGTTGCAAAGAGTCAGGCAGGACTGAGCAACTGAGCATGCACACATTATATATAGAACATAAGGTAGTTGTATTGTACTACAAAAAAAAAAAGAACCCTCTGAATTCCAAAGCAAACCTGGCCCTAAAGCTTTCACATGTATTATAACCCAATCTTTAAAGCTTGAAAACTATTCTGTCTCTTAAAGATAACTTTGCTCTTCTCTGCCTTGATTCTTTATATATTGGTTTAAAGGTTTAACTCTCAGAGAATCATTTTACTTACCTTGTTTGCCAGTTTGTGGGAACTCTTCACTGTCATCTTCATAAAATTGACAATTGTGGGTGAATAGTAGATCTGACTAAAAGGGGAAGTGGGTGTGAGTAAGGAGGAGAGGGAGCAGGAGGAAAGTCGTGGGGTAGCTGAGCTTTCAAGGATAAAGAAAATTCTTTCTTTGGTAAGGTGACAGTAGGGTTCCAGACAGAAATAACCGCATGGAGGCGTGAAGCAACCCCGGGTGCCTGACTGCTGAAAACAGTTGGTGTTGGGTTGGGATGGGATGAGGGCTGCATAGGAGCTGACCCTGGGAGAGTAGTGGAGTGAGCCAAGGGTTTCTCACAGCAAAGAGAACTATAAAATGAAAGTCAAACAGCCAGAAGTGCAGAGAGAATAGATTGAAAGGAAGTGAGGAGGAGGCTAGGACCCAGGAAAGGCTTTGGCATACATCTGAACTAGGCAGTGGGATGGAGAATAGAAGAAAAGAGGCAAGAAATCTTATAGCAGACACTCAAAAGGTCTTAACAGAAGTTGGGCATGAAAGGAAGGGAGAGGAGTTAAATCTAAGTCATTGATTGCTGCTCCTAGAGCAAAGTTCACTAAGAAGAAAGTTACATTTGAACATTCTTAACATCTGATTGCTTTTAATTTGAAATAAGAAAATTCTAATTTTACCAAAGTGGAGAGGTCCATGACCAACATACTATAGTAAGCAGTATGTGGAACTGGGGGGGAGGGGGGGTCAGTTCAGTTCTTTATTGGAACCTGGATAAAAAAAGTTTCCATCTCTAACCCTTAGTTTCTTTGCCTGAAGAGCAGAGGTAGTATCACCAGCATGGCAGGATTTGTGGAGGATGTACACATTAAGTAAAAGAATGTGTATGTGAAAATTTCAGTCACTCTCAAAGTGTGTAAATGAATATCAGTTACATCGAATGCGGTTACTTTGATCATAGAGGTTAAGAGTCTTCCCAAGGTTGCAGAGCAGTGATGATTCTGGGACCAGAGACTGATGCATGATCTCTGCTCCAATCCCAATACCTCTAGAAAAGAAGAAACCACGTGGGCTTAGCTTGATAGATAGCAGAGAACAGAGAGAGCACAGAGAGTCTTGTGCTCACCATTCTGTTTTCCTGCACATAATTGGCCTTTAGTAGAAGATCAATTCTTTGCCTTGTTTCATTTATTGTCAGCATGAATAATAAGTATAGAATTGACCATCACCCTTAAAATGTCAAGGAGATTAGGCAAAGGGACATACCACAATTAAAAGCCTACTTAACAGGATAAACAAATACAATTCTCTTGAGGGTGCTTTGTCTCACTTGCCTTAGGTAGTTAACTTGCTGCAGACATTGAGAGACAATTACTTGAGTCAGTAAATGATTCCCACTCTAACTCATGGATGTCTATGCATACAATTTATTTTCAAGTTGGCCAGAAAATCTGAATTTGTGTTTCTAATTGATATCAGTTGTTTCATCCGCCCTGTTAAACTCATGGCTCTGAAATATCAAGAGCATTTTTCTGTCACTGCCAGGACTTAAAAATGACTAACCCGAAGTCACTGCTGATGACCTCACATCGTCATTGACCAGCTAGCTATGATACGTCAACTGCTTACTTGGTAAACTGGTGTTCACATAGATGAAAAAGCAATCTAATGGTGTATATTACAGGATAGACCAGGAGTTATAGCTCTGCTTTGGCTTCTTATTATCTTTATAATCCTTGAGGATTGCTAACTTAACTTCTGAGATGTTAGAGATCTTTGGAAATGGAAATTATGACATTTCTTACGTACAGAACTGGCACAGAGTAGGTGGCAAACTGGTACATAGTAGGTGCCCAATTAATGTGATATTTCTTGCTTTAGACAGAACGTGTTTCAGTTGGAAGAACTTTACAACTTCCATCTACAATCTGCTTTCCAGTTCCCTTCTAGGTTTTCTTCTCATTTTCAAGGACTAGGGTTGGACTCTTGTTCTTTTTCTATAGGAATAAAACAGCCTGGACGTGGCCCCAGATTGTCCTTTATATCTAATAGTGGAACCAAGACACATTTAAGCATTAATTCTAAAACCCCATATAGTCCTCCTTGAATCATATTCTTTGTACCAAATGGCTGAATTTTTACCGAGACCACTTAGACAAAACATTTATTAGTTTATTTTTTGTTTTATATCTAAAACATGTTTGTACATTTGGTTCATATACACTTGGTTTATATTTTTAAAACTAAGTAGCAGGGTTATTAGGCTATGAGCTTCTTGAGTTACAGACTCTTCTATCTAGCTTTGTATATATCTGGTCTTAGCACAGGACTTAGAAAAAAGTACAGAGAATGTTTCTGATTTGTCTTATTTGAGGATTTTCCTACCCTCTGGTCACCTAATTATAAGTATGACTCCCAAGTCAACTTATCTGGAGTCACTTATGTGATGTTTTGCTTTTAACATTTCTTGAATTTTTACTTTAAAGGCTCTGTTCCCTTCAATAACTCCCTAGTGTGACTCAGCAATTCTCAAATTACATGCTAAATGCTCTCTAAAACACTTTAAAAATTTATCTCTGAAGAAAACTTCAGATAAGCAAAGTGCTTAAAAACAAAACAAAGACATGCAATTTAAAGTGTTTGTTCAGTTTCCAAATACATTGGAGATTACTTATTGGTAGGAAATGACCCAAGAAATGTTAGGCCAACTAATTTCATCCTCTCTCTTCTCCCATCTCCTTCCATACAGTTTTGATATGCATGTATAAAAATGATAGCTAACATTTATTCGGTATGAATAGCTAAGATACTAGGAACTCTTGCTATGTGCCAGGCCCCAACCTAAACGTTTTTCATGTTTAACTATTTGTTCCTATAAAAATCGTATGCGGTAGGTGTTATCATTGTCTCCATTCTATAACTGAGGAAACTCATGCACACAGAGGTTCAATAACTGGCCCAAGGTCACACAGCTGTTATGTTGTATAGATAGGATTTAAACAGAAGTAGTCAAATTCTAAGTCAAAACAGCAGAAAGGGTCAGTATCAAATATATTATCCAAAGGATATGAGAAACTAACATCCACTGGAAAGGCATACTAATCATGAACTTCCAATAAGATGTGTAGCCATGCATTTCAATATCAAATGACAATTCCTTTCAAATGAGGCCAAAATGAGTTAGCTTGTGGTAGTCGCTCAGTCATGTCCAGCTCTCTGTGATCCCATGGACTTTAACCTGCTAGGCTCCTCTGTCCATGGGAGTCTCCAGGCAAGAATACTGGAGTGGGTTGCCATTTCCTTCTCCAGAGGATCTTCCTGACCCAGGGATTGAACCCTGGTCTCCCGTGTTGCAGGCAGATTCTTTACCATCTGAGCTATCGGGGAAGTCCTTAAGCTTAGACAAGAAAAATATTGAAAATCTCTATGATGATTATAATTTTTTTTTAAAATTCCTAAATCATGTTATTTATTTATTTTTTGTCTTTTTTTTTTTTGTCATACATTAATATGAATCAGCCATAGATTTACACGTATTCCCCATCCCGATCCCCCCTCCCACCTCCCTCTCCACCCGATTCCTCTGGGTCTTCCCAGTGCACCAGGCCCGAGCACTTGTCTCATGCATCCCACCTGGGCTGGTGATCTGTTTCACCATAAATAGTATACATGCTGTTCTTTTGAAATATCCCACCCTCACATTCTCCCACAGAGTTCAAAAGTCTGTTCTGTATTTCTGTGTCTCTTTTTCCGTTTTGCATATAGGGTTATCGTTACCATCTTTCTAAATTCCATATATATGTGTTAGTATGCTATAATGTTCTTTATCTTTCTGGCTTACTTCACTCTGTATAAGGGGCTCCAGTACCCTGAAGACTCTACCAGAAAATTACTAGAGCTAATCAATGAATATGGTAAAGTTGCAGGATATAAAATTAACACACAGAAATCCCTTGCATTCCTATATGCTAACAATGAAAAAACAGAAAGAGAAATTAAAGATACAATACCATTCACCATTGCAACAAAAAGAATAAAATACTTAGGAGTATATCTACCTAAAGAAACAAAAGACCTATACATAGAAAACTATAAAACACTGATGAAAGAAATCAAAGAGGACACAAACAGATGGAGAAACATACCGTGTTCATGGATTGGAAGAATCAATATTATCAAAATGGCTATTCTACCCAAAGCAGTCTATAGATTCAGTGCAATCCCTATCAAGTTACCAACGGTATTTTTCACAGAACTAGACCAAAGAATTTCACAATTTGTATGGAAATACAAAAAACCTCGAATAGCCAAAGTAATCTTGAGAAAGAAGAATGGAACTGGAGGAATCAACCTGCCTGACTTCAGACTCTACTACAAAGCCACAGTCATCAAGACAGTATGGTACTGGCACAAAGACAGAAATATAGATCAATGGAACAGAATAGAAAGCCCAGAGATAAATCCACGAACCTATGGACACCTTATCTTTGACAAAGGAGGCAAGGATATACAGTGGAAAAAAGACAACCTCTTTAACAAGTGGTGCTGGGAAAACTGGTCAACCACTTGTAAAAGAATGAAACTAGAACACTTTCTAACACCATACACAAAAATAAACTCAAAATGGATCAAAGATCTAAATGTAAGACCAGAAACTATAAAACTCCTAGAGGAGAACATAGGCAAAACACTCTCCGACATAAATCACAGCAAGATCCTCTATGACCCACCTCCCAGAATATTGGAAATAAAAGCAAAACTAAACAAATGGAACCTAATGAAACTTAAAAGCTTTTGCACTACAAAGGAAACTATAAGTAAGGTGAAAAGACAGCCCTCAGATTGGGAGAAAATAATAGCAAATGAAGAAACAGACAAAGGATTAATCTCAAAAGTATACAAGCAACTCCTGAAGCTCAATTCCAGAAAAATAAATGACCCAATCAAAAAATGGGCCAAAGAACTAAACAGACATTTCTCCAAAGAAGACATACAGATGGCTAACAAACACATGAAAAGATGCTCAACATCACTCATTATCAGGGAAATGCAAATCAAAACCACAATGAGGTACCATTACTCACCAGTCAGGATGGCTGCTATCCAAAAGTCTACAAGCAATAAATGCTGGAGAGGGTGTGGAGAAAAGGGAACCCTCTTACACTGTTGGTGGGAATGCAAACTAGTACAGCCGCTATGGAAAACAGTGTGGAGATTTCTTAAAAAACTGGAAATAAAATATTATATAAGCATTTAACATGTTAGTATATGTTTATTTGACTTATATACTTATAAATTGCATTTGTACATGCATATGTGTGCATGTGTGTATGTGTGTATCATAGGTACCTAATACTTACAGGGCTATATAAGATATATATATATAAGGTGTATAGCACATGTCTCAGACATCTATATATTCATCTTATACACTACAGGTGGATGGGTAATGTAAGTATGTCATTAAAAGAGTTCTGTTGCAGATACCTCTTCTTCATCTCTTTAAGTACTCTGCCCATACCTCTCATTGTAATTACCTCTACAGGGGCTACAATCTTCCACAAATTTCTGACAGGTGTGATTTAATATTTTCTTATTTTAGGCCCTTCACACTTCCTGTCTTTGGGCATCTCTGAAACATTCACAAATGAAATCTGGGAGCAGGCATCCTGTACAACAATGTTGACCTTGAGACTGGCAGCTAAAGGAAACTGCCTCCCCCTTTCTTACCCAGACTGATGATTTTGAGATACAGTTCATTTTTTTATCACCTCCCCTTTGAAACTCCTTTCCATCTCCCTCCCCATCCCACTCCTCTAGGCTGATACAGAGCCCCTGTTTAATTTTTCATTTATCCCATGAAAAATGAGATATATTTCACAAAGTTTCCCAAAGGCTCATGGTATGAAGTGACTAGTTGTCCATCGGGTGTTCAACCAGTTGTCCTTAAGGTGCAGCTGCCTTAAGGTGTAGTTGGGTTTCCCTCTTCTCCTGCTTCATTCCCCAGCCCCTTGCTTCTCCTTTTCGCAATCAGATTCTCAAATTAACTACTCATCATAAACCTCCATCACAGATTTTGCTTTGGGTGATACCAAGCTAAGACAGTGCTGTTATATTTTCTCTCTTCAATTATTTATTTTATTACTAAGATATAGTAAAAATTAGAACTTTAACAAGGAATGCTGTAAGTTGCATTGCCTGTCAAAGGTCTTCGTTTCAGTTTATAGCTTTCAAAAATAAGAACTTTCTGTGGTAAAAGGTTTGCAGGCTGGAAAACATTTATTGGAGGCCAGCAATGGTCTGGTGATCAGTGTCAGTGAAATAGTGATTTATGTCACATGTGTCTGGAAAACAAATTGAAGTCATTCTCCAGGCCAGATCCCCGTTTCAAGAAAAATTATGTGGTATCATATACAAGTCCTAGTGGGAACATTTTGACTTTTAAAGGGCATGCATTTTTATTAAATGTATAGCATAGCTATGTAAAATATTAATGAGGGTGATGTTGGTTCATTCGATATGAAAAAAATGAGGACGACGATGGATGAGTGTGGTGTGATATATTGTGATTCCGCTGTCAAGTGGCAGGTTTTTTTTGTTTTTTGTTTTTTGTTTTTTTTGCTGAATCAAGTTTAAATTCAGAATACCTCTCTGCCTGGCAAGCAAACATTGCCATTTCTAAGTGGCAATTAATAATTTGGGGAGTGGAGAAGGAGGAAAGCAGGTCAAAATGCCTTCAACAGGCATCTTGGTCATTGATTGTTTAGGATCCTCTAGGGCAGGGTTTTTCAACCTCAGCACTATTGCTATTCTCTGCTGGATAATTTTTGTTGTAAGGAGATGTCCTGTGAGTTATTGGATGTTTAGCAGCATCCCTGGCCTTGGCCCACTGGTTGCCAGTCATATCATGCCCCCCAAAGCCATGACAATCAAAAATGTCTATAGACATTGCCAAATGTCCCCTATGGACAAAATTGCCCCCAGTTGAGCAGCACTGCCTTAGGACAATGCAGATGCTGATTGACTGGAGTGTTGGGATGCTTTACAGCACAGAACAGACTGGTTCAAATTCTTAAAATGAGATTCTTCTGAGAAGATCTGAGACAGTGAATCAGTCCAATTAAAGCAAGGTTTACTAATACCCTGCATATGTGCAGTAGATAAAAATAAGTAGCCTCAAACTTTTCTCTGACATTGGTGGTACATGAGTCACCTAGAGAGCTTGCTTAAGACAGGTGCCTACTAGGACTTTGCTGGTGGTCCAGTGGTTAAGAATCCACCTGCCAATGCAGAAGACTCCAGGTCTATCCCTGGTTGGGGAACTGAGATCCCACATGCCATGGAAAAACTAAGCTGGTGTGCTGCAATTACTGAGCCCACGGGCCAGAACTAAAGAGTCCCCTGCACCACAATGAAAGATCCACATGATGCAATGAAGATCTCATGTGCCACAACAAAGGCCCTATGCAGCCAAATTAATTAACTTAAAAAACCTATGCCTGAATCCCACCCTCAGCAAGTCTGATTCAGTAATTCTCATGTCCCAATGAACCTGATTTGTTGTTGCTGCTGTTCAGTCGTTCAATTGTGTCTGACTCTTTGTGACCCCATGGACTGCAGCATGCCAGGCTTCCCTGTCCTTCACTATCTCCTGGAGGTTTCTCAAATTCATATCCATTGAATCAATGATGCAATCCAGCCATCTCATCCTCTGCCATCCCCTTCTCCTCCTGCCTTCAATCTTTCCCAGCATCAGGGTTTTTTCCAATGAGTCGGCTCTTCCAATTAGGTGGCCAAAGTATTGGAGCTTCAGCATCAATCCTTCCAATGAATATTCAGGGTTGATTTCCTTCAGGATTGACTAGTTCAATTTCCCTTCTGTCCAAGGGACTCTCTAGAGTCTTTTCCTGCACCACAGTTCGAAAGCATCAATTCTTTGGCTCTCTTTATGGTCCAACTCTCACAGCCGTACATGACTACTGGAAAAACTGTAGCTATTACTATATGTACCTGTGTCAGAAAAGTGATGTCTCTGCATTTGAATACACTGTCTAATTTTGTCATAGCTTTTCTACCAAAGAGCAAGCATCTTTTAATTTCATGTCACCGTCAGCAGTGATTTTGGAGCCCAAGGAAATAAAATCTGTCACTGTTTCCTGATTTAATAAACCCAGTGCTTTGCATCTCCCATGATATCCCAGATAATCCTGATGCTGGAGGTTTGTGAGGCTACACCCTTTAAATAACCTTGGACTCAAAGTCAGAAGAGCTTGATTTCAAGTAGTCCACTTAAACTCCATTTTTTTCTGTTTCAAGTAGAATGGGATAGATGGGATAGATGTGTGGATAAATAAGCAATAAAGGGAAGAGGGCCAGGATAGAAATACATAAAAGATCTTAACTGCCTTGTTCACCACCACTGCCACGCAGCTGCTGTCAAACAGCTGCACTCACAATGTATCCTTTGAATGAATTAGTGATGTATAACTCTGAGATAAAGAAGATAGCATGAATCACAAACACTGTTTGGAAATTGTACCATTGTTTAATTTTTGTTGATTACTAATGTATGTGTTGTCTACTGATAATAAATACTTTGCATTATGAGTTTTTGTGTGTTGTTTCTTCTACACATTTCATTAATCCTTGGAGTCTATGAGAAACAAAGTATTGTCAGAAGGCAAGACAAAAAGAAAAAGTAAAGCACATGTTGAGACTGCATTGTGATTACAGACTGTGTCAAGTGAGTATTCTCTTGTCTCACTTCCTATCCATGTGGCGCTGTTCACCCATGTGCACCGTCCGGCTTCTAGGACATCTCATGTACCTGTGGATAGACCAATTAGGTGGTCTGTGAGCTTACAGGTGTTCATATTTATGTTAATTTGGCTAAAGTAATTTGAAGTGCCCTTCTGTCACTTTCAAGTAAGTTGTTGGGATTGTAAGAAGTAGGCACTGGTTCCAGTTCTGTTTTTTTTCTGAGGTAGTCTCTTGAGACTACATGGTTGAAGGATCACTCATAAAAAGTGATGACCATCCTTTTTTCCCATGTAGAAAAACTATATGGGCCCAAGCAAATATTGTTTTCAGGCCTAAAACAAATGCTAAAGATAAATGTATGCTTCAGACATCTCTGTTGTAACGCACTTTGCCATTTTCAGACCCTCTGCTTAAACAGGTCATGTTTATATTATATGACCCTCATTAAAGTCACAGGTGATTGGAACAAGGCTGCACATCTTACTCAAAGAGAATCATGGACAGGCTGGCCAGTGACCAACTCCTTATGAAATCTGACTCAGAAAGATAGGCTGGGCTGTTGAGGTTCCATCCTTGGGAATTTGAAATTTGGCAGTTTTGAACCTGAGTTAGAAGTAGGGGTAGACAGTAATCAAATTCCTGATGTTGAGTTGAGGACATGGCCATTCCAAGTGTACATGAATAACACAAAAGAACAAAGAGCAGGGGAAGAAGATGCTAGCAGGATGACAGAGAAGCAGTTAGCAGCTGTGTAGTGAGAAGCAGGTGCCATGAGAGACAGGCTCTGCAGCTGAGAGAGTTCCAGTCCTGTCCTCTGGAAGTGCAATGATACTAAGCACCATGCCAAGTAAAGTAGAGCTTCCTTTCCCAGAGTTGTTCTGAGGTTAGCCTCCAATCTTTCCAACCAGACAAGGTTACCTGGAATATGCTATTGGGATTCGGAAGTGATTCTCATGGGTGGAGCCCCAGACTATAACATTTCAACTAAAAACAAGACAGAAAATGATTTTTAGATGGGAAATATTCCTAGAAAGGACCATCAACTTGCAGAATGTAAATTCCAAGTCATCTGTTAATGTTTACAGGGAAGAAACAACTCTCAGAGACTCTATTTCTTAATTAATTGATTTTTCCCTCTGTGAACGTCATGTTTGATAAATATAACATCTCCATATGCTATTAGATAGTCCTTAAATCTTGTTTTTGTGGCTGGAGAAATCTTTGTGATAAATATATGTATGGCCTTGGTGATGATGGTTTCACAGGTGTATACTTACCCCCAAATTCATCAAGTTTTATGCAAAAAATAAGCACAGCTCTTTATATGTCAATCATAACTCGATAAAGTGATTTTGAAAGTCTCATTTTTGCTAATTGTAGTTTTTTTTAAAAGAAGAGAAAAACCCATTTTAAGATGACAGTAACATTTAAGGAATAGTAGGGATCTATATCCAACTGTAGCCACATTTTTGGAAAGAGGGAAAACCAATGTGATAAAAGAGGAGGACATGATTGTAGTTTTAGAAGAAAGTGAGGGGGATCTCGGAACAAACTGAGAGGTTAAAAGAAAAAGATATGCAAATGCTATGCCACTTTGTATTGTCATCTTTCCCCTAAAAGGGGAACTCAGATTACAATGTCAGTCCAGAGACATAATCTGGGACTAATCAGAGATCAGCATTAACCTGCACAGCTTGGGAATGGCCTTCTCAATAGGCACCTGGTGTCTGACTGTCCATTTGTACAAGATGGATGAGTGCAGGTGCCATAATAAGGCTGTGGCATTTGGTTATGATAGTGGTCTCTGATGACCAAAGTGATCCATAAATTATAACTGAACTGCAATTGAGTGCAGTGGCATGTAACACAATTTATTCTAGTTACCTCATTCTAAATTCAAGCCTAGAAATGTTAATGCAGGAGCCAAAAGGCAAGGCTGAGAGTTTTATAAGGAATCCTGCTCCTTCCTTCAGCTTCCTTTGTGATTTTTAACTGGGTGGTGTTAAGGATAAGAGCTTTACAAAATTGTCTCAAGATAATGGTCCTCCTTGTGGACAGATTTGCCTAGAATTTTAACAATAAGGGTCAAGTGTAGAGAACAAAAATTCATTCATTCATTTCATAGACATTTCCTCATTGCATAACTGTGTGTTGAAAATTGCCACACTGAGGCTCACAGTCTCAAGAAGGCATCAACCCATACAGATAATCTAGAACAATGTACAGTAATACGTGCAGTATGTTCATGGACAGCTATAGAAATTCCTAAGAAGGAGTTTCTAAAACTACCTGGAAGGGTCAAGGAAGGCTTGGTGAATGATACCTAAGCCAAATCTTGAAGGATATGCAGGAGTTTGCCAGGCGAAGGAGGAGGAAGTGAAACAGTCCATGTTCAGAGACTAAATGAGCTAAACGACAGAGTGAGAGGCAACATGCGATACAAGAAAAATTCATGTAGTCTCAAAAGACAGGAGACTGCTGGTTGACTTTAACCTGCCCAGTTTCCATTACCATTCTACAAAGTAAGGACCTACTATGTCCTGAGGTACTTGTAATCTGTTGGGGTTACATATAAAGCCTGAAGTCCACCCACTTACAAAATATAATCCTGTAGCAAAATGTATTAAAATAAATTTTGAAAAAACATCATGGAAATATGAATAAAAGTCTGTGGAAGTCCTGAGGAAGAGGTGAAAATTAGTGACACTTTTATTAAGGAGACAACTTTCGAGCAGGTCCTTGGCAAAGAATTTCTCAAGTAGTGAAAGCAGGGATTCCATGCTGTGAAATGGCGAACACATTTTCTCGAAGGAGGGAAATGCCTGGAGTAGGAGAGGCTTGGCGAGCCTGGTAGAAAAACCACAAACTGACCTTTCAAATGAGACCAGGGAGTTTGCTATGTTTGAAGTCAAGTTCCCACCACATTACTATATGTAGATTTTATGTTGATTCTGAGTGGCTTGTGTAGTGGTGTAAATGGAGATTGTGGGAGAAGTAAAATCCACCTACTCCCTCTCTAAGACTCCATTCACCATGGAACTAGAGTTCTCTTGAGTTCTGGAAACATCTTTCCCCAGGACAGACAAGAAGGGCATGTCCCACTGGTAGAACTAAAAACCACTGAAATGTTTTGTATCACTTATCCATGGATGTTCAACAAATCATCTCAAACTTAGTGGCTTAAAACAACAACAATTATTTACTATCTTATGCTTCCTATGTGTCATGACATCCAGAGAAACTTGGATTTGGAATTCTGGAACAGCATTTCTTTTAAATTTTTAGTTAGCGGTTCACTGGTACTACAGTCTGTGAAGCCTTGACTTGGACTGAAGGTTGTAAATCCTCCAGCATGTGCCATTCTCATGACTGGCAAGGGTGTTGGTGGGAGGCCTTATTTCCTCCCCTTAGGGTCTTTCCATAAGGTACTTAAAATATGGCAGCTGACTTCTAGAGTGGGCAATCCAAAGACCAAGGTGGAAGATAAATGTCTTTCATGATTAATTGTACTGGTCACATACCATCACTTCTACAGTACACTACTAGCTTTGCCTAGGTGTGGAAGGGGACTATACGAGGGTGTGAATATCAGAGATGAGGATCATTGGAAGCCAAATTAGAAGCCAGCTACCATAATCTCTAAGTGTCCTATAGCCTCTTACCTCTTTACTGTACCTCCGTGACTTTGCACATTCCCCTTGCATGAATTTTCTTTTGTCTTTTCTTCTCTTTCAAGGGCTGGCCTGAAGTTTCCTTCCTCTGAAGAAGCATTGTTGACACAGACAGTACTTCACACAAATATCTCTTTTAGAGTTTATGTGTCTGAATACTTGTTAGTTGGCTGATAGCAGGTCAAAGACGTGTTGGTACTGGCCAAAGTGCTGGATGAATGAATGGACATTTATCATGACACCAGAGTATATTCAGTTCAGTAGCTCAGTCGTGTCTGACTCTGCGACCCCATGGACTGCAGCATGCCAGGCTTTCCAGTCCATCACCAACTCCCGGTGCTTGCTCAAACTCATGTCCATCCAGTCAGTGATGCCATCCAACCATCTCATTCTCTGCCATCCCTTTCTCTCCTCCCGCCCTCAATCTTTCCCAGCATCAGGGTATTTTCAAATGAATCAGTTCTTCGCATCAGGTGGCCAAAGTATTGGAGTTTCAGCTTCAATATCAGTCCTTCCAATGAACACCCAGGACTGATCTCCTTTAGGATGGACTGATTGGATCTCCTTGCAGTCCAAGGGACTCTCAAGAGTCTTCTCCAACACCACAGTTCAAAAGCATCAATTCTTCGGCGCTCAGCTTTCTTTATAGTCCAACTCTCACATCCATACATGACTACTGGAAAAACCATAGCCTTGACCGGATGGACCTTTGTTGGCAAAGTAATGTCTCTGCTTTTGAATATGCTGTCTAGGTTGGTTATAGCTTTTCTTCCAAAGAGCAAGCATCTTTTAATTTCATGGCTGCAATCACCATCTGCAGTGATTTTGGAGCCCCCAAAAATAAAGTCTCTCAAAAGTATATTGATAGCCTGTGATTTTCAGTTGCCCTCTGAGACTTTAGGATAAGTCTCAGGATGATCATTATAAACCACATTCTCTCCTATAAATAGATGACAGGAGTATGACAGGACTTGGCTGTCCTACTTGACAGGACTTGGCTCCATGCAAACTTTGCTTGGCGTAATCCTCCTTACAAGTATCTTAATTACAAAATTCCAGTAGAGGCGTATGATCATAAAATTCAAAAGTTACCCAAATATTATTGCAGACATTTATTTTAAAATATGTCCTCATCTCAACAAATCTCATCAAATAAACCAAATAAAGAAGGTAAGGAAATTGCAAATCAAGACAACATCAACCCAAAATCAGAGGAGGGCAGGGAATGAAACTGTAGGACAAGAGCTAATATTTAAATAGCTGTTGGGGTGGGATGCCGTAATCACCGATTTGAAACATAAATTATGATCAGGTTGGTTATCATTTTCCAAGCTATGTTTTATTTAATTTATTCATGAAACTATCATGATGTATCTGCAAATTAAGAATTGATTTTTTGAACTTTTTCACTCAAAATATATGATAATTTGAGTTGAGTCTTGACTGCTGCTTCCCTTTTCAATTCTCTCTGTGAAAAAGCCTTGCTCAGCAAACCATTGGCATGAATATGGGATCAAGGGATTGAGAACTGCTTGGAGCAAAGGGGATTTTTAAGAAAAATTGACTCTTTGGGCCCAGGACATAAGAACAGAGCAGTATTTCATTGATCTTGACCAGGGGTCCTAGTTCTTCATCAAGGCACCATCATAGTCAGTCAGTCAGTTTAGTCGCTCAGTCGTGTCTGACTCTTTGCAACCCCATGAACCACAGCATGCCAGGCCTCCCTGTCCATCACCAACTGCCAGAGTCTACCCAAGCCCATGTCCATTGAGTTGATGATGCCATCCAACCATCTCATCCTCTGTCATCCCCTTCTCCTCCTGCACTCAATCTTTCCCAGCATCAGGGTATTTTCAAATGAGTTAGCTCTTTGCATCAGGTGGCCAAAGTATTGGCGTTTCAACTTCAACATCAGTCCTTCCAATGAACACCCAGGACTGATCTCCCTTAGAATGGACTGGTTGGATCTCCTTGCAGTCCAAGGGACTCTCAAGAGTCTTCTCCAGCACCACAGTTCAAAAGCATCAATTCTTGGGCACTCAGCTTTCTTTATAGTCCAACTCTCACATCCATACATGACCACTGGAAAAACCATAGTTTTGACTAGACGGACATTTGTTGGCAAAGTAATGTCTCTGCTTTTTAATATGCTATCTAGGTTGGTCATAACGTTCCTTCCAAGGAGTAAGCATCTTTTAATTTCATGGCTACAGTCACCATCTGTGGTGATTTTGGAGTCCCCCAAAATAAAGTCAGCTACTGTTTCCACTGTTTCCCCATCTATTTGCCATGAAGTGATGGGACCAGATGCCATGATCTTAGTTTTCTGAATGTTGAACTTTAAGCAAACTTTTTCACTCTCCTCTTTCACTTTCATCAAGAGACTTTTTAGTTCCTCTTCACTTTCTGCCATAAGGGTGGTGTCATCTGCATATCTGAGGTTATTGATATTTCTCCCAGAAATCTTGATTCCAGATTGTGCTTCATCCAGCCCAGCATTTCTCAGGATGTACTCAGCATATAAGTTAAATAAGCAGGGTGATAATATACAGCCTTGATGTACTCCTTTTCCTATTTGGAACCAGTCTGTTGTTCCATGTCCAGTTCTAACTGTTGCTTTCTGACCTGCATACAGGTTTCTCAAGAGGCAGGTCAGGTGGTCTGGTATTCCCATGTCCTCCAGAATTTTCCATAGTTTATTGTGATCCACACAGTCAAAGGCTTTGGCATAGTCAATGAAGCACAAATAGATGTTTTTCTGGAATTCTCTTGCTTTCTCGATGATCCAGCAGATGTTGGCAATTTGATCTCTGGTTCCTCTGCCTTTTCTAAAACCAGCTTGAACATCTGGAAGTTTGCAGTTCATTTACTGCAGACGCCTGGCGTGGAGAATTTTGAACATTACTTTACTGTATGAGATGAGTGCAATTGTGCAGTAGTTTGAGCATTCCTTGGCATTTCCTTTCTTTGAGATTGGAATGAAAACTGACCTTTTCCAGTCCTGTGGCCACTGCTGACTTTTCCAAATTTGCTGGCATATTGAGTGCAGCATTTTCACAGCATCATCTTTCAGGATTTGAAATAGCTCAACTGGAATTCCATCACCTCTACTAGCTTTGTTCATAGTGATGCTTCCTAAGGCCCACTTGACTTCACATTCCAGGATGTCTGGCTCTAGGTGAGTGTGAGTGATCACACCATCATGATTATCTGGGTCATGAAGATCTTTTTTGTACAATTCTTCTATGTATTCTTGCCACCTCTTCTTAATATCTTCTGCTTCTGTTAGGTCCATACCATTTCTGTCCTTTATCGAACCCATCTTTGCATGGAATATTCCCTTGGTATCTCTACTTTTCTTGGAGAGAACTCTAGTCTTTCCCATTCTGGTGTTTTCCTCTATTTCTTTGCATTGATCGCTGAGGAAGGCTTTCTTATCTCTCCTTGCTATTCTTTGGAACTCTGCATTCAAATGGGAATATCTTTCCTTTTCTCCTTTGCTTTTCACTTCTCTTCTTTTCACAGCTATTTGTAAGGCCTCCTCAGACAACCATTTTTCCTTTTTGCATTTCTTTTTCTTGGAGATGGTCTTGATCCCTGTCTCCTGTACAATGTCATGAACCTCCATCCATAGTTCATCAGGCACTCTGTCTAGCAGATCTAGTCCCTTAAATCTATTTCTTACTTCCACTGTATAGTCATAAGGGATTTCATTTAGGTCATACCTGAATGGTCTAGTGGTTTTCCCCACTTTCTTCAATTTTAGTCTGAATTTGGCAATAAGGAGTTCATGATCTGAGCCAGAATCAGCTCCCAGTCTTGTTTTTGCTGACTATATAGAGCTTCTCCATCTTTGACTGCAAATAATGTAATCAATCTGATTTCAGTATTGACCATCATAATAGTCAGCCTATTTAACCCTGTTTCTAGATTTCTGCTATTTGGGACCATGACCCTCCTGACCCCACAGCACCCATGAAGCCATGATATAGACAATCACTTTAAGGCAAGGGTAGTCACAGTGAACTTCTCAGGCAAATTTCTTAGCATTCGTGTGCCTCAGTGTCCCTATTTTAAAATGTAGATAATAATACTATCTACTCCATGGGGCTGGTTACAGTAAGCACTCTAAGTTTATTAAATATATTCTTTTTAGAAAATACCTCTAACACTTCACATCTTTCCTCTCTTCCCAGCTCTGCCATTCTCTTTCTCCTAACATTCCTCTCCTACCCCGAACTCCTTACATATGGCCAGTGTTTATTTAATAATTATTTCTTCTAGGAAGCCCTTCTTGGTTCCCACTCTTCCTATAAACAGGTTTCCTGCCCCTTCTAAGAGATTCTTAGCATTGGATGCTATATATGAGCATTCCAATAAAGACCAATTGCTAGTCTGGAAAATGTTGGTTATCCGTATGTAGCAGGTAGAAATGCCAGGTCCCAAACTCAGGTGTGCAAAAAATATATTGCGTTTCTTTATTCTTCAGAAACCACTGTGAAACTTGGCCATAGTCATCCTCAGGGTTAAGCCTAGATGGATTTCCTGGTGATGGGTAGGGATATCCAGTTTTTGGACCTGGGCATACCTGGTCTCCTTTAGAAACATCACCTTGGCCCTATTTGCTGAGACACTGCACACAGCATCCTTTCTGGGGTCTTGGCCCCTCTGCATCAGGATGCTACCAGGGTGCATCAGGATGCTACCAGGAAGCCAAGCTCATCCCCACTGTGCCAGACTTTTTATACTCCACCTTTCTCTTCTTGCAGCTCAAGTCTTTGTAGGGTCCAGCTCCACTGGTGAGTCCAGCTCTCCCTTTCCCTCCCTGTCAGCATGCCTCTGCCCCTGAACACACTTCATCCCTTTGCTGTTCTCACAAACCCCTAGACTCTCTGTGTTTATAAAGAAACAGCCAGGTGTTCTTGTCGGTGACTTCTGCTTTCTTCTCGGCCACATACCTCATCTGTGCAGTGACACACAAATAGCCTGTAGAAATGGGCCAAAGAGAAAAAGGGAAAATCAGAGGCAGTAAACACACAATAAATAAAATAACATCTCAAAATATCATCCAGTCCTACAACATTCCTAAAGCACGAGGTTCGCAATGGATTTTCATACTCTGCGGAGATGGAGTTCAGGGAGGACAGGGATCTCCTAAAGAACCCGCCATGAGCTTCAGGCACTTAGCCCAGCCCAGACCTTCCATATGCGGAAACCACACATAGGAGCCCTCTGCCTCTAGCTCACATTTGTATTCCAGGACTGGACCCAACCAGGGGGCCAACCAGGGTACAAACAACAGCTAAATTAACTCAGCATCTCACATATCTTTTTCCGTCAGGCAGTTGCCATTTAGGGGCATCTTGCTGGGAAAATCCACCCCTTTCTGCCAGCTGAGTCTCCGTATTTATGAGCAAGTGAACCTTTTACCAGCATTGCTTGGAAGACGCAGACAGTGTTCCCAGCTTTAGAAATATAGTTATTTGTCATCTGTCCTTTCTTCAGAACTGATGAGGGATGTGTTTTCTTGTTACATCAGAGTGCTCATGCTCTACTTCTCTTGGTGTGAAAAGATGACAGCTGCTGATGGTCTTGCCATCTGAGTGCGTGAACATGCCTGCAATATCGGGGGGTGTTAGCGAGAAAGAGGTAAGTGTGTGCGCATGTGTGACACATACAGTCACACATACCCAGAGACACACAGAGTCACACAGGCACACACACACACGCACCAGCACACGCAACATCATTGGTGAAGTCTAGGCACAGATCAACTCTACAAAGTTTTGTTCAAATATTTAAAAGTACAGCTTTCTGGCTTTACTCTTGGTAAAATGGTTCCTACTTTTCAGAACTGTTTTCTCTATTGCCTGCTATTACCAGGCTGGTGGCTCAAGAAGGTAAGGAAACTGCCTGCAAAGCAGGAAACCCAGGTTCAGTCCCTGGGTTAATATTCTCACCTGGAGAATTCTGTGGACAGAGGAGCCTGGTAGGCTGCAGTCCCTTGGATCTCAGAGAGTCGGACATGACTGAGCAACCAACACTTCTGAAGAAGACAACCAAAATAAAACATGATCTGTTGCATTTTCATCATAATTTATTATAATCATCCATTTAATTGTCTGGATTATCAGTAAACTTAGACAGCTTTTATGTCCAGCATCATCTTAAGAGCCTAGCCACAGTAGATGTCAAAAATCTGAATGTACTTTTGCCACAATCATTAATTTGCATTTAGAACTTCTGGATGTGGTAACATCTAGTGTTAGCCTGGTATTACTGCTAGTCTCATGTTATTAAGTCTGTGTTTGCTTCATGCTGTCTTTAAGTCACAAAATTGAAAATGTTTTCCTTAGAGGGGTTAAGTGACTTGCCTGAGTCACCCAGCTGGTGGCAGAGTTGGGATTCAAATACAGATCTTCCTCACTCCAGAGCAGCATTGCACCACAATCTCTTCCCAAAACGGAATTGTTGTATTCATCAACTTGCAATGTCTGACCTCATCGCAGATGAGGACTAAAAAGGTTGAGTGATCTACTCAATGGGGTAGCAGTAAGAAACAATCACTGGTCAATCATGGCTCCCACTCCTACCCTTGTAACAAATAGTTATTTATCCTCTGCAGAGGATAAGGAGCTCTACCAAATACTGTGTGTGTGTGTCCAGTTGCTTCGTTGTGTCCAACTCTTTGCAACCCTTTGGACCATAACCCACCAGGCTCTGCTGTCCATGGGAGTTTTCAGGCAAGAATACTGGAGTGAGTTGCCATATCCTCCTTCAGAAGATCTTCCCAACCCAGGGATTGAATCGATGTCTCCTACGTTTCCTGTATTGCAGGTGAATTCTTTACCACAGAGCCACTGGGGAAGCCCACCAAATACTACGGAGCAAATAACATGTAGAAGGCGAGGCCCCTGTTCTTACTCAGTTATTGCCTGCAGAAAAATAAAGAACCAACAACCATAAAGTGCTGGCCCCAGTCAGAATGCTTTGGGAATGGGAGGAAGGAGGAAGACACAGAAAGGCTTCTTGCCAGATGGTCGTTTCCAGCTAAGTCTAATAAGCAGAAAAAAACCAGTCACTGAGGGTTTCGCTCTATTGTGATTCAGGAAACATCATCACTCCCTCCCATCGGGGTGCAGGTTCACCTAGCCTTTCCTTTGCCATCAAATCACTACTGGAAGAGCCTTGTAGTCCTGGATTTCCAATAGGATAAGAGGTTCCTAAAGGACTGTCTAGAATTCGGTGGGACATCAGCTCTCTACATTGATAAAATGAGAAAGTTGTTAGGAGGACTTCATGAGAGGCAGATACTTTTGAAATTCTGTCTTCAGTGGCTTCCTTTGGTCAAATTTAATTCTGGAAGTAGTTCAAGTAAAATGGTTACACAAAAGGAATTTTCCTTTGGATTAAGTTGAACTATTATAAATAGCAATAACCCGATACCATGATTTAAACTACAAACAAATTTCTGGCAAACACAGATGCTGATCTCCTTTTAGTCAGATATTCACCATGTGTTGCCTGCTTCTATGGTGACCATATTCCAAAAGGTGTCAGATTATCATCCTGCTTGAACCTTCAGACTTACATTTCCCTCAGAGTAGTGCTCAATGCCCTTGGAAAGGCTCAAGAGTCTGTAGGGCAAGAGGCTTGAGTCAAAAGCCTCGTGAACTGCCCCCGAACCAAGATACCCCTTCCCAGCAGCCCTTCTACTTTCCTTCACAGCTGGGTTGACAGATGTTCTGAACAAAAATACCAAAATACCAGCCAGGAAGGGAGCATTGGTCATAGCTTAAAAATATTGCTTTGCTCATTTTAATAAGTTGTTTGCAATGTATGCTTCATGAGATTTTTCAAGTTTTAGGAAAACAACCCACGGCAGTATTCTTGCCTAGAGAATTCCATGGACACTTCTGTCCTGGCAGGCTACAGTCTATGGGATCGCAAAGAGTCAGACATGATTGAGTGACTAACCCTTTCACCTTTCTATAATTTTAGAGCAATTCTTGGTATTGCTGAGGAAAACACAAATCTGAACAGTTTTAAAATATTAATGCTTATAAACAAAGGAAAAATCTTGAATTGTCCTCTTCAGTACTGGATGTCAGCAAGTGAATGCTACCCAGTAATCTTGCTCTAGACTGGACACCAAACACGGTTGCCTGAGCCAGAGATTGGCTAGAAACTACCGACCCCATTTCCTTTTTCTGGACATGTAGAAGAGTATATGCCCAAGTCTCTCTTGCAATTAAGTTGTGCCCATGTGGCTGAATCTTACCAGTGGAATGTAGGAGGAAGCACGATATACGTCTTGCAGACCAGACCATAAAGTCCTTGCATGATCATTTTGTCTCCTTCTTCCTCTTTTACTGCAGCTCTGGATAGACCAAAGGAGTCTGAACTCCCTGTGGCAGTTACCACAGGTAACTGCCCAACCCTGAGAAAAGAGTCGTGCGCAAGAAAGAAAGCTTTGCTATGTCATGAGATTTGACAGTTTCTGTTACTGCAGCATAACTGATCATGCCCTGACTAATACTTAGTCTTCTCTTGCCCCACCACATGACACAGTGTGCTGAGTTGTGGCTACTGCAGTGGATGCAAAGGGTTATCACCCAGATCCCCTCCTTCAGGTCGGAGGAATTCCCTCCTCTAGCTCCTGGGAGTGTTGTCTGCCCCAGGCTCACAGCTGAGTGCTTCCCAGGCATTGCCTTTAGCCAAAAGGAATTTCCCTTCCCAATGTTACATGTCCCCTTACCAAGAAAAGTCCTATAAGACTTGGCCCCCTTGCCTCAATTTGAGACACTTCTGCAGAGCCAGTTCTAGACTCCCCATGAGGTCTGCCAAGGCTTCTGCTGTAATTACCTTGCAGTTTAACTTGCTCAGTCCTGCTTCCATATCCCTCTCAAGTCTGTGTTCCCATTTGGATGACTTCCCAGTAAGCTTCCTGCATGCAAATCTCTGACTCAGAGTTTGTTTCCTAGGGAACCTGATCAGTGATACCCTTTATTTCCATAACATGCTGGATTCTCCTTTGTTTGATTGCTTTACCTACGCTGTGCCTTCTGCTCTGAACAATTCTGCACCACCCCACACATCGGATGCTTGCTGAGCCCAGTTATATTGGTCATTGACACCATCTGCAGTCCAAGTATAATATCCTCCATCTCTGCTGCTCCTCTGATGAATGGTTCCAGTTGTATGCTCCTGTCACTGTACCTTTCTCCATTATAGCATCTATCCCAGGTATTGATTTTGGAGTTGTGGGCATGGCTGCTGCCCCTTAGACAATAAACTCACTGGCAGCAGATTGAAGTCCTATCTCTCAGCCCAGGACTTAACACAATGCCTTACACTTCCATGGTCATCAGCACTGGAGACATCGGCATTCTCCAGTGCTCACTGGGCATGGAGAGTTTTGGGGAAGACCATTAGGGCAGGGTAACTTTTGAAGATATTAATTTGTATTTGTTCTCTGTCTTAAAAGATTCGGAAAGATGAGAGACTTCCTATTTCCCTCCTCCAGGGGACCACGTTTTTTCAGAACTCTTCACTATGATCCATTCATCTTGGGTGGCCCCGCAGGGCATGGCTCACAGCTTCATTGAGTTACACATGCCCCTTTGCCATGACAAGGCTGTGATCTATGAAGGGGTCAGTGAGTTCAGTTTTCTTAAATACTTGGAAGAGGGGCTGCTCTCCAGAAACTTAGACTTCGAGTCCTGATAGATGGTGAGGATAAAAATTTGAGGAAACAAGGTAAAGACTTCCTAAACCATTCAACATCACAATAATCCAAGTCTATGCTGCAACCACTAATGCTGAAGTGGACCAGATATATGAAGGCCTACAAGACCTTCTAGAAGTAACACCAAAAAAAAAAAAAGTGCCCTTTGCATTATAGGGACTTGGAATGCAAAAGTAGAAAGTCAAGCAATACCTGGAGTAACAGGCAAGTTTGGCCTTGGAGTACAAAATGAAGTAGGGGAAAGGCTAACAGAGTTTTGTCAAGTGCACACACTGGTCATAGCAAACATCCTTTTCCAACAACCCAAGAGCTGATTCTACATGTGGACTTCACCAAATGGTCAGTATTGAAATCAGATCAATTATACTCTTTGCAGCCAAAGATTGGAGAAACTCTATACAGTTAGCAAAACAAGATCAGGAGCTGACTGTGGCTCAGATCATATGCTCTTTATTGCAAAATTCAGGCTTAAATTGAAGAAAGTCATGAAAAGTAGTAGATTCAGGTATGACCTAAATCAAATCCCTTATGATTATACAGTGGAGGTGACAAATAGCTTCAAGGGATTATATCTGGTAGACAGAGTGCCTGAAGAACTATGGACGAAGGTTCATAACATTGTACAGAAGTCAGTGACCAAACCATCCCCAAGAAAAAGAAATGCAAGAAGGCAAAGTGGTTGTCTGGGGGAGGCTTTACAAATAGCTGAGAAAAGAAGAGAAGTGAAAGGCAAGAAAGAAAGAGAAAGATACGCCCAATGGAATGCAGAATTCCAGAGAATAGCAAGGAGAGATAAGAAAGACTTCTTAAATGAACAATGCAAAGAAATAGAGGAAAACAATAGAATGGGAAAGACTAGAGATTTCTTCAAGAAAATTGGAGATATCAATGGAACATTTTGTGCAAGGACGGGCATGATAAAGGACAGAAATGGTAAGGACCTAACAGAAGCAGAGAGATTTAGAAGAGATGGCAAGAATACATAGAAGAACTATAAAAAGAATGTCTTAAATGACCCAGGTAACCACAACAGTATGGTCACTCACCTAGAGCAAGACATCCTGGAGTATGAAGTCAAGTGGTCCTTAGGAAGCATTACTATGAACAAAGCTAGAGAAGTGATGGAATTCCGGCTGTGCTATTAAAAATCCTAGAATATGGATGCTGTTAAAGTGCTGCACTCAGTATGCCAGCAAATTTGGAAAACTCAACAGTGGCCACAGGACTAGAAAAGATCAATTTTCATTCCAATCCCAAAGAAGGACAGTGTCAAAGATTGTTCAAATTATCATACAGTTGTGCTCATTTCACATGCTTATAAAGTTATGATCTTATAAAGCCAAAATCTTTTAAGCTAGGCTTCAGCAGTACATGAACCAAGAACTTCTAGATGTACAAGCTGAGTTTAGGAAAGGCAGGGGAACCAGAGATCAGATTGCCAACATCTGTTGAATCATAGGGAAAACAATAGAATTCTAGAAAAACATCTACTTCTGCTTCATTGACTATGCTAAAGTCTTTGACTGTGTGGATTACAACAAACTGGAAAATTTTTCAAGAGATGGGAATACCAGACCACCTCACCTGTCTTGTGTGAAACCTGTATGCGGGTCAAGAAGCAACAGTTTGAACCTTACATGGAGCAGCTGACTGGTTCAAAACTGGGAAAAGAGTAAGACAAGACTGTATATTGTCACCCTTTTCATTTAGCTTATGTGAAGAGTACTTCATGAGAAATGCCAGGCTGGATGAGTCACAAGCTGGAATCAAGATTGCTGGGAGAAATATCAGCAACCTCAGATATGCAGACGATACCACTCTAAGGGCAGAAAGTGAAGGGGAATTAAAGAGCTTCTTGATGAGGGTGAAAAGCTGGCTTAAAACTCAACATTCAAAAAACTAAGATCATGGCATCCAGTTCCATCACCGCATGGCAAATAGAAGGGGAAAATATGGAAACAGTGGCAATATTCTTGGCCTCCAAAATCATTGAGTATAGTGACTGCAGCCATGAAATTAAAAGATGCTTGCTCCTTGGAAGGAAAGCTATGACAAACCTAGACAGCATATTAAAAAGCAGAGACATCACTTTGCCAACAAAGGCATGTATAGTCAACACTATGGTTTTTCCAGTAGCCGTGTACAGATATGTGAGTTGGGCCATAAAGAAGGCTGAGTGCCCAAGAATTGATGCTTTTGAATTGTGGTGATCGAGAATATTCTTGAGAGTTGCTTGGACAGCAAGGAGATCGAAAATCAGCCCTAAGGGAAATAAACCCTGAATAGTCATTGGAAGGACTATTGCTGAAGCTGAAGCTCCAATACTTTGGCCACCTGATGCGAAGAACTGACTCATTGGGAAAAGACCTTGATGCTGGGAAAAAACTGAAGGCAAAAGGAGAAGGGGGCAGCAGAAGATGAGAAGTATAGATAGAATCACTGACTCAATGGACGTGAATTTGAGGAAATTCCAGAAGACACTGGAGAACAGAGGAGCCTGTCCTGTTGCAGTCCATGGAGCTGCAAAGAAGCAGACATGACTTAGCAATGGATAAACAACAAAACTCACTGAGGTTATGTTACATAGCAGGGGAGGGAGGGAGTGCCTTTGAAAGATTCTCAGTACATAGAAGAGAATGGAGGCAGTGCTTTCCCCAAATACTGGAGCCTGTGGTTTGTCCCTGGTAGCCAGATGGGGAGGGGCTCTGGCTATGGTGCCTGAGAAGGACTAAAGCCCAGAATGTGGACTCGGGAGTGGGGAGAATCCAGAGCAGTCAGTGCTGATATTTTATGTCCTGTGGGCCCATCATCATAGAGATGAAAATCCGGATTTTGTTTATTTTGAAAATATTTTAACACTTCTTATTTAAGAGGTTATAGTTGAAAATTCACCCTTAATAAATTAATACTCAAAACAAACTAGATTGAACTTCTCTAAAGGTGAGAGTGTTTCTTTAATTGCCTGACTCTCTCTTGTCATCCTAGCTAGAGCCCTCTGAGATGAGTAATACTTTCTCCAAAGCTTGACAGCCTCCTCCACTTCCTTTGTTCTCCTTGCAAAACATTTTTCTCACATAAAATGCCCTTCACCACATCCGGCATATTAAACTAACCTTGGAAGCGCACATCTGAATATATTACTTGGAGGTTTATTTACAGCCTGCCTTATAATTATAATAAAGGTTACCCTTATTCCCTTGCGGATTGATAAACTGTTTTGGATTTAGGGCTTTGGGTGGGTGAATGCTGTTTTGGGGTGAAGGAGACAAAGATTTGTGGCATCTTAAGAAGAGTCACCTGTCTTGGGAAGCCTCTGTGTCATTTGGCAATTTCACCACCTCATTAGTGATATTGTACTTACACATGTCACCAACACTTGAGAAAATAATGTTATCCCTGAGTGCTGTGGGAGAGGACCACTTAGTATGTAGGAGAATGAGCTAGCTAGAGCTTGCAGACGGTTCTGTATCATGGACTGTCTAACCTATTGAAATGTCTAGCCTTTAAATTATACAGAAATGACCATAAATTCACAATGTCATGATAATCAAAGTAGTCATGAGGTGAATAAAATGGGGCCTCCCAAGATCTTGTGAGGAAGAGGAGCTTTGGCTTCCTCATGTGGGCTGGATGGGTTCCATGTGTCTTTCTCTCCTTGGATGTCTTCTCTGCCCATCTCCATCTCTTCATACTCGACTCTTCCAGTTAACAGCTCTCTTATTAATTCATATATCTAGCCAATTTTGATTGTCTGCTTCATTTTGAACATCTGTTCCATACTAAGATGCCTCAGGAAAAGAGACACAGGAGAACCTTCCCAAAACATGCATTCTGTTCTCTCCTAGCTCCAGAATCCCTGGTCTGTTTCTGCTTGATCACATTCTACTTTCCACTCTGAGTGTTAGTTACCTTCATGCTGCTTTGCCCCTTTATCATGAGCTTCCTGAGGACGGAAAAGATGTTTTGAGCTTTGTCATCTCTTTAAGAACCACATGCATATCAAGTACAGCATTCATACTTAGTTAATGCCTGAGGAATCAGAACAAATCACCAAGATAGCCTTACCCATAAGGTCCAGCAAATGCCCTGGGCAACTGATCTGATATGGAAGAATGTATTTTACAAGCTGGGAACTTTGTTGGATATTCATTCCAGAGTTGAAAACCCATGGGGTTTTGAACAATTTGAACAACTTAAACTTAAGTCAGTGACATTATAAACTCCGGAAAGAGGGCATTTCCGAGAGAACTAGAGCAGAGAAGTTGCCCAATCAGAGCTGTCTTAGGTACAAAATAAGTTCAGTTCACCCCTCCTACCTCCTCAGTCCTTCTGCTCCCCAAAGCTTTAAATAACTAGCCAGAACAGCTTTAGTCACTCTGAAAAATTTATGTAACTTCTGATAAAGTCTAGCCCCAACATGCCTCTCACACTGTGCTGACTCATTTGCTCAAAATATGCCTGACCAGTGAGGCAGAAATAATGATTCTTACTGGCTTTTAACTATCGGTCTCCCCAGTTCTGTTTCCCTCAGTCCTAGGGGCAGATGCTAATTTGGTACAGAGAAAAAAAAAAAAAGTACTCCTGCCAATTTCCATCCTGGAATGACTGAAGAAAGAAAATGTACATGATTATGTTAAAGGCTCATATATTTATATTAAAGTGTCATTCACAACCTCCACCCCCACTTCACACTCCACCACCACTTCCATTGCCAGATAATTGTTTCAACCTAATTGCATCTTGGAGTTATGCCATTGCCCTATATTAAAAGAAATGAAGTTAAACATCATGGCAAGGAAATTCAAAATAACATCTTCTTTACAGAAACTTTCAGAAATCCCTTTCTGCTTTGCTACGCGGAATAGCTGTGAATTGACAAAGCAGTTGATTTGATTTAACTTATGTTAGAAATATTGCAAAAAGTGTAACTAATTCAATTTCTCTTTCTCTACTGGATTTCTAAAGGTTACAGCCAATATTTGTACCCCGTTTGCAAAGAGCGTATGTCTCTGAGAGGCACAGTTTTGTTTAACTCTCACTTCTGCTTCCATTTCTTATTCATGCCCCTTGGGCCCTTTCTTTGTCTTCTGCCTTTATCTTGTCTTGGAGTATCTTCTATGTCCTTGAAAAATGCCTAAACACTTTATGGAAAAGGAAAGGGCATACCAAAAACTTGATGATCAGTTTATTTGAACTCTTCCTACTTCTGAAAGATAAGTCAAATCATTCAAATATAACAGTCATTATGGTCAAAATGAGGGCCAAGGTATAGGAGCACATATTTTGCTTTTCTGGTTGTGGAGACCAGATGGAGAAGGAAAGAATCAATCTGCAAGCAATCATCACACAAAACCCACCTCCATCTTCCAAAATGATACTGCCTCTATTTTCTCCCAAGGATGATTGGTGTTCAGAGGTTCTTGATGTTCTTGACCTATTCTTTGTAGGAATTAAGGGTGAGAACACAGGTGCTTATATTAATCATGTATTGAGTGATACCTGAGCAGGCTCTTACATATTGAGTATGATTCATGCTTTTATATTAATTCACAATTGAAAATGGAATTGATTTTACTTTGATATTTTAACATTTAGAACTAAACTGTGCCATGGAACCCTTCCTTAAATCTTACAAGAAAAACTTGGAAAAATCTAGAATCTTACAATGCTAAAGATATAGAGACCTTTGTAGTCATCTGTTGTTCCAAACATAAATATGTGTATGTGGGTGTATATTTTATTGAACTTAGTTGCAAAATTAGCATATGCTTGATATAAGAATATCAAACTACCCTGAAATATAAGAAATAGAATGTAAGTATAATCATGTCTAGTCATACTTCTCAGGATAAGCACCATTAATATGAGCTTGCATTCATTCATTCAGAAAATTTATTGACCATCAATTTTGCATTAGACTCTGTGGATTAAGACAGGAATTCTAAAATCAATAAATAGATATACAAACAAATATCAGTTAGTCATAAGTGCTACAGAGAAAAATAAAGTACAGTGGTCTAGAGTAGATTTGAGAGTGACAAGTGAGATCTCCGGGCGGAAGATGACTACATGGCAATGGGAGCAACAGAGGCAAGCCCAGCAGGAGTGTGCTAACCGCATGCTAGGAACAGCCGACTGGCCAAAGTAGTTAAGATGCTCTGAGGAGGAGGGAGAGTGTACAGAATGCGGTTAGAAATGTCAACAGTGGTGGTGGTGGTTTAGTTGCTAAATTGTGTCCGAGTCTTGCAACCCGGTGCACTGTAGCCTGCCAGGCTCCTCTGTCCATGGGATTTCCCAGACAAGAATACTGGAGTGGGTTGCCATTTCCTCCTCTCAGAGGCAGATTTTTTTTTAAGTTCTTGAGACTTAAGGAGACTTGTTTTTTTAAATGCCAAGAGAAATGATTGGGTGGTTCTAAATGGGAGAGTGGCATCTTTAATAGCCAAAAGGCTTTTGTGTGGGGAGAAATGATCTAGGAGGATGCCTGAAGATTTTATTTTCAAGGGGGTATCCTCCAGAGAGAAGAATTACTGTAAATGATTATTTTGTAGTGCTTTCACTTATAGCTGTTCCTATTGATTTACATCCTACAAGAATATTAACACCAGCAAAAAATAATAAGCTACTTAGCAGACCCAGAAAGATCTACCTCTCATGTCGTGTCGATGCCTGAGTTCATAAGCAGAGCAAGCAAATGAGGCAAAGCTGAAATAGGTTCAGTTGACCCATCTATCTGCACCCCCTAGACAGCCTATGCCTATTTCTTATGCAGTAGCTAATATCTCTACATATACTTTATAAGCTTTTTATTTTGAAATAGTGTAAGACTCACAAGAAGTTTCAAAAGTAGCATGAAGAATTCCCATGTACCCTTCACCCAGCTTCCCCCAATGGTAATATCTTACATAATACTTAGAACATGTAAAACCAGGACACTGACATCTGGATTTCATCAGTTTTCACATGCTCTCTCTTAAAATTACTTATTTTGGGAAAGTAAATAGTAATACTATGAAATTTTATCCCATATGCAGATCCAAGTAATTATCACCATAACCAGGGTATAGACTGTCCCATCATTACAAAGAGACTGACTGCCTCATGTGATTCCTTCATTATATCTTTGTTGTGTTGAAAGTCAGCTTTTGTTTTATGAACATTTCAAACCTGTCTATGAAGAATACTTATATTTATGGCTTCTCTATTTTATTTTTGCTAAAATGTATACATCTACTTAATACAATCTTCTAGACCTTTAAACATCACAAACAGAAAACATTTACATATGGATTTTAAATATAATTAAATTCTCCAAAACATTTCAATAAAAATCAAGTCTAATTTGTCAGCTTGTTAATTGAGCCAATCACCTGGGAAATAGACAACATTCATGGGGTACCAGAATGATTTCACAGTATATTTTTATTATTTTTACTTACTTTAATACAAAAGGGGTGATGATATGATTTCAATTTATTTCTTCACTTTTCACTGTATTTATATTTTACCTCCCCAAGGATATAGTAATCTTGCCACACTCAAAAGAAAATAAAATCCCTAACAAATCTGCTAAAATGATAGTTTCTGGACCACTAAATAACTGATTCTTGGTCATGGCATGAGATTTGGTTGTGTTGAAGCTCTTTCAAACCTAGATGGTACACATAGGACCCTCTTTTTTACAATTAACCTTCACTTGCAAATGAATTTTTCAAGCACATCCCCTTAAATAAAACACACCCCTAACACCATTCCCTGCCAAAAGAAAAGTTTGACTTTTTGGCACCCTACATTGTAAAACCCATTATCTTTTCAAGTTTATTCATAGCTCTGATATCTGTTAGAACTTCTGGAAATTTGAGGATGCTTTATCCATATCTTCCCTGGTGGCTCAGATGGTAAAGTATCTGCCTACAATGTGGGAGACCTGGGTTTGGTCCCTGGGTTGGGAAGATCCTCTGGAGAAGGAAATGGCAACCCACTCCAGTATTCTTGCCTGGAAAACCCCATGGACGGAGGAGCATGGTAGGCTACAGTCCATGGGGTCACAGAGTCGGACATGACTGAGCGACTTTACTTTCACGTATCCATATGTTATTATGATTAAAAGTGTTACTCAAGGTTTTGTAATTCATGAGATGAGAATTTAGTCTGTGCAGTCTGCTTTCCCCTTTAGGTCCTCTGGTTGGCCCACCATCTCCATGCACTCTCTGGAATTCCTTTTCTGCCTGGTTAGTGTATGAGCACTAAGTTCCACCAGTCCTTCCTAGTCTGAATAAAATTCTTTCTTCTCCTTGAAATATTTTGTTTGCTCACAATTCCCAAAATACACCCATTCCTGCCTATATAAAATTCAACATATTCAATAAAAATTCAATATATACTTCATGAGCAACACTTACCCATATACATTACAGTTAAGAAAAATAAGCATATACTACTACATTGTTTTTATTTTACAGCTATCTTGTAATACATTTGATTAAATGACGCTTGCTTTTAGGCTTTTTGATGATAAAATTAACACAGCTTGGTGCATGAGTGCCCCTGTAAGCAATACTCAGGGGTTTTCTGATGGCATCTTTGTGTTCTGGCAAAAACAAGATATTGTACTCCGAACTTGATTTTTTTTTTTTTCAAGCCTCAAGGCATGAAGTCAAGGAAACAAATAGTTTAAGTGATTCAAATACAGGACAAAGTCTTTATTAGTTAATGGACATCAGAGAAAACCTGAAAACCAGGTAACTCCCCAGACCAAAGAAGGTTTGGAGTTTTACAGAAGAAGAGAGGCCTATGTTTTCTTGTGGTCTGTCTTGAGTTGCCTTAAAAAAAAAAAAAAAAAAAAAAAAATCTCTAACTATTGCAAACTTGTGCTTGGGAGAGGTGGAGAATGTACTGGTTTCCCATGCTTCTTGCTCAGGATTTTTGGTAAATGCCATTCAAGCAACTGTCAGAACAATTCTTTCAAGAGCTATTTTTGCAAGCTTTGTGGTTTGTCAAGGTTCAGAAGGAGAAGGTAAGAGGGACATAATAGAAAGAAAAACAAAGGAAAGGAGGCCAGAGTCAAAAGAAGGAAAACAGGCATCTGATTGAATTCATTTCCAAAGATCATCGTAATTTACGCAATTATAAATTTAGTTGTACCTGAGCTTGAAATAAAAAGCGACAAGCTAAACCAAAACAATGAACTTACTTTATAACAATATCTCCTCACAACATAAATATGTTCTAAAAGATTCCTTCCAAAACTAAGGGAATTCATAATTTTTTATATGGTAAAAAGTTATAAAAATAACTTTTTCTACTTGTATTCATTTTAGAGAACATTGATTGCCTTCCTGCTAACAATGAGAACATTAATGTTCTCACATTTCCTCCCACAACCTTCCTGCCCACATTCTTACCACTATTACAACAAAGGACAAAATTAAAGGACCTTCTAGGATGTATTTGACCAATAGAACTTTCTGCATTGATGGAAATGCTCTAAATCTTGGCTATTGAGCCCTTAGAGACATAACTAGAATAAACAAGGAAACAAAAATTTTCATTTTGTTTAATTTCAGTTAATTTAACAAGTTAACCATATGTGGTTAATTGTTACTGTAATGAACAGATCAATTATAAAAGATAATATGGAAGACTATTTTTCTGACCTAAGACAGGGAAAGGAGTTCTTACACAGGACATGAAAAGCAGAGTGTAAAAGAAATATCAATAATTTGTATTATATTAAAATTAGGAACATCTTTTAATGACGCAATACCATTAAAAGAGTAGGAAAAAACTATAGAATGGCAAAATATATTAGCTACACCTTTAAAAGAGAGGGCTTATTGTGGAATATTTAAGGAACTCCTGTAGCTCAGTAAGAAAAGCACAGGCAAGGTGAAATAAACAAGGTAGTTGAACTGTAGCGCTTGTGTATAAAGATTATTTAAATGGTTAATAAATATACGAAAAGGTGCTAGATTTCATTAGTCATCAAGAATATGAAAATTAAAGCTATACACATACTACAATGGCTTGAAGTTAAAAAAGTGTGACATAAAAAGTAGACAGTGATATGGAGCAACTTGAACCCCTATGCAATGCTGGTAGAAATGTAAACTGGTACAACTTTGGAAAATATTCTGGAAACATCTATTAAAACATCAAATCAAATCAAAATCAAATCAAAACATTCCTTCTGGGTAAGTGTTTCCAATTCTATGTATGAACTGAAAAGAAATATTTGAACATTATACCAAAAGGCACATATGAGAATATGCTAAGAACCATTATTCATTATGGCCAAAAACTAGAAACATCTTGAATCTCAAGAGCACAATGGTAAATTGGATATATTCAAGCAGTGAAATTTTATTCACTTAACCTATTAGAATTTTGATTACATGTAATAACAAGGTAAATCTTGCAAACATAAAATTGAACAAAACAAGGCAGACATAAGAGAATGACTCCACTTAAATATAAAGTTCAAAGATGGGTGAAATTAGATCAGAGTGTTAGAAATCAGTATGCTAATTACCACAGAATAGGAAGAAAGGGGTAGAAATTGGGGTGGCCATGAAGTGGGCTTTTGAGATGCTGGTAAAGTTTGATTCTTTAATCTGATATGGATTATACAGATGTTTATTTCATGGTACTTTATGAATAACTACACTAGGTTCTGAACACTCTTCACTGTCTGTTATTCTTCAGTAACATTTTAAAGAAATTTTTAAGAAAGAGATCTTGAACCCAGAGAACAATCAGAAGTGACCATTTCCTAGAATGAATAACTAAATAAATCTCTCATTTGTAATTTTGCATTTTTAGTAATGATGTTATGAAATATTTTTATTCATTTTCTATAAAATGCTTAAACATAGTTTTTTCTCATTTTCATGGGGTACTAATTATTTTTATAATGATTTGTGAGAACAATATATAGTAAGAAGATTATCCATTTTTATTTTAATCAGATTGCAAATATTTTCCTCAGTTTGTAACTTAATTTTGTTTGTAGTATAATTTAATACTACCAAGGTTTTCATTTTTATTTAGTCAGTTTCTTCATAATATTTCATTTATAGTTTGTAAACATTTTATTTGTTTACAATGGCTGTTGCATTCCAAGGGTATAGAAAATATTTGCATATGATTTTCTCTAGTGTTCCCAAAATTTCATTTTTACATTAAAGTTTTTTTATCTATCTATAGTTCATTTTTATTTATTATGGGCACAATCTAAGCCTTTTATTTTTTTTTTTAGTTTTGTACATTTGAATGACTAGTTGTCCCAACAGTTTGTAGCAACAAGAGTCATCTTTTTTCCATCAGTTTGATTCCCTTTTAACTATGTATGTATATATATGTATGTATGTGTTTTTATATATATGTGTGCATATCTATATGTATGTGTATATACATACATATATATATACCTTAGACTTTCTTATACTTGAGTTTGTACCTGGTTCCCTAATCAGTTTAACTTTTTTACATATTTAGTTTTATAGAAATGCTGTGATGATTTAGTTCTTATAGTTGATGAGCCTTCAGTATTGTCACTGAAATGTAAATTTTACAATAGCAGGTTTCACATAATATTTTGGCTTCTTCGCTCATAAGCCTGGTGCCCTTCCATAAGCCTCTCTCCATGTGTCATCTCATCCTCCAGACCCTCTTCCAGTGACCTCCCTCTCCAGAATGGTACTCAGATGCTTACATGGTGGACGGCTTCCAAGCAATACCAAAGCATGTGCTGTCAGGCTTTCTAAGGCACAGTCCTCTAACTGGGGGACTGGTGGTCAAGTTGTCACAGGTTGGTTAGACTCAGATTTTTTAAGGCATAGTCCTCTAACTGGAAGACTGGTTGTCAAGTTGTCACAGGTTGGTTAGACTCAGATTTTTTAAGGCATAGTCCTCTAACTGGAGGACTGGTTGTCAAGTTGTCACAGGTTGGCTGGACTCAACATGGCAGTGACTTCACAAAAGTGTAAATAAAAGGGTGTGTCCATTGGGTGGTATCTTTGCAGACTAACTTCTTCAGTGGACATTCTTATCTTTACTCTGGCCACAAGAATGTCTTAGGCTCTTCATTGATATTTGTTGTTGGTTCTAGCTTTTATCAAGATAAGGAGGATCTACCATACATAGAAGTTTGTTTTTTGTTTATCACAATAGGTACTGATTAGTGTCCAATATAATCTGAAATTTATAAAGATAACCCTATGTTTTATGGTTTTCTCCTTTAAAATATTTATGTAATGAATTCCATTAACAGAATTGCCAACCTTGAACCTTTCTTCCAAGTCTGAAGTAAACCTTTTGTCTTAGTCTGTTTGGGCTGCTGTAATTAAAAAAAAGCTACTGGGTGGCTTATAAACAAGAGAGATTTATTTCTCAGAGTTATGGAGGCTGGAAAGTCCAAGATAAAGATGTTGGTAGATTCAGTGTCTAGTGAGGGCCTGCTTCCTACTTAATAGATGGTGACTTCTCACTGTGCCCTCACATGGTGTGAAGAGCTAGAGAGTTCTGTGGGACCTCTTTTATGAGGTAACCAATCCCATTTGTGAAAGTATCACCCTCATTAGCTAAGTGTTACTGAGACCAATCTCATACTGCTCAGTGCATGACAGACCAATAAATCGAGAGGCAAGTTGTTATGGTAAGGAATGGGAACTTTATTGGGAAAGCCAGTGAACCAAGAAGATGGTGAAATAGTGTCCCAAAGAACCATACTGCCCAGATATGGATACTAATGTGTTTTATAGAACAAAGAGGAGGAGATGAGGAGGTAAAGTAAAAAAAGGCAATTTGGGTGTGCATACTTAGTCATGTCCAACTCTTTGTGACCCCATAGACTATAGCCCACCAGGCTCTGCTGTCCATGGGATTTTTCAGGCAAGAATACTGGAGCGGGTTGCCATTTCCTTCTCCAGGGGCTATTCCTGCCCAGGGATCAAACCTGTGTCTCTTATATCTCCTGCATTGACAGGTGGATTCTTTACCACTGAGACAGCTGGGAAGCCTCAAAAAGGTGACAATTTGTTGCAAATATTCCCTTGTTGCAATGTTGAAGTTCCAGGGCCATTCTGTCATTTTGGCAGTGCTGCTTGGGTGCACATATTGTAGAGCATATATACCTTTTGAAAACTTTAATCCTACCCACTTTCTAAAATCAGGGGAAGAGTCTTGGGTTTCTGTGCCATTCCCTCACAGAATGATCACCACCTCCTCCCTCTCCTGTGGCCTACAGTCCTCATGCAAGTCAATGACCATCTTTTGATCAGGTATTTTGAGGGCACATCTGAACCCAGAGTTTTGCCAGAATGGGTCCCTTTACACTGTTTGTGTTATTTTCTTCTGAGCTTTAGGAGCAAGGAGAAATTTGTGGAGCTAAATTTATGTAAACCTAAAACTAAGCATAAAAATAACAATCTAACCATCCTCAAATGTTCCTAAGAATGCCAACATATGTAAAGTAAAGTAGAGACGTTGGCAGTTATCTGTTGGTCTTGCTCAATATGTCAAATTACACAGTTTGGAAGATTGGGACTAAACTCCATGCTTTAAAAAAAATATATCAATATTCTGAAATTATTTAGGAGATTATGAAGGCATATGCATTTAGACTTATGTCAAGAAACAAACATAAGGAACACACCAGCAATAATAGCAAAAAAAACATTTTCTAAAAATCTGTAGGATTTGCAAAACTTTTGTGTAAGTTTTTTATCTATAGCCAAAAGCAGAGAAAATGTAATAAAATTGATTAATTCAGCTAAAATTTGAAGCAGTTTTGTCTTTAGATGTTTGAGATATCAAAAATATTGTTGACATCTCAAAACATCAAAGGAGAGCTAGGTTCCTTTAAGGAAACATTAGAATGCTTTAGAAAATAATTTCTTGGCAAAGAAGTTATGATATAGATTAGCATATTAGGTATTTGAAACTATTAAAAAGCAACAATACTTTAAGAAGTGTGGTTTTGGCCCTCTCAAAAGACTATAAATCCTTGGAATTGTAATAGCGAGACCAAACAACAGAATAAAGTTAATATACAATAAAACAAGCTTCCCAGTATAACTCTCTACTTGAGGAGCAAGGATTATTTAATGAGTCATTTTAGAATGATTCAATAGCAGTTTGAAAAAAAGAAAAACACTCATACCTTATACAAGATCAAAATAAATTCCCTGCCTTGTACAATCTGCTCCATCCACCAAGGGTGACTTCCTCTTACTTGCCTACCCAGCCAACTCCCACGCACCCTCCATAAACATTTCAGCTTCAACACTTCCTTTGTGATTCCTTTCGAATTTCCTTTAAAAAACATAAATACATTCTATTCTCTACTCCCACCTCGTGTGGTTAACTATCTTGTGACAAATACAGTATTGCCTTATAATAATTCGCACTTCCCTAAACAGACTGCTTACTCAGTTTTTTAACTTTTGCAACCTCAGCACCTGAACCAGTATTGGACACAGAGTAGGCATTCAAAGGGTCTTTGATAAATGAATGACACATCAATATTCATGATAATATGCACACATTAAAATTCCAAGCATGATGTCACAAAACGTTTGTGAGGAGTTAAGTTTTTTTTAAAAAAAGAATGCATTGCAAAAGCATATGTACAATGAGATTACAGCTATAAAATAAGTATGGTTTTACTGACCTCCAAAATAAGGGGATCTTCCTGACCCAGGGATTGAAACCGAATCTTCTGTATTGCCGGTGGATTCTTTACTGCTGAGCCACCAATAAAATACCATGTTTATGTTAGGGTAATTAAAATATTTTTCTTTGTTTCATTACCTTCTCAATTTTTTTTTCTTTCCTCGTAGCATGTCAGCCCTGGGCTTAATGTAACTGCTACAGGATTTTAGAATGAGAATCTTCCTGTAACTAGTTTCAAATGAAGCACGACTTACAATAGATACGGGATTACAAAGACAGACAAATCTATCCATCACTTCCAAATGCAGAATTTGTAGTTAGTAGGAATCCCTAAGCGTTTGGACACTTCTCTGAAATCAAAAGCATATAAAACATTAGAGAGAAGGTTTGGGGAGGAGTTCAGTGAAGATTTTCTTATTCCTGGAGAGATGTGTTATCTTGCTCTGCTTCCCCATTTTCCTCTTTGGGCAAAAAGCCACCAGCCTAGAGATATGCAAGGTGGTCGCCCTTAGAGTGGGCAGGTGTGGTCTCTAAGGTCTCCACTCAGAAAGCTTTGAAATTCTGTTCCCTAACATGAGGAAACATTGAAGACTGGTCCTTGGTGTACTATTGAGAAAGTAAAGCCAGCTGTGGAGCGTGGTCTGAGCTTGCCCCAGAAATCTGAAGAATAGAGAGGGCCTGAAGAGTTGCTTTGTTGCAATTGACTTGTCTCCCAGGGTCTGTAGGGGCAAAGGACATAGGAGCTTTCCCATAGTGAGAGACGGAGAAGAGGGGAAATTAAGCTGGAATGGAATTGTTTGAGATCCTGTAAAACAGAGAGAAACTGGAAGTGTTGGGGTGGTGGGGGAACTGGAAGCATTAACAACAGATGACCAAGGGCTAAGAAAGGAAGCTCAACGGGCAACTCAGGCTGAGTATGTTTCTGCTTTAATCAAAGAAAATGCAAGAGAGGGAGTCTAACAGGCAGCAAGGGGGTTCTCAAAGCACTTTAAGGGAGAAGTGGGAAACAGCTTTCATCAACTGCAGAGCCCATAAAGACAATACCACGCACCTAGAGAGACTTGTCCTGTCACTTTTCCTTTTAAGCCTTCGCTACCAGAACTCTGCTCAAGAATAAGACAAGTAGGAGAAGTCAGCAGGACCAGCCTCCTTATTCTGAGAGGCATGTCCAAGTTGGTAACAGGAAGAACATGTTACACCAATTTTGACATTTTGCTGATCATAGGAAGCTGGACTTCATATATATATTCTGAATTGAGAGTGTTTGATACTTGAAGCAAATGTTTCACTGTTTCCTAAGAGTAAAGGAAACATGCAGAAGAGAGATTATCACAGATAAAAGATTCCCACCAAGGGATAATGCTTAAAGGGATGGGGGGAAGATTAAAAACTAAATCATGTTTTAGTTACAAACCACACATTGAGTTTGTTCAGTATGTCAGTTGCATAAGGAAAAATAGTCATTCTCCTTTCTTAATGCTCTGATAAGTCATAGAAATAAGTCATCCAGGTCAGAAAGTTTGTTCAGTTTTTATTTTATTTGAAATATTATTTAAACCCTCGTGAGCTGTAGAATATCCTGCCATACTTCATATACTTTTGGATGAGAAAAGTTGGATCATTGGTCATAAGATGGGGACCAAAGCTTATGGGCTATTGTGTCTTTAAAAAAAAAACTTTTTATTTTATATTGAAACATAGTTGATTAACAATGTTGTGATAGTTTCAGGTGTACAAAAAAGTGATTCAGTTATACATACACATGTATACACTCCTTTTCAAATTCTTTTCCCATATTTGCTATATAATATTGAGCTGAGTTCTCTGTCTTAACCCTTCATTTTACAAATAAGGAAACCATGGCATAGAGAGTTTAAATGACTTGCCCCCAACACCACTGCTGGTTAATAGCAAAACAGCTACTGACATGCCATGCTTCTTTTTCTGATCCACTCCAAAATTTCCACAGTCTGCTGTAGCTACACCCCCAGTCTGAAAGGAGTCTGAAAATAGAAGAGAAGTGGGCAGTTTTCTTAACAATGCTGATCAGATATTCTGGTCTTCTCTAAGTGAGTGTCAGAGAGGGTCTCACAAAGCAAGCTTTTTAGAGAGTGTAGGAAGTTAATTATCTTCCTTTATAATTCATTAGTCACTGTCCTTGTAACCTGAGGCTATTTAAATTACAACTTATATTTAGTAGCATGGATTCAGAAGACTTTAGACATGAATATATCTAAGAAAGCCTCTTTTATCTAGTTTATTACATTTTTCTTTGACAGATTTAAACTTTGCTTAAACAGACTTTTAAACCTACCTTTGTGTTTAGTTAAAAACAATAAAACAGATTACAGAGAATGAATGTTTTGATTGAAATTGTTGTTCAGTCACTAAGTTGTGTCCAACTCTTTGTGACCCCATGGACTGAAGCATGCCAGGCTTTCCTGTCCTTCACCTCACCATCTCCTGAGGTTTGTTCAGATTCATGTCCGTTGGGTTGATGATGCTATCTAACCGTCTCATCTTCTGCCACCCACTTCTCCTCCTGCCCTCAGTCTTTCCCAGCATCAGGGTCTTTTCCAATGTGTTGGCTCTTCACAGCAGGTAGCCAAAGTATTGGAGCTTCAGCTTCAGCATCAGTCCTTCCTATGAATATTCAGGGTTGATTACCTTTAGGATTGACTGGTTTGATCTTCTTGCTGTCCAAGTGACTTTCTTTTTTTTTTTTTTTTTAATTTTTAAAATTTTTATTAGTTGGAGGCTAATTATTTTACAATATTGTAGTGGTTTTTGCCATACATTGACATGAATCAGCCACGGATTTACATGTGTTCCCCATCCTGAACCCCCCTCCCACCTGCCTCCCCATCCCATCCCTCTGGGTCATCTCAGTGCACCAGCCCTGAGCACTTGTCAAGAGTCTTCTCCAGCACTACAGTCTGAAGGCATCAGTTCTTCAGCTCTCAGCCTTCTTTATCGTCCAACTCTCACATCGGGACACGACTGCTGGAAAACCTATAGCTTTGACTGCAAGGACCTTTGTCGACAAAATGATGTCTTTGTTTTTTAATGTGCTGTTTGTTGATTAAAAATAATGATTACTTAATAGGTCTCCTTCAAATGAACATGAAAATAGGGCTTACATATTTAAGTGGGTCGCTGGGATGAAATGGAGTAGGTTTTCAAATACAGGATTGAAGAAAAGATGGATGGTCTGTTTCCAAATAACTCTGTTAAGAATCTACTGCAGCACAATTGTATGTACCCATTGCTTTAAGGTAAAACATCTTCACTGAAAGTTTCTGGGAAAATACAAATGTGACATTAACATTTCCCAGTGTTCCTCAATGAAAATGTGGTGATAAGGGATTTAGTTTTTAAGATGGGAGATAAGCTGGGTTTGTGTGATACAAAAATAATACAGTGCTCAGACAAAGAGTGTGAAAATCTCTGAATTTCTGCTCCTCCATAAAATCAATGAGAACATTTGCAAAAAAAAAATTCAACTTTTTCAGAATTCTGGAAATTAACCAAAGGCTTGCAAAAATCTGAGGAATTTTTATTCAAGAAAAATAGATAAGACACAGGGAGTTAAGATAAGAACAGGGAGTTTCATGATGCTTTAACTTACATTTTTCTCATCTCCTTCTCTTCCACTCAAGGTAGCCAGAAAAACCTAGCAATGGGCTACCAGCACCTGGAGAGAGATAGAACAAATCAGGAGCCATGAACAAAGCCCTGTCCCCAAGAATTGTTATTATCTGACTTGTGTGACAGCTACCTATGAACCCCAACTTACAAAGCTTGTCTTTATTTGACCTAACTTGAGCTTACTCATTGATACCAGAATGTTTCCTACAGCATTTTTCAAAACAACCAGTGGTAATCATTTAATATCATAGCAGCCTAGGTGCGATAAGTGATCGGGGACACTTAAAAGGAAGGCTGACTAGAACACTTAAAAGGAATAGCTTGGAAACATTATTTCAACAGTTTGAAAAACTTTTGACGTCTTCTAGAGAATCAAAAAGACTTCACACATGTGCTGGGTTGTACACATGCTCAGGAAAACTCTAAGACTGTCCTAACCTCTCACCTAAACTTGAGGCTTTGCACAAACAGGAATTGAAGGCTAAAATAGAATTGTAAACTGTCTGCAGAGCAATGGAGTCATGCTCTGAGAACAAACATAGAATCCTTTAACAAAAGTTGAAGAGACTTACTGGTTCAAGGCATTTAAATAAATGGAGATTTAACCAGGATTTGCAACTGGACATGGAACAACAGACTGGTTCAAAATAGGAAAAGGAGTTCGTCAAGGCTGTATATTGTCACCCTGCTTATTTAACTTATATGCAGAGTACATCATGAGAAATGCTGGGTTGGAAGAAGCACAAGCTGGAATCAAGGTTGCCAGGAGAAATATCAATAACCTCAGATATGCAGATGACACCACCTTTATGGCAGAAAGTGAAGAGGAACTAAAAAGCCTCTTGATGAAAGTGAAAGAGGAGAGTGAAAAAGTTGGCTTAAAGCTCAACATTTAGAAAACTAAGATCATGGCATCTGGTCCCGTCACTTCATGGCAAATAGATGGGGAAACAGTGGAAACAGTGTCAGACTTTATTTTTTTTTTTTTTTTGCTCCAAAATCACTGCAGATGGTGACTGCAGCCATGAAATTAAAAGATGCTTACTCCTTGGAAGGAAAGTTATGACCAACCTAGATAGCATATTAAAAAGCAGAGGCATTACTTTGCCAACAAAGGTCCATCTGGTCAAGGCTATTGTTTTTCCAGTGGTCATGTATGAATGTGAGAGTTGGACTGTGAGAAAAACTGAGTGCTGAAGCATTGATGCTTTTGGACTATGGTGTTGGGGAAGACTCTTGAGAGTCCCTTGGACTGCAAGGAGATCCAACCAGTTCATCCTAAGGGAGATCAGTCCTGGGTGTTCATTGGATGGACTGATGCCGAAGCTGAAACTCCAATACTTTGGCCACCTAATGCGAAGAGTTGACTCATTAGAAAAGAGCCTGATGCTTGGAGGGACTGGGGGCAGGAGGAGAAGGGGACGACAGAGGATGAGATGGCTGGATGGCATCACTGACTCGATGGGCATGAGTTTGAGTGAACTCCGGGAGTTGGTGATGGACAGGGAGGCCTGGCGTGCTGCGATTCATGGGGTCGCAGAGTCAGACACGACTGAGCGACTGAACTGAACTGAACTGTGTTTTCCTAGTGAGTCTAATGTACTCTTGAGAGCATGTACAAGAGTGCTTATTATCATGAACTATGGAATATAAGTGGGAAAACTAGGGAAGCAAGGATGTGAGGAGATCTATAGAGAAAGTATGTTAAGGTTAATGGATTAGTTGTGTCTGAGGGGTTGAAAAATTATTAGAGTAGTAGAGGAAGTGGGCAGGGAAATTTAGGGAGTAGAGATGATCAAAATTGGGATGATGGAAACTGAGATTCTACAATTATTATTCTGCAGTGTTTAAGGTTTATCTCTGCGTATGAGTGGCTGAGATAGCATGGAGGTCAAGATCATTATACCAGGGAATCAACAAAAGATGATATAAAGTATTGCTGAGCCACTAAGTGCCTCATCTTTGACAGTATGTGCTTGGGATAGAAAAAGTTACATATTATTGAGTCTTCCTCTAGCACTGGAGACAGATGTCCACTGACAGATACAGATCTGGAGATTAGCAAAGCAGGTCTCTGAAGTTTGGAAGGCAAGGAATTCTAGGATGGTAGTAAGACAATGTTGATGAGGATGCCCCTTGGGTCTAAATCAGACTAGTCTTCAGCTGTAGGAAGAGGTGCTAATGGACCATGTAAAAGAGGTTAGTCAGGACTAAGAGCCATAGATACAGGTGTGTGTGTGGGATAATTTAGGTGTGTGTGTTCGGGGGCTGGCTGCTCTGTGCTGTGATGTGCTCACTCAGTCATGTCTGACTGTTTGTGACCCCATGGATTGTAGCCTGCCGTGCTCCTCTGTCTATGGGAGTTTCTAGGCAAGAATACTGGAGTGAGCTGTCCTTTCCTTCTCCATGGATCTTCCCGACCCAGGGATAGAACCCGTGCCTCCTGTGTCTCTTGCATTGGCAGGCAGCTTCTTTAAAGCTGAGCCACCCCTTATTCTTCCTAAGAAGCAGGTTCCGATTATGCTTTCCTTCCTCCCACCCAGAGACTGCATTTCATCAACGTGAATTTTTATTTATTCTCATAGATGGAATTAACACACTGGTTCAGCTGAAGTGTTTTGAGCTTTAAAGAATTAAAGGAGAAAGTAGAGAACAAAAGTCGTCAAATTTAGGCTGAAGTTATAAACCTGGTGGGTCTCAATGTTCCACGGCTGGCACAGCCGTGAGGACCCCAGCCACCAGTTCAGGAACAAAAAGGGAAACAAAGAGTTTCACTCTTTCTTTGAACAAATATAATAGAGTACTTTACAGTGTTCAAAATCTGATTAATCAAAACTAAAGACAAACAGGGAGAGACAGAAAACAAGAAGTATTCTGAACTATTTTAAGAATAGTTCATATTCATAGTCATAGTTCATATTCAATAGTCATCATAAAGCATTTGATCACAACTGGGTTTAAATCAAGGCTTTCCCACACCTGTCTGTATGACATTGGGCCAATTTCCTTTTTCCCCTTTGTTGTTGTTTTCGGCTGTGCAGTGTGGCATGCGGGATCTTAGTTCCCTGACCAGGGATCGAACCCATGTCCCCTACATTGATAGTGCAGAGTCTTTACTACTGGATTGTCAGGGAAGCCCCTGGGCCATTTTCTTTATCCCTCTGGGCTTGAGTATCCTTTCAAACCTTACCTTAATAATGTTGTTGTAGTTCATGAGACAATGTATAATTGGCATATATTTAAAGGTTTTATTATATACAATCCCACATTTAAAAAACTAAGCAAAAGGATAAGAGTGTTCTATATATTATTTTGTAAGATACGTGTAGTACATTGTTGTTTTCTTTGCAAATTAAATAACCTATCTGTAAAATACATAAGCCCTCCAAATCTGAATGCTGGCTTGAGATCTTGAATCTCACTTACCAGCTACCTGATTTTATCTGCTACATTGTTAAGTTTGGGGGTCTTTCACTGGGCACTCAAACAGGCTATACAGAGATGGCAACAGGCAAAAAGAGGGTTTTTGTACCTCACCTGACTTCCTTTGTTCAGAGACTTGGGATAAACATTGCTAAGCTATGCTAGGTTCAGGCTGCATGGAGGCAAGGATTAATACTACATAATATTTCAAGGTTTCTTATTTTGATCTTAGAATAATGAGTGAGAATTTCCATTATTATATAGTAATTTGGGAAGATGGCTTTTCTGCTGGTGTCTGGCATCTTCTTAGGGACTTTATGTTGGTGAATTGCACACATCCTATGGCAACCCACTCAAGTACTCTTGCTTAGAAAATTCCATGGATGGAGGAGCCCGGTAGGCTTCAGTCCATGGGATTGCAAAGAGTCGGACACGACTGAGCAACATCACTGACTATAGTGACACTCAATTTGTTGCTGTTCCGAATTCATAGGCCAATATTTTAAGTGAGGTATCTATTACTGCTCTTTCAGGCACAGAAACTTAGGTGAGGATGGAACTGTGTGGGCAGCCGAAGGGACCACTATCTAGTCAAGTAGATAGTGATGTTCATTTCCTTGGTTGACTGAACATGGCAACCAGGCCCTCGCCAGGAAATTTGCTTCAATGCTCCACAGCCATTCTTGGAAGAAATCATCTTGTAAGTATCCATTTATGTGTTAAGTTAATGTGTATGATCTCTTAAATGGTGCCTAACAAAGAGCACTGTTCCCTACTGAGAGGTAATACTTGCATCAACAAGGGGGCCAGTTTTTCCTACTCCAAGCTAGGTATCTAGCTTGAGAAGCACCTTCCTTTAAAGAATTAAAATTTTTACATATATCCCCTGTACTCTTAAAGCCAATGTTTTCCAAGATCTTGAATGGGCCAATCCCTGTGTAAGGCAGACGGTCCAACAAGACTACCAAAGATCCCATGCAAATTAATAAAAGCAGCTATCATAGAACATAATTTATTAAAATAGCAATGGTTATCCTTTCTTTACCTTCCCAACTCCTAATTCTTTTAGCAGAGATAGCCAGGCCCCCTGGGGCTTCCTTATCTTAGGAATTTTGGTAGCAATGAAAGCAAAGTGACTCTCAGTTAACAGCATTTTCAAAGAAAATGTGTGTCCCAGAAGAGCAGCATAATAATTGAAAGGTTTTTAAGGGCAAGGAAAGAGAAGGAAGAATGCCCAAGGCTGAGGAAAAAGAGAGGTCCTTTACTTACTCAAGTAGGTTGGGCTTTCTCCCTTGCAGGAGTCCTTGTAGAAGGATGATTGTATAGTTTATCTGGGGAGGCTGCACCATATTCAAGTGTGACATAGAAGATGCTGGGCCTGAAAGAATCATATGGTGTTTCCACGGTAACTAGTGGGGTCTGTGGTACTAAAGTAATGTTGTGGTATTATGGAAAACCTTAAGAATCTTGACTGAGTATTACAGTAGGAGTAGATGTAAGCTGAATAATGGCTGAAGTTGAATTTTCACCTGTTTCAGAGGTGGGTGGGTACCCAAATTCAGAATTAAATGATATAAAGTAAAACCATAAAACTTTTCCTTACATATCTGTCTGTGGACTAGGATTCATTCCTACTACACTTAACATTGCATATGACTTTGTAATTTTTAAAATTGTTTACTGAAAAGGAGTACATCAAGGCTGTATATTGTCACCCTGCTTATTTAACTTATATGTAGAGTACATCATCAGAGATGGCAATGGCACCCCACTCCAGTACTCTTGCCTGGAAAATCCCATGGATGGAGGAGCCTAGTAGGCTGCAGTCCATGGGGTCGCTAAGAGTCGGACACGACTGAGTGACTTCACTTTCACTTTTCACTTTCATGCATTGGAGAAGGAAATGGCAACCCAGTCTAGTGTCCTTGCCTGGAGAATCCCAAGGACAGGGGAGCCTGGTGGGCTGCCGTCTATGGGGTCGCACAGAGTCGCACACGACTGAAGTGACTTAGCAGCAGCAGCAGCACCAGAGTACATCATGAGAAACGCTGCGCTGGAAGAAGCACAAGCTGGAATGAAGATTGACAGGAGAAATATCAATAACCTCAGATATGCAGATGACACCACCCTTATGGCAGAAAGTGAAGAGGAACTAAAAAGCCTCTTGATGAAAGTGAAAGAGGAGAGTAAAAAGGTTGGCTTAAAGCTCAACATTCAGAAAACTAAGATCATGGCATCTGATCCCATCACTTCATGGGAAATAGATGGGGAGACAATGGAAACAGTGTCAGACTTTATTTTTTGGGGCTCCAAAATCACCGCAGATGGTGATTGCAGCCATGAAATTAAAAGACGCTTACTCCTTGGAAGGAAAGTTATGACCAACCTAGATAGCATATTACAAAGCAGAGACATTACTTTGACAACAAAGGTCCGTCTAGTCTAGGCTATGGTTTTTCCAGTGGTTATGTATGGATGTGAGAGTTGGATTGTGAAGAAAGCTGAGTATTGAAAAATTGATGCTTTTGAACTGTGATGTTGGAGAAGACTCTTGAGAGTCCCTTGGACTGCAAGGAGATTCAACCAGTCCATCCTAAAGGAGTTCAGCCCTGGGTGTTCATTGGAAGGACTGATGCTGAAGCTGAAGCTCCAATACTTTGGCCACCTCATGCAAAGAGTTGACTCATTGGAAAAGAGCCTGATGCTTGGAGGGATTGGGGGCAGGAGGAGAAGGGGACGACAGAGGATGAGATGGCTGGATGGCTTCACCGACTCGATGGACATGAGTTTGAGTGAACTCCGGGAGTTGGTGATGGACAGGGAGGCCTGGTGTGCTACGATTCATGGGGTCGCAAAGAGTCGGACACGACTGAGCAACTAAACTGAACTGAACTGAACCTTAATTAATGTATACCTCATAATAAGTATGTAAACAAACATTAATATCATCCTTGCTTTACAGATCAGGGAATTGAGAGTCAGAGAATTTGAACAATTTACCTAAGAATACACAGCCAACTAGTGGCAGAGTCAGGAATCAAGGTCAGATCCATCTACACTTAAATTCATATTCTCTTCAATATACTATGCTACTTTTCTAATAAGATAGCCAATATCATTCTTCAGGTACTATTGAGGGAATGATTGGAGTTATTTATTAATAAGTGTAACTAAATTGCTAATTAAGGGTTCTGATACCCACCAAGCAATACCAGTTAGGTGTCCTACAATTCAATTCAATTCTAACACTATTTCCTCGAAATAGTATCCGATCCCAGTGATTGAGGACTCAGTCCCACACAACTGTCCTCCAGTTCAGACTCCAATCACACAAGTCCAGGTGCTTCTCACCCACTGGCTGTAAATGAGAGGTTCTCACAGCCCACTTCTTGGGTTCAATTAATTTGCTAGGGCTGCTCACAGGACTCAAAAATCCAGTTTACACACTAGATTCCTGGTTTATTATTCAGTTCAGTTCAATCACTCAGTCGTGTCCAACTCTTTGCAACCCAATGAACCGCAGCACGCCAGGCCTCCCTGTCCATCACCAGCTCCTGGAGTCCACCCAAACCCATGTCCATTGAGTTGGTGATGCCATCCAACCATCTCATCCTCTGTTGTCCCCTTCTCCTCCTGCCCTCAATCTTTCCCAGCATCAGGGTCTTTTCAAATGAGTCAGCTCTCTGCATCAGGTCACCAATGTATTGGAGTTTCAGCTTCAACATCAGTCCCTCCAATGAACACCCAGGACTGATCTCCTTTAGGATGGACTGGTTGGATCTCCTTGCAGTCCAAAGGACTCTCAAGAGTCTTCTCCAACACCACAGTTCAAAAGCATCAATTCTTCTATTCTCAGCTTTCTTTATAGTCCAACTCTCACATCCATACATGACTACTGGAAAAACCATCGCCTTGGCTAGACAGACCTTTGTTGTCAAAGTAATGGCTCTGCTTTTTAATATGCTATCTAGGTTGGCCATAACTTCCCTTCCAAGGAGCAAGCATACAAAGGATATTAAAGGATATGATTCAACAATCCAATCAAGGGATACATAGGATGCTTTCTCTGTGCCTTCGAGAGCCCCCGTTGTATTACTATTTACACCTCCTCTTGCCATTGCTTCTTACCCTCAACAAACCTACTTCTCCCTGGAGAGTGAGCTTCAACCAAGCCTGGGAAATGGGATCAATGCAGCCGTGCTCCCAGACCCTGTCCTTCCCTATTCTAGCTTCTCAATCACTTTAGCAGTTTGGGATACCGAACTGAGCCTTCCCTGACCTTCCCTATGTAGATACAGATTCCAAAACAGCCATTTATACTCTATATTTATACTCCTGCAACTGTACAGCATTTTTCGTAAGTTATATAGTAAGTAGTACTGTGATTTGTGTTATGTAGCGCTCTCATTTGGAAACTAGGCCAGGTTCTACTAAGAAAGACCACCTTTGTATATTTTGTAATACTGCCTTTTAAACATGCTTCCGCAGCCACACCCACACCACACACCTCTCCATAAATGTAAATATGTAAGTTAGACCTGGGCAGGGCTGTGATCCTCTTTGTACTCTGATTTTTAAAAATTGGATCCTTGTACCTGCGTTGATTGTATCTTTTTTTTTTTTTTTTTTTCTGGTTGTGGGAAGTGAGAGAAATAAAAAAGATATTCAAAACCCACAAAAAAAAAAAAATAAAACACAAATCAGGTCATCTGACCCCTGTGTTGTGAACCCTCCACAGGCTTCCCGTTTCACTAAAGGAAACCCAATCTCTGCACAGCCCACAGGCTGCTGGTGGCCTGACACCTCCTGATCCTGTCCCATTGCCTCTCACACTCCCTCGGCCTGTTCCAGGTACACCCTGTCTCTACCAGAGCTTCTGCACATGCTGTTCCTTCTGTCCATGACTTTCTTCCTCTAACTCATCCTGTCTTTTCTCAAATGTCTCATAGAGGACTTTTTTGCTCCCCACTTCACATATTCTGAACCTCAGTTCTTTATTTGCTTCCCTCTTTGAGTTTTGGGAGCTATGAGCCAGGAACCATGATGATTCACACTAAAAATCACATTCAATGATTTTTCAGTTCTTTGTTCAATTACTTGATCATACACATTTCCACAACAGAATTCATGTTCCATGAAGACAGGAACCAGGAGAGTCTGATTTGTTCTCATACCCCCAGGGCTGAGCACCATGAGGGATCCATAGAAACTTCTGAATACATTTGTGTTGACTGAGAAAGGAAGACCCCAGCCCAACACTATCGACATTGGCAGACAGGAGGTCAACTTTGGTATCGAGTTTATAGGACACTCAGACCTTGCTCCATCTAAAGCACTCCACTCCTACATCACAGACAGGGTGAGAGTTTAGTCACAGCAGACTGAGGCTCCATCAGATACAGAGGGGCTGGGCCCCCTGGACCAGGTTAGACTGTGGACTTCCTTGACTTCTTAAGCACAGGTCTTATGTCAGATCATGTGGATGAAAGTCCTACTTCCACTTTATGTAGACTGATTGACACCTATGCTGTAACATGTATGTCTGTCATGTCTGACCATCTGTCATGTCTGATCATCAGTGTTATGCCTTTTACCATCTTCATGACTAGTTCAGGAATCCAACTCTTCCCTGATCTGATTTTGTGGCTCAGCCTTTAACCATTATGATAATCAGTGTCAACTGAATCTGGCTCTGAAATAGTTTGCTGTGCCATATGGCCAATTAGGAGATTATAAAGACCGATGCTTTTAAGATCCACCCTGGCCTTGACTCTGTGTGGCCAATGAAATCATCTTTTTTCAAGGAAAAATACCTGTGCAGGCATGGAGGAATGTGCTTCAGATACGATTCTTCATTGAGTTATATCTATTCCATGTACATGCCTATGTATTTTCAAACTTCTGTAGCATGCCTGATTTGGAGAAATAAGAGATAATATCTCTCCCATTAACAAAATTAATTTAGAATCATGGTACTTCCCCATACAGGGGAATTTTTCTCAGCAATAAAAAGAAGCAATCTACTCACATGCAACAATGTGGGTGAATCTCATTTACATCACACCAAGCAAAAGAAGCCAGATTTGAAAGACTACATATTGTGTGGTTCCATTTATATGATTTTCTGGAAAAGACAACAATACAGGGAGAAAACAGACTAGGAGTTCGGGGGGCTGGGAGTGGGTTGTGCAGGTGGGAAGGATTGATCACAAAGAGGCATGACCAAATTCTCTGGGATGATGGGACTGTTCTGCATCTTCATTAAGTTTGTGGTTAAACAGGCACATGCCAGTGATGGAAAGTTTTCTTGTGTCTCTTCACTAGGCTGTGGTATCCAGCTACTCAACAATACTCACCTAGGTGTTGTCATGAAAGTATTTTGTAGCTGTGGTTAGCACCTACGAACAATTGACTTTAAGTGAAGGAGATTATCCTTGATAATGTGGGTGAGCCTCATCCAATCAATGGAAAGGACTTAATGAGGTTTCTCCTAAGGAAGAAGAAATTCAGCCTCAAGACTGGAGCATCAACTCCTGCCTCAAAATTTCCAGGCTGCTGGCCTTCCCATGTGAATTTGGGCTTGTCAGTCAGCCCCCACAGCTGTATCAGCCAATGTCTTAGGATAAATTTCTTCATCATGCATGCATGCTCAGTTGTGTCTGACTCTTTGCTATCCCACAGACTCTAGCCTGCCAGGCTGAATGTCATGTAATCCTTCGCAAGCATGTATGTATCTGCTTGCAGTTTGGGTTGACTATGATGTTGTTCCACAGCTAAAAAAGGAGACCCCGGTATCCTCTTTATTGATGAATTTTGCCTTCTCCCTTTAGAAGGCAAGATACCTACCATTTGTTTTGGTTTAAAACAATTTATTTTTTCTTTTTAATTTTTATTGGGGTGTAGACATTTTGCAATGTTGTATTAGTTTCAGGGGAACAGCAAAGTGAATCCGTTGTACACATACATATATTCAGTCTTTTTTTTTTTAGATTCTTTTCCCATATAGGCCACTAGAGTATTGAGTAGAATACCTTGTGCTCTACAGTGTTCTTATTAGTTATCTATTTTATATATGTGTGTGTGTGCTCAGTTGTGTCTGATTCTTTACAACCCTATGGACTGTAGCCTGCCAGACTCTTCTGTCCATGGGATTTTCCAGATAAGAACACTGGGATGGGTTGCCATTTTCTTCTCCAGGGGATCTTCCTGACTCAGAGATCAAACCTGTGCCTCCTGCATTGGCAGACAAATTCTTTACCACTGAGCCATCTAGGAAGCCCTAGTCGTGTGTATCTGTCAGTCCTGGTCTCCCAGTTTAAACCTCCCCCTCCTATTACCTGGTAGCCATGATTGTTTCCTCTATCTGCGACTCTACTTCTGTTTCGTAAATAAGTTCATTTGTACCCTTTTTTTTTAGATTCCACGTATAAGTGATATCATATGATATTTGTCTTTTTATGTTTGATTTCACTCAGTGTGACAATCTCCATAAATATGAAAAGATACATGCACCCTAATGTTTAAAGCAGCCCTATTCAGCTATTCTCCTGTGTATGCCTACTACAAATTCAAGCTAAAGGAGGAGTAAGGATAAAAACGGGCATGTGATGTGACTTTCTGAATTGCATTCAGAGAAAATTCTTGCAATTCAAATGACTTCTGAAATCAGAAAAATAAAACTCGATGATGTGTGTGCATATAAGTGTGTATTGCAAACCTCAGTAGAACAGATATGATCCCAGACATAATGTGGATGCACATTGCTCAGAAAATTTATGAACTTGGGGAATAACCTTTAGACAAGGTCAGGTCCCTTGCTCCTTTACTGCTGAGAACCATTCAAAGGGCTGGCCATTACCAAGGGCAGCTCAGAGGCCTGAGGAATAAGTTGGCAGAGGTGATGGAAAGGGAAAGCAGCCAGGCAGAGTACAGCAGAAAGAGATAGGACAGAAAAATAAGGCTGTTGGAATACCGTCAGCAATCGCCTCAGGTACATTTTGCTGTCTTAGCTGCTATGAGTCAGCCTGGCCGGAAACAGTCTAAAAAAGGCAGGGACAGGGCTGGCTGCAGACTGCGTATTTTGGGTCCGCTGTCCTGCCCACACTGGAGCTGGCGACACGGCAGCTGTGCTTTCTCTCCTGAGGCGCGGACTGCTGGCGCCTTCCAGGGTCCAGTTAGAGTCACTCCTCTCAAAGGACACCACGGAAAAGGAGGGAAGTCACTACCTTATTTGCCTAAGAGTCACTTCTCACCTTCCTCTTCACTTCTTGACACGAGAATTGAACATTAACTAGAACATTTTGTTAATCAAACTACAATGCCTTGCTTAGCAAAGGAAACCTGGTAAATGAGCTGCTGCTGTAATCAAGTTCCAGTTCTTATCCAAAGCAAGGGGAAGGGAGCAGGAGGAAGTATAGGTTATAAGTGTGGGCAAGTCTCCCCCTAGTGGACAAATGACATCACATTGCATTTGCAAAGACTGCCTCATTGGCATGAAACAAAAATTCATAGAGCAGAGCTGTAAGAGAAGAAAAAGTGTTATTATGACATATTTCAGTCTTGATTTCTAAGGGGTTCATTTCAGTGGGAAAGAAATACTGAGTTGAATATTTTACATATCATCTGTGAATTTTTACTTTTAGAGTGTTATTATCAGTTGACTATGACTCCATGCCTCAATATAAGGAAGAATAAGTCGAGAGAATACAACTCTTTTTTGATTTTTTTCCAATACTTCATTTATTCCAATTTTTAACTAATGAGAATTTCCAAAGACAATTCTTGTAGTAAAATCTTTGCACATATTTTTAACTATTTATTTAGGGCAAATTTCTAGAAACCATGGCTCAACCAAGTTCAAGGACATTTTTTAAGTTTTTGGTACTACAACCTACAACACAATTGATTCAGTCTAGGACTGGTTTTGAAAGGCCTAAGTCCCTTCCTAGGAGACATTGGATTTGGAGACAAGCCAATCAAGTTCATGGTGAAAAAGAGTAATTAGAGAAAGATGATTCCATTTTTAGGACAAAGTGAGTTCCAATGTGCCTTGAACAGTGGCAGATCTGCAACCTCATCGGACTGACAGTTTCTCCTGGGAATCCTTGTATCAGCATCTTCTGCAAACTCTACGCCTGTTTGAACCAGCAGCCAGAACCCTATACTCTTCAGAAAAGATGGGCGTGGTGAATTATCTATGCTCTTTTTTTTTTTTTTAACTTTTAAAAACATTTTTATTGGAGGATACTTGATTTACAATGTTGTGTTAGTTTCAGGTGTAGAGCAAAGAGAATCAGTTGCATGTATACATATAGCCACTCTCTTTTTTTTTTTTTTTTTTTGGTGGCCTTTCCTTTTTTTTTATTTTTATTAGTTGGAGGCTAATTACTTCACAACATTTCAGTGGGTTTTGTCATACATTGACATGGATCAGCCATGGAGTTACATGTATTCCCCATCCTGATCCCCCCTCCCACCTCCCTCTCCACCCGATTCCTCTGGGTCTTCCCAGTGCACCAGGCCCGAGCACTTGTCTCATGCATCCCGCCTGGGCTGGTGATCTGTTTCACCATAGATAATATACATGCTGTTCTTTTGAAACATCCCACCCTCACCTTCTCCCACAGAGTTCAAAAGTCTGTTCTGTACTTCTGTGCTCTTGACTAATCTTGACTTTCCTCAGTCTCCTCCAGCTATTCTTGACTTTCAGGAGGAAAACTCGAACTGAAGTCTGTGCAACAGATCTCAAGAATTTTTAGGATCCTGATACATATATATAGGAAATATGTGTGTATGTGCCCATGTGTAAGTGGGCATAGGTAGTTGTATGTGTGTGTATATATATATATTTGTCTTTCTGGATGATACTTTTCAGACTGGAAATTCATTGGATTTTCAAAGTATCTGTGACCTAAGAAACATTATAAACTGATTAAAAAAATCTCACTCCACTGGAAAAATAAGCCACGGCAGAGATGGGGTACCTGGATTGTAGAGTCAGAATTCCTAAATTCAGATCCAAATGAGATTCCTTAGGAAAGTAATTTAATCTCTACAAGCCTTAGTTTCCTCTTCTATAAAATGGGAATAATAATATCACTTAATCCATTGAATAATGCAAGAATTCAATAATATAATGCATGTTTGTACTTAGCAACTTGCTTGACAGATATTAGTTGCTTATTAAAGGTTGGCCTTCATTATTATGACAGGCTTTGAACATGTGTAAAATGTTAGGTTTGTTAAAATCCCACTGTGTAAGATGGCTAACAAATATGTGAAAAAATGCTCAAATCACTCATTATCAGAAAAATGCAAATCAAAACCACAATGAGGCACCATCTCACGCTGATCAGAATGGCTGCCATCAAAAAGTCTACAAGCAATAAATTCTGGAGAGGGTGTGGAGAAAAGGGAACCCTCTTACACTGTTGATGGGAATGCAAACTAGTACAGCCACTATGGAGAACAGTATGGAGATTCCTTAAAAAACTGGAAATGGAACTTCCATATGACCCGCAATCCCACTGTTAGGCATACAAACTGAAGAAACCAGAATTGAAAGAGATACATGTACCCCAGTGTTCATCACAACACTGTTTACAATAGCTAGGACATGGAAGCAACCTAGATGTCCATCGGCAGATGAATGGATAAGGAAGTTGTGGGACATATGCACAATGGAATATTACTTAGCTGTAAAAAAGAACACATTTGAAACAGTTCTAATGAGGTGGATGAAACTGGAACCTATTATACAGAGTGAAGGAAGTCAGAAAGAGAAACACCAATAGAGTATATTAATGCATATATATGGAATTTAGAAAGATGATAATGACGACCCTATATGCAAGACAGCAAAAGAGACACAGATGTAAAGAACAGACTTTTGGACTACGTGGGAGAAGGTGAGGGTGGGATATTTGAGAGAATAGCATTGAAACATGTATATTACCACATGTAAAGTAGATGACCAGTGCAAGTTCGATGCATGAAGCAGGGCACTCAAAGCCGGTGCTCTGGGACAACCCAGAGGGATGAGGTGGGAATGGAGGTGGAAGGGGGGTTCAGTATGGGGGGGGACACATATACACCCGTGGCTGATTCATGTTGATGTATGGCAAAAACCACCACAATATTGTAATTAACCTCCAATTAAAATTAATAAATTAATTAAAAAGATCCCACTGTATGCATCATACTTTTTCCAATAATTTTACAATCTTCTGGATGAGCTAGAAAGGTTGTTTTTGTCTTTTGATAAGAAAGTGTTATTTCTTTGAAATATACTAAGTATGACTCTATCCAAAGGTGATGAACTGGGTCATAGAATTATATAATTTTAAAGCAAGTAGAGATCTGAATTATTATTCAATCATATCTCCTTCAATGATATTTTATAGATAAAAATATCAAGATGCATTTTGAAAAATGACTTGTTCAGGTCACTCTTTGTAACTGCAGTTCAGGATCTCAACTTTTACTTCTGAGCTGCTTTTACCACAGCGCTCATAGACATTTTTAGCCTTTCCTCCCTTGTTTCATCAGGTTCTTAAAGGTCTATAAAAGAAAAGATTGAGAATGGCCGTCCTGTGGGAAACATCACCATCCGTTAGAATTCTGCTCAAATCTCTGGCTTCCTGATGCCTCTGGCTCACAGCCAGTTTTTATTCCCCCCTCTGAGAATTCTGGGTATCACGGTCTTCTCACAGTCTATCTTAGTCTCATGATACATATCACATTATGTCTGTTTTTGTCCCACTAGAATATGAACTTCTTGAAGACAAGAGCTAAGACCTTGGATCTAATAGAATCGAGCAAACTAATGTTTCATGAAGGGAAGGATAGAAGGTACAAAGGGATTGAAAGTGTGTCTATCTCACTGATAAGCTTGAACCTGAAAAACTCTAGAAAACCTAAGAAAAGTCCGTTGCTCCTTGCTAACACTTTGTCCTGGAGTCATCTGGAAGCAATAGGAACTGTAATCAGCTTGTGATCAAGGCTAACAGCACAGAAAGGCTAGAGGTGAGCTGTAGGGAAAAAATCCAAGACCCAATCACATCTTGGGGAACAGAACTCTAAAACTTCAAAATGGAAAAAGATGAGAGTCAGGCCTGAAAAATAGAATATATGGCAGGGACATGCTCATAACGACATGACAAAACCTCAGTTCCTAGGTTTTGATCCTACATCTAAACTGCAAGTGAAAGAACAGCACAGACCAAATGCCAGGCTTGGTCCATACATCTGGGACGGCAGGAACTGAAAGAGAGGGTGAAACCCCTAGCTTGGAAGATGGAAGCTTTGAGGGCAGAAGTCAGGTCAGACCCCAGTCTCCCCAGTGTTGCCTTCTGCTGTTTCTCAGCCTTTCTTCCTGACTGCACCTCAAAATATGCCATGATAGGTGAGACATGATCACACTTTCTGCCACTGTAACAAGTGTCTAGGAGCAAAGCCTTTTAAACTGACCCTAAATATTCTTTGACTCCCCGGAAAGAATACTCAAAAAAGGAGTCCTGGAGCATCTGTGTGTCTGGATAGAGGATTAGTAGGTTTCCTGAGATCCCCTGAAATGTCTGTGACTGGTAGTTGCTCTAGTTTCTCAAGTCTTCATAGCTCCCCATCCCCTCCCAGAGGAATCCTGTTCCTTTCCGAGTTCTAAGAACAACAATGCTTTTGGATCCATTCCCTGGAAAGTCTTCCCTGCATCATAAACTAAGACCTGCAGACACCAGGCTCTTGGGGAGGATTCCCTGAAGTTGTTGTGAATCCATTGCTCTCAGAATGGGATGCTGGGTGTCTGGAGAGCCACACTGCCTGAGAATCCTAACAGATCCTAAGTAATCACTAATTCAAGAGAAACTCAAGAAGTGTTATGCAAACATGTTGATCCCAAAGCATTCCCTTGACACAGCAGACAATAGCTTAAGAAAAATTGGGGTAATATGTAGAATTATAATCATTAGGATATTGAGAATATCAATTTCTTTCTTTTCAAATCATCTTCTGATCCTGTCAGAGGGCAGAAACAACTTGCATTCATTTTAACTTTAAGTAATCTGGAGACCTGCTTTTCAGTAGCTGGAGAAAACAGATCATGTGTTTTTCTTTTTGACCAAAGATACTCACAGCCCAGAATAGTAGGACATTATCAAGATTGTGCTGCTCAAAGAGGATTTACAGAGTGTTGTTTGAGGTTCTGAGGTTAATTAAACACTAAAAGTTATCTGTAAGTAGCAAGTGAGGAAACAATTTATTTTCCATGAAATTTAGATGTGTTCTAGTCTGTAGTCAATTGCAAATGTTACTTCAGTGTCCAGGTCCCAAGAGTAACTAATAATCGAAGAGATTGGCTTAAACACCGCTGAGGTTTTCTTACTCAAATGAGCAGCTTTTGAAATGAGGCATCCATGTGCTCCCTGTGTTAAGTGCCCAAATTAGCAACATCATCCTTTCACCCACCCAGACTCCTGCACAAAGTCCATTATAATCTTAGATCACTGTGTCTCAATGGAGAAAGAAAATAAGTGTCAATGGAAATGGAGACCATTACCTGAGGACTTGAGGAGAAGCAATGTCTCAGAGGGCGCTGATGTGGACAGTGTGCCGCCTCTGCAAGACATCACAGGTTGCCTGCCTAATCCCCGTGGTCTCTTCTTCTTTACTTCCACACCGCTATTTTATTTGGAAATGTTGAAGAAACATTATATTTTCCAACCTTGCTCAAGCTAGGAATGACTATGTGACACAAATCAGGCCACTGAAATATAAGCAGAAGTTGGGGAAATTTTTCCAACAGGTGCTGAGTCAACTAGTATGTGCCTTTTGACCTCTGCTATTTCTCTTTTTTTCTTCCTGAAATGGACACAAGATGCTGAAGATGCAGCATGTACCTAGTGTCTACTAGGAGACATGCATGGGGATAAAGTTCACATGCAAATAATGACTCAGTAGAAATATAGAAAATGCTTGGGCCCTCGATGACATCAATGAGCCATCATATCAGCCCTGGACCCCTTGATTCCAGTCTTTTTATCAAATGAGAAAAGTTATATCTCTGATATTATTAGTCACTAAATAATTGGGTTTTCTCATACTTGCTACCACATGCAATCCCCATGATGCAATGTCCCTACTCTCCTGATGATTTTAGATTTCATAAGTCTTTTAAACTTAGATGCAAATCTAGAGAGAGAGAGAAAAAAAGGCTGGTTTTCTTTCTTGATTACCAAATTGAATTAGACTACATTTCTGGCCCTTGATAAGATATACAGGCTCAAGAAAAAATGTAATAATAGTTTTCACTTTAGAAAAAAAGGTTTTTTTGTGTGGTTTTTTTTTTTTTTTTTTGCACATTTGGCTTTATAGCTTCTGCAATTCATATATGCTACAAAAGCACAGGGTAAGAAACAGTTTAAATACAACACCAGACAATGGTGATGTTTAAGTTCATCAGCTTTCACAATTAGAAAGAGACCCTTGTTGGTGCATCTTTCTCCCTATACCCCAGCTAGTCCTGGTTAGTCCTCATCACTATATGGGGACCCACTTTTACTCTCCCTACTAAGATCTTTCCTCTACTGCTTTTATCTCCATGCTGCAGGGTCATAAATCCCTCTCATATCAGCTGACCAGGGGAAACATTCAAAATTCCTATTAATTTGTTAAGTAGAACAGCTTAGCCTCCAGTGTTTCATCCTCTCCCATCACTCCCATTTCACAGTAAAAGAATTATTAATATGTTTTCCTGAACTAACTGAGTAGTCTCATGGTTCTCCACTTTAGCTTTCCTTTAACAACTTCCTAAACCTCTAATTAAAATTTTAGGATGTAGAAGAGCTTTCTTTCTCTCAGACACAACTGTTAGTGCAAAGTGGTGCTGAAGAGCAGGAGGAATCCACATTTTATTTCGTGTTCCAAAGTAAACCCTGGGGAGGTGAAGGGCCTTCACCCACTTTCAATATAGGTATTTATGTAGACCCTGTATAAGAGGATCTCTGATCAAGGATTAAGAGGCACAGTTGGAGGGTAAGAAAACACAAGGCTAGGTATTTGAGCTCAACTTACCAACTTATCAGCAAGAACCAGTGTTCTCCCCCCATATCTCTTCTCCTCAGTGCTTCCTGTAACTGTGGCCTTTTCTCTGCCTCAGTTTTCCACACCACCAATGGCTATGAGCTAGTACCTCCACAATACTGGTGACACTCCAAATTCCCCTGTCTTCATGGCCAGAGGTCCTCTTCCTATTGAAGTAGCTGATGGCCTGACAGCCATTGTCATTGGACTGGATCCAGCTAAGTCCCAAACTTTCCTGTCAGTAGCCACAGTCCTTGAGTCTCCTGGGCTATATCCTCAAGAAGCAGGTGTGTTCCTTGATTAGTGTCCGAACAGAGAAGCCACAGGGGCTCTTTTACTCTGTCTTTTCCCCCACCAACACACGCACATACACACACATACTAGCAGAGCAGCAAAGAGGTATGTCCTGCTCCAGGCTAGTCACTGCCTGTTTTGGATCAGTTTACCTCCTTCCCTACCTCTCCTCAAGAAGTACTGCCATACCTCTACCACTCCCATCTCCACCCAGAGTCAGTGTAACCAATCGGATAAGACCAGGGGTTTAGAAGCTCATAAAGTTGGGCTCAAATCCCAACTTGTTGCTATTTAGCTAAGTGACTGACGGAGTTACTTAGCTTTGCAGAGCTTCAGTAACCTCATCTTTAAAATGGGATTAGTGATTATCCATGTGAAAATTTTTTAAAAATGTATACAAGGTGATGTATTATAAGTACTTAAAGGTGATACCTCGTAAGTGCTTGGTAAATTGGTGCTTCCATTGATGGATTTCTTTCTTTTGCAATTATACTCAAAACTTTGAGAAGCCATCAAAGTTCTTGCTTCAACTGTTTGCAGCTTGCACCCTCTCTGCTGTATTTCCTCTGCTTTTTCCACCAGGATATTAATTTAAAAAAAGCATGTTGTGTTCTGGCCTTCCTTCAGTGAGGACTAGTCCCTCCCCAGCAGGGTAGATCCTCAGGCTCCTACTGCCCCACTGTTTTCTGGTCCCTCTCACCCCAGGATCCAACAGAACATGTAATGTTTATGTGCTTTTTTGTTGTTGGTTTTTTTTGTTTTTGAAGAAAGGTTAACTCTGAAATATGGAGGCTTGGTCCACACCCTCACCCTTAAGTTAGAATTAGTGAGTTAGATGAAGCAATAAAGATGGAAAGGAGTCATACCACATATGGCCTTGAAAGTATTGGTAAAAAATTTAGGTTTATTCTAAATGTAAAAAGGAGGTGTTAGAGATTCAAGGCAAGGCAGTATGATCTGGGCTTCTCTGGTGGCTTAATGGTAAAGAATCCACATGTCAATGCAGAAGACGTAAGAGAGGTGAATTTGATCCCTGGATTGGGGAGATCCCCTGGAGGAGGGCAAGGCAACCCACTCCAGTATTCTTGTCTGAAGAATCCCATGGACAGAGGGGCCTAATGGGCTACAATCCATGGGGTCACAAAGAATCAGACATGACTTAGTGATTAAACAAGGTAAGATGATCTGGTTAAAAAGGTCACTCTCAGTGCTTTGTGGAGAGTTACCTGGACTGACAGAGTGGAAACAGGACCAGTTTAGTGAAGATGGTCTAGGAAAGAGATAATGTGCTATACTCACACATGTACATGTACATGTATAAATATATACGTTTGGATACATATATACACGTGTGTATGTGTGTGTGCTCAGTTGTGTCCAATTCTTTTCAACCCTTTGAACTGTAACTCACCAGGCTCCTTTACCCATGGGATTTTTCAGGTATGAATACTGGAGTGGGTTTCCATTTCCTCCTCCAGGGGATGTTCCCAACCCTGGGATCAAACCACTGTAGCTTGCGTCTTGTGCATTGGCAGGCAGATTCTTTACCACTGAACCATTTGGAACCTCAACATATATACATATCCACAAAGAAATATATATATATTTATATATATATATATAAAACATATCTCTGATTTAATGAAATGGCCTCCATACTGTGACTTCATGTCATGTCTTTCTTGTAATAATTATTTTTCTCGTCTATTCTCCTGAAAAATTACTTTTGATAGGTGTGCAGTACTTCATTGAATTGATGTGTCACCATTTATTGAACTAATTTCTTGGTTTAGTCATTTCTTTTCATTTTTTATTGTTAAAGATGACACTTTCAATAACATCTTTGCCAAGAGGTTGTTGAGCATGTCTCTGATTATTTCTTTAGAATGATTATTTGAAATGAAACTATTTGAAGTGATCAAACATTTTCTTTTTGAGGGTTTTTATGTGAATGTCAAACTGCCATCCACAAAGATTTCCCTAATTCATACTCTTGTCAGAAGTGCATGATGGCGCCCATTTTTGTCAAACTCTCCCCTTATGATTTAAATTTGCCAAGTTAATGGCTGGGAATGCTGAAGCTATTTTAGCTAGTATATTCCTTGAATATTAGTGAGGTTAAACACATATAGTGTTCCTTTTATTTATTTTTCTGTGCTTTGTCTTTAAAGTAGAGCTCCTTTAAAGAAGCATGAAGGTTTCTTAAACTATGGATATAAGAATATAAATTATATATAAAAACTTAACCCAGTCAGTAAATTCTCTTGTGGTTTATTAAGTTATTTATTAGGTCTATATGCAGTCTCCATTGCTGCATGCTATCTAACTTCCTAAGCAAGTCTGCAGCGAGTATAAATTAAAGTAAATGCTTTGAAAGCTGGTTTGAGTTGCTTCCTGGTGTGTGAAGCATGGTGCTTAACAAATGATCCTAGAACACTCTTGCGAATCCCATGCAGTCTTACTCTAAAATTAATTGAACAATCAGGGTTTGTGGCTCTCTGGTGAAAGAAGGAAACTCAAATTGTCAGGCGAGCCATGTGAGTGAGACAATGATATCTCCAAAAGACATATAATAAAAAATGGCTCTCAAAGGCTATTCTTCACAACGGCACTAGGGTGGGATGAATTCAACCATGGAGCCATGCAGTCTGAACCTTCAGTTAAATGTATCTTCGGCTTGCTCGCTGTGGGTAGAAAGGGGTCATGCTCACTTTTAATTGGCAAAACATTAAAAATGTAAGAATTCAGAGAAAGCTTATCAGTTAGTGGATAGAAAAGCTGAGAACCTGGTTGTAAAATAAGCGAATACATTTGTTGGTTTCATTTCTGAAGTTAGTATTGAGTTTTATTGACTCAGAAGCAAACAGGTACATTATTCAGTGAGGTTCTAACCTGGAGTCTGAATAGCTTTTGCTTTTAATCTTGTACAGCCTAAATTGAGGCAGGAATGGGGTTGGTAGACATGTGTTTCTTTAATGAATACGAAAAAAAGGTTATTTCATCTAGTTTTCTTTTTTGAATTCTGGGACCTTGTCAAAAAACAGTTCAAATTACATAGCTTTTATTCCTTTACATGGGCTTCCCAGGTGGCGCTAGTGATAAAGAACCCACCTGCCAATGCAGGAGACATAAGAGATATGGGTTTGACCCATGGTTGGGAAGATTCCCTGGAGGAGGACATGGTAACCCACTCCGGTATTCTTTTTTTTTTTTCTTTTTAAAATTTATTTATTTTCAATTGAAGGATAATTGGGGAATGGAACCCACTGCAGTATTCTTGCCTGGAGAATTTCATGGACAGAGGAGCCTGGCGGGCTACAGTCCATGGGGCCGCAAAGAGTCAGACATGACTGAGCAACAAACATTTCACTTCACACATTGTGTTGATTTCTAGCAAACATCAACATGAATCAGCCATAGATTTATCCATGTCCCCTCCCACTTGAACATCCCTACTACCTCCCTCCCTATCCCACCCTTCTAGGTTGTTACTGAGCCCTGGTTTACCACTCCAGCGTTCTTGCCTGGAGAATCCCATGGACAAAGGATCTTGGAGGGCTACAGTCCATAGGGTTGCAAAGAGACATAAATGACTAAAGTGGCTTAGCACACATGCAAACACATTCCTTTACATGCTAGTGAATCGTGGGTCTCAGAACTTTACCATAGCCCTGGGTTAGGAGTCAGGATCAAATATCAACTGTTGACACTTTAGACTTAATCACTGTACTCGCCAAGAACATCATTTAAGCAGTGTTAATCAGCAAGTTATGCCATGCTAAAATGCATTGTACTGGAATTTTTCACCTATTCTGTCTCAAGGGGAATGCAATATCCCAGGAGGATGGAGCCTTTGAGCTAAAGGGAAAAAGAAAAGGAATATTTATTAAAAACTTTCTATGTATCAGGTACTCTATTAGTGCTTCACATGTTTTATGGCAGTTAACTCTCATAACCATCCTCTGAGATAGACATGAATACCCTAATTTTTCTGAAGAAGAAATGGAGCTCAGGAAAATTAAGGAGCATATCCAAAGCCCCACAGTCATAAGTCAATTTAGATCTCTGTGACTTGAAGGACTGTGGACTGTCTCCTCATTGATGTTATGAATTTCAGGATTTAGGGGAAACATTTCCCTGGTGGCTCAGACGATAAAGCATCTGTCTGCAATGCGGGAGACCCAGGTTCGATCCTTGGATGGAAAGATCCCCTGGAGAAGGAAATGGCAACCCACTCCAGTACTCTTGCCTGGAAAATTCCATGTACTGAGGAGCCTGGTAGGCTACAGTCCTTGAGGTTGCAAAGAGTTGGACACAACTGAGCGACTTCACTTTCACTTTCCCCTTTGACTCGGAGGAGGAGAGAGGGGAGCAGAAGAGAGTAACTTGCCCAAGTACAGCCTGGAGGCCTTGACACACAATTTAACCCTGCCCCTCTCATGTGCCTGTAAAGACATGGAGGTCCAGAGATTTAGACCAACTTCCCTGGAATCAGGGCCTGAGATGGGATTTGTGGAAGGAAGTGGGGACACAGGCTAGGCAGGGGAAGAAGCTAAGCATAGGTGTAGTTTTGGGCTCCCCAGCTGACAGCCAACAGCAGCTTCCCAGCATGGGAGTAAGGCCAGTGTGGATGCCCCAGCCCCATCGAACCTTCTTGGCTGGCACCACACTGAGATAAGTCATCACCGAACAGCCCTGCCCAAAATCTCAAGCCAAAGTATCATGGCCAATGTCATTGTTTTTGTTTGCAGCCTGCCACTATGTTTAAGGGTAGCTTTATTGCAGTAATGGATTACTGAAACATCTCCAAAACCCGCATTTGATGTAGGAAGAACATTCTCTGAAGCAAAATCTGATTACTATTTATATCAAAAATATGTATATACTTGGGAAGAAAAAAAATGTTAGAGTCACTCGGAGACAAGATCTTGGACCTGGTCCTTAAAAGTTACAGCCTCAACTTCCCTGGGAACATATCTCATTACCTTTGTACATTTTAGTCATTTTAAGTGAGCATTGGTTAGGCCTAAGCAGAGTTAGAGGCCCACCCCTTGCCCAAGAATGAGTGTTGGACTATCAAATGCTTAGTCCTGGGAACTTGAGCCTAAAATGATGTGACATGATAGTTGAATGCTTCCCTAGGCAAGTCATCCTGAGTGGGTGGGTGCTTCCATCCTCCTCCTCCTGGCTTTTCCTAGGTCTTCTTTCTGAAGCCTGGTTATGTTGGTTACATAGATAACTTCTTAGTAAATTCTGATTCTATCTTTCAGGGAATTCCTTTGATGCTTGCAATCAAAGAGCCTTAAGTAGTGCATAAATCTTAAGAGAAAGTGACCTGATTATATAGCTCTAATTTAGTAGATGAGGAAACCGAGGCCTTAGGAAGTTTAATTTTGTTGCTCCAAGTATACAGGCAGAATCAAATCCCAGGTTTTCTGCTTTTCAATCCAGTGCCTTTCCTCCATTCCATAGGAGAAGCAGAATTGGGATAGAATTTTAATGTTTCACATGAAGATAATGAAATCAAAGCCCAGAGAGACGGACTGTTGTTACCTTCCTTAGAAATCACCCACAGCCCCAAACCCCAAGAGTGGCCAACTTCAGTACTGAAGTCATTTGATATTCTGTCTTTTATGAAGAGATATATCATCTGTGACTTAAAAAATCTAAACTACTTACCAAATTAAGTACTAATACTATGTTTTAAATCAATAGCCAAGAAATATATTTGCCCCTTCCCAATCTACTGCAAAGAATTAATGAGAATTTAGCTTATAATAAATGAGCTAATTGGAAAAGTTATTTGTCTTATTTAGTAGAAGAAGCTCTCAACAATGAAACAAAGGCCCTAGAGTGCATTCATGAGATGCTCTTAAAACCTAAATAATAAAATGGCATATTTTTAAACTATGAATTAAAAGCTATGGATATGTCATTCATGAATTTCCTTGAATTAGTCACACAATTTCTGCTTCCTCTCTTTCTCTCACCTAGGAGAGGTATTTTTCTCTATTTCTCTGTTCAAAGGAATTTTCTCCCTTATTTCTCCTTTCTTTATTTTTTAAGAGGATATACTCTTCAAACTGGAGACACATCCTAATTTTCCACAGCATATATTGATGTTTACTCTATCCACACTTTTACCATTTTATAGATTCTACCTATGTTAGTTTTTGATTTCTGAAACTTTTATAGCACTCTCTCTCTCATTCTAGCAATTAAATGTAGTTCTAACCTTGTTGCTTTCCACCTGTACAAGATTACACTTTCACTGATGGCAGTGAATCTTTTTCCTTTTTTTACATGCTTCATAGTTTACAAAGAGCTGTAAGATAAGAGATGTTTTCTTCATTCATTCATTTATTCATCAAGTATTTATGAAGAACTGTCTATGTATGAAGAATGGCACTCAGCTTAGAACTATCAAATGAATGTAATGCCATTCCTGGCCTCAAGCAGTGAAAGAATCAATGAATATCCTTCTCAGTCTTTAGCTATCCAAATGTCCTATCCCTGGAAAGGGAAATTGTTGTTTAGTCCCTAAGTTGTGTCTGACTCTTTGTGACCCCATGGACTGCAGCACACCAGGCTTCCCTGTCCTTCACTATCTCCCAGAGTTTATTCAAACTCATGTCCATTGAGTCAGTGATGCCATCCAACCATCTCATCCTCTGTCTTATCTCATCCCTGAAAAAGGAAGTTAAGCCAAATTTAATTTAAATCAGTGAAATTAAATTATCAAATTGAGGGACTTGAAGCAATACATGTGACACATTCTAAGAAGAAAATCCATAGAACTTGAACAATAACAAGTGAAAATACTCAGTGTCCTTGAACATCATAGATGTTGAAAGACCTGGGCTGAGAATCTGATAACTTGAACTTTGGTTTCAGTCCTGCTAAGACCAGTTTTGTGACACTCAGCCACACTGACCTTTGATATCTGAAAAATTGAGAAGATAGATGAGACATTCCCTCCAATAAGTTTCCCACCAGCTCTAAAATTCTATGAACAAAGAACAAGGCAAAAATTCCTCCAGTTTCTAACCAGAAACGACAGGATAAAATTAGAAAAATTAAAGTTAAGGGTAGTATAAGACAAAGATTTCTTTAGTCAAAGCTTAATGGAATATAGAATTTTTCTTAAAGGGGAGAGATTGAAGCCTCCTTGCTTAAAGAAATTTAAAAATAAATCCTCACAAATTTCATGGCATATACTACCAGCATCCTAACAAAGCCTTTGAAAACAAGAAAGTCTAGGAAGGAAACAGAGATAAATGGACTTTTTTTCTTTCTGTAATATCTATTGTTGTATAAAAGAATTTTAGTAGTCCCCTGAAAGTTACTATTCTTTGCTTCCTAAACAGAATCAAAAGAAATGAAATGATGGTAAAATGGATTTGCAAAGTGTTCAATTAGAGTGACAGATTTACAAATCAACCATTTTTCCCACTCAGGACTGCAGTTTCCAAACATCAAATATGTTTGCTATTTGTGCAGCACATCAAATGTTAAAGTTAACGAGATACAGGAGTGAATAATATGTCAACATAACATTAAACCTGAGTGACAAAGTAATCGAATATGAGGAAAACATTTTTGGAGCAAAGTGGTAACAGCTGCAATAAGGCATGAGGTAAATTGTGCAGGATCCATTTAGCTCAGGAGACCTGAGTGAGAAAAAAGAAAAAAAAGCAGCAGGAGTTGAACATAATTTTGCTCTGTGTCAAAGTCCAAGGATTGAGGAAAACTTTCTAGACAGCAGAAGAAACATACAAGGAAACGAACTCAATCCAAGAAATCAAAGCCTGTCTGAAGGCAGGTAGATGATTCAGATCATCGAGGAATCACACAGAGGGAATTAATGAGTCAGAGCAGAGTTGGAACATGAGATTTCTATATTGCTATTCTACGGTTTTCTAAAGTCAGTGTTCTTCCTTGAAAACAGGCACCATGCTCCCTGAGTGAGTTACCATGTAGCTTTGGAGGAGAACTTGAATTGGATCCAAAGAGGCTGGAGGCAGGAAAATTAAAAGTCAGTGTCCAAAAACATGGCCTCAAGTGTAGACAGCTGTGAAATAAAGCAGAGATCTGAAAGCCTCCGACTGTAAGAAAATATATTCTCCAACGTACAAAGCTCTGTTAATATATAAATGAGACAATGGGAACATTACCCCTTAATGGATTGAATTCAAGTTTAAACAAACATCAAGGTGGTTAGGCTTTTAAGTCAAGTCAGAAAATTCAAACAGATTACTCCCCCGGTAACCATATCTCAGACAGCTTATCCATACATTGTATTTCATGTCTGCTGGCTATGTTAACTTTTACACTTTTCTACTTGTAAAATGGCCAAGACTGAATTGGGGTGAGACTTCACTAAACCTTAACAAAGATTTTAAAACCACATCAGAGATCTACGGATGAATGGAAACAAGTGTACAAAAAATAAAATCTTCTGGAAAAGATAGTGTGTTCTCACTGTCCCGACTTTGATGGGGATGTTTTAAAGTAGCGTACACTGAAACCAAACCATTCTTGACATGAGCAAAGAAAGGTGACGGGAGTCCACGGGCGTGGATGGCTGGCCCAGCCAAAGCACCACCCTTGTGTATAAAACACAGCTGCTCAATGGGTCTGGAAAAGATGCATGGAGACCAAGCCACTCAGGAGCATGGAAAAACAGGGCAGAGAGAGAGAAAAAAGGTATCCTGGAAGCTTACTGAAATATTTTATATTTATGCTCGTGAAAAGTGTTAGTTGTTCAGTTGTGTCTGACTCTTTGTGATCCCATGGACTGTAGTCTACCAGGCTCCTCTCTCCGTGGAATTCTCCAGGCAAGAAATACTGGAGTGGTAGCCATTCCCTTCTCCAGTGAATCTTCCCAACCCAGAGACTGAACCTAGATCTCCCGCATTGCAGGCAGATTATTTACCATCTGAGCCAATGGCTCAATGAGCAATGAGCCATGCTCATTTTGCATTTCACCATGTTTTCTGTGGAAGCTATCACCAACATTTTCCATACAAGTAAACTGAGGTTTGGAGAGATTTCTAATTTAACTAACACTGCACCATCTGGAAAGTAGGTCTTTCCAGGACTTCTGATGCCCACTCCAGACCCCAGCCTCAGTAGAGTGGGCGGGCAGTCACCTTACTCTTTCTCCTTAACCAGGGATAAGAGGGAAAATCTAGTTTGGAGAGAAGACTCTTTTCTCTTCTCCTGAAACCAGGATCTTGGTGGGAGAGAGAAGCAGACTGTGTCACTGAACAGTCTTCATGGGTCCCACTCGACCACAGCAGTGTGATTGTGCTTCCTGACGTGCCCCCTTGGTAACCTGCACCTGTCACACACAGATTTCAGAGTTGCTTACAAACAGCAGGTTGAACCCTGCAGGGAAGTGAAAACATTCCTCAGCGTAGGGTATAGCATTTTCTCTTTAGACTGCAAGGGCTGCTGCTCTGGCCTAATAGCAGAAAAGTACTGCGAAAAGCAAGATGCTCATGAGGGTACAACTGGAGACTGCTGTCTCTTGGGGGAGTAGAGAGGTGTTGGGAAATAATCACATGGAGTTTTATGGCCCAGTATGAAAACATATTTTATTAAATAGCCCTGAAGAAGCACAGAAAGAAACTGCTATCCCCTCACTCCCCTACCCACATCCCCACATCTCCTACCACACATTGTATTGTACTCATTAATTTTTAGAAAATGGAGAAATGAGTCAGTGATCTGTATAGCTCAGATACACAAACATGTATTTTCCTAAAGTATTAGGCTAATTAATATGAGCTACTCTTACAATCTTAAAATCTTAGTGGCCTAATACAGTAAAAATGTGTTATTTAAATCATAGTCAAATGAAAATCAGGTAAGGTAGCAACAAAAGGGAAACTCCCTTCCTTCACTCATCTGGTGTCAGAGGAGGCATTGCTGAAACAGAAAATTTAGTAAGTTAAATAAAATCTAGAGTTTCAAAAGAGAAATCCAGAGTTTTATAGCATAATACCCAGTATGCCCAAGATACAATCAAACACTGCTTGCCCCACTAAGAAAAATCTCAACTGGAATAAGTTAAGACAGCCAACAGATGATAACACCAAGACCACATGGATGTTAACATTATCTCACAAAGATTTTCAAGAAGCCATTATAAAATTGCTTTTGTGAATAAATGAAATAAATGAAAAAGAAGAAAATCTCAGCAGATAAATGGAAGCTATAAAGAAGAACCAAATGGAAGGTTTAGAACTGAATAACATGAAGCCAAAATGAAAAACTCAATGGATGAGCTCAACAGTGGAATAAAAAGGACAGAAGAAAGCATCAGTAAATTGGAAGATAGAATAACAGAAATTACTCAGACTGAATTCCGAATAAGAAGTAGACTGAGATAAAATAGAGTCTTTGGGTATAACAAAAATCTAATATTTGTGTTATCAGAGTCTCAGAAGAAAAGGAAAACTATTCAAAGAAATGAGTAAAATTTCCCCACTTTGGCAAACTACATAAACCTAGATCCAAGAAAATCAGTGAAACCCAGTGAAGATGAATTAGAAGAAATGTACACCAAGACTTACTATAATCAAACTTCTGAACACTAAAGATGGGACTTCCCTGGTTGTCCAGTGGTTAAGAATCCACCTTGCAATGCAGAATATGCCCGGTTTGATCCCTAGTTGGAGAACCAAGTTCCCACATGCCACAGGGCAACTAAGCCTTTGTGACATAACTGGAGAATCTGTGCCCCACAGTGAAAGTCCCCACATGACACAGCAAAGAGCCCATGAGTCACAACTAAGACCCGATGCAGCCAAAGAAATAAAGACTAAAGACAAAAATATTGAAAGCAGTGAGAAAGAAGTTTCTCCTTATCTACAGGGGGAAAAAACAATTCAAATCACAGCAGAGTTCTATCAGAAATAACCAGGAAGAAATCACACTATGACTTGTAAGTGCTAAAAGGAAAGAGCTATCAACCCCAGATTCTATATTCAGGGAAAATATTCTTCATGAATGAGAATTTCTCATGAAAGTGAAATAAAAACATTCTCAGATGAAGGAAAAGTAAGAGAATTTGTCACCTGCAGGCTTATCTTAAAAAGAAAAGTCTAAAGGAAGTTCTTGAGACAGAAAGGAAATGGTAAAACAAGAAACTAGATATATAAGCAAAGAATAAAGAAAAATGGAAAGAGTACATACGATTAAGTACTGAACACATTTCTCCTCCAGTTTTCTAAATTATTTGTGATGTTTGAGGCAAAAAATTGTAGCATTATTTGATGTGATTGTTGATGTATGCAGGGTAAATATGTAAGACATTGTATTATAAATGGGAAAGGGTAAAGGAACTTAAAGTGAGATAAGGCTTCTACAGTTTACATGTGCTGGCAAAATGTTAACATTAGTAGGCTGTTGATAAATTATGTATGTATAACATAGTACCTAGAAAAGTCACTTAAAATTTTATACACAGAGCTGTACTAAAATGCAGTAAAGATAAAATAGAATTCCAAGGAAAGGTTTTAGCATCTCACAGTAAGACAGGAAAAAGAAAAACCAGAAATGTTGAATAAAATGGCAGGTCAAATGATATGCCGTCTATAAGAATCTCACTTTACATAAAATTTGACCCTCCTTTGCTGTTGAACCAGCCCCTCTGCTTTATTGATGAAGTTTCCTTTGCCTGAGTAAGTTACTAAATGAGAGGAAATCAATTCTCCTCACACTCCGGTCCATACCCACTTTTCACTATCCCAAGGTTATAAGGAAAGTAGTAACTCACCATTCTCCCGGAGATCATTACAAAATTAAACTCAAAAAGAGAAAATTTATATATGAAGGACTTAAGTTCTATATCTCAATCGTGAGTTCAGTTAAACATTTGCATGTGTTTTGCAAAACTCATGTGCATGCTGAACAATTTAGGCAGAAGTGTATCAAATATACAACATACTTTGAAATGCATACAAGAAAAATAGATTAAAGAAAGATAGAAAGATAAGAAATAAATGTTATAAAACACATGTGATAAATGTAGAAGCTGGATAGTAGGTATACATGTGTTCACTGTAAAATTCTTTGTTTCTCTGTATTTGAAAATGTCCATAATAAACTACTAAAATGTTATAAATGGTATTATGGCAAGAATAATGACTGGTAACGACTGGTATTATAGGCAAGAACAAAAAATATTTATCAAAATCTCTTCTGAAGGTGCTTATCTAAGGAAGAAGAGAGTCAATTATTAAAATCAAGTTGAAGTTGACTGTAATCTACACAAGGGCCACTCATCCATTCCCAGACCTGGAGAGCTCCTTAAATAGAACCGATTGTTTACCTCTGAGGAAGAATACTACAATCACAGTCATTAAAAAAAAAAAAAAAAAACAGGAAAAAAAAAAACCCTATAACTATACCTTCTAGCCCTTTCTCATTGAAATTTGGGGAAGGTTAGTAAAATGAAATAAGTAGTTTTGACTCTAGACCATCTCCTGGTAGACAAGGTGAGATGCAGTTCTCATTTGTGGTATATTCCCTGTTCTGTAAAGCAAGGTGGAAATAAAACCTTCAGCAACAAAGGGAATTCCTGCATTGATTGCCACATCTATTATTGAAGCTATCGTGGTCGGAAGGGCAAACTAGCACCCTAGGAATTCATCCATCCTGTCAAAGGAATAGACTGAAAACAATACTCCATCACTGTGATTTAGAATTTGGTTCCACTTTCAGGCTCAAAGCTTGCAGGGATGGTAATTCCGCCTCATACTCCAATTGTCTAAAATTAAACATATAGCAGTAATGTTGGTCTGTGAAAGGAAAAGGTGATTATGAGATCGACTGTGTAAAATGGCTCAGTTACAGCTGAGAATCAACACAAGGGCTATAGCTCCGATACCTGGTGCTGGAGAGGACTTTTGAGAGTCCCTTGGACAGCAAGGAGATTGAGCCAGTCAATCCTAAAGGAAATCAACCCTGAGTATTAATTGGAAAGATTGATGCTAAAGCTGAAACTCCAATACTTTGGCCACCGATGCAAAGAACCGACTCACTGGAAAAGACCCTGATGCTGAGAAAGATTGAAGGCAAAAGGAGAAAGAGGTGGCAGAGGATGAGATGATGAGTTAGCATCACCAATCCAATGAACATGAATTTGAGCAAACTCCAGGAGATAGGGAAGGACAGGCAATTGCAACATGCTGTAGTTCATGGCGTCGCAAAGAGTCTGCCACAACTTAGCAACTGAACAACAACAACTAAAGATAAATAACCAGAAACAGAATGGTTTTACCAGACAAGACAGTAATATGTTTTGCTACAGGGTTACTTCTCTGCAGATGTGCAGCACGGTGTATTTATGGGAAACTTTACCATGCCACCAACTCACAAGTCCATGATTACATTGGTCAGTTACATACATAAAAATATGAAAGAGTAATGCTTTTCTCAGGAGACTCAACATTGATTCCATCAAATTAGATCATGGCCATTTGGAGTTTTTCATGTCACTAAGCAACCAAACATAAACATAAAAGGGGGTCACTGTGTTGACTCTAACTAATAATTGCCATAATGATCATAATTATCTAGGAGACACAGAGATGCTTTTGCATACTATATAGCTGAAGAGGAATATGGAATATGAAACCCAGAGTGTGTCCTCGTATTACAGGAAGGACTACCAGGCATTCAGATCTCTCAGGAATGAAGGTTTGGGTCAGTTCCCCTGGGTTAAGAGCACCAACAAGCAAATGTACCGAAGCAAAGGAAGAATAAATCTGGTAGAAAAGCAAGAGAAGACTAATTTCAGCAACCTACAGCCTGTATAACTCTTTACTTTAAAACATGTCATCTACTGGAAAGCCCTTCTTTATTCTCCCAAGCATACATATTTATATATTTTCCATAAATTCCGTTTTGTTTTATTTCTTTTTCACATTACAGGTTCTTGGTGGTTAATTTTGGTTTATAGTTGTAGAATATCAAACTGACTGGGAAAGAAAATAGAAAAGTGAGTATAACCTAGAGAACACAGGCTTTGAACAGGATTCAACACTCAGTGTAACTTGAGATGTCTCCTTTCAGGGAACTGGTGACTATATTTTTTTCTGTTAGGAGAATAATTAGATAGTGGCTTTGTTTTTAAAATGGAAAGGATATATACGGCTCTTGGGCTGATTAAGGGACTGAGTCATGGTAAGACAGAGGTTCACCTCTCAATACACAGGAAGTCAATGAGACCAGTTTCTCCCTCTTCAGCTAAACAAGCGCTTAACTAACACAATCAGTGCTCTCAGTTGAAAGGCACTCAAAGAGGTGTGAAATTATTTTTCAAAAGTGGTGATGTTGAAATCTAGCTGTCCAGTAATATAAGAGTTCAGAGGTGACAGCATAGAGTGACCCCAAATATCAGGTAAATAGAATTACCTTCCCCCCAAAGCATATTGTATTTAGATACGTCAGTATTTAGATAGCATCGATAAGGCTACCACTAACTTCATTGAAAGAGGGGTGGAGAAGGGGGAGGCAGAAGGGAGAGATAAAGAAACAAAGCTGATTAAAAATTGGGTAGGGAAAGATTTGGACGTTGTTGCTGGTACATTAGATTTATTAAAATAGAAGAGAAGCTTACACAATTTTTGAGGGACTTTTGTCTCCAAGAAACCATGGCCCTAGGCATGAAAACATCTTTGACAGTTTAAGGTTTAAAAGAGTTCATGGGAAAGAAAATGGGCTAGGAAAAGTCCTACATGCTCCAGGGAAGGCAAACTATCCAGTGTCCACTTCAAAACTGAGAGAGGAAAAATGTAAGAAAGAGTCTCCCTGTAGATGGGACCAGGTACCATGGTGTCCTCCCATTCAGCAGAATCAGGGCTTGATGGAGAAGCCTCCAAATGAGATGGCCTTCACAGTGCCTGCCAAGCAGGGTTCTGTCCTTTCTGTGGACCAGAAAGAGTGTTTTCTTTTCCTGAATGAGAGCTTTGCTACTTTCCTTTCTATGTTCTCCTGTTACCCACGGAGTTCATTAGACTCAAATGGTTTATTTATAGGTTACTTCCACCAATTTCCCTTGTGGCTCAGCTGGTAAAGAATCCTCCTGCAATGTGGGAGACCTGGGTTCAATCCCTGGGTTGGGAAGATCCCCTGGAGAAGGGAAAGGCTACCCACTCCAGTAATGTGGCCTGGAGAATTCCATGGACTATATAGTCCATGGGGTCCCAAAGAGTTGGACATGACTGAGCGACTTTCACTTCACTTTACTTCCACTGGTGGTGCTAATGATAAAGAACCCGCCTACCAATGCAGGAGACATGAGATACAAGTTTGATCCCTGGGTTGGGAAGATCCCCTGGAGAAGGACATGGCAACCCAATCCAGTATTCTTGCCTGGAAAATTCCATGCACAGGGAAGCCTGGTGGGCTACAGTCGATGGGGTCACAAAGAGTCAGACATGACTGAAGTGACTTAGCATGTTTTCACTGGGAACTAATGAAAAGTACTGTACATGACAGAGATCAAAACTGGATGCGAGGACTGTGTGGAACTTTAGTTTTCTCCCTTAATAAGGCAGTTGAGTGTATTGTCTGTGTGGGAAGAAAAGTAGGACAGATACTGTGTTTGGTGACCAGAAGATAGACAATAGCAGAGACTGGTTAACTCTTTACCAACCTATAATCTATTTCCTCTTCTTCTTAAACACACAACTAATCTGCATCTCTCAAACTCTCTTGCTGTAAAGTGTATGCAGATGACTGAGTTCTAGCCTACAAAATGTGATCAAAAGTGATACGGGCTACCTTTAAGCCTGTCCCCTAGAAAACACCCACACATCATCCTTGATGGACATGAGTTTGAGCAAATTCTTTGAGATAGTAAAGACAGAGAAACCTGGCATGCTGCAGTCCATGGGGTCAAAAAAAATTGGACATGACTCAGTGACTGAACATCATCATCCTTGATGACTTTCTCTGCACGCTAGATTCTTACAAGTGAGCATGGTGAATTTTGAAGCAGCAGGAGCAAGCCTGGGTTGCTGACTGCTGCTTGTCAATTATAAACACACATTTTGAACTCTGTGAGAGTAAGAAATAGACTTTTCCCATCATCTGCATAAGCTATTTTGCGTTTTTCCATTTGTTTATTAACACAGTTGGGCTCATCCTAGCTAGAAAATCTCTTTAACATTAAATATAGAAGATTAAATCTAAAACATCATAAACATATGGATAACAATTCCACCAGATTTAATTCCCAGGCATCAGCAGGGTGCTGAATTTAGGCAGATTTTATTCTCAGTGTTCATGCTCTCTATTTTGGCATTAGAAAAATAAATTCGAAGAATTATTCTCAATAATTGACAGGACATTAGCCTCAAGCAGCATCTTTATGTCCAGCCTGGGATTTCCTTCAGGAAGACAAATCCTGCAGAGAACACACCAATCGCTAGCATAATGAATCAAGACAGCAGAGTTGCATTCATCTCCACGTTCCCTCCCTGGAAATTTTTCTAGATCCAAGTCACTCATATTGATCTAGCAGAAAATTCTATCTACATTCTCACTAAGTCAGAGTGAAAATCACAAGAGGCAAATCTTCTGCAAGGCAGCTACATACTGGCCTGAAAAAAGAGCAGCCTGAATGTTCGTCCTCCGTAGGGAATGCAGGTTCCTGGAGCACTGGGTGTGCTGGTGAGGGAAGGTGCTCTGTCCCCAGCTTGGTTGAGACTTGGGTGCTAAGTTGCTTCAGTCGTGTGTGGCTCTTTGTGACACTACCTGGCCCGCCAGGCTCCTCTGTCCATGGGATTCTCCAGGCAAGAATACAGGAGTGGGTTGCCATTTCCTTCTCCAGGGGATCTTTCTGACTCAGGGTATGTCTCCTGCATTGGCAGGTAGGTTCTTTACCACAAGCACCACCTGGTTCATACTTAGGAGAAGGGAAGAACCACCGTCAGGGCCACATGAAGTTCCTGACACATCCTGAGTCCTTACAAGGAGACAAGATGAACAAATCCTGTGCTGGTCATGCTTGTCTCCATGGGGCCTCATGGTTCTCAGAACCAGTATGCACTCCTGGCCTTGAAGGAATTGAGGAACAAAGCTACCCATTGAAAATGATGTGAATTCTGGGCAGGAAAACCCACCCCATCCTGCTTCCAATTCTGCTTTTATCCATCTTGATCAAAAAGCAGTCCTGCTATTTCCTTCATGCCCCCACCCATCAGACGCCCTCTCTCTCCTCTGTACCCACTCTTCCTCCCCAGCATCATGTACTCTGACTCTTGTTTTCTCTATATTCCCTGCAGGATTGTGGATTCCCTAGGGCTGGGGATTAAGTCATACCCATCTTTGCCTATTCCATACCTAGTTTAGGGCCCAGCAACATACGAAAGGCTTAAAAGATGGAAATAATTTGTTGTCAGTCTGCATAACTGAAGTTTCCCAGATTTCTTTTATAAATTTTCTCATTCTTTTTTTAGGGCCCAGACATACAGTTACTGAAAAACAAAATTTAATTTAGGAGATTTGATTTTATGTATAAATAACACAGGGAAATATTATGAACTTTTGAGAATGACCTCCCCATGAAAGTCTCGTCTCTTCTTCCCATTGTCTCAGCTGTTCCCCTGGTTGCCAACCTCTTCTTCTCTCAGCAGCCCACAGCTCAGGGAGTTCCCACTCTCCCATCCCTCCATATCCTGCTGCCAGAATGAATCACCCAAAACACCCATCTGATTCAAAAGCATTTTGTGCTTCTCAATTGGCTACAGATTAAAGTCTATGCATAATGTATTTTCAAAACCTTTCACAGCCACCAGCTTCCAAAGATTTTCTAAACAGAACATTTCCCACCTTTCCCTTAATATTTTAACATCTCTGAAATCAGTTTGTGCCTTAAAGTCTCTGGCAGCCACGTGGTGGGAGTGATATGGTTGCCACTGCCTAAGAACACACATCAGAATTTGCAGAATGGGTGTCAGCAATTTGGAGGAAACCCCAGAGACAACTGCAGAGCACCCCTTTAAGAAACATCACATCTTCAGATCTCTTGGTGCCACAGAGGACCACACTGTTCTGAATGTACAAGTGCCTCAGGATACTGAAAGTGAAGATGCTTTAGGCATTCTTCAACCAACTTACTTTTCTATTTTATTCCTTTCTACTCATGCATAAGAATGATGTAGGACTAATTCTAAAAAAGCTCCTTCAACAAAATAAATATTTTGTCACTGTTTACTTGGCTGGGTTTTTTCTTTCTCAACGGAGCATGAAATAATAGTGCATCTTACAGTGGATGGTGTTTTTAGATTTGACTGAAATGGGAAAATATCAGTCTAGTCATCACATACATTCCCCATCTCTCTCCCTGTTAACCTATTATCTCAAGCCATTTCTCATGACTAATGGTTCCTGAATCACATTTCTACTTTCCTGCTTTTATTTAATCCATTTACTCTACTGAAATTTTGTTATCACTAATCTCCACCTATGGAAATTCTCTTTCTTTAAATGTCAGCTTAAACATAACCTACTCCATGGAATCTTTCCAGTATCACTCATTTACCATGACCGCCTCCAGTTTCTATTGCCCTGAACTGTTTGTTCATCTCTTACACCTCAGATAAACTCAATCCTTTGGCAATCTTCTATGGTTTGGGCACAATGGTAAGCCCTTTTAGCATACATGGTTTCAGTTGATCATTACAGCAACCTTTTGAGGTAGGAATTAACCTCCATTCTTCAGATGAGTTTAACTGAGATTTACAGAGAGTTGTTGAGGCTATATACTTTCATACATTGAGTAGGCGGTAAACTCGGGTTTTTGGCCCAAATCTAGCCTGTTATTGAACATTGGCTTCCTTTTCTCCACAGCCTGCCCTCCCAATCTACATGTTGAATACACTATATTGAATTTAATTGAATGTGAAAGCAAAATGCTATTCAAAACTAAATTTTTCTTGAGAGTAAAAATCCCAAACTTATATGGAAACAGCTAAAGCATTTTAAAATTCATATTTTCTTTATTAGGCTGATAGTCTTTGTTAAACCCTATTTATGTAAGAAAAATTAGAATTATGTTTCATTGTGAGAAAAGAATCATTGAAGATTCGCCTCAGAGATGCCATGATTATTTCTCTTGTTCCTTCAGTTATTTTCTTAAATAATAGTGCAGAACTACTGAAAATTTAATCACAACATCCAGTTTACATTCAGTGTATTAACATATAAGAAGTAGAATTCTCCCTTCTGCCTGTGGGAAGAGTCAGCTCAGGAAAACGTTTAAAAATTTTTTCCCTGCAAGGAAGGAAAGAGGGTGTGCCATTTCCCAAACACAAGGAGCAAGAACAGCCAATATAATCTTGAAATCAAACAGAGCTGAAGCACAGTTCAGGCACTCCCTAATTTTGTGATCTTGGACAAGTTACTTAGCATTGTTGAACATCAATATTCTCATTCATAGATTGGGGATCAATAAAAAAACTACATCATAGTGTTGTTTTAGGGTCAGTTGATAATAATACATAAATTAAAGGCATTACTATTATTATTGAAGCTATTTCTTAATGGAACATTTGGCCATATCCAGGAAGAGGGCTGTGATATCATTTTTTCAAACAAACAAACAATAACAACCTCTTGTTGTTGTGTAGAAAATAATTTCAAAGGGGTCAAGAATTGGGTAACCAGAAAAATGATTGCAGTTTTCCAAACAGGAGACTATAATGGCTAGTACCTAGATCACAGCAGTGTAGATGTTTCAAATGTCTAGAGTTAAGAGGACTCTAGGATGTAGAATCCATATAATCTGGTATTAGACTGGTTGTGAGAGGTTGTGGAGGAGCAGGAAATCAGCACTCTAGGTCTCTGGCTTAAACATATGGGTAGCTGGATGTACCATTAGTTGAGTTGGGGAAGACTGAAGGGACAAGGTCAGGTTGAAGGTGGGAGGGAAATATAAAATTTGATACTAGAACAAAAGTCCACATTTAGAAATTAATAGTGGAGGCTTCCCTGGTAGTTTAGCAGTAAATAATCTCCCTGCAATGCAGGAACCACAGGAGACATGGATTTGATCCCTGGGTTGGGAAGATCCCCTGGAGAAGGACTTGCTAACCCACTCCAGTATTCTTGCCTGGAGTATCCCTTGGACAGAGGAGCCTGGAGGGCTAAAGTCCATAGGGTCACATAGAGTTGGACAAGACTGAAGTGACTTAGCACACACATAGAGAAATTAATAGTATAGTTTTCAAAACCAAAATGCAGATTTTAATTTTAATTTTGGTTATTCCTTTCTCTTTGTCCACATCCAAAATGCTAATCCAAGTAAAGAATATTTTCTCCTCCTCTTCTTTTGCCATACAGAAGACAGACAATATCCCAGAGATCTTATCAGCTTGACTTCTTCTAAGAAACATTTTGGACTTTGATTCTGTCTCTTGCAGCCACTGAGTAACTAGGCAGTTAAGTCAGCCATCATGACATAAATATTGCAATTCTCCCTACAATTTTCCCTGCAGGAATAATAATTCTGATCCAGAAACAGGTCCTCAAAGGGAGTCAGCCCCTTTGTCTTTGGAAGCAGAGACTCCTTTAAGGACTTAGAAAGTTGATTGTATCACCGGTCATGCCAAAGCACTTCCCAACCTCATACCTTCCTCCTCACCCTCTTAGGATCATTTTCTCAACAATACTCACATTGTTCTGTTTGACACAGTCTTCTCTGATTGATTTATGAATGTAAATTCAATTGTTACCTTATGGTCACCATAATCACAGTTGCAATTTCTGTTATAACTTGCATTTCCAGTAATCTCCATTACATCTGAGTGTCTTAAGCGTCCCCTCCCTGAAATTGCCCAAGCAGAGACAGTCTAGATGACCATGATGGATGAGAGGCGGAATAAGATGAACTGTAAGCCAACTTTCTCCTCTCAATTCTGTGTATTTCACATTTAAGATCGTGCAAAAAAACAAAAGTGCTTGGTGCCCACATGGCTATTCTAATTTACTGAAGCTTTGTGGTACTACCCACATTTTAGCTGATCTTACTCAAGTGAAAACCTGAATAAACAGATAAGATCTCACATTTACTAACAAAGAAACTATTTCTGCCATCTTTCAGTCAAGAAGAGTGTTTTGTGCAAAATTCTCTGACATATATAGGGAGTGGCTTATTTTTTTTGTTTTGTTTGATTTTTATTTATTTATTTACTTTTTTAGCATTCATATGAAATTTATTATTTTTTTTCCATTTATTTTTATTAGTTGGAGGCTAATTACTTTACAATATTGTAGTGGTTTTTGCCATACATTGACATGAATCAGCCATGGATTTACATGTGTTCCCCATCCCGATCCCCCCTCCCACCTCCCTCTCCATCCAATCCCTCTGGGTCTTCCCAGTGCACCAGCCCTGAGCACTTGTCTCATGCATCCAACCTGGGCTGGTGATCTGTTTCACCTTTGATAGTATACTTCTTTCAATGCTGTTCTCTCAGAACATCCCACCCTCGCCTTCTCCCACAGAGTCTAAAAGTCTGGGAGTGGCTTATTTTAAATGAACAGCCTATTAAGGAGGTAGGGTGCTGCAGTGGAAAAGGCTAGAGTCAGGTTATTGCCTTCATTCCAACACAACCTAGCTAACTGAATTTGAACAGGACTCTTCACATCTGTGAGTATTAAACTCTTCACATGCAAGATAAAAAAAGATTTAATTAGATCAGAGTTTCTCAGTCTCTGCACTGTTGACATTTGATGCTGGATAATTCTTTGCTGTGGGACCATCCTATGCATTTTAGGGTATTTAGCAGCATCTCTGACCTCCACTCACTAGATGCCATTAGCATCCTCTCTTCTCAGGTGCTATAAACTAAATAGCACCTCATCACTTCCATTGATGTTTACTATAAAAAGTGTTTTGTGTGTGTATGTAATTTAAAGATAACTGCTAGTAGAACTTATAAGTAGATATATACCTTCCAAAGAATGCCAAGAGAAATATCAATAACCTTGATATGCAGATGATCCCACTCTGGCAGAAAGTGAAGAGGAACTAAAAAGCCTCTTGATGAAGGTGAAAGAGCAGAGTGAAAAAGCTGGCTTAAACTCAACATTCAAAAAACTAAGATCATGGCATCCAGTCCCATCACTTCATGGCAAGTAGATGAGGAAAAAGTGGAAGCAGTGAAAGATTTTATTTTCTTGGGCTCCAAAATCACTGCAGATGGTGACTGCAGCCATGAGATAAAAAGATGCTTGTTCCTTGGAAGAAAAACTATGGCAAACCTAGACAGCATATTAAAAAACAGAGACACCACTTTGCAGACAAAAGTCCATCTAGTCAGAGCTGTAGTTTGTCCAGTAGTCATGTATGGATGTGAAAGCTGGACCATAAAGAAGGCTGAGCACCAAAGAATTGATGCTTTTGAATTGTGGTACTGGAGAAGATTCCTGAGAGTCCCTTGGACTGCAAGGAGACAAAGCAGTCAATCCTAAAAGAAATCAATCTAAAACAAATCAATGGAAGGAGTGATGCTGAAGCTCCAATACTTTGGCCACCTGATGTGAAGAGCCAAATTGTTGGAAAAGATCCTGAAGCTGGGAAAGGTTGAGGGTAGGAGGAGAAGGGGCCAACAGAAGATGAGACGGTTGGATTGCATTACCAACTCAATGAACATGAATTTGAGCAAACTCTGGGAGATAGTCAAGTTCAGGGAAGCCTGGCATGCTGCAGCCCATGGGGTGGCAAAGAGTTGGACACGACTTAGTGACTGACAATATAATACCTTCAAACTTACTGGAGAAAAATAAAAGCAAATAAACCCTGCTAGTTATTTAAAATAAAAATAAACATAATAACAAAAATAGGCTATGAAGCACCATATAGGCATTAAAGAGACCTCAGAGCATGTTATGGGCTTCCTGAGTGGCTCAGTGGTAAATAATCTGCCTGCCAATGCAGGAAATGCAAGAGATGTGAGTTCGATCCCAGGGTTGGGAAGATTCCTGGAAGAAGTAAATGGCAACCCACTCCAGTTTTTCCCTAGGAAATCCCATGGAGAGAGGAGCCAGGCGGGCTACTGTGCATGGGGTCGCAAACAGCTGGACACAGAGGCTGAGCATGCATGGACACACAAGTCATGTTGCAAGATAATGTCAAATCGAACACACCAGTTGTGGCAGGAACTAAAATGGCTAAACACATCTCTCAAAGGCACTCAGCTTGTTTTAAAAAATAAAATTAAACTGCATGCTCCCTAACATACTAGGTCTAAAATAAAGTACATTGAAGTTTAAAAAGGCTGGGCAATAATTTATCTGGCAAAAAAAGCAAAAAAAAAAAAAAAAAGGCAAAATGGCAAAATTAATTTCAACCAATCTGGAAATCAAATCAAAAATCATTAAACTTGAACGAGGAAGATCATTTTATGCTAATAAAAGAATAATTAAGGATGAAATATAAAATTAGGAATGCAAGGCATAAACTCTTATTCAACCACTAACAGAGCATCTAAATATGTATAGCAACGCAAGGGAAACCAGGAAGCAAGTTTCATCTGGATCTACTTGGCACCCCAAATAATACTGACATGCTATTAGTAAGGAAAATTATGAGTTATGACTATTGTGTTGGTGGCTTACAATCTTGCCCATGCCTAGCAACTGTTATTGTTGGTGAACAGTAAGCAGGTAAAAAAGCTTTGCTGTTTTAAGAGAGTGGAGTTGCTAATGAGTCAGCTTTCATGACTGCAACTTACTGTAGATATGTGAAAAGCTAGAAAAATAAAATTTGTACCTTTATAAAGAAAAACACTGGTTAAGATGATGAATCATTTTTGGTTAACTTTACTTGACATATTTAGTCAAATATTTCCTGTGACCCAAAGTATCATTCACTCAGGAAAGAAAAATCAAGCATGTGGTAGACACCCAATAAATTGTATTGAAATGAATTATAGTGATCTATCTACCTTAGTAAAATTTGGTTATATGGTTTGGTTTTCTTATTAACTCAAGATAATCTTACATTAGCATGAATGATTGATGCCATTTGATGAACAATGTCATCATGCAACCTGGAATTATTTCCTTACAGTTCTGTTTCCTCATTTTAAAACATGATAGCAGTATTTGCTAAGTACCTATTTTAATAAAGCAATTCATATTGGACTAATGCAATATATGTAAGTAAAATACATAAAGAAAACACTATTAGATAAAAAAGAAAATAAATTTATAAGAACACAATAATGCAATAATGGTGAGAAACTTTAACACAATATTATGTGTGTTCGATAGACTAAAACCAAGTAAGAACATAGAAATTTTTAATAGCATGATTGAAATGGCTGAATAAATTAATATGGATATTATGTTATAAAAATATTTTGTGAAATATGAAATAATTATCTTAAAACTGACTTTCTGTTAAATCAAAAATTAACCTCAGTGCATTTTGAAAAGTTATAAATGTATCAGCTATATTATTTGGTGTCAAAGTAATAAAACTATAAATTATAAAAATGAAAAAAAGTGAAAAAAAAGTCTAAAGAACCATTTCATCCAATAAGAAATGAAAATTTTAATTACACTCTTTAGAAGACTGTGGAAATATTAAAAGAATACCACATTTATGTCTGAGTCTGTTTGTATTTTGTAAATAAGTTCATTTGTATTATTTTTTAACTTAATGGTTATGAGAGGGGAAGAGGGGGAATAAATTAAGAGTATGGGATTAACAGATGCACACTACCATATATAAAATGAACAAACAACAAGGGTTTACTGTACAGCACAGGGGGCTATATTCAATCTTTTGTAATAAACTGTAATGGAAAAGAATCAGAAAAAATATAGATATATATCTTATGTATATATATATTTTTTTACACTTGAAACTAATACAATATTGTAAATAACTGTACTTAAATAAAAAAAAGAATACCACATTTAAAATAAATGTGATACAGATTCCCATTCTGGCTGTGACAGAGTTGCTAGTATTACAGTGAACAACTGTGAAACTGGATAAAGTATGTGCCGTTGTATAGCAGCCCATAGAGGATGTAACTGCTTGAGCAGGGAGTACCGAGGTTAGCACCACCACATCCATCTTGGGTTCCTCTCTGGGAAATTTCCCAAATGGAAGTAGAGACTTTGTGCAGAACTATGTCTGGTTGGTGAAGGGAACAGTGTGGCCGGATCACTAAAATATCTGGAATTGTCAGTCACGACACCTGAGAGAAGGAAGCTTCTAAGAGGTAGCCCCATCAAATGTAGGGTCTCATCCTGGGTAGAATCCTAACTGTGCAGTGCCAAGTAAGACTCTGGAGGCATAGCAGAGAGCAGCTGCTGGTGGACAAGGGCTAATGGGGATTAGTGAGGCTACACCGAGTGGGGAGATGTTCGAGTTCTGAGTCAGTAGAATGGGAGAGACCTTGGTCAATACCCTAGAATTTCAGGTGACATTGAGAAAGGTCAGTGAACCAAAGATAAGTCGAATGATCCAGACTTGTGTGTGCATGCTAAGTCGCTTCAGTCATGTCTGACTCTGCGACCCTATGTCTGACCATAGCCCATCAGGCTCCTCTGTCCATGGGATTCTGCAGGCAAGAATACTGGAGTGGGTTGCCATTTCCTACACTAGGGGATCTTTCTGACCCAGGGATCAAACTCGTGTCTCATGTCTCCTGCATTGGGAGGGAAAAAACAAAAACAGAAAAGAGCATCTGAGACCTATGGGACAATTGTAGTAATCTTATATATGTTTTGAAGAGCTACTGGCTAATTATAGTCTAAAATATATGAGATGTACCTAAGCTATATGTGCAGAAAAGTCATCAGCTTTATACTATTTAATGGAAAAAAAAATGATTGTAGCAGAAACACACAGTTCTGAATAAGTTTTCCAAGTGCTCCCTTACATTCCACATCCTACCTTGAGATCATATTGAAGCTTTGCAACTATTTCTAACCAATAAAATGAGTGGATGTGGAGTCTTTCCAGGACTGATGCAGTTAAAAGACTGTATGTCTCCTCTCTCTCTTCTGCTGCTCCAGCACCACGGTGGATATTGTTTCAGATACGTAACTAGAGGAGAGAAGAGGGCCAGTCAGGCCTCATCAGACAATTCTCAATCTTTGTCAAGGTCAACCGCTGGAGTTTGTGTGTCATAACAGTGTTAACTACTCAGTTATAAAATGTTATAAGAATATAGTCAGACAGAAGCTAGAATGGTAAGAAAAAGAAAAAGCTAAAAATACAAGCATAAACCAATGAATTTAAAAGAAGTAAAAATGACCATTTTCTTTTAAATTTTTAATAGAATAAGCAAATCTAATCAAGAATTGATATAAGTCAGCGTTAGTATTAGTTTCCTAGGGCTATCAAAACAAATTGCACCAGCTGAGTAGTTTAAAACAGAAACTTATTCTCTCACAGTCACAGACACTAGAAGTCCAAAGTGAAGGTATTAGCAGGACTAAACTCTCTTTGAAAGCTCTATAAGAGTATCCTTCTTTGTCTTTTTCCTGGTTTCTGATAGATGCTAGCAATCCTTGGCTTTACTTGGCTTGTGGCTGCGTAACCTTAATCTTTGCCTCTATCATCATCTGGCCCTCTTCCTATGTGTCTGTCTGTGTCTTTGTGTCTTCTTTACTTATAATGAGTCCAGTCATGTTTTATTTACAGCCCTCCTTAATCCAGTATGACCTTAACTAATTATATCTGCAAACGCCATATTTCCAAATAAGATTACATGCACAGATACTTAGTGTTAGGACTTCAACATATCTTTCGTGTGTGTTAGTCGCTCAGTTGTGTCTGACCCTTTGCGACCCCATGGACTGTAGTCCACCAGGCTCCTTTGTCCATGGAATTCTCCAGGCAAAAATCTTGGAGTGGGTAGCTATTCCCTTCTCCAGGAGTTCTTCCCGACCCAAGGATGGAACCTGAGTCTCCGTATTACAGGCGAATTCTTTACCACCTGAGCCACCAAGGAAGCCCATATCTTTTGGAGGGACACGATTCAACACAATTCAACTTGCAACATAAGGGATACAACAATTGTGGGGGGTGCGGTTTGGAAAACAAGAGGCAATGTCAGTGCACCTAAAACGTACTATGACATATATACTTTCCTGGAAAGCCATTAGCGACTAAAATTGACCTTATAAGTAATAAACCCAAATGGTCGAATGCTGTCAGAACACCTCTAAGCAATTGGCTTAGAGATTCAGAATGATTCTTCATAGGTGCAAATTTACCCTTTCTTTTTTCAAAGAAAAAAAAAAAAACTTGACTGATCTTTTTAAGAAAAATAGACATTCTTTTTCGTCTAAGCTTTTCTTCTATGTACGTTCATGTCTCTGGCATCTCTTCCTAATCTTATAAGGACATCAGTCCTATGAGATTAGAAGCCCACCCTGATAACCTTATTTAACCTCAAGTGTCTCTTTAAAGGCCCTATCTCCAAATAAGATCACATTCTAAGATAATAAGAGTTAGGGCTTAAACATATGAATTTGGGGAGACATACATCATCCATTGACCTTCCTAGGTTAGACTTTTTCCAAAGGAAGGAATGTGTATGAGATTTGGAAGGAGTAAATGAAACAGCCCAAAATGTACACCATTTCCTCTTAAGACATTTGTCAGTTCTTAAGTGGTGCGTGGGGTGGTAGGAGTAGGTGGTGCTAGAAGCCAGGAAATCAAGCAAAAAGCATCTGCTGAGAAGCTAAAAAGCTAAACAGAAATTCGGGCAGTCTCTTGGTACTGGAGTTAGGGCTGCCAGGGAGGTGAAGCTATCACAAATGTCTGGATTTAAGTTGAAATACCCCCTGAAAAGAGCTACTCCCTAAGAGTAAAAACAAGCAAAAAATGTGTGCCTCAAAAATCCTAAAATTATAGCAATTGCTGCTTACATTAACGTGCTCTGCCTTTATTTTATCTGCCTGCCAGAAGAATATTAAGTTCTTTTTGGAGGAAGATAAAATCATCTGGAGCCCCATTTTTTCAGACCATTTTTCATGGATAATGACTGGTATTCAAATTAATTGGTGTGCTAGGAAACTGGACCCAAATGATTAAAAGGCAAGAGATAAAGGAAAAAGAAAACATAGTGGAAATAAATCACAGTTAATCACAATATTCAAGTTATCAGACGTGGATTTTAAAATACTTTTAATTAATGTGTTCAAGAAAAAGATGAAAAGTTGGATCATTCCTCCAGTGAACTGAAATATATAGAAAAGAATCACATGGAAATTCTAGAACCAAAAATAATGCAGTACTAAAATTAAGAATTAAATAGATCAGTGTAACAGCAGATTGGGCTTTCCTGGTGGCTCAGATGTAAAGGATACACCTGCCAATGCAGGAGACACGAGTTCGATCCCTGGGTTTGGAAGAGCTCCTGGGGAAGGAAATGGCAACCCACTCCAGCATTCCTGCCTGGGAAATCCCATGGACAGAGGAGCCTGGCGGGCTACAGTCCATGGGATCACAAAGAGTAGGACATGACTTAGTGACTAAACAACAGCAAGAGCAGATTAGGCAAACCAGAGAGGATTAAGCAGCTGGAAGGTAATCAGAAAATATCTCAATTGAAGTACATACAAAAAATAAGGGGGGGGGTGTATAAAAAGGGTAAGTCTCAAATGGAATATAGTGAAAATGTATAGACTGTGTGATTAGGATCTAAGAAGAAGTGAAGAGAAAATGGAGCAGAAGAAATACTCAAAGAAAAACTGGCCAAAGACTATTTGAAACTAATTAAAAAATAAAAGTCACAGATTCAGGAATCTCTTAAACCCAAACAAGGTAAATACAAAGAAAAACACAGTTTGGCACTTCATAGTAAGAAAAAGAAAATTTTAATAGCTGCCAGAGAAAAAAGACATACGACCTTCTAAAAGCAGTGAAAAGACTGACACCTGGATTTTTAATAGAAACAATGGAAGCCACCAGACAAGAGAATGACATGTTTACAGTGTAGACAGAAAACATACACACACAAAAAAAAAAGAGAGAGAGAGAGAGAGCAAACTGTTCCCATATGTAACAACATGAATTACTGTCATCATGCTGACAGAAGAATCCAGGCACAAAATATTATATACTGTTTAATCCCATTGAAATGAAGTTCAGAGCAGGCAAAAGAACTCTCTGGTGAGGCAAATCTGATGTCAGTGGGTCCAGCAGATACTGGCAAAGGGCTCAGGGAAGACTTGTGGAGTGTACTTGTAGTGCCCTATGTTTTGTTCCAGGTGATGCAGGGGTGAGGGCACTTTAAATATTCATGGGATATACACTTAGTTTTCTGTGTTAGGAATGTACTGTGCTTCTGTTTTTTGTTTGTTTTTTTTTTTAAATTTTTAATAAGAAAATAAAAAAGTATCTCCTTGAGAAATCCTAATGTGCCTCAGGTTAGAGAACAACAAGCTCGGGGACCCTTGACAGTGGGCTGGTGTTTGTGCTTCTTCAGCCAACTGTGTGTGAGGCTCCGACTCCCAGCTGGGCTAACCGCAGCCTCGTTGGCTCATGGCGCTTTGGTTAATCCAAGTACCACTGGGCATAGCCATACTGCTGGAGACCCCTCACCTGAACATAGGCCTGCCCTGTACCCCAACCCATGGAATTTTTCAGCTTCTGTTCTACTCTTAAAATCCTTCCTCTAGATAATAGCAGAGCATACTATATACAAGTCCCATTATATCAATTCCCCTTAAATAAGCTTCAGCTGTTCTCTTCCACAAAAGTTGAAAACAGAATTCTAAGAACCCTACGTACAAAACTTCTACAAAGTTTACCTTGCCCAAAGCTTAACAACTAAAATATCACTTCCTTTTCTCCTCTCCACTTTGACTCCTTTTCTTGCTCCTGATCACAGATCCCAATTCTTAATCACTCATAGGACTTTGGGAATGGACAGACAGCCTGATTTTAACACAAAGTGATGGTAAGAATCTCTTCTTCTGACCACAGATATTATAGGATTCATCTGGGGAGCAAAGGATTTTGGTTATTATATATAGAAATCCAGGGAAATGCCTCCTTGAGAAGAGCTTAACAGTCATTATGCTTATTTTGCAAATGTGGGAAGCTTTGCAAAACCTGAAATGGCTTGGATTGGTGCAGTGATTAGATAGATCTGCCCGATCATGAAAGACATGCATTCTCTTTCAATCTTAAGAAAGAAATTCTAGCAGAGCTGGTTCAGTTTCTTACAGTGATGATTAACGCACTTATTGATGTATATGTTTGTTGAAGGTACCACTGGATTTTCTCTGTCTGGTTTGAGAACAGGGTAATTTCCTAGAGAAAAATGTGCTTTGTGTTTCTTCTCAGTTTTATTTATTTATTTGTTTTACATTATGATAAACTGCACTGTGTTTTGGGAAATTGAAATGGTACATGTTAAAATAAAAGAACTGAGTGGAAGAACACAATATGGAAAGCAGCTGTAGCATCTTAAGATAAAAGAGGGAAGTAGAAATGACAAAGAGTTTTGAAAAGAATTAATTTCCTTTTCATCATCTAAAACAAACAAAAATTTTATCTTCTGGGATCATTGGGAGAGATGAATGTTTGATAACACTCACATTCAAAGCAGTTTGCTGTGATGGATAGGTATCCAGCCTCTACCACAGAGGAGCATCATGGTCCTGAGTAAATTAGTTTGTCTCTCTGTGCCTCAGCTTCCAAATTTGCAGAAACAGATAGGCATAGAAATAACTCACAAAGGGGGCTTCTATGTGCCAGTGTTCTAAGCACTTTACATATATTGGTTCATTAAATCATCATGAAGCAGTGAATGCAATTATTATCATCTCTACTTTATAGTTGGGGAAACTGAGGCTCAGAGGTACTAACAGGCATGACCACACAGCTAGTTGAGTGACAGAGATTGAATCAAACCTAGGCAGTTGGCTGGGTGTCCATGCTCTCAAACGTATTAAATTCTACTGCTTCTGTAGGTTTGAACATGTCACTCTTCTTAAAGAGCTCCTCCCAGAATCACATCAGCATGAAGTCCAAACTCCACAACGTGGAGTAGATTGCCTTTCACAATGGAGCCTAATCCTGTCTCTTCAGTCTTCCCTCCCCCGAATTCTGGCCACTACAGCGCCTCCCCCACTAGCCACAGAAGGGACTCTCATCTCGTGTTCCCTGAATATCACCTGCGCCCTTTCATGCCCTGGCTCTGCTCTTGTTCTTTCTTCTGCTTGCAGCGCTCTCCTTCCACTGACCCCTTCTGATCTTCTTTATGGACCCCTGTCCTTCTTCCAGGTAAGTCCCTTAAAACCTATGTGCCCTCTAGGAATGACCTTGATTTCTCTGGGCACAGATGAGTCATTCACTTTCTATGCTTCAATACAGCTTAATGTGTGCTTTGGTTGTAGTGTTTGCCACTCGGTATCACATTATTTTATGTATGAATCTGTCTCTGCTGCCAGAGCATGGTTCAGATAATGCGTTTCTTCTGTACCAGCCTAAGAAATTAGTGGTACTAGATCACTGGGTTGAGAAGGATTTTTGAAGGCATATTTGAGTTCAGTAGGAGAATGTTAAATACAGACTTCATAAAGGCAGAGACCTCACCTGACTTTTATATCTTAGTATCTGGAGTGCCGGGGCTTCCCAAATGGCACTAGTGGTAAACAATCTGTCTGCCAATACAAGAGATGTAAGAGCCATAGGTTTGATCACTGAATTGGGAAGATCCCTTGGAGAGGGGTGCGGCAACCCACCCCACTATTCTTGCCTGGAGAAACCCATGGACAGAGGAGCCTGGTGGGCTGTAGTCCACAGAGTGGCAAAGAGACAGCAATGAAGCAACTTAGCACACACAGCTATAGTGCCTGTTTCAGCCTGAGTACACAGTAGACACTCATTTGTATGAAAGAGTAGTAAATTCACCATGTCTCCTATAGCAAGGGAGGTGAAGGTGGTTACATTCATGCTGGATATTTTACATTCCTCTAATAGTCATTGAACTCTTCAAGGGCAAAGACAACATCTTATTTATCTTAGTGTCTTTGTTGCCTCATTTAGTCCATTGAACAAAATATTATTGCTATATAAATACATTGTTGAAAGAAGTGTTGTAAAGCTCGAAGAGTCTGTGCTGGTGTGAGGCATGAAGAAGGAAGACCAAGTCATGTTACGCATTCTATCTTTTGTTCTGTAATGAATCAAATGGACCCCTGCAGAAAGTAATGCTTTCTGTGACTGAAGATGTGTTCACTGATGTGTGACTCTCCTGCCCTACCATCCTCACTCCCACCGTGTTGTGAAATAACAGCAGGTCCACCTGAGGGTTAGAATGAAAAGGGAGATGGCAGCTGCCAGAGGGGCTGGGAGATTGTGAGACAGGCTTTGCATTTATTGTTTTCTCCTCCAGTCCTCAGGAATACCTTCATCTCCCTCACTTTTTACTCTTGCACCTCCTCTCCTAGCTCTGTATTAGCCAGCCTGGTGTGTCCAGTGTTTGTCCCAGAAAAAAGTAAACTGAAGTACCTCTCCATTGTCCAAGTCTTTAAATGACAAGGAGAGAGATTTTAGTCCCATAAATGATTAGTCTATTTTAAAATGAGCCAAGGCCAGGTGGGACATTTCCACTCAAGATGCCAACCAGACAAGCCTGTGACTCCTTCATAAGGATATTCTATATACTCATCAGTTAACCTTGGACCCTACTCTTTGGAAGGCACCAGAAACTCTCAATGAAAAAGGCAGAAGACCCAAAGAGAGGGATGACAAAGGGGTCTGGTCAATGAAACACTTTAGCAGCACCAGGGGACCCAGTGCCCTTTGCTGCCTCCAAAAGGTGCTGGAGATGTAACTGGTGAAACAAACAAGTACTCTCTGAACAGATTGTGTTTTCAGACCTGCTCAAATAGCTCTTCTGAGGAGATATGAACAATATAAGTTTTTCTCTTCTCAGAGAAAAATGGACCGTGACACCTTGTTTTTGTTTTAATTGACCTGAATTGGAATAAATTAATTTAAAAATAATTTGGTTACATTCTTTGAGATATTCTGGGAATATTTGAAGTGTCATAAAATCAAAGATAGCTTTGAAAAGGGGAGCATTTCCTCTTCTCTGATCTTCCTCTAGAGCTTAGAATGAACTCACTAGGAGAGTTAAAGCAGAGCTTTAATTCCAATAGAATTTTCTATGATGATGGCAATGTTCTACATTTATACTGACCAATATGGTAGCCACTGGCCACGTGTGCCTACTGAGTGCTTGAAATGTAGCTAGTGTGACCTTATTTTACTCTTTTCTTAAAAATGAATTCTGAAACCTAGCCAGACGAATTTTCTTTGTTCCCCTTAACATACACATTTATCTAAAACTGGAAACCATCATTCAAGCTGAGTCTGATATATAAATTCCAAAACCCTTGGGATTTTGGTGTCAGGAACTATACCTGACCAAAAGAAGCCACATAGCCCAGCCTTCTTTTAACTGCTTACTTTGAATATCCCCTGGCCCCTGCTACCTATTTCCTCAAGATGAAATGTTAGCCAAAGATCTTTCCGAACCCTCACCAGCTTCCCTGCTCAGACTTGTTGAAACCCTTATTTTACTATCATCACTGTCCCTCCTCCACCACATCCCACCTCCACTGATCACTGTCCCACCTCCACTGATCCTTCCTTACTTTGAGTCCCTGGAAGTAGCCCTGAAAAGAACCTTACCCAAGTTCCACATTTTATGAAAGGGAATACTAAGACACATAGAGTTACTGATTTGCATCAACTCTCATAGAGACTTAATCCTCCCCACTAAAATCTTACCCCTTTACTCAAGGTTCATCTCCAGTGCCCCTGTTCCGCATGAAGCCTTCTGTTTTTGTACCTACTAATAATCCCTCTACGTACTCCTCTAGCACCCTGCCAAAAACATTCACTTGGGCACAAAGTCTTGCATTGTTTCATCATTCTCTGCTTAACTAGAATGTTGAAATCCAAAAAGTAGGGACTGTTTTTTAAACTGTTTTCCTACACAATGCCATATATCAGAATATGTGTGCTCATAATGCTATAGAAAGCTAAAAATGACAGAACCTGTGCTGACTCCTAAGAGAATATTATATATCATAAAGGGAAAAAGAGTGGGATAATCACATCAATTTTCCTCCTCTGATAAACCATAAAAGAAAAATATTCCCTTAAATTTCCTTTATGTTTAAATGGCCACATTTGATAGACTATGCCCAAGCATGTACTTAAAAATTAAAATTATTTCCAACATAAGTCAGTAAATTCAATTTGACAGGTATTTATTAAATTTCAAGATCTTATACTATAGTTTAAAGGACAATACTTTCTCACATGAAGGAGACTGAGATTAATATAACCGAATGTAACTTAATTTAAATGTTTATTAAATGCCCACTATGGGCCAACAAATGCGTAGCTCAGAGCTATTCAAGGTTGGTGGCAACAAAAGTTACTAAGGATGACTTTGCCAACATGGAAAAAACTAAACTGATCTTTCTATGACAGTGGAGAAAAGTAAAGCTGATGGTAGAAAGAGGAAGAAAAGGAGTTTCCAGTCCCAGGAATTAGCTAAACAGTGGTCCTGATATGAAAATGCATGGGATCTGTATAGACTTTGGCCTCAGAATTGAGGTTACTTACCGAGAAGAGGTGGGGATAATACTACCTAAGAGGTAGGTCCCTGATGGAACATGAGACTGAACTTGACTACTCAAACAAGGGGAAAACACTAAATTTCTGAAGAGCAGAGGGACATGCGAAGGTGTCAGGGATGTGTGGATGTGGGGGAGAAGTGAATCCGTGTATGTTGTACAGTGGCCATGAAGAACAAGGTATTAACCTGTTTTAAGAATAATTGTCAGAATAATTCAAGGATGTATGTTTTATGGATTTGCAGAGTTTTAAGGAGGGAATGAAAGATGTTTCCAGGTTGAGAGAATGGAAGGATATTCTGCTGATAAAGAGAAAAAGTGAAGGATCGATGTGGTAAGAATAAGACATATCAAGTATGAAACAATTATAGATTTACAGGTAGACATGCTGTTAATTTCAATATAGGAAACTGAAACTAGAATTAAGGGTGAGGATGAAGACAGTGGCTTCCTTGTTAAGAGACACTACCCCTCATCTCCTACCAACCATGTATTTATTCTTTCTTATTAGCCTACCTAATATGGAAGTCTGGGCTTCCCTGTGGGTTCAGTGGTAAAGAATCTGTCTATCGATTCAAGAGATGCAGGTTTGATCCCTGAGTCAGAAAGAGCCCCTGGAGAAGGAAATGGCAACCCACTCCAGTATTCTTGGCTGGGAAATACCATGGACAGAGGAGCCTAGAAGGCTGCAGCACGTGGGGTTACCAAAGAGTCAGACATGGCTTAGTGACTAAACAACAAAATATGGGAGTCTGGGGCAAGCCAGTGTTAGAACATGGTTGGATTGAGGCCACTAATCTCCAGGGGTATTCAAAGTTTACCTTACCCAAGACTTTATAGGTGATTGAAAATCAAAATATTACCTTGCTGCTCTGTGAATTGCCCACAAAGAGATGGTCTCAGTTTGAGCTGAGAACTGGACCTTCGAAGAGTAAGAAGTTTTGTCTCATATTCATGTCAAGAGTTGGAGGGGTGGTATTTTGTTCATTCCTGTGGCTTTCTCATGTGAATTCTAATAAAGTGTACTTGTTTACCAGTCCTTTCTTATCTGATACTAGATAGCACATGTGTTATCAACCATAGCCTCACTTGAGCCCTCTCCATCAGAATTCCTGGAGCTCTACACCTCTACTGCCCACCACACACATACCCCTTCCACCTCCAACTATACTGTTAAGATGACTTGCTCCTTTTTCCATAGCTGCCAGTGTGGGCCTCCTTCAGGAAAAAAGAGGTATCTCTATGCCACGGCCTTATAACATTTCCTCAACTATAATGTTGTCCCTCCAATGCCAAGGTGTATGCCTCTGATGTTTTCTGTATTGGTATCTTTCCAGTTATTTCCTAGACTGTGGAATTCCTTACATGCAATCTAATCACCCAACTTTGCCATTATTCCAGGCAATAAGATCTGACTTTCTGAGAAACTTTGGCCATGGTTGGAAGCACTTCCAACTTGTCCCAGTCCTTTTTGACCTTTCTGTTTCTATTTACACTGCTCTGACTGAGCCCCAAAATAAAGACCTGTCAGCTACTGCTGCTGCTAAGTCACTTCAGTCGTGTTCGACTCTGTGAGATCCCATAGATGGCAGCCCACCAGGCTCCCCCATCCCTGGGATTCTCCAGGCAAGAGCACTGGAGTGGGTTGCCATTTCCTTCTCCAATGCATGAAAGTGAAAAGTGAAAGTGAAGTCATTCAGTCGTGTCCCACTCTTAGCAACCCCATGGACTGCAGCCTACTAGGCTCCTCCGTCCATGGGATTTTCCAGGCAAGAGTACTGGAGTGGGGGGCCATTGCCTTCTCCCTGTCAGCTGCTAGTGTTACCACTTATCATGGATCTCAAAGCAAAACACATGCTTTCTTAGCTTATCACTCTTATGTGTCTACTCCTTAATTTGAAACACCTTTTCAAATTCTTTTAAGGAACCTGGGACAAAATCTCACATGAGTGAAAAAATATGTGTAGTACCATTTCGCATCATACCTATGGTAAGAGCTTCAAAGCCAAGGACTCTCTGAGCTTAGGGAAATTTTCCTGCTTAGCTGAGGATAGAGCATATGGCAGGATGAGTCTCTTGTCACAAGTGCTCATCTGGAAGGCCTACCACCAGACTGAATGTTCATAGCCATCGTCTCTGCCCAAAGACTCAATGACTCCACTTAAGAATAGAATCATAAAAGACCCATCTTTGCCTATTGTATCATGCCAGGGTTCAGTGGAGGACAGTTACACTCACACACACACACACACACACAAACACACAGAGCCCTCAGTAGAACAATAGTAATGGATAATAATAGTCAGAGACTACTGAAACAAATGTGCTTTCTTTCAATAACAAGAATCATGTGTTTCAGGAGAGGCAACCAGCAATTACACAGGATTATTTGACTGAAGCCAGTGGCCTAATCCTTTGTAAAACATATCCGTTTTCTTTGAAATCCTTGATACAAACTAGAAATTAGTTTAGGATAATCAGTTTCAAAATAAAGATTAAATCATACTTCATTACCCTGGCTGAATCCAAAAACTCCTTGGGCAGGACTTCCAATCATTTCCAGACATTTATAAAAGACAAAACTTTGCTACTTTGATAACCCTGCTGATCATGTCAAGCTGGCCTTTATGAGAATGAAAATGATACTGGTTCCAAAATATTATCTGATAGCTCAATAGGTCCGTTTTTTTTTTTTCTGCCATTAAAAAATAGTTTGAAAGAAAGCAAAGGAAAAATGAGTCCAAATTGTAAGTTATGAGAATAAGTTGGACCATATCGTCTCTCTGAGCGTATGATTGATTTGGCTAATATTTTTCAAGAAATGCATTAAAATGCAGCAAAAGTGAGTTCTGATTTTTTTTTCTGACACAGTATGAATTGTAAAAAATGGAAAAACATTGAGAGACAAAAAATATAATTCACCTATCATCATCTGACGCCAATTTTAAATAGAAAGTTCTATCCTAAATTGTTCTAGCAATTTTTCATACCCACAGCATGTCTAGGTGAAACTGATGGCTCATGATCAGAATTTAAATCTTAGCAAGACTTTTAAAAGCTTATTTTATTTAAAAGTTCACAATTTTAAATATTGTTCAGACAACATGCAGTGAGAGGTAGTATGAAAAGGAGAGCAGCAACAGAAGACAGAGTCAAGTGGACAGAAGACCCCATCGACTCCCAATAGTGGCCAATGTGACCATCAAGACACCACTAGTGAAATTCAAACAACCATTTGTAGAGCAATCATATTGTGAAAATTAAATACAGATGTTTTTGCCATTGGTGAGAGATGGAGTGGAGAGTACTAGCTTCATAGTTGCTTTGAATCTGTGACATTTATATGTCTGTAACATCATCTTCATCCCTGATATCTCTGGAAGACTCATTATACACTCCACAAATTTTACCAGGAAATATGTCTGATTCTTATCCCATTATCATTATGCATAGTATTCCCAACATGTACAAGATCAAGTTTGAACCTCTCTGCACAGCTTAGAAGATCATTCATCATCTGCTATTTTTCTAGTCTCTTCTTCCTTGGCTTCTCCCCACCCTCATTCTATAAAACTGCCACACCAACTGTGTTAATGTTCTCGTAGATTTTGATCAAGCAATGGCATTTTTCATGTGATTAGGTTCTCAAATGTGATTCTCTCTGCCTGAAAATGCCCTCTGCTCTATAATCAGGGTTCCATTATAGTGCTGAACCTTCAACAACTGGCAGGTTTCTCCCTAAAGACCTTGTCAAGGTTCCCCTTGCCTAGTTCAGCTAAAGGGAACTGTTTCCTTCTGGCAGATCCACCCCAACATTGCACATATGATGAGATTTGTAAAGTGAGTTCTCTTGAGTCAGTCCCAGGATCCCCAACCTGGGGGCACTGGCGGTCTGCTGAACTCCAACACCTGTGTTCAGTTCTGATGGATCTTACCACACGTGTATGTGGCTGAGAGAGTCTGCATCTCAGATCAAAAGCAAAATGAAACAGTCAGGCACACACCTTTGACACAGCACAGTAAGCTTAAAGGGTGGGGAGGAAAAGAAGAGTCCAAGTTTAGTCTAGTAAGATAGAAGTCAGAGAAACAAAATGATCCTGGAGGCTAAAAACACATCTTAGGAAATACCCTGTAACTGTGATGAGACCTGAGGGCTTCAAGACATAGAAAATATTTGAGTTTGACGGACTGGGTTAGAGAAATATAAGTCCAGTTTTTCATTAAACAGCTGTGATTTTAGTCCAAACTCAGTGACTCAGCATGCGTAATGACTGTCTTCTTTTATGTCCAGTTGAGTCCCTAGAATATATATTTCCCAGTATTATGATGGGAATCTCTTCAAACTTTTGAAGGCCCTTTTTTCAAACTTTTCTAGTTAGAATCCCAAAGAAAAATCACAATATCCTTTTTCAAAATGGAGTTTAACATCGCATCTTACTGTAAAACTCCAAAAATGTTTCCTTAAATGATATAGGCATCTTTTTAAATTATTCTGTGCTAAAAGGACTGAAAAAGATCAGTTTTCATTCCAATATAGAAGAAGGGCAATGCCATTTTGCATGCTAGTAAGGTTATGCTAAAAGTCCTTCAAGCTAGGCAGTATGTGAACTGAGAACTTCCAGGTGTGCAATCTGACTTTAGAAAAGGCAGAGGAACCAGAGATCAAATTGCCAACATTCGTTGGATCACAGAAAAAGCAAAGTAATTTCAGAAAAAACACCTACTATTGCTTCATTGACTACACTACACATGCCTTTAATCATGTGGATCACAACAAATTGTGGAAAATTCTTAAAGAGATGGGAATACCAGACCATCCTACCTGTCTCCTGAGAAAACTGTATACAGGTCAAGAAGCAACAATTAGAACCAAACATGGAACAACAGACTGGCTCAGAATCAGGAAAGGAGTATGACAAAACAGTATGTTGTCATCTTGCTATTTAACTTCTATGCAGAGTACATCATGTGAAATGCTGGACTGGGTGAAGCACAAGCTGGAATCAAGATTGCCGGGAGGAATATCAACAACCTCAAGTATGCAGATGATACCACTCTTAATGAAGGTGAAAGAGGAGAATGAAACAGCTGACTTAAAATTCAACATTCAGAAAAACTAAGATCATGGAATCTGGTCCCATCACTTCGTGGCAAATAGATGGGGAAACAATGCAAACAGTGACAGACTTTATTTTGGGGGGCTCCAAGATCACTGTGGACTGTGACTGCAGTCTTTAAATTAAAAGACGCTTGCTCCTTGGAAGGAAAGCTATGACAAACCCAGACAGCATATTAAAAAGCAGAAGCATCACTTTGCTAACAATAGTCCATATAGGCAAAGCTATGGTTTTTTCCAGTAATCATGTATGGATGTGAGAGTTGAACCATAAAGAAGTCTGAGAGCCAAAGATTGATGTTTTTGAACTGTTGTGCTGGAGCAGACTCTTGAGAGTCCCTTGTACTGCAAGGAGATCAAACCAGTCAATCCTAAAGGAAATCAGTCTTGAATATTCATTGGAACAACTGATGCTAAGCTGAAGCTCCAATACCTTGACCACCTTTTCTGACTCATTGGAAAGGACCCTGATGCTAAGAAAAATTGAAGGCAAAAGGAGAAGAGGGCAGCAGAGATGGTTAGATAGCATCACCAACTTAATGCACATGAATTTGAGCAAACTCCAGGAGATAGTGACGGACAGAGGAGCCTGATGTCCATGGGGTGGCAAAGAACCAGACAGGACTTAGGGGATGAACAATAGCAACAAAAGGGAAACATTTTTGGAGTTAGGGTAGACTGGCCAATCTTCATATTAAAGATTAAATAAAATGTAAGTTTAAAGGAATGTGAACATAAAGGAAATGCAACTTAAGTCCCTTAGCTCAAGTCACAGGAAGTGTTTTTTCCTTCTGGTGCTGACTCAGTTCTCTAAGAAGCTAAGCATGCTTTGTTTCAATATTATGATGTATCCTCTCCATGGGTAGAACTGTCTTTCATATCAGATCAATAGTCCATGTGTCTCACTGTGCTAAAAATGTCATTGGGAGCAAATCCAAGGGCCTCTGTGGAAGGGTCCCTGAGGATGAAACGACAGTCATCTATAATTTGATTTTGCTGAATGGTAACTATTCTGGTAGATTGGGGAAACTTGGCTTAAGCCAGTGCTAATTCTTCTAAGGATTGGTATATTGAATTGGCCAAAGGTGATAATCTTCCCCCTGATGTGATCTTGGTATAATAGTCCTAACGTTTATGTCTACTTATAGTTGGACCAATGTTTGTACTGAGGATTAAATATTGAAAGAGAACAAGGAACATTTAAATTCCACTGGTGATGTTTTATTATCACTCCTCCCGTCACTGGTTTATAAAGCATTGTCGGTAAGCCACATAAAACAGAGCCAGTTTGGTGATGTGATGAATGAAACAGAATTTAGGAAAGAATTCAATAAAGTCTACTCAGAATAATATTAAATTTAAATTTTACTGTAAAACTATCATCTCCTACAAAACACTCACAAGTAATCAGTATTTATGGCAGGACCTGGGCTCAATGAAAACTGAGAAGAGAGGGGAACTAGAGGAACTAGTGAACAAAATCTGGAAAGCCCAGATCTCATTTGATATCCAGGACACCCATTCTTCTCAACTTCATAATCCAATGAAAGTTTAGGAATTTACCTTAGCTTGTTTTGTTTCTAGATGATGTTAGTGATTTATAAGTTCACAGTTTAACACATGCATAGTAAGATTTTCTGTCACCAGAATGTTGACATTCTGTTGAGCCCTTCTCTTCACTAACTTGTCAAATCAGATCTAACTGTGTAGGCCTTGCATAATTTTCACCCTTTAAAGAAATTTCCTTGATGCTCTCACAACCATAAGCAGAGCACTTTAATGGAAGCCCCCTTCTCTCTCTAGCCCCTTATGCCAATTGCTTCATGAACAAAGGGCAGACTGGTGGGGCTTATACTAATACCTAGTTTAAGGAACAATAAATCTTTAAATTTGATTCCAATATGTTTGACTAGTGGTCTGTTACCCTTTCTTATAACCTTCAGAAGGTATATGTCTGGAAAACAATGTAGTAACCTATCCATCTGAATTGACCTTTCTCCAGGCTCTGACTCATGTCATGGGTGAAGCCTTTTTGACCAGATCATGGATGTCTTTATTAGACTTGTTCTTTAACAAAGTGATGGCTACAACTGGTGGAAACAATTATATTACAGATTAATAGCAATTTGGGGCAGTAAGCAACAACTGTCTTCTGGCCCTGGTTCTTTTTAAATTATGTCTCAATGATTGGACCTTAAGTTGTGACTGAGAATAGCTAAGTATTCTCTTTTGCTCTCAACAATGTGCACATTCTTTTCTGTTCTCTTATATATCATGATGTAATGCAAGTGACTCCCATTCATAATTTGCATTATAATCTGATTATTGTCAAAAAGAATGGCTTAAGATGACAACCTTAAACCAAAATCATTAGGTTTGGCAGACATCCTCCAATATTTAAAAGATGTATATTCATTTTTCTAATGGAAGGTTAAATTATTTAGTTTTACCCATAGTACATTTTTGCAAATATTTACCCTAAAGGGTTTACCAGAAAGTGCAATGCTTAACATTAAATTTTCTATTTTATATGCAAAAATTCCTGGCAGAGTGTCTGATGCTCAATACATAGTAACTGCTGGGATGATGATGATAATGACAATGGTGGCAGCCACAGAGATATCAACATCATTTGGATATTTCTCATACTGCCCTCCATAGAGTAAAAAATCCATCCTATAGAAGGTAAAATTGGTTGGTTTATTGATTAGTCGCTAAGTCATATCTAACTCTTTGCAACACCATAGACTATAGCCCACCAGCCTCCTTTGTCCAGGAGATTTCCCAGGCAAGAATACTGGAATAGGTTGCTATTTCCTTCTCCAGGGTATTTTCCCAACCCAGGGATAGAACTTGCGTCTCTTTCTTGGCATATGGATTCTTTACTGCTGAGCCACCTGGGAAACCCAAAAGGTACAATATGAAGTGTCAAAATTAACCCTCCACCCAAAAGTTAAACAAGCATCTTTTAGATCACACAAAGTTAACATAAATTCCAAAGCATCTAACAGAAATGGCCACTGTTCAGTTGAATTCTTTTTTGAATGGCCTATAAAGTCATTCTCCACAATATCAGACAGACTTGTCAGTGTTTGACAGCAGCTGAAACTTTGGCTCCTTAGATGTTTTCTAGGGGGATCTAATTTTAAAAAATAAGGTATCTTGTTCAATCGAGAACACAGAATGCCTGGCTTCAATCTGAACAGTAGGAACAGCAGGAGACTGCAGGCAGGTGAGCCTACTGATGGGGAGCTGAGCCTGGAATACCTCACTGAGGGCTGCTCTCTTCTGAGCAGTGGAGCGAAACAATGAAAAACATGGGAAGAGTGATGGAAGCTCTCTGTTTGCTAAGCTCTGTGAACAAGTCACAGAGATAACAGATATAGAACTGATAAATCAGTGCAGTTTTTCATGAATTGGGTAATTAGCTTTACTGACTATCATTGAATATAAATTCCTCTTTCTGAGAACTCCTGGAAATGTTTAAATTATAAGATGAGCACCATTATCATAAAATTATATTAATTTTAACTAATAGAAATTACTTTTTAATACAGGTCAAACACTAAGTGCCTTGGGGTTATTTAGAAGTACAAGATTTCCTAGCTGACATCTACATTTAAAAATTCATTTACTGTTCATATTGTGGATGTTATATAGTAACTTTAATGATAAATAAACCAAAAGTGTAGATAATTGAGTCACAGGTAGACCTTTTATATGCATTATCAGATTTAAACCCCATACTATTCTATGACATAGGTTTTATCATTAGCTGTGTATTGAAAATAAAAAGAGGCATAAAGAAGTTAAGTCACCAGCCCAGAGTGGGCAGGTAGGTGGTAGGCTAGAAGTTGTGCCATGAATCATAGAGTAACTCCCACTCCAGGCACAGAAGTAATACAAGGAGAGTGTGCTGGCCGTGACAGCAACCTTCCTGCCTCCTGGCTCTCGTGGAAAGTCCCTTGGCCAGAGCCTCTCCAAAGCTCACCACATCCACAGATGTCATCTTGACTTCCCACACTGAGACTGGGCATCGGGTGGAAAACCCTCTGATTTACCCTCAGCATAACTGTCTCTCAGCCACCTTCAGGAAAGTCATGGGCAAACTGTCACTGTTGGCTGCCTGACCTTTTCTCTCAGCCTCCAATTCCACACTGCCTAACCCCTGTGGGATCACTGGAGAGAACTGTCATTTCTGTTACTCATTCTGCTCCTGAACTAAATATGGGTCTACTTTCCTGCATGCAGGAAAGCCAGTCTACTGACATTGGCTTGTGGTGAAGAGAAGTGTAGCGTTTACTGTAAAGTACCAATATAAGGATAACGGGTAGTTCGTGCTCACTGAAGGATTTCATCAGAAGCATTTTTAAAGGTTAAAGTGTAGTATAGTCACTCAGTGGTGTCCGATTCTTTGCGACCCTGGGGACTGTAGCCCACCAGGCTCCTCTGTCCATGGGATTCTCCAGGCAAGAATACTAGAATGGGTTGCCATTTCCTTCTCCAGGGTATCTTCCCAACCCAGGGATCAAACCTGGGTCTCCCACATCACATCAGAGGCTTTACCCTCTGAGCCACCAGGGAAGCCCTAAGTCAGGGTGCAATTTCAGGGTATGTCATCAGATCCTGCATAGTTCTTTGACTAATGGTGAGGTAACAGAGTGGTGTCACAAGGGTCAACATTATCAGTCCTTAGGTCTCAGTAGGTCTGCAAGTTATGTGCTTGTGTTCATCAAGTAGTTAATTTCTTCCATTTGATGATAGTTTTAGCATCTGCAGGACAACTCAGGAAATGTACATCATATACTATTATCTGGGTACTTCAGAGAGGAGCTACAGCAGAGGATATAGGGGAGGTGTCTGTACCAGGAAGACCCCATAAGGCACAGCTCAGTTATAATCCCTCATGTCTTTCCTTACATATCCTCATTTTTCTTTTCTTTCAGTCATCTAGAAGTGTCCTTGGTCTGCTCCTCTCAGACAATGCATAAGGTCTCTCAAGGACCTCTCTGTATACCTCTAGAAATCTAAATTTTCCACCTGTAGTGTTTAAACAACAATTTGGTTTCTTAAGCAATTTTCTTATTCCCCATATAAATTTGGAACACTATCAAGGTAGAATGAGTGCTGAGAAACTGACATTTATGAAGTACGATTTTCTGTCAGGAATTCAAGAGTCAGTTCAGTTCAGTCACTCAGTTGTGTCCAACTCTTTGTGACCCCATGGACTGCAGCATGCCAGGCTTCCTTGTCCATCACCAACTCCCAGAGTTTACCCAAACTCATGTCCATTGAGTCGATGATGCCAACCAACCATCTCATCGCCTCTCGTCCCCTTCTCCTCCCACCTTCAATCTTTCCCAGCATCAGGGTCTTTTCCAATGAGTCAGTTCTTCACATCAGATGGCCAAAGTATTGGAGTTTCAGCTTCAACATCAGTCCTTCCAATGAACGCTCAGGACTGATCTCCTTTAGGATGGACTGGTTGGATCTCCTTGCCATCCAAAGGACTCTCAAGAGTCTTCTCCAACACCACAGTTCAAAAGCATCAATTCTTCAGTGCTTAGCTTTCCTTATAGTGCAACTCTCAGATCCATACATGACTACTGGAAAAACCATAGCCTTGACTAGATGGACCTTTGTTGGCAAAGTAATATCTCTGCTTTTTAATATGCTTCTAAGTTGGTCATAACTTTCCTTCAGGGGGCATTAAATCAAATTATATTTGCAGTATCTAGCACTTCCATTTCAGTCTCTAGGAAAAAGGCACTCAATGAGGTGAAGTTCCTAATCCTGTTTACACAACTGATAGACTAAGGTACCAAAAATTAAACTCAAGTTGGCTTCCATCCAAAACCACATTCTAGCCATTACCCCTGTGCTTCTGATACCTCAAGGAACATGTGCATCACCTGGGAGTCTTGTTAAAATGCAGAACCTGAATCATAAGGTATGGAGGAGGGCCTGAGATTCTGCATTTGTGCTGAACTTCTAGGTAAGTTGAGACTGTTGGGCTACAGATCACGAGTTGAGTAATGAGGCTCTACGGTGCTCTGCTAAACTTTCCTTCATAGTGAAAAAAGGCCATCCTCAGACCCATCCCTTCTAAAAGCCACAAATCCCATATCTTGCATCAAAATAAGCACATTCTTACTTGATGTTACACAGAAGGTATAGCATAATATTTCCTAAAGTGTGCCTCTTGGAGCATCTTCACAAATTTCTTGGAATGCTAGTAAAGTGCAACTTTCTGACATCACTTCAGCCCCTCTGGACCAAAATCTTGTGAGGATGGACCTGGGAATCTGCACTTATAACAAGCTCCCAAGCCCTTGTAATTCACATTCAAGTTTGAGGAGAACTGGAGTAGCCCTAAACACCAAATGGTGGAAAGGAAAATGATGGTCATAGAGGCTTGTTGAGAAAGTCCTACAGACAAAGGAGCCTGAGTGACACTTACCTGAAGGCAAAAAGAAGCTTTTTGTTAAAGTGAGTGTGTAAGTGGGATTGAAGCTGAAAAGACTATTTGTAAAGATTTAGATTTGGAAGAAGGTCAATAGACTAGATATCAATCAACAGATCATGTAGGACAGGGGTCCCCAACACCTGGATTGCAGACCAGTACTGGTCTACAGCCTGTTAAGAACTGGTCCCCACAGCAAGAGGTGAGCAGCAGGTGAGCAAACTAACTTTGTTTTCTGCTCCCCATTGCTCCCATTTCGACCTGAACCATGTGCCTCCCATCTTCCATCCCTGAAAAAATTATCTTCCATGAAACCAGTCCCTGGCGCCAAAAATGTTGGGGACTGCTTATATAGCAGGTCTCAAAATTATTTTCTGCCCCTGTTGAGGAAGTCACAGCATTTTCACCCTTAATCCCTCAGTCATGTCCAACTCTTTGCAACCCCATGAAGTGTATAGCCCACGGGGTTCCTCTGTCCACGGGCTTAATCTGGCAAGAATACTGGAGTGGGTTGCCATTTCTTCCTTCAGGGGATCTTCCTGACCCAGGGATCAAACACACGTCTCCTGTGGCTCCTGCAGTGGTAGCAGGATTCTTTACCACTGAGCCACCTGGGAAGCCTGAATAGAAACTTGATGGATATTACATATTGAGTCGATAACACACTTTAGATACTCTCCTGGCCATACCTGTGGAGAAGAATAGAAATAAACTTTAATTTGTAAAGCATTTTCACCATGTGTATTAACACCCATGATAGACTCTGCTCTCATACATTGGCCCCAGAGGGTAGATAAAGGCAAAAATTACTTATCCCCAGATCACAGGTGAACATGTTGATTCTCAGGCAGTGATGGTAATGCCAGGACCAAACCTCCAGTCTCCAACTTTGTCACTTGACTTCAGCCAGTGCAAGAGCTCCCAGACATGGGGGTGCATCAAACCACTGAGAGACCCTACCTGGGGCCTGCTGGGCCAGAGCCTTTCATGGGGGCCCAGTCATCTGTATTTTTACAACAATACCACAGGGGGTTCTTATGCATTCAGTCTATGGAACCATGTTGGGAAGCTCAACCAAAATTATATGGCATGGAAAGTGCTGCCTATGACTCAATGGGTCATATGGAAAGGAAATACAAGCGTTAGGACTCTGGGGTCCCTTCTGAAGACAGAGATTAACAGGAAAATTTTAGAATCTTTCTTGCTTTCAAGTACAGTTTCATAACTCCTGGAGATAGAATCTTTGAGAGAATTTCCTTTGAAAAATTGGCCAAAAGGAAACATAGCTCAGAACCTAGATGGTTTTATTAGCAAGTCCTTCAAGGTTAAGGGAGAAATTTAAATCTCTGTAACTACATGATATGGAGAAATTTGCAGTGCTGCTGGATTTAGGATCAATTCTCAGTTTAAGTCCTTACTAGCTGTGCGGCTTTGCTTAAATCAACTAATCTCTAAGATCTTCAGCCACCTTCTCTCTAGAATGTAAAAAACAAAGAAAAAAAAAAGAGAGAAAAGATTAGTGGAAACACATTACACATCATCTGCATTCTTTGCATATTAGTTTTTATTGAATGTGAGGTTCCAGATCAGTGTGCTGGAGATAGGCGACAGGAAGTAGGAGATTCCTGTGGCTTCTGGCAAGATCCAGGGTAGCTCACACTCTAGGAAAGCCCTTCTGTCAGTGGGTCTGACTTTCCAAATTGACAGATGGGGCAGCACACTGAGCAGGGGGATTGGGGAGTCTCCAGAAAGTTCCTAAAGGTGGCGGCATGAAATGTTTATCATTGTGTCATGTAGAGGCATCTCCTCAGAAGTTCTCTTCTTGTGCTTTGGAACATGAGAAAGCCTTAGTGAGCCAACTTTATTCTAAATTTTTATTACCTGTCTTCTGACCAGAAGAAGCACAAGAACAAGTGTGTGGGGAGGGTGAATGAGGCAGGTACACTGAAAAAAGGATGTGGAAAGGGGCACCAGAAAGTGGGTGAGAGGGGCCGAGGCCATGTTCCCTCACTGTAGACACAGCAACACCATGTGGTGAGGTGAACTTCAGCCGCCCACTAAAGGTGAGAGGTTTGCTGCCACAAGTCTGAATCTGGCATTGTTCTCCTCAGATGGAGCAGGCAGCCCATCTCAGTTAAAGGGGAGCCTGTGTAAGAAAACGCATATACACTACTGAAACCATGTATAAAATAGGCTACTGATAGGAACCTACGGTATAGCACAGGGAACTCTGCTCAATGTTTTGTGGTGTCCTAAATGGAAGGAAAATCCAAAAGGGAGTGGATATATGTATATGTATGGCTGATTCGTTTTGTTATTCAGTAGAAGCTGACACAACATTGGAAAACATTTATACTGCAATAAAAATTAATTAATTAAAAACAGAGCATCATTAGGAAGGAGGGAAATGCTCCTTCTCGGAGGAGGGGCAAATCCCTTTATTAGGAAGCAAATGCGCTATTCATGTGAGACCAATCTGTGTTTTCTTTTAAAGAAAACAAAGCCCCACTGTAGAGTGGGTTTGCTTACAGATGACTTGCCAGGAAATCCACTGGGGCTCTCGCTGATTTTTCTGACTCCACCGTGCCTAGTGGGAAAACTCCACCATGGGAGGAAAACTCCTGGGGGTGGGGGTGTGGGGAAAAGTGTTCTCCTGCACCCAAGTTGTACTTAGGCTTTTTCTTTTTGAGAGATTAGCTGCCCAGTCCTCAGCGGTCTCTCTTCTCTCTTCCCCAAGTTGATTGTAAGACCCCAGAAAGCTTTTCCTCATCAGCCACATTTCCTAGGAAGGATGGACCACTTAGAAGAAAGTTAAGGACACAGCATAGGGGAAAATGTGGACTGCTTTTCAACAGAAGATAGGCAGAAACTTAGATTTCAGTCACAGGGGACTTGTTTGTATCAGAGCAACCCTCCTCCTCCTAACAATTACTAACTGTGGGGAAATGTTTTAAAAACCAGAACTATATGAAGGCTCTGGAGATTGACAAAATGCGGCGAGACATGGAGAGGTTGTGACCCTTGAAAGAAGAGACCCTGCTGGGTGAGATCTACATGTATACAACTCTTTCTCAAGTTATACCCCAGTTTGCCTGCAATAGGCCTAGAGAACTGCTCAAGAGAGAGCAACAGGTTTGCAGACACTATGAGTGGGAGGTCAGAGCTTAGGGTAGCTAGAATGCTGAAACTCTAAGGGGAAAAATTCCCCAAAGGAACGAGCCCCCATTCTGCATGCTAATTACCCTGCACTCCTTGGCTGACACTTGAACTACTCACGTGCAGGATGAGAAGACACCTGAGAGCTAGCAGAAAGTGACAGGAAGGTTGAACAGTTTCAGGACATATGTTCATAACTTCTCCAGCTCCACTTCTCTTCTGAATTTTAGACTCAGAAACCCAACCATCTCCTCAACAATTTCATTTGGATACATACCAGTCATGTCAAATTTAGCATGATCAAAACCAAACTCCTGGTTTCTGCCTAAAAAAAAAAAAATCCCACTCTTCCCATTTAGTTATTAACACTGCATTTGCAGTGCACTGTTCATAAGCTTCGGAGCTGTACTTGATTCTTCTCTTTCTCTCACTCTTGACATCCAACTCACCAGCAAATCCTGTTGATTTTTCCTTCAGACTTTCTCACCATCTCTTCTATTGAATCCCTTTATATTCTATACATAAAAATAAATTTCTAATTAATTAAAGACAAGTTTATGAGCAGCTAGAGTTAAGCATTGAAATAATATATATAGATTAATATCTTTAACCCAAGGACAGGAAGTGATTTTTTTTTACTGTTCCATGATTTTATTTTCTAATTAAGTTTTTTTAAATTGGAGGCTAATTACTTTACAATATTGTGGTGGTTTTTGCCAGACATTGACATGATTCAGCCATGGGTGTACATGTGCCACCCCCATCCTGATATCTCCCTACCCCTGGGTTGTCCCAGAGCACAGGTTTTGAGTGCCCTGCTTCATGCATTGAACTTGCACTGGTCATCTGTTTTACATATGGTACTATACATGTTTCAATGCTACTGTCTCCAAATCATCCCACCCTTGCCTTCTCCCTCATAGTCCAAAAATCTGTTCATTACATCTGTGTCTCTTTTGCTATCTTGCATATAGGGTCGTCGTTATTACCATCTTTCTAAATTCCATATATATGCATTAATATACTGTATTGGTGTTTCTCTTTCTGACTTTCTTCACTCTGTATAATAGGCTCCAGTTACATACACCTCATTAGAACTGACTCAAATGTGTTCTTTTTTATAGCTAAGTAATATTCCCTTGTACATATGTGCCACAACTTCCTTATGCATTCCTCTGCCAATGGACATCTAGGTTGCTTCCATGTCATAGCTTTTGTAAACTGTGCTGCAATGAGAATTGGGGTACATGTGTCTTTTTCAGTTCTGGTTTCCTCAGTGTGTGTGCCCAGCTGTGGGATTGCTGGGTCATGTGGTAATTCTATTTCCAGTTTTTTAAGGAATCTCCACGTTGTTCTCCATAGTAAGTGTACTAGTTTGCATTCCCACCAACAGTGTAAGAGGATTCCCTTTGCTCCACACCCTCTCCAGCATTTAGACTGTTTGTAGACTTTTTGATGGTAGCCATTCTGACTGGCTGGAGATGGTACCTCATTGTGGTTTTGATTCGCATTTCTCTGATAATGAGTGATGTTGAGCAGCTTTTCACGTGTTTGTTAGCTATCTGTATGTCTTCTTGGAGAAATATCTGTTTAGTTCTTTGGCCCACTTTTTGATTGGGTATTTGTTTTTCTAGTATTGAGCTGCATGAGCTACAAGAAGTGATTTTTTTATAAGTACCACAAAACACAAAAGAAAAGATTTATACATTTGACTGTATTAAATTGATAATTCCTGTTCATCAAATACCACCAGAAAGTAAGTGAAAAATAAACCACAGACCAAGAGAGAATATTTTCAACGTGTGTTAAGTAGTAGGATTAGTATACTTTCCTGGTGGCTCAGACAGTAAAGAATCTGCCTGCAGTGCAGGAGAACTGGGTTCTATATCTGGTTTGGTTAGACCCCCTGAAGGTGGTCATGACACACTCCAGTATTCTTGAATGGAGAATCCCCATGGACAGGGGCACCTGGCAGGCTACAGTCCATGGGGTTGCAAAGAGTTGGACATGGCTGAGTGACTAAGCACACACATATACTGAATATGTAAAAAATTTCTAGAAATCAGTAAGATGCAGTCAAAAGATCCAATAGAAGACTCAGCCAAAGATATAGATAAAGCTAATTTGCAGCCAATTTTCATTGATTTGATGTACTCTCAGGCTTTCAATATGATGGCAAGAAGTGTAGGTATTTTGAGTCTCACTACTGTTAGCATGCATTTCACAGAAAACACAACACAAATATGAAAATACACTCAACTTTGTTCGTAATTGTGGAATTTCATACTAAGTCACAAGAAGAAACCATTTTATACTTACAATATTGGGAAAAAAATAAATTCTGATAATACCAAACCTGGTAGGATTTGGAGCAGAAGAAACTCTTTATCATTCTCAGTGGAGAATAAATTGGTACTACCAATTGTGTAGTTTGGCATTATCTTATGAAGTTGTGCATATATATGCCCTATGTTCCAGCATTTCCACTCTAGAGAAATGCTGCCATATTTATATCAAGACATGCAAAAAATGATCACAGCAGAATTGTTTTTAAAAACAAAAACCATAGCAATCCAACTTTCCTGGATGAAAGAATACATAGGTAAACGGTGGCATATTCACACCATGGAATATTAAATAACAGGGAAAAAAGAATCAACTACATATATAACAATATGGGTGATAAATGCAAAATTCACAATAGTTGTTACCTAAAGAACAGAGAAGAAGATAGGGTCAGGGATGCCCACAAATATATTCCATGGTGTTATTTATGTTAGTGTTTTTAAAAATTAATTTTATTTATTTGCTGGCTATGCTGGGTCTTTCTGGTATGTGGACTTTCTCTACTTGTGGCAAGTGGGAGCTACTCTTCATGGCAGTGCATGGGCTTCTCATTGCAGTGGCTTCTCTTGTTGTGGAGCATGAGCATGAGGACACACGGGCTTCAGTCGGTGTGGTACACAAGCTTAGCTGCTCCATGGCATGTGGAATCTTCTCAGAGCAGAGATCGAACCTGTGTCTCCTGCATTGGCTGGCAGATTCTTTAAAACTGAGCCACCAGGAAAGCCCATGCTAGTTTTTTATGTAGATAGTGGGTTCACCCAAACTTACTCATAACTTAGAAATCATTAATATCACAAATAATTTTTTAAAATTGAATGATGTCACATTAATATTTACAGCTGAATCCAAATAGCTCTAAGTCCCTGCTTAACGCTTGCATTAATTCAGTCTCTTAAAAAGTCATCCCACCTCCAGTGAATTTCTGGGACTTCCTAAGAGGTGTCTTATGTGTATACAAAAGTATGTTGACACTCACCTTTACTGTTTACAAGGCCAGTGGCTTCCACTATGTCCTGTGTGGGCTTCTGTCTCTATTAACGGTGCTTGTAGATTTTCCTTGGTCACCTCAGTCCTTATGAGGTTGTGGAGGATCATCAATCTCTTGAAAACTGAGAGGGAGAATGTAATTTTTTTCTTTGTTATGCTGGAACTGTTTCGTTCCCACCATAACGTGTTGTGAAGTTTACTGAGTGACATCTTCTAACTCATTCATGGTCCTTTTATCTCCCAAGTTGCATCCTACCAAAGTTACTCAGCAAGGATGGATTTAGTAGCACAGGCTCACTATACCTCCCGCTGCTGCGCTCAGTCCACATATGAAACATGCAAAAAAAAGCATCAGAAAATCACTACCTTTTGATGGAATCTGCATCAGTGTAGAAAAAAATGAAGTCACTCAGTCGTGTCCGACTCTTTGCGACCCCTTGGACTGTAACCTACCACACTCCTCTGTCCATGGGATTCTCTGGGCAAGAGTAAGGGGCTGACCTAAGATCAGGCGAGATTACAATCAAATAGTACACACAGTTGCTTAAAATATTTGTAATGAAGACAAGAAAACTATGCTGAATAGTAGAATCTATCAGTGCAGTTTATTTAAAGGCTGGCTTGCTCTTGCAGAATTTGGGGCAAAATGACAGATTGAAAAACGGGCTTCCAAGGTGGCTCAGGGGTAAAGAATATACCTGCCAATGCAGGAGATGCAGGAGATGTGGGTTCAACTCCTGGGTTGGGAACGTCCTGTGGAGGAGGAAATAGCAACCCACTTCAGTTTTCTTGAGGGGAAAATCCCATAGACAGAGGATCCTGGCGGGCTACCATCCATGGAGTCACAAAGAATCAGACATGACTTAGTAATTGAACATTGATAGATTAAAAATATACAAAGAATAGATTCAAGAGAGCCAGTGTGTGCACTGTAAGAAACCTGGAAGAAGATCAAAAGGGTAAAAATGAATTAATGCTTAAAGAAATAAAAAGACATTTTCTCTAATTCCCTCACATTAAAGATGTCACCTTCTTAGTTTCAGATTCTAGAATTCAAGCAGCATAAGAAAGAACAGGAGTTAAAAGCTATATCCTCAATTGCCTGAGGAGTCTAGAAAGAAGTGGTCCTAGAAGACCCCACCATGAACTCTGGTCTCTGCCAGTCATGTTGTTTGTAAGCTTAGGAGCAAAGAACAAGACTTGAAATTCTGGATTATGTTATAGTTTCTAATTAATTGTTCCAAGGGGCTGGATACCAGCTGTGATGTCACTGGGAAGCCTATCTCTGAAGTTATCTATTAAGTGGCATAGTGTGACCATCAGATATAGACTGCCCAACCATAAGGAAACACGTGATCTTGATATGAGGGACTATTAATCTGGATCAGTCTGGAAAGTTGGAGGCTGTGACTTTATACATATCGTCTTAAAAAACAAATTTATTATTGATTTTATAAACTTTGTATCAAAACTCAAAAAATATCTTCCTAGCTACTGCTCTCATAAGAATTTGCAAATGATTCTAGAATATTTGATTGATTGCTTAGAAATAAGCAAAGTGCTTGGTGATGAAAATGTCATCACCATGATTCACTCAGCTCTGCCCAGTGACATATCTCCACATCTATTGGTGTCATCAGGATTACATCCAGATCTGAGTTAGAGTAGAATCCCACTATGGTATTTTTCCTTTTGAAAACTGTAAGATATGGCATAGTATCATTTTCTTCCAGAAGAGAGAGATAAAGTTGTTAATCATCACTGTCTTCATTGCTCATCTCTTACTCTCAAGTGAAACGGGCTGCCTTTGATGGACAGAGGAAACAGGAGTCAGCAAAGAGATTGCAATTTCAGGCTATCACGCTCTAGCTGTTATCAATAGCTATACATGCAAAAATTATATTAAAACATGTATGTCTCATTTCACACACCATAGTACCCATGATCATTATGTTAAATGCTCTGAATTCTGACTTTAATAAATTAATTTAACCATTCTACAACTCTTTAAAGACTAGGTTAAAATCCCATACTACATGATTTGAGATATATGCAGTTATTTTCTGGTGAATCAAATACTCTAATTAATAGATAGCAATCACCATATAAACATATTACCTAGCCATTAATAATTTGCAAAGAATTAGAACAAAATCAACTCAACACTAAAATAATCTGAAAACAGTTAATACCTTAGATTTACATGCATTGTTCTGATACAAATTTTTTAAACACTGGTTTAATTTTAATGAGTCTTTTAACATAGCTTGTTTTATTAGTTTTACTCTTCATCAATATTTTGTTAAGTTTGAGTATTTAAGAAGGAAAGGGAGGAAGAGAGTTGAAGGAAGTATTTTACGGCTAATTAAGATATGAGTACTAGCTACTTTTTCATGTATAGAAAAATTGGAAGCAAAAAAAAAGTACTGATATTAAAGTGCAAGGAAATTCTCAGTAGGAAGTGTGCTGTCAGCCAGTCCATAGGATTTTAGAGAAGCAAAAATGACTTACTGAAGAAAGAAGAAATTAGACATTACCCTGATGGCATATTGTAGAAGGGTGCCATCATTGCTACAGGAGCAATCAGAAAGAAGGTTGATCTGGGTGGACTCTAGTAATCTACCAGCAAAAGTGTTTCATTTATCATCTCCAACTGGTCAGTGCCTGGACTGTACCAGCCTTGAAATAGTTTGAATATCATGCCTGGTTTGGAGAGGGTTGAGGCCATCAGCAAAACTAGGCCAGTGTAGCTTATTCGCTGCATCAAAGCTGTGTCTGTGAGATGCTTAAGCTGCTAATAACAGCTGAGCAGACTGGAATGAGGAAATGGAATGGCTTACACACTTGTTATCTGGAGGAAGGCAGGCTCCCACATCATTTGCCTGTTATCCCTTCTTCTGTGTCCTCAACCATATGCCAGCTCCCCTGGAGGCTATCACACTCTCCCCACTTCCAACCCTATGCTTTTGTAGAGTAAGTATTTTCGCCTCCCAGAGAACAGAAAGCAGCTCTTTTCAGCATACCTGGGCATAACCAACAAAGGAAAACCTACATTAGATGGAGACCCACTTTGATAGGTCCATCACCCTCTGGGGTAAGCTCTGGGTTCAGGCGTAGAGGAGCTAAAATGCATTAATATTACTGGGGTCCAGACATCTCAGACTGAGACAGCATCCTCCCAGCTAAATGCTTGGCATCAGATTCAACAGGAAAACTTTCTTCAGAAAGTCAGTATAATCTTCAGTGAATGGAGGGAGAATTTTTTTCTTTTAATAGCATCTTCCTTTAGAAAAAAAAGAAGACTTCAATCACACAATAGTGAAAGTTGCAATTTATTACAAAAATATCACGAAATGAGTGATCTCTTTACTCCTAATGCACTGATCCTGGTCTGGGAGGGGAACATGTCAGCTGGGAGTGATGGGGGAATTCATCATTGTTCTCAGCCTTCCCTTTTGTCTATTCTTTGCTTAAAATGTTTTATTTAGAAGCCACAAGAGACAGTGGAAATGAATCACCTCCAAGCCCTCAATGACGGCAATGAATTATACCCACGAGAAATGATCACATCTAAGGCAGGCAGGAGGCCCAGTGCAGGTAATCACAGTGCAGTTACAGCGTCAGGCTGCACAGCTCTGGGCCCAGCTGGATGATGGATGGCTTCTCTGAAGGAGAACAGGGTAAGAGCACTTGGCAGCAGTGGCTAAGGCTCCCTTCTGATCAGCAAACATCACATTGGATTTTCTCAGGAACGAAGTGAAGTACTTCTGTGAGGCCACTTCAACCGTGTGGCATGCTAAAACAATCACTTACTAAATGGTGCAGGTCAAAGAAAGAGAAAAATAAACTTGGAGAAGACCTGGTTACTGTACCCTTTGGACTGCCTCCAGCAGTTCGAAAAACCCCATGAGCAAGAGGAAATGGAAATAGAGGAAGTGGATGTTGGCTGATGGCACGTGTTGAGGAGAATGGCATTAAACATCCTGGCCCAGGACCTGCTATTCGAGATTGAGCGGAGAGGTCTGATGTCTGGATCTTTTTATTAAACCACAACAAAGTGGGAAGGGCTGCAAAGTTGGCTGTCTACATGCAACAGAAGGAGAGAGAAAGCAAAGGAAAAGAAGGTGAGAGGAACATGTGTGGACCCAGATAGCCAAGACAGAAGCCTGGGTAGACCAGTCTCTAAGGGCTGCGCTGCTTGATGGTCAGTGCAGGAAAAGGTGTGTTTTATATATTTACTGACCGACTGTCGTCAGTTCTGTGTTCAGAGAGCTTAAGCTCGAAGGAAAATAGCTCTCTGATGAGTGGCTCAGGGGCTTTCCTAATGGCTCAGATGGTAAAGAATCCACCTGCAATGCGGGAGACCTGGGTTCGATGCCTGGGTCAGGAAGATCCCCTAGAGAAGAGAATGGTTACACTTTCTAGTATTCTTGCCTGGAGAATTACATGGACAGAAGAGCCTGGCGGGCTACAGTCCATAGGGTTGCAAAGAGTTTGACATGACTGAATGAATAACACACACACATGAGTGACTCTATTGAAGGCAAAGTTTTAGCATAATCTGAGAGAAGAAGGTTAAGATAAAACAAAGATAAATGGCTCTGGTTAATTGTGGGGAGAGGGGAGGAAAGGGTGAGACGTATGGAGAGAGTAACATGGAAACTTACATTACCATATGTAAAATAGATAGCCAATGGTAATTTGCTGTATGTCTCAGGGAACTCAGAGGCTCTGTACCAACCTAGAGGGGTGGGATGGGGAGGGAGGTTCAAGGCGGAGGGGACATACGTATACCTATGGTTCATTCATGTTGAGGTTGACAGAAAACAACAAAATTCTGAAAAGCAATTATACTTCAATTTAAAAAGTAAATTAATTTTTAAAAAGTAAACCTCTAAAAAAAAGATAAAAGGCTCTGCTTAATTGTGAAATAAGAATCTTGGTGTTTAACAGGAGATGAAGGCCTGACAATTGAGAGATGAGATAGGAGAAAGCTCTCATAAGGGGGGACTGGGGAGTCAGCAACACGGTGGGCAGAGACACGCAGGAGTTTTCTTTGGGTTAGAGAACAGCAGATAAAATATTAGGGATAGTCATCCCTGACAACGCAACTTAAAGTTTCTTCCTGTTCTGTGCTGCTGTTTGTCTGATATCTCTAAATATTTTCAGTAGAAGGCAATTAGACACAGCTTGCTTTGTATTAGTCATGGCATGGGGAAATAACGAGAAATGCACCATGTCTATATTTAGGTGAAGTCGGTGTATCTCTTATCTTATGAACCCCTAGATTACCAAATGGAACAGGAAATCTCAGATGGAGGTGGACAATTGGTAAACATCTCCAAATTATTTTTATTTATTTATTTATGGCTTCACTGGGTCTTCATTGCTTTGTGCGGGCTTTCTCTAGTTGTGGTGAATAGGGGCTACTCTTCTTTGCGATATGCAGGTTTCTCATTGTGGTGGCTTCTCTTGTTGCAGCTCATGGGCCCTAGAGCACATGGGCTCACTAGATGTAGTGCATGCGCTTAGTTGCTCCTCGGCATGTGAAATCTTCCCAGACCAGGGATCGAATTCGCGTCTCCTGCATAGGGACTTTCCTGGTGGTTCAGACCATAGTCTGCCTGCAACACAGGAAACCCAGGTTCAATCCCTGGGTCAGGAAGATCCCCTGGAGAAGGGAATGGCAGTCCACTCCAGTATTCTTGCCTGGAGAATTCCATGGACAGAGGAACATGGGGGAGCTGCAGTCTATGGGGTTGCAAAGAATCCGACACAACTGAGCAACTCACTTTCCCCGGTATTGGCAAGCAGATTCTTATCTACTGCGCCACCAGGGAAGTCCTAAATATCTCCAAATTATGAGCTATATATAGCTCATTAGAGACTTTAAAGGGTTTTTTAAGTAAATGAGATTTGCAGGGCCCCCGAAGGTGTAAACAGCCCTCATAATTTGAGATTTAGATGGTTAAGCAGCCAGATGGATTGTTTAAGGGTATCTCACTGAAGTGACATAGCGTTCTCAATCTTTAAACAATGAGAACAGGAAATAATTTTCACCCAGGTCCCAGTCTGGAGGATATTCTTCTGCTAAACCTTATAAAACCCTTCCCACTGCCACGGCAGGGGTGGGAAGTGAATCAGTGCTACTGCAGCACAGGATGGCAGACAGTGTCCTCGGAAAGACAGAAGCTTCAGTACTAGGAAGTGATGGCTACCAACAACCAGAGCAATTGTTCTGCAGAAAGCATCAGAGGAAGCTAGTATGCTTAACTGCTCCAATTCGAGACTGAATGAAGAGTAACATGGGCAATTGTGAAGATTGGGAGCTTGTAGTGACTAGGAAACAAGGCCCTGATAGCAACTTGGGGCAAGAGGAGAGGCCGAAATCAAAGAGATCTGAAACAACAGAAGAGTTGCCCAAGAATTAGGCCGAGCAGAGGTCTTTGTAATTCTTGGTGGAGGTTTAGAAATTAATATCAGAAGCTATGATGTATCATTTATGATTTGTTACGTGAAATTTTGCTTAAATTGTCTATGTACTGAATTATATGTATAGTTCTTATCCTAGTACCAAAATATAGGTTCTGTTATTTTCAACTAGTTGCCTGTGCTGTTTTCACAAGTGGTTGGGTTGCAGAAGCCCTCCAGGTAATGATATAAAGACAACTTGTGAAGACCACAGCTTATACCCAATTCCCAACCCACACACATACACAAACACATTATTATAGAAGTTTCTGGAGCTCAGACTGAGCAGGGAAGTTAGATAGCCTATTTATTTTTGAACCCAAACCATAAGTACAAGATCACAACACAGAGAAAAATAGAGAGAAGGAGAGAGAGTAATTACATATTAAAAACTGAAGGATAAAGTACTAGTTAAAAAAAAATCAAATATGCTCTGTGGAAATTTTAGTGCCAGTACATTTTGCTTCTTAAAATTATTGTCTGCCTTTGTTTTATGAGAAGAGACTGCACTGGGGAAATCACATTTTAAGAGGATATGAATCTCTACATCCTAAAATAAGGTATAGAAAATATTGCTAAGTATACTTTCTTAGGAAAGATTAGATAAGAGAAAAATATTCTGGAAAAATAATAAGCAAAGGAAATAAATAGGCAATTTGTAGTAGACAAAATTCAAATGGCTAAGAAACACATGGGGAAAAAAATGCTTCCACTCACCACTAAATAAGAAATGCAAATGAGTATAGGATACCACTTTTTCATCTCTCAAGTTGGCAAATTTAAAGAGAAGGAAAATGCCTGTTGTTGGCAAGAGCCTGGGGAAACTGGCTGCTTCTGGCACAGAGGTGGGAAGAGCACATGGACAGCCTTCTGGAGAGAGTGTTGGACTGTGTATCACCAACCATAAAATGCACATACTCTTTGGCCCCATAGTTCTACTTCTAGGAAGGCTTCCCAAGAAAACAATCAGATCAGGGAGTAAAAGATGTTCATTGCATCATGGGGTAGGATGATTGGTGTTTGTTCAGTTTCAACAGTAAAAACTATTTCTACATATTATGGGACACTGAAACAATGGAATATAGTTCAGTCATTTAAAGGTTTGATTAAATAGATTTTATTGACAGGAAAAGATGGTCACAGTATATTACTATGTCAACAGTCAAGTTACAGAAGAATATAGTATGATACCACTTCAAAAAATGGTAAAATCTGGAATGTTTTACACACACACATATATGTGGGAGAAGAAAATGAAGGAAAAATGTATACCAAAATGTTAGCAATAGTTTATTACATCTGGGAAGTGAGATCGTGAGTGATTTTTCCTTATGCTTTTATAAGCATATCTGTCCTGAGTTTTCTATAAGAATAAATTAATTATGTAATACCGATAATAAAAAGAAAAACAGCACATTCTTTCCCTTCCATCAAAGGCAGATTGGATTCTTTTATAACTGAATTAGTGTTATGATTATTTGTGGTTGTTTTCCTTAATGACAACAAAACTATTATCAATGCCTTTTTATAGTCGTCTGTGATCTGTATCCAAATGGGTCTATTAAAGGCAAAACTGCCTTCATGTTCATTTTTATAATGAACCTGAAGGAGGATTGAGGACAATTGTGTTATAAGTGGAGAAAACGATGCCCAGACAATCAGTGAAATTTTCCCTTGAGTTTAAGGAAGAATTAGAAACAGCTCTGAAGAAAAAGAAAAAAAAAAAATGCAAGACTCCAGACTGTTGTTTTGAATAAAAGTTGATTTCCCCTTGGATGTCAGTGGTAATTTTCTCATCAGTGAAGACTCAACACCATGTGTCTTTGACCACACAAAAAAAGAATTTTTTCCTCTGGGTTTAAAAGCATCTTCCTTGAGCCGGGAACAAAGATGCACATGGATGACCTTGGCACTGGGGTGTGTACTGGGTTACACTCCCACATGGGGGATACTGTGCCCAGTCAGTCCTCAAGAAGATATCATTTTCTTTCTACCAGAATGAAAACTTCCCCAGTAGGAAGGCTCCAGCAGCAGCAAGTGAGAAAAAGAACACAGAACTAGACATAAGCAGCTTTAACTCTTCACATCTCTGAGATTTATTTTCTTCCACAATCAAGTGGCACTAGATGAGGAAAGGGAAATAAACAGATAGAGCATGACATGCATGGTGCCAGGACTCAACTGAAAGGAGTTCTTTCTTTCCAGACTCCTACACCATCTGCAACTTGCCCATTCCACTCCCTATAGAATGGTCTGGTCCACCTCGCATCTGATCATACCCACAGTTCTCAACAGATGAGAGTTCAGCCCAAATACACTGATGGAGATGCTGTGTCCCTAAGCATCTGCTCATGGGTCACATTTCTGCACCCTGGTGTAGCACAGAACACATAATACCTCTAAGCCTGCTTTCCAGGCCATACACCCAGGCTAGAGCCTTCTCTCAACTGTTTGCCTCCCCAGATCACTGCAGTCCTTCCTCAAACTGGCACCCAAGGCTGAGTGAAGCACTTTATGTGCAGCATGATTCAGCAGCACATGGCAGGCTTATAGTTACCACCTCCAGTAATGCTGGGCACAGTCTGTCCTTGAAAATGACTGATCCCCTTACAAAGCCCAGATCAAAAGCAATTTCCCATAAGAAATAATGGTAACGAACTTCATTGTGACACTTCTGGGGCCAACATCGCTGCAGTCAATTCACAGTTGTAAGTCAGAAAATTTTGCCTGCCATCTGGAAGGTCAGGGTTGATGTGGGGGCATAGTCAGGCTCTAACGGTGCAGGGAATCCAGCCTGCAAGTGGGGCCTGTACCCTCAGAAGAAGCAGAGAGAATGGTGACATCTTTTGATTGCTTTCTTTGGGGACCTCACAGCCTGCTTTCTACACTGCCTTCTGTAGGTTCCCTTCATTGTAGTCCTAACCACAGTCATGTTGCGGCATCCCCTCAAGTTGTTGAAAGGGATCCTTTTGGATTATGTGTTCAGAGGGAGAAGGTGCCTCCTCTCTCCTGTGTACCCACGGTCCTCTCCAACCCTCAATTAAGGAGGGATGAAACGTCCCTCCCTCCCATAAGCTGTTCTGGGACTGGAAAGGGCTTTCTTGGTATCTTCACCCCAGGGTTTCCTGATACATCTGCTGATGTAATGCAGGGACCAGAAGACAATTTTGTAGTAGGGAGAACTTAGCAGAAAAGCAGGACACCAGTTACAGCTGCAATGTAGTCAGAGTGTCAGTGCTTCCAGGCACCACTTACACACACACACACACACACACACACACACACACAAACACACAGACTCCCATATTGCAATGACAGCCTTTAGTAGACTTTCTCCTATCATGTAGGCCACCCTGCTGCAAAATGAGGCATAGCCAGTAGAGATAACAGCAGCCTAAATAAAATGGATGTGCTGATTGAAACAAGCAAATGCAGGCATATATATATACACACACACATATATATATATTATATTTACATTTATCAAGTAAGGAAACCTTAAGCAAGGAAGACTATTTCTGGCATGTTCCTACCCAGCTTGCTCTCACCCATGAGCATAACTTGATTTTTGTCTTACATTAGCACCCACGAGTCAGACTGTGTCCCAGACCAAGTACCTCCATACATGCAACTCTCAGTTGCTCAGAATCTGTGAATGGCAGTGTAATAGAATTACACAATTTGTGATCTACTATGACCTGTGAAAATTCAGATTAAGTGGAAGAGGGATAATAGCTAACAGTTAAAAGGCTAAATTTCACTTTTCAGAAACAAGCCAAAATTGATTAAATAGGCAGATTGGTTTTGACAGCTCGTAGATTGAGTGTCACGAAATGAACAACACTGGTTAATAAATTCTGTCATGGTAGACCAAGCAGGTGATATTCATGCTTTTTTGAATTGACTGAAGATGATTATTATTCTAGCATACTAGAACAACCATTAAAATATCCACTTGCTCATCCTACTTAGAGTTTAACAAAGTCTAGGTGAACCAAACTTACTCTTCATTTTGTTGAATTCATCTTCACTTTCATCCACTCAGTCACTCCCCAAACCATCCATCTAACCAGCAAATATCTGTGGGTACTTCTTGTATCAGAAGCGAATGTGCTGAGTCACATCAGCAGGAATTTTCTCTATAGAAAGACCTTTCCCTTCTCATCTGACTTGTTTTGGTCATCATCAGGGCCTAGGCTTTAATTTGTGACACAAGACTGCCAAGCAGATGGGCCCCATCTGGGTAACCAAGGTTAGCTTCTCAGAACCATTCCAAGGACAGTTGCCAGATGCAGAAAGCTGGGTTGTGTCATTTGCTGAGATGCCTAACTAAGAAGACGTGGAGCTAGATGACGGTTGTATACAGCACTCAAGTCACCAGATCAACAACATTAGAAGCTGGATTTGGATAAGGATGAAGCAACAGGTAACGATGGTCTAAGACCGTCTCCATACCATGGAGAGGAGGCAGAGTCTAAGGAGAAAAAAAAAATGAATTAGGGATATTTGTCTTTCTGCTATTATGAATAATTCTTTGAGCCACATTATGCTTATCTTGGTGGCTGTCTGTCAACTCAAAGCATTTTAATTTAGTTTTGGTAATAAGAGGAAGAGAAAGCTAGAAAGATGAAAAACAGGCATTAATGCAAGGGGTTGGGGTAAAGGAAACCTTGATTACCATGGAGAACTTTTGCATGTATATATAAAAAAAATTAACAATATGCAAAGAGCAAAGCGTGTGCCAAGGAAGTTCGGAACCAATTTTTAAGCATCGCCTTCATTTGCTTCACATTATAGCTAAGCCAAAGATCATTATTATTTCTTGATTGGATGCAGGCTCTTCAGACTTTTTAATAGCTTGGAGGGGAGCCAGATGCATACAATAGTAAACCTTCCAGAACTTGACATTAATTACCAAGGCTGAGGCAAAAACTAAGGCACTGAGAAAGAGCAGCCAGAGAGACTTTTTTAAAGTGTTGTATGCAGCAGGAGTGGAGGGCATCCTGTCTAGAATTCTGAAACTACTGTAGATAAGTGATGAGACAGCTCTGGATTTCAATACTGGCTGTGTGTCTTACCTGTTTGGGTTCTCTGTTAACTCGCCTGTCAAATATGCGTGACAGTATCTCCCCCACAGGGTTGAGGTGGTTTCACCAAGCAGCTCTTTCTTGTCTTTATAAGGATACTCAGGGTCCCTAATATAGTCACAGGGGAAGATGGAGGACTTTGTGTTGAAGCTTCATGTGCACCACTGTCCTTTTACACTGATTTCGCTTTTATGGACTTATTGAAGAGATGACAACCCTTCCAAGTCATCCTTTGACCACCCTAGCAAACTTTTTATGTAAAAAACCAGATAGTAAATATTTTAGGCTGTATGAGCCACACAATCTCTCTAGCAGCTACTCAACTTAGTCACATAGTACAAAAACAACAAGAGATAGTATGTAAACAAATAAGTATGCCCATGTTCCAATCAATATTTATTTGCAATAACACAAACAGACCTGATTTGGTCCATGAGCCATAGTTTGCCAACCAAATGAGATAGCATAGAGCCATTTTGTTAAATTGGAAATACAGTTATTTTGTCAATTTCTGACACGTAAGACATATTCCAGAAATGCTTCTCTGGCCGTTTGGTCTTCATGTCTCTTATGTCTCAAAAAGTGTATTCATTAATTTCAGAAGTTTTGTGTTAGTGCTTTCTGGGTATCAGGATCTATTTTTGTCACTCACATACAGCTTGAACAAGACACAATGCCTGCTTCTATAGGTGTTTTTGAGGAATAAGAGAGGAAGAATGGGTAAAATAAAGGAAAAGAAGGAAAGAAGTTATCAGCTCATGACAAATGTGATGCAGAGAATAACTAGAAAGCTCTGGGAATAAAAAGTGATAGGATAATCATTTTGATGGGATATTTAGAGAGACATCTCAGAGCAGCTGACATTTAGCTCAAATCCGAATGAAGAGAAAGAAACATCCTTGTCAAGACTGGAAGAAGCATTCCACACAGAGTAAACAGAATGGATGTCCCAGAGCAGGATTGATCACTGCCTGATCACAGAAAAAAAAGAGCAGTGCTGCTGAGCTCAGAGGCCAGCAGAAGGATGAGTGAGGGCAGGACAGAGTCAGGCAGCAGTAACATCATTTAGATCAACACTGTCCAATCGAAATATAATGCAAGTCACTGTGCATAATGTAAAATTCTCTGATAGCCACATACATAGTGAAAATAATTTTCACAGTAGACTTTAACATATCTAAATGTTATCATTTCTATACATAATCAACATAAAGATTATTCACATAGCTTCCATTCCTACAGAGTCTTTTTTTTTTTCCAGTCTTCAAAATCTGGTCTCTATTTTATACTTACAGCACATCTCATTGTGGATCAGCCACATTTCAGATGCTCGATAGCCACACGTGACTATGGCTTCCAAATGATCACACAGATTTAGAAGTTAGTGAGGCAGGACAAAGAGTGTTAAATTTTACTCCTGGCCATTAAAGGGTGTGAGCAGGAGATTTATATGATCTGGTTTGCACTTTAAAAAGATCATTCCTTGGGGACCGCTTTGCAGAGAAGGATTCTAGGGAGATAACAGGAGGAGGAAATAAAAGTAAGAGGAGCAGCTGGGAAGTTATTGGTGCAGGTAAGGGATAGTGGTGGCTTGGATTGGAGTGGAAGTGGTTCAAGAGATGGAGAGGACACATTGAGTAAATGGATTCCAGCTTGTCCTGATATGCAGGGTAAAGATCTAAGATCTATGGATTACGAGGTTGGAGTTGACACCTATATATATATATAACAGACTCTGCCACACTCACATAAATTACACAGATCTTCAAAATGACCTGCTGTCCCACCATATTAAATAATGTCACACGGACTCTTTTAGTCTTTACTGCAAGGTCCCTAGCATCAGGTTGAACAAGAATGATTTATGCAGAGAAAAGAGAAGAAAAGCACAAGATTATGGAGTTTATATATTATATATATAAGGAAATCAGACTTTACTAGCACTGTTCTAGACATTTTCCTCCTAATTGCCTGCCTACTGGGGATGCCTACATTTCTTAGGATCCCATCCCAGCTACCTTACCCTGCCCCACTTCAGCTCTGCCCAAATCACTGCAAACATTTCCCACCCATTATTTATCTGCTTCCAAAAGAGGCAACAGGAAGCAGGTATCCCAGCCCTCCACTCATCTCCAACCTCAGCTGCTGCGTTGTCCCGGTCTCGCAGCTAATGAATCTCAAAGAGAGACAGAGCTAAACAGGGAGGAAGAAGGTGGCTATTCAGAGAAACTTCTGGACAGTTGTGGAAGAATTCAAGTGGGGAGGAAGCCAGAAAAGGAGGCAAAGCAGAAACAAGGAACAGACCTAAATAGCCCACAAAGCAAAGGCCCCCACATTGATAGAACTCTACAATTTGCTATGAGCTTTCCTATACTTGCTCCATTTAATCTTCAGGAAGACTCTTTAGGTAGGCATTTTTAGAACACTTTCTGGAAAGGAAACTGAGCCTGACTTGTTTATCTGAAATCACACGCCTGCAAGACATAAAACCAGGGGCTCAAGATCAATGCCTTATTCCCATTATATCTGTGCCAAAGTAGGAAGGAGTCCACGGGACCATATTGAGGGGTCAGCTGGGATCACCCAGCTGTGAAACACACAGAGAAGGCATACATACCAAGGCTTAGTCTTCCTCATTGAGCATGGAAGTCATTTAGGTCATGCCTTGTAGACACCAGGCATCTTTTCCTCATTTGTGTCTCCTTATATTTGACTTTCAGGCAGAGCATTTCAATAAATAGACCAAGGATATCAGTAGCATCTGGGATCAGCCCTACAGTGGGGCATTAGGCCAGGGCTGAATGGAAAATGTTTTCCATCATACTTTATTTAAATATTTCCAAGTTAAGTTGACCAACCTTGAAATGTCTCGGAAAGACAACCAAAAAACCAAATGGCCTGAAAGAAAAAAGCAGCTAAGATACATGAGCTCTTTATTTCACTTTATTTGCATTTCTGATCAGTCTCCAAATAGGAAAAGACTTTTGTACAGAACTTGCCCTGCCTGTCTCTATCCTAGAAATGCCATATGAATATAAAGTAAATAACCAATGCAGCATTTATTATGTGTGAGGCACTAATCTAAATGTTTTACTTTTAATCCTATGCAACTCTACAAGAAAGGGATCCTACAGTTATTTCCATTTGTGAGAAAAGGAACGAGAAGAGGGAAGAAGAGGAGGAAGGCATTTATTAAGCACTTACTATGAGCTCTTCATCTTTCCCTGACAGCTCAGTTGGTAAATAATCTGCCTGCAATGCAGGAGACCCCAGTTTGATTTCTGGGTGGGGAAGATCTGCTGGAGAAGGGATAGGCTACCTACTCCAGTATTCTTGGGCTTCCCTTGTGGCTCAGTTGGTAAAGAATCCACCCACAATGTGGGAGACCTGGGTTCAATCCCTGGGTTGGGAAGATCCCCTGGGGAAGGGAAAGGCTACCCACTCCAGTATTCTGGCCTGGAGAATTCCCAGGACTGTATAGTCCATGGGGTTGCTAACAATAGGACATGACTGAACGACTTACACTTCACTTCATAAGCTCTTCACGAAGAAAAGCATTTTATACACTCTGAGTTACTTACTGAATCCTCCCAAAATGCCATGGGGGCATTGCTATTTCCATTTTACATGTGAGTAAACTGAATCAGAGAGTTAAGTAACCTGTCAGTCATGTGTGGTGGAAGCAGGATACAAATCTAGGTCTTTCTAGCACATTCTGCTACTACTTCAAGAGATCTTTGTGATTAGAGGTCTCCTATCTCTGTGATGGAGAACTGAAGGACACAAGTATGTTTAGATGTGTGGACAGCGTTGTCTTTGCATTAATCTGGCTCATTAACTCTGTGAGCTTGGCATGAGCTGTTCACCTAAGACAGTAATCCCAGGCCATACTCACTTGATATTCATTTTATTAAAATGGAGACTGAGCCTCAGATGGTTGAGCTGACAGAGATATACAGCATCAAATCTTAGTAAAATGATACATATGATAGTTCAAATTGCCTACCAAGTAGAAAATTAACGATAACTGCAAAAAAAAAAAAAAAATCAGACCCAACCTAAAGAGCTCTAGACATTTCACCTTCAAAGCTGTTTATACTTGCCCTCCCATCCCACTCCCATAAAAAAGAAAGAGAGAATTAAGGAAGAAAGGAAGAAGGGAAGGAAGGAATGGAGGGTAGGAGGGAGGAAGGGAGAGAGGGAGAAAGGTCATTATCAATTATTAACTCAGGACTAGGACAAGATAGGTTGGGCAATCAATTCAAATCATATTTAAAATATTTGGGGCTCAACCAAACTCTCAAGATGCTCTGTCAAGCTTATAAACCCTAGTTCAATAGAACCATGTGAAATAGGCTCCAAATATGTCCTCCTCATTAGCTTTAAATTTTTTTTAAATCTTCTTAAGAGCCAGTGGTTATGCAAGAAGTCTTTTTAAGGCTCTTCAAAGATCCTCACCCCCATTATAAAAAAGGAAAGAAATCTTTCTAAAGTTAATTTTCGCCTAACGTCATGACCCAGAGGTCCATATATGACTCTGTGCTTGCAAATTGTACATAGTTTTTGAATGAGGCTATAAAGCAGGTCATTCCTAAACTGGAAAGAAAATGGAAGGAAAAGAGGGAAGACAGAAAGAAATAAATGGGCCAAATAGCACTTATTCTCCTTAATATGGACCTTTCTGAATCTGTAAATAACAGATTGACATTTGTTCTTCCCTGAGCCAGAACTTGGGCAAGGATAGAGAACTTGGCAAAGCAAGAACATTTTGTCTGACTAATTCTGTTCCCTTTAGCTCCAGGGAATTGCCATCTCTCCAGAGCACTCCTGTTGTTCCCATCTTCTCTCCTTTCCTATCTTTTTTCTCTTTTTCAATGCTAGCTCAAATATATTCATTTATTGAACTCTTTGTGCTGGAAGCCAATAGATGCTTACATATACCTCATCATATTTTTTCATTCCTTTATTCATCAAATGTTTTGAACTCATGATTTTGCAGGCCACTATACTATGAACTGGGAGTATTGTGATGAAGTGGGTGGTCTTGTAGTAGAGCTTGGGCTTGAACAAAGGTGTCTTCCATTTACTGTCTTCACTTTGAAGAGCACATAGTGAGGGGCCAAGGGACAACTGCTGTTCTCTTCCTTTAGGAATCAAACAAGATATAAACCCCTCCTTTCAGGTTCAGACTGAGCATTTTGCCTGAAGTCATTTACTCTGACATTTATTCATATACCCATTTATTCACTCAACCAACCTTAATTAAAATATATTAAGTGCCAAAGAGCAGTATAATATAGTGTATAATATTGTAAACTCCAGGGCCAGGCTGACTAGACTTCTTACTGGCAGTGCAAACTCTCCAAGACAACCAATTTCTCCATTGGAGAGTGGGGTTTACAACAGGACCTCCCTCACAGACTTGTTAGGAGAGTTGAATACCAACATCATACAAAGCACCTAACACACTCAATGAAATGGTAGTTGTTATCATTACTGTTACTCTTACGGGCCAAGTACATAATCAGACAAAACTTACAAAGGCGCTTTGAGGGGACAAACACCACAGTCACACCAATACAGAAGAGAGGAGGAGCACAGGTATCTGACAAGTCCGATACGCCGCTCATCAATTCAGATACTGTGAGAGAGTGTAGAGACTACAGAAGTTGCCAGCTCACTTGCACACATTTGAATATGGAATAGCTCCAGAAGCCCTGAAGCATGCCAGCTTGTAGCCACCTCATTTTTTTTCTTTTTGCCTGAGTGAACATTATATATAATTGATCATACCACAGAACCCATACCTGAGAAAGCTGTTAGTTCAATAATTCACCTTTTGTGCTTGCATAAAACAGACATGCCTCGCATAAGCTGGTTTGAGAATCCATTAGTTTTGAGATGCAGTATTTTATGCATATCTGATAGTCCCAAAATAAGTAATCTGAGCATATCCCTGAACTGAGAAGTGTGGGCGAGGAGAACACCCATCCATATAGTGCTTCAGAAAAATAGGTCCACAGTGAACACCCAGGAGGGGCAGGTTTTAGGAACAAGGAATGAACCTCCCTCCCTAGGGCAGGACATGTGTTTTCAGTGTAAAAAGGGTAAAATTTAGCAAATGACATTGCCCAAAAAAAGAACTGTTCCCAAAGAAAACTGAAGTAGAATGACAATGTGCCCAGTGAGATCAGCTTTAAACTCTAGCTCTGGGATAGAGAGACTGGTAAGTGAAGAGGGTTGAAAGCTGGTAGCAGGAAACAGAAAGTAATCACAGATAAAATGACTTATATGTATGGGAGAAGAGTCTAAAAAGCACTGGCCAAAATTCCTTTGCCTCCCACTTCAGTCAGTATCTATAAAAAAGTAGAAAGTAAAGTAAGTCCCATCTGACTGTGATCCGATGGACTATAGCCTGCCAGGCTCCTCTGTCCATGGGATTCTCCAAGCAAGAATATTGAAGTGAGTTGCCTTTCCTTTCTCCAGGGGATTTTCCCAACCTGGGATCGAACCTGGTTCTCCCACATTTCAGGCCGATTCTTCACTGTCTTAGCCATCAGGAAGCCCAGAATCTATGGGCTTCTACAATGGTCACTTTTATAGAGGGTTATTCATTCATTCATTCATCTATCATTTATTTGTTGAATATTTTAAAGAGAAATTTTCCATCTGACATCCCTGTATAGATATACTTGTACACTAGACAAAAAGAACAAAATTACCAGAGTAATAGGTTTTCAATTGATGAAAACTCTAAACAAAAAAACAATTGCAGATGTGCACTGTGTTCCAAGACAAGGCACATTCCCTACAGTTGTCATGCATGCTCATGTACTTCTCTTTCGCCATGACCTGAGCATTACCTAAGTAGCCTTCAGGCTGAGTCTCTGAATAAGACACTCCAAAGACCAGACCTGAACCCAAGCAACAGCCTGAAACCAAGCCCAGCCAAGACCAACAAAGCATCACAGGTGCATAGCTGATTCATAAACCTGTAAGTAAGACATAAGTATTTGTTGCTATCTGTGGGGAGTTTGTTGCTGTCAAAATCCTGGCTTTCTCTGCCCACCAAAGCTGAATAAAAAAATAGAGACAGAGTTTGGAAGAAACAGAAACATTGCTTTCATTTTCACCTGGCCGAGGGGGAAGAACACAGCAGGCTACTGCCTCAAGAACTGTTCCCTTCCCCCAAGGGAACAGAAGGACTTCATATAGCCTGGGTCTCATGGTCTTAGGGTAAATGATAAGTCTCAAAGTAACGAAGGTCTTGCATTTTTCTTGCTTTGTTTCAAATTAGTCATAGCTGGCTTCAGGTAGCCTGGTAATTGGGTATGTCTGTCTCTGGTTTATTTGTACTATGGCCTTCTTTCTGAACTTTAAAAAGAAAGAAAACTACAAGGAGTGGTCTGTGATAAAGATAAGCAGCAGGCTGTTGTTTAGCTGCTATTCAGTTCAGTTCAGTCGCTCAGTCGTGTCCGACTCTTTGCAACCCCATCGACTGCAGCACACCAGGCCTCCCTGTCCATCATCAACTCCCAGAGTTTACTCAAACTCATGTCCACTGAGTCGGTGAAGCCATCCAACCATCTCATCCTCTGTTGAACCCTTCTCCTCCTGCCTTCAATCTTTCCCAGCATTAGGGTCTCTTCAAATGAGTCAGCTCTTCCCATCATGTGGCCAAAGTATTGGAGTTTCAGCTTCAGCATAAGTCCTTCCAATGAACACCTAGGACTGATCCCCTTTAGGATGGACTGGTTGGATCTGCTTGCAGTCCAAGGGACTCTCAAGAGTCTTCCACAACACCATAGTTCAAGAGCATCAATTATTCAGTGCTCAGCTTTCTTTATAGTCCAACTCTCACATCCATGCATGACCACTGGAAAAACCATAGCCTTGACTAGATGGACCTTTGTTGGCAAAGTAATGTCTCTGCTTTTTAATAAACTGTCAAGGTTGGTCGTAACTTTTCTTCCAAGGAGCAAGTGTCTTTTAATTTCATGGCTGTAGTCACCATCTGCAGTGATTTTGGAGCCCCCCAAAATAAAGTCTGTCACTGTTTCCCCATCTATTTGCCATGAAGTGATGGGGCCAGATGCCATGATCTTAGTTTTCTGAATGTTAAGTTCTAAGCCAACTTTTCCACTCTCCTCTTTCACTTTCATTAACAGGCTTTTTAGTTCCCCTTCACTTTCTGCCATAAGGGTGGTGTCATCTGCATATCTGAGGTTATTGATATTTCTCCTGGCAATCTTGATTCCAGCTTTCTGCTTCATCCAGCCCAGCATTTCCGCATGATGTACTCTGCATATAAGTTAAATAAGTAGGGTGACAATATACAGCCTTGACGTACTACTTTCCCAATTTGGAACCAGTTTGTTGTTCCATGTCCAGTTCTAACTGTTGCATCCTGACCTGCATACAGATTTCTCAGGAGGCAGGTCAGGTGGTCTCTTGAAGAATTTTCCACAGTTTGTTGTGATCCACACAGTCAAAGGCTTTAGCATAGTCGATAAAACAGAAGTAGATGTTTTTCTAGAACTCTCTTACTTTTTCGATGATGTTGGCAATATGATCTCCGGTTCCTCTGCCTTTTCTAAATCCACTTTGAGCATCTGAAAGTTCATGGTTCACGTACTGTTGAAGCCTGGCTTGGAGAATTTTGTGCATTACTTTGCTAGTATGTGAGATGAGTACAATCATGCGGTAGTTTGAGCTTTCTTTGGGATTGGAATGAAAACTGACCTTTTCCAGTCTTGTGGCCACTGCTGAGTTTTCTCAGACTACAGATTAGGAACAGTTAAAGTAAAAAAATTAGGAGCCATCAGGCCTGCTCGCTGTTCTATCTTCTTTGTTCTCAGGAAAGAAAGGAGAGACACACTCATTCCTCTTTGTTTCCTTTTCACTGCAACAGGTTGTTTTCTACATAGTAGCATTGCAGCAAAATCCACCTAACACAAGTCCCAAATAACAGATATTTCACATAATACCTAGAAGTTCAACTCAGTTGATAATTGCACTTCCATTGTTAGTACCCAGAGGCTAGTGTGCCAGTTAAGAAACTACTTCCCTCATTCAATATTGTATGAATATGGCCTGTACTTAGTGGACAGTGCCACTCATTATATAAGTGACCTGAAGTCCAGAAACCAGGATAATACACCCGTGGGTGCCATGCCCTGTATAACCGTTTACAGGTGTTACTCACTCCTCTTTTAATACTAGTGGTATCATTCATAAAGCACTCACTGCTAAGTAATATATCTATATCCATATCTGTAATTTCATTGAGTGTGTTAGTCACTCAGTCGTGTCCGATTCTGCGACCTGTGGACGGTAGCCTGCCGGCTCCTCTGTCCATGGGATTCTCTAGGCAAGAATACTGGAGCCGTTAGGGGAAGCTCACTGATTGAAACCACCCACCCTGGTCAGGCGCCATCATAACCATTTGTGTGATTTATTTTATGACAGGAGGTCCTAGTAAAGAATACAAAACTAATAAGCCACCACTAACCAGAAGAGACTAGAAAAGGTCAAAAGGAAACAGCACCTGTCCGACCACCTCCCAGAATCCTTCTTGTGGGCATCCGTCTTGGCTGAGCAATGCATGTGCCACCAGGAAGGATTCTGAGTCAGAACGATTGGCCAAAGACAACCTGGAAACTAATCCCATCACCATAAAACCCAGGACTGCCAGCCACGTGGCAGAGCAGTTCTCCTGGGTTCCCTTACCTACTGCTCTCTGCCCTGGCACCCCTTCCCAATAAAGTCTCTTGCTCTGTCAGCATGTATATCTTCTCAGACAATTCATTTCCGAGTTCTACACTAGAGCCATTCTCAGGCCCTGGAAGGGGGCCTCCCTTCCTGCAATACAATGGGTAGCCATTCCCTTCTTCAGAGAATCTTCCTGATCCAGGGATTGAACCCTGGGTCTCTGCATTGGAGGCAGATTCTTTACCATCTGAGCCACTAGGGAAGCTGTCTCTGGGTTGGGAGGATCCCCTGGAGAAAGGAATGACTACCCATTCTAGTATTCTTGCCTGGGAAATCCCATAGACAGAGGAGCCTGGCAGGCTACCATCCTTGGGGTTGCAGAGTTGGACATGACTGAGCAACTAACACTCATTAAGTCCTCAAAACAACTAAATGAGATAGTTCTTACTATTATCCCCATTTTATAGAAACTAAAGCACAGAGCAGTTAAATTTCTAAAGTCAGACAAATATAAGCGTGGAGCCAAGATTTAAACTGAGATCCTCAAAGTACATTAAATTTCTGTTGTTTAGAATCCATGGGGCTAACAAAACTACTCATATCTCCTGCTATTCACTCAATCCCCATCCACGGAGAGTTCTTCTTCCCAACCTTTGTTCCTCATAAGTTCAGTTCTGTTCAATTCAATCACTCAGTTGTGTCTGACTCTTTGCAACCTCATCAACTGCAGCACGCCAGGCCTCCCTGTCCATCACCAACTCCCGGAGTTTACTCAAACTCATGTCCACTGAGTCGGTGATGCCATCCAACCACCTCATCCTCTGTTGAACCCTTCTCCTCCTGCCTTCAATCTTTCCCAGCATCAGGATCTTTTCAAATGAGTCATCTCTTCTCATCAGGTGGCCAAAGTATTGGAGTTTCAGCTTCAGCATAAGTCCTTCCAATGAACACCTAGGACTGATCCCCTTTAGGATGGATTGGTTGGATCTCCTTGCAGTCCAAGGGACTCTCAAGAGTCTTCCACAACACCATAGTTCAAAAGCCTCAATTCTTCAGTGCTCAACTTTCTTTATTGTCCAACATTCACATCCATACATGACTACTGGGAAAACCATAGCTTTGACCTGATGGACCTTTGTTGACAAAGTAATGTCTCTGCTTTTTAATAAACTGTCAAGGTTGGTCGTAACTTTTCTTCCAAGGAGCAAGTGTCTTTTAATTTCATGGCTGTAGTCACCATCTGCAGTGATTTTGGAGCCCCCAAAAATAAAGTTTGTCACTGTTTCCACTGTTTCCCTATCTATTTGCCATGAAGTGATGGGGCCAGATTCCATGATCTTAGTTTTCTGAATGTTGAGTTTTAAGCCAACTTTTCCACTCTCCTCTTTCACTTTCATCAGGCCTCCTGTTCCTCATCAGGCCCCATTAATTTGAGATTCTGACACAGATTTGAGGAGCTCTGTTGTGAATGGATCCCAGGTATTGTCCTTATGTAAATAGTCTCATGATGACTCAGAGGTGATCTGGCTTGAGGCAGGAAGGTTGGTTGTGACCTAGGATGATCCTGTCAGCAATCTGGTTTCAGACTATTGATGAGTTTCTTCCTTACCATGGGAGTTCTTGAAAAAATTCACCATTGTTTTTGACCTTTTTCTTTTCCTGGAAAGGCTAGGCTTCCTATTTTTCCTCTTTAGATACTCACTATCCCTTGTCTCCACTTTTCTCTTTACTGCTCTTACAACTTTGTGTATTTTTCTTTGGTTTATAATCTTTACTTTTACTGTCCACAAAATTCCTCAAGGGCTTCTAAAGGCTTTTTACAGTTCTTCTGTGTTTGAAGGATGCAATGAAAGGCATATTTCACATGGGTAGATCAAACACTGTAGCTGGAAAAGAAACAATCCCTCCTGATATTGTTTAACCAAAAGAAAAGAAGAGTAAAATCTTTGGATTATAAAGATAATACATGGTCATTGTAGAAAAATTGAAAATTATGGATTAAGTGAAATAGATATTTTAAAAATCCCTAAATTATTGCCCCTGAGATTACTGATTTTAGATAATATATTAATATTTTGATATGTTTCTTGCCAGGCTCTTATATACAATTTAACATAATTGTGATTTTACAGTATGTGAAATTTAGTAGCTTGCTTTCTTGATTAATATTATAAAGCAAACATTTTCCCAAATACATAAAAAGTATTAGATGAATGCTTGCCAAAGCATGCCAAAGACCATGGTTCCCTAAAAATATCCCACAAAAAATATGGTGACTGTGGTCAAGCACACTTGGAAGACAACAGATGGTAGGTGGCCCTATCTTGAAGATGCTTATTGGTTCATTTAAATATTTTAAAAGCTGTATAGCAATCTGTTTCATTTTATTTACCAAGCATTTCCCAAAGATATTTGTGCATGCATACCTTTTTGGAGGAACAACTATTAAAGTCCCACAAAGCTAGTATTTTGATAGTGAGGGTCTTGGGGATTTCTAATCAGGTGCCTCTTAACTTCTCACTTGTAATCAGTTAGTTTGTAGATCTAGGTCCAGCAGCTCTAAAAACAAGAAATTTCCATTAAATCCTACAGAAAAATCTAGTTGAAGTTAAAAGAAGAGATGCAAGAGTGTATGATTCTCCAGATTCAGTTACCATTCATAAAGAAATAAAAATAAACTAACAATAACTTATAACCCATTTCAGTTTGTGTTTGACAGTTGAACACTGTGAGGCCTCACATTTCATTCTCATCACAATCCTATTCAGTTCATAATTTTGTGCCCATTTTACAGGTTGAGAAACTGAAGCCAAGAGAGTGTGAGGAACTTCAAGGGCATAAGGCTCCTGTCCAAGACCATACTCTCCAGAGCAATTACATTTTGTTCTAGTCAGTCTCTTTTCCTAGCAGCTGGCAATGGGCATAATAGCTTTCAGTGTTGAACTAAAACCAGTGGTCTGGAGCTAAAGTTTTTATCCTAAAACCATTAGCTATCTTCTCAGTCATTTAATTACGCCCAGCACAAGATTCATCTTTTTTCATTTTTATCATCTGGCAATATCTTGTTCTGAATGCATCTCATGCTCATGCATATTTGGAACATAAACTAAATCTCTCTTTCTGTCTCATACATTAAAATCACTCCATTTAATATATTGAATTTCAGCCCTTTTATTTGGTACATTAAAAGATGTTAGGAATGCAAAGTTGGGAATCCATTTTAAGATAGAATACTGAGTAGCACAGACCATCTTCCCTCTAAAGGAGATGAAGTAGAAACAGAGTTGGCATGCTTTGTGGGTTTCATTAGGGAAAAGACGAAGAAATAGAAACTAGAATTCATTGAGGCATTCCAAATCAGATGCTTTATATGTTATTTATTCTTTCAAGCCATCTTTGAGACAGTTATCATTATAAGAATTGTACAGACAGGGTAATTGATAGTCACCAAAGAAACTACTTGTCCAGGTCTATGCATTTAGTAAGAGTCCAAGAATTGCACCAGGATCTTCCTGAATTTCAAGCCATATAGTGGCTGTCACATCCATGTACCACTTCCAAAAGAAATGACCCCAGATACAACTCTTGACCAAGGGACTTTTGCTCCATGTGGGCTGCTAAAGGCAAGGTCAGGGTAAGAATATAACTGTTGCCCATAATATTCCTTTTTTTATTCTTATTATTCTGACATGTTGCTAATAGCATCCCTTTCATTCCCCAAATTATCCCCACTTATTTGATAAATTATAAGGTGCTACCAGGTTATATAATTGAGTCCACCTCTCAAGGGTAAAGATCTAAGGGAGAGCACAGTTACTATTCCAGAACAAAAACATTAGAAACTATAGGCCAAGGGCCCTGGTTATTTAAAAGCTTCATCACTTGCCCAAGACTGCTATTCTCATCCGCTGGAGTAAATAGCAACAACCTGTTGAGATGAATATGGTAAATGAATTTGCTTTCAGGGACAATAAAGTAAGGGAAAAACTGGGGAAGCAATGTTTCATCATATTCCAACTGGAGGCAGAGGGGAGCAAATGATACTGGAAAGAAGGTGTCATGCTGAAGCCTGGGGAGAGTGGGAGACTGACCTAGTCCTGAGAAGGAGCCCTAAGGTGAACTGAAGAAATTTAGCACAGAGCCCCAACTGCTAACCCTAGGACAGCTGGGGCGATGGGCAGAGAGGCAAAGTCACTGTGGCAAGGCTGGAGGACCACCTGGAGGAAGATCACAGTGAGTAAGACACCCTAGGAAGTCTCCCATCTGAGCCAGGGAAGTGGGGCTAGTCTGACAGAATCTTCCAGCAGGAGCAAGTCACAGCATTAAGTTCTATGACTCTCATTAGCGATTGTGTTTGTGTCCCGGTGGTCAATGACCCAGAAATCCTTGCTCCCCAGCCTCTCCATCACCCCGAGCTCTGGACAAGCATCCATGTGTTTTCTGTCCTACCTACTGATCCAAGGCCATGCCTGCACTCAGCCCAGGCTTTTCCATTCTCCCCCTTAGATTTCTAGAAGGGCCTCTCATGACTTTCCATTTCTTCCTTTCCCAAAAACCCTAGCCTGAGGTGCCTGACTAAGGGAGCCAGTGTGCCCCTCTTAAACTGGTGGAAGGAAAATAATTTACAGAGCTTATTAGGAGCGAAGCAAATGATTCTGTGGAAACATTTAATTCACTCTTGGCGAGCCGTGCCATTGGTTTGGAAAAACAGAGCCGCTGTGCGGTCAGCCAGCAACAAGAGCCATGCTTCACTAGTCTCCTCCAGAAGGCTGTTCGCTGGGCCACGGAAAAACAAAAGAAAACCTAAAGAAAGGTAGAGCTGACACTCTCCTCAGCAGTCTGGAAGTAATGATGGCAACAAGGCTTGTGAGTAACTATTGTTAGCAGGACTGGTACAGCAGGCAGAGATCTGGTTCAAGACTGCTGGGCTGGCTAAGCACTCTGTCTCTGGCCAACCAGACTGCACCCTGCCTCAAGCCCCGGGGGCCTTGATGGCTCCAGCCTGGCCTGGGGAAGCTCTGAGCACCACTCCTTTTAGATCCACCTCTGGGGCTCTCTCTCCCCAAACATGAAAATGATCTTAGCTCCAAATGGAACACTGATCATTGTTAGATTTCCTTGCCTCTGCACTCACCACTAAGGAAAGTGGAATTGATTTATTCACCACTCAAGGTGTCATTTCACTCAGAAAAGAATCATCTGAGGTTTGAGATATTTGCGAATCCACTGTGGACCTGGCAGTCTGAATCTGGTCAGGGACACTCAGATGCCTTAACAGAATCAGTAGATTCAGAGCCTGACACTCCCATATCCTCATTTCCCATGGCCAGTGCTCCAGCTGACCACTCCTAATGAAAGGGAGTTGGCATGTGACTAGGAACACATATGACCTTCCCATCTTGTCCTGCACATGAACTTTGCATTGCCATTGCTGCTATGGCTAGATGGCTTCATCTGACAAGGAATGAGGGACTGGCCCAAGGTCAGGCAGTCTGAGAGTGACAGAATCTGCAGAATGGTTCCAGACGCTTGCTATGTTCAACTAGCCTTGAATGGGACCAACACCCCTCTCCAATTTACTCTCCATCACCGGGCCTTCAGATTACAAAGACTACTGGCTCCTGCTACTGGTCCTCCTGGACTCCTGCCCTCAGTCTGTCCCCCTTCTTCTGGGAACAGACACACAGGATGCAGTGATTGCCCTGATTCTGACTGTTGCCAACACAGCAGTGAGCATGAACAGGGTTAGGAAGCGTGAACGTGGGCAAACCCCTCTGGCCAAACTATTGGGGATCAACACATACATGGTACAATACTGACATCATCACTTCAGGGGAAAATTGTCTCCTTCATACACTTATCCCTTTTTCTTTAACTGTACTCATGATCTGAGCTCATGTGGTATATGTCAAGATCTGTGAAAGAAATGAGAATGCAAAAATGAGAAGACCTGGAGCTTTCCTGGAGGATTCATTCTAGAAGGAGAGATACAGTGCCTGGCTCTGGACTGAGTTCTCTCCTCTCCTCTGTGTCATGGTCCCCAGAGACCAGGAATCCCCCACCTCCTCCTTCTCCTCCTCACTCTGGAGCTGCCACCTCCTAGCTTATTCCTGGAAGGCTTCTGTGGAGCCGGGCACTGGCACATAACAATTGGCGTCAGCCAAGCCCACTGAGGGCTACAAAGGCCAATGCATGGGTTTTATTGCTGATTCTTTAGGAAAACAGGGATGGGGAGGGCTATATAACTAAAGTTTTCTCTGTCTTGGCCACTGATTGCTGTTTCCCATTTTCTCCTCAGATAGCACCTAGAAGTCCTACTGGATGTCTTTCTGACAAGCAGCTTTGAGTTCTGAAACTCATTACCTCCCTGACCCCCATGGAGGCTACTAATCCTTTCCTCAGTTGTAGGTAGGAAAATCCCTGTGCTCAATCCAGACTGCCAGCACCTCAGTCCAGTTCCAATTCTCTCTTTTTTTAAAGTAGAGTATTTCTGCTTTACAACATTGTGTTAATTTCTGTTGTACAACCAAGTGAATCAACTATGTTTTTGTTCAGTTGCTAGGTCATGTCCAACTCTTTGCAATGCCATGAACTGCAGCACACCAGGTTTCACTGTCCTCTGGAGTTTGTTCAAACTCATGTCCATTGAGTCAGATGCATGATGATGCATGCAACCATACATCATGGCATCCATTGATGATGCCATGCAACCATCTTCTATCACCCCCTTCTCTTGCTGTCAATCTTTTCAACTTTGGGATCTTTTCCCATGAGTCATCTCTCCGCATCAAATGACCAAAGTATCAGAGTTCAACTTCAGGCTCAGTCCTTACAGTGAATTTTCAGAGTTGATATCCTTTAGGATTGACTAGTTTGATCTCCTTGCTGTCCAAGGGACTCTCAAGAGTCTTCTCCAGCACCACAGTTCAAAAGCATCAATTCTTTGTCTCTCAGATGGTAAAGAATATGCCTGCCATGTGGGAAACCTGGGTTGAGAAGATCCCCTGGAGGACAGCGTGACAACCCACTCCAGTACACTTGTCTGGAGAATGCCTATGGACAGAGGAGCCTGGTGGGCTACAGTCCATGAGGTCTCAAACAGTCAGACATGACTGAGCAATTAAGCACAACACAGCACAGCTTTCTTTATGGTCCAACTTTCACATCTGTACATGACTACTAGAAAAATCATAGCTTTGACTATGTGGACCTTTGTTGGCAAAGTGATATCTCTGCTTTTTAATATGCTGTCTACTTTTGTCATAGCTTTCCTCCCAAGGAACAAGCACCTTTAATTTCATGGCTTCAGTCACCGTCCACAGTGATTTTTGGAGCCCAAGAAAATAAAATCTGCCACTGTTTCCATATTCTTCCCCATCTATTTGCCATGAAGTGATGGGACCAGTTTTTTGAATGTTGAGTTTTAAGCCAGCTTTTTTATTCTCCTATTTCACCTTCATCAAGAGTTTCTTTAGTTCCTCTTCACTTTCAGTCATTATAGTGCTATAATTTGCATATCTGAATTTGTTGATATTTCTTTTGGCAATCCTGATTACAGCTTGTGATTTGTCCAGCCTGGAATTTCACATATGTACTCTGCATTCAGTTTAGTTCAGTTCAGTCACTCAGTCATATCTGACTCTTGTGACCCTATGGACTACAGCACACTAAGCTCCCCTGTCCATCACTAACACCCATCACCAACTGCTGGAGCTTGCTTAAACTCATGTCCATTGAGTTGGTGCTGCCATCAACCATCACATCCTCTGTTGTCCCCTTCTCCTGCTGCCTTCAATCTTTCCCAGCATCAAGGTCTTTTCCAATGAGTCGGTGGCCAAAGTATTGGAGCTTCAGCTTCAGCATCAGTCTTTCCAATGAATATTCAGGACTAATTGCCTTTAGAATTGACTGGTTTGATCTCCTTGCAGTACAAGGGACTCTCAAGAGTCTTCTCCAACACCACAGTTCAAAAGCATCAATTCTTTGGCACTCAGCTTTCCTTATATTCCAACTGTCTCATCCATACATGACTACTAGAAAAACCACACCTTTGACTATATGGACCTTTGTCAGTAACATAATGTCTCTGCTTTTTAATATGCTATATACGTTTGTCATAGCTTTTCTTCCAAAGAGCAAGTGTCTTTTAATTTCATGGCTGCAGTCAACATCTGCAGTGATCTTGGAGCCCAAGAAAACAAAGTCTGTCACTATTTCCATTGTTTCCCCATCTATTTGCCATGAAGTGATGGGACTGGATGCCATGATCTTTGTTTTTTGAATGCTGAGTTTTGAGCCAGCTTTTTCACTCTCCTCTTTCACTTTCATCAAGAGGCTCTTTATTTCCTCTTTGTTTTCTGCCATAAGGGTGGTGTCATCTGATTTTGTGAGGTTATTGATGTTTCCCCCAGCAATCTTGATTCCATCTTGTGCTTCATCCAGCCCAGCATTTCGTGTGATGTACTCTGCATAGAAGTTAAATGAGCAAGGTGACGATATACAACCTTGGTGTACTTCTTTCCCAATTCTGAACCATTCGTTGAACTATATCCGGTCCCAACTATTGCTTCTTATCCTGAATACAGGTTTCTCAGGACACAGGTAAAGTGGTCTGGTATTCCCATCTCTTTAAAAATTTTTCCACAGCTTGTTGTGATCCATACAGTCAAAGACTTTAGTGTAGTCAATGAAACAGAAGTAGATTTTTTTTCTTGTATTCTCTTGCTTTCTCTATGATCCAATGGATGTTGGCAATTTGATCTCTAGTTCTTCTGCCTTTTCTAAATCCAGTTTGTACATCTGGAAATTCTCAGTTCACATACTGTTTAAGCCTAGCTTGAAGGGTTTTGAGCATTACCTTGCTAGCATGTGAAGTGAGTGCAGTTGTATGGTAGTTTGAACATTCATAAATGTTCCTCATAGCTTCCCTCATGGCTCAGTTGGTAAAGAATCCACCTGCAATGCCCACTCCAGTATTCTTGGGCTTCCCTTGTGGCTCAATTGGTGAAGAACCTGCCTGCAATGTGGGCGACCTGGGTTGGATCCCTGGGTTGGGAAGATCCCCTGTAGAAGGCAAAAGCTATCCACTCTAGTATTCTGGCCCAGAGAATTCCATAGAATGTATAGTCCATGGGGTCACAAAGAGTCAGACACGACTGAGTGACTTTCACTTCACTTCACTTTGAACGTTCTTTGGCATTGCCCTTCTTTGGGATTGGAATGAAAACTGACTTTTTCCAGTCCTGTGGCCACTGCTGAGTTTTCCAAATTTGCTGGCATATTGAATACAGCACTTTAACAGCATCATCTTTTAAGATTTGAAATAGCTCAGCTGGAATTCCATCACCTCCACTAGCTTTGTGCATAGTAATACTTCCTAAGGCCCATTTGACTTAACACTCCAGGATGTTTGACTCTAGGTGAGTGACCACACCATCATGGTTATCCAGATCATTATGACCTTTTTTGTACATATGACCTTTTTCATATATATATATATACACATATATCGCCTCCCTCTCGGACCTTCCTCCCCCTATCCCACCTGTCTAGGTTATCACACAGCATTGAGCTGGGCTCCCTGTGCTATATAGAAGCTTCCCACCAGCTATTTTACACATGGTAGTGTATACATGTCAATCCTAATCTCCCAATTCTTGCCACCCTCCCTTATCCCCACTGTGTCCACATATCCAGTCTCTATGTTTGTGACTCTATTCCTGCCCTACAAATGGGTTCTTATTGATAAGTAAATAAAAAGTTGGAAAAGGATTGATTAGGTGAGGGCAAAAGAGACTTCAACCAGCTTGGCAATAGATGGCAAGGAGAAGATGGGAGTAAGACAGAAAGAGAAAAATATGAGGGGAAGGCAGCCAAAAAGAAAAATGAGATGTGCCCAAGGAAGCATTGTAATGTGGTGATTTTGCCTGGAGCCAATCTGGCTGCCTCATTGCTTCCTTTCCTATAAAAGGTGTGGAGAGCACTGTTTGCTCTCTGATTTCCTGTGAGATTGAGCTAATGACAGTAGAGAAAGGATGGGGGAAAAGGGAGGGAGAAAGTCGTGAGGAGAGAGACCCCTTGTAATGAAGCCTGCAGGATAGAACACTTGCCATAAATTAGTTTCCATCAAAACAGCTTCGTGTGTGAAGGATAATGTTGTTTCCTCATTAGTGGTTTTTGTCTGTGATAATTAAGCCTCCACATTCGATTCCAGATAAATGTCCCTAATTGACATCATCCATTCAGTTCAGTGGAGATTGGAGAAGAGAGGAGAGGAGATGGAAGAAGACTTGAATCAAAAACACTTTATTTTCTGTGGAGGCTGTAACGATAATAGTGGGAATTATTGAGGGCTACAACAGGCAGAAACACAGTCTATGCAGGGCCAGCTGCCTCCAAATTCTGCTGTTCTCTGGGGGACTTTAACTTCCAAATAAAAAAGCTTAAGCTCCCAGCACCAAGGGAAGTTCAGTGACCTCTTCACCTCACAACATATACACAATCATATTATAAGGATTTCAGAGAATTTCCCAGAAGGTTATTGTTCACTCAGGGCCTTCTTGCTGTGATTTTGAGCTCTGGCTACACTCTCAGCATCTCGTCACTGTCTCAACTCCTGCTGCTGATATTCTTACTCCGCTAGATGAATCCCAAGTAGCTAGTACAGCCTTTCCTCTTTGCTTCACCTACACTTGTGCTTTCCACAGTTTTATGAAGGCTTGAAGAGAACACAAACCCTGCCACAAAATATTTCTCCATGTTCGCATCTCATGTAGGGCACCAGCCTCTCACCATATTTTTATAGTCCCTCTTTTTAGGGCTCATTTGATCACCTAATCTTCCAGGTAAAACACAAATTTCTGTATGGCTTTCCAGGTGGAATAAATTGTATCTTTGTTTTCTCATTTCTCTCCCATCTAAACCAATCTAAGTTTCTGCTGTTTCACACTCCCATTGGTCCAGGACTTCCTACTTGCTTTTCAGACTCCATTTTAAAAGAATGGTATCCTTGGTGTCTTCATGCTCCATAACAATGATCAGTGGTGGCTTGATCCTCTTCACCCATCTCCTCCCTCAGGTAATAAGCAGGATGCTTGAACTCAGTGGAGCATCCTTCCTTCCCATATTGTTGTGGCTTCAGGGTCACCGGGAAAATCATGAGCATCAGATGGACTTTTCAATTCCTGGCCCTGCTGTTTACTGGATGCATGTGTTTGGGCAGATCACTCCATTTGTCTAACTCTTAGTTGGCTTATCTATAAGGAGTGAGACCTCCACCAAGTGGGTGATGCACATAGCATGGCCCAAATAATGCTAATATCCTATCCTATCACTTCCAAAAAGTGATGCATTCCTGTATCTAGAATTTTCAGTTTTTACTGATGGAGACTTTTGGCCTCTCTGCAATATCCTAGCAGAGTTTCCAATCCTAGGTACACAGTTATTGAAGTAAAAATGTCCTCTACCAAACAAAAAGTGATGCATTCCTGTATCTAGAATTTTCAGTTTATACTGATGGAGACTTGGCCTCTCTGCAATTCTCCTTGCACAGGCCTTTCAGAGAAACCGCAATGGAGAGAAAGCCCTGGGCATCTAGGAATTCCTGGTTATCTGCTCCCTAATTGAATAGTCTTTCATCTGTCTTCATCTGAGGTTTGTCTGCATTTAAATATGCTTCTGTTTTAAACATCCTCAGACCTGTGGGAGCTTGTTCTAAAAGAAGTGAGTGATAAACTCCCCCATATCTTCTATATATATATTAGCAAAGTTTAAAAAAAGTCCAGCCTGCCAGGATTTATCTCTTAGAAATAACAATAGGCTGTCTCATGCTTTAAAACATCTAATTTGTAACTGATCTATTTTTATAAAGGGCAGGGGAGGGAAGAGTAGGGGGAGGTATACAATCTCATTAAAATTCTCACAACTTTTTAATGAGGATAGATTGTCTTCATCTTACAGTCGATGAAACGGGGGTTTGGAAAGATTAAGCAACTTTTTCAAGGTCACACTACATGTTAATAAGGAACTGGGAATATAAAGCTAGCTTTCTTTAACTGCAAATCCCATGCTCTTGGTACTGGATACAGGTACCCCACTGATACCACCAGGAATAGAGGTGTTTTAAGAAGGAGACACAAAACAAAACCAAACAAAAAAACAAAGATTCTTCCAAGTTTTAGATCTAGAAAAAGGGTGGACAACAAAAATGACAACAAAAGCATCATAAGAGACCATACCTTGGTTTGTATAGCATCTGCATACTTAGCCAGGTCCCTTTATTTCTCATCAGTTACTTCCCCAACTCAATACTAAGGCACCTACTTGCCTTTCCTCCTTTCTTTCCTAACAGCCTGGCTTCCTGCAAGAATCTGAAATCTAAAATCAGTACTCTGATGAAAAGTTTACCTCTGTCCTCTCTTAGGTTAAAATTGATTACAGACATGGAGAAGCAAGTCTTAAGAAATTGCTTGTTTGTGTTAAGAGAAGTCTTGTGGTTGAGGCTCTCATTGACATCATGTCTCCATTCATCAGATTCTTGGAGGGCAGGAGGAAGAGGCACATGTGCTAAGACTACCCTCAGTGATGCTGGAGATCTTGATAAGGATACTCAGATTTGAGATGGCCATGACTAGCTTCTTCTTGGCTGTGCTGGCATCCTGGGCCCCACCCCATGCAACATGAAAAATGAAGAACACAACAGACCTAAAGTACAGCATCCTTCAGGATTATGTGCCAGGCTCTGGAACCTACTATCTCTGCACAGTCACCTTCCCTGTATAGACATAAAAGGAAGCACATGATTAGATTCTTCTGCCACCCATCCCCCTGGAGGATAGTTTTTGAGAGCAAGTTTGTCTACTCTGTACTGGGGGCTGTTTTAGGTATGAGAGTTATGTCAATAAACAAAACAAAGTCCCTACTTTCATAAACTAACACTAAATTGAAAAAGAGGAAACTAAAAGTAAAAGAGGAAACTAAAAGTAAAAGAATAAATCTGTAAGATTTTAGACAGAGAGAAAAATGAGGAACCAAAAAGGGATTGTTGGAGGGAAAGGTATTATTTTAGATAAGATGATCAAAAAAATTTTTTTGACAAGATGTTATTTATGCAGAGACTTGAATGAGGTGAGGGAGGGAAACAAACACATTCATGTAGGAATAGCATTCTGGAAAGAGTGAACAGCAAATGCCAAAGCCTTGAAGTGGGAACATTTTTGGCAGTTTGGAAACAGCAAGAGGCCAGTGGAGACCAGAGTGTCTGAAGAAGTCAGGGAAGGGAAGGGAAGAACTTTATGAGTTCAGAAAAGGAGAAAAGGGCCAAACCTACAGACTTTTGCAGATGTTAGAAAGGATTTATGATTTTATTCTGGCTTAGATGAGTTATCATTGGATTTTAAAAGGAAACGGGACATGGTTATGATAAGAGTTTTTAAGATTTCTTTTTTTAATGTGGGACCATTTTTAGTCTTTTTTGAATTTGTTACAATAGTGTTTCTGTTTTACATTTTGGTTGTGAGGCATGTAGGATCCTAGCTCCCCAACCAGGGATCGAACCCACAATCCCTGCATTAGAAGGTGAAGTCCCAGCCACTGGACCGCCAGGGAGGTCTCTATGATAAGAGTTTATAAGGGTTTGCCCTGGCTGCTGCCTGCTATGAGTGTTATGCACTGGGGGTGGGGTGAGGGAACGGAAGAAAGGGTGAGGATGGGAGCTCCATCAGCAAACTATTACTGCGGTCTAGATAGAAATGTTGATAATTTGGACCAGGGTGGTCATTGTGGGGATGGTGAGATTTGGTCAGATTTGGAATATATTTTAGAAGAATATTTTAGAAGTAGGATCGACAGAAATAACTGATGAGTGGAATGTGAGGTGAAGAGAAAGTATGGAGTCAAGGATGACTCCCAGGCATCGGGCCCTTTCATAACCTCTTCCGCAGCTTTTCCTTCCAGCAGTTGCTGTGACAACAAGCAGCCACGGTGGGGTGCCTGGCAGTACCTTGGCCTTGCTGTTCTTTGCATCCCCAGCCTTCTGCCCTAGGGCATTCAAGTACCTGTGGGAACCTGGAAACCCAGAAAATTCACACCTCAGGGGCAACGTCTGACCCATGGTGGTTTGGAAGGTGGGTGACATGCACTCCTCTTCAGAGAGTATCTCCTGGAACTGTAGAGAGGCCCCAGAAGCCCACAACAGTAACCATCTCAACCATACTGCCTGGGATCAGATTTCCTTCTTTCCGTTTTACTGTTCCAATAAAATGTCTTTGGGTTCCCTTCCCAAAATAAACTTTCTCCAGGCAAGCCCCTGCCTGAGGCTCTACCACCAGAAACTGACTTCACTGACTGAAATGTAGGGGACTGAAGGAGGGGAGAAACGAGAGGGGAGGATGGATACGAAGTGTTTAGCTTTGATAGGACATATAATGAGTTGCCCATTACACTGCCAGGTGGAGATGGTGAGGAGGAAGTTGGATGACCTAAGTCTGAAATTCAGAACACAGCCTGAAGAAAAGACTAGGCTACTTGTTTTCAACAGTCCCTTATTGAGGTGTGGCAGGTGCCCCCACATTCACAGACTCCACCAATAGGAGTCTCCATTTCCCACTGTTCCCCGGGTGAGTGACTCTTTTCCTGGCCCCAGGAGCTGCTGAAGAGGATGCAATGACTGGTGGAAGGAGCAAACAGCAGCATGTCATCTATGGTGATAACAGCTCTTCATGCTCCACTCATTTGATTCTAGCTCCAGCAGACACGTATCCTCACAGCAGACAAGTGGTCACATTAGAATGAAAGCTTGCTAGAGAATGTCAACTTGGCCCCATTCTGCAGAGGGACGTTGTCTGATGAGACCCTTTCCCTCTATGAGGATCCCCATCGAGGTTTCAGGGAAGAAAAAAGAAGTGAGATGAGAGGCAGTTGGGGGAGGTGGAGAAGAAGAAAGATGAGCAGATATGTGCCCAAGAGAACCTCTGACAGTTCCAGGTTTCCTCTATCCAACCCCGCTCCCCGCCCCCCACTCCCCATCCTGAGTCTAGACTACTACCAACAGACTGCAGAGACAGGACATGGCTTTTGTTTTCATTTGCATTTAATTGGTCCAAATGAAAACTGCAATTACTGAGCAATTACACATCCCCATATGCTTCAGGGATGCTGTCCCTGGCACATTTGCTATCCCCATTTGGAAAATTCACCCATAAAAGCACCAGATTCGCCTGCATTGTACGTGGAAATCTGCAATTCCATCCTTTGTGCAAGGGATAAAAATTCACCCTGAGGGTATCAATTTTAATAAGGCTTAATTAGATCAATTTGTAGTAAGCTGAGGTTTCCACTCTGCAATTTGACAAGCAGCTTGAGTTGGTTCACTACATTTTTATGCTCAGGAATTTTTGTATCTCAAACAAAAGGTCAAAAAGAACATAAAATTCTATCTGAAAGACTCCTAAAGGCATAATGAATTTCTGTTGTAATTTGTGTCTGTGTGTATCTGCATGTGTTGCTGTGTTATGTTTTTTAGGAGGTCCTTATTGATGACAAAAATATGGTCTTCAGTAGCTGAGTAGTCCATCTGTCAGGGAGACCCAGGAAGGCAGATAAAACTGGTCTCCTCTTGTGAAGACTTTGATAGTAACTCAGGTGCTCTTTCCTACAGAGTTGGGGAAGGATGTCAAATACCAACATAGAACACAAACACTAGCTAAAATTTGCTTGACATTGGCTGGAGAGATAAACCACCTTGCCAAGGGATGGTAAATAAAATTTATATTTTATCCTTGGATCAGAAAACTGATTAAACCATAGTGTCTTTAAGATATTCAACAAAGTCAATTTTACTGAGTTTCACTTTGATGGCATATCTCTAGAATTTCACCCAGGACCTTTAGAAGGAAAAATGTTCATGCAAAAAGAAGTTCATACAAAATTCATTCATATTTCTACGGGAAAATAGCTGAGGTCACTCTTCATGATAAGGGGGCTGTGGGTCAGGACACAAGAGGAGAGAAAACTGAATAATACTTTCTTTTTTCAATGAATTTTTGACATTAGAAATTTTAGATATATGGCTAAAAAATGGAAGAGGTTCCCTGGTGGCTCAGGTTGTAAGGAATATCCAAAATGAGTTTCAAAGGGCATGTGACAAACAGAGCCAGTCCTCTCTGCCAATCCACTAGGTACTGTCTACGTTACATGGGCATTGCTGGGGCAACAGAATGTCCATCGAACTTCAAAATATATTCCCTTCTCATATGATACAGTGTCTTAAGGGCTCACATTAGAACTAGACTACTGGTTAAAGATATTAAACTCAAGGTAAGAAAATGAAAATATTGTTCCTAAAACTGATAATTCATAAACCTCAGAGTGGCTCAACCATATTTTTGACAAAGTAATTCTTGAAGGACTAGGAACCAGGACAGCTACATTTTTTTTAAAGTGCCAGGAAATGACTGGAACATAAATGCTGTCATTAGGAAGGCCAGTTTGGTATGGGGATTGGGGAGATGGTAGAGAGAAGCATGTGATGATTCCATTTAGGGAGAGGAAGAAAGTGAGAAAAAGGAAAAAAACAGAAAAGCGAAGGAAGGAAGCACATATAGAAGGGGTGGCACAAATTAATAGCTGACATAACTGTTTGTTTTAATTCCTGGTGAAAAAACCTCAGGAAAATTCATTATGATCTGTTTCTCTAATAGAAGAATAGTAATTGGCCATGCATTCTGTAATCCAGTTGCTGGGGTCTTTGGCTATAGATGCTGACTCTGTGGTCTATGAGGGAAATCTTTCTTCTTTCTACAAGAAAAGGAACATGAGCAGAAAGAAGTAAAAATGATTATGTACTTATGCTTGGAGGAGCAGAAACAAATAAAATTGCATGCATAACTGATACAAAGATAATAAATGTTACTATGTGAGAAAAGTAATATACATATACATTATTTAGGCAAACATTTCCATACACTTGCTGTCACAAAATGGATAGCCCAAATGAAAAAGCCATATGAACAATAAATCATGGAACCAGTTTCAAGGAAAACAAGTTTTGCTTTGGAAAATTGCATTCAAAATATATGCACTTGAAATCAGCTAAACATGAACATTCTAACATTCAATAAATTAGCGTAGATAGATCTTAAATTCAACAAGATATAAAAGTACCAAAATTTTAAAAAGTTACTCATTTTTAAGATAAAATATTATGTATACACCATATTGTTCTGTGACATTTTCTCCTTAAAGTAAAACTGAAGGAAATAAATGGCAAATTCAGAGAGAATCAATACAGAAAAAGCCTTCCCTTCCTTGCTGCGCCCTCTCCTTTCCCACAACAAAAGGGTGAAGCTGATGGATCCACTCTGACCCGCAGGAACAGTTCAGACATAGCCAACATCTCCCAGCTCAAATGGATACTCCAGTTCCTCTGGGATGTTCCTCTGGTCATCTTCATTATCTCCTTTAACCAAAGCAAATCAACCTCTGTGGCCCAAGGCAATAGCAAAGCAGAGAAATTCATGGCAAGACAACCCTGCCATGAGTCAATGGGAGATCTCAAGAGGCAAACCCAGACTGGTTTAGGGTCTCAATTCACCTGCCAGGGTGGAACAGCCTAGCATATCAACCAACCATTGGAAGGATTCTCCCCCAGTGCATCCTGAAAAATCACAGATCAAGGTAGCTGTGTGGATCCATGATGGAAATGAGATTGCTCAAGCTGAGCTGATCTGACCATGAAAACAGATATGCTCCAAATATCATCCCATAAAACAGAGTGGAGAATGCTCTTTAGTGGGACCAAACAGTCTGTCCCTGTCCTCCTGGAGTTTTTTAGGGGTGGATATGAGTGGTAGATGCTGTGGAGAAAGCTGTCTTTTAATTCTCTTTCTTCACACTTCAGTTTCCTATCATGTCTAGTTAGCTCTGAGAAGAAGTGAAATGATGAAGCCAGTTTTCTAAGACAATCCTCCTGGTCTGACTGTCTTCATGAGGGCAACGGGAATTCATACAGAGCGGTGAATTTCCTTTGAATCACAGATCTGTGCAGGGCATCCAGCAGGGACACATCACATCACAGGCTCCCAGGGAAGCCTTCAGGGCGTGGGGAGGGCTCTCACCAGCCTTCTGCTGCCTCCTCTGCCCCTCCAGTCTTGTTTAAGCACAGACGGAGCTGTTCAGGATTTCATTCTTTAAATTACATGTAGGAACATGGTGACAATGACAAAATAACTAACATTATTGATACTCTCAGAGCCAAAGTGAAATTTTTTTTCATCACCACAAACATTTCCTAAAACCCAAAATTTCACTGCTGAAAGAACCCTCAGAGGAATTAAGGCCACAGCCACGTCAACAAAAGCGGTAGTGAAATAAATAACCAGAACTTGGACCAGTTCTGTTAAAGAACCCAGTGCCTAGAGGGTCTGAAAGATGCTTACTCACTGTACAGATAGGACGGTCTCATTAGAAGCCTCTCTTCACTCTTCCCTCTCTAGATTTTCAGAAGACACATCAAGGAAACTTGAACATACCAGGTATAGGAAGCAAAAGGAGCTTATAACAAGATGATAAAATATCCTCAAACCCTACTTGTGCTGCCTCCACTAGATATCAAGGGAAGTTTGATAAGACCTCTCAGGGTGTGTGAATTGTATTGCCATGACTCAAAACAGTTCTGTAAATCTGATACATCCCGTTGGGACTTAAGCCCTGTTGTTCTTTGCACCCCAGACTACTTGCTTGTCTTTCTCCTCATCCACAAGTCATTCGTGCCTTAAGCTCCCAGATTGCACTATCCCTGCTGATATACACACACACAGACATAGACACACACACACAGACACACACTAGACACAGACATACATACACACACAGACACCCACACACAGACACACACACACTTCTTTGCAGACATAGAGGGTATTCAGCCTAGTAAAGCTCATCACAGGACTCACTTTCTCTGGCAAGTTTCCCAGACACTTCCCCCAAAGAGAAAACCCCAAATTGGGCTTCCTGAGGCTCCCATGATCGGCTTTTGTGCCCCTCTGGTTTACTACCCGTCATTCATCTTGGACTCTTTCTTAATGGCAGTGCTCAGGATGTTTGTTGAACTGAACAGAACACAGCCTAGATTTTGATTTAAAATAGAAATATCTGTAAATCTTCTCTCTGGCTCATGTTCCTTATGTGGCAGCCTAGCACTGCCATTACCCATCACCTGCCTATTGGCCACCCAATCTTTACAAAATTCTCCCCTTGTTTCCTCCTGCCTCCTAGTTTGGGAGCTCATCATCTCTCACTTGGAGGCTCCTCTGTCCGTGGGATGCTCCAGGCAAGAATACTAGAGTGGGTTGCTATGCCCTCCTTCAGGGGATCTTCCTGACCTAGGGGTCTGCAAACCTGAATCTCCTGCTTCTAATGCATTTAAAGTAGATTCTTTACCCCGTGAGCCACCAGGGAAGCCTATTTACTTCAGTACCCAAAGGTTATTTTCTGAATACGCTATGACATGATACACTTGCAGAGGCTCTGCCATAAAGATAAAACTCCAGCTTCTTAGCATGACTATGGGGCCCTCGGCATGACTATGGGGCCCTCAGCATGACTATGGGGCCCTCAGCATGACTATGGGGCCCCACCCTTCGCCTCAGGCCCTACTGCATGTGGTTCAGCCACAGGTACAGACTCGCTGGCTGCCGCGCGGTCCTTTGCTTCCCCTCTGCCTGGAACACCCTTCCCTCTTCCTTAGCCAGTCACACTCTGAATTATCCTTTAATTCAGGTGCATCTCTACATGCAGATTCCTCACAATGTTTTCAAAGCTGGTTTGCTCAAAATTCATCTGAAAGGAAACACGGTAAAGACAGATCTCATTGGTCTAATTAAACCCACGTAGCAATATAGTTCTAAAGCCCCAAATCTCCCCTTAAAGGACTAAATGTCTGGGTTCTTAATTCATAATTCTTAAAACATAATCACCAACATTAGTTTCTTTTCCCTGATAATTCTTTCTTGGCCACTTGAACTTTGTCATTTCTCAAAATTAAAACCCTGAGTTCTTAAACCATTTGTACTTCAGGATTTAGAATAGGAGACAGTTTTTGCTTGCTCTTGAGAGTTATGTTTGCAGGAGGTAGCTAATTAAAATATCTTGGTGCCTGTCCCCTAAGGGATCTCTTTCTCCCACATCAGGAGTGTTCAGACTCACTTTCTTGAAACTTGTCAGATCCAAGTGAATTGAGCGACGAAGAACAGCAAAGTGAACAGAAACTCAGCAAGGAAAAACTCCACACATAGCTATTGCAACCATGAGACCATTTGATTTTATCTATGCAAGAAAACTGTATTGGTAAACTACTAGGTCATTTTTCTTAATTAGGGTAATATATTCATGGACATTTACAACATTATACTCTATTCCTTCTTGTGTGTCTGAAATACTTCATAATAAGAAAGAGCTTTCCAGTCAAAATGGTTTCTTCATGTTCAGCAAAAGGTAGGGAAGAGTCAGTCACTGGTCCTTCTCATTTTGAGGGGAGGTGCCCTTTCACAGGCTAGTGGTATGTTATTGAGTCTTAGCTTGTACCGCTCACTGCATGACAGGCAATAAATCTAGAGATGAATTGTTGGGGCAAGAAACAGCAACTTTATTCAGAAATCCTGCAGACCAAGAAGATAGTGGACTAATGTCCCAAAGAACCATCTAACCTGAGTTAGGAATCAGACTTCTTTTATATATAGCAAATGGAGGGGGTGTGACTAGTTGTTGCAAGCTTCTTGATGTCAGAATCCTTTTTTTTTTGCCGTTGTTAAATAGGTCAGGCCACAATGTTCCTATAAACCATCAATAAGACAAATGCTATTCTCTGTTCTGCAACTTTATCTCTCTATGAATGGAGACGAGTTATACATGTAAAAGTCGGAGCCTTGAGAATGGGGTATCCGTATATTTCAGTCTACAGGCAACACTCTTAACTTAATGCAAAAGCAATAGAATATGAAATGGATCCAATATGTAGTCAGATTTGTTCTTCTTATTGCACTCAGGTGTTCAGGAAACAGTGAGTTTAAAGGGGTGGCTTTTCCCTCGTGTCTTAGATGGTGAAGAATCCACCTGCAATGTGGGAGACCTTGGTTCAATCCCTGGCTTGGGAAGATCCCAAGAAAGGAATGGCTACCCACTCCAGTATTCTTGCCTAGAGAATTCCATGGAGAAAGAAGCATGGCAGGCTATAATCCATGGGATTGCAAAGAGTCAGACACAACTGAGGGACTTTCACTTTTCACCTGAAGAATTGATAATTCTCAATGTGTATGGATTAGTTGGCATCAGTAATAACCCTCTTCTTCAAGAATAAAAAAAATGTATAAAGATTAAACTAAACCTTCAATAAGGTATGTGACACAACCTTATAATTGAGCCCCCCAAATGGATGGAAGCAGTCCATGAAGAAGAGCCTTCATCATTTTAATCATGGACAGCCATGATTAAAAGTGTTGGGAAAGAGGCTATTTAGTCTTATTGGGTAGAAGTACTCAGTCCTTGAATGAATCATGAGCAGTGAATAAATAACCTACAATTTTCCCTTCTGCATCCCTCTTTCATAGAGAAAAACCCAGAGTGAACTGGAAATGAATTTAAATGTACTATAAATGAATGAATAAATGAATAAAAAAGAAGCCAACCAGAAGAGAGCAACTGATACGCCCTGCCCCTCCTTTGAGGACAATGGGAGAAGTAAATGAGATTATGAGTGTAAAACGGTTTGGAAAACATGTCTCAGACTTCCATTAATGTTATCTCACTAGTTGTGGAGTGAGTGTCTAGGCCTCCTGGCCCTCAAATCTGCCCATATGCTAACAAGCCTCTTTATGTTTCAGAGAAGCAAAAATATGGCTCAAGATCTTGAACAATGTGGACAAGATTACAAACCACACCTGGAGCCCAATTCTCTTACATCAAAGCCCCTTTTCCAAGTGCAGCCCTGAAACACTGGTTCCTTGGGTCCCGGATACTGAGGATGGTCACGACCCAAGTACAACGATGACAACCATGTTCCCTAATATCTCAGCCAGTCACTGTTAAACTGTGTAACTTATTCAGTTTACTCAAGCAGCTGGAGATGCCCCAGTAAAAAAATCCAAACTAATCCTTTAGCTGTCATGAATATATGAAACAGGAACACAAATATCTAAACACGTAATGGCAATATGCTGACTATCAAAACTTTGGAGGTTTGCTGTCAACTACTAATAATACTCTTTATAAAAACGTTATTGCATGGTATATAAAATATATCTAAATAAAGCTGCTAAAATGGAATACCAGACCACCTGACCTGCCTCTTGAGAAACGGTCAGGAAGCAACAGTTAGAACTGGACATGGAACAGCAGACTGGTTCCAAATAGGAAAAGGAGTTCGTCAAAGCTGTATATTGTCACCCTGCTTATTTAACTTATATGCAGAGTACATCATGAGAAACACTGGGTTGGAAGAAGCACAAGCTGCAATCAAGATTGCCGGGAGAAATATCAATAACTTCAGATTTGCAGATGACACCACCCTTATGGCAGAAAGTGAAAGGGAACTAAAAAGCCTTTTGATGAAAGTGAAAGAGGAGAGTGAAAACGTTGGCTTAAAGCTCAACATTCAGAAAACTAAGATCACGGCATCTGGTCCCATCACTTCATGGCAAATAGATGGGGAAGTGGAAGCGGTGTCAGACTTTATTTTTTGGGGGGCTCCAAAATCACTGCAGATGGTGACTGCAGCCATGAAATTAAGACACTTACTCCTTGGAAGGAAAGTTATGACCAACCTATATAGCATATTAAAAAGCAGAGACATTACTTTGCCAGCAAAGGTCCGTCTAGTCAAGGCTATGGTTTTTCCAGTGGTCATGTATGGATGTGAGAGTTGGACTATAAAGAAAGCTGAGGGCCGAAGAATTGATGCTTTTGAACTGTGGTGTTGGAGAAGACTCTTGAGAGTCCCTTGGACTGCAAGGAGATCCAGTCAGTCCATCCTAAAGGAGATCAGTCCTGGATGTTCATTGGAAGGACTGATGCTGAAACTGAAACTCCAATATTTTGGCCACCTGATGCGAAGAGCTGGCTCGCTGGAAAAGACCCTGATGCTGGGAGGGATTGGGGGCAGGAGGAGAAGGGGACGACAGAGGATGAGATGGCTGGATGGCATCACTGACTCGATGGACATGAGTTTGAGTAAACTCCGGGAGTTGGTGATGGACAGGGAGGCCTGGTGTGCTGCGATTCATGGGTTGCAGAGAGTCGGACACGGCTGAGCGACTAAACTGAACTGACTGAAAATGGATGAACTGATGTTGCCATTTATAAAGTATAACATACACATTCTGAAATAGAAAATGCATTGTTGTAAAACTTAAGCCCTTTATTTACTACAACACAGAACATTTTATTTTTAGACATCAGTGGGTTTTATTTTGTTACATTCTCACTTATTCAGCTGAAAACAAAAGTCAGGAAAATCAAATGGTGACTAGTAGTAACCTATCAGGAAATGAGAGCAAGCATGTAGACCATTCTTTGTTTGGATTGATGTTAAATCAACTGATCAGTAAAGCCTTTCTTTCTGTCTAATAATTAGGACAGATTCCCTGTTGCAAATAGTGTTGCACTAGGAGTCTTCTACAAATAAAGGCTTTCACTTTATACATGGAATAGTACAAAATATAGATAGCTTTCTTTGACTCAATTGGATTTGTTCATCCTAAACTGCTGTGAGATTCAGAGAAATGGATATTTTCTCATATGTTGTGCAACAGTTTCTTCAAATATCTGCTCATGCTCAGTTAAACTAACAAGACATCCAGACACTCCATCATCTCAGTGTGGGACACAGAGGTGGCCACATCCATCATACACACGTATATAATTAGGAGACTAGGGGAATATGCTAAGAGGGCAAGAAATCATTTGCTTCTTCGGTTATGCTTTAGTGACGAATATACATTTCTTGGTAACCAGCCAATCAGTTTTGGAAATAATATCAGACCATGACCCAATAAAATCTAACAGCCTATCCCTTGCTTACATGCACCATTAGAGCCTGTCACCAATCACTAGCCATCTCTCTCAGGCATAATTTGCTTTCTCTGGAAGCAGAAATACCCCAAAATAAATTTGCCCTTCTCCAGCAAAAACACACTCCCCATTCAACAGCAAATCCTGATCCAAAGAAAAAATTAATTCAGGCAGGCAATTTTGATCTCTTAGAAAAGTTTCCTTAAAAATGACAAATGTGTGTGATGGTAAAGCCATCCAATATGTCTGCATGCTGCCTTATTAAATTAAAAACACTTGATTTATTTATACAATGTCTTCAATGGCTTACAGATTAGGATCTTAGAAACAATACATGTCTTATAGCAAAAAATATACATATAATAATCCACCTATAGTTTATATAAATGATGAAATGCTTCTGAATATATCTATATATCTATATATGTACACATATATACTCTGTGTGTGTGTTTGCAGAGTCAGCACACAAATACTGCAGTCTTTCATTGGCTCTTCCACTTCAGTGTCAAGAACACTAGGTTCAAAGTCTGAAGGAATAGAACAAAGGTCACCGCTGAGGACAGAGGACTGGCTTGATGCACCTTCCTTTGTGAAGGACCAAATTTGCTGGGCAGTGACACCCAGCAACGCATGGCTTGTTGCAGGGGCCGATTTCATTCCAGTTGTCGCAGGTCTTGGCACATCCTGGGCCACAGGTATCATACACGGCCCCATGCTTACACTGGGTGGCTGCAAAAGAGAGGAGATGAAGGTGAGATGTGAGGAAACAGCCAGGTTAATTCACCCTCAGGCCCATGCCATTTCCGCAGGCTCATGTCACTCATGGCATAGGTCTCCCCACCGCACAGGTGCACATCTGCCACCTAACAGAAGAAGAACAAGCACCCAGCACTCCCAGACACTCTGGGAATCACCTGCACCTGGAAAAACAACATGATACATCCACCTTCTAAGCCAGTGAACTTCAAAATAAAAGAAAATGAGAAAGCTTTATTCCCAGATATGAAAGACTACACATTAGTAAAGCTACATGTAAATCTACAGTTATCTAGGTATTGAGAATGGTATGAAAAGTTAACTCCAAATAGTTCTTCCAGTTGTTGAGCTGCAATGAATAGGAATCATTGTTGCAACTACCTTGATATTCAGATATACAGAATTACACATACAGGAGATGCAGTTTTGATCCCTGTGTTGGGAAGATTCTCTGGAGTAGGAAATGGCAACTCATTCCAGTATGCTTGCCTGGGAAATCCCATGGACAGAGGAGCCTCGTGGGCTACAGTCCATGAGGTCACAAAGAGTCTGACATGACTTAGTGACTAAACACCACCAACAACAACTCATACAGGAAAAAAATCTGCCAAGGATATTGGAAATGTATGACATACTTTAATCTAGTTATCATGTGTTGAATTAATCAATTTGAAACTAGTTAGAGCAAGAGATGGGTAGAGCCCAACAGAGAAAAATTAGATGTGTGACTGGGGAGAGGGAAATAGCTGGCTGGCTGGTCAGAGAATATGAAAATGACGTAACCAAATCATAGCAATTTACTCTCTTTGTTCAGTTGGAGCTAAAATGATTTTGACAGTATTATGAGACTTATCAAAAATTCATGAATAGATTTGTCAGAAAAAAAATACTGCCAGCATTCTGGAAGTTTATGACATGCAGACTTTTCCATCTGAGTTACTTCCAATGACAATCAAAGGGGCCACCCCTCATTCTCAGGAGGAGGGATGTTGACACGTGTAGGAATTTAGAAGAACCTTCTTGAAGAACAGTAATAACCATCCAAACTCCATCTGTAGCTATCTTTGTCTTCAGTTCATGGCACACAGCTCCTAGAACACCTGGAAATCTCCAGAGTGTTTGTATGCCAATAAGGCTGGTGGTTGGGGTCCCCAGACAGCTTCAGAATGGGGACTGCTCACCAGAAAGACCAAAGCATGATTAAAGGCTTGGAACTTTCAGCACTTTTTGCTAGGGATGCGGACAGGGACTGGATGTTGAGCTTATCACTTTCAGTCAATGATTTAATCAACCATGCCTACCTAGGGACATTTCCATACAAATCCCTAAATTACTAATGACAGGGTTCAGAAAACTTTGGAATAGGAGGACACATTGAGGTGCTGGGATTATGGTGTTCCCGCTCTATTGTGACAGAAGCTCCTGTGTTTGGGGACCCTCCTGGAATGTACTCTCTGTGCCTCTTTATCTGGTTGTTCATTTGTATCCCTTATAATAAATGGCTCAGAGAGTTTATCAGAAAATCCCAGCTGCAATGCAGGAGACCCAGGTTCAGTCTCTGGGTTGGGAAGATCCCCTTGAATAGAAATTCACTCCAGTATTCTTGCCTGGAGAATCCCAAGAACAGAAGAGTCTGGCAAGCTATAATCCATGAAGTAGCAGAGAATAGGACACAACTGAGCAACTAACACTTTCAGTTTACTTTCAAGAGTAAGTAAGTATTTTCCAGAGTTTTGTGAGCCCTTCTAGAAAATAATTAAGCCCAAAGGGGAAGGAGGCTGTGAGAACAGCTTTCTGCCCCTACTCTGTAGCCAAGTGGAGCAGAGAGAGGGTAACCTAGGGACTCAGTAATGGGCAATCAGCATCTGAAATGAGGTGTCTTATGGGACTGAGCCCTTAAGCCTGTGGAGGCTGATGCTAACTCTGGGCTGTTAATCTCAAAACTCTACTCAATGTCCTGTGGTGACCTAAATTGGAAGAAAATCCAAGAAAGAGTGGACATAAGTATACATATAGCTGATTCAGGCTTCCCTGGTAGCTCAGCTGGTAAAGAATGTGATTGCAATGCAAGAGACCCTGGTTTGATTCCTGGGTCAGGAAGATCCCTTGGAGAAGGGATAGGCTACCCACTCCAGTATTCTTGGGCTTCTCTAGTGGCTCAGTCAGTAAAGAATCTGTCTGCATTGCGGGAGACCTGGGTTCAATCCCTAGGTTGTAAAGATCCCCTGGAGGAGGGCATGGCAACCCACTCCAGTATTCTTGCCGGGAGAATCCCCATGGACAGAGGAGCCTGGTGGGCTTCAGTCCATGGGGTTGCAAGGAGTCGGACATGACTGAACACCTGGGCACAGCACAGCACACAGCTAATTCACTTTGCTACGCGGTAGAAACTAACACAACATTGTAAAGCAACTGACTTCTCGCAGACACCTTCTCTCTCTTAGGCTTCTTTACCGCCTCTGTAACACTAAAGGTTCAAATCGCCTCCAAGACCTTTTCCCTGACATTCTTTTCTCTTCTCATTAATTCTCTTCTCCTACCTTCCCTTCTTCTCTCTTCCCTTCCCTCTTTCTCTCTCCATCAGTTATTACAATATTAGCTCTAATTTCCAGTCAAAACACTCTGAAAATGATTATCATTAGCTTGGATTCTCTCCCCAAACCAATCATTTTCCAAGTCTTAATTCAAACATTACCTCCTTCAAGTAGCTTCCTGGATCTCTCCAGGATACCCTTCCCTGCTCTGCATCCATCAGCACTTCTCACATTATAGTTACCTGCTTACTTGTTTTAATCCCCCAGTTACTGTGCATCTGTGGGCTTCCCTTGTGACTCAGCTGGTAAAGAATCCGCCTGCAATGCGGGAGACCTGGGTTCGATCCCTGGGTTGGGAAAATCCCCTGGAGAAGGGAAAGGCCACCCACTCTAGTATTCTGGCCTGGAGAATTCCATGGACTCTATAGTCCACGGGGTCGCAAGGAGTCGGACATGACTGAGCGATTTCATCTCACCTTGCATCTGTAGTTCCTATTTGGAGATGCTCACAAGAGTCTCCTAAGGGTCTTTTAAAAGATGTATATTCCTCAGTCCCTTCCCTAAAGATTTTTGCTCTGTGTCTACAGTGGAGCCTTACGCGGCTGTAAATTTTAAAGGTTCCGGGGGTCACTACAACAAGCACCCTTGATTGAACAGAATGAACCACCAAAGCTGGGGCTCCTGAGGGCAGAATCCTTGTCTTCCATGATGTAAAGTTCTGGCACAAGGCCAAGCACAGAGGAGCAGCTTAATAAATGCCTGTGCCTGTTGGATGATGATTTAATCTTAATGAAGCTCCATCCATCATCTTGATTCCCAATTTGGATTACATTTGGCTGGCCTTGAGTTCATTTTCCACTCTGCTGCTTCCAGAATGCCTCTTTCAACTCACTTTTCGCTCCAGATACTTTATTTCCCTCAGATCTCGCAAAGATCCCTCCTACTATGAAAACTCGGCAGAATTTCCTGTCTCTCTCACCCACTTTCTTTCCTTTCCCCTCCTTCTTCTAGAGGCATGCATTCCCCCCCATCTTTTCCTCTCTCTGGCCTCTCCAGTCTTTCTTCTAACTGCACCACGCACTTTCCTACTGCTTCTCTGTGACATCCTACCTTTGACTACTGAACACTGATATTTCCCTCACCTTTTGTAGGTAGAAAATGCAGAACTACTAGGCGAAAAGTGGATTATTTTCACCATTGATATTCAATTCAAATTAAATCAATAAACATTTACTGAGTATCTACTTTGGGGCAGGCATCCTCTTAGGCCAGGGAATCAGATGTGAATCAGATATCATCTCTGAGCTTTAGTATCAGGAGCCTGGACTTAAAACCAAATGGGTAATTTGAGTCAGTTCTAATGAGGTGGATAAACCTAGAACCTATTATACAGAGTGAAGTAAGTCAAAAAGAGAAAGATAAATATCATATTCTAACACATATATACAGAATCTAGAAAAATGGTACTGAAGAATTTATTTACAGGGCAGCAGTGGAGAAACAGACATAGAGAATAGACTTATGGACATGGGGAGAGGGGATGAGAGGGTGAGATGTATGGAAAGTGTAACATGGAAACTTATATATGTAAATACATATGTATATAAAATCCATATGTAAAATAGATAGCAAATGGGAATTTGCTCTATGACTCAGGAAACTCAAACAGGGGCTCTGTACCAACCAAGAGGGGTGGGATGGGGAGGGAGTTGGGAGGGATGTTCAAAAGGGAAGGGATATATTTATAACCATGGCTGATTCATGTTGAGGTTTGAAAAAAACAACAAAATTCTGTAAAGCAATTATCTGTCAATAAAAAAATTAATTAATTAAAAAAAAAACCAAATGGGTGAAGGAGACACAGAAATGGATTCTTAATTGAATGCAAGATGAACACATTAGACAGTAAGAATGAAGTACAGTGGAACAGTAAGAGAGACATCAACTCAACACTGAGGGCTGGTTAGGGGTTTAGGAGGACTTCAGAAAATGGATCCCACTTAGATCTTAGAAGATGACAAGACATGCCAGACAAACAACGGCAGAAGTTTTCCAGGTGGAAAGAGAACATGGTGCCAGGGGAGGGGGTGGGGGAACAGAGAGGGTGCAATCAGTGACAATAAGCAGCCGTGACCCAATCAGAAACTGGAGGATCTTTGATTTGTTGGAGGAGAAGCAAGGAATTTGAGAATAAGAGTGGGAGGAGACAAAGGCAGAGAGGTGGGCAGGGGCCGTAATCCCTGAGGGAGTCTTAGAAGGGCTTTAGGGAGATAATATGATTAAATTTGCCTTCAATTTGGCACAACTTTTATACAATCCTAGAAAGTGAATCCTGACTTGGATCTTGTTTTATCTTCCATGCATCCAATGTTTTTCAAACTTGTAAAAGGCAAACAATACTTACTGACAACATAAATGTGATCTGATTCATATATGTGCATTTGAAAAGGTTTCATTTTACTAAATACATGTTTTAAAAACTAGAAAATTACCAGAGTGGTTAGGGTTGTGCTTGTGCTGCCATTTCAGTCGTGTCTGACTCTTTGCAACCCTATGGACTCTAGCCCACCACACTCCTTAGTCCATGGGATTCTCCAGGCAAGAATACTGGAGTGGGTTGCCATGCCCTCCTCCAGGGGATCTTCCTGACCCAGGGATCGAACCCAGGTCTCCTGCATTACAGGCGGATTCTATACAGCTGAGCCACCGGGGAAGTCCGTGGCTAGGGTGAGCAGGTATATATTCTTAAGGGGGCACATAAACAGTTATTCTGTAAAGCACGCAAGGAGCATTACGTGTTATTTTACGTGGTGCCCCATGAAGGCATTATGTGTTGGCATTATCAATACAGTTAGTAAGCATAGATTTGTGCCCTTTGGGACTCAGCTGTCCCCACACCCCTCTTCTGTGCTGAAGGTTACAGTGCTGACCTTATCTCCTAATCCTTTATAGGAGATGTCTAGTCACCAAGGAGGATATCAGTGTGTATAAGAAGAGCAGAGGTGCTGCAGGAGAGGGGCTAGAATCACCTGGAGTCTGTAGAGTAAAGCGAGGAGGAGCTCCACAGAAGCCAGCAGATTATCTCATTTACTGCAGAAATACACACACCACTTTGAACACCCCAGAATCTTTCCTGCTTATAAAATGTATTCCTGAAAGTGCAGTGACAATTAGCAGAAAATCTGCTAAGGGTGGCAAAGTAAGATGCAAGAGCAAGACCATAGGAAAGTGATCGAGAGTCAAAAGGTACCAAGTAACAATGATTAGGAACAGGTGAATAGACATTGGAAAGGTCCACACAACATAACAGCAGACTATAAGATGGTTAGATAGCATCACTGACTCAATGGACATGAATCTGAGCAAACTATGAGAAAGAGTGGAAAACAGAGGAGCCTCATGTGCTATAGTCCACAGGGTCCCAAAGAGTCGGACAAAATGACCTAGTGACTGAATGACAACAACGAACATAACAAATATTTCAATAAATTAGTTGATGCTTATATAAATACACAAATAAATATATACTCATATGTAAATATATATATAAATTTTTAACTCATATTTTGCTTCTATTTTACAACTAATGTTTATTCTCACAATAGACTTTTTTTTTTTTTTTTACAGTGTACTTGCTTATTTGTGCTCTTATAATAATTAAGAACAGGGGCTATAATGCAAACTGACCTGGGTTTGAGTCCTAACTTTCTTACTTTCTAGCTCTGTGATTTTTAGCAAATTACTTAAATATTCTAAGCCTTAATGTCCTTTACTGTAGAATGTGGGTAATAGAATGTTACCATATAGATTAGAGTGGGGATTAAATAAGATAAAATGTAATATAAAGTGCCAGAATGGTCCTTGGGGCAAAGGAGGTGCTTAGAAAATAGTACATATTAATATAAATGGTCATTATTAAACTTTTATAGACCTTTACAATACCTCTCTGCATATCATATTGTGTTTAGTAATTCCTGTACTAAACTAGAGTTTCGGGGGAGGAGCCAAGATGGCGGAGGAGTAGGACGGGGAGACCACTTTCTCTCCTACAAATTCATCAAAAGAATAACTGAACGCAGAGCAAACTTCACAAAACTTCTCATCGCTAGCTGAGGTCATCAGGCACCCAGAAAAGCAGCCCATTGTCTTCGAAAGGAGGTAGGACAAAATATAAAAGATAAAAAGTGAGACAAAAGAGCTAAGGATGGAGATCCGTCCCGGGAAGGGAGTCTTAGGCGGCATTGCTTGGGGTAGGGTCCGGGCCTGAGTGCCCTGAGGACAATCGGAGGGAGCTTCTATGAGTTGCCAACTTGAACTGTGGGAGAGCAAAAGAGAGAGAGAAAATTAACCTGCCCGAAAACACTGCCGGCTGTTCTCAGAACAAAGGGACCGAGAAAGTCCAGAGAAGAGCTCGCAGGCTGCTGACCGGCCCAGCCCCGCCGGAGGCAGGAGGCAGGGGGGAGGGGAAGGTCGCGGCGAGACACAGGGCGCAGGCACTCGACCGGCGCGGGTGGGGACTGGGGCTGGGGACGCGGAGGGCAGAAGGCGCGCGCACCCGACTGGCGCCAGCTGAAACTGAGACTGGGTCCGCGGAAGGGAGTGGGCGGGCCACAGCTGGGGAGAGTGCGCCCACCAAGCCCCTGGCTGCCTGGACCGCTCTGACGGGGAAGGGACAGAGAGCAGGCGCAGCTTTTCCTTCCGCGCTTTTGTGGAACACCCGAGGGCTGGAACCTAGCGCAGCGCGGGGCGCGCTCCACATAGAGCAGCCAGGAGCCTGAGCAGCGCAGACGGAGAAAGCAGCGTCAGCCCCTCCCGGCAGCCCCAGTCCATCCCCGCAGCGCCAGCCCCTCCCCGCAGCGCCAGCCCCTCCCTGCAGCGCCAGCCCCTCCCCGCAGAGCGACGGAACTAGCTACCTGAATAAGAGTCCACCTCCGCCCGCCTGTGCCAGGGCGGAAATGAGGCTCTGAAGAGACCGGCAAACAGAAGCCAAATAAACAAAGGGAACCGCTTCAGAAGGGACTGGTGCAACAGATTAAAATTCCCGTAGAAAACACTGACTACACCGGAAGGGGCCTGTAGATATCGAGAAGTGTAAGCTGGAACGAGGAGCTATCTGAAACTGAGCTGAACCCACACTGACCGTAACAGCTCCAGAGAAATTCCTAGATATATTTTTACTTTTTTTTTTTTAAGTAAGAAAAAAAAATTTTTTTTTAATTTTTTTATTTTTTCTTTTTTATTTTTTCTCTTTTATTTTTCTTTAAAATTCCCTATTACTCCCCCATTACTCCTTAACTTTCATTTTCATAGATTTTTACGATTTTTTTAATTAGGGAAAAAAAATTTTTTTTCTTTCTTTTTTTTTCCTCTTTTTTTTTCTTTCCTTTTTCTCTTCTATTTTCTATTTTTCTTTTTCTCTTATTTCTTTTAAAGTCCTCTAGTACTCCTCTACTACTCCTTAATTTTCATTTTCAATACACTATAACCTTACAAAAAAAAAAAAAAAAGAAGAAGAGAAGCCCTATTTTTAAACCAAAATTCAGTTCCCATTTTTATTCAGGAGTGTGTTGATTATTCTCTCCCAATCTTGACTCTCTGTTTTCTACCTCAGAACACCTCTATTTCCTCCTTTCCCCTTCTCTTCCCAATCCAATTCTGTGAATCTTTGTAGGTGTCTGGGCTACGGAGAACACTCTGGGAACAGACAACTGCGTAGATCTGTCTCTCTCCTCTTGAGTCCCCCTTTTTCTCCTCCTGCTCATCTCTATCTCCCTCCTCCCTCTCCTCTTCTTCATGTAACTCTGTGAACCTCTCTGGGTGTCCCTAACGGGGGAGAATCTTTTCGCCATTAACCTAGAAGTTTTATTATCAGTGCTGTATAGTTGGAGAAGTCCTGAGACTACAGGAAGAATAAAACTGAAATCCAGAGGCAGGAGACTTAAGCCCAAAACCTGAGAACACCAGAAAACTCCTGACTACATGGAACTTTAAGTAATAAGTGACCGTCCAAAAGCCTCCATACCTACACTGATACCAACCACCACCCAAGAGCCAATAAGTTTTAGAGCAAGACATACCACACAAATTCTCCAGCAACGCAGGAACATAGCCCTGAACATCAACATACAGGCCGCCCAAGGTCACACCTAACACATAGACCCATCTCAAAACTCATTACTGGGCACTCCATTGCTCTCCAAAGAGAAGAAATCAAGTTCCACGCACCAGAACACTGACGCAAGCTTCCCTAACCAGGAAACCTTGACAAGCCAATCGTCTAACCCCACCCACTGGGTTAATCCTCCACAATAAAAAGGAACCACAGACCTCCAGAATACAGAAAGCCCACTCCAGACACAGCAATCTAAACAAGATGAAAAGGCAAAGAAATACCCAACAGGTAAAGGAACATGAAAAATGCCCACCAAGTCAAACAAAAGAGGAGGAGATAGGGAATCTACCTGAAAAAGAATTTAGAATAATGATAATAAAAATGATCCAAAATCTTGAAAACAAAATGGAGTTACAGATAAATAGCTTGGAGACAAAGATTGAAAAGATGCAAGAAATGTTTAATAAAGATCTAGAAGAAATAAAAAAGAGTCAATTAAAAATGAATAATGCAATGAATGAGATCAAAAACACTTTGGAGGGAACCAAGAGTAGAATAACGGAGGCAGAAGATAGGATAAGTGAGGTAGAAGATAAAATGGTGGAAATAAATGAAGCAGAGAGGAAAAAAGAAAAAAGGATCAAAAGAAATGAGGACAACCTCAGGGACCTCTGGGACAATGTGAAATGCCCCAACATTCGAATCATAGGAGTCCCAGAAGAAGAAGACAAAAAGAAAGGCCATGAGAAAATACTTGAGGAGATAATAGCTGAAAACTTCTCTAAAATTGGGAAGGAAATAGCCACCCAAGTCCAAGAAACCCAGAGAGTCCCAAACAGGATAAACCCAAGGCAAAACACCCCAAGACACATATTAATCAAATTAACAAAGATCAAACACAAAGAACAAATATTAAAAGCAGCAAGGGAGAAACAACAAATAACACACAAAGGGATTCCCATAAGGATAACAGCTGATCTATCAATAGAAACCCTCCAGGCCAGAAGGGAATGGCAGGACGTACTGAAAGTAATGAAAGAGAATAACCTACAACCTAGATTACTGTATCCAGCAAGGATCTCATTCAGATATGAAGGAGAATTCAAAAGCTTTACAGATAAGCAAATGCTGAGAGAATTCAGCACCACCAAACCAGCTCTTCAACAAATGCTAAAGGATCGTCTCTAGACAGGAAATGCAGAAAGGTTGTATAAACGTGAACCCAAAACAACAAAGTAAATGGCAACAGGACCACACCTATCAATAATTACCTTAAATGTAAATGGGTTGAATGCCCCAACCAAAAGACAAAGATTGGCTGAATGGATACAAAAACAAGACCCCTATATATGCTGTCTACAAGAGACCCACCTCAAAGCAAGAGACACATACAGACTAAAAGTGAAGGGCTGGAAAAAAATATTTCATGCAAACGGAGACCAAAAGAAAGCAGGAGTCGCAATACTCATATCAGATAAAATAGACTTTCAAATAAAGGATGTGAAAAGAGACAAAGAAGGACACTACATAATGATCAAAGGATCAATCCAAGAAGATATAACAATTATATATGCACCCAACATAGGAGCACCGCAATATGTACGGCAAACACTAACGAGTATGAAAGAGGAAATTAATAGTAACACAATAATAGTGGGAGACTTTAATACCCCACTCACAACTATGGATAGATCAACTAAACAGAAAATTAACAAGGAAACACAAACCTTAAATGACACAATGGACCAGCTAGACCTACTTGATATCTATAGGACATTTCACCCCAAAACAATCAACTTCACCTTTTTCTCAAGTGCACACGGAACCTTCTCCAGAATAGATCACATCCTGGGCCATAAATCTGGTCTTGGAAAATTCAAAAAAATTGAAATCATTCCAGTCATCTTTTCTGACCACAGTGCAGTAAGATTAGATCTCAATTACAGGAAAAAAATTGTTAAAAATTCAAACATATGGAGGCTAAATAACACGCTTCTGAATAACCAACAAATCATAGAAGAAATCAAAAAAGAAATCAAAATATGTATAGAAACGAATGAAAATGAAAACACAACAACCCAAAACCTATGGGACACTGTAAAAGCAGTGCTAAGGGGAAGGTTCATAGCATTATAGGCTTACATCAAGAAACAAGAAAAAAGCCAAATAAATAACCTAACTCTACACCTAAAGCAATTAGAGAAGGAAGAAATGAAGAACCCCAGGGTTAGCAGAAGGAAAGAAATCTTAAAAATCAGGGCAGAAATAAATGCAATAGAAACTAAAGAGACCATAGCAAAAATCAACAAAGCTAAAAGCTGGTTTTTTGAAAAAATAAACAAAATTGACAAACCATTAGCAAGACTCATTAAGAAACAAAGAGAGAAGAACCAAATTAACAAAATTAGAAATGAAAATGGAGAGATCACAACAGACAACACTGAAATACAAAGGATCATAAGAGACTACTACCAGTAGCTCTATGCCAATAAAATGGACAACTTGGATGAAATGGACAAATTCTTAGAAAAGTACAACTTTCCAAAACTGAACCAGGAAGAAATAGAAGATCTTAACAGACCCATCACAAGCAAGGAAATCGAAACTGTAATCAAAAATCTTCCAGCAAACAAAAGCCCAGGACCAGATGGCTTCACAGCTGAATTCTACCAAAAATTTAGAGAAGAGCTAACACCTATCTTACTCAAACTCTTCCAGAAAATTGCAGATGAAGGTAAGCTTCCAAACTCATTCTATGAGGCCACCATCACCCTAATTCCAAAACCAGGCAAAGATGCCACAAAAAAAGAAAACTACAGGCCAATATCACTGATGAACATAGATGCAAAAATCCTTAACAAAATTCTAGCAAACAGAATCCAACAACATATTAAAAAAATCATACACCATGACCAAGTGGGCTTTATCCCAGGAATGCAAGGATTCTTTAATATCTGCAAATCAATCAATGTAATACACCACATTAACAAATTGAAAGATAAAAACAATATGATTATCTCAATAGATGCAGAGAAAGCCTTTGACAAAATTCAACACTCATTTATGATTAAAACTCTCCAAAAAGCAGGAATAGAAGGAACATACCTCAACATAATAAAAGCTATATATGACAAACCCACAGCAAGCATCACCCTCAATGGTGAAAAATTGAAAGCATTTCCCCTGAAATCAGGAACAAGACAAGGGTGCCCACTCTCACCACTACTGTTCAACATAGTGTTGGAAGTTTTGGCCACAGCAATCAGAGCAGAAAAAGAAGTAAAAGGAATCCAGATAGGAAAAGAAGAAGTGAAACTCTCACTGTTTGCAGATGACATGATCCTCTACATAGAAAACCCTAAAGACTCTTCCAGAAAATTACTAGAGCTAATCAATGAATATAGTAAAGTTGCAGGATATAAAATTAACACATAGAAATCCCTTGCATTCCTATATACTAACAATGAAAAAACAGAAAGAGAACTTAAGGAAACAATACCATTCACCATTGCAACAAAAAGAATAAAATACTTAGGAGTATATCTACCTAAAGAAACACAAGACCTATACATAGAAAACTATAAAACACTGATGAAAGAAATCAAAGAGGACACAAACAGATGGAGAAATATACCGTGTTCATGGATTGGAAGGATCAATATTGTCAAAATGGCTATTCTACCCAAAGCAATCTATAGATTCAATGCAATCCCTATCAAGCTACCAACGGTATTTTTCACAGAACTCGACCAAAGAATTTCACAATTTGTATGGAAATACAAAAAACCTCGAATAGCCAAAGTAATCTTGAGAAAGAAGAATGGAACTGGAGGAATCAACCTGCCTGACTTCAGACTCTACTACAAAGCCACAGTCATCAAGACAGTATGGTACTGGCACAAAGACAGAAATATAGATCAATGGAACAGAATAGAAAGCCCAGAGATAAATCCACGAACCTATGGACACCTTATCTTTGACAAAGGAGGCAAGGATATACAATGGAAAAAAGACAACCTCTTTAACAAGTGGTGCTGGGAAAACTGGTCAACCACTTGTAAAAGAATGAAACTAGAACACTTTCTAACACCATACACAAAAATAAACTCAAAATGGATTAAAGATCTAAATGTAAGACCAGAAACTATAAAACTCCTAGAGGAGAACATAGGCAAAACACTCTCCGACATAAATCACAGCAAGATCCTCTATGACCCACCTCCCAGAATATTGGAAATAAAAGCAAAACTAAACAAATGGGACCTAATGAAACTTAAAAGCTTTTGCACTACAAAGGAAACTATAAGTAAGGTGAAAAGACAGCCCTCAGATTGGGAGAAAATAATAGCAAATGAAGAAACAGACAAAGGATTAATCTCAAAAATATACAAGCAACTCCTGCAGCTCAATTCCAGAAAAATAAATGACCCAATCAAAAAATGGGCCAAAGAACTAAACAGACATTTCTCCAAAGAAGACATACAAATGGCTAACAAACACATGAAAAGATGCTCAACATCACTCATTATTAGAGAAATGCAAATCAAACCCACAATGAGGTACCATTACACGCCAGTCAGGATGGCTGCTATCCAAAAGTCTACAAGCAATAAATGCTGGAGAGGGTGTGGAGAAAAGGGAACCCTCTTACACTGTTGGTGGGAATGCAAACTAGTACAGCCACTTTGGAAAACAGTGTGGAGATTTCTTTAAAAACTGGAAATAGAACTGCCATATGACCCAGCAATCCCACTTCTGGGCATACACACTGAGGAAACCAGATCTGAAAGAGACACATGCACCCCAATGTTCATCGCAGCACTGTTTATAATAGCCAGGACATGGAAGCAACCTAGATGCCCATCAGCAGATGAATGGATAAGGAAGCTGTGGTACATATACACCATGGAATATTACTCAGCCGTTAAAAAGAATTCATTTGAATCAGTCCTAATGGTATGGATGAAACTGGAGCCCCTTATACAGAGTGAAGTAAGCCAGAAAGATAAAGAACATTACAGCATACTAACACATATATATGGAATTTAGAAAGATGGTAATGATAACCCTATATGCAAAACAGAAAAAGAGACACAGAAATACAGAACAGACTTTTGAACTCTGTGGGAGAAGGTGAGGGTGGGATGTTTCAAAAGAACAGCATCTATACTATCTATGGTGAAACAGATCACCAGCCCAGGTGGGATGAATGAGACAAGTGCTCGGGCCTGGTGTACTGGGAAGACCCAGAGGACTCGGGTGGAGAGGGAGGTGGGAGGGGGGATCGGGATGGGGAATACGTGTAAATCTGTGGCTGATTCATATCAATGTATGACAAAACCCACTGAAATGTTGTGAAGTAATTAGCCTCCAACTAATAAAAAAAAATTAAAAAATAAACTAGAGTTTCATTAGTCCTTCTCACCACAGCTAATGGGTATACGCTTTGTGGTAATAGTCATTGTAATACTAAAATCCAGCCTAGCCTGAGAGATGTCACTTGTTCATTCAGTTTCTTGCTTGGCTGGCTTATCTGTTCAACTTCCAAGCTTTTTACTATGGAAAATTTCTCTTCTCTGTATTAAGTGGCCTTAAGTGCTGTCATAAGTCAGAAGATCTGAGAGCTAAAAACAAGTAGAGTATTCTTAGAGTCTTCAATATTCCAGATGAATCAGAAATGAATCTACTGAGAGATGCTGCACATCTCCATAAATACCAAATGTCAATCTGTGGAAGTTTAGTGTGTATGGGTGTATGTGTGTGTGTGTGTGTGTGTGTGTGTGTGTATAAAATGGTCCCCTGCAACCAAACATTGACAGAGTTATACTTCACTCAGACAGTTCCACTAATTTTAAGTGGTAAATGGAACCTTTCAGCAGTCGTATTCCCTTTCCATTAGAAAAGTAATTTTAGCTACTGAGATTCAGTCCCTGAAATCAGGACCCTGGGACAGGGGGAAAGTGTAGTCCTCAAATGCACTGGGTGCACTGAACTGGTGTTAAATATAGCTCAGCATTAGTAAGAGGGGGTTCATATATTCTGTATCTGATATGATCCCTGTCACAGCATCATAGCTAATAAAGTTAACAAAGTTCTGCTGAGCTCAACATTATACCAGGATGAATGTGGGCCTTTTCAAGGGAAAGTGTTAGTTGTGTCTGACTCTTTGCGACCCCAATGACTGTAGCCCACCAGGCTCCTCTGTTCATGGGATTTTCTGGGCAAAACTACTGGTGTGGGTAGCATTCCCTTCTCCGGCGTACCTTCCCGATCGAGGGATCGAACCTAGATCTCCTACATTGCAGTCAGATACTGTCTGAGTCACCAGGGAAAATTCAAGGGAAAGAGGACTCAAAGTAGAGAAAAGAAGACAGGCATATTCAAGATGTGCTGGAAGGACCCAGTCTTTCAAAACCCTACCCTTCCTATACCGCCCTGCACTGAGGAGGGAGGTAGGTCATTTGGTCCCAAGTTTCAGGAGCCTCAGCCACACCTTAATATGAGTTTGTATCGCCTCAGACCTCCTCTGGAAAGGCAGTATTGATAGCGAGGCACTCTTGCCATGGAAAGGGAACTCAGACATAGATTGGACTTGGGTTTTCAGAGGAGAGAGCAAATCCAAAAGGGAAGTCACAAAGAGATAAAAGGGTTTGAGTGCTTTCTAAGGACACAGATTAGTGACTGTGTCAAGGGGTGGCTTGAGGAAGCTTTAGTGATCCCTAAACCCTCATCATTCTACTCCCCCAAAGCCACACATTAAGCATACAAACTAACTTTGTGGTTTCAACTCTGACTGCAGGTCAGAATCACTGGAGAGGTTTCAAGTGATACACAAGACCAGTTAAAGCAGGATATCTGGGCTTGGGGCCCAGGCATAGTTTCCTGGTTTATTTCTTAAGTTCCCAGAGTGACTACAATGTTGAACAGATTGAGATCCAGCATTTAAGTGAACATAATGTCCATGCCCTGAAAACATAGACTCAAGGCAATTCTTCCAACCAGCTGACCACTCTTGCCCTCCACCAAAGTATATATTAAAGTTAGCAGTGCCATGAACTGCTTTCTTTTCCAATTTTGGAGTTAAGTTTTCTCAGATTCATGTAGAATGTTGCAAACCCCAGTCTCTCTGTTCTAGGCAAATCTGGTCCTTTAAAGAAAAACATTTGCCAACCCTTGTAGTAAATGATAGTCATCTCATCTTGCATCTAAGAGTAGCATTACTACTGACTATCTTGTAAGAGTTGAGCACTCTTCTAGATGTTTCACATACATATCACTAATGCTTATAACTCTGCAGAGTAGATACTACTGTACATTTCCAAAATATATCTAGAATCTCTCTTCTTCCTCCACACACTGCCTCCATCTTAATCCAAGCCACCATCATTTTGTCATTCTACCTACTGCAACAGCCTCTTGCCTTCAACCTTGTCCTATTCAGTATATTCTCTACACAGGGTGGTCTTTGAAAAGCAGAAGGAAGGCTGCTTAAAGGCCATCAGTGGCTTCCATCCTTCTTGGAATAAAAGCTAGACTCTTTCTCAAGACCTGCAAAGTCCTGCCTGATTCAGATCCAGCTTCAACCCCACTCTCATTTTGAGCCTTTCTTTCCCTTGCCTACTGTGCTCACACCGACCCACTTCTAGTTTGAGAGCTGCTATCTTATTCAAGTATGATTCTTCCACATAGAACTCTTGTCCTGACTCCCTTCAGTCCTGCAATGTGCAGCTGGACTATCACCTCCAAAGAGAAGTCTTCTGTCTTCACCATTTAAGCAGCCACCCACTCTGGCTCCATGTGTTTTCTCTTGCTCGGCTCTATTTGTTTCCTTCACCAGACTCACCACACTTAGCAAGTATTTACTTGCTAACTAGTAGAGTTACTAGTTTTGTCTGGTTCTCCCACTGGGCTGTTAGCACTTCAATGGCAGGGATCTCACCCCATCTCTCCTAGTCACCAAAGTACCCACAGTGCTTTGTTCAATGCCTGGCACTTAGCCATTTTGTAATAAATATTTCTTGGATGAACAAAGAAGCCCATTTTACAGATATCAAGTAAGCTAATTCACCTGCCTGAGATCAAAGCGCTATAATGACTATTACAGCAGTCTGTCCCTCAGAAGGAAAAGAACATTTTACTGGTGTTTATATAGCAGTTTCTCTCTCTCTCAAAAAAAAAAAAAATCACCAAGGAAGCAACAGTTAGAACTGGATATGGAACAACAGACTGGTTCCAAATAGGAAAAGGAGTACATCAAGGCTGTATATTGTCACCCTGCTTATTTAACTTATATGCAGAGTACATCATGAGAAATGCTGGGCTGCATGAAGCACAAGCTGGAATCAAGATTGCTGGGAGAAATATCGATAAATATCAATAACCTCAGATATGCAGATGACACCACCCTTATGGCAGAAAGTGAAAGAGGAGAGTGAAAAAGTTGGCTTAAAGCTCAACATTCAGAAAACTAAGGTCATGGCATCTGGTCCCATCACTTCATGGCAAATAGATGGAGAAACAGTGGAAACAGTGGCTGACTTTATTTTGGGGGGCTCCAAAATCACTGCAGGTGGTGATTGCAGCCATGAAATTAAAAGAGACTTACTCCTTGGAAGGAAAGTTAAGATCAACCTAGACAGCCTATTAAAAAGCAGAGACATTACTTTGTCAACAAAGGTCCATCTAGTCAAGGCTATGGTTTTTCCAGTAGTCATGTATGGATATGAGAGTTGGACTATAAAGAAAGCTGAGCGCTGAAGAATTGATGCTTTTGAACTGTGGTGTTAGAGAAGACTCTTGAGAGTCCTTTGGACTGCAAGGAGATCCAACCAGTCCATCCTAAAGGAATTCAGCCCTAGGTGTTCATTGGAAGGATTGATGCTGAAATTGAAATTCCAATATTTTGGCCACTTGATGTGAAGAGCTGACTCGTTTGAAAAGACCCTGATGCTGGGAAAGACTGAGGGCAGGAGGAGAAGGGGATGACAGAGGATGAGATGGTTGGATGGCAACACCGACTCAATGGACATGAGTTTGGGTAGGCTCTAGGAGTTGGTGATGGACAGGGAGGTCTGGCATGCTGCAGTTCATGGGGTCGCAAAGAATCGGACACCACTGAGCGACTGAACTGAACTGAACTGAACCTTCCTGAAGACCTTAAATGACTGTAACTGTCCTGGATCTCCTTTGTTCCATATGTAACCTAAACCATAGCAATGACTATCCCTGTGCTAAGCACATCAAGGTGGTAGCTTGAGGTTAAGAGGATTTTGCACCAGTGGAAATCCTTAAACTGTGCAAATGTGCTCATCTCAAAGCACTTGTCTTAACTGTTTTCTATCCTGCCCAGTGAGAAGTTTCTGTTTTATCAGGTTGAAATCCAGCTGGGCCACTGATAATGCTAAGGGGGGATGTGACCATTCACCTATCATCAAATTCTCTTCTATTGCTATCTTGGAGAAAGAAATGGCTACCCACTCCAGTATTCTTGCCTGGAGAATTCCATGGACAGAGGAGCCTCGTGGACGACAGCCCATGGGGTTGCAAAGAGTCAGACATGACTTAGCGACTGAGCACGTTACTAGCTTGGGCACTGGAGTTGAGTTTCTGATGGTTGGATCTGCCAAAAATTTCTCACCTGCACAGTTTTGCTGTGGCTCCCAGTGGACGCTGATGCCCTCTCTCTGGCAGGCCCGGGTATATGCCAGGAATGATTCGCAGTAACAGTTTTTATGAACTGGACATTCACACATGTCTGTCACGCAGGACCTAAGGGACCAACAGAAAGAAGTGAACATTCAAAAATATCAAATTACAAAGTATCCTAAATACAACTTGAAGAAAAGCGGTGGGTGAGTGAATGTCAAACCTTGTCTAGACATTAAAGACTGCTATTTTAAATTGGAAACCTAAAAATGATATTTAAAATACTGCATGAAACCTTACTGGATACCTCTGAATAATATGACATCAGTTTCCCTTTCTTCTAGAGCAGGACGGGTCAATAGGACTTTCTTAATGATGGAAATAGTCTATAGTCTCCACTGTCCAAAGTTATAGCCACTCATCATATCTGGTCAATTAGCACTTGAAATGTATCCAGTGTGAATGAAAAACCAAATTTTTTATTTGATTGAATTTTAATTAACTTCAATGTAAACAGTTACAAATGTCTATTTGTTACCACGCTGGGAACACAGCTCTTAGAATACACCGCTATTCAAGGAGCTGCTGTTTTGTGAGTAGCTCTGACATATGAGTAATAAGCTCTATTACAATATAACTGAAATAGAGACCAATTTGATGAGAACATCAAATCCCTTGGCTTTCTGAAGACATTCAATTAGGATTCACTTTTCCAGTATCTTAGAATCTTAGTCTTTTGAGGAACACTGAACCTCATGCTTTAGAACGTGGGGTGACAAATTCCAAATAAAGCAAAACTTTCAGGCCACTAATTAGACTGAAAGATATAGGAGATTGAGCCACGGTCCTTGTTTTGGTTTTTGCTCAGTCTCTCATTTGTGTCTCTTTGCAACCCCATGGACTGCAGCTCGCCAGTTTCCTCTGTCCATGGAATTTTATAGGCAAGAATACTGGAGTGGGTTGCCATTTCCTATTCTAGGCAATCTTCCCAACCCAGGGATTAAACCCACATCTCTTGCATCTAGGTAGGTCAGTTCTTTACCACTAGTGCCACCTGGGAAGTGCCTAAGGGGCTTAAGTTTAAATATGGAAATGACTGGCCAAGACATAAAGAGAACTGAAGTGTGTTTCAAACACAAACTAACATATTTTCAAACACATTGACGTTGGAGACATAATAACCTCACATTGGACTATGATATTACAGTTTACAAAGGCCTTTCTCATTCTGTCTGTTACAAGTGCTAAATAGGACATAGCACAGTCCCTGTTTTATTAATTAAAAAAAAAAAAAAAAAGTCATTCTACAACTAGGTCCAAAGTCACATTAGTAAGTGACGAAAAAGTAAACTAAGTTACATCTCCTGAGACTAGTGCTCTTTTCCCAGAAAGTTTTGTTGTTGCTGTTTTAGTTGCTAAGTTGTTTCTGACTCCTTTGCAACCCCATGAACTGTCTCCTCTGTCCATAGGATTTCCCAGGCAAGAATACTGGAGTGGGTTGCCATTTCCTTCTCCAGGGGATCTTCCCAACCCAGGGCAATGAACCCAAGGGGTGTACTGGATTGGCAGACAGTCTTTACCACTGAGTCACCACGGAAGCCCTGCAGCAAGTTTACTGCCTAACAATTTTGACTCAACATTTTATACAAGACACCCAAGATTGATAAAATTAGACTACGCTTATTTTGTTTCTTCATACTCTGTTCAGTGAAACCACTTCTTTCCAAAATCTAATTCAAGGCTGGAAGCAAAAAAAATAATATTCAAGATTATAAATAGCACTGATGATCTTGAAAAGTGATCAGGACATGGTCATACAGTGTTCCTACACAAGCATTCCCTCTTGGTGTGAGATGTGTACACACCTGATTATAGAGAGTGACCAGCTTGCTCTGGGTAGAACTGCCTGCTCTGAACAAGAATTAAATGGCAGAAACCATATTAAAAGATCAATAGACTCACCATGTACCTTCAAAGTTATTACATTTCAACACTCAAGGCCACAGCCTTGGGAAATAGGAACTAAGCTGGAACAAAAGAGAAACAGGTCTGAAACCTCAAGAGTGCTTTCATTTCATCCAAAGAGAGATTGTTTGATGCCTGACATTTAAGACACAATAATCGGGACAGAAAAACTGCTCTCTCTGCTCTCTGTAATAATCAAAGCTGTAATTCTTAATACCTTCCCCGCTTGTATTACAGAAAACTTGTGAAATCATGTTCAACCCTTTCTGATATTAGACACACATGTTGTGCCTTTAAAGTAACATGGAGCCTCCGGGTTTCCAAGAAAAGACAAATAAAGCCTGTCCTTACAACAGCCACTAAATGTCTGAGAGGGAACCCTCTTCAACATTATTTCCTTAGTTGTTTCAATTTTCATTTCAGACTAACCCACGCCCATCACATCTACGCTCAGACTTCACAGCACCATTTTTGGCCACTCTGGTCCTACCCTCCAAGTCCACTTCTGCTTCACATGTTTCTCACCCTCTTTCCTGGCCCGGGGGTATGGGTACCCTTACTGTTGTACTCAACTCCCACTGACAAGACATGAAGGGGATGGGACCTCATGAACCTGGTAAAATGATGGTACTTATATGGGGAAAATCTCAACCAAAGGAAATGCATCCCCTGATTTGAAAGAATGTCTAATGTAATTCTATAAAACTGTTTGGACAGTCAGCAAACAAAATTTAATTCGTTTGTGTGAAAGGATTGCTGGCTAGTGTTTTCCTTCTTTTCTCTTTATTTCTACCGGTTGTTGTATGAAGCTATTTATACAATTTAAAATAAATTATGAACAGCTCAATCCAATTCACTGAGACTGCTGAGAGAAATGTTCAAAGCACATATTTAATAATTGCTATGTACACATAATCTACCCTACCCACAGACTGCTCTGGACTCTCAGACACAATCAATAATACATCTACCCTTTAAAACTAAGGAAGATTTGAGTTTCTTCTATTACTTGGCAGTCATGAGAAATAACATTTGAGGGAAAAACATTTGTCAAAGTCAGTCCTTGACTTGAAATATGTCACATATTTTTAAAGGCTTGCAAGATGTGTCTTGTCACAGAAGTTAAAACTATAAGATGTCTTTTTTCACTTGTCAAGTTGACTTTTACACAAAATTGTGCCCAGAGTTTGTAAGAGAATGAAGACATAGACAGTCCATACTCTGCTGGCAAAAGTGTAGAAGTGTAGCTCTTATATTGAGCACTTTGCTCTACTCAGCCTTTACATGAATTATCACATTTACTTCACACAGAACCAGATATGAGGCAGGTGGTACTACCAGCCCACTTCACAGATAGGGAAACTGAAGCCTGGAGATGTTAACAATTTCCCCAAGGTCACATGGCTGATGACAGATTCAGAACTGCAGAACCAGGACTGTAACAAAGGCCTTTCTAATCTCAACTCTCAAGTTCTTAATAACATTAGAAGATCTTTCTAGAGAGTAACTTGGCAATACTTACAAATAGCCCTAAGAAACATTTTTATCCTGATAGGGAAATTTCACATCTAAGGAAATAGTAACTCATGTGGTTTATATACAGGGGTGTCATCACAATGCTATTAAAATGGAAAAAAAAGAAATAACCTAAATTGCTTTCAATAAGGGCCTAGTTACATACATTTTAGGAGACTTCTACAATGAAATATTCTACAGACATTACAATGGTGTTTATGATGTACGTTTTAAAACTCAAGGAACCATTCAGGAAGGATTAATGGAAAAAGAACAAAACTGTTCCAGTCTTGTATAGTCACACGTGTGCTTATGTGCTAAGTCACTTAGTCGTGTCCAACCCTTTGTGACCCTATGCACTATATCCCGCCAGGCTCCTCTGTCCTCGGGATTCTCCAGGCAAGAATACTAGAGTGATCACACGCAGAAAACGGTATACCCAAATGTTTATAACAGTCAACCCTGAGTGGTGGCGCTTTCTCTTATTTTCCTGCAGATTTGCTACAATGAACACGTATCACTTTTCTAAAAAGATAAAATCACAGTGTATTTTTTAAACAACAAAAGGAATGTCACAGGACACATTAATATTTAAATCCAAATTTAGGAACTAGAGTGAGTGAGAAAATAAAGAATGGGAGAAAAGTAAAGCTTCCATTTGTAGATTTTAGCTATAAAATATTTCTCCAGCTACGATCTTTCTAATCTGTATATCAGCGGCCTCCTGGCATAGGCTGTGATTTGATTCACTTTGTGTTGTCCTCAGATTTCCACCTCGTTGATCTAATGATGCCGTGAGCTTGACATCCAGGTGGATGGAATGGATAACGGAATAATTATGCATGCTTCTGCTGATAACAAAGGAATTTATTTAGAGGAAAATAAAAGCATCTTCATAGACCCGTCAAATTTCAGGGAGGGGCAAAACTATTGTTATTCAAGTATTCAATTCATGTTATCACGCTTAATACTTCAGCATGAGTGGAATCTAATTTATGACACAGTGGAGCTGAATTTTTATATGTTAATAGAAGATCATGGACCTTGCCTTAGTCAGTATTCACCAATACTCTGCATTTATATTCATTTCACGGAATCAGTAGCAGAATGTTATCACTTTCAGTAGTTACTGAGATTTACGGCTTTGGTTTCTCTGCTTTCATGGCATTATTCTGTCAGTAATGTTCTGTCTGATGCTGAGTTCTTGGTCAGGAAACACCGTCGCCCATTGCTCCAACGGGAAACCACAGGATCCACTTCAAATGAGCTTTTCCAGGAAATCCCTGCAGGTAAAGAGCATCGACCCGGCCCGAGCAATCCCTTTAAAGCATACTTTCTGTCATGGGAGCTTTTAATTAATGTACCTAGAAATGCTTTTCTAATTTATCCTCCCTGCCCTTGGCATCTTTCCTGACAGCAGAGAGGTGCAGGCAGGACTCTCGTTCCATGGAGTTTGCACAGGTGCAGAGGTATGGGAAAGGATGCCAAGGGCTATCACAGGGTCCCAAAGAGCTGGCGCCGTGCTGTTCTATGTCACATACCAACTGCCTCCCTTGTCTATCCATTTTATGTGCATGTGCCGTGTGCCATGTGTCAATAAGACCCTTTGAACACCTTTCCTCATAGCACCCAGCAGAGTACACGTGTCAGCACTTACCTGTGGTCCCTTCCCTCCCTGAAATAGGACTTATCACAACTTACCTACAGGGGAGCCTCCTCATCTTTTTTTCTCCTGTCAAGTTACAACCACTGCCTCCTGCAAAGCTCTAAGATGGTAGCTACTATCCACATGAAGCCATTTAAATGGAAATTTAAGTTAACTATGATTAAATAAATCTAAAATTCAGTTCCTCAGTCACACTAGCCATACCTCAAGTGTTCAGTGGCCATCTGTGATTCGTGACCACCATGTTGGATGTTTCCACCAATTCCATCACTGCAGAAAATTGTACTGGTACTGGACGATGTTACCAAGAATGCAGCTCTGTCTGTATTTGAAAACCACTCCTGTCCTCTCCAGAGGGATTTATTGGTGGAGTGAGATTAAGGCCTCATCTACAGAGAAAGTTCAAATTTCTTAGCCTCAATGTCAAGGTCCCTAGCCATCTACACATCCTTCTTTCTTTCCCATTCATTCTTTCATCCAGTTATATGGGCTGTCTCATTAACCTTCAGGCTTCCTTCTGCCTTGTTTTTGCCTTGAATGTGCCTTCTTGTCTTCTCCACTGGAAAATCAGATGCCTATCCTTTAAGACAGTTCAAATTCCTCTGCGGTGCTCCCTGACTGGCTCAGGAAAAGTTATAACCTGCCTATCAGGTCCTGTGCCTTCCACATCTTTATTCTTGTGCAGACCCTCTGAATCCTTATGGTCTCTTTCCCTGTTTCAGCAGCAGGACTATATCTCGCTCATCCAGCCAAGCACTGTGCCTTGGACACACAGCTCATTAAACATTCAGTGAATCATCCCAAGAGTAGGTGAGAATGGCCTGAGAACCTTCACATGACTTCCACGGGGTTGGACAGTTGGACACTGATATCTGAGGGGCATGAATTCCATCCTTGCCCCTAACATGCTGGCAGTGGTGTGGGAGCTGCTACCCATGGCTATCTTGGAACAAAGCTGCTTCTATAAGAACCTTTCCACCGTCATTTTCATTTTGAACTTCTGGTACCCCTCTCCTGTATCCCACAGGATTGTTTTCATTTAGTGAATGGTGGAAAAAAAGATTTTGATGAGAGAATTCATGACACATTTTCGGAAAAGCACATATTCAGCCTTGTAGGAACAACCTATAGCTCTTCGTGTTATTAAAAAGGCAAGCCTCCAGTACTGCTAAAATCAAAACATCAAACACCTCTCCGCTTCCTAGCAACAGCACACCAAGTGATTTTTCCTCTGCTTTTTCTGGCAGGAGGGCCACGCCTGCCAGAGAGAAGCAAGTGCTCATGACTTTGCTACCCAAACACAGTTCTGAAAGACAGATATATGAACCACTGGGAACTCTCCACCCGGCTTCTAGGGGAACAGATAGGCAAACCAAGAGCCAGCCCTATCTAGGAGCCAGAGTCAGAGCTGGTGGGCTTTCCCCCCACCACCATGAAGGGTCTTTGGCTGGGCTGTTTGTTCAATCTGGAGGTCGGTTGTCCTGGGAGCAACAATAGAACAAGACTGGAAGACAACTAGAAAACCACACTGGGGCCCTTACTCCATGTATTTGGAGAGTTCACAGAAGCAAGTGAAAGTATCTCAGGCTTATTAGAGCCTGGGAATCTATGAAAAAGGGAAATGGGAAAGACTACGAGAGACAGAGTCCTGACTGGATGGAGTGTATTCAACTACCAAGAGACTACTTAAAATTTCATGAATACTTTAACCCTTGAAATTCTGTGTTGACATTCCTAACCTGAGTTACATGGAAGTAACCAGAGGGAGCAGCCACAATCTGAAGGCATAGCCACATCACATTATACCTAAGAAAACAATTCCAAACCCAACTCAGCAGTGACTGCTTCAGTTCTCCTCAATACCATATGGGCACTCTTATATGCTTTCACAAAAGAACAGTACTCTGACCATGGTTCAAAGATTTAATCATGTGAAATGTAAAGTAGCTTTATGGAGTTGTTAATAAGCGTGTGGGGCAAGTCTGCAAAGCCAGCCTACTGCTCCCTCCAGACTCTTCCTGGGCCAGCCACAGTTGGCACCACCATGGCTTGACTATGAGTGAGAATATCTGAAAGTTTAAATATTGGTTCCAGGTGGCCTGGGGTTGCCAGTTTAGAATAGCAATGTCAGGCATTTCTGGATGATCTTGTGCATTTCATGAAATCTATCCGAGGAGATGGTGCAGGAGAATCTGGGAGACCAGCTGTGTCTCTGGTTGTGAATCTTGAATTTATCTGCAGTCCAGCTTCACCACCAACACACACACACATACACACACAACACACACACACACCCAAAACACACACACACATACACACGTTAGACCTTGAGCCCACTCCTTAGTATGAAGAATGAACTCATTGAGCCTTGCTTGTTCCAGGCACAAGGGAGGCACAGACATGAACAGAGATGGACCCCAGCCAGAGGGAAAATTGCACAGATACTGAAAACCAAACTCAAAATGATGAGAGGGCTTCAATGGCAGACAGCTGGAGCAATGGGATGAAAGAAAAATGAGTGTTAGTCGCTCAATCATGTCCGACTCTTTGCGACCCCATGGACTGTAGCCCACCAGGCTCCTCTATCCACATGGATTCTCCAGCAAGAATACTGGAGTGAGTTGCCATGCCCTCCTCCAGGGGATCTTCCCAAACCAGGGATCCAACCCAGGTCTCCTGCATTGCAGAGAGATTCTTTACCGTCTGAGCCACCGGGGAAGCCCTTGGATACTGAACAATGTGCTAAGTCGCTTCAGTCGGGTCCGACTCCTTGTGACCCCATGGACTACAGGCCCCCAGGCTCCTCTGTCCAGGCAGAAGTACTGGAGCAGGTTGCCATTCCCTTCTCCAGAGGATCTTCCCTATCCAGGGATCAAACTGTGTCTCTTATGTCTCCTGCATTGGCAGACAAGTTCTTTACCACCAGTGCCACCTGGGAAGTGCCAGAACAATGAGATCCTGAGGACTAATTCCACGGGGCAGGCAAGGGTGTCCAGAGGCTTCACAGAGTAGGAGAGACAAGGAACTGGGTCTTGAAGGATCTGTGTAATTGTGTTTGTTTTGAGAATGAGGAAAAGGAAGTTTCAGGCACAGGCAGGGACCCCAGTACAAGCCAAGAGTGAAAACGACCAGATTTAAGATTTGATAATCATGTGATCCAAACTCCAATATTAAAAACGAAAACAAAAATGATCCCTGATGTGCAGTCATGGAGCCTGCACCTGAAGACTTCACTTCCTCACACAACAGCCTGGCAGGTCTATCCTTAAGGCATTTCTTTCTTTGAGGGATTCAGAGACTCATAATCTGCAGCCTTAAGTCTTTGGTGTGACGCTTGGAGCCACACAGACTCTTTGAGTGCGCTGGAGCCCTCCCTGACTCTTCTGCGATCTTCCCAAGCTCCGCCCTCCCAGTCCCGCATGTTTTTCTCGTCCTGCCTTCTGTGTCCTTCCCTCTGTAACTGCTCTCTTCCTGCTTTGACAAGAATAAAAATCCAAATACTAAAATAACACAGAAATAACCTACCAAACCAATTTGATAATTATTCACAAGGAACCCCTTTGATTGCCTGAACTCTGTTCCTGTCGTGCATACTCTGCCTACGTATGTGTATTTCCGATTTAAAACCTAGGGATGCTACATTTGCAACTATTTTAGATTCTCCAGATACTGAACAATATTGATTGCTTTAGCCCTGGTAACACTTTCCAGGACCTACATAGCAGAAGCCAGCCTTACACAGGCATCCCAGAAATAAGCATCGACCCTGGGCACGCTTCAGAAGCCAGAGATGGTTTTAGTGGAATAAGAGGCATCTGTGGACACAGAGATCTCCTCGAAAGAGTAGCAATGCTTATGATTTTCCTTAGATGCCAATTTCCCTCACTCTTGCTTTGAACAGAGACCAAACAATAATCATGCATGTTCTGGAAACTAAAATATTTTCTCCCTTGATAAGGCCATATATCAGATCATATGTGGAAACTATGATTCTTAGGGGTGGGGAAGGTGTGTGTACCATTCTATTTGCCCCACATCCAGGCGCTATGACTTTAAAGGGGCCAAAGACTCTATACCCACTAACAAGGTTGGAAATAACTCCTCTTAGGAAAGACAAGTTACCTTTACTTGAGTATGAAACACTGGCTCCACAGAGGGAAAAGCTAATGAACAGACGTATGCTGCGTACGTCTCTTCAAGGGATACTCTTCAAGGGATAACATTTCAGTTTGGGCAAAGATGCCTCACATCTAGGAGAAGGCAACCCACTTCAGTACTCTCGCCTGGAAAATCCCATGGACAGAGGAGCCTGGTAGGCTGCAGTCCATGGGTCGCGAAGAGTTGGATACGACTGGGCGACTTCACTTTCACTTTTCACTTTCACGTTTTGGAGAAGGAAATGGCAACCCACTCCAGTATTCTTGCCTGGAGAATCCCAGGGACGGCGGAGCCTGGTGGGCTGCCGTCTATAGGGTCGCACAGAGTCGGACACGACTGAAGCGCCTTAGCAGCAGCAGCCTCACATCCAGCTGGGGAGAGAAGAAGCCTGGTCGCTACCCCCCTCTAGTGGCCAGGAGTTAGAATGTCAAGTAACCTTAATTGTTTCAGCATTTAGCTTCTTACTCTTTCAGTTTAGGGGGCGGGGCTGGCTGATAAGAGGACATAAAAATGGCTGCTTGTCAGAAAATCAATCACTTTTCTCTTAAACACGTTCAATCCATCACTGTCATGCTCACTGTGAAACAAGAAGACTGGTTGCGTGGTGCTCAGTTGTGTCCTACTATTTGAGACCCCATGGACTGTAGCCTGCCAGACTCCTCTGTCCATGGGATTCTCCTGGGAAGAATACTGGATTAGGTTGCCATTTCCTCATCTAGGGGATCTTCCAGACCCACGGATCGAACCCAGGTCTCTGGTATCTCTTGCATTGCAAGAGAATGCTTTACGGCTGAGCCACCTGGAAAGCCAGGCTGGTTGGTGGACTAAAATCCCTGAATAATCATGAATGCCTGCATGGGGTGCCTCCCTAGGAGGGAGAGGATATAGACTGGGGCACTCTGCTGGAGGGTGGGTGAGGTGGAACATCAGTGATAGGTCTTAAAGCTTTTCCATTTTCTGTAACATCTCATTTTCCCTGTGTACTGCATCCAGCTTCATATACTTTTTTAAAACAAATTGTATGATAATTTAATAGGGTTCTTTTTTTGTTTTTTAAGGTTTTTTTTTTTTTTTAATTTTGTATTGGGGTATATCCTATTAACATATCAAGTACAAAAGAATACTAGACCAGGTAAGCAGGGGAGAAACCTTCTCTACTGCGTCTGAGACAGTAACACAATCAGAGGCCGAAGATACCATGTGATGCCAATATTTATCCATGTTCTTACCTCTTCATTGGTAAAAAAAGAAAAAAAAAAAAAGCTGTGTCCCTACAGTACCAGTATTCCATGACTATGTCTAAATATGGACTAAAGCTAGGTCATATTCCTACTTGGAAAAGCTCCTCCAGGAAATAAGAAAGTGAAGGTTCTTTACTCAGAAAATCCCAGTATCTCTTCTTTGGGGTGACTAGTCTCATCATATTTTTCACCCAATATTGACAGATGTACACCATGTTTAAAACTGTTCCATTCAACTTGACCAACACTCATTGAGTGTCTGTGTATAAGGTAACACTGCTTTAAACTTGGGACATTCACAGTGTGTTGGGGAGGGCAGGGGAAGACAGGCAAGTCAACACAATGAAGGAGGCTGAATCTGGGACTCCTGTAAGCGCAGGATGGCTCCAGAGAGAAAGCCTCCTTAAATGGTACTTATGGGGTGGGGGTGGGGGGGTGGAGTGCTCCCACAAGTGACTGAGGGTGCTCACATAAAGCAGTTATTAGGGAATCGGGGAGGAAGCAAGACCAGGTAAGGAGCACTGTAGAGTCACCACCGTGGTGAAAACCCCAATTTTATCATTTAGGGTGCTTCCCCTTTCTATGCCAGGTTTCCTTGTATAATCTCTCAAAGGATTCTCATGAAAAATAATGGAGAAAACAGACTCCCATTGCCACAACCACCATCCCTAATGAGGAGAGGGAAATTGAAACACATTTGGAAATGAGGGTGAGAGGTAGCCAAGGCGGAATCCCCCATGGTCATCTTCTTGGCCCATTGTGAGGATTCTGATTCTCAGAGTGAGGAGGGTGTGGGAAATGGTGTGTCGTTCTCTCTCATTCTAGGGTGGTCTCCCCTCTCCTCTGTGCTCGGGGTCTTCTAGCCCCTGCAGCTCCAGGACGGGTCTGCCTGCCCAAGAGGGCAGCTATCCAGTGAGCTTCTCACAAGGATGGTGAGAAAAATCCATGAAAGTGAAGGAGGCATCTAGCATCTGGAGGCCACACCCCAGCCACACGCAGCAGCCACCACCAGCCCAGCTGCTTCAAAGGGGCCGATTCGTTCAGAGGCTTTTTCACATTAGGCCGTGGACGGCTGCCAAGCCCCACAAACCCTCCACTACGTGTGCTAATAAAAGGGCGCAGTGGTGGCTGCCCCCAGAGGAGGTTGCGTGGTCGTGAACTTTTTCAGATGCTGGGTGCCTTTCATCAAGTGTCCGCCGCCTCGCCGCCACCATCAACCACCATTCACACCCAATCACTGCTCAAAGAAGGGCTGTTTGCACTCCATCCTCGGAGCAGCTTGGCTGCCCAAGGAAAACACAGTCCACTGGACCTAAAAGGAAAAGTGTCCTTCTGAGGGACCCAGTTCACCCATCAGAAATGGGCCCCATGAGATGCACGCAGCCACTCTCAAACCACAGAAAAGAGGTTCAGGGATCAGATATTCCCCAAAGGCAAATCATAAACTCCCTGGGCCCACTGCTTCCTCACCTGCTTCCCCCTCTCTCTCAGAATGACAGCACCCTTGTATAAGCCCCAGAGAGTTGGAATGTGAGGCATGTTTCCTAGAAGCAATTAAGGAGACTATTACCTGAAAGGCCCCGCAAGGCTCACAGCCCCAAGAGTGAAAGACACTGGGCTGAGTCAATATTTCCTGAGTACCTGCTATATGCCAGGTACATCGCAAATATGAGCACATCTAATTCTGACTGCAAAAACTTTAACAGAAGAGAGAACTAAGACCCAAAGAGGTCAAATAGGCTTTTGTTTGTTTGTTTGCTTGTTAACATCAGACTGTTTGGTAAGTGGCAATGCTGGGTCCATGCTCTCTGCCTTATATCACACTGCCTAATATAGGGCATGCTGTTGCTTCCATGAAATGTTCTTTCCCCTATCCTTCTCCTGGTTAAAACCTACTCCTCCTTCAATATGCAAGCCAAAAGCTTTCTCAGGGCAGGCTTCTGAGATCCCCAAGCTAGTTATTGTGCTGTACTCAGTCATGTCTGACTGTGATCCCGTGGACTGTAGCCCGCCAGGCTTCTCTGTCCATGGGATTTCCCAGGCAAGAATACTGGAGCAGGTTGCCATTTCCTTCTCCAGGGGATCTTCGACCCAGGGATCGAACCCACGTCTCCTGCATCTCCTGCAATGGCAAGCAGATTCTTCACTACTGCACTCCCTGGGAAGGCCCTCCCCAAGCTGGATGAGGTTGCTGGTAAACTTTCCCATGGTGTTCTAAGATGGCCCTTGTCACAGCCTGCAGTCACGCCTTTGTGGGATTGATGCCTCACTCCATCCACCCCATTACATTTCCGGGTGGGCAGGTTTTGCTCATCACCTTTTGCCAGCCTTGGTGCAGGGCCTGGTTGTGAGTAGATGCTCAAAATCTATTTTTCTGAATGAATCGTTTATAAATGTTTTATAGTTGAAGTCCAGACAAAGTGATTGCTAAGACGACAATGAGAAGCAGATGGTTAAACAGCCTGAGAAAGTTTCAAAGAGGAATGAGCATCCCATAGATTTCAGTATTACCCACGGCCAAGGGGAAGAGGATCTGAAACTGGCCGCTGGATGAGGCAACTAGGAGATGAGTGATGACCTTAGGAGAAATAGTTTCATGGGAGTGATGAGGACAGAAATCATCCTGGCATGTATTGAAGGTAAAAAAATATGTGAGGCATTGAGTGAGGATCGTTCTTTTGGTCAGTTGGCAGTGAAGGGAAGAAAAGAAATGGGGCAATAGTTTGAAGGGAAGTGAAGTATAGCGTGTGTGTGTGTGTGTGTGTGTGTGTGTGTGTGTGTGTGTGTGTGTGTGTGTGTGTGTGTGTGTGTGTGTGTGTGTGTGTGTGTGTGTGTGTGTGTGTGTGTGTGTGTGTGTGTGTGTGTGTGTGTGTGTGTGTGTGTTAGGATCAGGGAGATCTGAAATTGCTTTACACCAGGGAAAAAGATGTCCAAGAGATGCTGAAGTGAAAGCAATGGAAGGGTTAGATAATTGGGAGAGTAATGTCATGGAGGAAATAGGTGAGAATGGGGTCAAGAATGCAGAATTACTGTCCGTTTCTTCACTTATAGTTTCAAGTAAATTTCTGAAAAAAAAAAAAAAAAATCCCGGGAAAAACCCATAAAAGTTCCTATGCTTATACAAGGTACAGTGGGGGAGGGGGTAAAAACCAAGTTTACCCTATAGGTCAGCAGGTGAATGAAGACCAATGATGCAGTGCAAATATCTAGCAAAGAAAGTGGGTAGGATTTTATGACATTTGCAAATGGTGTTTCCAGGTGAAGAAGGAGTCCAGACAAGGGGCAGGAATACTGCCTTCTGGAAAATTCTGCTGTCTCTCAGGCCAAGCCCTTGGGGACCCACGGCAAATGAACTGAAATAAAACTAAGCCAAATTTTTAATCAGGCAGAAGTTTAGAGCTGGTGAAATTGCCTTTCAGCTCCTATGGAGAAAGAGGCAATATGGCAGGTTTTCTAGACTTTAATTTTACATTTTATAATCTGAAATTAGTGATGAAACGTCTTCCCCCAAATTGGAGGACCTAAAATTTAGAATTGTTTCTTTTTATGACAGGGGTGGTGAGAGGGGACTTTTCTAGATGCTGTCTCCCTAAATATTTTAATGCTCCCAACTATACAGTAAAAATCTTCACAGCAGTCATTGTGGGAACACATCTTGGTTAAGACACTGGGAGCTCAAAAATTCTACCAATAAGCTGGATGACTAACTAACAGTCACAGAATCAAGAGTTTTAAAAGACGTAGTGAACATCTACTCCCTGCAGAAATTCCTTTTATAACATCCCTGACAGATGGTCTTACATCTGCATCCTGTCTGTGATAAGAGCTCAGTAGCTTTTTAGGAATCTCATTCCCGGGATAAACAATTAAGGCTTCTTTTTCTCAGGAAGTTTTCTTATATATTAAGTGAAAATGTGTTCCATAACTTCCACCCACTTGTTCAGAGTCTACCTTCTGGTGAACTATGGTACTAAATTCTATCCCAGCACTCATATATCTTCTTCAAATATATGATGAAAAATAAAACTGTTCCACTTAAAAACTAACCCTGGGGGGACTTCCAGAAATATTCCTATTGTACCATTTTTCAGTTCCTACGCTTTCATTTCCTTTTATATCAACTCAAGAATGTCCAGCCTGAGTATAAATTTTCTTTCCCTTTTGTTTATTTTTCCAACAAATCTCTACTGAACAGGGCATTGTACTCAACCCCAAGTTAGGGGCAAAGATGAAAAAGATGGGGTTTCCTACTCCAAATGACACAATGTGCTAAAATAAATAATTTTAACAAATTATAATGAATGAAGGAAAATGATGAGTGTGATAAAAAGCTGTTTAGTATTAGGAAGGGGGTTCAGCTCTGCAAGAGAGGTTATTTTGGTATGGAAGACAAGGAGTGAGAAGGAATTATAAAAGAGTTCAAGGAAGAGTCATCCCTTGAGTTATATCTTAAAATTAAGAGTAAGTCTGGGCTTCCCTGGTGGCTCAGTGGTAAAGAATCTGGTGCCCATGCAGGAAACATGGGTTCAATATCTGGGTCAGGAGGATCCCACGTGCCTCAGAGCAACTAAGCTGATGTGCCACAACTACTAAGCCTGTGCTCTGGAGGCCAGAAACCACAACTACTGAAGCCCACAACGCCCTAGAGCCCTTGCTCTGCAATAAGAGAAGCCTCCGCAATGAGAAGCCTTCACACTGTACCTAGAGTCGCCTTGGCTCACCACAGCTAGAGAAAGCCTGTGTGCAGCAATGAAGACCAGGCACAGCCAAAAAGAAATAAATAATTTTTTTAAAAAAAGAGTGAGCTTGACCCAGACAAAGCTGAAGAAAGAGCTTTTCAGAAAGGTCATATTTTAGAAATAATATTGATACTTTTGTTTGAAATGCCACATGTGCCATTTGGGGATCCCTGAGCATCGAGAAGAGGAACAGATATTGTAGGACATCAGCTGGAAAGGTAGGCTTGCCTTGTGTGCCAAGCTATGAAGTATGAGCCTAATTTGAAAATCAGAGGACTCATTGATTAATTTGAGCAGAAAATGATAGAATACAAAGCACACTTCCAGAAAGTGAGCTGATAGCAGTGTGTTAGATGGGCTAAGGAAGTGGAGATGGGGGATTAAATGAGGGGTTAAGTGGCTATAGAAGATGACTCAGCCAGGGATCGCTAGAAAAAAACAGGCACAACCAGGGACCGATCTGGGGGAGCACCAGAAGAAATTGAGGGGTGATGTAAAGTATATGCGATACGAGGAGTGTAATCTGCAGAGTCTGTAAAAGGATCTCCTGTTGGGGAAAAAAGAGAAAAGAAAGGATCAAAAAATGCCTCTGGAGATTTGAACCTGGGTTTAAAGTCTATCAACAAATACGAGGAATGCGGGAAGAGGAGATGACGGTAGAAAAGAAGGAGAGACAGTAGGTTTATATTTACACAATCTGAGTTTCTGGAGGAACATTCAGGCAGTGATGTGGTGGTAAATGTTTAGCAATTGGCTCTTGGGAGCAGGGGTGCAGAGGAGACAAGAGCATCTCTGATTTGTAGCCTATGCCAATTTCTCTGGTGTAAGTTCTCCCACTGCAGCTGCTTTCAGGCTACCAACATGACATCACTGATGACTAAACATGAAGTTGGGAAGAGATTCTAACATTTGGCTCTAGAGAACCACTACAAGCCAGCTCCAGCACACCACTGCACCCGGTAAAAATGTTTAACAGATGTTTGCAAGGGAAGTCAGGAGTTGAGCCAAGAGTGTTCCTTATTGTCCAGTAAACAAAATGTGATTCTTTACAAGACAAAGTTAACACCATGACTACAGACAGGCTTGAGCATCCCCACTGATGTGTTCGAATGTCAGCCAAAAGCCACAAATAAGTTCTCTCATTCTCTGTTACCAGCATTCATGTAAACACCATAAAAATGAGTGCTGACAGCAACCAATGAGTTTATGCTAGTTTTATTCTTCATAATGTCCTAGGAAGATTCCTCCTTTAAGATTTACTATTGTTTTGCCTACCATGAAATGGTAACTAAGTGTTTTGCTAAATCAATTTAAAGGTTGCTTTGTTTCCCTGCCACCTTCGCAAGTACCTCTGGGCTAGTCTGACTCATGTTTCACAATGACTGGTAATAATGCTGCTCAGTCAAACATAGAGTGCAATTTGGCTTAAAAAAAAACTATAAGCTCCTCTTTTTCTCTTTCCAGCTATATAAAAATCTAGCAACATGACATTACTATTGGGGCAGTCAATGATGCTATGAGGTTATTGTATGGAAGATGAAATTTAAAAGGTAAAAATAAGTGAATAGCCCACATGAAGGTAATAGTTGAAAGTCACACTCTGGGGAAGAATATAGGAGGAAACAGGACAAAAATGCATGGCCAAAAAGGATTTTACTGTGACTCAACAGTGAAAAGTTATAATTTCTCACTTATAACTTCACAGTGACAGCACAGATACTATCATATGCCTTCTTCTGGACACAGCAGCCCGTTAAGTATTTTTGTACAACCACTTCTTATAATAATACTTACAGGGACATAAACTCTTCATTCCCCACATAGCAGCCCAGTGTTCTTTTAAAAGTATAAAATGAATCATAGCACTCCTCTAAACCAAGTTTCCAAAGATGTCTCATTACATTAAAAATACAATCTACCTATCACATGCCCTTGATAGCTAAGCCTGATTTTAAACATGGTAAAACTGAATAAAATAATGTTTATTTGATACAATGAATAGCATCTATTTCAACTTAAGGAGCCAGAATTATTCTTAATAATAAAATATAAGAAGCACGTCAATAAATTTTTTTTAAAAAAGAATGCCTTCCATTACTACCATTAACAGTATTCTTAAAGTTATATCATCTAAAATTACACAAGCTGTCAAACAATAGACATAGATTTTAGAAAGGAAAGGGCAAAATTATACTTAGTTGCAAATGATATGACTGCCTGTAACTAGGAAGCTTCAAAATAAAAAGTTGTAAAAACAGTTTTACTAAATGCCAGTAATTCTTAGGAAATATGCTGTACATAAAAATTCAATTCACAACAACAACAAGTCAAGGTCACAGAAGATTTTAAAAAAGCAGAATCTATATGAAGCAAACAACAACATGTGCATACTTGGTGAAGAGTGATTTCCTAAGATAATATAGTTGACTTTATTTTTATACTTAAAAATTGTGCATTCTGTAAGTATTTATAATGTGGTAAGAATCCAAATAATTAATTTAAAGAAAATAATTTTTAAAATCTCTTTGACTGCACGGTGGAAACTGGAGTGAAGAAGCAGAATTTGTGTCAATAGTGGGGGACAAATGCACTTAGAGGAAGCGAGCGAGAAAGTAGAAGCACAAAGCTGATGACAGTCTGCACCAAAGCAGTGATGGTTCCTATTGCAACCAAGTGGACTTTAGATATATTTCAGAGCACACATCAACATGATTCAGAAAATAATTGACTATTTGAGCATGAGAATTACAGGAGAGAGAAAAATTGACAGCTTATATATTCCACAAATACTTGCTGAGTACCTTTTATGTGCTAGGCACTAAATTAGTCCCTGGGAACCATGCATAATTAAGTGAGAAGACACATTAGTTCTGCAACCTGCTAGGAAAGAGAATAGATTTTTAAAAAATAAAGTTTCAACCCACAGGTAACCTATAGGTATTTCTTTAAATACAAACAAAAAAAAAATCAAATGTAGACCTTAATTAGCTAGGAAGTATGAAGAAATTATGCTTTCAAATTAAAGAACAGCCAGAGGAAATCTGCCAACTATTTAATTAATGGAGAAGAATGTAGAAACTGCAGGAAAAGGTAGACTTAAAACTAACCTGTGAATTTGGCTCAAATGCAGAAACCAGAACCATAATTCAGGAGACTACAAAGTGAAATATCAAAGTGAAAGAGAATCTAAGCCTCTTGACCATAGGACCTCAACCCTGATTACACCTTAGAATCACCGTGGAGCTTTAAACAACCCCAATGCTGGGGCCACAACTGGCAGAGATTCTGATTTTATTGGTCCAGATGTGACCAGAGTGTCCGCAAACTCCCAGGTGATTCTCTGGTACAACTCTGATGGGGAACCCCAGATGCTGATTCTCATCTCTAGTATATCTTGATTCATGTTCTAGATTCTGATTTCAATGAGACACAGCTAAGGAGGCACTATACTTAGCATTCACAGATTGTACTAGCCCCTAATTCTCCATAGGAATCATCATAATCAATAAACTCACTTTTTTATAATAGAGAAACTAAGGAAAGGTTTTTAGAATCTTCTCCAAGCCTAAAAGCTTTTCCAACCTTAAAAGTGCTGAAAGCACACTATGGTCTGATCATTTTCTTCTACCTCTGTTGTATAAATAAAATTATGTGGTCAAAATATAAGCCTGCTCCTCCTAAACATGCATTGAAATAATTTTACTTAATTTTAGAAATGCTAGTCTGCATTGAGCTCTTATAATTGTATCGGTCTCTGCAATATTCTATAAAGAAAGAATTCAGATGCCAAAGAATGCAATATAAGGATAAAAACAGACTGGAAAGAGTTTCTATAAACTCTAAGATAGACGTTCTATTTGCTCACTAATCTTTGCACATCAATCAGTTAATTGCTGAGGCAAGTGTTATTTAAGATCTCGGATGAGAATCATCCCTGTGTACATATCATAATTTAGAAAAATGAACAATACTGGTTATTATTAGAAACATTTCAAAGAAGGTACTGTCATCTTCTCCCTCAAAGTCCTTTACTTACAAGTGTCCTTCAACTAAAGGTCACTGCAAAACCAGAATTCTTGAAGGAAGGAATGAAGGAGTTAAGGGCAAATGACAAAGCTGCAAGAGGTTTCTTGTTAACAAGGCTTTATTTCGAACAAAAGTGACCTCTATTTCTCCTGGCTTTGCCCTACAGGCCTGGCATTGTATGCAGGCAGATTCACTAAGGGGCTAAAGGATCAGCTGTGCTCTGTTCCATGGTCTTTCTACTCGGACTAGCAGCCTTGACCTCACTTGAGGCTTCATCTGACATCTGAGTTTTTCTTTTTTTTTTTAAGAAATGTAGACTCTCAGTCCTGGGATTCCCAGGTGGCTCAGTGGTAAAGAATCCACCTGCCGAAGCAAGAGACACAGGAGATACAGTTTCAATCCCTGGGTCAGGAAAATCCCCTGAAGGAGAAAATGGCAACACACTCCAGTACACCGGCCTGGAAAATCCCATGAAGAGAGAAGCCTGGCAGGCTACAGCCCATGGGCTTGCAAAAGAGTCCAACACGACTGAGCACACAGACGGAATCTGAATCTGAACACACACAGAGAGAATCTCAGTCCTACTCCCACCTATTGAACAGTATTCTATACTTGTAACAAGATCTCGGGGGATTTGAATGTGCATTTAAGTTTGAGAGGTGCTGGTCTAGAAGAGAGCTACAGAAAGTAAGAGCAGCTTCAGCACACAGGAGCTAGGGAGAAATGGGGAAATTGGGCTCCAGCCCAGACCTACTCGGCCAGAATCTTGAAGGTGGGGCCTGGGGTGCAGGAATCATCATTTCACCTGGACAGTCATTTACCTGGAGCTCTCCAGGTAGTTCTTAGGCAGAGCCAGGTTTGAGAAGCAGTAGTCTACAGCCCTATCGCGCTCCTACCTTCAGAGCACTGCATTCAAAGAGCAGTACAACATAAGGCTGAGCCCGAAGGAAATCCTCCAGAGTACAGGGGGGAAAAAAACAGAACTTCTGTTTATATTTATGATTATCCTACTTTGTTTTAATTTATATTTTTATAATTTATAATGTACATGCTGTGCTAATATTGAAATACATAGTAATTATATATGATACACATGCATATGTATACTATAATATATATATGTATATAAACTACACATATATGTAATATCTGTATAATATATAAATATACATGTGAAATATAAATATAGGAGTGAGTGTTTAAAGACATTCAGAGACTGGTTATTGGTCCTACTGACCCACTCACTGGTGTAGTGAAATTAGCTTTGAGAGATGTCACAAGTTTATCTGTTTTTAATAATAGTTTAAATATACAAATTTGCAATTTGCTTATTGATAAATCAGAATTCAATTCAAAGTTATTACCATAATAATATGACTCTGTCACTTACATTCTATCATGTCCATTTATTGACCATTTAGGCATCTATCCATCATTCTCCAAACACTTACATGGTATTTATTAACTACTATATTCCTAGAGCTAGGAATAAAACAAAGACCCAGACAAATACAATCCCACCTTTTAGCCCTAATGACACTCTCAAACTGGGTCAACAATCAAGCAAACTCATCATCACAGTTGGGACTAAGGCTGTGATTACAGACATAGAGCTGGGAGAAGTGAGCAGGAGTAAATTTGGTCTGGAAATTGAAGTGGGATTCTCTGAAAAACTGATAACTTGGGCTAATACCAAAGATAAGCAGGAGCTAAATGGAAGAGAAAGAGGAGAGGTTGTAGCTTAAGAAGGGGATGGTGTATCACCCATCCTCTATGCCCCAGTCAGAGGTTATCTTTATCATCTGAGGATGAACCCTGAGTTCTCACTGGGTTCGATCCCTAGTCAGGAAATTAAGATCCCACATGTCATGGGGCAACTGAGATTTGACACAGTCAAATAGAGAAATTTTTAAAAAAAGAAAAGATTGGGTCTTGATCCATTTTTCCATCCCCACTAAAGATATTTGAGTGTATTAAAAACATATGCTTCACAATGATAGAAATCTAATGTGTGTACCTCTAAAATACCCCTACTATCAAGGCTGTTGGTCAATTTTATTTTGTTCCTATTTTCATGGTGATTTAGTTGTATGGAAAATACAGTTGCATTCCTCAAAGACTTTGCATGTCCATCAAAGAGTTTACTAAGTGCTCCATCTATTCCTCCCTCTGTCAACAAACACGCATTGAACACCTACTATATGTGAGGCCAGGACACTGAGCAAGGCAGGTGGAGCCGCAGCACTCAAAGAGCTAAGTATTGGGCAGGGAACAGTCAAGTAATCAGGCACTTACCACGTTAAGGGTTTCCTGATGGCTCAGACAGTAAAGAATCTGCCTACAACATGGGAGAGGTGGGTTCGATTCCTGGGTTGGGATGATGATCCCCTGGAAAAGGGAATGACTACCAGTATTCTTGCCTGGAGAATTCCATGCACAGAGAAGCCTGGCAGGCTACAGTCCATGGGATCACAAAGAGTCAGACACGATGGAGCAACTAACACTTTCACTAGCGCGTTAAAAGCAATGGGAACAGTTACAAGGAATGTTGTAGGATGACCCTTCTCTGAGTCCCAGTCCTGACAGAGGGAGCACTGAGAAGGAGGACTATATTTAGTCTGAGAACTCAGAGATGGAGTTTCTGAGGCTGGCTGTTAGTGGAGAAGGGTTTTTCTTTTCTTTCAAAATGCTAATAATCAGGGCTTCTTTAGCTCCTCCTAGTTCTGCTAGTTCCTAGTTATGGGAAGGCTTATAGACAAACAAAAGTAAATTGTCATCTTTTTCAAGTGCAGAAGAGTCCTTACCCTGTATTTCTCTGGTTCCTCCACAATACCCTAGAACTGACACTGCATTGCATATATCACAGATGCTCAATACATGTCATTGTTACTTGATTGACAACTAAAAGGAAAAGAAAGCATTTCTCCTGAAGTCCTGGGTGATGCTCACTGAAAGGCAAGCAAGCTTAACTCAGAGTTCAGTCAGTAATGAGGGGAGATTTGTATGTCATTCTTATACTAAAGTTTCTCCTAATAAAAACGGACTCTATAACTCTTTCTTGTTTAATATTCATGACCAAAATTCTCAGGGGTCAAGAAAGAGGTACGTAAGAATGCAAACAAAGAATAAACTTCAAGAGTGGAAGACTAAAAACCAAGTCACTCTTTAAATATAAACAAACTTTGGAAAAATGGAAGGAATTCAGTTTGAAATTATAAACATTAAGAACTTTTGTACGATAAAAAATAAAGAAACCAAAATATTGAATCTAAAATACCACGTACTAGCTGTATCCCTGGGCAAGTATCTCAAACTTTTGTTCATAATGAAATATTTCAAACAGAAAAAAACAGAGTAACATAGCAAGTAGCTATGTAACCAGCACTCAGAATTAACAAATGTTCACATTTTGCTATATTTATCTAGGCTTTTAAAAGAAACAAAACATTAGAGGTACAGTAGAAGTTCCTCTCAATCCCCTCTAGCCCTAATTCCATGCCCCAAAGGCAAATGACTATTCTTTATAATAAGTTCAAATTTTTACTACATATAATTATATCTATGAATAATATGTGGTATTCTTTTATATTTTTAAATTTCACAATAAGGGTATCACAGTGTGCATATCCTTATTTTTCATATGCATGTATAAGTATTTTTGCTATCTTTCTGAGAATTTAAATAATTCAATTATATTGTATGTTATATCAATCTTTGGCACATGTTAAGACTTCCTGCAGCCTAATAAATGATCGAGTTTTGACAACATTCCATGAATTTCTTAATAAATGTATACTCTACTCCTTGAATGTAGAGTTCTATATTTGTCTGTTAAATCACACTTAATTGTTCAAATTTTCGATATTCTTAAACCAATTTTTCAGCTTGACATATCCATTTCTGACAATGTGTTAAAATCTTTCCTTATGACTAAGAAGATGTCAAATCCTGCCTATAAGTTGGAAATTTTCTGACATATGTGCGAAGGTGATATGATTAAGAACGGACATATGCATGACTGTAATATCTTCTTAGCATATTGTTTCTAATGTCTCGTATTTACTTTTTTCATCTTTAACTTTATTCCATCTGATATTATTGCTATAACAGCTTTCATATGTTAGTATTATGATATATTTGCTCCATCTCTTTACTTTCAGTTTTCCATGCCAACCTGTTAGGCATTCATTTTGCACACCACATATAACCACACACAACTACTTTTTTAGAAATCTGTTTTGAGAGCCCAACTTTTAATAGGCAACTTTAATCCATATTTAATTTTCCATTTATAGATCTATTTGAATTTTTTCTTCCATTTTTTTCTAATTTTTATTTATAATAGCTTTTCTTCCTTATTTCCCTATTTCCTACCTTCTGTTACCTTTAGGACAATAACATCTTATTCTTGTCCTATCCAGCAATCCTGTTACTGGTTGTTTACCTCATAGAAACGATTGAGAGATCAGAAAGCATATGGACATGAAGATGTTCCGTGAAGCATTATCTATAATAATGCTAGAAACATATATCCCACAATGGAGAACATGATGAAATAGTTTACAAATACTACAAATATTTCTAAAGCCTATGTAGCATAATGAGAAAACATTGAGTGATTTTGTATTAGGAGGAAAAGCATAACACAAATTTTCATGCACTCCAAATGTACTTCTATTTCTAGTACAGACAGTTGGTGTTTGGTTGAAAGATGTTTAGCCTATCTGGTTCTCAACTTGGGACAGCACTGCCCTTCCCTGCTGTGGGTGCTGTGTGTACTCTGGCACGTGAATATTGAACACTTCTCACACCCTTAGTTTTTAAATCTCAGGAGTCCCTAGCCAGTGATATAAGTCCTCATCCAGAAACCTCTCCAGAATTCACTGTATCAGTCAGGGTTCTCCAGAGAAACAGAACTAATGGGAGTATATATATATGTATGTGTATATATATATATATACACACACACACACATATATATATAAAGAAGGGGAAGACTGAGAGATTTATGGTATTTATTTTAAAGAACTAGCTCACAAATTACAGGGCTAGCTAGTTCAAACTCTTCAGGGTAGGCCAGCAGGTTGGAAACACAGGGAAGAAATGATGCTGTAGTTCATGAAGGCAGTTTCCTGGTAGAATTTCCTCTTTTTTGAGGGAGGTCAGCCTTTCCCAATAAGGTCTTCAATTGATTAGATGAGACCCACTTACATTACAAAGAGTAATAGACTTTACTTAAAGTTTACTTTGAGTAAAACATTAATCTCACCTAAGATATACCTTCATAGACACATCTAGAATGTTTATCCAAATATCTGGATAACATTACCTGGTTTTGTCAGTTTTTAGCCAAACTGACAAAAAATTAACCATCATACTCGGCTTGTTCATGTTATCCATTCATTTTTCTATCCATCCATCCATCCATCCAGCAAATTCTTACTGCACACCAAATATGAGCCATGTATTGCTATCTTCCACTTACTCAGGGTAACACTCTCCTTTCATAGCAATAAATCCCAGATCAACTGGCCACCCTCCCAACCCATGAGGAATCTGCTCTGGAAATGTTCCTTCCCTTCAAACAGGGAAGGTCCTATAAAGAAAGAGAAGATGGAAATATAAATAGTATTGTACAGAGATAGTGACATAATTTCTTTTAAATTACCTTTTGTGATACTGAATTTTATTTTGTTTTGTTTTAATAAAATGGGGTAAATGAATGCAAGCCTTTCTTAAGAAAAGAGAAAGTGGAAAACCATAACAAAGAAATGCATTAAAGTTAGAAATTCAGTTCTCAGGGATTTTCAAAGGTTTATGCTTAAATCTTTAACACAAGGAATAAAAGTTCTGGAAAAATGCATTTTCATCCCCTTAGGATGGCCCGCATTTATTACATTAGCAGAGTGTCCTTTTAACTGGCCTCACAGCAACCTTTCTGATGCCAAATTGGCAGAATGTCTCCTATCTCAACCTTCTGTTTGGGGGTGAAAAATGATTTCTGAAGCAAGTTTGGCTTGCATTATGCAAAGAGACCCACAGCTTCCAAGATATTAAATAACAGCTGACAAAAATGAATATTAAAAGATAATAGTAAATAGGGCAATAATAACAGCAGTTTAGAATATCTTTCTTCAGGTTATCATAAAGATCGTGGTGTTAATGGTATAATTATTGTATCTCTCTCTAGAAACTAAATATCAAGGGTTGATTGTCAATAAACAGCTTACTTGTCTGTTTCCTATTACTTTTGACTTTTTGACTCTGAGGGGCATCAGATAAGATATGGCCTCTTGATATATCCTCCTAAGGAGCTGAGTTCAGTGCTTCTGACTCAAGGGAATTTAGAAATACTCGGATGAGTTTAGGACTTTTGACCCTGGTGGTCTTATAAAAATGGCTGACACAAGTGGAAAGAGGAGAGTTTTAAATTAAGAAATACCTAAATTTCCGGTGTGGCCTCCCAAAGATGAATGAGGCAATTTGACCTTAAGCTCTAATATTTTACTTTATCATAAATAATTTCCAAAAACTTAAGGGCAGATGAAATTTTGCTTGGCAGGGTATGGATTTACATTTTTTTTTTAAGAGTCTGACCCTACAGCATTTAATAAGTGTAACTGTCTATGTACCAATAATAATACCCATTAATAGGAAAAACAATGACTTGCAAATCTCAATTTGCTTTAGGAAGTTTATTAACACATGATTGCTGGACTGGAATAATCTTTTTCTTGTCATTGTTGTTGTTTACTGCTGCTTGATTTTGTTAAGAATCATGGACACAGATGAATAGTTCAAAGATGACAACAGTTGTGTGGAAAGGTAAAAAGAAAAAACAATTAAAAAACTTGATCTCTAAAGATTCAAAATCTCTTCTAACTTCCATAATTCTGTAATTCCAAGAAGTGAGTAATTCAGAGAGCTATAGAGATCTAATGAGCTAAAGAGATCTTATACCTGACAAATTTTCTTTCTTTGTAAATATAGAAATGAATCAATAACTTGAAGAAGGCAATGGAAAAGGCTGATGGAAAAGTTAAATTCCATTTTAGAAATTGTTAGTTTATCTTCATTAGAAAGAAGAAAGCATTCAACCATCCATCTAGTCATTCATCTCTCTATTCATTTTTGCCATTTATCTATCCATCCATCTATCCAATATTTTTCTGTATACCATTACTGCCTACTAGGTTATGGGATCACAGCATGAGTAACACAACAACACTCCTATTCTCATGGAGTTTATATTCTATCTCATTTTTATTTCGTGTTTCCATCAATGCAAAAAGATACATGTTTTTTCATTATTTTTTTAACATAAGAGCTAATGCCATCACATTAAAAAATGCTGAACATGAACAGTCATCAAGGAAATGCAAAATAAAACCACAATGAGAGATACTACTTTACCCTCACTAGGATGGTTATCTGGAGAAAGAAATGGCAACCCACTCCAGTATTCTTGCCTAGAGAATGCTATGGACAGAGGGCTGCTGTCCATGGAGTTGAACAGAGTTGGACACGACTGAAGAGACTTAGCACGCATGCATACATTGGAGAAGGAAATGGCAACCCACTCCAGTATTCTTGCCTGGAGAATCCCAGGGATGGAGGAGCCTGGTGGGCTGCCATCTATGGGGTCGCACAGAGTCGGACACGACTGAAGTGATTCAGCAGCAGCAGCAAGCAACAGCAGAATGGTTATCGCCTGATTGATGCCAACTCCTTATCAAATGGCAGCTTAAGGCTCCGTTTTTCAGGGCATCTTCCCTGCAGCCCAAGATCACATCAGGTTTACATTAAAGCATCTCACAACTCCTCTCACTTTTCTTGATCACACTTTGTACTTATCACAATCTGCAATAACATTTGCTTGTGCAATTACTTAATGTCTTTCTCTTTGCTAGATTGTAAACTCAGTGAGGACAGGGATCTTGCCTCTTTAATCTGCATGTGTATCTCCCATGCCTAGCACAGCTTTGGGAACAACCAGGCAACTAGGGAAATGCTTTTGAATGAATTCATAAACTGAGTTCCTAATGGTCAATAAAGAAAAACAAAGCACAAAAGAACCTCAGGGTTAATATGAGCAAGACTTTATAAATGAGTGATTCACATGTCAAATCTGGTTTAAAAAGCAAAAGTACAAAGGAATGAGGAGAATCCATAAATAGCAATGATTGGACACAGTCGGGATTAAAAAGTCAAGGACTATAGCCCTTGGCTGGCTGAATGTGCAGCATCACAGTCTGAGAGGTAAATCCCTGGGGCTTTGGGTCCAGGGGGATGGAAGTGAACTCCCAGAGATCCTGGAAAAACATGTGCAGATGTTGCTGCTTGTGGTGTTTATAGGAAGAAGGGGATGAAATAAGGGCCACATGAAGACAGCTGTCTAAAAATGGAAATCCACGCCTATTATGCAGGAATCTTCTACCCTAGATTAAAAACAGAAAGGCAATAAAAATGCCAATTGTGTCAATAAATGCTGTCAGAAAGAGAGAAGACACAATGACATTCATTCACAGGAACAGCTGCACTTAGAAATCATTTGAAGAATTCTACAGAGAAAGGAAAGACAGTGATACTGCCCAGACTATATGTCAGCAGCTGGGGAGACCTGACGAAGGGGGAACCTACAGGCAAACCTGGACTGTGGTTGTGGTTGAGTAATTATGCCGCTTACCAAGCAGGGTCCTGGGCCATTATGGAAAGATGACTGGTTACCATGGTAATCATAGGACACTTAAAACTGAAATTCCTGTTGCTTGGAAGCCCCTGAAATAATACATGCAAAGCCCTTAGCATACTACCTGGCAAATGATATGAAGTTAATAAATGTGAAATTTTTTAAAATTATAATTAAGCCCATGGCTTGATATTTCATTATACAACTTAGTCCAAAACCACATGGATAACGTTTGTCCCTGTGTTCTGAAAACATTCTAGATAGTTTCAAAAAACTATGCTGACCAAAATAAATTCCAGATGGATTAAAGATTTAAAGTAAAATAAATGAAACCATAAGAATATTCAAATAAAAGTTACGTATATTTTTCTTCAATCTCAGGGCAAGTAAAACCCCATATAAGCATAAATGCAAAAGGAAAACCCACAAACCACAAAGAAAAAATAGATATATTTGACTACCAAAAAAGTAACACATGCCCATGATCCAAACGACTATAATCAGAATAACAAAACAAACGACTAAGGGGAAAAACAGCAGGCTATTACAAAGGTTAACATCTTCAATACGAAAAGAATTCCTAAAAATCAATAAGAAAAGATAAATGCCATTAAAAATGAGAAATAACCTTTACCTAACATTTTGGAAAGTTTTTTTTCTTTGCTTTTGAGTTTTCTAGATTTTTATTGTTTGGTTTTAATGAAAATACCCTGTGTTAGCAAACGCACTTGCTCACACATTGCTAGTTAAAACAGAAAACTGGTTTTTCTGGTGGCAGTTTAGAAATAAATATATACTATATAGCAAAAGCCTTAAAATTTGTATGCCATTTGACCTAGAAATTCCACTTCTGAAAATGTATCCTAAGGAAATGATGATAAGCATAACTATTTATTTTAGCTGCAAGGTATATTCACTGCAATGAGACTTAAAATTATTATTAAAAACACCTTAAGTGATCCACTGGTGTAATGGCAAAATGAACTTTATTACATCTATATTTATATGAAATGAATTAATACTTGTAAAGCAACTTGAGCTTTGCCTGAAACATAATAAACTCTATATAGGTATTTAATAGATGAAAAGAAAAATAAAAACAGGCATTTAGAATAATGGTGAAAAAAATTACTGGTATATAAGAATGTGAATACTATATTGTTTGGTGGGGAAAAAAACAGGTCATAATGGTATATACAATAAGATCTGGCTGTTATAAAATAAGTGTAATTGTTTATACATATACATGCACACCTCAAAATAATAAAAAGTTCTCTTGGTGGTTATTTTTGCTTTCTTCACTGTCTATCTTTCCTAGTTCTCCTGCAGCATTCATGGTATACATGTGATACATTTTTGAAGCATAAACAAAGCATACTTTGTTTGAATTTTAGCTTGCTAAAAAGAATTTTATAAATCTTAAAAACTTCCCTAAGAGTTTAAAGGTAAAATATATACAAGAGCTTCTATAAATTCTATTAAAAAATAGTCATATCCATTCTTCAGCAGTCATTTAGATAATACAAGATTGCTTCTTTTAGGTTCATTTCAGAATTGACAGCAAGTCCCACAGACCATAATTTTGCCCTAAATTGTTTTTTCTTCAGAGGGTTGAAAGGGGTCTTAGCCTGTGAGATTCACACGGATTACCAAGGAATTATTTATCATAGTCCAATGCCAGCTGAGATCCAAACCAAAGTCTTGGATCCAGATTTACTCCACCTTATTATTCCCAAATGAGGTTTATTTTCAGCAGACCACCCAACTACCTCCAAATGACTGAAACATTCAGACTTCAGCCAATCAACAAAGTCTGTACAACCCAACTGGATCAGCAGCAAATTCCATCTGATTGATTGTGCAGACAATCCATATTCATGGAAAGGTAACTGGGGGACAAACTAAATCTGAACAAAAAGGGTTGATATGGGGCCATGGTAAGTAAAACCTTAGTACAGCTCACACAACACTTCTGCTAATAATCTAGAATCGAAAGATTGTGCTATTGAGTCTCTGATTTCCCATTTGAAATTCTATGAAACAGCAGGAGATCCCATAAAAGCTTAAGCAAAAAATAATAAAAAGCTGTCTCTCCTCAATAATTTTTCCAAGGAGTTACTAACAGGACCATGTCACTGAAAACTAATTTAAGCATCAATTTTTCTTATGGCAATCCCAGCCTTTACTCTCTCTGCTGTGCTCACAAAGCAGGTTCAGCCATTACCCTTAAAAGAAAACCAGTGAACCAGAAAGACTTTTTCCCTTGGAAACATTTTAAGAGTAAAAGCAATCTTTATCTTTCACACAGAAGTTCCTGAGTCCTTGTAAGTCTCTCCTATATCTTCACCTGGAGTTTTATTATCATCTCACTAACCCTAAGATTAATGTTAGTCATTCTACTCCTATATCTTCACACTCCTATCTGATTATTCAGTCTGGATTCATTTCTCACTTCAAATTATAAATGCATTAATTAAAAAGCAATCTGATCTAGATTATGAAGAGCAGCTTTAGAGTCTGAGGTCAGCACTTTTGGCTCCCAAGGGAAACTCCTTTCCCAGATGCAGCTTTGTCCAGGGTCTCCACAGGACAGAACTAAACCTTTCCCCCCTAGATTCGCTGGAACACATTCTTCCAAATATCACAGGAACACACAGTATATAAAGTCTGAAAGCACATACAACAGGGATGAGGAAAGTGACAAACATACTACTTCTGTGATTTCCAGACCAGCAGGCCAGCTGTTGTTCTCATCACTACATCCTTTCCTGAACCCTCCAGAGGCTTTGCAATCTGGCACTAATCCCCAGTGCTACACTAATCACAAGGAACAGGAAGCAAATGCGAACCTGTGCATCCATTTTCTTTCTCCCTCTGTAGCCCCACACCCTCACCCCCAGTAAATACAGACACTGAGAGAGTAGGGAAGGAAGGTGAAGAAGGAGTGGACTTCAGGGAAATCATTGGAACAAACTGGCCTGGGATTCACAATTTGAAGTAATAAGACCTTGGTACTCATAAAGCCAGGTGTCCTCTGCCCATGAGAAGACCAAAGATGATAAAAATGAAAACTACAAAGCGGAGCCAATGGATACACAGCCAGCAAAGGCCACTGCACATGAGAGCCAGTGGAAACCTTGATACATGGTTCAAACTCAGGTTGCTGCCTTAAAAATCTCATCAGAAGGATGATTTCATTTGAAAGGCTCCTGGGGCAGTGAGGCTTTTCCTTGCATGGCATTTTCCCTCTCCCTGTCAGCGACTGTCAGCATAGCCCTAAAAACCCAGAAGGATAACAAGCAGCTCCTTCATTTTACAAAGATGAAAAAGAAGCTTAGAGCAAATGGAAAGGAACCAACCCATTGAAACTGGTGAAACTCACTTGAGAAAGTCAGGTTTTCAAGAAATCTTCTAAGTGCTGACACACTCCAGGTTCAAGCAGATTAAGGAAAATGAATTTCTAAAACTAGGTTGGCAGCAGGCATCTGGCATGGAGGAAGTTTTAATCTTGAGACAGAAATCATAACTAGCCCAACCCTGTCTCCCACCAAAGCCTAACTAGCACCCACATATAGTGGAAACTCAGTAACTACTTTCCAAGAGAAAGTCTCTTTACTATTTACATATTATACCAGCCAGGAAACCTGCGAAGGAATGACAAATTAATAGGACACCTGTTGGAGGACCTGGAGAACTGAATTAAAGAAGTCCACACTCCAATTATGATGGTTAATTTTACATGTCAACTCAACTGGGCCATGGGATACCCAGATATTTGGTCAGACATTATGTTGGGTGTTTCTGTGAGGGCATTTTTGGATGATATTAAAATTTAAATTGATAGGCTGAGTAAAGCAAGTTGCCTTCCCTAATGTAGGTGGGCCCATCCAATCAGCTGAAGAACTGAATAGAACAAAAAGGCTGACCCTCCCTTGAGAAAGGAAGAATTCTTCCTCACTGCCTTCAAACTGGGACACTGTTTTGTCCTGCCTCTGGACTTGAACTGAAACATCAGCCCTTCCTGGGTCTTGTGAGCCTGCTGGCCTTCAGACTGAAACTACATCATTAGCTCTCCTGAGTCTCCAACTTGCTAACTCACCTGGCAGACTTTGGGACTTGTCAGCTTTCATAATCAAATGTATGCATGCGTGCTCAGTCATGTCTGACTCTTCACAACCCCATGGCCCATAGCCTGACAGCTCCTCTGTCCCTGGGATTTCCCAGGCAAGAATACTGGAGTGGGTTGCTATTTCTTTCTCCAGGGGATCTTCCCAACACAAGGACCGAACCCACGTCTCTTATGTCTCCTGGATTGGCAGGCAGATTCTTTACCACTGTTCCACTTGGGAAGCCTATATATGAATCATGAGCCAACTGCTTATAGTAACTCTCTTTATATATCCTATTGCTTCTGTTTCTTTGGAGAACCATGACTGACAAATCAATCAAAATCACACACCAACCTCTCCCAAGACTACCCACTGTCTTGCAAGACATACTTTAGGCTTAATCTGAGGCTAAGGCCACCAGGCAACCCACATTGGGATGATAATTAGAATTATTTAATACTCAAGGGATAGTCTAACATTTAGGAACATTTAAAAATACAAGGGGATTGTCAGGGTCTTTTTCTTGTTTCAACCCAGGAAGGGCGCATCAGGTGGAGACAGCTCTAAACTTTGTGTGTCCTGTTTAGATACTTTAAAAAATTACAGATAGAAACAATGTAGTCAGAAAAGTCCTCTCCTTTACTCTCCTACTCAAGATCCCTGCTCAAGGTTACAGAGAAGCCCTAAAGGGAAACTGGAGGGCATGGAATACCTGTTCTCAAGTGAGGGAATGAGTAGCCAACATACACGCCACATGTTTCCATACATCACTTGACATAAATGACACTCTGTAGCATTCTGAGGATTGGTGACCTGAAGAAGATAGTAAAAGAAAATCCACATGGAAATTGAGAGCTCTGGTGTGATCTCAGCTGGCAGCTGGTGACTGCAGAATACACTGGCTTCACATTCAGGGAACAGTTGAGGACACTGCACTCCACTGGTCCCAAACACCTCCTTGGTTATTCCAAGATTATGATGCAAAACCACTCCTAATAAGCCAGCTCATGTCATAACACTGGAAAAGCCAAAAATGTGCAACCTTCCTCTAGGTCCAATATTCTAGGGATCAGTGTATGGGAAGAAGGATATTCTTCATTTACCTGTCAAAATCACTGTTAATAAATAGATTTATGGAATGAGCATAAGTCTTTCACTGTGACTTTTATGTCTCTATGCAATCTTGCAGAGCCAGGCTCATGATCTGAAAGGATTTCTGTTTGTTTTGTTCTGCTATTCCCTATCACTACATTGGTAGATGAATATATAGCATTTTCTTAAATTACAAACATTTGTTGAGCATTTACAATATCACAGAGTTGGTACTAAGAACTTTAAATATATTATCTCATGTGACAGTTACAAAAATCTTATGAGGTAGATATGAATAGTATATGTACTTAATAGATGAGTTTCAGAACCCAAGAGGTTGGAAAATAAACCCTCACTTTTAGCCCTTACACCAAAACTCAACACACCAAAGAACCCAAAGTATACAGCCTCATATTAGATCATTGAACCTTGTATGTCACAGAGCTTCCACCAGAAAAGGAGCTTGATATGACATAAAATGAAAAGAAGCCCCATTGGAAAAATAATCCTAAAACATAGACAGCTGCCCTAGATTTATTTTTGAAAGACCAGAACACAGAAGAGAGGCGAAAAACACCTGGGCCTGAGCTGGTGTCATATATCTATTCTACTTCCGAAAAAACCTAAATCTAAGTCCAAATTACATAACACTCCAAATGGCTTACTTAGTTCAGTTGCCTCTGTTCCAGTTTAGTCTCTGGAGGATGTCAGTCAGAGTCATGCTCAGAGGTTTGGCAGAAATTATAAAGTCTGAGAGAATCAGCATTCTAAGGTCCAGAGGATACAGTGACAAATTAATTTGAGAATGTTGCACAGTTAACAAGGGGATTCAAATTGGCATGTCCCAATTGAGATTAAGATGCTACGCATTGAGTTGCCACATGGACAGCTTGCATATGCTAAAAACAAAGAATTCTATGAAGAAGACATTTGTTCTAATCACGACAAATCATCAAATCGACTACTGGGAGCCTCTAATACAAGGACCATCACTCTAGGGCATGTGAAATTTAAATGTGATATAGTCTTCAGTTTTGTGACACTTACACTCTCTAGCTGAGGTGATGGGAAAGAGCTGAAGAAAGGATGCACAGCAACAGAGGATCTAAATGCCGATTAATGACCACAACAAGAAGCTAGGGAGGCTGATTAACAGGCAAAGCAACAGAGTGGTCAATTCATGTAGGAGTTCAGAAAGAAAGAAGAAATCATGCGTCTTTGGTAGAGAGAAAATATGTACAAAAGTCATGATACTTTAGCCGAATATGGAAAGATGGGTAGGATATGGAGGGATGGGGAAGAAGATTCCAGGCAAAGGGCCAGAGGCACAACATAGCATGACCCACTCAGAGTCTGTCCGTCTGGCTGGACCAGATGGTTTAGAAAATGAAGTGTTTATTTGAAAAGGTATGTGTGGTAGAGATGGGGGCAAATTTTGGATGCCAAACTAAAGAGTTGGGATGTGGTCCTTCAAGTAAGGCACTCTAGCAAAGGGGATAGGTTAAGGGGTCCATGACTGTAGTGAAAGCTCATGAGGATGAGAGCTTTAGACTATATCTGTGAGTGTGAAAGGCAGAGAGAGGAGAAAAGCAGTGCTGGCCAAGCCCTGTCCGCTGTAAGCACTGTGCCTAGACGCTGGACATCCATGACTCCCTGAGATCTAACAGCCACCCTGAATGCAGCTCTTATTCATCCCATTTCCAGACCAGGAATGCTCGGGGCATTTATGCAATCATAGTATCAGCAAATGCACAGAAGTGAAATGTACACAATTTCTTAGAATAAGTCAGTAGAGTTGATAACTGGGTGCGAAAGGCAGGATAGTGTCAATTATATGTAAATGGTGCTAGAGGTAAAGAACCCACCTGCCAATGTAAGAGACATAAGAGACATGGGTTCGATCCCTGGGATGGGAAGATTCCCTGGAGGAGGGAATGGCAACCCACTCCAGTATTATTGCCTGGAGAAGCCCATCGACAGAAGACCCTGGCAGGCTACAGTCCATAAGGTTGTAAAGAGTTGGACACAACTGAAGCAACTTAGTACCATGTAAGCATGCATGCCTACAAGGATTCAGGCAGAAAATGCTTAAGGCCTTTCCTAATAAAAATATGAACCAACAAAAGCACACAGGAAATGCAGGCTCCCCTTTCAAGAGGCTTGAAATGAGCCCCTGCTTGGCATAAGCTTTGCATATGTAGTCTTACAGAACCTGTGGTCAGGTCTACCTGGGTATTATATTGATAAGAATCAACAAGACTATCTGGAAGACAGACTTGGAAGCTGAGACACTGAAGGCCTGAATAGCAACCCAATGCTTACTTAACTCTCACAGACTGGCCACCTTGGAAAAACAGGTCTGCAATCTGATCCCTCCACTCTCCTAATCCATCAAAGTGCAGCAATGAGAACCCTTTGCTTAAGGGCAGCATCAGTGTGAATGAAATAGTGTCGTCAGCTCACGTGGAAACCAGTCCATCCACTCCTTTCAGGACAAATGGACCCTTTAGAAAGGACACAGCCACCTTTCTTATATATAATTGTGAAGCAAATATTCCCTTTGTACATTAAATTGCCTCATAGGCTGTAAGTCAAAAAGGACTAGCTTCATCCTCACTGAGGAATCCACATAACAAAAACAATTTCATCTTCCACTGGAAAAATAACTTGACTCATGAGTCAAAGATCAAACTGCTCTCATCACTGCTGAACGCAGACATCGCTGATTGGTCCTCTATGGTGAGCTTGGTTTATAAGCATAAGTAAGATCCACTCTGACAGTTCCTCAGGTACTTTTAGTTTTCTTCCAATGCCATCTACAGGGAAGAAGAGCAAAACCCAAACTGAACCTGTCTTCTCAGCTCTCTCTTCAGAAACTCCAGATCAGAATAAGAAGGCATGCGTTTTTCCAGCGGCGCGCTCACCGTCTGTTGCCAGCCTCCACAGATGGATGGGAATGTGTTCAGAATTCACACAACATGATGGCCCTGACAGCACAATTGTGCACAACAAGCCTCAAACTGTAATTCGTCTGTGAGATGACAGTCACAGAGGACAAGCAGTTAGGAGCCACATGACGCTACCTGATGCACTCATAGAGCCAAGAACAGGGGACAAGAAGGCATGCTGCATCACTCTCCTCCCTCCTCTTCTGAGAAGACCATGGCCCTCCCACCCTCGCACCAGGGACACATTCCTAGCCAATCACTTCTAGGTAGGAGGCAACTCCTAATTCAAATAAATCCAGATTGTTAAACAAAAGTAAGTAAATAAAGCTACATGTATCCAGTCAGGGACATCTCTGGGAATGGACAGCCCTGAAAACATGTATTCAATACAAGTCAGCCCTCTCCATTCCCCACTTCTAAGCTGAAACGTGTTTCTGAACACGATTTACACGGATTTGCCAGGTGGGAGATCCATGACGGTGATGTGTCATGTCTTGTCTCCCATGCAGGCAATGGGCCAACAGCAGGAAGATGAGTTTGCCGTGGGAGGCAGGGAGACCTCATCCATGAGCTGAGTGTCTGAGCTCATGCTGGCCACCCCAACCACCACTACATGCTCATATTTCAACTCAAGAGGTAGACTGTTGTTTGGAATGAATCACACTTCTCTTTCTCACAGGTGACTCTACAAATTTCTAGAAAAAAAGAGAAAGTGACCCTGAGCTCAAAAAACTGTGATCCAGGTATTCTCAGGAAAAAAAAAAAGAGAGAGAGAGAGATTATAAAAATACAGCAAAAATGAAAATAAAACAAACAAAATAGCAACAACAACAACAAAAAAACCCAAAGGAAGCTGCTTGACAAGTCCCAGGATTGAAATGTCCCACAGTCACCATCACTCAGCCAGAGCAAGGATTCGGTTCAGCGCAACTCACTGCACATTTCTTGAGCATTTCCTCGGATTCCCTCCGGCATATGTTGGGATGTGGTGGGTGTGGGGGAGGGACACACACGTGAATGACAAATGGCTTCTTCTCTCAAGAGTGTCTATCTCTTGAGGGGAGCTATCAAGGAGAGGAGCGATAGTAATATATCCAGGGCCAAATGGACTTAGTGCATAAAATGGAACAACCGAAGCAAGAGAGATAGAGAGAGAGATGGGTGGGTGGGTGAAGGGGGAAATGTATTTTTTTCACTGGAGAAAGGCTTTCAAAAAGAAATGGTCCTTAAACTGGGCCGGAACAGGGAGAAACAGGAAAGGGCAGTCCCAGCAAACGACATCACACATAAACAAGGCACATTCACAGGCGAGTATCAACTGCACTCAGGGGCTGCTGAACTGGCTGGAGTGAAATGTAGGTAAAAACGAGCAAATCTCATAAAAACATAATACGCCAATTTTGATGGCCACAGTCAGGAGCATGAGCTTGACTGTATAAACGACAGAGTCATCTGTCCAGCATCTCTGGGCGCCGGACGGGTATGCCAGGTGTCACTGTTGGCCTCAGCATGGCAGCGTCGGGTTAAGGTGACAGCTCCTGAACCGGCTGGCCCTCGAGACTCTCCGGCACTCTGCATGTATGTACTGCTCGAGTTACCTCATGACTCACTCTCTTGAAGGTCCCGAGAGGCCTCTCTCCCCAGCAGCCCTGCAGACCTGTGAACATGTTACCCAGCAGCTACACCTGTATTTTAATCAGACCTCCTTTTTCATTATCTTCCTTTTCTTAGAGGAGAAGTTATTTTAAAAGTCAGTGTGCTTCCAAAATGCTTTCCCAAGCAAAATTCAATAGCCATCCCTTTCCCCCTCTGCCTCAAGGAGGAATGAGAGAAATACCTGAGTTTCAAGTTTATATGATGCCAGGGGAATCGCTCAGAGTTTAAATTTGGAAGAAAACAATCTTACATTAGACTGAACTAGAAAAAAAAACTCAGACTGAGGATCAAGAGGCAGTGACCAGAAGACAGAGGGATAATGTGGCCTCTCCTCTGTAGAAGACCAAGTTTCAAAACATATGGTTACGGGAAACACTTAAGGTAGGGAGCAAAAATGCCAGGTCCATTTAGAGCCCCATGCTGGCTTTTCACTAGTTGGACACTAACCGAATTTAGGGGCACAGTTCATCCTCTTACATCCACACTGGTTCCATCACATTTCAAAGCCCCAGGCCCAGATGTGCTACTGAGAGGTTTCTCCTCTTCCTCGCAGCAAAACCCAAGGCCCTTCCCTCAGTCTGAAAAACCCTGTGTTTCTCCACCTCCTCTCCCTCCCTCTTCTCCTTGCTATCTTCTCCCCCAGATACAGTGACCTTTTGATATTTCCCAAGCTGTCCGTGTTCTTTGCACTCTGCCTACAAAGCATTTTTTTCTAACTTGGACAGACCTCATGCTCTCTCTTCCTTCAGGTTTTAGCTCAAATCGTATCCTATCCAAAGGGTCTTCTTCCCTGACTGTGCTGCGTGAACAGACCTCAGACCCAGCATCGTCCTCTGTCTCCTTCCCTGCTTTCTCATATGATGAAATCGCATCTCACACAATATGTGTGTTTACTTATGGTTATGGTCCTCACCACACCTCCAGGTTAGGAGAGTAATGACTTAGTCTTGATCCCGGCTGCATTCCCTGAGCCTAGCAAAGCACCTGATAGAGAAGCTCCTCCCACATGCTGGTGGGCGTGGCCATTAAATACAATCACAGCAAGTACTCGAGTGCTTAGTCCTTCAGTCGTGCCTGGCCCTTTGCGACCCCATGGACCATGGCCTGCCAGGCTCCTCTGTCCATGGGATTCTCCAGGCAAGAATACTGGAGAGGGTTGCCATTTCCTCCTCCGGGGAATCTTCCCGACCCAGGGATCAAACCCACATCTCCCGCGTCTCTTGAGTTTCCTGCACTGGCAGGTGGACTCTTTACCATTAGCGCCACCTGGGTGCAAGTACCCTAGGGAGGGGAGAAATGAAAACATCCACGCTCCCCTCTTCAGGTAAAAGAGCAGCTGTAATTATGTTGGGAGATCATCTCTCTTCCACTCTGTCTCTGTGATGTGGCCTTAGCTGGTCTAAACCAGTGATTCTGAAAGCTGGTCCTTAGACCAGCAGCATCAGCCACCACCTGTGAACTTACTAGAAATTCTCATATCCTACCTCAGACCTGCTGAACCAGAAACCCTGGGTGTAGGGTCAATGATCTGTGTTTTGACAGGTTCCTCAGGTGAGCCATGCCTGCAGAAGCTTGAGAACACTCATGGAAAGGAATCCACTCATTCTGTTTTCCCAAACTGCAGTGATTGACTTAGAGATAAGATGAGCACATAAGACCCAATCCGAATGGAGGAGGTACATAAGACTTCCTTGGGTTTTGGAGACAAAATACTCTCCTCTGCCTGCATAATTTGTCTGAAGCCATGACCAAGAAGAATTTGGAGAGAAGGCATCTGTGTTTCAACAAAAATGATCTGTGTTAGGAGCTGGAGAGAGCACTAATCCTGGGGGCTTCATTTAGGTCTGGGATAGAGTCACTAGTGAAGGGAAACTTTCTCCCAGCTTCTTAGTTACATGAGTTGATCAATACTCATTTTTACAAATTAAACATGCTGCTATTTAATAGTTTACTTAGGGTTTTCTTTATTTGTATGCAATGGAAAAAAATCAAGTTAATGCAAGGTGAGCAAAAGTACATGTTACAGCTAAACTTAGAAAATAGAGGATCCATTCAAATGCAGAGAGAAATTATATCACCAGATTAGTACATGAGGCTCCCAGAGCTGGGACTGTCTACACTTTGAGGGGTGCTCTGGGTCTGAGACTCATGTGGGGAGGGCCTCTTACCCAATGGTTTGGGTGATGTTCAAATCAAGGAAAGGACAGAAGATGGAACAAAGTGGGTGATTAGATGGCCCAGGAAAGCAGGGCATCAGTCACTATTAGACAGAGTAACCATAGACAGAGTGTGGCAATCAGAGATGCAGAGGAATGAGTCTGGAGTAGTGAAATGTCTCCAAACATGTCAAAAGTCTAAGCAGGGCTGGTGCCCAGGCCTTGCCCTTCAATGGCATCTTGTGGCCCAATATCTGTTAAGACCCCTTAAAGACCAAGAAGGAAGCCAGCATAAATAACCTTACAATTCATAAACATGAGCTATTTGACTGATTAGCTGGACAACTACCTTGCTCTATCTCTGCATCATCAGCCACTTTAAAAATTCTGTTGGGAGACTTTCCATCTGATATAGATAATAAAGAACAATGCCAGTGACTAACAGGGGACCAGCGCATGAACAGGTGAAAATGTCTTTAGCAGAAGTGTACATTAGCAGAGTACATAGAAGTACTCAGCCCTCTATGAGTACACACATTTATTACATACTGGAGTCAAATTACATTACAGATGTCCCACAGCACAGCTACCTGAACTCCTTTGTTTGAAAAGAAAAAATAATATATATATATATATTTGCATAAGTGTAGTTTCTTCTCCAATCCATCTGCTTCCCCCTTCCCCTACATGCAAACCTACAGGATCTGACCCACCCATTAAATGATCTGATACACCAAACTTGTCCTTCAAGTACACACACATCATAGCATGTTTATTTGTAGGGATGCTGGTTTACTGTCTTCCTGAAGACAGAAACCATGTCTGTTTCATTCACCACTGTAATCCTAACACACAGAGTTCCTAACATTTAACAAGGTTCAAAAAATATTTATTCAAGACTCAAAGGGAGAGGGAGGGAGGAAGGAGGCAGGATTTCTGAAGTGAGGGTCCACTGATACCTAGGCAGAGAATTTCCTATTGTATGCACAAGTATGAGTGCATTTTTCGGACAAGAGACCCTTAACTCTCATCAGAACCTCAAAAAGCATGGTAATCTCCTCAAAGTCAAGAAGCACTGAGTTACTAGTATCACATCGATCGAAACATCTCAAGCAAGATATGAAAGAAAAATCAGTTTCTTTCTTTAGAAACTGTTTCTAAACCATCCTTAAAACCAAAAAGAAGGAAAAGATGAAAAAGAAGGAAATACTTTTTGGCACACAGCATTAGAATCAAGGATCCCAGTTCCATAATGAACTCAGCCTTTCACAGTAGAATCAGGCATTGTTATCTCTAGAATTAATACTGCGGGTCAATAATAATAAAAAAAAAAAAATTGAGTAGAAAATGGCCACTATTTTGAAATTCAAACATTTCTCTTTAAAAGACCATGAAGATGAAATTGCTCTATTTAAAATTCAGCCAGCATAATACTTACAAAACCTGAACAGACAATTTTGCTCAAAAGAAAGGAAAAATTTTTAAAAGGAAAAAAAAAATCCTTCAAAAAGAAAAAAATTACAGAAGATGAAGCTTTTGCAAAAACTGAGTATTAGAAAATGGAGACAATCGGGTCAGGGATGGGCTCGGAGGAGGAGCTATTACCAGATTATGGCGATAATGATCAAAAATACAATCTCTGGGTCAAACATATTTGTTCTCAAATTCCGGCTCTGCCTCCTTCTTGCCTGGTGACCTTGGGTGATGTTCTTGCCCCCTTTAAGCTCACGTTGCTCATGCACACAGATGGAACACTAAACGCAGGGAGAGCCGTCAGCTGCCGCCTGGCACACAGCATGCAGACGTAAGCTGTCACTATTCCTCTTCTCATGGCGTCGCCCATTATTATTAACATTGTCATACATTATTAGGTGTCCTGGAGTTCCAGGCACGTAATGCATGTCAATCAATGCTGTTAATGTGTTGTTACCTCCTATTACCAAAGCCCATGGACTCATTTCCATAGTAGGGCAGGCTTCTGTTTCCAGTCAACCTCGTATCCAAATCTTTTCTTCCCCTCAAGTAAACACCAACCTCGGCTTTCCCGCAGTCCTTATTTGCTATTCAGTCAATAAATCCTAACAGTGGCCACAAAACTTCGGGTCAGTATCTGCTTAATATCTTTCCTCCCTGGCTTTGATCACAAAGACAAAATGAAGACTCCAATTTCCTGGTTGCTTATCCGTATGGAAAAGCTTTCAGGCTTTTGAGAGGTCTTCTGGCCCATATTCTTTGAGCAACTCAGATGCATCCTACCTTTGTGCTCACACATGGGCCAGTTGCTTGCGATACAATGAAGAAACCAGCTCACCCTCTTGCTCTGTTTAAACTCCAAACCCTAGGCAAGACAGTAAAGATCACAAAGAAAAGCTCTTTCATGTTAAAAGAATTATTAATTCCAGTGTCGTCACCAGATTTCCCCCATTCCTTGTAAAGTATTTATTTCTCTGCTCTCTGTGCCCACTGACCAGGTTCTTTTCAAGCCTGAAGCCAGCAGAAAGGAAGCAGATTTTTACAGATACATCCTGTTGGCCATCCCTGGGCTCACCAGCCTGGCTCCCAGTTCCAGGCCTGTCTGCGCTTTGTGCTGGGGAAGGGAGGATTTGGGCAGCTCTGTCTCTGCCAGGGAACACCGGCTCCAATCCGGTCCAGCAACAGAGCCGCACTGTATCCAGCTTTCTCTCCAGAGAGGGCACTTGCTGGGCACTGGGTCATTCATCTCAAAGTGACCAAGGTGCTTCCCAGGACTGGGTGCTCTGTGAAAAGTTATTTCAGTGGCCAGGAGGATTCTGGATTCTAATTCTGACTCCCAAATGACCCAGCCAAACAAGTTCAGCTTCTGCTGGACTTGGCCTTTCAAATAAGGAAGCAGTAAAACCAGGGCCTTTTTATTTATAAAACAAGATATTAAAAGGTTTAGTTTGGTGTCTGTATTTTTTTTTCCATTTTAAAAAAATTGAAGTATAGTTGATGTACAATGTTATCTAAGTTACAGGTATGCAGCAGAGTAATTCACAATTTTTAAAGGTTATACTCCGTTTATAGTGATTGTAAAATATTGGCTATATTCCCTGTGTTGTATAATATATCCTTGTAGTCCATTGTATTTCTAATACCTTGTATCTCTTAACCACCTATATTGCCCCCTCCACATTCCCTTTCCCCATGGGTAACTACTAGTGTGTTCTCTATGAGTCTGCTTTTTTTGTTATGCTCACTAGTTTGCTGCATTTTTTAGATTTCATATATGTGTTAGCATACAGCGTTACTCTTTGCTGGTTTATTTCACTCAGGATAATATCTTCCAAGTCTATCCATGTTGCTGAAAATGGCAAAATTTCATTCTTTCTTATGGCTGAGCAGTATTCCATTTGGTGCCTGAACTTTAAACACACCAAAAAAAAAAAAAAAATGCCACTGAGCTCCAATGACCACTTTAGCCTAGGCGGCATGTGCTAAGTTCGTAATCCCTTTCCCATGAACCCACTCTGTGTTCTCATCTCTAATGTGTGGAGGCTGACTATATGAGACAAGGAAAGATCAGCCCCATCAGCCATAAAAAGGTCTTGGAGTAGACCAAGGCTCAAAGAACTGAGTCCCTTGGGGATGCACAAACATCCGGAAGCAGTTGTAATTTCTCCACCTCAAGCTAAGGTTCTCCAGGTGTGATCCCAGAGTCCCAGCATCTCTTGGGAACTTGTTACAAACATACATTCTCAGCGGTTGGCCTAGACCCATCAGATCTAAATGTCTAAATGTCTAACACAGATCTAGCTGTCTAAATGATTATGATGCCTGCCAAAGTTTGAGAACTATGACCTAAGGCATAGACTACACAGTTGGTAAATACAAAATGAGAAGTAAATGAATGATGAAAAAGTGATAAATTTTCAACTTTACTGAACCAATGCCCAATATAAGCTGCTCCCAAGTAATGGCTGAAAGATAGTACAGTGTTCCCCCTTCATGTCTGATGAATGCTGGGGCATAAAACTGTAATGATCTGGCCGTGGCCTTGCCTCCTGACCCACAGTCCATACCCCACTCAGTTTACGACACTGCCTCATTGAACACCTGTTGGCTGCCTATGCCAGGGTCTCACTGGCTTTCATGTCTTTGAAGACACAGTCTTCCATGGCTGGAATCTTTTTCCTTTATGCCCTTCCCCAAACTCCTATTCTTTTTGTGCAGTTAATTCCTACATATGCTTTTGGTTTCAGCTTAGAAAGTCACCTCCTCCAGGAAGCCATGACCCTGGAAGATATCCATAACATCCTATGTAACCTCTATTAAAGATGTATCCTTTCCTACCTACACTCCTATTTACTCATCTTTCTCACCCGGTAGCCTGCACTGCAAACTCTGTGAGCCAGAGGACTCATTTATCTCAATCACTGCCATACCTCCAGCACCTTGAACAGCGCCTGGTGAATTATTTAATCAATGAATCCTAACAATAAAATAACCTGTGTGTGTGTGTGTTTACAACAGATAATATATATCTGTTTTAATTTATTATTGATCTCATTGATTCCTAGACATGAATCATTGACTTTTAGTCTAGAAAAGAGATCTGTAGATACAAAAAATAATAATTCAGCATTTTCTTCCTTAACAAAAGAATAATAATTCAACATTTTTTTCCTTAACAAAACTGCCCCCACATCCAGTCTTTTTTTTAAACACATACACACTCCTGAATTATTGGTCCCTGATTGAAACACCAGCCCCTGTGAAAGCCTGTGTATGAAAGCTAACTGCTCCTTTTCTTTGCCAGGTCAGAAGAAAATTGAGATTGACTATAATATTTCCATACAGGACAATGTGTAGGAGGATCCAGGATCGCAAGAGCCTCCCTCTTATTTCATATTTGCACACTGTCCATCAACTGTAATTTTTGCCAGCTTGATTGAGAAATAGTCAGAGTCCTGGATGACCATTAAACCCAGGACAGCCCTGAGCTCCCAGAGCATAGGAGCCAGTGAGCCACCTCTGCAAAGCCCAGGACCCTGCCAGGATGCTGGCTGATTTTACATGATCTGATCCTGTCCCTGCGGCTTCACTGAGTCACAGTGCTGGACTCACAAAATATCCAAGATCCAACCCATCTGTCTGGGGTCTGATGGAAGCCAGCCCACACAGGACCATCTCTGAGGACAACGGTGCCCAGGTTTTCTTGGTTCTGAGGCATTCTGGCATCCAAGCGCATACCTTAACTTTCCATGGAACAACCTGCAACCTCAGAGATCAGGGCAGAATGCCACTAGACTGTGCTATGATACAGTGACACGGCCAAGGGAAGTGGATTCCTTTGTGCTTCCACCTGGGCATTTCAAGGGAAACCTTATCCAGCCTCATGAGCAATCTGTTGGTGATATTATCTCTATTTCACACAAAAAATAGACATTCAGAGCTGTTAGATCTCTTTCCCCTGGCCACTGTCACTTACTCCTCAACTCGTTCCAGAAAGGATTTACATCAGCTTACAAAACTACATGCAGAATGCAATAAAATGAAAACTTACTGAATGAGGAAAACAGGAAAGGCTCAACAGTAAAGTTCAATAAACATATCTCATCTGAACCTTAACCGGGGGAGGATTTACTTCCAAGCTCATGCAGTTATCAGCAGCATACCCACCACTTTCTAAAGGCACCAGTACTGACAGCCTCCTTTCTGGTCTTCAACAGGCCACACTCTTCCTGCATTGGGGCCTGCCCTTCCCCCACCCAGGACAGGCCCCCTCCCCAGTCCTTCCCACGTTCAGTGGGCTCCACGCAAAGGAGCACTCCTCATGAAGACTTTCCTGTCTACCTTATTCCAAGTTGGTGCCCTTAGCTCACCTTATCACATCACGACTAATTCCCTGCTTCGTCTTCTCAAAGTTGACAATGACCTTGTTTCTTATTTATCACTGTCTGTCCACACTAGACTAGGAGTTGTCTGAAGGAATAGCCTTTGGTTCTCTTGTTCAGTCCTTACAGCAGTCCCTGGCACGCAGCGTGAACACACTCAAAAGTTGCAAAAGAAGTGAATTAAACGATTAATGAAATCCTCCTCTATAAGCTCATGGCAGAAGCAGGATATTCAAAAACTTGAATGGACAATGATAGACTCTGAGATCAGCCATACTGGCTCCAGCTAAGTTCTGAGAAAGAAACCCAAGACCAGGTGTCCCATCAGGCTGGCCATTCAGGTTTCATGGGTGGCCCTGAAGTGAATCCCCTCACCGCTCAGTGTCCCACTTAGCTCAACAGTAACATAAAGAAAACATTCCTCATGTCAGCCACCACTCATGTTGCTCTTGTGGCTAGAAAGGGCTTTACACCTGTTGATAATGAAAATATAATAAAGTTACACCACATGGCTTCCTGCTCACTGAGGAGTCATCAAAGTACCCTAAGCAACCAACAGAGATGCTACAAAATAATTAGTGTTTTACCTGCTACAATGACACTCATTCAAATCTGTATTCAAAAGCCCCATCTAATTACAATCCAGAATGCAATTTTCTGAGGAGAAACACTGCAGGATTCCAGGAAGTTTATGCTGAAAATAAACTCCAAGCTAACATTAAAATCAAACTGAAATTACATTTAACCTTGAGCCAGGCGGGTTGTATAGTGAAGAATTAACTTGGCCCAAAGAGGGTCTGGCTTTGACTTTTAGCTCCTGGAGAGTGATCTCTAGGCCCCTGGAATGCCCTGCCTGACAGGAGAGTCTTTTTTTAGCCTGGGCCCTTTGGGACTTCCCTGATGGTTCAGATGGTAAAAAGAATCTGCCTTGCAATGTAGGAGATCCAGGTTTGATCTCTGAGTTGGGAAGATCTCCTGGAGAAGGGCTAGTCACTCCAGTATTCTTACCTGGAGAATTCCATGGAGAGAGGAGCCTGGTGGGCTACAGACCAGGGGGTCATAGAGTTGAACCCAACTAGGGGACTAACACTTTTGGCTATGAGACCCTCTAATAAGGTGCTTTATGCTGAGGGCTTTGGGCCACCTGATAACAGTTTCAGCCTCCAGAAGAGCTGGAGACTAAAGGCTTTAGCATGACCTCTGGAAGGGGCTACAGAAGGTCAGCCACACAGGCAGTAGGTGATCGAGTCCAACAAAAACTCAGGATTCTAAAAGGCTCAGGAGAACTTCCTTGTGATGCTTCCATGAATAGCATCACATACTGTGACCAAGAAGAGTCAATGTCAGTTCATGACTCCACAGAATAAGATGATGGCAGAGGTCAATGCAGAAATATCTATAGGTCAAAATACCACACAAGAAGATGGCAAGGACAAATACTACCCAACTATAGATAGAAAGGACAGATTGAATCAAGTAGGTCCAAGTGGCTTACAAGTGAGTAGGCAGAATTATATTCTGTGACTCAGAGGCATGCTCCTGGCAGTCACAGTAACAGACTCATGCAGTAGGAAGAGCAGATAGTTTCTGCAGCATCAAAGGTGGACCAGAAGCTCTGACTAGTCTATTCTCTGAAACGACAGAACAGTCTGCACATTCTGACTCTAAGTGTGTAACAAGTGTGGGGATAAAGACCTAAAACTTCCACTGGGGGTGGAAGTCACAAGGAGATCAAAGAGAATAAAGATGACAGAGAGGCTAGGAAAGGAGCTAAGAAAACTTACCCCAAAGCAGAACTTCCAGGAGTGATGCTGGATGAAATATGAAAGAGTAGAAAAGACATCCCCCAATACCAAGTGAACCTAAAATCCAGTGCTGGCATGAGACAATGGCAACAAATACAACATAGTATATGTGCTAAATAAGGATAAACACAATCAGCATCTCTAAGAAAGCAAAGAAGAACATTTACAGAGGCCCAGGATGAAATTTGAGCTGTGCCTTCAGCTTAAATCAATGTAGAAAATGAAGGCATCTCAGGCAAGGGAAAGACATGGACACAGAGGACGGAACGGGCATTATATGTTTAGATACAGTGAAGGAGCAGCCTAGGATTGACTCTAAAAAAAAAACAAAACAAAACAAAAAGGAGTGAGCTACTGAGGAGGAAAAACATGTTGAACTTTAAGGGCTGAAGTCTACTGCCACCTGGTGTCACCTTTATTACAGATACAGACTGGCTGCTCATCCTGAAAATTTGAGTTTGCCAAAGGAATAATAAAAAGGCACGTTTAGAGCATCACACTTTAAAATGAACATCTCATTTGATTTAGGACCCTAGTTCTAATGGCAATTTGAGACAACTCATTAAAAGTTGTAAACAGAAATGTTCCAAGAACGTCCTTCTTTGAAGCAAGGGAAGATTGGCTTGATTTGAATTATAGAATAGCAGTTAGCTTTATACGATTTTCTCATACAAACAGACATACACACGTAAAGTCTATATTCCTTGCCTGGATCCCTCCTCTAGTTTTATAATAAACGATGAGTTTCCTTTATAGGAAAACACAAAGTGGGTCATCCACAAAGGCTGTGATCTTCCCCTGGAAGGAAGTCACCGGCAGTCCCCGGGCGCCATTATCTCCAACACTGTGGTGCTGACGGGGTTCCAATGTTCTCCTGCACAAACTCCCACCACCTACCTCCCAGGACCTCAGCAGGAAGGACATGTCTGTGAATCCTCTGGCCTTCCTTCAACTCCTGACAGATGTAAAAACCACTGCATGGAAGGAAAAGAACATTTCCTAGACTGGGGATCCCCAGACATTTTCCCAAACCGAAAAAGTAGACGGAGCTTTCGCTCCAGTGAATTATACCCCACGAAGGGGAGTGAGGAGAGGAAAACAGTCCTGAGACGACTGTGGTCTGTAAACGCCTGGGCTTCATGACAGTGCACATTCGTTTTTCTGGCTTCTCTGAAATGTGGGCCTGCCCTGACAGGAGAGGCCTGCTTTGCTGACAGGTTAAATATTCACTTGCAACTACTTCATCCAAGATTCAGATCTGAGTTAGGGAAGAAGCCCACTGCTGGTGTTTCCCCAGCCCAAGGTATAGGCGGTCTCTCTCTCCCCAGAGTGGCCCACACAGCCCAGCCCATCTCCTGGCTTCCTTCTCTCCCTGGGGCTGCCAGGGCTGGCCTCATCAGCATGGGCTATGTCAGGGTGGTCAGTGGACCCCCCCGTACTGGCTGCTGAGGACCTCCAGGGAGGCTCTGGGGTTGGGGGCGGCCTACTTCTCCTGGATTTCTAAGTTAGCAGTCAAGACACAGATGGAAAAGGCAACATGAGGCTGGCGAAGGGAAGTGAAAATAAAAGATGAGGGAAGGGACACAAAGACAGCATCTTCTCCTCAGGGGAACCTATGTTTGAATCCAGATATAATTGAAATGATTTCACATTCATGCTTCCACAGGATACTACCTACCTCTCTTGCTACCGGAAATGTCTTGGTAACACACCATCAAAGGCTAATGCAAAACACTTGTAAGGGGGATTAACTAACTGGAGAACAACTCAATTTTTAGGTGATTCATGATTAAGTTATTTTGCATCCAAACATTCAGTGGGTTAATGAAACCAAATCATGCTGATCACAAAGACTTTGAATATTACATTTTTATACTAAATGAGGCCATGATGGGTGGAAACTAATTTGTGAAGAAAAAATAAGCAAAACTGTAAATGTTTCCCAAAAGAGAAAAAAAAATCATTTGCAAAAGTTTTTGAGTTTTTAGACAATAGACAGTTTATTATTAAAATTTTTGAACTGGGTAAGACTAAAATAAAATGAGTTCTAAGTCCTAGATATCTCAAAAGTAAACTCTAATTCAGAGAAATCAGAATTATTATTTTGATCTTATAGGAAGAACTATCTCATATTTATAATAGAATTCACCCTGTGGAAGTTGCCACATGATTAAGGAAATCCAAAAGTGGTCAAATTTCCTCAGAGAAATACTTCCTGTATCCTCTCCCTCTCTACGTAACAAACACAACGGTACTTGGAAGGTTGCATTTGTATATTATGCAACTTCATTCTTTGTCTTAAAGGAAAATACAGATATTTCTTTGAAGGATAAGGAGAAAATGAAAGGAATCAAATTTATATACAATTTACATATAGGACCTTTCATGATATCAAGGCATATCTCTCTAGTCCTATATTGACTCATAAAAAAGATCACAGCACTTAATACAGAACACTGACAGTGTTTTAAGCTTCGTTTTAGAAATTCCACCAATGACATAAAATATGCAGGAAAACATTCACATGTGTGGAATGTCATGTGATAGCTATTTTCTTCTTTATTCTTTTTAATGTTACTTAAATATTATACAATGAACATGTATTACGCTCTTTTGCTGGAGTATAATTGCTTTACAATGCTCTGCTAGTTTCTTCTGCACAATGAAGTGAATCAGCTATATGTATACATGTATTCCCTCCCTCATGAGCCTTCCTCCCTCCCCCACCTCCAACCCACCCAACCCAGGTCATCACAGGACACTGAGATGAGCTTCCTGCGTTTTACAGCAGATTCCTCCTAGCTATCTATTTTATGCATGGGCATGTTGCAGTCCATGGGGTTCGCAAAAAGTCAGACACGACTTAGCAACTGAACAATAATTGCGTATATGTCAATCCTAATCTCCCAATTTGTCCCACATGCCCCTTCTCCCACCCACATCCATTCTCTAAGTTTGCATCTATTTCTGCCCTGGAAATAGGTTCATCTGTACCATTTTTCTAGATAAGACAAAAAACAACAATTTTTTAAACATTTACAATGCAATCTTAACTTACCATATTTCATTCAATGTCACAAAAGAATTTTTTTTTCATTTTTTAATTGCTCTGCAGAGACATCAGTGAGACTCTATTTAATTTGTTCTCCACAATGAGAACAGGAGAAGATACCATGAATCAGAAAAGTAAGTGACTGAGCGGGGACGAGGTTCTCCATAAAAAGGAAGGTACACAGCATAAAGCATACTGCGCCAAGACCAAGACTGCCTGTCTATCACATGCCAACATGGCACTGCCCAGTGACCTCAGGCCTTGGAGGATCACCACCAGGTAGCTGCTGCCATGTCTAGTCTACACATAAAGAATCTGAAGCTCAGCAAGCTACCAGGACCACACGGCTAGCAAGTGGCAGAGTTGAGGTTACACCCAGCCTGGAACCACCCAATACCTTCTTAGTCCTTTGCTTCTCAAAGGCTCCCTAAGGTTTGGTCCTTGCTGGAGATTGCCTGAGAACAGAATTCTCTTTCCATGTCGACCCTGTTTCTTTCCTTTCTCCTGCCACATCTGTGCTTGGAAGAAAGAAAGAAATCCAAGATCTACCCAATACTGGCCACTATCACTTGAAAATTCATGAAGGTGAACCTCTCAGTTGGAGAGTGAGGTCATCAACAAAGCAAGTGACAGTTAGGATAGCTCAGCTCTGCCTTCCTGAGCTCCACTTCCCTCTTCCAGTGAGTGGCTGGCCCGGAAGGGGGTTCTGCCCCTACACCACACATAGCAGAACATAAGCTCACCTCCCACCATACTCTATCCTCCAAACTTCAGTACACAAAGATCCTGAGAGCATTCTCAAAAGCTCTCCAAACTCAGGCACCCAGCCTGCTACACAGTGACTCCCCCATCCTTTACTGCACCACTGTAGCTATTGTAGCAATTTTCAAGAGCAGAAGGCAAGCATCTGTCTGGCCACCTAATAGTTCCCATTCTCTCTGTTCATGTCAACGTCATTTCTCACGACTTCTGCCAAGATGCTCATCATATTCCTGCTCACAGTCCAGGGATCATAATACAAAATAAATCACCAAAGAGCAAAGAAATAGAAATTTGCAAAAAGGGATGAATCTCTACAGGCCTGCTCTCCAGTTTTTGCTTTCAACACATTCCTTTGAAATGGGATGAAGACCAAAGGTGTGGACTGCTAGGGTCCTGGGAGAAGTATAGCCTTTCCATTCTATTTCAGACAGAGAAGGGTCCAATCCAAATCTACGACTGGGCTAGGAAAGCATCCAAAAGAAGCCTTAACGCTTGCTAATCGTTTAATTAATGATAGAAGATATGATAGTAGCCAACAATGACAGAGTACTTAATACTTAGGGGCAGTACTGGGTTAAGCAGATGTATTTATGTTTATCATCTCATGGGATCTGAATGATGGCTCTTCAAGGTAGGTTCTTTTACCATCTGCATTTCCCAGATAAGCAAACCAAGGTTTGAAGAACTTAAATAACTGTTCAAGTTTGTATAGCTGGGCTGGATTTTTAGCTCAGAGAGACCACAAAGTTCTTAACTACTGTGCTCTATTGCTTTCTATTCAAGCTGCCCTGGTGGCTCAGTGGTAAAGAATCCACCTGCCAATTCAGAGACACGGATTCAATCCCTAGGTCCAGAAGATCCCCTGGAGAAGGAAATGGCAACCCACTCTGGTATCTTTGCCTGGAGAATTAAATGGAGAGAGGCGCCTGATAGGCTACAGTCCATGGAGTCACAAAAGAGTCAGACATGACTTAGCGACTAAACAACAACTGCTTCCCATCAGACTTTCAAGTGATGGGTATTTAGTTTCAAAGTGAAGCCTGGTTTGTCTATCCAGGTGCTTAACTCACTCCAGAGTACATTAAAGATCTTTCCATTTCAATATACAAGGGTGAGGTCCATCTATTGGGTGGTTTAGGGAGGAGAAAGAAGGGAACCCAGAGAATTCAAATTACAACCAGAAAATGGCTTGAAGAAACTAAACACATGAGTTGGAGCCAAATGGTTTGACAGATGCAGCCATGTTCAGGAATTTGTGATGACAGGGATCATCCTTCTTCACCACACTTTGAGCTGACTTTATAAAACTTTATCTTATACATCCAGAGATCAAATAAATTAAAAAAAAATCACATTTAATGAGAACTAGGGGAAATAAACTGGTGGCAATTAAAGAGTAAAAATAACTTTTCTGTGGCTTCAGACCACAGGAGTTTTCTCATTTTAAGAGGCATGGGCAAATCACTTAAACAAAGCCTTTTGGGGGTGTGTTCATCTCATGTTTCCTCCCACACCCAGTGGTGGTTAAAGTTATAGATAGCCACAGTTCTTGAACCCATGGAATCCTATAGTAAATGGAAGTATAACCAGGCCAAATTCATCCATTCACAAATGCAACCTTGTAGCATGGATGTCAAAGCCAAGTCTCCTTTATAGCCAGTTGCTTTGTATGGAAGGGGGTTAATCAGAATTAGAAAAGGTTATGGAATCCACAGTCTTAATGAGAGACCTCCCTTCCTCCATCTCTTAAGCCCTGTTTCTATACTCCTCTAACTCTGGACACAAAGTCTCATGGTTGGCTAAAATCCAAGGAACTCTCATCTGGCCACCTCGTTTTCTATGTGCAGATTTGTTTGGGGCTAGACCATGGGAAAGACCTGAGGAACCCTTCCTCAAACCTAGAGTGAGCAAGCTCACTGAAATACCCAAAGGCAGCCAGAGTGATTTGAGATTCCCATTTCTGCCCTAAACCATTGTATTTCAGGCCAGAATTTGGGAAGCACTCCTCAATCTCAGAGTCAAGCTAACACCTGGAAAAACCCTAGGGTGTCCCTAGCTTCCCAATGAACCTGCAGACACAAAAACAATCCAATTTCTTATTTTGAGACATAATGTGGGACTGATTCAAGAGGAGATCAGTCTCAAGACAGGAAAGAAGTAGGGGAGTTTAGACTATGCTTTGGGGGCCCTGGTACACCAAGGAATTTGACAGTTTCTGTTCCAAGGTCAAGTCTATCCCTGGTGTGTAACCCAAGCCCATTCCTGAAAGCACTGTACTTACCGGTAGAAAGTAGTGTAGTCCACAGTTGAGTGGCAGGTTTGAAATTCCCAGGATTTGAGTTTCTGGCATTCTCGATGGGCTCTAAGCTTTACCTTCACCGTCCCTTGACACAGTTCAGGTACTGGTTTTCTCTGAGGTCTGTTGCAGAACTCATTGGACTCCACTCTCCAGGACTCGGCAAAGTCATCCACATCAAACTTGAAGCTTCCGTCTCCACCAATTAAGTCATCACGCTTATGTCCATTGTAGTTGCCACAAAGACCACAGAGTTTGCCCTTGAGATGGGGGGCAGCCATGACTTCTACAAAACTGTCTCCATCCCAGGATATTTCCAAACCTAGAGGAAACAAGCAGCAATCACTCTTGAATCCACCAACAGTTTTCAAGTGCAGATTCTTATACAGTACATATGACTGTCCTCTAACAAGGAATACGAAGGACCTCACTGAAATCTTGATTATCTTTCAATCTCTCCACATCAAAGATTGTGTGATATAACACAAATCACTTATTGGGGCTTAGAACTTTTTAAATGTATGAGGTTTGCCCTTACAATGTTATCTTACGTAGTGTGACTTACAGATGATTCTTCATTGACCATGTTATTCTAGGGTTTATATTTTTGCCCTTTTTCAGAGTAATTGTCTTGGTTCACATCATGTTTTCATTTATCCAACAACTACTACAATGTGGAAATGATAAGATGTGTACAAAGATAACAAAGATGATAATTTGCAATGTAATTTTCTCTTTATCTAATATTCCCCCCATATGATGATATTTAGTGCCAAGTGACATTTTCCAAATTATTTGCCATAGTGGAAGTATTAAAGTAATAAATATAAAGCTTCTGAACACATCCCCTTCAAAGGATAACACTCATACAAATGAAAACATTTGCCTCCTCATTATTTTACAGTCATCCATGAGATACACACAGCTGTTTAAACCATGCTTCCATGGTTAAGATGTCATGAGACCTAGGTTGGGGCCTCCATGCATACCCGGGCTGATCATAAGCTTCAACATTTGAGCAAGCAGGGAGGCCACAGGTCAAAATTCCTCACGTGCTAGACAGAATCACCTGGACAGCACTGGTCACGGAGGAAAGGATCTTCACTCCACAAGGCTGAGAACATAATCCCCTCTTGGTTTGCTGAACTGACCATCTAAACTGTTGGAGAATTTGTCTGAGAACATTCATTTTCTCCAGACCTGCTAGCCCTGAGTGTCTAGGATTTACTGTAACAAATGACTCCACTGAAGAGTGGAATTTCTGTTATGGGTCAGACAGCCAGGTTCTGCTGTCACACAGCACAGATCAGTTTGATCAGGATGCCAGGAAGAAATGATGCAGTATGTGAACACATTACCCATAAGACAATGGAGAGGGTTTCAAGAAGAGTCTTTTGAGGATCAACCCAGAGCAAATGATGACTCTGGTATTAACATTTTCTTTATGTCTCAAGTGTGTGGTGGAAGCTCTTTTTACTGTTCTCTTGGTAGTATCTTGGCAGTGCCTGAGCCGCCCAGTGAATGGATGAACTAGATACCAGTGCTGCAGATGAGCGCCAAGGGGACATCTACAACAGGTCACAGGGCATTTCTGTCCTGGACTCCTCCTTATGCACTGTCACTGTCTCCTAATAATGACAGCCCACAAAGAATGCTCCGTTTTAACAGAAAAATAGAAAGTATCCCCAGCTGTGTGTCTTCAATCTTACCCTCTTGGATTTCTGACAAAAACTAGTCTTTGATTTAGTCCTTTCTGAATATCCAGAAAGAGCTTCTTCTTCTTTTTTTTTTAAAGAAGACTTTATCTTTGTTCCTGAAAGATCAATAATAGCCTGATGAGTAAATGCTCAGAAGATGGTCAGAAGTTGGGAGATAAGGTGGTGATGAGAAAGAAGAAAGGGGTGGGGAGGGATGGAATGGATCTTGTCTGAATATAAAATTGGCATAAGGCAACATTAGAGTGATGTAAGATCAGCAGGAAACACCCAGAAGTAAGAGGCTACAGATAATATTCCCCAAGCCAATATTATAAAGCCAATATTCCTTTGGTCATGGTCCTAGAGGAGAGAAGCCTGGCCAAATAGCATTCTGTGAGTAGGCCACACAACTGACATAAGAGTTACAGATCTGCTTTAGTGGAAATTATTGGTAGAATAAACCAATGGGCTAAAACTGGATTTCTCAAGAAATAAACCAAAAGACTCACATGGAAATCACGGTATAGTACATGAAAGGAATGGAAGCATTCTCAGCCCAAGGCAAGGGGTAGAGAAGGTTTCTTGGTCAGGAGAAGCAGCTCAGTTCCCAAAATCAATTGAATAGAATTTGGTAAAAAGAAGGAAAGAAGGTCATAAGAAAGTCTGTTTTGGGCTGTGGGAGTAACTGAGTGAAGAGAAGACAATGATGGGAAAAGGTGATCAGAGCAAGGACACGCTGCTAGTCTGTCCACACACTGGACTGATCTACTGTGAGCAACTCAAATATCGGGTCAATTCTGACCATCACAACTATTGTATAAAAGAATTTCTATTTCTTCATGCCCCATCATTGAACACATTATCTGGTGCATAGTATATTCTCACTAAATGAATGAATTACCCTGTAAATTGATACAATGAGTCGGCAAAGCCAAAGAAATTTGTGAATTTCATGCCAGTTAAGACACTGAAATAACATTTTGCAAAAAGACAAGCAAACTATAATTTGATTTGTAACATTCTCTCTAAGGTATAGAAGAAACTTGACCTCATACTCCTGTAACTAGGCAGCTGTCCAGCCAGAGAAACGAAGGGAGAAAATCAATTCCATACAACGCTCTAACTTTTAGAGCATAATTCCAAAGATTTTCCACCTTGCAAAATTTTCCAAACTACAAATCTCTTTCCTAGACAGCAGGCAAACACTGCTCTTCCAAGTGCCACATTGTTCGAGAATTTACATCCAAAGGAGCTCCAGCAAAATTACTGGCAGTGATACCAATAAATTTGAGATTTTGGGCAACTGAGTTCATGGGAATTCAACTCACAGGGAACAAGTCAGTCATTCTTTCTTTGCAATGGACTGGTGGCTCCTGCATGCTTAAGAAGATGCAGGCCCACCTGTGTTTTAAATACACACTTTTCAAGACTCTGGGCTTCTCTGGTTGCTCAGATGATAAAGAATCTGCAATGTAGGAGGCTCAGGTTCGATCCCTGGATCAGGAAGATTCCCTGGAAGAGGGAATGGCTACCCACTCTAGTATTCTTGGGGTTTCCCTGGTGACTCAGATGGTAAAGATTCTGCCTGCAAGGCAGGAGGCTTGGGTTCGATCCCTGCATCAGTAATATTCTCTATCCACTCTAGTATTCTTGCCTGGTGAATTCAATGGACAGAAGAGCCTGGCAAGCTACATACAGTCCATGGGGTCGTAAAGAGTCAGACACGACTGAGTGACTAACACTTTTGCTTTTTTTCTCAAGATTCTTGACATCTCTTTCATGAAACACAATCCTCAAAGTAAGAGAATAATTTGTAATTCACTCTCTTTTCCTCCTCTTTTTGTCATTATGTTAAGAGGATATTCATAGAACAATGTTAGGCTTCCTGGGATGACTTACTCGACTACAAATGACTTTGTCCATCCTTGTATCATATACACATGTATTTGCATGGTTATTTTTACTCTCTACATGAGTAAAATCCATGCAAAGTAAATTACAGTAGTGACAGGCAAAGAAAATGAATAAGTTGTAATTGAAAAACACATTGCTTTTCCAAAAGAGGTTTTAAATAGGCATCTTATGAAACGAAAATGCCATGGAAGTGTTTGAGGGTTTGGGGTTAGTCTTTTCTGCAGCTGGGATGAGTTTCCCAATTCTCTGCATGGGAAACTGGTAGAAACGACTGGCAGTCAGAAGGCCAAAGCTGAAGCACATGTCTCATCTGGGATGTGAGTAGCAGCTGCATTCCTTCCACTGCATGAAGAGTCTTCCAATTTTCCTTTTCACCAGTGAATGTTTTACCAACCTGTTTTTCACCCTTCAAGTGTGTGACCTGGCTCCAGATTACTAATTTTTTTTTTTTTTTTGGTGGGAAAGTTGTTGGTCTTTTATTTAGTAGCTGCTTTTGTTTATTTGTTTTTCGTTGTTATTGTTGCTTTTGCTGCAGTCCACTTTTAAGAGAGAGGAGGTGCAAAATCTGTAGACATACCATAGTGATGCTTAAAAATGGAGAATTTTTTCTGTTTAGAGTTTATACCAAAGGAGTGTGTGTGGGGGGTGGGGGGACGTCTCCATGCTGCTGTTCATAGGGCTGCAACGAGTTGGACACAACTTAGCGACTGAACAAACAACACCACATATATACTCCAGGTTCCCCAGATGTAGAGTTCTACCAAAAGTAAAATACAAAGCCACACTCCCACATGTTAATACTTTCAGGTGGATCTGACGTAACTCTTTCAGGTGGAGTTGATGAAGCGAACAGATGGCAGAAAGGAAATATTTTAAATGATTCGCTAAGTGCCGAGAGTTTGGCGGGGGAGTGAGGGGAGTTGTGACAGGAAGGAGCAGAGCTTTCTCAAGCTGCCAAACCTTGCTTTACCTTCTGGACTACCCCAGTTGTTATTAGATATGTAACCACTGCTTAATGCCACCCAAGCTACACAGCCACCTGTGCTCTTCTGCCAAAAGAGTCCATCATGAAGTGCTGAGTCTGTAAACCACAGGGGCAAAGAGTCACTTCTCTCCATCTCCCATATTACACCTGCACTCTTGATTTAAATGGCTATTTCAAAGAAATATCCTTTGATCACTTGAGTTTATGAAAAAAAATTATGGAGAGAGAACAAACATTCAAAGGATATGCTGTGATATTTTAGATAGATAATTAATAGGTTAAAAAATGAAAACATCCCTAAGGGGTAGTACAAACTGAGATTTGGGGACCAGAGTAGAAAGGACTATTGTCTGGAAATGGAATTGTTCCATTCAAAAGATAATTTCAAAGCAATTTTAGCACCCAGAGATATATAGTCCTCCCCAAGGAAGCAGAAAGTTTGTGCCCTCCATGTGCTACAGGAAGTTGGTCACCTGGGTATTAAAGGTACCACAAAAATGAGCTGCATCATGGCAAGAGAGAAAAAAGAAGACAAACTCTAAAACTGAATTCAAGACCTAGAAGAGTTAAATTCACTAATCCAGTTATGGCATTTATGATCTATTATTATTTTCTTAGCAGCCTCATCCTCTTGCTCATTTTTGCCATGTGAAGTCCTTACAAAGAGTACACTTATTCCATAAGGTATTGCCAGCTGTGAGAGGAACAGTACTGAACCTCCTCGACTGTTAGTAATTTTGAATATGCAGAATTCCTTTGAGAATTGGGTTGTGGCTGACTAATAATTTCCATATCAGTAGTATCCATTATGTTCAGCCGGCATGCAAAAAGATAAACAAAGTACTTCTAATTAGTACTGTGTAATAATAGGTCATCTTGTGTCCATTTTACATGAAGTCACAAATCATTGCCTCCTTCAAAGAGATGAGCTGAGGCCTACATGTGCAGAGTGACATGTCATTTGAATGTTAACAACTAGTGTCTGAATTTTCTGCAGTGGATTAATCCCTCTGAAGTTGAAAGAACAGAACTCGTCACATCTACCACTTTCAAAAGTGAACATTCTCTATAGAATGCTCGAATACATTAATATTTAACATTTCTCACTGAAACCATGTCATACTCTCTAAATAAAAATCTCCGTGGGTTTCTCTTTGGTTTCCTGCCTTTGTTTAGCTAAGCTGGCATTTCATCAGCTCAAATCAATTTACCGAATATATTTTGACTTGAACAGAAAACAACAGGGTTCTGAAAGTACCATGGAAAACAGTCTCTGCAGTCCCTCAAAAGTGCCTGCTCTATCAAATGTTTCCCTTTCTGATCCATATTAGATAAAGAAACTGGAACCCAAGTGATGCTTTTACATTGTTAAATTCTCATCAATGCAAAAAGTAAAAAAAAAAAAAAATATATATATATATATATATATGCTGACTTCCTCAAATATCATGCTTAAAGAAACAGCATGCTAAGAGGACATGTAGTTCAATATCCAGCTGAAAAACAATATGCACTAACCAAAGGCGGCATGAAAGGAACCATTCATGATATCATAAAATGTGTAACGAACTGAATTCATTCTTTGGGGCTGATAATGAAGGGTTGAGTTCTGCTTCTAAGATGTCTCTCTTAGGCAACATCTCACAGATAAGCATGTGGGCCTCTGTGAACCCCTAGGAGTCACTTATTAGCAACTACCAACAGTTTGGCTTAGGGGGAATGTATCTGCCAGTGGAGTGGCAACAGAATCCAGCAAGTCTCAGAGAATCGGTGATGCTGAGAAAAGGTCTCAGCATCAGTGGCCAGCTCCATGAGCCCATGGCTGGAGAGAGTGCTTTCAGAGCAAGCACCTTAAGTGTCTCCCAGCAGGAGCTGACAGTTGTACCCATCAACTCAATAAGCAGCCTTCCCCGGGTCCAGAATGGACAGGACTGCTGGTCACACAGCCCATCATTCCCACTCCCATATGCACACCCACACGTTTGCAGTTTGCTTTTGAGGATTCCCTCCTTCTTGGACAGATGTTAACAAGGAAACACTCTTTCTCACAGATGTGAAACTGCACATGACTAGCTGAGCTGGGAAAGACACTGACAATTCCAAGCTGGACATCAATGACCTAAAATAGCAACATAACAGGAGACAGTGGTTATCCGGAGTAGAACAACTGCTATTTTCGGAATGAGGATGAAAAGACACTGGATGTGGACAGATCGCAAGATGCCAGTGACCGGCGTCACATTGCAAGGCTCCTCAGTATGCCAATTTTCTCCAGCTATTTGGTGGCGTCTGGAGAATGAGGCCACCGCTGCGGTCGGTGGACTTCTCTGCCTCTGGTTTTCCTCCACGGAGGAGGAGGGGGCGCAGCTGCAGCTCCCGGGCACCCGTTGGTGAGGCAGAGGGAAGCACCAGAGGCACACAGAAGGCCCTTGCTTCTGGAGGCCCACCTGCTTTGGTCGTCACTTTCAAGAGGTAGCCGTCCAGGTCGATGTGGAACTGCGGCGCGTGGCAGGGCAGCGCGATGCGCGAGCCGTTCCAGCGCACCGTCAGATGCTGCTGGAGGCTGACGGTGCCGGCGCCCAGCACCAGGTCCACCGACTTGGTCCAGGAGAAGGAGCGGGTCCTGCGCGCGTCGTTCTTCACCAGCACCTGAAAGGGCGAGGCAGGGGAGGAGCAGTCTTTTGTCAACACGTACTGACACGTCCCCTGAAAGTTAAATGTCCGTCCGTCAAAAGTGTTGTAGTGGGGGTCTCCAAACACCGTGCAGACGCCGGGCTCTGCGGATGAGTGAGAGACAAAAGCAGGTCATAAACCGAGCACAGGATTCAAAGAGAAAACAGGGGTCTCTGCAATAAACCTGATGGGGCACCTGCCATAAAGGGGAGGTGGGGGGCCTGAGCAGAGATGCACTAAGGAAAATCACCTTAAAAAAAAAAAATCGGTTGTTCCAAAAGTTTGTACCAAATCTCATAGGACATGAAGTACTTCTGGTGCTTTTACACTTAAAAGTTACTTATAACACTTCCGAATTTTTAAAGCATCTCTATTTCAGAGCCTTGATATGCTTCTATGGTTTTAATGTCAAGGTTAGAGAAATGAAACCAGGATGATTTTGTAAACAGAACTGGCCAAATTTCATAATCCATATAAAGGAGAACAAAAGTATAAATAAAAGGCAGTAGCATATATGACAATTCATCAAAGCAACAATATTGTTTCCTTTTAACTGATTCACAAAATCAGGGAACATGGTATTCTAAATGTTATTCATGGTCTTAAAAAAGTATTACATTCAACACTCATCTATTTCTAAGGACAGATAAACAGACTTGCCAAACAGATACATGTTTAATGTTGTTAAGAAACAAAACACTGATAAAACTGTCTCTGTGTATTTTCTAGAAATACAAGCCTCCTATATTTTGATCTTTGTATTCAAAATCAAACATTGGATAAAAAATAAATTGTACAAACCATCATTTAGTAAGTTTAAGAAATTTCAATGAATTCATCACTTCAAAATACCAGTAATACAAACATTTATGAGACCCAAGTAAAGTTTTATGCTTTGGAGCATTCCAAAGGTTTATATAGAAAATTAAATATCATTTCTCTTTTTTTTTAAACAAAATTTGGCATTGATTTGTTTCCCATATAAAGATATTTTATCTGTTTTAAAGAAGGCATACACAACCAGGAAATGAGAAATTCAGAGAAATTAGTCCAAACTAAAATAAAAAGATCAGTTTCTAGAACAGGTCAAGAACATGACACTATCTCATGTAAATAATAACTCTGAAGATGTAAGGGGAAAATGCATCCATCGGGAGGAAGGATGTGCCAACAGATCTGGTAGGACCAACTGGATCCAAAGCAAACATTTGCTTTTAATTTCTAAAGCGTTTGGAAATTAATGTTGTTTTATGATACATTATGTCATTTCATATGTCAATTTCATGTGACTCCACATAAATCAGATGTATTGGGAATTTTATAAATTAATTACTTGTCTAAGTTAGCCTTTCTCGTCAACATTTAATAAAGACTCACAGAACTGATCATTTCTGATATATAGGTTTCAATGAATACTTTAAGGAATATAGAAAAGGCATTACTTGGGGGAAGAAGGTGGGAGAGAAAACTTGAAAGCTCAGCAGCAACATTTTAATTCACCCTCCATTTCAATTTATTTCTTATCCTTTTTTATGGTCGCTCTTTCAGTATGACTCCAATTTCACTCAGTTTGTTGCATCACAGTCCCCACTTTCCAAATCCTATACCCACCTCCAACTAGTTTTCCCATCTATCTAACCACTCCATACTGCATTTTCCAGTCCCCTTCTCCATGTTATTGCTTCCAAAATTGTCCTATCACACATTTCTCTCACATTCTGATGAATGGAATCCCTCCCTGGTATAAGAATGGTGCTTTCTGGTTGATAGGAAGCAAGGAAGTTCTTTGGGACACCCCAAGTGGCATCTGGAGAAGTATAGTTCAAAGTTAATATTACCACATGCCACAAAAGAACTCAGTGTTAACTTGACCACCAGATGCACCAAATTCAAGCAAAGGACTTTTTCAGAGTTTTAATGCCACATACTCAACAAGAAAACCCAGAACCAATCAAGGTTTTTGAGCTCTTGAGCTCGTAACAGATGGATTTCAGCTTGCAACGGCCAAGATATAAATGAAGGAGCTGAAATTATACTCCTGAGAAATCCTCTCGCTGCTGCTGAGCAGGCACAGGGAATCCCTACACACTTTCTGCCTGGAGTCTGCAGGGGACATCGTATGGCTTCTCCAGGTGTTCTGACTCCAGCTGCATCAAAATTATCACTAACAAACACAGTAATAGCTAACGTTTACCAAGAATTTACTACATACCTTAGCACCGTTCTCCATGCCTACTGATCATGGACACACTCTAAGAAGATGGATATTTATATTTTCTCCTAACATTAAACAAAGAGCTAAGCCTTTGGCAGTAAATCCATAAAATGAACTATTATCTAGTCATTGAAAAAGTTTGTAAATAATGTTCATGATTGAAGAAATACTTATGCCATGTTAAATGAAAAATAGGAAACCAAATTCTATATATACAACAAATCTTGACCATGTTAAAATAAATATCCAAATACCTACAAACCCTAAAATTATAAACTGAGGTTGTTTCTTAGTGGTAGAACTATGAGTGATATTTTTTTTTCTGCCTTACGCTTTTCTGTTTTCATTTTTGTTGTTCTTTTGTTTTTAAGAGTTCAAGTGTGGGTATACGTCAACAAGGTCAATTACATGACAAACTAAATCCTCAAAGAAGCAACAGAAAATATACTGCCTGCAGCATGGCCCAGGAGTCCATGGAAAAGCTGAGCTGAATTGTAGCTGAGCAGGAAGCAGTGAGGGACATCCAGGGATACCAGGCAAGGGAAATTATGTCTGAGTAGGACTATCAGGAAAGATATTTTTCAAGAGGCCCTAACTTGTGGAAGAGAAGGGTTCGGAGAACAGGATGATTTTCTCTGTAACGGCAAAACAGAAGAAGCCAACAAAATCTCATGAGGAAGAAGATGTCTGAGAAGTACGTGCTGCATTTGGGGACATTTGTATCCTGAACTAAAATAATTTTGAAACCTTGGCCCTTTTCTCTGTCTCCTCAAGGTCCCTATGCCAGATCCCGCAAAAGCAGTGAACACATGCACTGGAGAATAACTGAGAGTGAGAATCTCAGGGTTACCAAATCTGCCTCTCTGAAAAGGAAAAAAAAAAAAAAACTAGAGAAATACCTAGGGAACAAAAATGAACAGTGTATCTGCATATAATTTTTGTTCAGCAGACCCAGTAAAATGAGCCACAGTCCAAGACATCCTGATGTCAGTCACAGCCTTCTGGGAAGGCTGGAGAGATAGAGCTAAACAAACAGACCCTTCCATAGTTAACCTTGCTTGAATATATTTAAGTCAGAGGATGGAAAAATGTCAGTTTACAAGCAGCAGTATGTGTTTTCATAGTCCTTTAAGTCAAATCATCAGATGTCATTTTTGTTTTGGTTTGTTTTCAGTAATATGTATACAATGTCTAGGCACTGGAAAAAAAGATTAGAAGTGCATAAACCCAAATACTAAGAATGTTTTTTTCTCTTAGGTAATGAAATTATGTGTGATATTTATTTTCCTCTTTCTTGTTTATGTGTATATACATTATTATTTACATTTTATTATTTACAATCACTATGTATACTCTTGGAATAAGGACATTTGTTTTAGAAACTTAAAAATACTGAATTAAAATGTATCTCTTTGATGTTGCACACTTTAATTAGAAAGCTAGGAGAATTAAGAAGTCAAGCTGCTTCTAGAAAAAAAATTCCAATGTTTTGCTTTTATCCTCATCAGGTACATTTATTTCTGCCATGAGTATGTTTATTCTAATAAGATGCCTTCCTTCTGAGAGCAGTGATTATTCTCAAACATCCATCAATGAAAATTAAGGGGGAAGTTTACAAGTTCATTGGAGGTGGGCATGGCAACCCACTCCAGTATTTGTGCCTGGAGAATCCCATGGACAGAGGAGCCTGATGGGCCATAGTCCATGGCGTCGCAAAGAGTTGGACATGACTGAAGCAACTTAGCACACATGTATGCATACACCTTCTTGTCATAAAAAAATAAGAGAAATTGAGAAGATTCGAACCCGCTTCCCTCAGAATACAATAAAACAAAAACAGAAAAGCATAAGAATAAAAAAAGTATCATTCACGGTTCCACCACCAAGAAATAATCCCTGTTTACTATTTTGGGGTGTGTGTGGGGGTGTGTGTGTATGTTTGTGTATATTTTTAACAAAATTAAGATTATCCTGTACATGAAATTTTATTTCCTCTTCACTTAACATAAGATTTCCCCAGTCACTAAAGTCACTTTGCAAACACAGAAGGTGACTTTCACTCTCAGTCCATTAGTGCCTCTGTGAACAGAATCATCTCCCCAACTCCTTGCACCACTCCACCATGCAGATCAGATCAGTACATTTCCAGAGCAGTGTTCTAACCACGAGGAAGTCTATCAAATAAAAACATGACTTTCAACTTTCCTCCACATCAACTGCGGCGAAATGGGCCCTGTGGAATTCCAGGGCCACTGGGTCATGCAGGGCCCCCTGGGGGCCCCAGGTGGGTAAGAGCTGTGATGATGCCAAGTTTGGGTCAAGAACCAGGAAAGGCTGGGATTAGAAACACTGCCCTGAACACAAGCCCTTATGCTGTTTGTCTAGGCTCCTCTTGACATGATGTAAGCCGCCAATATAAACAGACCCAGCAGGAACTGAACTTCCCCATGCAGGAGGCTCTGGCCTCGCTCAGAGGTGTCCCTGACAGCTGCTTCCCCGAGGGGGCCTGCACAGCCAACAGAAGCTCCACCGACGGGCACCTGGATTCCTTTCAGATTTTACACCCTTGGCTTTTTAAATCAAAATTTAATCTGATTTTACTGTGTGAATGTGGGGGAAGGGCATAGTGAGTCTCTTTCCACTCATCCCTAATCCACCAGACAGACTTACAAATCTGCAAATAAAAAGCTGATTTTTTTTAAAGTTGAATAGGCACCTGAAACTAATTTTAAAAAAGAAAAAAAGATTTGATAGAGAGAGTGCTAAGAATGTAAATTTCTTTTCACATAACTTCCATGACCTCAAATCCTTACCAACCTCAAGCAGAAGAGGAAAGGACACATCCCCCCCACCCCCACACCTTTGATATCTAATAAAAACTAGATTTACCCCTAAGGCCCTGGCTGACATCCTATGTGCAGCCTCCCCATCTGAGCCCAGGGTACCCCACCGCTCAGCTTGGCCGTGCACCGGCCATGCTTGCCCACACCTCACAGTTCACAGCCCCGGAATTCTTCAGCTTCTAGCTCATGTACCAGCTCATGCCTCAGCCAAAGTCAATTCTCTCTCGTCTAAGTCCCCAAAGCAAAACTAACCACATGGCTTAGATTTTCTGAGATGGTCAACTTCAAATACTCGATCCTATAGTCACATTATGTTTTTCAGTTTGAGAGCTAAAAATATGGTCACCAAACCCACAGTATGCTTATGAGGAAGCACTTTCTACCCTAGCTTTTTTACTTCAATTTTTTTAATTTTTAAAATTTAGGTAAAATTGACTTATAATTTCATATTAGTTTTGTGTGTACAATGTAATAATTCTGTTTGTATACATTTTGAAATTATAACCACAAGTCTAGTTAACATCACTCACCTTACATAGTTACAATTTTTTTTCCTTGTGATGACCCTATTGTTAACTATAGTTCCTTTTTACCCTAGCTTTTAGTTATAATGTATTCTTCATGCCTAAACCAGGCCTTAAACTCCTTACACATAAATTCTGTGTATACTTCTCAGTGCCTGGCACACTGCCTTGTACGCTGGAGGATCTACCTTAATATTGGATAAATGGCTTTATCTATGCATTACCAACAGCAATGACTGGTATAATCCATATTAGATATCAAATATTTTCTAAATGAAAGCTTTAATTAATTAAAGATTATATTTCAGTAGGAAAAATATACTGCCCCCACTGCACTCACAAAAATAGTTAAGTCTGATAAATGGTGTACAGCAAATAATTCAATAGAATTTTGCTTAATCAATTAATTAGTTGAATTAGGAACAAATTATCCTGGGTAATCCAGGAAGGACAGATGCTATCACAAGTGTCCTTGTAAGTGAAGGAAAAAGGCAGAGAAGTGAGTGTGTCACACGATGACATGGCATGAGAAGAACTCAACTCACCACTGCTGGCTTTGAAGATGAAAGGAGGCTTCGAATCAAGGAAAATGGGCATCCTCTAGAATCTAGACTAGCATGAAAACAGATCCTCTCCAGCCTTGAGAAGGAATGCAGTCCTGTCAACACCTTGATTTGGACCCACTCAGATCCATTTCAGACTTCTGACCTCCAGGACTTGCTAAGATAATAAATGCGTACTGTTTGTAAAACACTCAGTTTGTTTACAGAGGCAAGAGCAAAAAAATGAATTTAGCAAAAATAAAGGCAACTAGTCTGGAGTGACTAGCTTATGCCAGGCAACACGCCAGATGCTTTCCACAGTTGCACTAGCTCCTTTAATCCTCACTACTTGTCTACACGTGGTATATTATTACCCTAATTTCTTAGCAGTGAATCTGAAGAAATTGCCATGTTGCCCATGGTCTCTAAGCCAGTAGTAGTAAAGAAAGAGTCCAGCCCAATCTCTGTGGCTTTGAAGCCAGTGCCCCCCTGACCATGATTTGATATTTCCATTTATACCCTATACCACAGCATCCCATGCAGTCACTGTTGTTAACAAATTGGGATTACAGAGTTTTTGGGAAATATGAAGATGGGTATAGACACTCTTCCTTCCAAGTGAAAATGAGTGTATCCATTCAAATGTAGAGATTCATAGACACCCTATTCCAAGACTAACCAATGACCTCCTAAGAGTTCATGAACCTCAGTTTAACAATGCCTGTCTAGAAGCTAATTATAAACTATATTATATGGTTCTGTCATTTAACATGTTTACATTTCCTCTCTCCAACCACATTGCAAGTTCCTCAGCTCAGGGTCTGTATCAACCTTTTATCCATGTCCTCCATGACACCTTCCAGAGTACTGGAAATTCACTGGGTGTTAATACAAACTTGTTATAAAAGATGTATTTTTGATACTCTCTAATCTAAGCCCTGATCTTAAAATGTCTGCTCTCCTAAAGCTAGAAATTACTGTTTATCAGTAAAGAGAACTTTTTACCTGAGAGATGTGTTTCTCATCTCTAAATTAACCTGTCTCCCAGCTTTGAAACCACTTTAGAGCTTTGTGAACATTAAGTTGCTTAGAAGAGAGTCCTGGGTTTGAATCCCAGTCTTGCCACCCACTGACTACAAAATCATGTGCATACTACCTACATAACCTCAGTCTGTTCATCTGTAACATGAGTCGAAGAACAATTACTTTGCATGGTGGTTGTAAAGACAGCATTGTGAAAATGCTGAGAACATAACAGATGCTTACAGAGTAGTCATTACTGGTTGTATCATTACAAATGCTATGCAAATCTTGCAAATCTGCTGCTGGCAGAAATAGAACTGGATAAGATTGTAACATATTTATAAAAGGTAAATGTGTTGAAAAGACAATGTTGAGCTCATCTAGAAGACAAACAAAATGTAGATTTAGAGCTTGAGTGGAGTAAGCCTCTAGACCAAAAGAAGATTGTTACCATGATAGTCTTAGACATGGGAAAGAAGGCAGCTTGCACAATAACAGGAGACTGATATGCCCAAAGTGGGTAGTTGCTTCAGGAGATGTAAAACACCCCAGCCGTCTAAATAAACTGGCCTGAGATTTATCATCAGCCTGAGAAGTTTAAATTTATTCCAAAGAACCAGCATTTCTTAACATGTTTCCTATGAAACATCAATCCTGCCTGTTACTCTGCCAAAATAAGTAGAAATTAAAAAAGAAAAAAAACCTCTGCAGCCCAAATTAGTTCGAGAGGGACTCTATACTCCATCATCCTCCTGAAAGTTTACCCTGCACACTGGCATATAAAGGGCTCTGAGAATTCTGCAGTGAGGAAACACATTTAAGTTTACTTGACCCAGCATTTCCCTAATGTATTTAATCATAGAAACTTGTTTTGAAAATATTACTCATGAGGATCCCTCAGCACTAACATTTTATAAAACAAACTTTGTGCAATTCTGCCAGAGACCAGTGAAGGAAGCTGGTGTAGTTTTCATGAAAGCCAAGTTTGGGTTCTGACAGTGGCTTGCAGAAAGAGCTGAAGAAGAAAAGGCAGAGGTTAACCACAGGGAATAGGATGAGGGGTTGGCTGCCATGGGAATGGGAAGGAAATTATTTATTAGAAAAGCAATGCAAAGAGACAATCAACCAGACCTGATGACTGATGATCAACATGGGAGAAAAATGCCAAAAGTATGAGAAATAACACTAAGACTCAAAACCTGTGCAGCTGGGATAAAGGGGTGCCAGAATTCAGTCAACAGATAGGGGTTGGAAACAGCCATCCATCTCTCCATCCAACTCCCAACCCGGATAATTTAGAGAATCAAAGGTAGCAACTGTTAATCAAATTCAAACACAGTCCTTTGTGAAAGAAGAATGTAGCCTCCAAAAAAGTGAGAAACTGAGATCTGCCATATTCGTATCTTGCTAAGAAGTCCTGTGTTAAGGACCTGGAAATCTGGACAAATGTGAAACCAGACTGAGAGAGTAGCTACAGAACAGGTACCGTGGAGGCAGGGCCGTGAACTCACAAGATGAGAATGTACAAAGTAAAAGCAGAACAGACATGTGTCCTAAGGAGAAATACGAAAGAGCAGAGCAGAGGAGAGGAGCAGTGGTTGTGGGAGGAGCGCATTAACCAAGAAGGGGACCTGGATAAGGAAAAAGATGATACTATTCATAAACATCAACTTCACATCAAAGGGAACCACAGAGTGTAGTTAATCAATCATATCTCCCAACTGCAAGGAAAGGTTAGAATTCAAGTATTGTAATCCAAGAAACTGAAGAGATTCAGTGATCTCCAAGACACAGATAAGGTTTGAAAAGGTGAATAGATATAAATGTTTTCAAATAGAAGCCCCTAATCATGTACAGAGGAAAGAAATTGGCAAACTTCATATATATTTGGCAGTAAACCTCTTAAATGCAGTCAACAAAGAATATACAATTGTGCTCAAAAGTTTGGGCTCTGGAGTCTCATGGACCAGGCTATTGGCATCTCATGGATCAGGCTACTGGCTAACACATCTTGAAGGAGGGCATGGCAACCCACTCCAGTATTCTTGCCTGCAGAATCCCATGGACAGGAGAGCCTGGCAGGCTAAAGTCCACATGGTTGCAAAGAGTTGGACATGACTGAAGCATGCACACACCTTATTTATTAGTAATTTCTCAGACCCTCAGATCTCATTTGTAAAATGAGAATAACAGTAGCTTCCATTGCATGGATTGTTGTGAGGATTAAGTAACAGAATGCATGGAGAGCATTTATCACAATACTTGACACAGATTTACATTCAGTAAATTGCTGCTGGTAATAGGAGCAATTGTAGCGGCAGCAGAATAGCAGTTTTGTGTTGTTCTTATTTTACTCAGAGGAAATGTGACCTCAAGAGAGGTATAAGCCTGCCTCAGGTTTGCATACAGTAATGTGTAATTCACCATACAGTTTGTTCCACAAAGCATATTTTTCAGAGTTTGGGATTTGTATTGGTTTGTCACTTAGCTGTATTTTAGGTTCGTTACTGCTAAGAGATTTTGTTCATAAGTTTCTTTAGAAATTGGTATTTGCATCTTTCTTGAGATTCAAGATGGCAGCCTTGGTGAAATGTACCATACATCTAGTAATGAATTTATATGTATCTTTATGTATAAAATATACTCTTCCAAAAAAATATATATATACTCTTCCAAAATTAGGCAAGAAAGTCACTTTTAATTAATGATTTAATAATGGTACATCTATATTAAAAATATCCCAATCAAAATTCCATACAATAATATAGAATGAATATTGGAGTAGGGAATAAAAAATATTCAGGTTTTTATCCTCTTTCTTCCAGTTAATATTACCATTAACCTCAACTTCCTTACCTAAGAAGTGGGAAGGTTGACCTTACATTAAGGTCCATTCATTTATACAATTCCATGATGCTAAAATGGTGATGAGCTTGACTGGCAGAGAGATTTTGTTCTTTCTTACTCCTGATGGAATGTATACACAGTTATTCCAAATTTCAAATTACATGTCTTTTATTATTGTAAGTAAGAAGATTTGGGAGATCTTCATTTACTGCTGCAAGCATCTCAACCTTGAGTTTCCAAGAGGAAAAAAAAAAAACCTGGAAAAATGAATAACGTGGGAAACCATGCCAGTTTGATTTTTTTATTGAGAACAGAGCACACCAGCTGCTCTGCACCTGAGCAGAAAGGTGAAGATATCGCCAGGTAGACGAAAGTATGGGCGTCTGAATCTACATTTCTTCCTGGGTGGTGCAGAGGGAAACGCTGTCTAATTAGAAACTCTTCCTAAAATCCTTCTCCAATCTCTAATCCCCACCAGTCAAAAAGCCTTCCAGACCTTCTCTTCCCTTCCTAACTGCAACTGGTTATCAAATCAAACAAAATGACTGAGAAGTCAAAGATAGAATTTCCAGTCCAAGCCCTGGACTTGCTTGATTTGGGCTCCACGACCTATGTTGGGCATCATTCTTAACCTCAAAGTCTTAGTTTCCTCGGCTGTTAAATGGAGCTAATGACATTTACTTGGCCATAAAATGGTCAAAAGGACTGTGAGGATCAAAGAAGATAAACAAAGACAGCCTAGGACCTGTTTCCATACATAGCAGATCTAAATAGATATTGGCTGCTGTTGCTATTACAGTTACTGCCATTATTGTTAGACAATGATGATGGTGGTAATGATTGTTAACAGTCACAACTTAAGAAATACTGACACCCTGTTGAAATTGACAATAGGTCATGGATAGAAGGGGACCCCTAATAATCTCAGGGCCCTCCAACTTTACATCAATCTACAGTCAGAACATTAAATAAACAATATTCCTTAGAGTAGTATATAAAACAGAACATAAACTGATTCCCTCACTCCCTTCTAATGCCGCTCCTGCCTGTGTGGGGTTTCCCAGCCACCACTTGTGGTACAGTTGGGTTTTATTTGCCACCCCGTCTGCTGGTTGAGCCTCAGGAGCAGTGACAAACCCACCTCCAGATGCTGGAGCAGAAACTTCAGTGGCTACTTAGCTTAACACCTCCTCGGCAGGGCTAAAGTCAACACCACAATTTCTTATTCTACAAGCATCTTGAGCTCCGGTTTCAAATTTCCTCACTTTCCTGAGTTAAGGACAGACTCCTGACGTCCAGGGACCTGGAGTTGCTTACAGTCTTGGAGGCCAGAAACCTTGCTCAAACTCAGCATTACTAATTTGCAGAACCTCTGTCAGAGGAGACTTCTAATAAAATGGACCCCAAGGTCACTATTTCATTAACTTGTTGCATCCTCCCCTTCTACAACTACTCTTTAATTGGAGATTGCTGTAGCCATGCTCAAGAACTTAAGAAAGATGTGCCAAGACCAGCCAGGGCAATTCCACCATGTCCGTAGTGGGTGCAAGCAGCATACAGGGGCCCTCTTGGACAGCAGACACCCCAGTGATGCACACAGCTGGAAATCTAACTCTTGGGGGTTTTAAAAAGTCAGCTGGCAACTGTGAGCCTCCTCGCACCCTAAGTTGCTGAAACCTAATATTTCCTATTACTTGTGGGACATGTAGTTGAGGTTATTTCAATTAAATGCACAGCTGTGCTCAGTATACCCTACCCTCCTCTGTGTTATGTAAACGTGAACTTTCCTTTGGGGTTGGGATTCTGATGGTTAAGACTGATGTAGCTTAACGAATCTGAGATAGTCAGAGATATTTGGGCATCTATGTCTGGATTACCTTTGGTTGCCTCTGATCTAACAGATGGTTAGGAGATTAAATTTTTTCTCAAAGTCAGTCTCTCTTTCTCTCTCTCTCATTCTCTACACACACACACACACACACACACCCCGCTCCATCTCTTATCAGTGAAAATTTTGCCACTGAGTACTATTTCCATGTATGAAAACAGACATTCTGCCAGCAAAGAATTTATCTGATTCGGGTCTCTGTTGGGTGGCTAGGTCAAGATTCTGCCTACGGTTTGACAACACACAGTAAGACAACATTTTACACAAACCCAAGTGCTACACACACAACAGACAGTGGCCTTCTTGGCACCCAATTCACAGTCCTATGACACTCAGCTCAGGGAAAGCAGGACTTGCTTTAAGCTATATCTCATACTTTAGCAAGAAACAGCATTTACACCAAAGCTTCATAAAGTTTGTATAGCTCACTTTAAATATTTTATGTTAAATAAATCCTCCAAACCAAGTTTAATTCTTTTCGGTTTGAAAAAGACAGTGTCCCATGTTAGTAAAAGACAGTAATCCTTTTCACACTTTCTTCAGGTCCGATTTTAAGAGGACTGTCTTTTTATAGAATCATCATTGGTCTTCCAGACTTTGAAGACTACTATACTATAAGGAGTATAACAGTTTTGTACCTCAATCATTTTACCTGGGTAACTATAAATTACTATTGGCACTGACTTTAAGGAGAAGCCTATAAAAATGTTCTACATGTTTGAGTTTTCTCTTCACTGTTCCTTTCCGAGGTCTGAGAGCCTCAAACACTACCAAGGCAGATTAAGCCGGTCAATAAGGCAGGAATTCTCTAGGATTTTAGAAACAGATGATGCAATGTCACTGTTGGAAATAATGCAATACTCATTTAACTACTGCAGATAACCAAAATAAGTTTTAGATTGGATACTATGTAATCAGTCCATTTTATTTATGCATATGTGTGTATATGTGTGTGTGTGTGTATGTGTGAGTCACTCAGTCGTGTCCGACTCCTTGCAACCCCATGGACTGCAGCCCACCAGGCTCCTCCGCCCATGGGATTCTCCAGGCAAGAATACTGGAGTGGATTGCCATTCTACATACATAATATGGGTTTCCCCGGTGACTCAGATGGTAAAGAATCTGCCTGCCATGAAGGAGACCCAGGTTCAATCCTTGGGTTGGGAAGATCCTCTGGAGAAGGGAATGGTTAACTCCAATACTCTTGCCTGGACAATTCCATGGACAGAGGAGACTGATGGGCTACAGTCCATGGGGTCACAGAGTCGGACATGACTCAAGTGACTAACACTTATATTTATCTTGCCTCCTTTCAAAAGAGGATTGGAAATAGCTTACATGCATCCATACTAAACAATCCAAAACATTCAAAGGTAAAAGACATATAAGATGAAGTCAGGAGAAAGTGTATTACTCAAAAGCCACATGCTATTGGAGATGAGATACAAATTTATTTATAGCTTCCTAGCAACTAAAACAAAGATGGTGACTTGAATCAATCAATTGAGACATAAGGATACATTTAAAATTTTTTTCTAGAGCTAGGCAATGAAAACACTGAAACACATTCAGTTAAATCCAAAGGCTTCTGCAGTGTCATTTTTTACATCAGCAAAGGTCAGCCTCACTTTATGCTCCTACTCCATCTCATCAATGTGTTAAGGGACACATGTATGCTGCTACTGCTGCTAAGTCACTTCAGTCGTGTCCGACTCTGTGTGATCCCATAAATGGGAGCCCACCAGGCTCCCCCATCCCTGGGATTCTCCAGGCAAGAACACTGGAGTGGGTTGCCATTTCCTTCTCCAATGTGTGAAGTGAAAAGTGAAAGTGAAGTTGCTCAGTCATGTCCGACTCTTAGCGACCCCATGGACCGCAGCCTACCAGGCTCCTCCATCCATGGGATTTTCCAGGCAAGAGTACTGGAGTGGGGTGCCATTGCCTTCTCTGGGGACACATGTACACCTGTGGCCAATTCATGTTGATGTATGACAAAAACATCATATTGCAATTATCCTCTAATTAAAATTAATTAATTAATTACAAGAGTCAATTTACTGTTATTAGTACCATAGGTGTTTGTTTCTGGATTAACCCATGCTGCTACTTCTGTTTAGAGTACCAGCGGTTCTCAACTAGGAGTGATGTTGCCCCCCAGGGGACATGTGGAAATTTCTGGAGATATTGTTGGGTTGCTAAATGACATTTAGTTGGTAGAGGCCAGAGACACTGCTAAACATCACACAATGCACTGGACAGCCCCTACCACAAAGAATTATCTGGCCAAACAATCAATAACACTGAGGTTGGAAACTCTGTAGTAACTAGCAGGGTATATATGTGCATGTGTGATTTTATTTGACTGAGACAGAAATCAGTCATTTGTCTGGTTCTAGAAAATACTAGCCTTAGTTTGTACTTCAAACTTCATTTGCCTGTTCTAGAAACTCATACACCAGAATAGTTTTCATAATTGACGTAGGAGGAAAAAAACGAGCTCTAAGGTTTATTCTGGATCTTGGATATGATGACAAAGGAATTTCAAAATAGGAGGTCTTTAGACTGCAGCTAAAGGACATCGGAATAAGTCTACCTGAATGTGCTATGAAAATCTAGGCATTGCTTAAAAAAAATTGGAAGTCATCCCATCTCATAACTCAATCTGAACAAATAAACCTCTCCAAGTAGAATGTGTTTTACAGCATTGATGGAAGAACTGCTGGAGAGCAAGAAAGAGTAAACAGATGGAAAGAACACCAAAGGAAATTGAGACATCGCCATCTAATGATATCACCTCGATCTGGACCAAGAACCACAGGCCTGGACTTGTCCCATATTGACCTGCTGGACACAGGTGCACAGAGTCAGTCATCTCCTTGGCATCCCTGCAGCTGGGTGACTCCTCCATTGCCAACTTGCCTCTCTCAGTGGCAGAAGTCACGGACTTATTCACATGGACAACATTTATAATTACAATACAACGTACAACACGTGTCCAATCAATATTTAATATGACCAGCTAAAAATCTGGTTTGGTTTTTGTCATACTCATTCTTCTGTTCTTCTTTTCTTTTTGTTTTCTAATAAGTCACCAGTATGCTATTAGGGGGGCTCAGAAGTTCCTTTGGATTTTTTCTGTAAGATGTTATGGAAAAGTTTGAAGGAACTTTTTGGTGAACCCAATATATTTGGAAAGACTAGCCCATAGTGGATAAACTAATAATGAAATGTAGCTTTCCTCTCAACGATCTCAACAATCATCCTTGTAACATAAAGTCTGGTAATTCAAGATTTAGGCTATTTCTGTACAAGACTGGCCATACATTTTCTTATTAAGCTGATAAGCAGTATTCCTGCCTGACAGCATGAGACAGGCAGATGTAACCTATCTGTTCATTGGCGATCGGTCTATACTTTAACTAGGAGATACTTTCTAGGGAAATGTAAACATCTTCATTGACATGGATACAGAAGAAAACTTCATCAATTTAGGCTCGACTCTGCACATCTAAAAAAGAATTAAGCTGGAAGTGGCCTCCAAACCATCCATAAACAAAATTTCCTCAGAGAGTCTCTGGGAAGATGATTAAATATAATAGTTTATACACATGTTTTAAAATCAACTGGTGTGTTAATCGTAGCTAATTCTTCTTCCTGCATAATTCCCAGGCTCTACTAATATACTTAGTTGGCCTCCTTTGACTTAATTTATGTACTTCCTTATCTTTACAGAAAAATTCTTTCATTAAGTTTAAAACTTAATTTTCCTTAATTCAGCCAGCACTTTTATCCAGTGTACAGTGCATAATCATTTAATATCTCTCAGTCTCAAAAAATAGTGATATATATATGTATATATATATGTATGTATGAACAGCAATGTATGTATATACGGTAATATATATAATGAACCTATGTATCTATTGTCTAAAAAGAAGAGCCAGGATAACTCTTAGTAATATAAACTCTGATTTCAGACAAGTGAAATAAACAAACCTCTTTCCATGTGCAAGCTGCTTTAAACTATCATCAAAGCCCACTTCTCTAAGCCTGAATGGCTCACAAAATACATCCCAATAGATTCCATGGCTGGGTTAATCCTGCTTATCATACTAATTTGACAGTGACATTATGAATACTCCTCCTTCAGTGAAACATTTCAGAAAGCTATCTAGAAACCATATGAATGTGAGGGGACTGAAACAGTGGTTTGCTAACAGATCTGGGCACAGTTACATATGGGGATAACATGAAATCTGTTGCTATGCTGTCTAAGTGGTGGGTAGTACAGTCCCAGACGGCTTTCAAAATGGCTGTGTTAGAGAGAACCTTCAAGAACTCAGTTAAAAATAACAGGATGGCTACACCGTTGCCAACCAAATAACCTCTTGTTTTCTCTTTACCAGGAACAACACGGGATGTGCCCAAGTGAAACAGTGATGAAGCAGTGGTGAGGGTGAGGGAGGAAGACGGGCAACTGTTTGGCTTCATAATGAAGGAAGGAGAATCTCTCCTAGATTATATATAATGTTTGGCTTTACAGGATATCATTATCTTTTAGTCACTATGGCTGCAAATGCTATTAGCAGTTAAAAGGCACATCAAGCTATCTGGCCCTTCCTAAAACCTCATCAGACCATTTGTCTTCTAAATTTCTCATAGCAACAAATCCCAGCAGAAACATCCACGTTTGTCTTAATTGTGCTTCTGTGCAAGGATTACCATTGACTTTAATTGTCTGTAGCAAGGTAAGATGATCCCATTCTATTCCTACAGAAATAAGAGGCTGAAAACTTACACCACCATTTTTCTTATTGTACTATAAAATGCAAAATAAATATTAATAGCATAGTTTCAATAAACTTACTTTCAGTGCAAATAGGACAGCATCCTTTCCTGTTGAGAATTTTACCCTAATCAAGAAAAAAAAAAAGGAGTTCAGTGTTAATAAACAGGGTCTGCTGAGGACAAAACTCTTTTTTAAATCTCATACCAGATAAATCAATGAAATCCGTCCAAGCTGTATTTGAACTCGATGCCCAGATGGTGATGATGGTGGTGAAAATGAAGTTTTAAGTATCAGGTTCTACAGTCAGGCAAAGTCATTCAAAAAGCTTTCCTGTTTTTATCCTCAGAGAAATATAATCCCTAAAGGTTTCACTGGTGTGATTTTTCTCACATGGAGGGAAGATGGAGACAGTCTGGATTCCACCTTTTCACTGATACTCAAATCTAGCCCTCTAGAGACCAAGTGCACACACATAGAAATGGGAATTGGCTGTCAATCTATCAATCTATGCAAAGCTTTCATTCTGTCTCTGCTTATTGGAGGGAGCCAAAAATAAACAGTAACCCAAGCTTGGGCTTATGTATATGAACAATATCTGTGCCACAAATGAAATTCAACCTGATTCCTTCTTTCAGAGAGTGGTATGCTATCCCTGACTATTATGTAGTCAAAGCCAAATGTGGCTAAGGGTTTTGAAATGCTGAGTAATTTTCCATTACCTTTCTGGAAAAACAGTGTAATCTCCTCTACCGCATGTCTTCTAGTTTTCTCTAACGATTGACATTTAAAGGAAGATGCATAATCTCAGGACCCTTATCAGAGTTGACATTGTTTTATCTCTGACTCAGTGGAATCGCAGGGGAGAAGAATTGCAGAAGAAAATGAACATTAAGGAAGCATATGCTATGAAATAGACATCCTATTAGATATTTTCCTTAGGTTACCTAACATCAGGCTAACTGTAAGGATTTAAAATAAGTTAATATTTATAACATATTATAATTTTTGTTATTAAGATGCACAAAAACTTAGTGAGCTGAGCATTTTCCTTCATATAGATGAAGACATTGATATCATGTAACACAAGGGTAGTAGAACCCAAAATCAAACTTAATTTTGTGTGACCTTATAGGCCAACTTTTCACTCCAGATTTTTAAGATGAGAGGGGTCTCATCTTAATCTTCAAGAGAAGTTAACATTGGGTATAGGAAAAAAATGCTGTACCTTCTTCTTTCCTTATCCATTCATGCTTCACAACAGCCCTGTATATACACATGCCCCTTTCCCCTCTCTACAGGAGACTAAGGAAACATCACAGAGTGGTGGCCCGAGACTGTGTCAAGCCCTGTTTCACTACCTGTTGATTGCATCAAGAGTAGATTTAGGTACTTAAAAAACAAATCACACTAACAACAACAACAAAAAAGGTGGCAGTTGATAATTAAAGAATTCAACCATGTCTGATGCTTTAAAAAGGTACATTAAAGGCTATGACAGGTTTGAATGAGACTCAAAACTCCGTGCCATGCCGCCCTCCATGGTTTGGGGCAACATGACAATTTCATGGCCAAGAGCTCTGTTGTCTGTTTCTATTTGGCCCAGAGGACTCTTTTGGCTTTTCGTGCCTAAAAGCAGTTGAGGACCAATGCAAAGCAGACTGGCTCCGGCTGATGGAATGATGGCATACAGTGCTCTGTCTGAGCCCAAGAGAGCTGTTTAAACCAAGGCCCCAGCAAAGGGTGACTCTGTGATTCCCTGCATCTGTACCTCGACAGAAACAGCCACTTCCTTTCTTCAGAAAGTGAGAGAAGGGCTGGAAACATCACTAAATTAGGCGGGGAATAAATCAAGAGAAAGCTATGATGTCTGTGCTCCTGAGTTATGTGGAACTCGCTGAGGATCTCTGGACACCCCATGAAAGCATCAGTAAGAAGGACCTAGTAATAGCACCCACCTTGGGTGGAGAAGGAAAAGGCAACCCACTCCAGTATTCTTGCCTGGGAAATCCCATGGACGGAGGAGCCTGGTGGCCTACAGTCCACAGGGCCGCAAAGAGTCAGACACAACTGAGTGATTTCACTTCACTTGGGTGGGGGGGTGTCTCAGTATCAGATGAAGTTGGTCCTGTGACTACAGAGGAAGTCTCAGGACATATTAACAGTGATGGAATGACTGTCATAATGAACCTGTCCCCAGTGGAACCCTTGGTCCTTCTCACCAAATGCACTCTTTTGCCCCTGGGGGACTGTCAAGAAGGGAACACAACCACACAATCCTTCTTCAACAAGGCAAGCAAACTTCTGGAAAAAGATGTATAGTAGCCAGGAAGGATAGAGCAGGAATATGTCTGCTTCTTAAAAAAAAAATTTTTTTTTAATTAATTTCCCCAAGCAATGCAGGGGAGGGGAAGTAAGTATATAATAGGATTTCTATGGTAGAACTAAATTACCTTTCAAAGTGCTTGCGCTGGCCCCTGAGAAGGCAAAGTGTGAGCCGAAGGAATGATTGGAAAACTGCCTAGAAACAAAAAGGTGGGCCCTGAGGCAGGAGCCAGACACTGCCTGACGGGCTCAGACAAGAAGACTCGGGTAGGGTGGGGGTGGGGGAACACCAGACCTGCGCCTGGAGAGACGGATGCTCCTGGCCCAAAAAGGGCCCACAAAGAGACATGAACCAAGATGCTGGTAACAAAAAGAGGCCTGACCTCCCCACGGCAAGAGGTCTATGCAGGCCACCACACCTGCCGCAAGTGGCAGGACTCAAGTGAAGCTGGGAACTCCACCAGGGCCTGCAGAGGCTGGTTACTTGAGCCACCAGGCTGGCTCAGCCTTTTGTCTTTGTCTTGTAGAATAAGGAAGCCCATTATTCCTAACATGTGCCACAGGAGTTCATTAGCAGTGAGGGTTCCCCAAGGACGGGCAAAAATGATGTGATACCATTTTTCCCAATGAATATTTATAAGTAGACCATGCTCAACTCTCCTTATTGTATCTCCTGGTGTGTTTTTTTTTTTTCTTTTATGGGAGGTTTTCAGTTTTATGTCTGAGGCTTTTTAAAGCAAGACTAATTAGGGTTTCTTTTTTTCTTTCTTTTTTTCTCCCCCCTTTATTCAGTTGTGCAATAGCAACAGCTGTTGTTTTTTTGTGCCTCATTTGGCACTCACGTAAAAACAGCAACTTTTTGTTTATAATAATAACAGATGTGAATAAAATTAAACGCTGTCTCTGACAGAGAAGGGAAGACATGTCCTGAATATATGGATGTATTTTTTCATTCACTGGAAGGTATTGAATAGGCTTGACATTTTCCCAAAATGCATAAAACCTTGAAAGGTTTCAAGTTGCTGAGGTGAATTCAATGAAGCTCATGCTTTGGAAGATAATGGATGCTTTATTCAGGGCACTGAACTACGGGTTTCTGAAAAGAGGTATTTCCATAAAGACGCCATTTCCATTCAGGACTACAACAGAGCCCGGGTTGGAGAAGGAAACTTCAGAAAAGGGGTTGGAGGGTGCCACTGGGCAGGTGAAACTCCTTAGGGAATTTATTAATAAACAACCACATATTCCTTTGAATGGCTACGGGAAGAAAACTGATTTAAAAAGAGAGAGAGAGAGGTAAAATGAAAGGATAGTTATGATATTCAAAAGAAAACCCAGCAAAAGACATCAGGGAGCTGATCAAACAGAAGTTGGAGACATTAAAACAAAAAACTGGGAGAGATTAGTGAAAAACAGAGTGAGGTAAGAGCTATTACCCTGCTAGGCTAAAATCTGGGTGAACCATAAAGAACAAGGAGCAAGCTTTGCAAAGGACACGTGTCTATTTGGGAACTTGGAAGTTTTGGAGGATCTGAATTCTGTGTTCAGAAGATGGGAGGTGACCATGCCACACACAGGATGGTTCTCAAGATGCTCAGGTAAAGAGAAAGTCAACCTACAGACGAACCTGAGGGCAGCTGCTGATGGGAATACACTGCTTCTTGCGACACTCTGTCTTGCCTCTCACACAAGCACAGATGGTGCAGTTGACAGACGACCACATCTCTCCATCCTGCAATAGAGACCACAGAGTTCTTCCATAAGCTGGAGGCTGATGGGAGCTAGTCCAGCAGGCTAGGATTGGTCTGTCAAGGAAAGCATTTCTTTCCCTGAGTGATGGCTTCCATCAGTAGATTGGATTACTCTGAGGTGTTTATCTACATCTAACTGATCTGATAGAAACATTAGATCTTAGGGTGTGTGTGTGTGTGTGTGTGCATGTGCATGTGCGTGTGTGTGTGTGTGTGTGTGTGTGTGTGTGCATGTGCGTGCACATTTCCCCTCCAGGGTATAAAAAAAAAAATGCTTGCACATCAAACCAAGTCATATTTGCATCTTGCTCCTCTTGCATTGTTTACTTAGCTTCACCCTGGGAGACAAACAAGACTTTTCCTACATGATGCAACAACAAGGGTCTAATTTTTCCATTTGATAGGACTGAAAAGTTTGAGTTCTCCCAGATGCCACTAGTTAATTGAGATGTCCGGAGGTGGTTAGTTTATTCCCAGATGTGACATGGTTCTGGCCCACATGGGGCACGAACATGCAAAGAATGGAGACTAATCCATATGACTCCCATTGCCAGGCAGACACCTGACCAGCAAACCATCTGAAAATGTGAAGCACAGACAGAAAACTCCAAGAGTTATTCATCCCATGTCCCTGCCTATCTGATACTCTCCTCCTAAAAGGCTGGGTAGTACTTGGGACACATTTTCTAGCCCAGGAAAGGCTGTTTGAGGCATCTCTTTGGCTTATTGGATTTATAATCTGCAATTGCCAAGTGCCCAGCCACAAAAATCCTGTACTTCTGGGAACATGCAGTAACGTGTATTCTTGCTTGTGAGAAAAAAGATCATGGGCAATAGATTTAGGCCTGAAAACAGAGCAAGGATTCCTTTATGGGCTTTTGGATCTGAGCAGCAAATTTTATTAAAAACAGAAAACCAGCCCAGATCTTTGATGTCACCTATGCCTCATACTCTTCCTTCTCATTTTTGGAAGGTATTTTAAGGACTACCTAAGTTTCTAGTGCCTTTTATTTCTCTGACTGAATCAGTTTTAAAGGGCATCTGACTATTGCAAATTCTCTGAGTGTGCATTTCTAGGACTCCATAAATTACTTTAGGCCCCGTCCATGTATATGAAGGAACCTTTTTGTGAGGAGCCTGGAAAGCACTTTGCACAAAAGTGTCATCAGGGTGAGCCTACCGCATCTGGATGCTCCAGAGACAGAGGATGACGTGTATAAAGGACACATGAGTAGCTCTGGAAGCCTGGTGGAACCACAACACACACAGACATACACACATACACACACATGACGCCATTCCCTTAGGCATGACACATCAAGTCTTTTTACAGATGTCGTAAGAATCAAGACGCTCCCTTCAGCTCTGTAATAGGAAGTCTAGCCAAGTGCTGAGGGCCTGAGGGGCCTCCATCTCCGACTTGATTCTGAGGGTCTCAATTCTCTAGAGTACCCTGAGATGACACCTTCAGGTACAGAGAAACTCCCTCCACCCATGGGGAAAACAAACTAGATGGGCAGCACTTTGGACAAAGTCAGTGATCTCAATCCTAACGTTTAAATGGTCACTGGCCAACTTCCCACCCACGGCACTAGGAAACCATGTAAAACACACCTGAGATGGCCAGCAGACGACGCTACTAACTCAGCTGGGGCAGGACTGTCTCATCTGTGTTCACCTGCTCTGCTGGCCACAACCTCACCCAAACATCTTCCCAATGAGAAAATCTCTCTCTGGAAAAGGAGCTTAGTGGAAAAGTTCTAAGAGAATCAGGATCTTGGCAAGAAGCACCGCACATGTCTGACTGCTGTCCCCAGGCGTTTGGGTACCCATAGCTGCACCATCAGGGGACTCCTCAGCTCAGCCCCAACCACTGGCCACCACATTTAGAAAAGGCAATGTTTTACAGGTTTAATGTATGTTATAAACCAAAAGTAAAGCCAAGGAAAACACATTTTCAAACAGTTGCTTCTCTACCCCAACTGTCCTTGACTCTAAACATATATGTACATATATTATAATATAAATAAGTACATTTACACATACATACATGTATACACAAAATATGAAATACTGCAACCTGCACTTTGCTAGGAGCTTTCTACAACTCAGTATCGTATAGTAGTTCCCATGAGCTAGGCTCATGACATACCCGGAATATCTTGTTGCCAAACTTGCACACCTTGACGTCTTCCTGGGGCACCCGTAGGAGACAGTCATCACAACAGGCTTCCTCGCCTCTGTCGCACCCACCAGGGTGGGAGCACTTCTTCTTACACACAACAGTGGAGTCCTGAGGGCCCAAAAGCAAACTGGAAGTTAAAAACAATTTCCACCTCCACCAGACGTCCTACCTGGTCTTCCTTTGTGTGTGTTAGTCACTCAGTCATGCCCGACTCTGCGACCCCACAGACTGTAGCCCACCAGGCTTCTCTGTCCATGGAATTCTCCCGGCAAGAATACTGGAGTGGATTGCCATTCCCTTCTCCAGAGGAACTTCCCAACTCAGGGATGGAACCCTGGTCTCCTGCATCGCAGAGAGTTTCTTTACTGTTTGAGCTATAGGGAAGTCCTGGTCTTCCTTTAACAACCCACAATTAACTTCTTTAAAACATATGCTGAAGATGTGTGTAAAAGTCGCTTAGTTGTACCCAACTCTTTGTGACCCCATGAACTATACTGTCCACGGAATTCTCCAGGCCAGAATACTGGAGTGGGTAGCCTTTCCCTTCTACAGGGAATCTTCCCAACCCAGGGATAGAAGATACCATATTCTAATTCACTGCAAAAAACCTTTCATTCACCTCAAAATTTTATTTGCTGACTAAGTATCTGGACTAGAAGAAGAGGAAGCTATGAACAGTGTGACATATGCACCCCACTTTCCAAGGGCTTAGCAGTTAACGCTCAGGAGACTGATGGGATATTCTGCTCCAGCCACTGGGTAAGAAGGCCCAGTGCACTATGGACCAACCAGTTTCCTTCTTTTTTCCTGCCCTTCTCATCTTTTGCAATCCTCCTTAACAGTGTTCCCTCAGGTCTCCCCCATGGCTTTATGACACCTTCTAGAACTGACAGTAAACTCAGGACATCTTTGATCAAAGAGTAAAAATTTAGAGCTCATGCTCCCTGTGAAGATGAAATTCCTTAGTGTGTTCCGTGTTCACAAAGGAACCAAATGAGCAATTCTAAAGCTAGGTCTGGGTTCTATAGGTCTTCCATCAACTGTGTGACCTTAATCAAGGGCACTTAAACTCTAAGGGTGACAAGTCTATATCTATAACATTAAGGAGTGTGGCTTGATTTCAAAAGAAGTGGCATTCCATGGACAAAATAGCCAAGTGAGCTGTACTTATTGACTCATTCAACAATGCATGGGAAAAAAGTTCAGAGGCGCCTAAGAAAAGTAAATTTTTCCAGTTTCCCAGCCAACAAGCTGAAATTTCACCTGGAGTAGAATGTCAGGTGGAATGACTATAAGAGCAAAATATTTATGAAACTTAGCAGAAGACAGGATGGAGGAAAGAAGTGTCCCAGGGTAGATTAGCAACGACCTTAAAGTGCTGAGTTAGTGTGAACCAAGAGCAGGGAAATGAGACCAAACCCCTCTCCAAAACATAGACCCAATCAGTAAGCTTGGAGAGAGGACTCACTTTGGAGCCTTGCATACAAATAGGTTGTGTAAATCGACAGACGTAACTTCTGCAGCTTCTACATCAATTCTATACTTCAAAAGGCACTTCTGGTACCATCTACTATACTCTCACTAACTTATCCTCTTAATATGACAATGAGATGATCCTTCAATAAAAGGCATTTGTTATTCAAATCAAATCACACAGTGGATAAGATGTAGAATCGAATAAGACCAGGGTAGAATGCCAGTTCATTTATTAAGTGTATTGTCTTGTACAAATCCATCCCCCTGTGCCCCGGATTCCTCATCTTCAAAATGGAGATGATAACACCTCTCAAGTTTATTATGCAGTTTAATGGAATATGCAAAGTACTTGGCACAGTGCCTGGCACATGGAAATAAGTCAGTTCATAAAATGGAAAAAATCCTTTGTCAAACAGCATGTTTTGATTTCAAGTTTGAAAAACAACGGCACTCACCAGCTCTAGAATAGTGCATACTTCATGATAGATTTCCCAACTTTCATTAAATATATACCCACAACCAACCATCCCCCACCACACACAAATAAACACACACACACAGTACCATTAGATCATTGCTTAGAACTGGATTAAGCAATTAGAATACAGAGATGGATGGATGTGCGCCTATCCTCAAGGAACTCACAAAGAGAAGAGACAACCATCTGAACAAAGACTATATAATAATGCGGTAAAAAGAACTAGTAAAGGTGTAGGGCTAGCAGAGAAGATGTAACAATTACCTATCTAGGTGGGTCGGGAAAACCTCACTAGAAGAGGTGACACCTGAGAAAGGCTGCTGTGAATGAAGAGGGGTTTGCTAATCAAACTCCAGAAAGATGAGGACACTGCAGGCAGACAGAAACCTGAAACTGAATTGTGTTCAGAGAACTATGTCCTGCGCCTGCCATGGCACTCACTGGATGGGGATACTGGAGAGGGAAACTCTAAACAGGTACAAAACAACCCTGATCACCCCAAATGATTGCAGCCTGATTCTTCAAGTATTCCATTTCCCCAAAATGACCGTGAACTCGTACTCTGATAAAAAACATCTTGAAGGAACAGTTTCAGTTACGCTTCTTTTGAGTATTGGGACATATTGGCTAATCATCTCTCGAAGAATCTCTCAAAGAATGAGACCCAAAATGCTGCAAGCATAACTAATTTCTATTCCCGGGATGCCTGGCTTTTCTGCAATCAAGAGAATCGGGAATGTGATGTGTTTCATCAAAGGCTCAGTATCCCCAGGAGGAAGCTATAACCTGTGAAATTCCAGGAGAGAAAGAGAAGTCCAGAGGATGGAGGCCAAGGCCAACAGAAGGAGTGGCTATATGTTTAGCACAGGATTCTATGAACCATGAAAGAGAGGAGAGGGCCTCAGCAAAGTAATTCCAGCCTTTGGAATTACTTGCTGTTCAGTGCTAGGGAACAGACAGTTCAGCCCTTACTCAGCCACTTCCTTGAAGGAGTGCATGCTCATTAACAAAGCATGCCTTGAGTAATCAGGAACTTCTGAACTCTAATCCCAGCTACTGATTGACAGTGAAAAAAGTTCCTCTTTCCCTCTCCAGACCTCTGGTTATTAAAAACAAACAACAACTATCACCCCCAAAATGTATTATTCTAAACTCATGTCACACAGATGTTTCGGTTAACTTGCTAATGAATGGTCCTAAAATCCTCCATGTAAATGATTCTCTTCTCGGTTTCAGAACTCAATCACCATATAAATATAGCCTAGGAATGTGTGATGTGCATAATCCCTTTAAATTTCTGGAGCTGAGAATTCTTTCTTTACCAGTCACTAGATGTGTGGTTGCCTTTTGAAGAAAGGGGGGAATGACTCAAGTAAGAAATGGTACGATGAACAACACATAAATACTCTCTTCCCAAACTACCAGGTTTATTTTGTGATAAACTGTGAACCCATGCCTTTCTTTTCTCTTTATTGTTATTGTTCAGTCGCTAAGTCATGCCTGACTCCCTCGTGGACTGCAGCACACCAGGCTTTCCTGTCCTTTACTGTCTCCTAGAGTTTGCTCAAACTCATGTCCATTGAGTCGGTGATGCTATCCAACAATCTCATCCTCTGTTGCCCCCCTTCTCCTCCTGCTCTCAATCTTTCCCAGCAACAGTCTTTTCTGATGAGTTGGCTTCTTTTCTCTTGCATGTGGTCAAAGTTATTTTTATTGCCAGGTGTGCCCGAGAATTCATACTGAATAATTAGAGCCAGAGAATACTGCCACGTGTATTTGTCTGATTTTTATAAGTGCTTCAGCCCCTCAGAGTTTAATTCTCATCCCCAGAGCTAACTTATTGGTCCTGGGAAGATGACAGTGATTTATAATTTGGATCCTATGTCTAAACTTCCTTGTGAACATGCAGTATAATTTTACAGATAAAGTGGCATCAGTAATGCCTTGTTCCCATATATAACACATTATTATGTTTGGCTATAGTGTTAACATTAAAATCAAAATGCTATCCATGTTGGATCACAGCCCTTCAGAACCATCTTACCTTGCAGGTACATGCAGTGCAGTTATCATAGAGAAAAGAGGATCCATTGTCATAAACATCACTGCGAAAGAGGCAGCTTCCAAATGGGAGGTCAAACACTTTCCTTTGACCTAGAAAGACGCAATGGCATAGTGTTAGCAAGACAGAAGTCAGGGATATCCCACTTCATCATCAGCAATTATAGCACAGGACTGTTAAACATTCCCACAAGACCAGATAAATCCAGTGCACAAATACAGAGCCATGGGTCACATGTTTCTAGGGGATTCCAAGGAATCATGACCTCAAAGAGTTTTTGCTAAAGAGAGTTTGATTCCATACTGAATCTTGTAAGTTTAACAAATCTTTATTATGAGTTCATCCTAGTGAACCAGGATGACTAAGACATTCTGTCCCAGTGGAGCTTAGTCTACTGGGGAAACAAATCCACAAAAGATGATTTCAATACAATAAGGCAGTCAGTTCTGGAAAGAAGCCAATATAGGAACTGTGTGGACAGAGAGGACAGAGTAGACTTTTTGGAGGATGTGCTGCCTGAGCTGTATCTTAAAGAATGAGTAAAATTATCCAGAAAGTGGGTTTTGGCAGGGAAGAGGCAGGAGAAGTCAAGATATCCAAAGAAGACTAGGATGAGCAAAAAGAAAAACTAATGAGATAGTATCTCAGTTGAAGAAATGACAAGTCCATTGGCATCAAGGGTGATGCTAACTCAAAGATCACATAGAGGAAGAATCCAACTCCACATACCCAGTGTTCAACCTCCCACAGTCATCACAACCTCTTGCAGAATTACCTTGGTTTTCCCTGACGTAAGGATTTGATTGGTGACCCAAAAGGCAAAAAAAATCAACCCCAAATAAAGAGTGTAATCCAATTTCCTTCTTTCTTTCAGTATTTGAGTTTCTACTCCCTGGAGCACATAAAAATATCTCTGAAATGTTACTTCAATTAAGGACTAAGTTGAGAAGTCAAAGATTAATCATCACTCATAAGATTTATACCCACACTCTTCCTGTAAAAAGATTAAAAGAATCTCTATTTCATTGGAGACCAAATGAAATGCTGAAGTATCTATAAACACATATGAAATGCTATTCTCGGAATTAGAATTGTTGGAATTACTGTTAGTAGGTGTCAAGAAAAATGCCATCTTCCCATTAAGAGTCAACCTCAAAGCTGGGATACAGTATAGATGTAGAATTAAATCATTAGTTTAGTTCTCCCTACAAGAAGCAAACTTGCCTCAAAAGATGATTGTGATAATTTTAACTTGAGTCCCACATACAGACTCCCGAGTGACCTTGAGCTTGATTTCTCCAGGCCTGACTTAGTTCACTTGTCATAAAATGATATCAAAATGCCTCCTCCCAATAACACATTACCATCTCTAACTACAATGTCAGTGCTAAAGTATACCATCAGAAACTTTTTTATGGTTATATAAAATTTAGCATAATGACTGTATGTGCACCTAACAATTAGCAATATCCCAACTGAAACAGGCATTCTTCTGTGCATACTCAGATTCTGAGTCTTTTGAAGTTTGTAAAGATTTACAGATTAAATCAGAGGATTACCTGAAAAATACAGAATTCATCCTTTCTCTAGGTCTTCCTCTAAGTAACTCCCAAGGGTTGTCTGAAGCATCAGAAATCTGTGTGCAGGCCACGCACCCCATCAGAATCACACCTGTCATATCACACCTTGATTTAGGACACTCTATAAAAGAGTGTCACCCCTGAGCAGAAAAACCCCTAAGCAGATTTTTTTTTTAATTTACTACAGAAATGATGGTGACATTATTTTTCACTGCTTTAAACACTGTCCTCTATATTATTCCATCAAAGATATATTTCTGTCCTTTAAGAATTAAAAACAGCTCTGCTTCAATTGAGTATTTGTTTCAAATTGTGATAACATGGTTTGCCTTGTCCTGTCTTTTATCATATATATTGTTATATATTATATAATATATATTATATTATTGTAGTTAGACTGGTGGATTGATACATCAGTAGACTACTGAACAAAAAAGGCTTGAGTTTAATCTCCCTGCACAAATATGACCAATGGCAGATAAGTATTATCATTATTAGAGGTGGTATAATTCAAATAGGCTTCCCAGGTGGCACAGTGGTAAAGAATCCATCTGCCAATTCAGGAGATGTGGGCTCAATTCCTAGGCAGGAAGATCCCCTGGAGAAGGAAATGGCAACCCACTCCAGTATTCTTGCTTGGAGAATCCACATGAACAGAGGAGCCTGATGGGCTGCAGTCCATGGGGTTGCAAAGAATCAAACACAACTGAGCAACTGAGCACACAGCACATATAATTCAAATCTGATCTTGGGCCGTGTGACTCTAAGAGGTGCATCGGGTGCAAAAGGCAAGTGTATGTCGTCTGAATGAATCCTGCTCACGGGAAAACTGAACAGCAAATCAGTGTCCCAAAATCCAAAAGTCTAGTTAGCCTAAAATTTCAGCATCTACTAAGCATTGCTGTGTTTACCTTTTTTTTTTTTTCTCCTGTCTTCTGTTGTGTGGGTATGTTTCTTTCTACTGTCAAAGAACATACAATCTTACCTAAATCCCAAAGTCATCATGGCTCAAAATAAGATAAAACATTCAAAAGAATGGTTCAGAGACTTCATGTATAGCCTAATTTAAGCCATTTCCACTTTATTCCCCTGGGGCTTAGCCCAGCAGTAAAGGTCTCATTTGGGAGAATTAGGATTTTTGTTTCCTAAGACTTACTGTTCCTTTTGTAGTCCGACCTATGACCACAAACAGACAGAAAAATCTGCATTCAATACAACAGTCATTGTTCATATGAGAATCTGATCTGACTCAGCATATCCACGATACCAGCTTCAGAGCTTTAATCAAGCCTGCTGCTGCTGCTGCTAAATGGCTTCAGTTGTGTCCATCTGTGTGACTCCATAGACGGCAGCCCACCAGGCTCCTCCATCCCGGGATTCTCCAGGCAAGAATACTGGAGTTGGTTGCCATTTCCTTCTCCAATGCATGCACGCATGCTAAGTCGCTTCAGTCATGTCTGACTCTCTGCAAGCATATGGACAGCAACCCACCATGCTCCTCTGTCCACAGGATTCTCTAGGCAAGCCTACTTATCCTCAAGTTGAGGCCCCCAGGCCACACCTCCTCTGGGACGACTTTCTCACTTAGATGGGGCCCTGTTTCCACCATGACCCACAGCATGATGATTTCAACAACAGTGAACTGGCTACTTCTCTTCCAGGGGCACAAGCACACGTGGGCAACCCAAGAAGCACACACATCAGTGGAAATGCCTTCAGTCAGTCATGTCTAAACAATTCTCCTTTGTTCTGATAATATCTATGAAATTACTTTAAAAGCAGGTGCGTGTTTGTGTGTGTTTGCGTGTGTATACACAGAAGGAAGGCAAACATTATTAGATGAAGAGTTAGCAGCAGAATCCTTCAAAGAAGAAAAAGCTGCCTTCATTTAACAAGATACCTTTATTGGCCAATTCAATTGTAGGAAGATAGACTTCAGGGTATGGCTATGATAAGCTGGGAGTGATAAAAATAAATCAACAGGGGTTTCGATTGGAGGAAGCAAAGTATGAAAGAAAAGACAGAAGATTCAAGGAAAGAGTGTGGACAGTAAGGATTGGAGGCTGGTACTCCACAGAAAAGAGACAAACAGTGATATTTTCCTAAAGGCAAAGTAGCTGAGACCTTTTAAGAAGAAAGCAAGCTTAATATTTCAGTTTCTGTTATTCATTGTGCTTCCCTGAAAAGTAATCAGCCTCTTTTACTGTAAACCTTCAGCAAAATCCCCTGCACAAGCCTTGATTCAATAGCACCGCAGAATGTGAAAAGACAGGGTGAGGAGGTTTTCCTGAAAGGACAAAATGATGTTGAAGAAGCAGATGGAGGAGGGAAAGGAAGAGGAACAAAAATGGGAAGAGAAGGAGGAGGAGGTAGAAGAGGAAGAGGTAGGGAACAAATAGAAAAAAGCAGCAGGAGCAAAAACACAAAGCCAGCGGTGATGAGAAAATACAAGCCAAGGACCCCTGGAGATATTGGTGGGGATGCTGCATATTCTATTGTATTCATTAGATGGATCAAGCTACTTTTATCTGAATCTTAAACAGTCAAGCTCAATCAACTCAATGACCCAAAGGCCACATGGAAGAAGTTGATAGATAGATTACGAATAAAAACCAAAGGATTCCGTGCTCTAGAGACCCTCCTTCCAGGGTGCTTCTCTTCAGGTGGTAACACGTGTGCTACTCTCCATGTTACCAGGAAAGCTGAGAAGCAGCAGGTTAAATCGTGGGCTTGGGAATCACAGAGACTTATGTTCAGGAGTCAACTCCATAGCTCACTAGCTGTGCTACCTTCTAGGAATTCTACTTCTTTCTCAGCACAAAACTAATAATGGTGCCTATATTATTAATACACATCAGAATTCTATACTGAGCACCTCTAGGTCACAGACTCTTGAGAAAATTAAATGAGAAAAAAGTTCCTGAAGTTTTCACATGGTACCTAGTACATAATAATTGTTCAAAAAGGAATAGCTAATCCTTTTATTGACTTTTTCATTATTCCCTTCCAAACCTCTTGTTTGAGGCATGTTATCCTCCTACATGTTTTTGCCTCTAAAATAACACTCTATTCCTCCCTCTGTTTACTTCATATGCCTTTATTTATTTATTTTTCTTTTTTGGTCATGCTTCGAATCATGTGCGATCTTAGTTCCCTGACCAGGGATTGAACCCTCGCACCCCTGCCCCCATCCCCCATCCAACGCCCACATTGGTAGTACAGAGTCTTAACCACTGGACTGCCAGGGAAGTCCTCACATGCCTTTAAAATACATTCCTACTAAATGTCAGATGCCCAGTTAAAGACAGTTTCTCAATGTTGTTCTCCCCACAAAAATACATTTCTACTAATCATCATATTTCCAATTAAAGATGGTTTCCTCAGTACCATTCTCTCCACAAGAGGCTATTATCCCAGGGTGTCTGGTATACCAGGTTTACAACTACAGGGGAAGATAAGAGAAAAGAAAGTTCTGGGGAGGCTCAGAAGTGAAATAAACCCTTGTATACACCTTGGTGGTGATTTATTCTCTCATATGTGCCCAACTTTTGCGATCCCATGGTCTTGTAGTCCACCAGGCTCCTCTGTCCCTGGGATTCTCCAGGCAAGAATATTGGAGTGGGTTGCCATTTCCTCCTCCAGGGGATCTCCCCAACCCAGGTATCAAACCCAGGTCTCCTGCATTGCGGGTGGATTCTTTACCTACTGAGCCACCACACCTTACACTCAGGTAACCAGAAGAAGGTGTTGTCTCTAAGAAGCCATGAAATAGCACAACTTGAGAACCTCAAGTTAACAAAGCAGACGACTCTCCACAGAAACTCCCAGAATAAATTACATTGTTCTTTGACCTGAAAACATTCACTCACCCAAACATTTGGGGCAGCACTGTCCTGGGGGAATGTGGCTAAGATGCTGAGGACAGGAGAGAATGGGACAGACTTCTCTCACGCACTGTGTCCTGCCTCCCTAAAGAAAAGAGAAGGAGAAAAAAGCACATTTAGAAAAGTACGTGCATATATATAGTGTCTAACCAAACTATCTAGAACAAACCTAGGCCTTTCCTGAGGTTGGTCCCGGGGTGATTGCTCAGACCTGGGCAACTGCCCCTAGGTATCCTGCGCTCTTCCCCGTAGATGCCATGAATTGTACCCATGAGAAGACTGCCTCTAAAGCGATGGGCACACCATCACCTCTCCCCACTCACCGCCACCACCACCTTTATCTTTTTTTTCTTCTTGAAGTGAAAGTGAAAGTCATTCAGTCATGTCAGACTCCTTGCAATCCCATGGACTGTAGCCCACCAGGCTCCTCTGTCCATGACATTCTCCAGGCAAGAATACTGGAGTGGGTTGCCATGCCCTCCTCCAAGGGGATCTTCCCAACCCAGAGACTGAACCCTGGTCTCCTGCATTACAAGCAGATTCTTTACCATCTGAGCCACCTGAGCATTTTGGCTCTTAAGACCAACCAACCCTCTCGGTTTGGCTGAGATATGAGGCTTTCAGTACTATAACCAGGAAACGTCTCTGGCAAACCCAGATAGGTTGGCCTCTCTTTCCAAGCCCAAGGCAACAAAGCAACTTTGGAGGTTCTACTGAGATGTGTCTTCCTCTTTCAGGCCCCCATCTTTCTAGTCCTGCAGTAAAGCTTCCTCCAGGAAGACTTCCCTTTTGATTACTCCTTAATGGTGTTGCTAGAATGACTCAGCAAAGCTCAGATTTGGGGAAGTTAGTCAATCTGCTGAAAATGGATACACTGGAAGCCAACATTCAGAAGAACCATTTCACTGAAGTCATTCAGCTAATCTAATCTGTTTCTATGAATCAAATAGAAGATTTATGATGACTGATATTAAAAAGACTTCAGCAGCCTCGGAAAATCTTTTAGAGTCTTCGGATCTTTCATTGTCTCTCTTCTTGACCCTTTCTGTCCTCCAGCATCCATCACCTCTGACATCCATTCCTTCTCTTCCTCAGTATCCCCTGCTTCCCTGCCCATTAGTATCTCTTGCCCCTCCGGGATGGAAGATGAGCATAGCAACTTCCTTTCTCCATTCCTTAGCAGGGATACCTATTTTTCCAGCCTCAGCAACTTGTAACTGAATTCCATAAAGCCAAGACAAAAAACAAAAAAAAAAAATTTGGGCTTTCCAGTCAATTTACATTCAACAGCTTTGCAAGGCTCAAGTGAAAACTATCTGGTGCAATATGAATTACTATCAAATTTGTGAATAATTCAGTTTGTTTTTTCTTTACAAAAAAAAAATCAGTAAATTTAGTAGATCAATCACTAGGCAAATGACATTTCAATGAATTGGCTTCTCTAGAATTTGAGCTGGAAACCAAACTAGTAGACCCTCAAAAGTACCCGTTGCCTCAAGCCTGGAATTTTTATCTTGAGAAGCCTCAGGAAATAAGCAACTCATGCCTCAAAGAGCCCTGGGCCTCGCAAGGGAAAGATTCCCTCATAGCGTTTCCTCACACCTTCTCCAGCACTCTCTGTATTAACACCAGACATTAGCCGTCTGGATCCTATTCATTCCCATCCGAGCACACTACTATCGCCTGTTGTTTCTGCTTTCCCTTCCTATTCCTGCCATTTTCATTATGCAAGTTTTTATTTTTTGGTAGGGACAGATGAAAAGGGTAGAGCATGTTATGTCTTTTAAAATATTTATTATTTTTAAGCCACTTTAAGGTTGGCTTCTTCCCCAAACCAATAGAAAACACACAAAAATACCACAAAAAGTCCTTCTGTTGTTTTTACATTATTTCCAGATCAGCACGAATCACTAAAAATGTCCCAGGAATCCCTAGCTGTTCTCAGTGAGTTTCCTCACTCAACTGCATAATCCTGGACTCTGGCTCATCACCAGACTTCAGAGGTGCATAACCTGAGTCTTGGTCACACTCTGAGGTCTGCCCCAGCTTATACATAAACCACAAAAGTCAAATCTAGAGGGAGGCAGAAGGCTATCCTTAGCTTTTAACTTCCTCAATTCTCGAAGCCTTGGGCCACACGAGGTTGCCTGGATGTCGGCTTCTCTTAGGTGCACAGAGAATGTATTCTTTTCATCAATATTCTCTGTTCTTGTTGGATCAGCATCTATTTTTCAAGCATATTTTAAAATGAAAATTTAAGAAAAATATTGCATAGTTGCATGGCCGTCAACTTGTCCAACACACTGGAAAGCTGGCCAGAGACTGTGTACACTCCAGTAATTTTCCTTACAATAAGGTCAAAGAGTGAATTTTGCATGCATAATACAACTGCAGTTTGTGTCTCCCTAGAGTCTGTTAAAGTAACTTGAACTCCAATTTAAGTTTGCTGCTTTGGTCAGGTTTTATTTTGTTTGAGCTGCAGAATTGTGGCATAGCCCAAGTCCCGAGGCTGCATTCCAATTAATACCTCCAAAGAAAGTCCCAGGCCCTTTCAGCTCACAACCTGCTTCTATGATTTCAACTCAGCAGGGACTCTGGCTAAACTATAAGCCAGGGCTTTGCTGTAAACCAAGAAAGTTAAAAAAGCAGAAGCAAACATTTCTGGTTCTAAAAGTGCACTAATTCCTACTGTAATTGCACTAAATCAACTCTATCAGATTATCACCCTCGCTTTCTAATTAACTTACCTGCCTCAGCTTTCTTTCCATGAGTCCATCCTGCAAGGTTCAATATCTCCAAGACTCCTATCCAGCATCCACAACTGTTTCATTATTTGAGCTAAGATTTATTCAAGGTTTACAATATGTTGGGATTACCAGCAGTGAATATAACATACCAAAAAATCATTCTTTATAGATCATGTCCATATGTTAAGGTGGAGGATGACTTAACCATAACATTCAGGAGAAAGTTCAACCCACTCAAGCTAAAAGTCCGTGTAGAAACAACTAGGTGCCCACTAGAATCTTTTTTCCTCCTGACACAGAGCCAATGTGTATTTCCCAGTCTCCCTTACTGTTAGGGGTGGCCAGTGGGAGGTAGACGGAAATCTCTCACACTAAAGCAGGCTGAATGCCGAAGAACTGATGCTTTTAAACTGAGGTGTTGGAGAAGACTCTTGAGAGTCCCTTGGACTGCAAGGAGATCAAGCCAGTCAATCCTGAAGGAAATCAATCCCAAATATTCATTAGAAAGACTGATGCTGAAACTGAAGCTCCAATACTTTGGCTACCTGATGGAAAGAGCTGACTCATTGGAAAAGACCCTGATGCTGGGAAAGATTGAAAGCAGGAGAAGGGATGACAGAGGATGAGACGATTGGATGGCATCACTGACTCAGTGGACATGAGTCTGAGCAAACTCCAGAAGACAGTGAAGGACAGGGAGGCCTGGTGTGCTGCAGTTCGTGGGGTCACAGAGTTGGACACAGCTGAGTGACTGAACAACAAGGTGCCATGCTCTCAAGAACTTTGCAGTAACGTGGAAGAGCCTCTTCCCTGAGTCACCAATGGAAGTCTACCCACTAAACACCTGCAAGGAACTGTTAAATGAGCAAGAAATAAATTTTATCATGTTAACACTTGAATGCATCAGTTCTTTATTACCCCAGTGAGGCAACTTTGTCAAAATACCCCATAATCTTTTCTCCAATCTCCAACACCAACACAGAGAGGGGATTCCAGTTTATCTTATTTCTTTCCTGTTCCCAAACATATTTCCTGCCTTCTCTCTTCTTTATATATGCATCTTTCCCTTTCTGCCCCCATCACTGACCCCTATGGAAATCCTGCTTCACTCAAGGTCTATTTCATGCCTCTTCTCTTCTGTAAAGTCTTCTAGACCCTTTCAATTCCCAGCAACCTCCTCTATAATCTCGTGTCTTTTCTCATCTACACTCTTGATATTTTTGACACACACATGAACATTTAACCCTGACAGACAACACTGGTTTTGCCTCTAAGCTAGACTATGCTATGGGCAAGAGCCAGTCCTTTGAGCCTAATATCTTTCTTCAGACTCAAGGAAACATCTCAATAAAAATCCACTGAATGAAAGGAAGAGCCACCACATATAATGAGCTCCAGAATCCAGGTAAATTTTTCAGAGCACTTCAACTACAAGATGCCGATGAGACGGCAGAGTTCAGGGCTGTCTGTATCCCCTTACCTTTGTATCTCCTCGGGTTTTGCATAATTTGTGTACCAACTAAATGTTTGTTAGTGCCAATATTTCAAAAAGCATCCCTCAACTTCAGTTTTTAAAGATGGTATGAGTCCTAGTATCCATATATTTTGTCTAAAGTTTGAAAATGTCTAAATGGTCAAAATGCATAGGGACTAATGACTGTATTCCCGTTTGATTAACAAGAAAAGCTAGGAAAGTCCATGATACCGGAGAGTTACAATTTCTACCATTTGCCCATTCCTTGAAAAGGCAAACTTGTCCTTTAGAGGTGATCCTTTGTTCCTATTGCCTATACAAGTGCCTCTCCAAAAGTAGTCATTTTAAAAAGAAAGACATGGAATTTATTCCAGGTCTATTTTTTTAATTTTCTTTTAGTTGATTTAGTCAAGAACACAATTACTTTGTGTCAAAGCTTACCCTAAAGCAGCAGTTCTGTTGCATAATTAAAAAAAAAAAAAGTATCTTCCTGAATGTAGTAATGAGTGCAAGATGATAAAACCATAGCCACGTGCATGCGGGATGCTTCTCCCATCCCTGAGGTCTGCTGGGAATTGAGGGCTGGAAACTGTTCTGTAGCACGTGACATGGCACTCATTCATCGACCAGGAAACAGATCGTGGCCACCTAACAGGAGGTGGGAAGCACAGCCGTGCATTTCTAACCAGTAAAGACCAGTCAGCTACACGCAACCACATTCAAGAGCGATTTTTTTGTTTGTTTTGAGAGCAATGTTTTTTTAAACAATATTCAACTCTGAAGAAAATAGCCTTCTCCATTGATTCTAGATGGAGGTGAGAACGAGGGAAGAGGAAAAACTGGAGGAACTAGGGTAAGGAAGAAATAAATAATGGGTACAAAGAGCTCATGTGTGACTCACAATTTTTACATCACAACAACCAGTGGTATAAAGCAAATTTGGGAACAGAGCACCAAATCTGAATTACAAATTGGGTTAAAAAAACTTCCCCCAAAGAAATGGGTATCTTTATCTACACCTCTCTTCAACCTGGAAATTTATTTTGATAAAGTTCCAGAGCATGACAGCTACTTTAGGGGTGCAGGACTTAGTACTTGGCTTCCCCTCTTCTTGGCCAGTGTGGAATCGGAAATCAACACAGAAGAGAGCAGCAGGTGAGGTGTGAGGCTGAGGGAGTGGAAGGAGAGTGGACAAAGGCAGAGATGTCACCTGCTTCCCTGGTAGCTCAGACAGTAAAGAATCTGCTTGCAGTACAGGAGACTGGGGTTCGACCCCTGGGTTGGGAAGATCCCCTGGAGAAGGAACCAGCAACCCACTCCAGTATTCTTGCCTGCAGAATTCCATGGACTTAGGAGCCTGGTGGGTTATAGTCCATAGGGTTGCAAAGAGGTGGACATGACTGAGCAACTTTTACTTTCACAAGCCCACTACAATGGGCTAGAGAAAGGTATATATGAATGCACACACACATACACATATACAATACAGTGGCATATATGTTTATATTACATGCTATAAAATCCCAGGGACAGAGGAGCCTGACAGGCTATATATATATATATATATATATATATATATATATATACACACACATAGAGAGAGAGAAAGAGAGAGAGAGAGTCCATAGGGTCGCAAAGAGTTGGAGTCAATTGAGTGACTAAACCACTACCACCACCTGCTAAAATAATTTGTGTGTGTACAAGTGTGTGTGTTTGTGAGACTCAACACTAGCCTAGAGCTTTTAAACTTTGACATTATTGATGTTTTAAGTCTTTGCTTCAGTGGGCCGTCATATGCATTGTAGAATGTTTAGCAGCATCCCTGGTCTCTATCCACTGGATGCCAGTATCCCCCTTCATCCCCTGGTTGCAATAAACAGGAATGTCTCCAGACACTGCCAAATGATGCTGGGGTACAAAATCAATTCAAGTTGAGAACTACTACACTAGGCCAACGTTTTCTCGAGCCACAATCCAGGAACCTACATTTTTGATAACTTTCCCAGCCAACTTGAATGCTGCTCTCCAAGGCACCACAATTTTGCAAATGCCTCACTAACAGGAGCTTCCATCAAGTGGGGATTAAGTCATAATTATCTTGTGAGTTCCTCGCAGCTAAGCACATCATAGCTTGTAACACGTGATTAAGACGTGTGTTCTGAATGATGGAGAACATTTTTTTTAGGTTAGAGAGTTCTCTGAGAGAAGAATCAGGCCCCATTTCACCTCAGTGGCTAGAGGCTACTTTTACTCATGCTCACAGAAAGGCGGGCAGGAATGGGTGACTGAGGTTGATGGAGTTGAATTACACTTCTCTGAGGCATCTGTGCTGAGTCCAGATTGGGCTTTATCATCACCATCTGTATGGATCCTGGAGACTTTCTTCCCCAAGAATCTGAACATTATGGTATGTTTGGGTTTTTGTTTCCAAGTCATAAAACTCAACTTCAATTCTACACACAGAGAGTCAAAGGTATGTCAGCAAAGTTTGGCCATGGTACTTATTTTGTCTCATGAAAATCTTGAGCAAACAGTGACCTCTGAGATGTACCCACTGGGCTGATAAAAACATAACCTTTTTCTTTCTTCACTGCCTATTCAGAAAATCAAGGCCTGCCTTAAGAATCAAGCCTGAACCAAATTCCTTTCATTTTTCCCATCAATTAATGTTCCCAAGTCCAGTCATACTGTTGCTCATATTATTGTTTTGGTTTCCTATTGCTGATCTAACAAATTACCACACAGCCTTGGTGACTTAAAATAACACACATTTATTATCTTACAGTTCTAGAGATTAAAAGTCTGAAATCAATTTCACTGGGCTAAAATCAAAGTGTCGGCAGGGCTATGTTCCTTCTAAAGACTCCCAGGAGGAATCTGCTTCCTTGTCTCTTCCAACTTCTGGGTTCCTGGTCTTCTTTCTCCATCATCAAAACCATCAGTAGCATCTTCAAATCTCTCTCTGAACCTGGCCCTTGCTTTCATCATCATGTCCCCTCTAACTCTGACCCTTCCACTTTACCTTTTTAAGGACTCCTGAAAAAAGGGCCCATCCAGACAATCCAGGATAATCTCTCCATTTCAACAGCATTTTGTTGTTCAGTCACTCAGTTGTGTCCGACTCTTTGTGACCCCATGGACTACAGCACACCAGGCTTCCTGGTCCTTCACTATCTCCCACAGTTTTCTCAAACTCATGTCCATTTAGTCGATGATGCCATCCAACCATCTCATCCTCTGTCACCCCCTTCTCCTTCTGCCCTCAATCTTTCCCAGCATCAGGGTCTTTTCCAATGAGTCGGCTCTTCACAACAGATGGCCAAAGTATTGGAGCTTCAGTTTCAGCATCAGTCCTCTCAATGAATATTCAGGGTTGATTTCCTTTAGGATTGACTGGTTTGATCTCCTTGCTGTCCAAGAAACTTTCAAGAGTCTTCTCCAACCCCACAGTTCAAAAGCATGAATTCTTGGCGTTCAGCCTTCTTTATGGTCCAGCTCTCACATCCGTACATGACTACTGGAAACATCCTTAACTAAAATCATATCTGCAAAGTCACTTTTGCCATATAAGGTGACAATCACAGGTTTGGGGGATTAGGATGTGAACATCTCAATGGTCAGAGAGCACATTATTATGCCTACCAAAGTTATTATTAAAGAAATGACATTTCATTTCACTGTGTAGCACCAGATGTAATGTTTCAGCTCTAATGTCACTCCAATGCACTATCCTCCCTGAACAAGCTAGTTTTTCCCGTATTTTACAAAAAAGGAAAAGACAGCCAGGAACTTCTGTTTGAATCCTGGTTATATGGTACTGAACTGAACAAGTTCCTCACTTCCCATTTATTCCTCTCCCTCTGCTCATCTCTAGTTATCTCATTCTACCTTTTAGAAGGTGACACTCCATTCAGACAATCTGAGTTTCTCATCTTGCTCACTCTCGTCTTATTGTCAGAGGCCGATCATCGGTGCTGATGGACATCTTCAGGAACATTTTGGATGTTAAGAAAGGAGGAAACCATCCTGTTTGCCAACAGGTCTCTTCAGGGCCCCTATATTAAAGTTCCCACCAAGTTGTATGATTTGTCACCCTCTGGCCCTTGACAATAAGCCCTGCAGGGACTTCAGTGTCCTCTGATGGCCAGAGAGATGATCCCCGGAGAGTCTGATTGTATTCATCATGTTCAGAGATACCTGCAGGAGATTTCAGAGAAACTGAAGGTGGGGGGCGGGGGTGGAGCGAGGTTGGGGTTGGATGGTGCCACAGCCAGGCCTCTCCTGTTGCTAGCTCTAGGCTTATTATCAGCAGCTGCCTGGGTGAGCAGGCTCAGCCTAGCTATGGAGACAGCAGTGGGCTTCAAGTGCACGTGGAGGCAGGGCCAAAGGTCATAATTTTGTGAAATAAATATGAGAGTCATAAATAAATAGGTGATGCAAATGTGTTGATTCTTTTCACTAACACCATTTTAAAAGAGGGTTTCCATTACGTGTTTGCTTAAGCCTCATATCTAAAGGTAAAATTCATCTGTCTTCCTCTCTGAGTCCTGGTTCTTTGCTCTTTCTTGTCACTTAGCTGAATGGCAGGGTTTTTTTTTTTTTTTTTCCCTTAATGTTTCTGCTTTGAAAAAGAAAATTTCAAATTTCTTCCTCTTCCGCAAACCCAGCTTTCGCCACAGGCACACACACAAATCATTGATAAAAACTGGGATACTATTTGAGGCAAATTCCAACTGGTTGGAAGTTTCCAAGAATATTTTATTCCCTGTCTTTGTCCATTTTAGAAACAGGAAGATAAGACCACCCTTGAGGACCAACCTCCAATGCGATCTCTGAGCAAAGGCCCTGCAACCCGAGGGATAAAAAAGCTCTGGGAATCAGAACAGATCTGCCAACTCCAGTTCATTTGGTGTATGCGGATGGGAGCTGAGGGCTGAGGGATGCCTGGAGCAGAAGCAGTAATCTGCCCTGGAGGATGTGACACCTCTTTCCAAGGCTCACTGAACAGAGAGGTAGGACTTGCCGATAAGGGCCCTGAGAATCTGGCCTTGCTGGCAAGCATGGGAGGTTCCCTCTCTGAAACAATCAACAAATAAACAAACAAATCCACAGGAGAACACCCTCCTGATGTTTCAGATTCCCAGACACCTTCCAGACCACCCCGGTAGGATGTTTTTCAACTGTCGTTCTAAAAAAGAAAAAAGTAAAAGAAAGAAAACGAGCCCTTTTCCTTTTCTTGCCATTTTTATCCAAGTTCAACCTTTCATCATCATGTAAGTAGTCAAAGCTGTTACAAGCCTACCGCTGACACATCAAACGTTTTATCTACAGTCTGGCCCACTTCCAGGGAGATGAAAAGACCGATCATTCAGAACTCACACCTCCTGTGAGTTATGAGCCATTCCTGAAAGGAAGGAAATAACACCATTGTGCAGGAGGAAGGGCATTTTTCATGTTCCCCAGGCTGTCTGCGCTGTAGCAAAGCTGGTTATGCGCTAAGGAGGAAGCCACACGTAAGCCTTTGATTGGAGGCAAGTGTCTAGAAATACTGTCCCACAGTATGCTGATGGACTGCTGGTCTAAAACCTTTCTGTTGACCTTTAAGTTTTGACACCAGAAGTAGTTTATGTAATATACCACATGCTTCATATTGTTTTATTTTGCTTCCATAGTCTTTCATTTGGATTTATTATTTGCCCAAACTGGGTTGAGAGTTCACTAAGAATAGAAGCTAGGTTAATCTTCCTTTTGTCTCCCTCAAGTGCTTCTCTCCTCCCAGCTCCACAGCTAGACCACAGCCATCAGAAGTGCTTGGTTTTCAGTTAAACACCTACTTGTACAGTTGTCAGTTAAAACTGGAATAATTCAAAAACACTTGTGCCCCAGTAATGTTTCTTAAGGTCTAAAAATATCTGTTGCCTTAAAATGAATTAGTCTTAATGAAGATATATCTGGATCCCCTTACTGTATTGACAAAATTGCACTTAGAAGCCTTCAAGATTTTTCATAAATACAGTATACCTGAGAACACTACAGAAAAAAGATTACATTTAAACTTTAAATTTCTGAGTTGATGAGTCACAGCAGTTTGGCTTTTGTTCATCTCTGCAACAAACATTTGAGTTTCTATATGTTAGATACTGTGATCTTTAAATGAAAAATTTCAAAACTCCTATTCAGTATACATGACTATGTACAGTTCTCTACTTTGTATCAAGTGACAATTCCCTAAAATTCTAGTAAAATCTAAAATGCTGTAAATATAATATCCATAGAGTCCTATAAACACTCTAGCCTCTACTGAGGTACACTGTCCAGAGAAACTAGAGGCTTCTAGCACTACTCATTCAAACTAGTGATGCCTGTGGGTATCGGTCTTGTCAACCAATTCTAAGTTTGTGTTTTAAGACAATCAGGATGTAACCCAATTTTGGCAAGCTCTTGGGATGATCATAATCTAGGCCTAATATGATCAAAGGAAAAGAAGTGTACAGGCTGTTGGAAATAGTCGTGATGAGGGGCTCCTAGCTTGAGCCAAAGCTTGCATTCTGACAAGTCTGGGCAACTCCAGTGAAATAGAGAAGTTCACCTGTTTGTCTTGTGAGAGCAAACTCCATCCTAAGGGAGGAAGAGATGCAGCACGACAGAATCCCCTAGTTACTGAGTCTAGTTACACAAGGAAGGAATTATTGTGAATATAACTTGGCATCTGTCACTCAAGCGATCCCGAGTCTAGTGCCTGCCATGGATGCCCATGTTGGTCCTGAGGAAGAAAGATGCTGAAAGTAAAGCTGAAAAGAACTGTGAAATATTCAAGTACAGGCCCACTGATTTGGGATTTCTATAATTGAGTAAACACATGGAAAGGAAAATTCAGATGACACTGCTAGTGATCAGAGGTCTCCATGATATTAGTGGCAATGTGCAATCAAAGAGGATGGATGCAGTAGCCATGCCAGGCTGAGAACCAGAGTGACTGGGAAAGTGGGGGGAACAGAGGGGACAATGGCACACAGACATGAGAGATGATGGAATTTTGTCCAGTGCAGAAAAGAGGTATTTCCTCTATCGTAAACTCTTTTTAGGAAGACTAGGCATCCGCCTAGGAAGATGATCACCATTGGCAATACCTATTATAAAATAGTACCTGTGGACAAAGCATACGTATAATCTCTGGCAAATGGACTCATAAGCAGAAAGAGAAAGTGCTTGGCCTCTTGCAGAAGCAATGAGTTATGTTAAATTGAGCTTCTCCTGGAATAATATCAGGCGAAGTTGAGAAGCATTGTCTCATAGTCTTGGCCAGAACCTGCTCCAGAGAAGCCGGAAGAGAGTAGGTACCTCAGTGAGGGGGCAGCTGGCTGGAAAGTTTGTCAGGTCATGTGTGAGGTCTGATTGGCTCTGTAACTATGACAACAAGCCTAGCAACCCAGAGGTTAAGGTTAAATCCTTAACTCTATTAAAAGGAATGAAAAAAAAAAAGTTGTACCTGAGCAACAATCATATCTTATTTCAGAAAAAGATAAAGAAAAGACAGCAGTTCAGGACAAGTTATTTTAGGCCATAGCTAAAACAGAAGGCCAGCTTGTTGGAATTACCATAAACGATAAACGTTTCAATGAAAGCCAAGGACAGTTTCCATGGTTCCTATGATACTAATGGAAGAAGAGTGGAAGGTCACTTTTGATTGGAAACCAGGGGAAGGCCGATCCATTTGAAATAGCTGTCAGGACTTTAGTGATGAGCGGACCAGAGACAAGCAACTCAGTACACACACAGCATCTCTCTTTAAAGACCAGTGCTGAAGCGGAGTATGTGGAAGGCAAAAGTCCAAGACTCAGGGAGGCAGTGACTCAAAAATATCAACCATTTTATTTTTCCAAACCAACGGGAGGATGATGGCAATGTCTCAAAAACAAGTAGATTGAGTGAAAGTTTACACACTGAAGGTGGAACATCTAGCTCTTTTCTTGACCAAGAAATCCAGAAAGTCACTTTTTTAAATTGACCTATGCTATACCCAATACTTTGGCCACCTCATGCGAAGAGTTGACTCATTGGAAAAGACCCTGATGCTGGGAGGGATTGGGGGCAGGAGGAGAAGGGGACGACAGAGGATGAGTTGGCTGGATGGCATCACCGACTCGATGGACATGGGTTTGAGTAAACTCCGGGAGTTGGTGATGGACAGGAAGGCCTGGCGTGCTGTGATTCATGGGGTCACAAAGAGTCAGACACGGCTGAGCGACTGAACTGAACTGATGCTGTTTATAAAGATCCTCGTCAACCAGTACTAAAATTTGGTTGCCAAATTCAGAAAATTGTTATAAACAAGTAGATCAAAGTATATGACCAACTCATGATCAGAACATTGCTAATTCAGATTGGTTGAAAATATTTGTAATCTGAAGAGAGTCTGGCATATGCTCAAATGTGTAGATTATAGATATTGCCCTTGAAGTGAAGGATTTCTCTGAATTTTTTAGACAGGACATAACATCTTATGTTTCTTAAGTATCTATCTGATAAAGTCTCTTCAGGGATTCTGTGGGTGAGACACCAAAATGGTTCCATTTCCGCCCCCAAAAAATGGCTTAAGTGGAAAATACACTTAGATTTATGTCCTACATTTTACTTAAAATGTAGATACTCATGTGCAATGACTATTTCATGCTTTTGTTTTAGGAAGATGTTTCCAGTAGTGTAGGACAAAGACTATGATCCACTGACCTTTTAACTAGTTTAGCCTGGGATAGCCTTTAGGCTCAAGTCTCCCTTCCTCTTTTGTAAATCCTCCCAAGTGGCCTAACTTTGAAATCACAAGTGCTCCATTCTCTGGCATCAATTCTGCCTGAAAAATGGTTGCTCTCTGGCGTCCCTGGTGGTTGCTCTCGGGCGTTCAATGATTAAGAATCTAACTTCCAAGTCAGTGGACACAAGTTTGATCCCTGCTCCGGGAAGATCCCACATGCCACGGAGCATGCACCACTAAGCCCCTGCACCACTACTACTGAGCCCAAACTTTAGAGCCTGCAAGCTGCAACTATTGAGCCTGAGTGCTGCAACCAGTGAAGCCCACTCACCTAGAGCAAGGGCTTCACCACAACAGTAGAAGCCACCACAATGAGAAGCCCGCACTCTGCAACTAGAGAGTAGCCCCTGAGAGCCACAACTAGAGAAAGCCCATGTGCCGCAACGATAACCCAGTGTAGACAAGTAAATGAATATTTTAAAAATGGTTGCTCTCATTTAATAAAAATGCCATGCTAGGGAAACTTGGGCAACCACAAAATTCATATGGATTCAAAATCCATGGTTCTCAAAGGGTCTAATAAGTTTTACTTTGAAAAACAGAAGAGTTCTTAATGCTTGCAAATGAAAGGAGCAGTATTGCACTGAAATTGTTCCTAGCAAATGTGTTAAATGATTTGCCTCACAAGTATTCCTAACTCCAAAGGGTAACAGGAATGAAGGAGGAGAGCCTCAGATGTACATGTATCCCGATGTTTGGGACAAAAAGCTACAAACCCTAATAAGGGGGCCATTCCTTGTATCTAATACTTAGATGTGAGGTCTTTACACTGAAATAGTCTCTCAAAACCCCAAATGTGGTCTATTATTAGCATTGTAGAAATAACCATTTCCAAGCACATGGATACCAAATTCCTGATAATGGGTGATGAATCAAAAATCTGCAGGAAAATAAAGCCTTTTTAAAATTATGAAATCCTAGTTTGTGAAGGCAAGAGCCTTCACTGTCTCCCTGTGCGTTAAGCTCAGAGCGTGTGTGCTATGACTTCAGCCATGTCTGACTCTGCGACCCTATAGACTGTAGCCGGCCAGGCTCCTCTCCATGGGATTCTCGAGGCCAGAATACTGGAGTGGGTTGCCATGCTCTCCTCCAGGGCATCTTTCCTACCAGGAATCGAACCCACATCTCCTGTGACTCCTGTATGGTAGGCAGATTCTTTACCACTGAGCCACTGGGAAAGCCCACGCCTTGAACCCAGTAAAAGCAGGCAGGTTCCAGAGTCTAAATCGAGAAGGAAAACGGGAAATCCACATGGTTCAAAGGAACAAACCCTGGGGTTAAGAGCCGTCTCCTACCCCAGTTCCATCCTTTGCTACTTTGCACTAAATTTAGTTTACTTCTCTATGTTTCAATTTCTTCATCTGTAAATTAGGGGAAAAAAAAACAACAACACCTGTACCCATTCTCACAAGTTCATATAAAGAATCAGATGATGGAGGTAAACGTTTTGGCTCAGTGTCTGGTGCACAAATAAGCGCTCATTAAATGTTTAGTTCTTACAAATACTATAGGGTCAAATTAACTGTAAATCCCAGTCAGCTTCATAAATCAACAAATGAGTGACCTTGGCAATTTATGTAATCTGCATCTTGGTTATTTTATGACTAAACAATGCCACTTTTCCTTACAAAGCTGTTGTGAAAATGTTATGAGTGAATGTACTTAAAGCACCCAGCACAGAACCTAATCTATAAAAGTTCCTGATAAAAATGAACCTTCAGCACTCTCACTGCTACCCTGTGCGCTTTAGGATTAGCCATTCAAAGTCGGTTTCACAGGCCCAGAGAGCAGGGCTGTGAAAGGTTCAGGGCTGCGGTGACTTTCCCTCTGAATCACTTGGAGAACGTTCGTGTTTTCCTTGGCACCGGGAACACATGGAGTAGTCTTTTGGGGTGCACAGTAGTGTATACATCACCCATGTATTTGCATAAAATTTCAAAGCATTTTCTTGATATATGCAGTATGACAGCCGCTGTCACAATGTGTTTATATAAGTTCTGTGCGGATTTTATAAAATAAACTTGCAAATGTTTGTTTTCCTAAGGAGGGGTGTGTTTGAGGGTTGGTGGGGATAATCATTTCATCTCCCTCTAGAAAGTAACACATGCTGGCATGCTCCCTCGCTCCATGACCGCAAATAGCTGGTGTTCCCTATGAATACGTGAGGCAACCCCATAGATACAGTAGGTCATTTTTAAAATCTATAAGCATTTTAGAAAATGTTTTTTTCTGTAAAAAACGGCATTGAAGGGTGCCGTAACCACAATTCACCTGAAGTTTAGAGGGAAGGATAAAATAGTTGGCTGTGACTTCCAGCACACTGAATCCCACAGGCAAATTGTCATAACCCCAGCTGGCTCTTCATCTTTACAATGAAGGAAGTAGCCAGATGTGAAAGACAATGGCAATTCCTTACCAACACAGGCCAACATTTACCTCAGTCTTCTTTCAGAGCCACTAGAAGAATTTTCTGGATTGGCTAAATCTTTCCATCAAAAGTATTGAGGTAATATATTCAATTATCTCCTATACCATTTCCTAAACTAGCATTTTGTTGAATCTTTTTCCATAGGAGATTAGCTAGGGGTTCCACGACATGAGACTCCTGCCAAGAAATGAATAAGATTGTGTTGAACAAAGTTAAATGAGTTTTCTTTATTGTAGGTCTTTTCTTATCCTTTAATGCATATAAATATCCAATCGGGAGAATATATAAGATGATTTCTCAAACGTATATGACTATAGAACCCTTTTGTCATGGCACATGGACATATTCTGGTACAATATAAAGAGGAACACATTCATAAAATGCTAGTCAACTTCAGTTTACTACTTTGTGTCTACTCTAAGTATTAATAGCTATAGAAGCCTTCCTCCTTGACACAAATTTCTTGGTGACAATTTTAGAGTAAACAAGTCCTTATATTGAGGAATCAATATTCCTTAATTGAGCAAACAGTTCTACTCCCCAAAGCCTTCCCCTCCATAATGACTATATTAAAAAATATGCTCTTCAAGTTCAATTTAATATTTTATTTTTACAGATTCCAAAAACCACTCTGACAGTGTTTGTTTGTTTGGTTGGGTTTGTTGTTTTCTTCAGGATTATCTTCATTTTTTTTTTTTTTTTTTTCAGAATTTTCATAGATTTTACCATAGGGGTAAAAAAACAGAAAAAGAATTCTAGGCTTCCATGTGGCTTTTTCCCATTTTCATAAACCAGGTCACCCTACCAATGCCTGGCATTTCTAGGATATTTATAAACACTATAGTAGGAAAACTCTACCTCCCACATCCTCTGAAAACATAGCTGGCTACAAATTCCCAAGGCAGGCTTTGTGGGCATGTGGTTTTCATGCCTTCAAAAGGGGTGTTTGTAGGATATACTGAGGGATATTTCAGCCATGTCTTTCTCTTATCTCTTTTATTTTTTTGCCTAGCAAACTTGCTCCAAACTTGCCCCTGGGTGGCCTTAAAAAAGAGACACGTTGTAAACAAATAGAACCCTTACAGATTCCTCAGTAGGCGGTAGTGGCAGAAACAAGGAAACAAGGAAAAGTTGTGTTTACTTTGTCTCTCACTTTGGGTGGGACCTCGTGGGACAACAAGGGAGGCTGTGACAGTCCTGGACTGGGTTAGGTTAAGAAGCTGCAAAGAAGACAGGAGCTTTGGGGGGAATCAGGCGAGAACACCACATTGGGAGCAAGGCCTCTCTCTCCTCCACTGTTCTAAAGAGGCAGGGGTCAAAATAGCATAAATTTCACACCCATCTCAAATCCCTCATTGCTCCGACATTGAACTTAAAATAATAACATCAACAAGATGTTATTTTTAAAAAGTGTTCTAAAAAAGAAGTGGCTTCCTCATTAAACTGTTTTCATTGCTACCCAACCTTCAACTTCATCTCAAGGCGCACACATAATTTTACACTTACAGTCAAGGGCTGTCTCTTTTGTTCACCACTGTATTCCCAGAGACTACCACAATATCTTTTTAAATAAATAATTACAGCTTTTGTTGATAGACTGCAGTACCATTAGGTAAGCCACTTTATGATGAACTCATAAACACTCTCTCCAAATTCCAATTCTGTCTCTAGATAAGAAAGGTTTTACACACAGAATCATTCTGCCAGCAATCATATCCCCAGCTAGCTGTCCCTCTTTCCTTATAAAGGAGTTAGCCAGATGTGAGCGACAATGACAATCTGTCCATAACTGCACACAAGTGCCTCTCTTTCCCTTCGGGTAGGAGGGAACTGTGGCTGGTACCTACTCCCAGGAGGGTAGTGCACAGATCTGGGAGCAAAGATTCCTTATGGGCATTTCTGGACAGACACACAGAAACCAAAGAACAAAGGCAATGCTAAGAAAACTCGGGGGCGGGGGCAGGGGGAGGGGGTTAAAAATTATTTGCTTTATATTTAAACTATATATGGATTTCTAATCTAAACCATATGCTGAAAACATAACTGAAACCAATGGTTTTCAAATCTTTTTAACCTAGGATCCTTTTATGCTCTGAAAGATTATTAAACCTACCAAAACTTTTTGTTTACATGAGTTACATCTATGAATATTTACTGTTTTAGAAGCTGAAACTGAGAAATTTTAAAACTTGTTGACTTTAAAATAACAAAAATTCATTACACTAACAGAAATAACATACTTTAATGAAAAATACACATTCCAAAATAAACAAAAAAACAGTGAGAAAACTGACACTGTTCTACCTTTTTGCAAAGCTCTTTAATGTTTGGCTTAATAGAGGTTATTGAGTTTTTCTATTTGCTTCTTTCAATCTATTGCAATATGCTATTTTGGTTGCAGCTTATAAGGAAAACATAGCTTTACACAGACACACAGTCAGAAGACAGGGGTAGATTTTGAGAGCTATTTTATATTATGGTGGATACTCTTCTTTGATACTATATCAAAAGTCAGTAATCTTAAAGGTTAGTTGTGATACACAATTAAAAATCATATCTTGTCCTTTATTTAAGCAGATCTTTAAATGTTAGCATATCTCATTATCAAATATCAAAATATACACTTATCATCTCTCACTTACTTATAAAAAGTCTTTAAGTGTAAAAAAAATCTTTCAGTCTCACAAGGGCAAATGAAAGTTTTCCAAAAGTCAAATTTTCACATGAAAGCTAAAGTTTTGATCACTGGTGACTTTACCATTTATTGTCTTTAGAGTGACATGCTCATAATTTTTTTTTTTTTTGAGATGTCTGCCATATGCTCAAGTAAAAATGGAGTTCCATTTTAAAAAAGTGATTAGTTCTGCTCAAAATTCAAATAAACATCTAAGTGTTTTGTTTTCTTTTTCTTTAGATATCCACTGTAATTCAAATTCGGCAGACTTTTTTTAACTTCTCATGTTAAAATGATGTGTATCCAAAGGTCAGATTTAATTTAAAATATATATATATTTAGTTTTATCACAAACATTTTTAAGTAAAACTGGATTTTTTTTTTTAATTGAAAAAAAACTTTAAAAATTGAGAGTACACAGTGGTGACCAATACAATGACCATTTTAGGGCCACTGCCTCGATTAGTGCTAACTAAGGCTCTAGCACTTCTACCCTCCATCATTGATACTGTGAACACAGCCCTCCTAAAAGGCAAATCATGTCTTAGTATTATGATAAAATTAGTTTTGAACTCATAAACCCTCTGAAACAGTCTTTGGAACTCCCAGGGGTCCATGGACTACACTTTGAGAACCGCTGACTCACATGCTTTGACTTTTACATTCTTGAGGTCTACCTCCACGAAGTAATTCTCATAACCATGATAAACAAACCAAAGGGCAGCAGCATATTTGGGTCACAGAACTGAACTCTATGGTCCCAGAGAAACATTGTACATCATCACTTAAATCGGCAAGTTCACGTAGTCGACTGTAATGCCATATGGACTGTAGAGCAAAAAAAAAAGGGATAATTAACACCACCCACAGAGCCAGCCAGATTTGAGCAATCAAAGCCTGAAAACACCAGTTTTGTTCCAGTAAAACTGTCAAGAATCCATATTAGTCATTTACATCCATATTTTCAGGTATTCAGTAGAAAAAAGAAAGCCCTTTGTGTGGGTAAAAAAATTAAGTATCAACCTAGGAGGCAAGCCTGAAAAAGAGCAGATGCTTATGTTTCTAGAGTTTGTACTTTTTCTCTAAAAACACATCTGTCATCAACTTCAACTTAGAAGACCAACAAAGTACTTTTATAAATAAACACAGTGGCCATTTTCATATTAGTGACTCTGAATTCTTGGTAATCAATCTGATGGCCGAGAAATGCCAGCTAACTTTTCTCCAATATGCTTCAGGAAGGGCATCCTCACGATGGTCACTGCCTTGGAAAACCAGAACCTACAGCTGAATTTAACAACATGGCACTTTTAGCTTGGCACTTTTAACAACACGGCACTTTTAGTTTGGAGTTTTTACCTAATGAAAACTGAATGAGCAGTTTCCATATACCCCTCATTTCAAAATCAAAGAAACCCTTGCATTAAGTTGACACACAAATAAGAAATAATCCAATGGAGAACCTGTGGTTCATGATAATGAGAGAAGCTGAAATGTTTGATTATCTAATAAAGTCAACCTTTGACTCTGCCTGGTCCTGTTTCCCACTACCGCTCCACATCTACCTACCAACCCAAAGCCACAGCCCATCGCACTTGCCACACCAATCAGGGCAAAAGAAAGTAGGATGTCAAGCAGTCTTAAGCCCTCTACCTTCCCAACTCCTTGGAGGTGCTGGTACACGACCACCTTTCTTACTAGTCTAGACCAGGAGGTCATGTTCTAATGTTGAACCCAAAGGAGGGAATCTGGAATTATTCTTGACATTCCAAGTATTCTCCAGCCTTTCTCCTGAAACCTCCAGGTAATGGGCATTCCCTGCTCTCTCAAACTCACTGGAGCTGGACACGCTAACTAATAAACTGTACTCCAGCTTCCAAACAAACACAGAAACCTGCTAAATAGTCAGAAATATCCTGGCAGCTCTATCTCCAAAGATTTCCTTCTAGGTACTAGGAGTACATGAACATATTCTAGGTCCTGCTGTTACACTCCAAATCTGATTCATGGAAAAACATGCCTGGGACCTGAAATGGGTACTAGTCCCTACCATCTGCTCTCACCCAAAATGACTGATGCTTTCAGGCTAGGCTTTTGCCTTGGTCCCTTTTTAAATCACAACATTTATGCCTCCTGGCATCTAGGACCTAGAACCACTTCTCTCTCTGCCCCTGAACTCCAAGCTAAGGGGTAGGAGCCTCCTTGTGAATAGAACCTCTTAAAGAGGTTCTGACAGTTGTCTCCCTGGACTTGGGAGCACAGTGTACTCCTGACTCATCTCAGGCATTAATCATTTGGCTGAAGCTGGGCTGTGGAGGTCTCACTTCCCTGTACCTCCTGCCCCTCTTCCTGGTTGCACTTTGGATTTTTAAGCCTGTGCTCTGCCTCCTCCGCCTGCTGTCACTTCTGGGAGCTTCTGCACCTCCAAAACAAATGCAAACACATTAAAGAAGCAGAGAAAGCAATTCAGAGCATCTTTTTAAACATTATAAATCACTTGACTAACAGGCCAAGTTAAAGTTTATGCTTTCCTTGGCAAACGATTTTGAAGGGTACATGTTTATTATGTTTAGGGGAAGTAAGCCATTTTCTACTTTATTTATAAGCAATAACTATAAAATTAAACACGGGCTTCCCAGATGGCTCAGTGGTAAAGAATCTGCCTGCCAATGCAGGAGACTCGGGTTTGATCCCTGGGTGGGGAAGATCCCCTGGAAAAAGGAATGACAACCCACTCCAGTATTCTTTCTTGCCTGGAAAATCCCTTGGAAACAGGAACCTGAAGGGCTACAGTCCATGGGGTCACAAAAGAGTCAAACACAACTTAGCAACTAAACAAAAACAACAAAATTATGTATAGGGTTGGCCTAAAAGTTCATTCAGGTCTTTCATAACATCTTTTGGAAAAACCCAAACAAACTCTTCGGCCAAGCCAATACAAACAATTTGCATGGAGTCTACAGATTCATCTATTCATTAAAGCAGAAGCCCTGAGTCATTGCTTACAAATTAACTATGCCCTTGAATCCTCCACAATTCTGGAAATCCTGCATTACCTGACACCTAGAGAAAAATCAAGAGTCAAACCCTAGATCCTACTTTCTCCAAATATCTTTGGGCATCTGCATCAGAATTACCCAGTCGTTTGCTAAAAATGCATATTGCATAAAAATAAGACCACCCTGCACCTGAGTGCTGAGCCTGGGATTTTAATGAATGCTTTCATAGTCAGGATTTGTATTATTAATAGAATGAGTATGTCACACACTGGGATAATAGGTCAGTAAAGAGAGGAATACACAGAAGAGCTCAAATAATCCTAATCAATCTCTATAAGAAGCCTACAGGCAACATTTAAAACTGATGAATGAAGAATGAGCAGTAGCACTTCCTTGGTGGCTCAGCAGTGAAGAATGCACCTGCCAACACAGGCGATACAGGCTCCACCCCTGATCTGGGAAGGTCCCACATCCCGCACTGCTGAGCCTGGGCTTTAGAGCCCAGGAGCTGCAGCTCCTGAAGCCCATGAGCCCTTGAGCCTGTGCCCCACAGTCAGAGAAGCCACCACAATGAGAAGCCTGCGCACTGCAACCAGAGAGTGGCCCCCACTGCAGCAACGAGAGCTTGGCCTGAGCAGCAACAAGGACCCAGTACAGACAAAAACGAATAAATAAACAAACTTATTCTTTCGAAGTACCTGTGAGATACTTTCACAGATTAAAATAAAAAAGAATGAGCACTAAAGGCGTATTATTGGGTAGTAGAGAGAAAGACATCAGAATAAACAGCTAAAATCAACAGAATTAGACAATTAACAGGGAAAGGATACACAGTGGGGGTGGGGGGTAGTATTGACTTGTTATTAACCTTTAGCACTATTTGATTTTTTTCAACACCCACATATTAATTAAAAATGAAAACATATTAAAAATAAAGAAAATAATTTACTGTATTATTCAGTCTTGATTAAATTGGCGTTTCCATCCTATTTCCGTTAATCTGTGGTGATAAATGGCACTTCTTGAAAAAAAATAGTTATCAAGGATCACTTTTTCAATTTTGTCTTTGGGTATACTTTGACAGAAGACACAATATACCCATACTATTTAGAAGCTTAGCTTGGATGGTTACTTCATTAAATGAGTAAAGAAATTTCACAGAACCTTCTCTTTAAATAAAATGAGTGAAAGTGAAAGTTACTCAGTCATGTAAGACTATTTTCAACCCCACAGACTGTCCATGGAATTCTCCAGGCCAGAAAACTGGAGTGGGTAGCCTTTCCCTTCTCCACCAGATTTTCCCAAAAATGGGCAAAAATACCACTAAATTCCTGCAAGCAATTAAAAATGGATTCTATACATTATAACTTGGACCACTTCAAATTTTCAGTATTATGGTCACATAATTACTACTAAATTGGCATTGCATCTGGCATAATTCAAGATTCTCTGCAAAGTCTTGTCATTTTTCTTTACCCAATTTTTATGTCAAATTTGTATAATAGGGGTTGGAGTTCATATGTTTAGGGACTCAGGAAACGAGATTATTTAGAAGTTTGGCAGGGGTTGCTGGAAATTGGGAGGAATGTGCTCTGAACAAAGAAATATGGAAAGAGCCAGAGAATAGGAGAAACATGGGGGAAAACAGTCAGCTAAGAAAGGGGCAGACTCAAGACTAAGACTAACATTTCCCTCATCCCCAGTCACTGTAGCAGCAGTGCCTCTATCACAGAAAAAAAACACACCCAGAAACATGCATGATCAAACGACATCAGCTTTGTTTCCTACACTGAGTAAGTTAATTTTCTTTCACCTTAGATCTACCATACTCAATCAGTGCCAATCAAGGATTACAATGAGAAAACGTTTTCACTAAAAAGAGTCTGGGATCCCAAAGATGTATGGTGACTAGCCATAGGTGAAAAACTGTGACAGCTGCAGGTACTGGTACAAACAGGATAAACCACTGATGTATCATTAAGCCACTATTTCTTCTGTGTCACCTGGGGAAATCCATATATTAAGGGGATTAAATGGATACTTCCAAAGTGAAGCCAGTTTCTTGAGAAGACCTTTCCTGGGTAAAGGGCAGCCCAGTCTCATCAGGTTATACCTTCCCCTGCGGCCCTCTCAGTCTTAACTCATTTTACTAGTGGTTTCAGAGAGTGTTCCAAGTTGGCTCAAAGCCCTTCAGATCACATATCAACCTCTGTGACAAGAGATATATTACCTTCCACTTCTGACTCCCAAGAAGAAGCCCAGAAGGGTGATTATTAGTCAGATTATCACCACAGACATCCTGAGACAACTACTGCGTCTGAAACAAACTCGGGACCACTGCAGGAAAAAGGCAAAGGATGTTTGAGCATTTTGCCAATGTGACAGATCCTTTCCCACCTCTTCTCTTGGCTTTTTTCCCCCAAAATGTTAAAGGAACTGGTCTACCCAATCATAATATGGTTAAGTCAAGCCAAATCTAAATTACCCTTACAATGCTATTTCTTATCTTTCAGGCTGAGCAGAGGAAATCAGAAATTTGGCTATTAAGAGGGTCCATTATAATATCTTGTAGAGCTTAAAAAAAGATTTGATTTTAATACTGAGTTGGAGTTTCCTGATTGAGAAAACTGTCATGAAGGAGTTCAGTTTCTTCCTCAAATGTTTTGAAAACTCCAGTGTTTAAAGTCTCCATTGCCTCATGGAATTCAAGAGTTCATCTCCCCTAAGAGACTGTGAAAATGGAGAAGGATGTTGCCTGAGTACTTCCCTTCATTGTGAATTCCGCCAAACCTAGCACAGGACAAGGGAAGGCAAAGTGTGGGCAGTGATCCCTAGATGTAATCCCTCACAGAGCATACTCAACTAAACAAAACAGGGACAATGAGTCCTAAGAAAATTTTCAGCTGCAAGCTTCTTAAATTTTCAAAATTAAAGCAGCTTCCTGAGTCCTATAATCTGGAAAGCACCCCTAAAAAGGCCCATCATTTGATGACGGGACATCATTTTATGAAAGTTGGACAGCTTTCGTTAACATCAAGATAACTCTAGAAGCCATGATTGATAAGCATCACAGATCAGAACAATCACTAAATTTTTTTAACTCACTGCACTCCCTCTTGCTCACTAGCATCCCATCATTGCCATAATATTTCAACTGCAGCAATATTTTACAAGAAAGCAAGTTCCCTAATAGCTCATCACTATGTTTACTGCTATGCTTAAACATCTGCATAGTGTCTGGCACTTAATAAATATTCAGTGGATGAACAAACAATTGAATGAATGCTTCAAATGCAAAGGATGAGCAGAGCTTAGACAACTTGGCATTTTCTTAGAATAAGTATGTCTATAAGAAGGAAGTATTAACAAAGAAATCTGATAATACAACTTTTATGTTTCTACAGCCTCAATACAAGCCAGTGGGGAATGCTAATCTGTTGTCCTCAGTAAAGCATCAGAAAATGAATGCAAGAGTCACAGTTCTCCAACAAACTCTTTGAAGATTTGCTCTTTGGAGCCAGACTTTGCTTCCAGTTCTAGCTCAGTCATTTAATTGCTATTGGGACTTCCTTGGCAGTCCAGTGGTCTGGCCCTACATCACCTTCCAGTTTAGGGGGTGCAAGTTCAATCCCTGGTGAGCATAGGTATATGACTATGTGAGCATGGGTATAAATGCCTCATCTGAAAATGGCAAAACTACCATTGCCATTGTTGTAATGTTGTAAACTGATTGTTGTGAAAACTATGCAAAACATCTCACCTAAACCCTCATTTGAAGTCTCTAGTGTATGTAAGGCCCAATAAATAATATTTCTCCTCAGGAACAAGACTATAAAAATTATTCATTTTACCTAGATTTGAATTCACCAAGTCAGATTGAAATCTTTTTACTGAGGAAATGTCAACAACTGAAAAAAAAAAAAAACTATTAAAATGTCACACAAGATAATCAGATAAAAGAAACCTTCATCAAAATTTATCATTCAGTTTTGTCGAAGAATTCAGAGATGATAAACATCAGTGGTTGATCTCATGTTAAAGAGCTAAGTATCCTAAAATATTTTTCCAAAACTTGCAATCCTCTTCCCATATTTCCATTAGCTCTGTCCAAATAAAGAGCACTTCTTCTACAAGCTTTTATTCTACTATCTAAAGTGTTTATGAAGCCATCTCCCTCTAGATCAAGCATGGGTATTTACACTATTTGTATGTATATGTACATGAGCATGGGTATATCTATATATACTTTTTTAAAGAAACATGATCTTCAGAAAGGAAGGATGGTTCAATTTTCCTATTTGAGAAGATGCATTTATAGAGAGACAATTGCTGTCTCTACCCTCATTTTGCCATTACTGACTGACATTCTGGTCTGCTGGGAGTCAGCAGACACATCCCTAAGGGAATAATTCTGGGTAATTCAGTCCAGTCTTTCTGTCCCTCAAGTTTTCTCTGATGAAAGCTTCTCATTTACCCCCATGGTTTATTTTCTACAAGTGCAACCCACAGACAACCATACATCAGGGAGTTTGGGTGAAGTGCAGACTTCTATGGAGTACCCAAATCTTCAGAATCAAAATCTCATGGTGGGACTCAGGAATCTTCATTTTAACAAGCACCTGTGTGATTCTTTTTTTTTTTTTTCAGAACTGATTTCCTTTATTTTTTTTTTCCCAGTGGGTTTTGTCATACATTGATATGAATCAGCCATAGATTTACACGTATTCCCCATCCCGATCCCGCCTCCCACCTCCCTCTCTACCCGATTCCTCTGGGTCTTCCCAGTGCACCAGGCCCGAGCACTTGTCCCATGCATCCCGCCTGGGCTGGTGATCTGTTTCATCATAGATAATATACATGCTGTTCTTTCAAAACATCCCACCCTCACCTTCTCCCACAGAGTTCAAAAGTCTGCTCTGTACTTCTGTGTCTCTTTTTCTGTTTTGCATATAGGGTTATCGTGATTCTTAAACACACTCAAATTTGAGCACTGCCGACCTGCACACACTTCCAAAAGTGACTGTCATCTGCTCCCATGGCCATGAGATAAAACTGAACCTCCCCCAAATCTGTAACTCCAGGCAACTCCCTGTTCCCATCCCCTAAAGCTAACTGACTGCCAACTGACTTCTAATCTAGGTGTCCAGCAGAAAGAAGAAATGAACACACTTGCCATCATCCCACGCCCAAATATATCCTCCATAGGGAAATCTGATCAGCTTTTTTAAACTGTTTAAATTTTTCAGTGACTGCTCCTCTCTGTCCTCAGGATAAAAGTTGGTAAAGAAATCTCTATCTACTTCTCTCCACCTCTTGCTTCTACTGCCCTCTCCACTCACCCTAAACTATTTCCAGAATGTTTCATGTTTTCTCTGGTCCCTGCGCTTTTGCACATGCAGTTCTATCAGCGTCCCTTCCAAATTCTTCTTTTCTCTGGCACCGCCATATTCATTTTCCAGACTTCAGCCTGGCCATGACCTCTTCTGGAAAACCTTAAAGGACAGTTTCTCTTCCTTTCCCCCAACTATAGTCAGTTCCCCTCCTGTGTGGCCTCACTGGCACCTTCTACTAGTCTCTGAGCACCAATTACTCACGTGCAGAGCTTCTAAGTACTTCATACAATCTTATGGTCCTTATTAGACTGTTCTGTAATTGCTAGTTTATTTCATTTTATCCCTCACCACAGCTCTGTGAAGCAGGAACCATGTCTGTCCTACCAATGGCACTGGTACCCCCAACGTGAAGCCAACACCCAGCCCACAGTGAAGCTCCGTGTGTATCTGTGAAACGAATCAGTGAACAGATGTGTGGCGCTTGCTGCCTGCACCCCCTCAAACATAGGAGAGTTGCTTTTCACTCCAAGGAGGAGACTAAACTCAGCAACATCAGGCAGTTTTCCATGAAGGCTGCGTGAGCTCACTCTCCAAGGACTTTATTGAGATTGTGAGTACAAATGACGCAGATCGGGGCAGGGGGAGAAATTTTTAATGTGTCTTGGCTCCCAGAAGTACACTGTGAGTGGGGGATGCTGAGACAAGAGTCAGCCTCAGATAGTAGAGCCCTTGATCTTGGTCCCCTGACCAAAGAATGGCTCCTGGTCTGCTAACGTATACTTTCCTCCTAATTCCAGCTGTCCGTACAACGTGATTTATGTAGAAGTCAAAACCCAAGTCTCCACTGTCTACAAGCTGTTTGGAGGTTAAAAGAGGGGAGGGATGTTCTTTTTCAGTTTCTCCAAAGCTATATTTCTATATAGTGATGCAATCCTGTGGGCAACACCTCTCCAAAACAAGACACCCATTCCCTGAAGATCGGCAACTTGCAGAGAAGTTGTTGAAATGAAATCAGTTGTTGAGCAGATCATCCCTCTGTGGGGCTACTGCGCTTCAGTCTTCTGGAAACCTTCAGTTTTCTTTTCCCATCCTGGGCACTGAATGGGATTTTACAAGTAGATTAGGCACTGGGCTCTTTCCTATCGCCAACTCCTATTTTCACCCACCAGACCCCTTTCTGAGTCAAGGCAAGCAGCATGTTTCAATTCCAAGCTCAGGCAAGGAACCTGAGGAATAAAACCAGAGAGGTTTTTTTTTTTTTTTTTCTTTTTTTTTTTTAATTTTCAGTTTTGTTTTGTGATTTTACCTCCTGGGAATTTGTCTTTCATCTTCCAAATTTACAGGGGGGGAAAGTGAGACAACTTCCAAGGAAAAATTCCAGTGCAGCATGGTTTCTCTCCAGCCTGAAACATCTCAGGAAGCATTTGCGATAAAGTCAAGGCAGACCTGCATCAAAAGGATCAGAAACTCGAAGCATTAAACAAGTGCGAGCCACATTTAGGACTGGAAATGAAACATGGAACTTGTCTCAGTGTCAGATTTCATCCTGAAACTTTTGCGAGGTGTCAGAATTTTTCCAGAGCCTTTCCAAAGTGATGGTAAGATTCATACTCAGATTTTCTAAAAGAGGATCTGAAGGTTATAAAACTAGGCCCACCTTCAACACTTGATCTCCAGTTGCTCGTGCTGACTTTAAAAGGCTAGAACCATCGGAAATTTCTCAATGTGGGTGAAAGCTGGGATTTCCCTTTATGGTTTTCCAGGCAGTGGGAGGTGGGGAGTGGCAGAAGGAGCAGATTTCCATCTGGTTGCAAAGACAGGAAATTTTCCCTCAAATTCCCAGTACTCTTCTTCTCTGAAGTTCACCTATTTTTCTACAGTCCATAATTAAAGATTTCAAACCAAAATATTTTCTTTTTTCTCCTAGCAGAAGAGGTTGAATGGCAAATTGGAAGTGGTCATCAGTGACTTCAAACTTGGTAAATGCAGCTTAGGCCACAGACGGTGATTTTGAACACCAGCGCTGATAAGATAAGCTGTGGATTTTAGGTCAAAACGAAGTAAATGCAGCCCTGCCCAGTTTATTGTTGCTTAGTCATTAAGTTGTGTCTGTCCGACTCTTTGTGACCCCATGGATTGTAGCCCACCAGGCTCCTTCTGTTCATGAGATTTCCCAGGCAAGAATACTGGAGTGGGTTGCCATTTCCTTGTTCAGCGTGTCTTGCCAACAGAGGGATGGAACCATGCCTCCTGCATTGGCAAATGGGTTCTTTACCACTAAGCCACCTGGGAGGCCTCACCCCTGCCCAATATGCAGTCATAAAACTCAACTACCAGTTTTCATTGACAAGTTTCAGTATCTTTGGATGGAGGATGGATATCAGAGGAGCCTGGATGTCCCAGAACAGTCACACAGGTGGGAGTGAGGTTAAAATTTTAGAAATAATAATAAAAAAGTCAGACAGGCAGGCTTCTGTCCCAATCAACAGTTGGCTGGAGTTTTTGCTCAGTGGTTCTCAAAGTCCAGATGAGCAGTCTCAGCATCACCTGGGAACCCATTGAAATATACATTCTCGGGCTTGGCTCCATATCTACTAAATTTGAGTCTCTGGGGGTGAGGCCCAGCAATTTGTGTTTTAACAAGCACTTCAGGGGATTAAAGTTTGAAAGTTACAGCTTCCCTCAATGGTTCCCAAATCTAGCTAATCGTCAACATCACAAGGCAATATTCCAAAACTTTCTAAGTGCCACCTCATAGCTAACTGAACCAGAATTTCCCCAAGTTCAACTGATCAGCCTTTAATAGAGATCACTGACCAACTCACATTACTCAATTGGCACAGTAAACAGAAAATACAGATATCCTGGAGTCCAACAGGGAGGCTGATAATTTTGCAATTTCTGCTTCACCTCCTCTCAATAAACGCTAAAAAATCCCTTCCGGGTTTCATATCAAGTCAATTTCTGACTTAAAATTAAGTTGAGTCCCCTTGCTTGTTAATAAAACAACAACACTGACGAACACCGACTTCTACCTGAAAATGCTGAATTTACCATAAGTATATATTTTGTGATAAACTGCCTATTGCTCCCTCCACTCCCCTCCCCACAAAAAACAGGTTTTCCCTAAGAGCTGGAAGAATGCTTTTGGCAGGAGAGTTGCAAGGTGAACAAAGATGTTTTGTATGAGGGGGAAGTTATTCAGATAAAACTAGAAAATTGGGAAGCTCAGAGGACAGCACATTATGAAGAATTTATCATCCACTATACATGAGGTGATAAAAAGATAACCCAATCACTTTCAATAAAGGTATGTCTCAGTTTGTGCATGCTTGGTCACTTCAATTGTGTCCGACTTTTTGAGACCTTATGGGCTGGAAGAAGCACAAGCTGAAATCAAGATTGCCGGGAGAAATATCAATAACCTCAGATATGCAGATGACACCACCCTTATGGCAGAAAGTGAAGAGGAACTAAAAAGCTTCTTGATGAAAGTGAAAGAGGAGAATAAAAAAGTTGGCTTAAAGCTCAACATTCAGAACACTAAGATCATGGCATCTGGTCCCATCACTTCATGGGAAATAGATGGGGAGACAGTGGAAACAGTGTCAGACTTTACTTTTTGGGGCTCCAAAATCACTGCAGATGGTGATTGCAGCCACGAGATTAAAAGACGCTTACTCCTTGGAAGGAAAGTTATGACCAACCTAGATAGCATATTAAAAAGCAGAGACATTACTTTGCCAGCAAAGGTCCGTCTAGTCAAGGTTATGGTTTTTCCAGTGGTCATGTATGAATGTGAGATTTGGACGGTGAAGAAAGCTGAGCGCAGAAGAATTGGTGCTTTTGAACTGTGGTGTTGGAGAAAACTCTTGAGAGTCCCTTGGACTGCAAGGAGATTAAACCAGTCCATCCTAAGAGAGATCAGTCCTGGGTGTTCATTGGAAGGACTGATGCTGAAGCTGAAACTCCAATACTTTGGCCACCTGATGCAAAGAGCTGACTCATTTGAAAAGACCCTGATGCTGGGAGGGGTTGGGGGCAGGAGGAGAAGGGGACGACAGAGGAAGAGATGGCTGAATGGCATCACCGACTTGATGGACATGAGTTTGAGTAAACTCCGGGAGTTGGTGATGAACAGGGAGGCCTGGCGTGCTGTGATTCATGAGGTTGCAAAGAGTCGGACACGACTGAGCGACTGAACTGAACTGAACTGAACTGATGGACTGTAGTCCACAAGGTTCCTCTGTCCACAGGATTCTCCACGCAAAAATACCTAAGTGAGTTCCCATGCTCCTCCAGGGCATCTTCCCAACCCAGGGACTGAACCTGCATCTCCTGTGTCTAATGCACTGAAGGCATAGAAACAATTCTTTACCCACTGAGTCATCAGGGAAGTTCATGTCTCAGTTCAGACCCAGACTAATTCCATCCCAAGAACTAAAAGAAACTTAATGATCTTAATATGCAGATATGATCTTAATATGCAGTCAGTAATCTGTGAAATCACAGAGAGCTTAAAAAGTGCCAGAGATGAGACAAGGGCGAATACTTCCCGAATTTTGAACGAGAAGGGAAAGTAGAAATTTGGAAATTTCATACCAATGAGTTTAACAATTTGCTTTTAAAATTTTCCAGGCATTGTATTAAACAGGTAGTTTTGAACATTCAAAAAAGTAAAGTGATTACGGGCACACGCAAAGATTATTAAAGAACCAATCACAGTAGGAAAAAACCCTCTCAGGCCTGTTTTATGTAGTCACTGGGGATCAAAGGATATTTGAGCTGTGTCTTTTCTTTATTTTAGTAAGGTAATTGGCAAACATCCCATTATATTCCTAGGAAGAGGATGAAGAAAACTGAGATGAATGCTAAACATCACCCAAAACAAAAGTTTTCATCACTGCAATAAATATGATCAAGGGATAATGGTCCTGATTGAATTTTCTTTAAGTCTTAAAACTTTACAGCATTTTCTTTTTAGGGGGAGGGACAGCTTTTTCATGTCATATCCGAATGAAACACCAAAACCCTTATTCCCAAAATGCTACTGTAACTTCTCATAAAAACACGCACTATTTTCCAGAAGCACTGTGCCTGAGGTGGGGCACACCCTCAGATGCCTCTGGTTGAGCTGCATTCTTTGGGGCAAAGTCTGGGAGCTCCAGATTCAGAAAAATATGCCCCCATTGTTCAGTCCCATAGGTTTAAAGTGCTCCATCTTCCACAGAACCCTTCCTGATCAGAATTAGCAGACAGTAGAGGAAAACTGATACTGGTCAAATCGATCAAGTTTTCATGTGCTCAAGTGTAAAAGAAATGTGCATTTCCCCTTTTATGATTAGCTGAACTTTTTGCGTTTCTGCTCTTCGCCTCTCACTGAAGGAAAGTGGGCAGCACTTCACAGCTTGTACCCACAGACATGGACAGGCTATGTGGTACTGTGAGCAGCCCTCACTCATCTCAGAGTCCTCGTAAGTAAAAGTCTCACAGGCTCAGATTTACTTCATTGGTAACAACATCAGTCTTCATGGGCATCACTGCCATACCTCTTACTACGTGCCAGGCACTCTTCTAAGCACTTTAAAGAAAAAAAATTAGTTTGTTTTTAGCTGTGATGGGTCTTCAATGCTGCATGCAAGCTTTCTCCACTTGTGGTTCTTAAACTGCTCATCATGGTGCATGGACTCTAGGGTGAATGGGTTTCAGCAGTTCTGGTGTACAAGCTCGGTAATTGCAGCACTCAGGCTTCATTGCTCCTCGGCACGTGGAACCTTCCCGGACCACGGAAGCAATCTGTGTCCGCCCAGGTGGCACCAGTGGTAAAAGAACCTGCCTGCCAATGCAGGAGACATAAGAGACTTGGGTTCAATCCCTGGATTGGGAGGATCCCCTGAAGAAGAGCATGGCAACCCACTCCAGTATTCTTGCCTAGAGAATCCTATGGACAGAGGAGCCTAGTGGGCTACAGTCCATAGGGTCACAAAGAATCAGACATGACTGAGGTGACTTTGTGCATACACATACACAACAGTATGCTAGTGGAAACAAAAGAAACTCTGCACTGGTAGGTGGATTTTAACACAGGACCACCAGGGAAGTCTTTCTAAGCACTTTGAACAAGTCATTTTTGTCCAGCACTATGATGTGTTATTATTTCCTATTTTACAGATAAGGAAATGAAGACACAGAGCACTTATGTATCTTTTCCAAGGTTACACAGCTAATTAGTGGTGAAATCTGAATTCAAACCTAGGTATTCTGACTCCAGAGTCCAGTTTCTTTAGCCTGTATACTAACTTGCTTTCTTTCTGTGTATCTGTCCCATAACCTAAAGAATTTCAGTGAACATTTAGATGAATCTTCAGGGTACACCCAGTCATGACATGTAAAGCATGAAATGCGAGACTCTTTATTGTGAAATCACAAGAGTATTCAATATTCTGTTTCCCCCATAGGAAATATCACAAGGGACAGAAATACTCCTTCTTAGTGTCCGTGTTGCTGGTTAGAAAGCAGAACAAATTTGGAAGCACAGGGAAATACTAAAAACATGCCAGTAAGCAGAAGTTAGTGATAAATGAAAGTGAACCTTTAATACCTATTTTTGCTGGTGTAACATGTGAAATGTACACATATCCTTTCTAGTGTGCTGATGTCTTATGTAGTGAACATATAAATCATTTATAAAGGCTTTAGAGGTTTATTTACAACCTTCATTCCCCATAGCATTTCCCTGTAAAATCTTAGGCTGCCCAAACAAGAATTCTTTTAGTAGGTGTTGGCAGGGCTTGAGTCTTCCTCAGGTGTGAGGAAACCCTATGCTCCATGCTACTGGCCCGGCACACCCTGCACCGTTAGGGGAGGAGACAGCAGAGATCAATAGCGAATGAATGGGCTGCTGTGAGGGACCTGAATTCATTGCATTACAATGATGCCTACCAGGGCCACTGAAATGGGACAGGAGGCTGATTCACACATTCACAGAACACAGCGTGTCTTGTTTCAAGAATCTCCCTCCTTGCTCAGCCTCCTCTCCCAATATTCAGGCCCTCCTGTGTATCCCAGGGAGCCTCCCATCTGCCTGTTCTCTGTAAACAGTGAGCACTGCTCCACATCTCTGAACAAACTGTCACCACTGCGAAAAACACCGGGACTCTTCCAAAACCCTCTCCTCTTGGCTTCGCTCTCTCTGGTTTCTTCAATTTCTGCTTGCCTTTCCCATATTTCCCCACATTCGGGAAAAGAAAAGAAAACCACATAATATGCCTTTTTTTTGTAGATGCTGTAATCCTCTGTTGGCTTAATTAATGAGCTTATTCATTCATTTCATCAACAAGCATTAAATGAGCACTAACATTTGTCAGATGCTGTCCTAGGCCTTCAAGGATGATGGACAACAGACACAGTCAGGACCTTCAAGGGGTTTGCAAAGCAATCAGAGGGCAGCGAAGTAATCCCACCAGACTACACAGAGATTCTGTGCAGCGAGGAAACGGAGGGAGAGCTATGGGAAACCTGTAGGATATTTAGGCAGAAGAAAGACACGATCAGACTTTCATTTCAAAAAGTTGTGTTAAAAAAAAATTCACAGCTGCATTTTGGCTGTAGGTAATTATTATCAACTATTGCTATAACTCTTAGGTGGAAAGTTGATGAGAAACTTTAAAATGGATAGATCAGGCTGACAACACCTGAATCTACAGATCAAGCTTAACTTCACCAAAATAAGTACAACCTGACATTAAGTGCCTCCTGATATGCTCATAATACCAAATATTAATATAATGTATTCTTTCTAGAGTCAAACCTATGGCTAGTCAATCCTGTAGAAGACAGGACACATTAAATGACTGTAGAGATATCATCAGAAAACCTAAAGCTTGAGAAATTCTAGTATACAAACAATGTGATTTCTGCAACAAATAAGTTATAACAACAAAAAAAGAGGAATAATGAAACTCTGAACTGAAGTTTAGAAGACATATAAACCAACTGTAATGAATCAATCTTGTCTGAATCCAAATAAATCAATCATACAAAAAAAGACAGTGAGAAATTTAAATGTTGATTGGACATTTAATAGTGTTAAGGAACTATTGGTGGCTTTTTTAAAATGTGATAATTTATTAAAATACACATTTAAGTATTTGCAGAAGAAATTATCTTAAGTCTGGATATGCTTTGAAATAATCCATACATGTGAAGAAAGTAGATGGAGTTATGGATGAAACAAGATGGGCTCTGTGTTGATGGCTAAACATGATATATAGGGGCTCCTTATACGACTCTCTCTACTTGTGTATATATTAATTTTGCATGATAAAAATTTTGTAGAAATAATTTAGGATTTTGGCAAAAATTGCACAACTCTAAATTTACTAAAACAAAAATCACTGAAACAAGTAAATTTTATGGCATGTAAAATACATTTCAAGAGTTGTTTCTGAAAAAGAATATAAGAGAATTGCCTACTAAAACTGAAAAAAAAAAAGAAAATAGTAAAGACACTGAGACTAGTTAGGAAGCCTCCAATGGAGATCAGCTGGAAGATGATAAATGCTTAAGCGGCAATGGGAGCTTTAAAGGTAGAAAAAAACAGATTCAAGAAATACTGAAGATGCAAATTCTGCATGACTTGGTGGATGCTGGGAGGTAGGAAAAAGAAGGAGGTATAAGGGATAGGGTACTGGAGAAAGGGCTTCCCCGGTAGCTCAGCGGTAAAGAGCTCACCTGCAATGCAGGAGAAGCGGGTCCAATCCCTGGGTTGGGAAGATCCCCTGGAGTAGGAAACAGCAACCCATTCCAGTATTCTTGCTGGGAAAATCACATAAACAGAGGGATCCGGTGGGATCCAGAGGGATTCATGTGGTCACAGAGGCAGACACAACTAAACAACTAAACAACAATAATACTGGAGAAAAGTAGGCAAAAGATATAAACTGTCAGTTACAAATTGGGTAAGGAGTACATCAAGGTTGCATGATGTCACCTCACTTACTTAAGTTATATGCAGAGTACATCATGCAAGATGCCAGGCTGGATGAAGCACAAGCTGGAATAAAGACTGCTGGGAGAAATATCAATAACCTTGGATATGCAGATGACATCACCCTTATGGAAGAAAGTGAAGAGGAACTAAAGAGCCTCTTGATGAAAGTAAAAGAGGAGAGTGAAAAAGCTGGCTTAAAACTCAACATTCAAAAGACGATCATGGCCTCCAGTCCTATCACTTTATGGCAAATAGATGGGAAAACAATGGAAACAGTGACAGACTTTATTTTCTTGGCCTCCAAAATCACTACAGATGGTGACTGCAGTCATGAAATTAAAAGACACTTGCTCTTTGGAAGAAAAGCTATGACAAATCTAGACAGCATATTAAAAAGCAGAGACATTACTTTACCAACAAAGATCCGTCTAGTCAAAGTTATTGTTCTTCCAGTAGTTATGTATGGATATGAGAGTTGGACTATAAAGAAAGCTGAGTGCCAAAGAATTAATGTTTTTGAAGTGTGGTGTTGGAGAAGACTCTTGAGAGTCCCTTGGACTGCAAGATCAAACCAGTCAATCCTAAAGGAAATCAGTCCTGAATATTCTTTGGAAGGACTGATGCTGAAGCTGAAGCTCTAATACTTTCGCAACCTGATGTGAAGAACTGACTCATTTGAAAAGACCCTGGGAAAAAAGGTGCTGGGAAAGATTGAAGGTGGGAGGAGAAGGGTACAACAGAAGATAAGATGGTTGGATGGCATCTCCAAGTCAATGGGCATGAATTTGAGCAGGCTCTGGGACTTGGTGATAGACAGGGAAGCCTGGTGTGTGGCAGTCCATGGGGTCGCAAAGAGTTGGACACGACTAAGCAACTGAACTGAATTCCAGCTATAAGGTAAATAAGTACTGCTGCTGCTAAGTCACTTCAGTCATGTCCAACTCTGTGCAACCCCATAGATGTCAGCCCACCAGGCTCCCCTGTCCTTGGATTCTCCAGGCAAGAACACTGGAGTGGGTTGCCATTTCCTTCTCCAATGCAAGAAAGTGAAAAGTGAAAGTGAAGTTGCTCAGTCGTGTCCGACTCTTGGCGACCCCATGGACTGCAGCCCACCAGTCTCCTCCGTCCATGGGATTTCCCAGGCAAGAGTACTGGAGTAGGGTGCCATTGCCTTCTCTGAAATAAGTACTAGGGATATATATATATATAATCGGCTGACTATAGCTAACACTGCTGTAGGATATACAGGAAAGTTGTTAAGAGAGTAAATCTTAAGAGTTCTCATCACAAGGAGTAAATTTTCTTCCATGCTTTTTCTTCTTTCTTTTCTTTTTATTGTATCTATGTGATGCGATGGATGCTAGCTGAACCAATTGTGGTAATCATTTTACAATATATATTAAATAATGCTGTATGCCTTCAATGTATACAGTTATATATGATAATTATTTCTCAATAAAACTAGGGGAGGAGGTAGGCAAGAAGTAGAAGGTATAGGGTAGAATTCCTGGGTATGTAGCTACTTGCTGAGACAGGGAATGGTAAAGAAGCAGGGCTGGTGGAGGATGATCATGAGTTCTGTTCTGATATCAGAGGAACAACAAGCAGAAACGACCTGGGGCAGCTGGAGCTTAGAGAAGAGGGCTCAATGCAGTGTTCCAAGTGCAGTATCCTTTTCAGCACTGCCTGCCTATTGTTGAGCCAGGGCTTCCAGACTGAAACATCTGGGGAGTCCAGAGAAGTCTGACAACCAAAACATGGCAACAGAATATGCTGCCCTTTCAAAAAGTTTCAGCTAGTATTTTTTTTTTTAAGTGAAAGTGAAAATTGCTCAGTCGTGTCCAACTCTTTGTGACCCCATGTAATATACAGTCCATGGGATTCTCTAGGCCAGAATACTGGAGTGGGTAGCTTTTCCCTTCTCCAGGGGATCATTCCAACCCAGGGATCAAACCCAGGTCTCTCGCATTGCAGGTGGATTCTTTATCAGCTGAGCCACAAAGGAAGTCCAATTTTTTTTTTAAATAAAGTTTAATAGGTTCCCAAATTTGTAATATTGGTTCCATTTGACATCTTTAAAGGAGAGTTTAATCCAATTAGAATTATTGTATGATTGGTAACTTTCATGTTCTATCTATACATCTTTTCTATGCTTCTTGTTCATATTTCTTTGATCAGTTTACCTGGTTGTGACTGTAGTTATGTGAATCAGTTCAGTTCAGTTCAGTCGCTCAGTCGTGTCTGACTAAATATATCAACATTTAGAATTAAACAGACTTTATAAGTCTGATATAATAATAAGAAACTTCTGGAAAATTATAAAAAGACAAATGATATAATATTAAAATAAAATGACCAGAATAAGTTTAAAAACCTGGGAAAATGAATTTTTTAAATCTCAGTGAGGAAAAGGCCGTCTTACAGTGACACAAAATCCAGAAGCTGATAAAGCAAAACTAGATAAATTTAACTACAAAAAAATTTTGTTCTGCATGAAAAGCAACAGAATTTCACAGTGAAAAATTGGGGAATGCAGTACACATCACAGATATATGGTCAGTTTCTTTAACTTATAAAAGCCCTTGGAAATCAATACAGAAGACCAATAACCAATAGAGAAATAAACAAAATAGTTTATTGCAAATAGTTTATTGTTATAATTCACTGCTGGTATGTTTTGTTTCTAGGGCTTCCCAGGTGGCTCAGGGGTAAAGAATCTGCCTGCCACACAGGGAATGTGGGTTCGATCTCTGAGTCAGGAAGATCTCCTGGAGAAGGAAATGGGAACCCACTCTAGTATTCTTGCCTGGGAACTCCCACGGACAGAGGGGCCTGGAGGGCTACTGTCCATGGGGTAGCAAAGAATTAGACAGGACTTTGCAACTAAACAACAGCACCAGCAGCATATTTTGTTTCTAAGTATAATATCAACGCTTTCTTTGATCTTCCTCCAGAGTTTGAGATGGTGTGCACCTTCACACTCACATGGGTATACCCTGGAGAAAGTAGAAAGAAATGATATCTGGTTTTCTGCATCCATGTTGTATCATATAGTTGATACTATATGGAAGATTTTTTAAAATTAAATATGCATTATACTGAAAGTTGTCAATTTCCTTAACTAGGATCTATTTGCTTTATGATTAATGTCAACTCCTTCCGGATACCAGCACTAGGTTTCTGCCTATCTCAGTTTTCAGAGTACTTGAGAATTTGTTCTGTGAGGTTTCAGCACGATGTTCTTTTTGCGAGTAATTGTAAGAGACTGTATTGAGGACTACCATTTAATGAGATTTTGAAGCTAAAATCCCTCATAGGAAATCAAACTAAAATCAGAGAGATTGTCTCCTCTGAACTTTTGGCCTTTGCCATTTCTCTAGCTAACAGAAGTTTCTTCTTCCGTGTCCTCCTTTGTACAACATCTCAGAACAGAGTTTGTATTGGAAAACTGATTTCTCTTACTTCCCTTGTATTAAATTTCTATGCCCCTTACTGATTTCACCCTAATAATTTGCAGACTTCATTTGGCTTCATTTACTCCCATTGTTACTATTTCAAAGCCCTTCCAATTGCTGCATAACATTCAACTCTGGATGCATTCTTGGGGTTTTTCCTTTCAATTAAATGCTTCCAGAAACAGAATTTTGGAAAATGGGTTCACCCTAGCTGACTCAGTTCTGAAAGTCTTTCCAAAGAGATTTTACAGGGAAAATATTACTGGCTTTAAACCTCAAGCACTGAGTTCTGGGCTGCAGTATGAATTTGGCTTTCATTTTTCATATCTCCAGCAATGCAAAAATCCCAGCAAAGCAACAGTCTTTTCTAAGAAGGGCCCAGCTCTTAGGAATGCTATTGCTCTTCTTATTCAAAGGAACTCCAAGGTACAGTATAAACTGGCTTTTCTTGCCCTGACCAGCTGAAAGCAGCAAAGCCCTTATTTATATTCTGGTTTAAAGTTTTTCCTTTAATGGAAACTTTTACTCATCTTCCACAGAGAGTGGTATGAGGATGAGTGAACTCAGTCATATTGTGAAACTTTGCATATGCACAGTATGCTTTTTATTTCCTTCCAATGATACCTTCAGAGGCAGCCAAACAAGTTTCTAATAAATTCTTAAAGGCACAGCCTCATTCCTGGTCCTTGCTACTTGAACTGTAGTCCAGGAACCAAGAGCATGCCAACCACCTGGAAGCTTGTTAGAAATGCAGACTCTTGGGCTTCACCCCAGACCCACTGAATCAGAATCTGCATTTAACAAGCTCCTCGGATAATTCAAATGCAGATTAAAGTCTAAGAAGCCAGGCAAGAGATTCCAGATGGCGGTGGTGCTGCTGCTGCTGCTGCAGTCCACAGACTACACACTTGAGGTGCCAGACTCTGGAGGGTGGAAGACGAAAAAGTACAATGACCCTGCAGACGAGAGACGGCCAGAGTGCATCTCCAAAGGCAGAGAAAAACACTGGACAGTCTCTACCGTTAGGTAGAGAATTTGGGGAACGGTGCTTTGGACGTTAGCATAAGAAAAAGAAATTCTGAAGGAAGAGAATAATAAAGAGGGCCCTTTAGACACACACAGGCCCACATGCATGTATGTATGTATGCATGTGTGTATGTATACTGTAATTTCTAAATTTCATAATAGTCTTGTAAGGTATATATTCTCAGCTTTTTTATAGAAGAGAAAACTGAAGTTCATTAGGATTAGTAGGTTACCTAAAAATCACACAGGAAATCAATAACACACATGAATTCAAGCTAGATTTGCATGTGTGAGTGCTCAGTCCTATTCGAATCTTTGAGACCTCATGGACTGTAGCCCATCAGGCTCCGCTATTTATCAAATTTTCCAGGCAAGAATACCAGAGCAGACTGCCATTTCCTTCTCCAGGGGATCTTCCCGACCCAGGGATCGAACCCCAAAAGTCCAAACATAACTCCAATAAATATATCAACATTTAGAATTAAACAGACTTTATAAGTCTGATATAATAATAAGAAACTTCTGGAAAATTATAAAAAGACAAATGATATAATATTAAAATAAAATGACCAGAATAAGTTTAAAAACCTGGGAAAATGAATTTTTTAAATCTCAGTGAGGAAAAGGCCGTCTTACAGTGACACAAAATCCAGAAGCTGATAAAGCAAAACTAGATAAATTTAACTACAAAAAAATTTTGTTCTGCATGAAAAGCAACAGAATTTCACAGTGAAAAATTGGGGAATGCAGTACACATCACAGATATATGGTCAGTTTCTTTAACTTATAAAAGCCCTTGGAAATCAATACAGAAGACCAATAACCAGTAGAGAAATAAACAGAAGCCATCTCACAAAAATGGAAATGCATATGGGTCAAGTATTGATTTCATTGATTCTAAGCTTGTTGTTTTTCTGAAATCTGGATTTCTTATAATTAATGATATCTTAAGTGTGATAAATTTCAGTACATAAAAAGATATCAAACTGCACTCATAGTAAGAGAAAATTTGATTAAAATTACAATGAAATAATACTTTCCACCAATCCTATTGACAAAATAAAACAATAAAAATACTCTCTTGGAAAGGTATGGACTGACAGGCATACCCACACACTGTTAGTGGAGGTGAAAATCACTGCAACTTTCAAGGAGAGCAGTTTGGCAATAACCCAAAAGAAATAAAATACATATGCTCCAACAACGTTGGTTCTAGGAATTTATGCTAAAGAAATATTTTCCCATCTTGAAATGAAATAGGTACAAATATATATTACTTATATCATTATATATCATTGTTTTTAAAAGCAAAATATTGGATATACACTTACATTCTTAAATAAACTACCCCATACCCATGAGTAAATTGTCCTATACCTATAAACACATAACATGCAGCCATTTAAAATAATGAGGCAATTCATTTAAATACACCAATTTGGAACAATACACAGGTGGTGCAGTGGTAAGGAATCTGCCTCCCAACGCAGGAGACACAAGAGACTCGGGTTCGATCCCTGGGTGGGAAAGATCCCCTGGAAAGCCAAATGGCAACTCACTCCAGTATTCTTGCCTGGACAGAGGAGCCTGGCGGGCTACAGCTCATGTGACTGCAAAGTCAGACACAACTGAGCACACACCTCCTCCTCCTCACAAGATATGCAATTAAGTGAAAAAACTAACATAGAATAGTATATATAAAATACTACCACTTGTAAGGATAATATGTGTATGTGAATGGAAACAAACATGTTCATGGCTGTAAATGAATAGCTTGTTTGTGAAGAATACACAAAACCCTGATATAGGTTGCTACCTCCCGAGAAAACTAATAGACTGAGTGACAGAGAGGTGGGTGGAAGATTTCGTTTTCATCATTAACCACCTTGTAGGTAGGAAGATACATGTACACATAAAACCTATTCAAAAGAAGTGAAATCAAAAACTTAATTGTAATGTGCATAAAATTTCTAACCTTCTTAAGAGCAGGGCATAGAAGGGATTAAGAATCACTGACTAATATAATCTTCTCCTTTCATGATTAAGAAAATTCATCTATGATTAAGAGACCCAGGATCACCAGATTATCTCCATGTCCTTTCTAACTCTAAGGTTCTGTGATTTCATCTTATTTTATTTGCATTGAGGAATATAGCAAATTAAATATGGGAGGGCAAGATTTGATTCCCATTCATTGAATTCTGACCTTACCTAAAAAAACATTCTCAGAAAATTGTATAAAGAAGGTACCTTGGCAGAGAAGGGCTGGCCCATTCTGAAGCAGATGGATGAACCTGAAATACTTCTAGTCTCCCCCATTCCAGCCTGTCCTCCATTTCTAGTGCGTGTGAGCTCAGTCATGTCTGACTCTTTGCAACACTGTGGACTGTAGCCCACCAGGCTCCTCTGTCCATGGAATTCTCCAGGAAAAAATACTAGAGTGTGTAGCTATTCCCTTCTCCAAGGAATCTTCCCAACCCAGGGATCAAACCTGCATCTTCTGCATTGGCAGGAAGATTCCTCACCAATGAGCCACCGGAAAATCTCTCCATTTCTAGTACAAAGGAACAATCACAAACATAAACATGTTTTCTTTGTTAATGTGCCAATTTGCACTAAAGGTCAAACTATGACCACCAAATTCATGAACTTCTCTCCAGTTATATCTCAAAGAAGAAATAATACAAAGCACAGGCATCCAAACAACACCACTGTCCAAATAACACACCAGCATTGTCAGCACATTTCCTGGGAACTCCTGGTGACTAAGTGACATTTATCTATCATATCTACCCTATTGCCAGTTAAGCATAATATCTCAGTGACCCTTCCTAAAAAACACCTCCTACTCCCAGCAGCAGAAGATTCCCCCAAAGAGAAGGTCACAGATTTGCAATTTCAGTTTCTGGAGTTCTCATCAGATTTAGTGCAGGCTGTTTGCATATGCTTGGCTTTATGGTTTTATCATTATTCCTCCTCTTTTCCTGGCCAATGATAGAGTTTAGTAAGGTATCTCATTTCCAGGGAAACTGAGCCAAAAATACATGATGATCTTAGGGATTCACTCACACACTGTAAAACCTAATCCTTAATTAAGAAGACATAAACCAAAATTTTTCTCAGTGTAAAAGAATTTGTGATATTTTATCTATATTTTTCTAAGATTTTTAAAGTGAAATTAGAATTGTGTAGTATTTTAAATAGAAAAGGATACAATGATTATTTCAGGAAAAAAATTATTTATTTAGATTATTTTTGGCACTAACCTAGTTGTTAGTGTAAATTTTTTCAAAAAGGAGAATTAGAACTTTGTATTTTCTAACTTCATAATAGAAAAATAACATATTAATATCCTGAGTCACTAAACATGCAGTAAAATACACCTTTATATATATTAATGGCCAAAGTGTGCACTGAGAGAATTTTTGTGAAACACCAGCTGGTAAAACATAATGAAAATAGAAGAATATTAATATATCTTGATCTAGCAATCATATTTCTAAAAACATATTATCTTATGTAAAAACTTTAAGATACAATGAAAGATTTAACCTCAAGGACTTTCCTAGTACTTAAATAAAATAAGTTGATAAAATGCAAAAGTAACATAAAATGATTCTGGAAAGCTTACAAATTCCAGAATGGCAGAGTGAGGACTTAAGAAAATCTGTTCCTCCATAAAGTAATAAAAGCAGCAACAAAAATTTTAAAAATCAACATTTTCAGAGCTCTGCAAATTAAGGGTTTATAGCAATCTAAGGAGTATCTATTAATGAACAATAACTAAATCACAATAAGAACAGCAAGCTTTATGGCACTTTAACTTACACTAATCTTGTCCCTCTCTAACTAGCTCTACAGTAGCCTTGAAAATCAACAGCTTCACAACAGCGGTTGCCTAGCAGCCATATACAACAAGAATGGGTTCGGCATTCCCCAAACATTTCATCCCAGAGTATCTGTCACTATTTAATCTGCTGGCAACTTACTAAAAATTAAAAAGCTTTCCACTCTCAGAGTTTGTCCTCAACTCAGAGCTCACTCTATTCTACCTCCAAGGCATTTGTTTAAAATGATCAGTAGTAATTGTTTAATATAGCAATAGTAACTGCCTAAAGCAGCGTTACTAACTGGGGTTGACTGACAAAAAATATTAAAAAGGAAAAACTGAAGGAAACCCAGCCTGGCATTCTGTGATGACCTAGAAGAGAGGGGTGAGATGGGTGGGAGGGGAGTTCAGGAGGAAGGGGACATACATATAGTTATGATTTATTTGAATTGTTGTAGGGCAGAAACCAACAAAACATTGAAAAGCAATTATCCTCCAATTAAATAAATAAATATTTTTAATATCAAAAGCAAAACTTTTCTGAAAAAATTGATAAATTGGACTTTATTAAAAATTTTAAAAAGACCTTGATGCTGGGAAAGATTGAAGTCAGCAGGAGAAGGGGATGACAGAGGATGAGATGATTGGACGGCATCACTGACTCGATGGACATGAATTTGAGCAGGCTCTGGGAGTTGGTGATGGACAGTGAAGCCTGGTATGCTACAGTCCTTGGGTCCCAAAGAGTCAGACAAGACTGAGGACTGAACTGAATTGAACTGGTTATACCTCCCCGGGAAACACCTGAGAAGGTCCACATCTTTCAGGAGGCTTTGCTCCATCAGGAAGTGGAATACAGGGCAGTGATGTAAACTTCCTGCTAGAGTGTTGAAAGTATTTCCCCGGCACCCACACAGTGTCCCTTGGCAGAGGCTGGAAGACATATTGGTACAAAACTTATAGGCAAAGCTCTACCCAATCATTAGCTGATTACTAGAGATTCAGGGGCTACACATGACAAAGAATACAGACTTTACAGAATTAGTACAATAGTCCCAAACAAACAAAAAGCAACAATAACCACAAAAACAAACAGCAACAACAAACACTTGGGAAGAAGGGAATCTGATTTCCAGAGTTGTTAAACTGCATGATTTTAAATGGCCAGTTTTCAACAATAGCAATAAGTACGATACTCAAATAAAGCATTACCTATACACACATGTGCACATAAAGCAAGTAATAGAAATTGTCCTTGCTAAAGTCCAGAAGTTGCATTTACTAGACAGACTTTAACTCAGCTATTACAAATGTGTTCATTCAAAAGAAAACATGGTTTCCTGATGGATTGACCCTCTTATTATAAAATGTCCTTCTTTATCTCTAGTGACAATTTTTAATCCTAAAATCATTTTTGCCTGATATTAGCATAGTCCCTGCAGCTCTCTTTTACTTACTATTAATATTTGCATAGTACAACTTTTTCTATCTTTTTCATTTGAATCTAAAATTTTTCTCTTGTAGACAGTACATAGTTGGATGATGCTTTTCTTTCTAATTCATTATACAAATCTCTGTGTTTTGATTTTTTATATATGTACTTAACAAGAGGCCCAAAATACATGAAGCAAAAACTAAAAGAACTGAAGAAAGAAACAGGTAATTCAACAACTATAGTTGGAGACATCATTACTCCACTTTCAATAACAGATAGAACAACTAAGCAGAATATCAATAAGAACTTGACACTGTAAGTCAACTGTACCCAACAGACATATACAGAATATCCATCCACTCCAAAAGAGCAAGATACATACTCTTTCTCAAATGCACATGGAACATTTTTCAGAATACAGCATGTTGTCTCACAGATCAAGTTTCAACAGATTAAAAAGATTGAAATCATAAAAATATGGTCTCCAATCACAGTGGAATAAAACTAGAAAGAATACAGAACAATATTCTGAAAATTCAAAGATCCGTGGAAATTAAACAACACACTCCTAAAAACCAGTAAGTCAAAGAAGAAACAATGAGAAAAATCTACTACAATCACAAGTTAACTGTCACACTCAGGGAATTTAATATTTATGCAATAGAACCAGCAACCATCTAATATGGACTTCCCTGGTGACTCAGATGGTGAAGAATTTGCCTGCAATGCAGAGACCCAGGTTCAATCCCAGGGTCAGGAAGATCCCCTGGAGAAGGGAATGGCTACCACTCCAGTATTCTTGCCTGGAGAATTCCATGCACAGAGGAGCCTGCCAGGCTACAGATCATGGGGTCGCAAAGAGTCAGACACAACTGAGCAACTAACACACAAACATGCACATCTAATATACAGTCTATCTTCAAATCTCCCCAGTTTCTCTAATAAAATCTTTAATAGTATTTTTTTTAATCTAGAATCCAGTCCATGATCATGTATTACATTTAGTTGTCATGTCTCTCTCATCTACTTTAATCTAGAGCAGTTGTCCAAACTTCCTTTTTCCTTTGAAACCCTGCAATTTTTAAGAATCTAGACCAAAACTAAATATGAATTTCTCCAATACTTCATCACGATAAGATTCAGGTTAAACATTTTGGGGTAGAGTACTACATAGGTGATGTTTCAACTGTTACTTAATATGGCAGGTTTGTTTCTTTAGAATGGTGGTGTTATTTCTCTATTTTTTATGCAAACGTGGAAAGACGGAATACCAAAATTCTGTTCATCAAAAATTCATTTGCATCCATAATTTCTCAAAAATATCACAGAACAGCAGTCCCTAAAATGACCATCGCTCAAAAGACCCTGATGCTGGGAAAGATTGAAAGCGGGAGGAGAAGGGGATGACAGAGGATGAAATGATTGGATGACATCACTGACTCAATGGACATGAGTTTGAGTAAATTCTGAGAGTTGGTGATGGACAGGGAGGCCTGGCATGCTGCAGTCCATGGGGTCGCAAAGAGTTGGACACAACTGAGCAATTGAACTGAACAAAGGGTCAGCTCTCAGTTCAAAAACAGATAAGCAATCCATATAGGTACATGCACCAAAATTCATTATTTGGTCTATACAAATCTCTGGGGATTTCCTAACTGTTAGTGTTTTTCATTTAATAGATATGAGTATCCATTAATTTCAAGCATAGTAGTCTGAGGTCCAGTGCTCTAGTGAGGCAATGCGTGTGTCCTCAGTCGTTCAGTCATATCCAGCTCTCTGTAACCCCATGACTGTAGCCTGCCAGGCTCCTCTGTCTATGGAATTTTCCAGGCAAGAATACCGGACTGAATTGCCATTTCCTTCTCTAGGGGATCTTCCTGACCCAGGATCAAACCTGCATCTCTTGTGTCTCCTGCATTGGCAGGCAGATTCTTTACTTCTAGAGCCACTAGCACCACTGGCAGTGAGACAGTTTCTCTTGGTTGTCACCTACCTCCCCCACTGGAATGTAAGCCTCATGATGGGGGGAATTTTATCTTTCTAGTTCATTGTTGTTGTATTCCCAACCAGGGTCAGAGTTCTAATGGCTATGCAGTAAAAATCGTTAAAACATGAATAAGTGAATGGATACTTGCAATGAAATGTACCAGAGTCACAAGGGCCCTAGGAACTGGAGATATTTGAGTCACACAGTTTCCTTTCAAATACAGTTTGATCAAACTGTCCCCAAATTTCCTTTCTCCCACCTGGGTGCTCAACATGTGAGTGTTATGAGACATGCAGGTTTGTTACAGAAAAACAAAAGGGCCGTTTAGTAGATCAGAAAAATGAACAAAATGATTAACCAATTAGTGACAGACACATACAAAACTCCTACAGATCCTGACTGTAAAGCTCTGGATAGGAAACCCTCCACTAAAAAATTTGATGGCTCAGTGGGTTAAGAATTCACCTGCAGTGCAGGAAACAAAGGAGACATGGGTTCGATCCCTGGGTCAGGAAGATCCCCTAGAGAAAGAAATGTCAACCCACTCCAGTATTCTTGCCTGAAAAATCCCATGGACAGAGGAGGCTGGTGGACTACAGCCCATGGGATCACAGACTCGCACACAGCTAAGCAACTGAGCACACATATACCACCTCATTTCCAACAATGGTTACCTTTGAAGTTCTGAGGAAGTGGGAAAAACCGAAATGATATTTGGAAGAAGGAAATACAGGAAAAGTGGAAAAAAAAAAAAGACTGGAGGATAAAATGGGTTCTCTGTGGCCTCCCTCCCCTATACCAATCATATTTTTTCATCACCCCAGAGTCCCAGGTTTATGTGTAGTTCAACAGCAGCCTTTAAAACACATTTGGCTTTGTTCAATGAGGATTGTGGACAGGTCAGGAACTAAGTAGTCTGAAGACTGAATATCATCTTCTCATCTTGATTGCAAAGTCTGGAATGAAGGAACCAGAAAGAAACACTCTTTGAAAGAAAGGGGAAACTGATTTCAGGCAAACAAAATCCTTTCTCTGAAGGAACTCAGAAGTTCTTGTCAAACTATACCTTTTGCAAATGCTGGAACACTATAAACCCAGTAAGCACAGTAAAATCTTTTTCACATTAATGAAAATTTAGAAGTACAAAAATTATTACATTAAAAAAATGAGGCTCAATAACAAATCTTCCTATGTATGATTCTCTTTTATGGGGAGAAGACATACCTTGTTAAAGTTTTAGGTTGTTGGTTTTAATCCAAAACTATCTCATCAAACTTTAACCACAAGACCTTCCTGACTTAGAATTCTAAATTCTCATTCACCAGAAAATGAGAGTACATGAAACCCACTGTTAACCCAGGCAGGTAACCCAAGGTCAAAAAGAGACTCACATTCTAGAAACTTAGTGATTAGCCATTCTCTTCTCCAGAGGATCTTTCCGACCCAGGGATCAAACCCTGGTCTACTGCATTGCAGGCAGATTTTTTACTGTCTAAGCCATCAGGGAAGGAGTTTGACTCTTAAGCTGCTGACAAAGATTTTATTTTCTCTCTGGGAACATGTAAGAGAATGGTGAGAGTTTGCTCTATTGCTAGAAAGAATGACTTAGTGTGAAATATATTTACAATCATTGCCAATGTTATGTTCAGGGCCTGTGAGCAGGCGGACAGAGGGGAAAGAGATGTTGAGAACTCCTTGCTAACCTCCACATTACAAGTCTCAAAATCCTGAGAGAGCCCCTCTGACACCAGAGACTTCCCTCCTGCTGAGGCCTTCAAAACTTCGTCTTCTTGGAGAGAAAACAAGTAAGACAAAAGAAAGTTGTTTGGCTTCTAAATTAGACTGGCCTTTCCTCCGAAGAGCTGGGCAGCTGCTGCACCAGACTCCAGCGTCTGCCAGGCCCTCAGCAGCCAGAGGATCACATCACACCGTTTGGCTGCACAAGCCCATGGTTAGCGCTGCTCCCCACGTGGACCTGGCCAAGAACAACAACCCTTCTTACCATTCCACTTTGACCCTGTGCACATGTTCATGATGTTCACAAGGACTCTGCTAAAACTCAGTGGGAGAGGTCTGCTGGAAGGCTTTGTGGGTTTGTAAAGACAGACGAGGTAATCCAACCTGCCCCCATTAAATATTCAAGTTGAGAGTTCCCAAATTTTGAGAATTCCTAAATATCTACTTCCAAAGAAGGAAAAGCATTCAAGAACTAGTGGATCTGAATCTGTTCTGACATTCCCACAAGTCACCACTGAAAAGTGATCAGTGCTTGTGTTTGAGGGCACTGGCCAGACTCCCACCGGGGTTTAGCTGACCTAGACAATAGCACAGGGGCTCACTACAGGGTCTCCTAAACCAGAAGAAAGCTAATACATAAACGATTTGATCATGCTTCCCAAATAAGCAAGATAATTCCATTAATCTTGGGCAGGGTAGTAGTCAGCATTTTCACAGATGTTAATCAACAGTTAGAATTCTGACTTCTTAGAAATATCAGACGCCTCAAATTATTCACTCATTCATCCATTCAGCAAACATTTGTTGAGTGCCTACTATGTTTAGTTCAGTTCAGTTCAGTCACTCAGTCATGTCAGACTCTTTGCAACCCCATGGACTGCAGCACACCAGGCTTCCCTGTCCATCACCAACTCCTGGAGCTTACTCAAACTCATGTCCATTGACTTGGTGATGACATCCAACCATCTCATCCTCTGTTGTCCCCTTCTCCTCCTGCCTTCAATCTTTCCCACCATCAGGGTCTTTTCCAAGGAGTCAGTTCTTTGCATCAGGTGGCCAAAGTACTGGAGTTTCAGCTTCAGCATCAGTCCTTCCAATGAATATTCAGGACTGATTTCCTTTAGGATTGATTGGTTTGATCTCCTTGCAGTCCAAGGATCTCCATGCAGCCTGAGGGACTCTCAAGAGTCTCCTCCAATACCACATTTCAAAAGCATAAATTCTTCAGCATTCAGCTTTCTTTATGGTCCAGCTCTCACATCCACACATGACTACTGGAAAAACCATAGCTTTGACTAGACGACTTTTGTTGGCAAAGTAACGTCTCTTTTTTAATATGCTGTCTAGGTTGGTCATAGCTTTTCTTACAAGGAGCAAGCGTCTTTTAATTTCATGGCTGCAGTCACCATCTGCAGTGATTTTGGAGCCTAAGAAAATAAAGCCTACAATGTACTAAGCTCCATTTTAGGTGGTGGAGATATAGCAGTGAACTAAATATAATCCCTGCCCTAATGAAGCTTATATTCTATGAGGGCAGGGAGAAGGTAGAAAAGAGAAAGAGGGGGAAAAAAACAAGTATATCAGATGGCAACACAAAAGAAAAAAAATTTAAAAGGGGGTTGGTGTGAGAAGGAGTGTCAGGTGGAAAAGGAAGCTGGTAGCAAAAGAGTGTCCCCATTTTAGATAACATTGATTGGTTACAAAAGATCTCACTAATAGGTGACATTTGGGCAAAATCTTTAAGCTGAAAGAGCCAAATGTAGGCACCTGGGGAAGAATATTCCATGCAAAGCATTGTACAAATACAAAAGTCCTTAAGTGAGCAGGTGCCTGGCACATTCAAGGAATTGCAAGGAGTCCAGTGTGTCTGGAAAGATTGGTGTGAGGGAAAGTCTTGGAAGATAAGGTTGGGAGACAGCTGTCACTTTCACTTCAAAAAGAAGAGATGCCATTGGTGGATTCAGAGCACACAGAAGCAAGCTCTTAGAAAGATTCCTCTGACTGGTAATTAAAGTCTTCACTTTCATCCTTCTTTCTTGGCACAATATCAACCAGGCAGACCACACACAGAATGTCTAATGGCATGTGGTGGTAGTATAACAGGAGGGAAGGTCCTGTGAGTGTGAATATGGGACCTGCTCCCTCCTGATCATGCAGCATTTACGAGACCTACAATATCCAAAATGGTAGCCATTAGTCACATGGGATATTGAATAACTGAAATGTGGTTAATCAGAAACAAGGAGTGCTATAAGTATGAAATACACATCAAAAGTTGAAGGCTTAGTATGAGAAAATAAAAAAGGATGTAACATGTCCCATTAATATTTTTATAATGCTTATATGTTGAAATGTTAATATTTTTTATACAATGGGTTAAATATAGACTCTTGAGAATCCCTTGGATAGCAAGGAGATTAAACCAGTAAATCCTAAAGGAAATCAATCCTGAATATTCATTGGAAGGACTGATGCTGAAGCTGAAGCTCCAATACAATATTGGCTATCAGTTGCAAAGAGCTGACTCAATGGAAAAGACTCTGATGCTGGGAAAGATTGCAGGCAGGAGGAGAAGCAGGCAATAGAGCATTAAATGGTTGGGTGGCATCATCAATGGACATGAGCCTGAGCAAATGCTGGGAGACAGTGAAGGGCAGGGAAGCATGGCATGCTGCAGTTCATGGAGTCACAAAGAGTTGGACACAGCCGAGACAGTGAACAACAAAATATAGAATTCACTTTATCTGCTTTTACTTCTTTTAATGTGACTAGTAGAAGATGAAAATTTTTGCATTTTTTATTTTTTGCATATATGACTCCAATTACGTTACATTTCCCTTGGACAGAACAGAGTTAGAGTGTTACTAGAACAGTGCTTAGACTTTCCTATCATAAAGAAGTAACAGATAAAGGGTAGCAGCTCCTTAAGTGATGAGAAAGAATGACTGCAAAATACTGTCTCCCAATGGACAAAAAGAAAGGCTCTGGGATTTGAAGGCAAAGAGGCAGCTTCTTCATGTAGCCTAGTGTGTGAATGCCAATAATCAGACACCAAGGAACTACCTGTTAGGTTTCTTCTCAAAAAAACAATCCAGGAAACTCCAGTTTAAATTGTTTAGGTTTGATATATAAATGTATATCCTAAATGCAAACAGGTTACCATTGAAAGGACTATAACTAAAAATTACTCAGCCCTGCAGGAAAGAGAGGCATCTACTAAGTGCTAGTTACTAGAGTAGGCACTTTGTACATATCAGCCAAAGAAATCCTCAAAACCTGGAATTTATTTAACTTAAAAAAAAAAACAAAAACTGGGGCTGAGGAGTTTTGATTCCAAAGTTTGAAAGTTTCTCTGAAATCTTCTATTTCATTTCTACAGGAAGCTGTATCCTTTTTGTTTTGCATTAAACTCTTCAAGCATAGAACAGCTTTGAAGGTCTTGTTTTCTATAGCAACCATATTATAGATAGAGGAAGAAAACATAAGGTTCCTGAGCACTTTTTGCCACGAAGTAGTTCCTCATTTTATGAATGAAGAATGTGAGTTCTAATGTATTCACTGTGGGAGGAGCAGAACTAAATTAAATCCTTTCCCCACGAATTCCAAAAACCATGTCCTTCCAACAGGGCCCACTGGCCAGGGCCCAGGCGTAATATACAGAATCCACAGGTTGGCCCCTGACTCTGTGAACACTCTCGTCATGGCCACCCCATCCCATGGCAAACTCAGGCCTCTTCTGTACCAACATTTGGACAACACCTGGAATGGGGAAGCAGCAGGGTTAACACGGAGGAAGAAGCAGACCCTCACATCTGCACAGGCCTCGGGGAACAAATGCTGCCGAGAAGGCCAGGGGAAGTGCTTTCCTTGGAGAACCTCAAAATTCTTCCAGAAAACCATCAATTTCCTACTGCCTGGTTTTCCACTGATGTGGAGGCATGTCAGCCTACTGGAATGCCTTTCCATCTTTGAGCTTTGAATCATTGCAGACACACTAAGCCTGACCCATCCAGCAATATAAGCGAGGAACCCTACAGCCAGAGTTCTCCTGGCTCTCACTGCCAGCCAATCTTACTGTGATACCCTTGCCTTCAGATGAAAAAGAAGAGCTTCCTCTGTCTCTAATTACTGTTCTACAAACAAAACCTGCAAGTCCATTCTAGGAGTGAAGAACTTCACGTGATCCAAAATGGATGAGTCTCTTGCTCCTCATTCTAGACATTTTGGAAGCATCAGAAATGTCTTAATATTTCAGAGAAGCATTATGATCAAAGAGTCAGAAATAGCTTGTCTTTTTTAGTTTTTTTTCCCTTTTTGGGGCTTCCCAGGTGGTGCAGTGGTAAAGAATACACCTGCCAAACCAGGATACACAAGAGATGAGAGTTCGTCCCTGGGCCAGAAGATCCCCTGGAGTAGGAAATGACAACCCACTCCAGTATTCTTGCCTGGGAAATCCCGTGGACAGAGATGCCTGGTGGGCTACAGTCCATGGGGTCGCAAAGAGTCAGACATGACTGAGCATACATGTGGTGGCAATAGCTAGAATAACAGGTAAAGACTTTTTTGCATTTTTAACATAATTTATAATATTAATGATTTGCAAATGTGCATGAGTGTGCATTTGTCAAAAATCATACATATGTATGCCAAAGAGCAAATTCCACTGTATATTAATTAAAATTTAATTTTTTAAAAAAGTAAATTTTAAAATGTGATGATGATCTATTATTATATTAGAAAAAAATAATTTTTATTAACTGGTATTTTGAGTCTGTCCAATAATTTTCTGCCTGGGAAAATAAAAAACTTTTCTGAGTTGGGTAATCAAGGAATTATAGAACTGGGAAGGCTCTAAGAATTCTTCCTTTTACTTATGGGGAAACTGAGTCTCAAAGAGGTTAATGGGAAGGTTCCAGGCCACACAACAGGCCGGTGACAGAAGCAGAGCAGGACCCCATGTCCCTTCACACTCAGACCAGACGCCTTTTGCCCACAAAAATTCCCTCTAAGGGACACACATCTGCATGTTTAAGACTACTCAAAACGATATAGTAGTAAAAGCAAAACTTCTAAAACTACCAAAAACTTCATTACACTTTTCCTAGTGGTTGGTCAAATGATTTTACTTAATGATAGAAGTTTAGGGTCAGCATCCAGTGTGATTATATGTGAAACCTTGCTTCAATATAGGAACATTTTTGTGTTGGAAAAAACCCTCTTGCAGCCTGATGTTTTTCTGGCGTGTGTTCTTTCACTTAGCAGGCTGGATTATTAAAGACAGCTGTGTCCATTGTTTATGAATATTATGGATGCTGAAAACCTAATAACAAAACCAAAAATTCTCAAGAGTCCCCTCCCTCTCCTTTTCCTGAACTTGAAACTGAAAAGAAACATATTTCCCACCAATGTCAAGACCAGTCACTCCTGTCATCTACCAATCACATTCCTCAAGTCAGATCAGTGAGAAAAAAGTACTGTAGCATCAAACAGCTCCACAACAAAAATCTGAAAGTACATGAAAAGTTTATTTTGTCAAATCAAGGCATAAAAAAATTAAGATATGGATCAGTACTAATGACATGGTGAGGGTAATTTTTCATACTCATTTTGAAATTAAAATGTTACTTCTATTATTGAATTTCAATGCTTAAACTATGAGCCCAGGATACTCCTTTATAATGGTGGTGGTTTAGTCACTAAGTTGTGTCCGACTCTTGCGATTCCAAGGATTGTAGCCTGACAGTCTCCTCTGTCCATGGGATTCTCCAGACGAGGGTACTGGACTGGGTTGCCATTTCCTTCACCAGAGGATCTTCCCAACCCAGGAATCAAACCCTGGTTTCCTGCACTGCAGGCAGATTCTTTACCAATTGAGCTATGAGGGAAGCCCTACTGACTTGTCCTTCATAATAAGTAACCGCTTTTATTGATGTTTGACTATATTATAGATTTAATCTGACCAAAAATGAAACTGGTGCTTTTTCTCCCCACTAAAGAGAATGTCACTGACAAACTACAGGCTTTTCTTTTTATTCACTGTGAATATAGGAGTTTTTTTCTTTTGTTTAACTCCAGCAATATTCAGAAGCTTTCCAAAGTCCTCACACAGAACATGCGGAACATCATATTGTTAACCACAATCATATTATCTCATTCTGCTATGTGTATCATGTAGAACAGAAGAAAGGCACTAGAGCAAAAAATAAGCACAAAGAATTATGTAACAGATGTGTCTGACCCTGGATATAATGTCAGGTTGTTTTGTACATTTCATGGTAAAGGTTTACTCTACTCCTGGAAGCCTATCCCCTTTCCAAAGAGTGAAGTCCACTCAATAGACATTTCCAGCTGGCTCTTCTAAACCACAGCTAGAGAACTTAGGTGGGCTTAGAAGGGATGATTCATGGCTATAACTCAGTGTAGGCTCAGAGGTGGGCTTTAGAAGACAATGTCTGATGTGTGCACCCCCATCCTCCCCTGTGTGTTTGTGGTCCAGTATTCTCCCATCTTCAGGAGAACCGTGTGGCCTGGGATATAAATACAGTGCTGCTTACACTGAACAAGTGGTACCATTTAAAATTCCACTTTAAGGGAATGGTGGTAATTGAAGCCATTCACAGGACCACAAAAGCACTGCCACCCTCCAAATTGAACATTTGAATGACATTTAAAAGGTGCCAAAACGTGTAACCAATTCATTCAAAAGATATTCGTGAATATCTAGCAGTACAGAACTCTGTGATGATTATTTGAGGAGAGGCCAAGCTAGCAATGAAAATGAATTTTGCTACTTTACTGAATAAAACAGGCTGCCATGCTGAGATACTGATGAGAATGGAAAAGGGTCAGCTTAAGGAGGACCAGGAAATGACAGGGAAAACAGAAGCATGAGCAACGGAAGAATGAAGGGAGATGAGGGTGGGGGAGGGCTATGAAGCAGAAACAAGGAAAGAGACAGAGAGTAGGAGACCCACAGATAGCAATTTTTTAAAAGATCGAGAAGAAATAATGAAGAAAATGACCCAAAAGAGTTCTGGAAATATTCTAAGGTACTGTGACACTAACATTTTATTCTATTTTACTGGCAAAATGGAATATTTCTTTTAGTTTCATTAATGAATGTCTCCTTTCTCTTCCTCCCACCCCATGGGAAGATACGTGCTCAAACTTGCCATCATTCCATGAGGCCCTGAGCAGTCAGAGCTCACCCCACCCTCAAACCCAGCCACTTCAAACAGTGCTCTGAAGTCTCCTCACCAGTTTATTTAAATGCTTTAGGATGGAGTCCCTTCCTCTCCAGACTTACTATATATCCTTCAGGTTACCATGATCATTGAAAGAAAAAAGTGTAAATATATTTTAATGGTTCTAGGAATACATATAACATTTTTTTCTCTTTCTTTTTTATTTTTTAAAATATGAATGTATGATAACACTTACAGGAGACTTGGAAAATACAGAACAAGACTACATATAATTCCACTATATATTATAATTATTTTTAAGTAGATAAATTAAAATTTTTAGTTGGAGTTTCAATACCAAACTCTCAAAAATTAATAGAATGAATATACAGTGATATAGAAGGATATAGTAGACCTGAAAAGCACTGTGAACCAATTAAAAATGTGAATATTGATAGTATTGCCTTCAAAATAGAAATAAAGACCCAGGTAAGAAGGTAGAAAGTTCTAGATCATACAACTCATTTTTAAGAACATGGATACTCAAATCAGAGAGTGAAAGACAAGTCATTTAGCCAAGTATTTACTGTTTCCTATGTGCAAGACATCGTACTCTAAGATGGGAGGTACATAATGCCTGGCCACAAGAAACTGAACATCTAAAACACAGAAGGAGGAGAAGCAGAAAAGATGAAATGAAGCCTGCTGAGATGGGAGCCAGAGCCCTAGTGGAAGATCAGGTCTGAAAGCAGAAGGGACCCTTCTCACTGAGCCAAGAGAGAAAGAGCAGCTTGAGAAGACAGAGAGATGGGAGGCTCCAGAGCCACAGGCAAGGGAAGAGACACTGGAGAAACTCAAAGAATAACTTCCCTTCAGTGTGGGGGCAGGTCCAAGTCACTCTCACAATGAAGTCAGAGATGGGAAAAGAGAAGCCTAAGCTAAGAGAAGCCTAAGGAAAAGTCTTGGACAAATTAAATTGGGGACCTGACAACACTGACTCACTTTTTTCTTGGTTAATATATTTGGATCAAGATATGAGGGGAAAAGACTGGAAGAAGACACGGGATTTCAGCAAAATCTAACATTATCCAACATGCAATGTACACACTAAGATTAAACTACACATCCAGCATTTTTTCAGTGTTTTTAAAAACACATCTTAATATAAACAGCAGAAGATTACCATCCTTCATACACACATAAACTTCGGTAGAACTTTAACCACTCAACAGAAAAGTGAGAAAAACACACAATTTATAGAAAAAATGCAATCGGCCAATAAACACATGAAAGATGCTCAGTTTCAGGAGTCAAATGTTAATGAAATCAAGATGCTCAGCTGGAAAAATAGCTTTGGTAAGGAAAATATACACCTAGGTACTGTTGACTGGAGTGGAAATTAGGACATCTAACAACACTCACCAGAGAAGGCAATGGCAACCCACTCTAGTACTGTTGTCTGGAAAATCCATGGACGGAGGAGCCTTGTAGGCTGCAGTCCATGGTGTCGCTAGGAGTCAGACACGACTGAGCGACTTCACTTTCACTTTTCACTTTCATGCATTGGAGAAGGAAATGGCAACCCACTCCAGTGTTCTTGCCTGGAGAATCCCAGGGACGGGGGAGCCTGGTGGGCTGCCGTCTAGGGGGTCGCACAGAGTCGGACACGACTGAAGCGACTTAGCAGCAGCAGCAGCAGCAACAACACTCACATGCGCATCTTAAAATGTATTCTTGACCCACTAATTAAACTTCTATGAGGTTAGTTTAAGGAGAGATTAGTTTTCAAAGATGCTTGTTACATTATTCATAATAGTGAAAACTGAAAGCAATGTTAATTTTTAATTCCAGAAAAAATGATTAAATAAATCATAGTATTCTGACAAACTACCTGTCAATGGATTTGCTTTTGTAGGGTAAGTCACTCCAGTGTGCACACCAGGAACACATTTCCCCCTCAATTTGTGCTTTTTCCTTTAGGAGATAAGCTAATTCTGTTGGGGGACCCTGTTAGGGAGGGGAGTTGTTGTTGGACTGTACTTGAGCTGGAACTGGTTCACTGGGGAACTAGTTCTTGTGGGGATAAGCCTATCCTAGTTGGAATTAGTTCTTTGGTTTGTAGAGTAAGTTTGGGAGTTGGGAACCATACTGTTGGTGTATCAATGCTGCAATTTTTTTGTGGAATTTTTTATATTGGAATTTGTATACATCTTTTGTGTTGTGGTGTGGTCATACTTTTAAAAATGGGAAGTATTCTATCTATAAACGGGAACCACTCCACCTGTCTCAAAGGAGAGCCTTTGGGGGCATATATTGGATAAAGGGGAAAATTTAATCATGAGCCTATGACTATGCTATTGTAATAGGGTGTGGACCCAACACATATTAGGATCAGAAAAGCAATGGCCCCTAAATGGCTCACTCAGCTATTATGCCATCTCACAGTTGGCAGTGTTTTGCAAAAGAGCAGGGAAAAGAGATGAGATACCATATGTAGAAACACTTATGCTATTGCATCAGGAGAAAAAAGAGTCAGAGGACTACGACCTTATGGTGTGGAGGTGTGAGAGAAAACCTAAGGGGGTACCTAGACAAAAGAGCTTAAACAAAATTCAGGAGATAAAACAAAAACCAACTGAGGATCCATCAGAGTTTCTAGAAAGGATTTATCAAGTTTATAGGAGCTACACAAATACAGACCCTGAGGCCCCTGAGAATGTAAGGATGATAAATATGAACTACATCAGGCAAAGCACTCTAGAAATTAAAAAATTACAAAAATTAGATGGTGTGTTTGAAACGAATTCTTCTCAATTAGTAGATGGTGTTTTTAAAGTTCAACAGCAGGGAACAATGACAGAAGCAAGGAGATCCAAAACAGAATACAGCTGCTCTGGTAACAGTATTGAACGTGAGTAACCTAAAGCAGGGCTCCCAGATGGCTCAGTGGCAAAGAGGCTGCCACTAATGTAGGAGATGCGATTTCAGTCCATGGGTCAGGAAGATCCACTGGAGAAGGAAATGGTGACTTACTCCAATATTCTTGCCTGGAAAATCCCATGGACAGAGGAGCCTGGCAGTCTATAGTCCATGGGGTCACAAAGAGTCAGACATGACTGAGCAACTGAGCACATACTGATGAAATATTATGCAGCTATGAAAATTATTTTACATGACTTTTTAATGAAATAGAGATATGTTCATAATATAAAGTTAAATGAAAATAACCAGGATGCAAAACATAGAATGTGATCTAGTTATATAACTCTATGAAAATATAGAGAAAAAAGTTGGAAGGAAATACGTCAAATCATATTAACTGGTTTTCTTGAGTTGTACAATTACTTCTACTTTTCAACATATCTAGACTTTTTATAATATTTTATACTTGGCATATATTATCATATATAATATTATCTTTTACATGGGACACACAAAAAAATGTTACAGTATGGTTTGATTTGGGTTTAATAAGTATGCCCAAGTCAATAGATTGAGTTACCTGGAAAGAAAAAGCGAAATCCCCTTCATCTCTGAACACTCAATACCTAATACAGGATCTAAGACAAAGCCGGCACTCAATCTTTGTTAAATTATTAAATGACTGGCTGGCTATAGAGACAAGAGATGGATGAAAAGATAGAAGAAAAAATGAAGGACTAGTTGGGAAGTTCTTCAGTCTTTAGTAAAATCAGTATTTTTCCTGGGACTTTTCAGACATGAAAGGCATTCATTGTGTGACACATCTTGAAAGAATAAAAGAAAGAGGAAAAAATTACAAGGAATGATCCTTACAAAGATATAATGGGATGAGGTTTAATCAATGGAGCTTGTTTTTCTGCGTGCATGCTAAGTCGCTTCAATCCTGTCTGACTCTTTTATGACCCCATGGACTGTAGCCCTGCAGGCTTTTCTGTCCATGGGATTCTCCAGGCAAGAATACTGGAGGGAGTTGTCAAGCTCTCCTCCAGGGGATCTTCCTGACCCAGGGACTGAATCTGTATCTCTTGCATCTCTTGCCCTGGCAGGTGGGTTCTTTACCACTAGTGCCACCTGGCCATCTGAGCCACCAAAGAAAAAGTGAAAATGTTAATCACTGTCATGTCCAACTCTTTGCGACCCCATGGACTATAACCCCCAGGCTCCTCTCTCCTTGGAATTCTCCAGGCAAGAACACTGGAGTGGGTTGCCATTCCCTTCTCTAGAGGATTTTCCCAACTCAGGGATAGAACCTGGGTCTCCTGCACTGCAGGCAGATTCTTTGCCATCTGAGTTACACGTTTTTCTCCCAAATATCAATACCCATTCTGAAAGTCACTTAAGTTTCCAAATGCATCTTCTTCTTACATGGATAAGGTTATCCAAAATTGATGATTAAACTCCGTCAGTAACTATTACAAGGAATAGATAGGACCTATCTGTTTAAAATAGATAAACATTTATTTCTATCATCTTTGGAAGCAGAGGCACTGAGCATGGCTCCATCCCAGCAACAATCACATTCTCTTTGTGTATTCATAATTTCTTGGCAAACAGATACACTATAGATCACACTGTCTCCATTCTCCAACTGATGTGAGGGTAGCAGATCCATGTTCGTCATTCACTCTGCCATCATTGTGACAGACTTAGGCTGAATGCCCAAGGCTGAAATCTGGTATGAGTTTAAACTTGCTGAGACTTGTGAACTTCAGAGAAAGGAAGTGTAATTCACATTTGTATTGTGTTAATATCTCTTGCACCAAAATTAAGATTCTTTGTAGATGCTCACATCACCATTATTTCTCCCTTGAAATATCTGGTTGCTCTTCATTCCATAGATTCAGATGGCATGTCCCACTTTCAAATGTCTACAAAAACCCATACACTGGGTATCTCAGAATGACATGGGTTTGTTGGGGGAAGGGAGATGGGGGAGGTGGTAGATGAGATAGAAATAACATGTGACTATAATCACATAGTTCAGGATTTCAATTCTTATTAACTTTTCGACCTTAGGCAAGCGATTAAGCTTCTCAAATCTCAATTTCTTCACCAAAAAAGTGGGACTAATGCCCCCGAGATATATAGGACTATCTTGAAAATGAAAATTAAAGCACTATATGTATCTGGCACAGAGTATACACTCAGTAAGAGTAGCTATTAGTACCAGTAATTCCTCTATAAATAAATAATTTGCTCATCTCTTTCAAACTGTGTGTTTTCCTATAAATGATCAAGTGTCACACAAGAAATTTCCTTTCTAACTCTTTACCCTATTAGGCTCATTTTTCAGATGGTGGCTCCCTATGTAGAAAAATAATTTTACAAGAAGCTTCAACTATAAAGTATATAAAGAAATAAACATAAGGAACCTTAGAAACCACAAAAAATTAAGACATGTATGGGGATTAAAATTCAAGTGTTGGCCTGAAAATACATGAGACAGGGCTGAAATAGGATTTAAAATGTACAACAGTTATTACAATCTTTTTAACATAAAAAAAATTGAGGCTCCTGTTGCTTTCAGGAACTTACTGAAAGTATTAGCAACACAGATAACTCAACCAGGCTCATGAACTCTTTAGGACAAGCCATGAAGCTTAACTCATAGTTTCCACCAATATGTATATCATGATACAGTATATCATGAAAATTGCCCAATCCAACTCAAGGTCTTATGTTAAAAAACTCACCTCAATCCAGCCTCCCTCACCCCCAAAGAACCTCACAAATATCCTATCTTTGTCTTCTTCCTTCTAAAATAATATTTTAAGGCTCTGTCAAGGTAATCATTGATAACCACAGTAAGCAATATCCTTAGCTCTGCCTTACTTTGGTATTATTTTCAGTAAGCAAGAATTTGACACCCCTATAACAATAGCTGTACATTTATGTAGTCACCCTGAAGAGAATGGCATTAAATAGACCTTCTAATAGAAGGTTGATAGAGAAACCACAACTGCTCAGACTCATCCTAACATAAAACCCCAAGATTCAGGACCTCATGATCTAGCCAAAAGCAGGCAGAGTACCAGCCACTTTACTAAGCAAATTGAGGCCCCTTTTAGTGGCCAAGTGCTATCCAGTCCTTAAAGAAAAGCCTTTTCTTTTTTAAATTGACTGTTCAAAGCCAGGATCTTTTTGTCCTCAGAGTGATGGTACAACCACAATGCAATATGGAATACTGCAGCAATTACATCGACATTTCAAACTAGTTTTGAAAACTACTCTGAGGGTTTTTGGCCCACACTGCTTAGAGAAACTGCCCACATTGATCTAATTCACTCAATAATTGCTTAATTCTCCAATTTATTGCCCAAATGTAGCCAAATTTCTCCCCATGGGCAGGGAAGACATAACGACAGCCTATCACTAAAATGTGCTAAATTGCACATATTACCAAGAGTAAGGCAGAGTCCATGTGAGAGGACTCAGGCATCGAGGGTCCCAAGTTCCCATGTCAGGGGAGCAGTGCTGTGGCTGGGAAAAAGTAACTTGGATTGCCATGGCATCATGTGACCAGGAAAATGACGAGCTACCCCACTGCGTCCTATTACAGGGAAGTACAATCTGAAGCTGGACAGACTGGAGCGGGGAGAGGTCAGACACATCTCCCCATATTTCAGGGCAAAGTCAGCTCTGAGGGTGGAGAATTATGCTTTCCTTTCCAAACTCTGCCACAGCGAGTGGCCCCAGCCATTGGCCAGTGCTTCCTGCCACTACATCTTTCCAGTGCCATGAGTATCGGAAATCGTTGAGGCTCAAGCAACACTTTTCAAGCAAGACATCCTTAGGGAAGTCATCCACATTCCATACAAAGCAATTTATAATAAGTACTACAGCGGCTGCAAATACATCCATCTTCCTTTCAGAAATGGAAAAGACAAAATGTGTAGCAGAATATGAAATAGCAGAGAGAAGAAAGAGGCAGTAGGGAAAGAAATAGAAATCAAAGTCAACATTCATTTATTCCTGAATGCAACAATTAGTACGAATATCCATTATGCACCAAGCACTGAAGACACAAGAGTTACCATTGGGTCAGGAAGATCCGCAGAAGGGAATGGCTCCCCACTCCAGTATTCTTGCCTGGAGAATTCCATGGACGGAGGAACCTGGTGGGCTACAGTCCATGGGGTTGCAAAGAGTTGGACATGACTGAACACTTAACCCACAAAGAGTTAAATAAAATCATTACACACAAAAATATCTAATTAGGAATCCTTTTAAATGTTTAGGAAGTAAAGTATGGGCTGCTCTACAGGGTTTAGCAATAGTACCTGATCTAGTCTTGGGAGTCACACGAGCTTCTGGAAAGAAGGAATGTTTGAGCTTCCAAGAGCAGGATGAGTGGTGTTAACTAGGCATGGGGTATCAAAACATGGAGCAAAGTGGAGAGAAGAAAGAAAAAGCAGCCCAGGGAAAGACCAAGAGCTGTTAGACCAGAGCTCCTCAAACTTTATTTGGAAAATGAATTTTCTGGAAATCTTGCCAAACTGTAGATTTCAATTCTGGACCTGGGGTAGGGCCCAAACTTCTGCGTTTCCAGCAAGCTCTCAGGTGAGGCCAATACGGCTGGTCAGATGCACAAAACTTTGTGTAGCGAGGATCTGGAGGATCTGCCCAGACGCCAGAGCAGAGGGAACGAGGAAGGATCAATGATGAGGCCAGAAAGCCTGGCAGAAGTTGGACCATGCCAGGCTATGCAGAGCATCTTAAGGAATCTGGTCGAAGAGGAATGGGAACCACGAAGATCTCCATTTCCTTTGTTCTCTCCAAATAACCTTGCTGGGAGTTTCATTTTCCCTGGGAGACAGCACTTTGCAGTATCTAAAGTACAAGTGAGAGCAAAGGTGTTTATGGACTCCAGGGCTTCTAAGAGCTAATAAAGTACAGCTCCTTCATCACAGACAGGCCATTAACAAGCCATGTTTATTAGTAAAAATCCTCAGAACTTAATACACCTTTGTCAGCAAAAGTAATTGATCTTGGCCTGTTAATTTGGCTGGTTTTGCAGACTGAGGACTTGCCACTTTTTTTAGAGCGTCTTACAGCTCGGTGGGCTTCCCTACCTTCAGTAAGTGATTTCCAAGAACATAGAGCCCATAGGGTTCTTAAAATAGTTTGGTAAAACAGAATACAAACACCTCTCGTTGGCACCCTGGACTTTAGCCTTACGTGCCTGAAGACATCAGGTTTTCCAGAAATATCTGTACCAACTGCCACCAACCTGAACATTTGACTGAACAAAGGCACAGTGAACTGCTTACCATTCAGTTTGTTGTTGTTGCTTAGTTGCTCAGTTGTGTCCAACTCTTTGCAACCCCATGGACTGTAGCCCACCAGGCTCCTCTGTCCTTGGGATTTCCTAGGCAAGAATATTGGAGTCGGTTGCTATTTCCTCCTCCAGGGCATCTTCCCATCCCAAGGATCGAACCTGCATCTCCTGCATTGCAGGAGGATTCTTTACTGCTGAGCCAGGATGGAAGCTCTTGTTCAGTTAGGCAGGTCAGAAAAACTCAAGCTCAGATGAATGTTCAATATACTTTATAAAGTATTCTTTGCTTCTGTCTTAGGAAAGAATCATCTTCTTTCATTTTTAAAATGAACATAGGACTCACTCTCACTGAACACACACCATGAGGAATGCACTCTGCTATGACTCAGACAACACTAAGGAACAGCTCAAGGAACTCAAGGGTCCACTGGCCTGATAAGTACCATCTCTCTAGAGAAGTAACTCTTGGCTCGGTCATTTATGTATAGTGGGAACATGGGGATGACGCAGTTTCACAAGTGACTGTGAAGCACTGCATTTTCTACATGAATCATAATGCTATTCACACCAAAAAATGTGAGACACTCTGCTTCTGAAATGGGTAAGAGCAAGAGGTTGTGAAATCCTCTCCAGATATCGTCAAACATTAGCATGTTCTCAGCTGTCTGGAATGCTGTATATACTGTCCTGACCTGAAGCAAGGATGAGAAACCATGTGTAAGGCATTTGCTCCATTACCCAAGAAATCCATCTCAGTCAGATGGAGTGTCTTTCTGGTGGTCTGCTTCTGTCACCACATCCTAAAAACATGGGAAGACAGATTTTCACAAATTTGGAGAATGTAACGAAGGGGGCTGGACGTAAAATACAATTTTCATGGTGTATATATTTACTTGAAGAGCTGGCAATTCATCCATCAGAGATGGGTAATATACACTAGAGATGTTTTACACATTATGGGGTGTGCTCCAAAGCAAACAGTAACCTAATGAGACTAGGATATTTATCTAACAATAGCTATTCTCTCAGGAGGTTTAGACAGTAAAGAATCTGCCAGCAATGCGGGAGATTCGGGTATGATCCCTGGATTGGGAAGATCCTCTGGAGAAGGGAATGGCAACCTACTCCAATATTCTTGCCTGGAGAATCCCATGGACAGAGGAGCAGCCTGGTGGGCTACAGTCCATGGGGTCGCAAAGAGTCAGACACGACTGAGTGACTAAAACACACACACACACACACACACACACACACGTTCTCTCACGCAAGAAGGAGCTGGCCAGCTTTAAAGGGCAGAACTGTCGCAGTTTGGAAGGAAAGAGATTACTGGTTCAGTGTACACCATTACAAGATAGCAATATGAAAGCAGGTGAAGAGTGCTAGCCAGCATCACTGAGCACCCATACGGCTCAGCTCAGAGGTCAGCAAGATGAGCATCAGAAAACACACCTCCCTCCCTGATGGAGGACACGGCCTAACACAGAACAGGAAAATGCTCTGGTGATCATGCTACAATGGGGCAAGGGCCTCACCTGTGTGTGTGTGCATGTGTGCTGTGTGTGCATGTGTCTGCACACGAGGGAAGGAGGGAGGGACAGACGGCAGGTAAGCCAGCCAGGGAGAGCCCTGAGCCTCAGGAATACAAATGAGAAAACAGTTTCTGCTTCTGCCTAGAGGGATGGAGTGGTCAGGGAGTTTCCATGGGTGATGATAAACAACTTTGAAAGGCCAAGCACTGACCAGGTGAAGAAGGAAAAGAAAGGGATTCCAAACAGGGGTGGAGACATGAGCAAAGAATAAGGAAGTAATGGGTTTAGGGAAAAAACTCATAATCCAGGGACAGATGGCATGTGCATGTACCTATATGCATACATATTCACAGATACAAAAACAGCAATGTCTGTGCTTGTTTTCATACATCCGTGTACCTGTGTACACACACATATATGTTGTAGCCAACTGCTGTGACCCTATCCACCCCTTTGCACCCACACACCTGAGTGCACACACCAGACGTCAGCTGCCTGCACCAGTATTCTTTCTCTTAGAGGTCATTTTGCCACCTGAGAGGCAGCACAAAAGGGTACCCAATCAACTCCCCCACTGGAGCAGACAGGAGGTGGTGCAACCATAACTCATCTCTCTCACTGTCGGGCAGGAAATTCTGAGGCATGACTTCCTTTGGCTTCCCAAGTCTGCCAGCAGGGGTGAACTCTGAACAGTGATCCACACTTGGTCACATATGCTCAGCTAGTTGCCTCCCCCTTCTTATCTCATCTCTGCTCTCCTCTGCCAGTATCCTCCATCTCCCATGAGACTCCCTACACCCCAACCTTTGCTGCAGGATCTGTTTCTGGGGGAATCCAGAGTTAGACATGTAAATGTGTGTCTGCATTTATATTTATAGGCATGCTTATATAGATGTGGATATGTGTGTGTGGAGAGATACACCCATAGATACAGACATTTATGCATGCAAATATATATGCACACAAATACCACATATATACCCAAATGCATCGATGTGTTTCTGTCTATTTATAGTACCATTGTTTTCCTTTTTACCAAAGCATAGCAGATAATCATACACAGTCTTCTTTTTAAACTGGGGGATCTGCAGCCTCCAGGGGCATACCCTCCCTGTAACCTCCTCAGTGGACCACCCAGCCTCGCACAGGTCCTGTCCAAAGCCCTTGTCTAGTTTCACCCCCTTACTCCCCGCACTGTCCACAGCAAGGTGTCCAAGCCCATAGCCAGGCAGAACCTTCACACTCTGAGTCTCATGGGGCCAGGGCCAGGCTGCACATTTGCAATATTGCCTTCTAAAGCAAACATCTGTCCAGTTGCCAGTCTCAGGACAGGGCCATCTGCTGCCAAGACATTGCCTCTCTTTCTCTCTCTCTTATTTTTTTTTAGCATACTACATCAAAAGATAGCAAAATAAAAGCATATTAAAAACCAAATTACTTTCATAACAAGCTGCAAAAAAGAAAGCTTATGCCTCAAACTTTTGTATTCACAAAAAGAAAAACTGCTCTTTTGACTCTACCTATACCCAAGCCACCATTCTTGCCTGGAGAATCCCAGGGACGGAGGAGCCTGGTGGGCTGCCGTCCATGGGGTCGCACAGAGTCGGACACGACTGAAGCGACTTAGCAGCAGCAGCAGCAGCATACCCAAGCCAACTCATAAATGTCCTGTCCCCAAGCAAGAGCTCCATCTCCTCTTCTCCTTCCCTTATTAACTCACAGGCTGACACCAGGGAAAGTCAATGCCATTAGCTGTCCCTTATGTGCCAAGGGTGGTAACATGGAGAACTAGAAAGAATATAGGATTAGGAATACAGAAACATAGGAGATTAGAATATATAGGGATATAGAAAATGATATAGAATATAGATCTGGAGGAACTCATCGGAAGGAAAGCCTGGGCAAGCAACTACTTCTTTGGATTTTTCTTTCTTCAACTCAAAATAAAAGCAGTACTTACAGGGGCCTGAATTTGGCCCTCCGGTGTATTTCATTGACCATGCAGTGTCTTTATAAACACACAAAGCCTGAAGACCTTGAGTGCATGCGTATATGACCCTTTACATATAATCTCTAAACTCAATTCCATTCCCAACATCAGATAACTTTGTGTGACTGTCATTGGTGAAACTGTGGGAGCCTCCCATCCTCCCTGCCACCTTCTAAATTTTCTCGCCAAGGAGGCTCAGTTGCCTAAACTTGGCCCACCTTTATGGAAACAATAATTCATTCAGATTTAAAGTTTCCTACTGAAGTTTGCTTTGTTTTTCCTCAATCTACCCAAAAGAATGAGATGAAAATATTTTTTTTCATTATTGGAAAACTTTACAGCTACCTGTGTGGAAGAAATAAAATTGTGAAATGGGCAGTATTTAGTGGCAAACAGAAATTAATAAAAGAAGAAAAGAGCTATTTAGTCATAATTATCAAGACAGGAAAAACATGGAAGTTGAGTCTGAATATGCAAAATCATGTTCATCTTCATTAATTAGCTACTTCTGTGTTTTTATATATTCTTATAAGGTATTTTCTATACCTTATATTACATATTTATATTTACACATACATGGTATATAATGTACATATACCTTATATTACATATTTATTTTTACATCTATATCTATATCTACATCTGTATCTATCTATAGGTATAAATATCTATCTATCTATAGATATAAATACTATATATCTATAGGTATAGATATAAATATCCTGTCTCCTTCCTTCTCTCTCCTTCCTGTCCTTCTTCCCCTTGCAAAAACTATAACCCTTGGTCATGCTTACTTTAAGCTGGACTCTCTAAGTTGTATGTGTATGTGTGCTATAGAAGGAGGAAATATTTTGGAAAAGACATGTAGAGAAATGACAAATACTATGATTTATGATGATCCACATATGATTCTGCTTTGGTGAAGTTAGGATGCTGAAGTTCCCCATGTATTGTTTTTTTTTTAATATTCTGAGATGAGTACTGTGTGTTCTTTACTGCAAAAGATTAAAAGCTTAAAAAACTTATGGTTGTACTAACTCCCTACTGTAAATAACTTGGAGCAGCTGATTAAAACTAGAGTCCCCATCATCATCAATACCACCACCATCATTGGTGAATTTCCTCCAATTTTAAAATACATTAATAAAAAATATCCCTTTAAAACTATAACATATGTTATATGTTTTTCATTCCTAAGGACTATGAAGATATCCTTAGTCTGTGAATTACAAATCAACAGTGCTTAAAAAGGCAAGTCTATGGCTTTGTCGCACTAATCCCTTCTCTGCCCTGAATCCACGGTTTAGGGGTCATTTCCTCCTGTCCATTCTCCTCAGTATAATTGACCAATCCTCAAAGCAGTTTCTCTCCAAAGCAAGCTACATTTATCTCCATCTGCTTCCCATTTGACCTCACTAAAGAACTCAACAGCTGCCTAAGCAAGAAGTTTCTCTGGCCCAAAGAATGGAGAATGGCCCAAAGAAGGCAGGTGAAGGAAAATCAACCCCTCTCCCTCACTCTTTAGACCAGTGGTTCTCGATCAGGAGTGATCATGTTCTCCAGGACACATGTGGCAATGTCTGCAGACACTGTTGCTGGTCACAACTGAGAGGGTGAGTGCTCCTAAAATCCAATGAGTAGAGACCAAGGATCCTGCTAAACATCCTACGAGGCACAGGACAGCTGCTACCTGTGAACTACCCAGCCCAGAATGTTAACACTGCCAAGGCTGAGATACCCACTTTAGAGTGCTGAGCTTTTTCCTTGGTTCCACATCAGGAGGGAGAGGAGAAACTATAAAGAGACTTAGGGCTGGAGCTGGTAAGCTGAAGGCACAGTTGACCAAAAGGAATACCTTGGGAACATCCAAGGCAGTACTTACAACACAGGAACACTTGATGCACTTGTCTCCTTCTGGCTGAAATTCCTCCCCTTCTCGGTACTGCACCCCCTCAAACACACAGCCTGGAAAGCAAAGCAGAGCTTCAAATCAGGGCCACAGTCTTGATTCAGCTTGACATTATATCCTTCCAGCCACTGAGCAACCATCCCCACCTCCACCCCCAACTTGTACGGCATAGTCTTCAATCAGAGGACAAGACTGCTTCAAAGTAAAAAAAAAAAAAAAGAAAAAACCTGTAGAATACAAAAAATCAACATGGACCCAGAAACCTGAAGATGCTAGAAAGCAAACAAAATGTTGGAAGTTAGGGTGGCCTGAGCAGCAGCAGTACAGGGTTCTGAGCCCTGCAGAATCTGAGGAGCTCCCCAGCACCACCCCCATCACAGCCAGGGAACCAAATTCCAGAGGAGCTGGAAGAGGCAAAGAGAAGGTCAAGCCAGAGGGGTCAAGGATGAGCTTAGCAGCAAATGACGTGAAGCGCTGCCACCTGAAGAGTAGCCAGAAGTGGCCAGCTTCTGCCAGACCCTTCGCACTCCTGACCTAGCTGTATCTTCAGTGAGCCGACAGAGCACGGATTCTGATCACTGCCCCTGCAGGTGAGGAACATGCGGCCCAGAGAGAGGAAGGAACTCGTCTGGCTGGCAGCGCTGGGCTCTAACTCAGCTCCAACCCACTGGCCATACCAGACAGAGGGCCAGACACCAAGACGAGAAAGGACAAAGGCAAGGCAGGAGGCACCACACAGGTTTTCAGTCCCACCCTGTGTGTTGTTGAAGGGACTAGGATGTCCCCAACAAGTTTGGCTAAAAATCGGCCCAAGAGCCAGGAGGTGCCTCCTATCAGAAAGATGCCCAGCTCGCTGCTCTATTCGTTAAGTGATGTCACAGATAACCAGAAGAACAGGCTGGCCAGTGACCCTGCACCACATGGGCCAGCTAGCAGCAAAGCCTCCTTCCTCAGGACTGTCCTCACCAGCTGCTTTGCCAGAATAGCCGAGGTCACTTTCCACAGATAGACAGTGAGGAAAGCAGCACTTCCATTGGGGAAACTCAGCAAAGAATGCTCTTGTGAAAAACTGACCCACGCCCCTGAGAACAGGTGTTCAAGGCCTGTCAACTAAAGTCATCAACACGCATGCTCAGTCACAGATGACTTTTTGTGGCCCCATGGACTGCATGTAGCCCACTAGGCTTCTCTGTCCATCAAGTTTTTCAGGCAAGAATACTGGGTTGGTTTGCTATTTCCTCCTCAAGGGGATCTTCTTGACCCAGGGATTGAACCCACATCTCCTGCATTGACAGGTGGATTCTTTACCACTGTGCCACCTGGGAAACCCAAAGTTGTCAACAGAACCCACCAAACTCTCAAAGCAGCTGGTTCCTGACAAAAGGAACATCTGAACATATGAGCATTGCCCAAAACCACCCGATCAGGCCACTGGACCTATTCATTTTAAAGCTAGATATGAAGCCTTTTGTTCAACTGAAACGCATGGAGACAAATGTTACTGAAGCTGAATAGCTGGGTGAACTGTGGCTTTAAGATCTTTCTGATGCCCATAACCAGAGCCAGGGGGAGGAGCCAGAGCTACCCTCCTGCTGTTCCCTTTGATCCAGGAGACTTGATAAGCATGGTGCCCTCCTCGTGGCCATATCTCAGCACTGTTAATAATGGCAGGTGCCCAGTCATCTCTTCTCAAAACCCATTTCCAACAAAGGGTCTTCAATGCTTCCATATATGTTTGCACCACTGGTTCTGTCATACAGATTGCTAGACAGGTTAACTGCACAATCCACATAATAACTTAAATAATGAATTTTTAAATGAAAACTGTTGCAAACTGTTCCCTTCACAGCCCATCCTCCTTGAGAAAAGAGTCAGACGAGAAAAGAAGGAGCAGACAACTAAGAATGTCCTGCAATCTGTTTCAGGAAGAAACTGACCACAAGCTGTACGTGTTTGTCATTATGTGGAATACCATTCCATGATCAATGACAGATGCCAGTCCTTCTGAATTACAAGGAGAATACCCCAAGGCCTCAATGGACTGTCCCTCTCTAGACTTGGCTGAGGCCTCCTTCCCAAGACACAGGATAATGCAGTCTGGATGCGGCCAGGTCTGAGTCTTGTGATTTTCAAGCCAAAGGTTGGTCTTTGAAATTAAGGAGAGAAAATAAAGTTGATTCTTGACCCCATAACCAAAGGCAGAGTGCCTACCCAGATGTCAGGGGGCTAGTGTGCAGCACTGGCAAGCTAATTTTTTACCTTTTTAGTTTATATTGGGGTATAGCCGATTAATAATGTTGTAATAGTTTCAGGTGCATAGAAAAGCAACTCAGCCATATATATATACACAGATCAATTCCCCTCTAAACTCCCTCCCATCCAGGCTGACTGGCAAGCTAACTTTTAGAGATTTGCTTCCCAGGGCATCTAGATCCAAGTTGAATAATTATCATGGTGTGGGGTAGGGGGAGGTAGTACAGTATGGTGGCCAGAAAAGAAAAGAGGCCGGGGACCCCAACCCCACCTTTGGACTTATCCTCATTGAGTCAAATTTATGCCTGTGTGAACTAATAACAGTACTTCATCCCTTACTGAAATGGTGGTGAAGACTTAACATTACAATATGTGCAATTACAGAGCTCAGCCTTTCTTTCCTGGGAACTCAACTGAAAAACAAAATGAGAGAAGTAATTGCTCAAATATGATAACTTCAACTGCTGAAATAAATTCACTCTGTTGTTTCTATATGCGCACTTTCAAAGGCAGTCTAAAAATATGACTATCTCCTAAGTGAAAAGGAATGTTATATATGCCGAGTTGATTCTGCACCAGTAAAGTGGCAGTCTACTCAACCCAACTGAATTCGTATTTAAGAGCTTTGATATCTTTTAAATCTCTATGGCATATAAAACTTGCTCTGTTATCAATCTCAAACTTGGCTGTGCACAGAAATTATCCAGGAGCCCTGAGTTTCACCCTCCAAGATTCTGATGGAATTGGTGTGGGATGCAGCCTGGGCATCAAGGTTTATTTCTTAAAACTTACCAGGTGATTTTCATGTGCAGCCTAGAGAATGACTGAGATAACTTAATAAAGATCCTTTAGGCATTTTAGAATATGGTTACATGATGCAAAGCACTCAGTGCATTCAGAGGGGAATGGTACTCAAGCAAACTCTGTTTGATAGATACAAAATAACTGAGTTATGGAAAGAATTATTTTACTTTCAACTTTCTGGCCTTCACTTAAGCTTATCCAGTAATACAAGCTTAACAGAAATTGCAGTGTGAAAAGGAAGCTTGGCTCAAAAAAGACTGTCCAGGGAACTCAGGAAGGTTAGCAGCAGTAGAGAGAGACTGTCCTCACTGTCATTCAAAGATGAGGGAAGGCTGGACCCTGGAAGGGACTCAGGTCTGGGAGCACAGCAGACTGTGTGGAGGGAAACGGCAGGAAGGGAAGGGACAGGGGCTCATCTTCACAGAGCATCCCATGACAGTGCCTTCGCCATTTCCCGGGAAGGCTCACAGAACAGAAGGCCCTTTGGAGATTAACTTCAAAAGCAAAGAGAAGTAGTTGTGAGTATCGCCTCCAGTGAGGAAAAGCACTCAGAGTAAAACCCAAAATGTAGAACATCTGTTGAAGAGTACGGGCCAGGGGCTTAAGGGATCAGAAAAAAATCTCTCACCTCAAAATCCCCGGGCTTGTACCTAAGGGCAAGAAAAGAGGCAGGAGGCCTTTGTAATCCTGTTCAGAGAAGTAAGAGGAAACACTCCAGCCACTGGAAAGGAAAGATCACTTTGCTGTCAGCTAGGCCCTGGGGCCCTCTAAAAAGACAGTGGTTCCCAGTCGCTGCACCATGCAGAAAACCGAGACCAGCAAAGCCTTAAGCTAAATCCACTTAGGGACCCAGCTCTCGGTGTTCAGAAAACATCTGGTCGCCTCATCACCAAGGCGAACCTCGGCCAAGGTATTGCAATATGAAGCAGTAAAAAGACATTTCTGGAAGCAAGGGAAAGCCACAATCTTTCCTTCCAAAATAAGCGTTACCTGTGGCCCTGTGGAGTGGAAAGCAGGCCTCCGGAGCCCGGAGCATCCTTGCCAAGACCTACAGCACATTGCAGTCATCCTGGGCCCGCCAGAATCCAACCGGACATTTCTATGCAAAGGAGTTTGCTCTCCTCACCCATTAGGTATACAGACATAAAGGGAGAAAAATTCCAGTCGGGAATGGGAAAATCATGCGTGATTGAGAGAACCCCGAAGGATTTCAACAGTTCTGCACTGTACCGGGGAGCCGCACTGCCTTCCCCTTTCTGCGAGGTTACCTGGACACGTGGGGCAGCATGTTCCCAGATGCTTGGAGGGGTTTTTACAATGAACGACACATCGCACCTCAGACTCTGTGACAACGCCTTCCTGAAAAACAGAATGCCACAATCGACGTCAGCCCCAGCATTCCCACTGAGATTTACTCACTTCTGGAAAGTAACTAAAGTAGTAGGAGAAGAACTCGAACATGAAAAGTGCAAAGGGGGATAGGCATCGGGTCCATAGGTCCACGGCACGAACGAGGTCTGATGGCTCCAGCTTGATTTCAAAGTGCAAATCTTGTCACCTGTTCTCTTCCCTGTTCTGGCTCTTTCTCTTTGACTCTGATTTCTTCCTTTCTTTCTTTTAAATCTAGTATTTAAGACTTCCTTGCTGTCTGTCAGTAGCTGACAGAGTCTAGCTGTTCATTCACAACTGTTTTAGGTTTTCAACATGTACTATATGATCTATAATTGTTATTACACTTTAAGCCATTAATTATAAGCCACAGAGGACAAACATAATATCCCAGACTGGCATCTGGAGACCCAAATCCTCACCAGCCTTCCAGGAATAACTAGACACCAGCTCTGCAATTGTAGATGTTTTTCTGGGCTTCCCAGAGAGCCTGGCTCTCACTCAGCAAATGAAGAGATCAGATAAAACTATTTTAAAGATCATACTATGTTATGTTAAAATAGAGACTTTCAGTCTCAATAGCAAAATCAAGCGACTCATTTGCAAATGATCTTTTGACTCTAGTACTTTAATGTTTATTGAAACATTTTTTTATTCGATTTTCAGAGTTGGTCTTTGAAGGATTTTCTCTATATTCTCTACCCACTTTATAAAATGGTTTTGTGTGTTTATTAATTTTCTTTTGAAGGGAGTGGTAACAAAAGGTAAAACACTATGTAACAATCTGACAACTAGATAATTTTCTTCATCGAGCCTGCTACTATATCATCTCAATCCAACAAGGAAAGTTACATCCTAAATGTCTTCACATCTGTCAGACCTGAGGCTTCCACTACCAAGTAATTTATTATGGTCTATATCACATCTGCGAAGGAAAAAATGTCTAAATTCCAGCAATATACAACATCAAAAAAAGAACTGGCCTTTAGTTATATAACTGAAGCAATGCAAAAAGTCCAGGATCAAATTCCCTTTAGTATCTGCAATGCAGATGCAGGATTCAGGTTACTCCCCAGCATGAATTTCCTGTCTCTGATCTTCAGATTTTCCTCTTCCAGTAAGACACTAAAAGTGGAAAATAAAGGTAAATTTTCCACCATCAAACTCCTTTACTAAGAAGACATAAGAAATAAGCTAGAATTCAACTCAAGTGGAAATAAACCGGATCATTAGACTAGCTGTTATTGGTCTGGTACCAAGTTGTACTCAGTATACGCAGCCTCTACCAGAAGTGTTTTAAATGACACTTGCTCATTCTCACAACCACTCTATGAGGTAGTACTATCCTCATTTTATGGGCATGAATGTGAAGTCTGGAGAGTTTAAGTAACAAGTTATGTGAATGGCAACAGCCATATTTTACTCACTACACTACACTCTCTCTTCTGTTACTGATTCTGTGTCCTGAGAAGAAAGATCTTGGAAAGAGAGGTTGCAATTGTGTCCTTCAGCAGAGGAGCATCTTACATGAAGACTTCCCTGATGGGTACCAATAAACAGTCATTTCCTGCATTCATAGATGAGGTCTCCTTCCCTAAAGAAGGAAGAAAGTAAGCAGGAGTGGGAAGGTGCTACCTAAGAGAAGGAGAAGCTTTTTGTAACTAACTTAACAGAGGTCTGCCTTTATGGTGATTGAGTAAAATGATATTTTCCCTGGTGGCTCAGCAGGAAAGAATCTGCCTACAATGTAGAAGAACCGGGTTCAATCCCTGAGTCGGGAAGATCCCCTGGAGGAGGGCATGGCAACCCACTCTAGTCCTCTTGCCTGGAGAATCTCATGGACAGAGAAGCCTGGCAGGCTGCAGTCCTTAGGGTCGCACAGAGTCAGACACAACTGAAGCGACTAAGCAGCAGCAACAGGGCTTAGGCAAAGCATTATAAAAGGAGAAAAATTAAAAGGCAAAGCTCATCCTTGGTAGTGAACATCCCCTCTCGGGGCTTCATTCTAAAGTTCAGCGCTTCCTGACTCCTGGGTCTGTTGGTCTTTAAGATCTCTTTCAATAATAATTTGATATTCCTATATATTCTCTCTGGGTCCTGGTGAGTGACTAGTAACCAAAGCTGATAAGCAATAGGATTTTCAGTGTTCACAAATGATGATGGCTTGATATGTTATTCATTCAACAGAATATTCCCTCCCAGATAATACTGGTTTTCATCTAATTCAAACAAAGGCAACAAAATTCACCACTGGTTCATGCAACTTGAGGATCTTCAAGACCTCTGACTATTGTATACAAATGTTATAGTCTACTCTAAAAGGCAAGTGGCTGTTGCTTTCAGAGTGTCCCTGCCAAAAATTGGAAATTGCATCAGTCAAGACGCCGGGTGGTGATGGGGTGGGGCAAATTTTAGAATGAGTGTGGGCTTTGATGTTGTTAAAAATCATTGTCATCATCATTTGCTTCCATGAAGCTAACTGAATGTATAACCCAGAGAAAAAAATTCAACAAATATTTACTTAATCAATTAATCTATTGTTCATATCTGTTCTACCTACTGCTTATTTTCATAAATAATTTAGATTACTACATAAATAAATTGAATATTCAACTGAATAAGTAACTGAAGATCTTATGAGTGAACATGCCCACTGTGGGCTTATAATAACATGATTCCATAAGATTCAGATTTCAATAAGCTAAATGTCAATATACTTGAGATAAGATCATAGAGAAACATGCATTATTATACTAAGTGCCTTCTCCTTTAAATGTAACAGCATATCCTTGGACAGCGAAATGAACCTGGGGTAAAATGATTTAACAGCATCTTCTCTACAGAGAAAAAATTTTAAATTATGTCAAAATTAGATGAGCATTTTTTTTAACAGAGTATTTCTTTAAAGAAAATAAGTTAGAAAATTTTGATTCTTCATTTCCCCTTTAGTTTATCTTGCCTGTGTTTAAGACGTGTAATGATTAGAGTCACATGGAAACAGTGCTCTTTTCAGAGTTCAGCACCAGGCAACAGTGGGCTCCTTAGGAGCTGAACTGGTGGTTCTTAAATCGGGTGGGTTGAAATCATGGCGATCACAATGTACTAATTGCTTTGGTTAAAACAGTTTACAGACTGGCTTCAGTTCAAAATGTTTCTAAATTAAAAAAAAAAAAAAAAGGAAAACATATATCCTCTAACAATACCTCTTTCTGCTAACAAGAATTTGTGTTTTGCAAAGCTGACTCAACAGGAAGACATGAATTTTCCCCAAGGACATATGCATCTTCTCGGAGCTTTTCCAGGCACAATTTAACAATGGTGAACAATTCTGCTGTGTGCTTCTGGAAACAAGACCCATGCAATAACTATCCTGTATCTGTCTTGTTATGGTGAATGTCACAATAAATATAGACAAGGATAGAGTTGGTTTTTCATTCGCTTCTCATTTTTTGCTTGTTTCTTTGGAGTTTTGTTCTGTGTTTGTTCTGTGTTCTGGAAAGGGTTTCTGAAAAGGACTTTATGGATTTCTTGTCACTGGAAAGTAAAATAGATGGACTTTACCTGGCACTGGCGCAGGATACAGGGTTCAGCAGGATTCTTCCATTTGAAGGAGCTGTTATAGGTACTTCCATCATAGGTACAACCTAGATGAAACACAGAGGCAGGAAGAAAGGCCAAGAATGAATGTGAGTTTCATTTATCTTAGAAGCAAAAGAAGTTATGTCTTCTAAGCCAGAACTAGTGATCGTAGCAAACACCATGCTCCTTGGCTATTTTCCTCTAAACACAACTAAGCCTTCTAAGTATCCACTTGGCTTTTACTTACATTAATTCTTTGACTACCAAAAAGATTAACCTCACAGATTATATTTTCAAATGGAAAACCATGAATTGATGAACTCTTTAAGCCAAAATACATAACTTCGTGACTTTATTTATACCTAGTAAGTATGAAGAGGACCAGGACTCAAAACACCACTGTGAAAGGGGATTTTACACAAGACTAAATGAACTTAAGATTGCTGAAGGTCAAGAGGGAAATGTAAAACATGGCAAGAAGCAAAAGTAAGAAAATTAAAATATAGAAAATGATTGGAAAATTCTATACCCATTTGATTCCTGACAAACTACTGTCTTCAACAGATGAAACCTTCCAAGTCTTGCCTCCAGCTTTAAGAGCTATGATTTCATTTTTCACTTTGATTTTACTTTTAAGTGGTGAACTAGATTAAGGAAATCTGAAACTAGACGATGTATGGATTATCCCACGTCAGTTCACTAGCCAAAACAGAAGTCCTGCTCATTCACTGGCAAAAGCAGAAGTCAAAGGCCAGAGAGTCTCAAAAAAGGAAACAAGTTTAAGCCTCTGTAGAAAGAGCCAAAGAAATAATGGTGCAAGGATCACAACCTAGATCTTAATTTAGTTTGTCCAAATAACGCCTTCTACCTTGTGAGTTACGTTTCAGGGGAAGACGAACCCAGCTATGTCTCTAGTAAATGCACACTGGATTCTCAGGAGCACACCAGGCAAATGGGATTCACCAGATACAGCCCGACTGCTCAACCCAAAGAGTACAGCGGTAGGAATACACAGATGGGATAATGCAGATATAAAAGGGTCTGCCTCGTTCCAGTGACTGGCTCCTGTCAACCCATTCCACCTCAATTCACAATGTTTCTTATCCAAGATACAAAGAGAAGACTCACCTCCTTCCCTGAATTCTTTTGGATACTGCAGTGGTAATTAAAAACAAAAAAAAGAAAACCTTCAATACCAACAGAATAATAAAGACTTAAGAAAACTTCAATAGACATTTTCATAAACTCGGAACCATGATTCAAATTCCCAGAGAATTATGAATGATTGAAAAGAGCTCAATAACACTCTTCTCTCTAGTTCCTACAAATCAAATTACCAAAGTACACAGCTGATTGGAAACATATTAGGGAAACGCTTTCACTATATATTTTTTAATTTCCTTTGCATGAAGTGTTACAGTGATAAAATATTCAACCACAGGGACGCCTAGCACACTGCAAATACTTAACGCCAAACCCAGAATGAATACAGTAAATTTTCAACAATGAAAACCAATATAAAACTATTTGGGCTAGCATAAATCTTACGGAACAAACACACTTAACAATAGACGTGCCATATGCATGTCTGATTCACTACCACAGACTCACTCAGATAATAAATAACTTGTTCCGAGAGGTGGAGGTGGGGAAATCAGAGGACCAAATCCAATTCAAGTTAAGTCCAAGTAAATATGAAACGCCTGCCAAGTCTGCCAGTAGAGTTTCCAAATATGTTATACATTTTCATCCTCTGGATTAAAAAAAAACTAAAAGAGTGATTTTACGATTCTAATAGGGCAGGCAAAGAGATTGCCTTTTTTACTTCGAAGGAGGAAGTGCATTGTAAGCCCATATACACCAGGCAGGAACTGCAGGCCAAGAGACTGTTCCTGAACAATGCCAGGCCATAGGTAAAGGACTTCCAGGAGGAGGGCAGAAGTCTCTAGATTATTCCACCCAGTATGGGATAAAAGGTATTGGCACAGTCCATAGTGCAGGGAACCCAGCCATGTTTTCTGCTTCAAATAACTCAAAATGAAGGCTGGCTCCTCCACCAGTTTAACATATGAAGACCAAGACCAAATTGTGACCAGCTTAATTGCCCTTGTTAACACGTGAGTCTATCACACCTGAGTCCATATAATAGATATTCCCAAATGTTGGATGAGTCTGAATGATTGAATAGACTCAAAAATATCAGTATTAATCTCTTTAAAAAGTAAAAGCTATATTTTTTCATTCTTCACCTACCCTCAACAGCACTGGCTGGTTTTGGCAACTCCAGTAGACCAAGCATCCTAGGTTGATTTCAGATGCAAGGGATTCTTGGGAATCAGATACTTTTAAAAAGGGTATTTTCACTGCTCTTTGGGTTCATGTTCTAAGATAAACATGCCATCTTAATGCAAGACACTAACATGAGCCATGTGAAGACTCACATATACATATAATCAAAAAGAGCCTCAGATCTACTCCAGAATTACTTCTTATTCTCTGTAAGGCAAATTTCCTTATAATAAAATCTCTTTTGCCACCAACTTAATACTGCTAGCAGGGCAGATTGGCAACATCTTGCCCCTCAAAACCCCAGAGGAGGAATATGTTAAATATCTATTATTGGCCAGAGTAGAAAGAGACAAAAAAATTGTCCATCGTACATTAAGGCAGTGTTTCTCAAACCACTTCTAGTGAAAGGTTTGTTTTGTTTTTGTTTTTCTAATTCAGTGTGCGCCGATACATTAATAAAATATAATAAAAATAGATTACTATAAAAATTAAATTTAAAAGACGACAGCAAAATATGATTTTTATTACTATATGTAACAGGTATACAGTTACTTAGTAGAATCATGAGAAACATTTCTATTGGCTTACTCTCGGATTCTGTACTTTTCTCATTGTAGAACAGCATTGTCATTTCTGGACCAATGGAGACTTACAGAGCACATTTTGAGTTGCACTGCATTGAGGGATGTGTCATGGGATGGGGAACAGTCCAAAGAAACAATCAAAATATTTCAATATTAGACATTTAGAACTAAAAGCCAAATAGCAGATAAAAAACTTTCTCTCCTTCATTCACATATAAGAAAATTTGCACAAACAAGATTAAAGTGGCTTACTCAAAATTAGAAGGCATTAGGTGTGAAACTAACACTAAAACCTGGTCCTGTGTGAAATCCCCCTTTTCACATCCAGGTCTAAACTGGCAATATTATTTGGGCACTTTCTAATTCATAAGATCTTTTGTATTGAGGATTTAATTGCCCAGGGGGAAAAAAAATCAACTCTGTCCTTTTACATTAAATGATAGAATATCCAGGAACTTAATGAAAGAGTGGACAAGCTGGGCAACAGACAAATGGTTAGCAACCAGTAAAGTCACTTTTCCTTTTCTTCAAATATTTTAAAATAAATGTTCAAGAAGGGGATTTATAAACACTCATTAATTTTCTTCTGGAGATAAAAAGCCTTTCAGCCTCCAAGAGCATCATGAAAACCACCTATACAGTAGCAGGAAGAAGTGGTTATTTTCTGATAAAGTCACTGTACTATTTTTAAACCAGCAGCTCTCAATCTAGCATGATTTTGCCTTCCCCTTCAATGTCCAACCAGAGGACTTTTCATAATGTTAGGAGATATTTTTAGATGTCACAGGCTGGGGATAAAGGTGCTTAAATGGTTTTACTGCACAGGAGTCAGAGATGCTGCTAACACTCCACAATGCACAACAAAGAATCAACCAGCTCACAACGTTAACTGTGCCAACGCTCAGAAACCCTGATCTAAACCGTCACACAAAGCCCAAAATGGTTTTTCTTTCCAAAACTAAAATAGTACATAAACAAGCCTAAACTAGCTATATGGTACTTGTGCATTTATTTCAGCTTTTTATATTAAATATTTTCATGGTGAGGAAGAATTTCAGAGCATTTTTTTAAACACATACACACTCTTGTAGAGAAACTTGGCCCAGTCAGCTAGGAAGACAACATGGCAATGGAAACAGTTCAGTGTCAGTTTTAGTTCAGTCGCTCAGTCGTGTCAGACTCTTTGCGACCCCATGGACTGCAGCATGCCAGGCCTCCCTGTCCATCACCAACTCCCAGAGCCTACTCAAAGTCATGTCCATTGAGTCGGTGATGCCATCCAGCCATCTCATCCTCTGTCATCCCCTTCTCCTCCTGCCTTCAAGCTTTCTGAGCATCGGGGTCTTTTCAAACGAGTCAGTTCTTCACATCAGGTGGCCAAAGTATTCAAGTTTCAGCTTCAGCATCAGTCCTTCCAATGAATATTCAGGACTGATTTCCTTTAGGAGGAACTGGTTGGATCTCCTTGCAGTCCAAGGGACTCTTAAGAGTCTTCTCAAACACCACAGTTCAAAGGCATCAATTCTTCGGCGCTCTACTTTATAGTCCAACTCTCACATCCATACATGACTATGGGAAAAACCACAGCTTTGACTAGATGGACCTTTGTTGGCAAAGCAATGTCTCTGCTTTTTAATATGCTATCTAGGTTGAAGCACACAAATAAATTGAATCCACAATTAAGTAATAAAACTCATTTTTCTTATTAGTTGTGGCCTTTTTTGGCAACCACATTATCCCAAGGGAGAGAGAATGTCACACATTTTCATCATTCTGTTACTAAAATAGCTGTTAAAAATCATCAGGACCATAAACAAATAAAGCACTGGCTGCCTAATGAATCTTAGCTCCATCCAGTCTCATCCTTCTAGTTTTAATCCTCTTTTTTCACATTAACATTAGCCTATGGATCTTATCGTCACCAACAGCTTACCCCTGGCACCCAAGGGCTTCACTACATAGCCCCAACCTACCTTTCCAGTTTTCTCCCCTCATTCCTGGAACTAGGTATTTGGGGTTACCTGATCATAATGAATTGAATGCTTCTTTAAATAGGTTCAAGTTCTTCAACTAAGGCTATCTGACTCCTGTCTTCATCATCCCACTGAAACATCACTCTCTTCAGCTGCAGCTGCCTACATGTGTCCAATCCAAAGGGACACTCAGCCCTTATCTTAGAAGACTTCTCTATAGCAAGTCAACCACATTTTCCTTTGTCCAGCACTCCCCATTAGCCCACTTTTCCAGATGTTCTCATACAATTACCTTTCCATTCCCTCTACTCTTGCCTCAACTGAAGCTGCTGGATGTTCCTCATGTAGACTACTACAACAGGCTCACTGACTGCTTATGGCTGGGATAGGATCCTTTCCCAGGCACCCTTCTACACAACTACCAGTGTGTGTTCTTTCAAATCCAGGTCTTATTATCTCATTCACACACTTGAACTCTTATCAGTGACTGATGGTTTTCTACCTGGCTGAAGTACACACTGGTACTTATCGCCAATCTCTCTTCTCTAGACCAATTGGATCAAGTCTCTGGAAGTAGGAAGCAGAAGAGGAATCTAATGTGTGGCCAGGATTGGAAATCACTGACCTTTACTCTAAAGTTCAAACTTAGTATATAAATGCAACTCTCAGATCTGGCCTTGACTCCCTTCTTTGTTCTCTTATCTGCTGCTCCCAAACTCCCCACACTTCTCCCAAAAATCACCAAATAATGTCACCCTATGATTTCGCAAATGCTGGCCCCTTCTTAAAAAACCCAGACCTCATCCATTTCCCTCCATTTTCATTATCCTCACAAGGACACAAAAGTCACCCAGGCTCTCCTTCCTTATGTGACGAACTTCTCTTTCAAGACTTAACTCAAGGTAACAGACTCTGAGAGTCCTTCCCAGAAACTTCCCCACTCAGGGTAAGTTCCAGTGCTCCTTCTCCAGGAAGACTTGGCCTTTCAAACATCTATTTCAAGGTACCTACAGTACTGCATTTAGTAGGTACTTAATCAATGTCTCATTTCACCAATAATATATAGTAAACATCAATATAAACTATTCCTGCAAACAGCAAGGAAAAAGAAATGGAGAAAGGATGACATTCCTTGGATGTCCTGTTTTCTCCTTTGGCAAGTAGACCACTTCAATTCACTATTCCACCTCCAGAAACAACAAAGTTTTCCTGGAGCAACTCAGATGCCAAAGTCTGTCTCTAATACCAACCCCCATCCCCATTCCCCCATGGCCCAGGTCAGCTAGAGCCTAGAGCAATGGAGGAAAGTCCCTGAGCAGCCCAGCACTTACACACCCTTAGAAATGAGAAGCATATCAACACATTCTCAGTCCCCTTCTCCCACACTGGCACACCTCACTTTCAGGAGGGTGCCTTTTCTTTACAAAGCCCACTTTGGTCCTCCAAGTTACTGGTTTATTTTTGTCTTTTTTTTTTTTTTTGGAAGTAGGGAGCAGCATGCAAACTGCCATATGTATTTAAACGAAACCAACCGTGGGGTCTCTGAAATCAGTTCATGCCCACCTGGTACAGTGAAGCAGAGCAGATAGGTCTGCCATTCTTTGCTGTTTCCAGGCCACCTGATCTGGTAGCCCCACTCCCTGGTATTGGTCAATAATCCCCGAATTACTTCAGCCCAATACAATTTTTTTAATGAACCATTTTTCGGACACTGCTTTCCAGGAACATATGGAAGTATAATCAAAAGGGATAAACATAAAACCTGACTAGCCATTCTAGGGCTTAAATCTTGTCCTTAGGAGTTCATTTAAAACAGGCTTTTATTACTCTTTAAGGCTGTACCTACAATGAATCCTGCAGGCAATTTTGCTTATTTTTAGCTAATGGGAATTTTATAGTCAAACCATTTCTTCAATCCCAAGAGAAAGACTCAGACCCAAGAACTGAGTTCTTGAAGAGTGGTGTGTGCCCCCTGCCACAACAGTATTTTCCAAAGCTTTTTCATTTTGTTTTCCAATTATGAATTAAAAACATAATTGAAATAAAATAATTAACAATAGAGAAAGAAATGGTGGAAAGCTATGTAACTTAATTTTTGCTGATTTCTGAATAAAACCCTAAATACACAGAAATATCAGGTGCATACAGATGACTTGTAAACTCAACTCACTTCACCAGTATAAAGGAAAGCAAAATCTCCATGTGATTTGCTTGGATTTCTAATCTATGTGCTTACTGAAGACTGTGAAGTGATGACACAGTGGTTTACAGAATCCGTCTCATGATTTTATAGCATTGTAATACATACAGTACCTGGCATTGATGTTAAGGTAACAGAACAGAGTCTATGAGTCACAAACAAATTAGGCTTCTATATGATAAAACACAATTTCAAACTTTTAATATAACTGATACAATAAAAGAAATATGCAATGCATTAAGGACAAAAATGCATGCAACAATTTAATGAGCCACATCACCCATCATTCCTGCATTTGACCTGGTCTCATCATTGTTGTTATTGTTAGAATTGACTGGTTTGATCTCCTTGCAGTCAAAGGGACTCTCAAGAGTCTTCTCCAGCATCACAGTTCGAAAGCAACAATTCTTCGGCACTCAGCTTTCTTTAAGGTCCAACTCTCACATCCATACATAACTACTAGAAAAACCATAGCTTTGACTAGACAGAGCTTTGTCGACAAAGAGATGTCTCTACTTTTTAATATACTGTCTATTAGAACTTTCCTTCCAGGGAACAAATACTTCTAAATATGGGAGTGCTTCTACCTCTAGGCTGAATCAGTATTGCAGCAGCCATGCTACCCACCATACCCCACTGTCAGATAGCCAATATCCATTGTTTCTCACAAGGCAAAAAACAAAGAACTATTTTGAGCTCATACTGAGCAAAAATGAAAAAAAGAAGAAAAACCTGCAGAGATTGTCCTGTGAAGTCATAAGTGTGGTTTTCTAATGCAGGAAAATGTCACTAGAAGTCATTTCCAAAGATGAATTCCAAAAATATTTTCAGAAATATTACATAAATAACCCTCCAACAAGAGAGAAAATTTAAGTTGTTGCATAATTTTTATAGGTGAGGCACCGTACTTGGAATTTTTCATATGCAATTTAATTTTATTCTTATAAAAAGCACTCTAGGGCAGATAATATTTTACCCCTAGTTTTTAAAATGAGGATCCAGCATTCAGAAAAGGTAAATTACTCTGTCCAGGTCACAGAGCCACTCTTTTAGTCCAAAGTCCACATTCCATTCATTCACTGGGTCCTGCCAGATGCACGGAAGAAACTCAGAAAGTAGCAGCTTCCAGAGTAGAAATAACATCCCTGGAGAGGATGACATGCTGCCTTTCACTTGCTCACTTACATGATCCTTTAACATCATGTTCCACTGATGTCTGAAAACCAGTATTATAGAGTAAAATACAGGTTTTGTGGTGGAAGAAGCAAGACCCTATTCTGTGGATTTATATTTACTCTGTTCTAAATGCCTTTACCTCTGGCTATGAACCATGCTGTGTCTCAGGCCTTTTGACATGATGAAGCCACAAATAACAAGGGATCAAAAGATCAAACCCCCTTCATGGATCACAGTCTTGTTGTGGCAAAGGGGCTATGTAACTCAATGAAGCAATGAGCCATGCTGTGCAGAGCCAACCGAGACAGATGGGTCATAGCAAAGAGTTCTGACAAAACATGGTCCTCTGGAGGAGGAAATGGCAAAACACTCCAGTATTCTTGCCACGAGAACCTCATGAACAGTATGAAAAGACAAAAAGCTATGGCACCAGAAGATGAGCCCCCAGGTCGGAAGGTGTCTGATACGCTACTGGGAAAGAGCAGAGGGCAATTACTAATAGCTCCAGAAAGAAAAGTGGCTGGGCCAAAGTGGAAATGACGCTCAGTTGTGGTTATGTCTGGTGGTGAAAGTAAAGTCCAATGATGAGATGGTTAGATAGCATCACCAGCTCAGTAGATATGAATTTGTGTAAACCCCAGAGATAGTGAAGGACAGGAAAGCCTGGCATGCTGAAGTCCATGGGGGTGCAAAGAATCAGACATAACTTAGCAACTGAACAACAACCAAAATCAAACATCTCAGGTCAAAATCACGCATTTCCCAAAACAGGAATGTATTTCATGATTTGGAGTACACAGGAGCAGTGTAAGAAAATAAAATTTATTTGAATACAACAAAACAACCAACAGTCTCCTAACATAAGTTATGGCAGCACAGGGAGAAGTCATGAATGGAATCCTAAGTTTCCTGAACGTAATTTCAAAGACATCAGTAAAAATCTCTTGGATGAGCATAGTGAGTTACATTTGACACACATTTGAAATGCCATTTGTGGGACCAACGTATTGCCCTGCATCATTTTCATACTTTGAGTTACATATTACACAGATGCAACCTTCATGGTTGATTAGATAGGATGTCTAGGGCTCATTGCAAAATACTGTTAGGAATATCTTACCATCTCCCTTTTTCTCATTTATATTTTGAAAGAATTATAGATACACAGGAAGGTACAAAAAATCTACAGGAAGCTTACAGCCACCCTTCACCCAGTCTCTCCCAGTGTCGACATCTTGGGTCACTATAGTACAGCATCAGGATCAAGAAACACACTGGTTGACATCGATGTGGCCCACTGAGCTTTTTCAGATTTTACCGATTTTACATGCACTCATTTGTGTGTGTGTGTGTGTGTGTAGTTCTATTCAGTTGAATCACACATGTAAATTTGTGTAACCAATTAACATACAGAACTGCACTATCACTACAAGGCCTTCTCAAGCTATTCATTTATGTCAGGGAACGTTTAACAGGAGGATTCCTGAGTGCTGTTTCTCATAAATCCTCTGTTCCTTTTCAGTTTCTGGCAACAGGAACGAGTGGAACAGCACGCTGCTCCCAGGATTGAGGTCATAGGATGAAACACATGCATAAATCTCCTTTAGTAAACATTCTCCTTATGACAAAACTGCTTAGTCTTGATCCTCTTTCTTGAGATATGGATTGTCTCCTGACCTTATGACCATTGTTAATCCCTTGTTCCCTTGATAACAGTTGCTATACGTTTGGTTTTCTGATCTTTATCATTATCAAAATAAATTCCTTGTACAACAGCCTATATATACTCACTGAAAGATCATTAAAGCACCTTTGCCCCACCAGAGGCATGCGTCCCTGTGTCTTTCTCTCTCTCTCTCTCTCCCTCCCTCTGGCTAATTCTCTGGACCGTGGAAACCTGCCCAGCTCACTCTCCTGCCCGGGCTTTCAAGACCTCCTCAAGAGGGCATCCTGTGCCTTCGTGAGTGGTGCAAGCCCTGTTCTAGGGTTTTATTGGTTCTCTGCATAATCCAGGGAATATTAGCTTCTTTCTCTCTCACTTTCTTATGGTCGACTCCGGACCACCAGGTTCCAGTCCATTAAAGGACCACAACACATTTATAACTACACTCACTGCACTTACAGCCTCCATCCCTAAGCCCTGACAACCATGAAACAGCTCTCCATCTCTGTAATTTTGTTATTCAAGAATGCTATATTTTAAAAAAGAATGTTGCATAAGTCAGTCTATAGCCTTTTTACATGGGTTCTTTTCTCTGAGAATAATTCCTTTGAGATCCATCCAGGTAGCTTCATGGATCAATGTTTTGTTCCTTTTTATTGCTGAATAGCATTCCGTGGTATGGATATACCAGTCTGTTTAACCACTCCCCCACTGATGGTAGCTTCCAGTTTGCTTGCCTATTACAATTAAAGCTGCTGTGAACATTTGCGTACAGGATTTTGAGTGAAAGCAAGTTTTCACTTTAAGGTATACATAGCAAAGAGTGCAGTTACTATGGTAAGTGTATATTTAGTTCTATAAGAAACTGCCATACTGATTTCCAGAGTGGCTGAAACATTTAGCTTATTCACCAACAATATATAAGAGATTTTCCGTATCTTTTCCAACATTTGGGGTTATCACGCTATACATTGTTTCTGCTGCTTAGTCACTTCAGTCCTGTCTGACTCTGTGTGACCCTTTGGACTGTAGCCCACCAGGCTCCTCTGTCCATGGGATTCTCCAGGCAAGAGTACTGGAGTGGGTTGCCATGCCCTACTCCAGGGGATCTTCCCAGCCCAGGGATTGAAGCTGGGTATCCACAATTGCAGGCAGCTTCTTTACCATTGAGCCACCAGGGAAGCCCATGCTATACATTATATGAATATATAGTTGCCATTTTGCTAAGTGAGAAATGATATCTCACAGTGAGGACATTATATCTCACCCTCCTCCACCTAAACCTTGCATACACAAACTCATAATTTAACCAGGGGAACAATCATTCCAGTGACTTCCAAAGCTGTTGACCATCATGTGAGGGCTGATTCAGAATACAGATACCCAGTGGAAACAACCCACATGTCCACCGATGGATGAATGGATAAAAAAAATATGGTGTATATATGCAATGGTATATAACTCAGCCTTTAAAAGAATGAAATTATGATACACATTACAACATAAATGAACCTTGAAGACAGTGTGCTAAGTGAGATAAACCAGACACAAAAGGACAAATGTTATATGAGTCCACTTATACAGAGGTACCTAGAATAGGCAAATTCACTGAGACAAAAACTAGAATAGAGGTTACCAGGGTCTGCAGGAAAAGCGGAATGAGGAGTTACTGCTTAGTAAGTACACAGCTTCAGTTTGGGATGATGGAAAAAGTTCTAGAAAAATATTGCAGTGAAGATTGCATAACAATGCATTTAATGTTACTGAACTACACACTTTAAAATGGTAAGTGTTATGCTTTGTGTATTTTACCACAATAAAAATTAACAAAAAACACAGATGCCTGGGCCTTGCCCACTGAAAATTGTTTCCCTTGGTCTGCAGTGGGACTGGAGCGTCCGAGTATTTCACAAGCAGCCCTGGCAATTCTAAGGCACATTCAGGTTCAGCACCCCTGCATTTTCCAGAAGACGAAACCAAAGCTTTGGAAAGAAACTACTGAGTGAAAGTCGAGTAACTAGAAGTGGCAGAGGAGGGAACTGATTCCAGATCTAATTCCAAGTCTATCCCCCTTCACTTCATTCTTCAAATGACTGAGAATCTTTATAACTATCCAATCCACAGGTCCCAAGGCACACAAGCTCTCTGTCTAGATGCCTGAAAACATGACCCTGGCTTCTGCATTTAGCACTTCAATATGGTCTTGCCTCCAGAGGTTTGAGGTTGTTACCTTGCATTCACAGCCTCATCAAGGTAGCCACACTGGTCACCCAAACCCCAAATATAAAAAATTCCAACTGTGTTTGTAAATCTGATCCCTCTGCTGGCTCCACGTATGGCACAGAGAATGCCCAGACATTCTCAGGGAATCAGGGGGGCTGCCTCATGTGCTAAACATCAGCTAGTTGATGCCCAAGCATGTTTGCAGATAAACAGATACATAGCCCTTTAAGCACAAAGCTACTGAAAGCATAATTAGATGACTCGGGTGTAAATAAGCTCATCTCAGTGAAGGAGACACTCAAGTTCATGAACATACCAAGGTACTTTGTTCACCTTTATTATCACATCAGCCCTAGTAAAATGGGAGCCTCTCTGGCAGATAGATTTCTAAGGCAAACACGCATTAGTTCTCACGGTGAGATACCTGTCAAAAAGAGAACCTAAAACATTTGATCCTAAAAATCAGTTGTGCCAACTTCTAAAGAGACTGAAAGAGACTATTCTCTGATCAAAACCCAGTAAGACTGCTTCTAATTTTTCCATGATGCTCATTTAAAAATAATAAATAGATGCATAGAGATTCATGTATCTTCGTAGAGTGATATATCACACATACAGACATACTTTCAATTTTGCAGCTGCCAAACTCAGGTGGCAAATAAAAGAGACCCTAAACAGTGGAAACAGTGTCAGACTTTATTTTTGGGGGCTCCAAAATCACTGCAGATGGTGACTGCAGCCATGAAATTAAAATACGCTTACTCCTTGGAAGGAAAGTTATGGCCAACCTAGATAGCGTATTAAAAAGCAGAGACATTACTTTGCCAGCAAAGGTCCGTCTAGTCAAGGCTATGGTTTTCCCAGTGGTCATGTATGGATGTGAGAGTTGGACTGTGAAAAAAGCTGAGTACCGAAAAATTGATGCTTTTGAACTGTGGTGTTGGAGAAGACTCTTTAGAGTCCCTTGGGCTGCAAGGAGATCCAACCAGTCCATCCTAAAGGAGATCAATCCTGGGTGTTCATTGGAAGGACTGATGCTGAAGCTGAAACTCCAATACTTTGGCCACCTCATGTGAAGAGTTGACTCACTGGAAAAGACCCTGATGCTGGGAGGGATTGGGGGCAGGAGGAGAAGGGGACGACAGGATGAGATGGCTGGATGGCATCACTGACTTGACGGACATGAGTTTGAGTAAACTCCGGGAGTTTGTGATGGACAGGGAGGCCTGGCATGCTGTGATTCATGGGGTCGCAAAGAGTCAGACACGACTGAGCAACTGAACTGAACTGAACTGCACTGAAACAGTGGTAGCTTCTATTTCAAATCACTGCTTTCCTGCAGTTTTTAATGATGCATTCCAACCTTCCACTTGGAACACCTACCATTATTTTTACCTCCATGAAACAATTCTATTAGAAGCCTCAGAGGAGAAAAGAGTGTTTTGATTCTAAGACATTTCAAGATGATAGGCATCATCGTGATTTCATTCCTGTAAGTGAAATATCAGACCAGAGCAGGAAAAAATCATTTTAAAGGGCAGAGCACCTTACTCTCCATGAGCAAGTTAGAAGCAGTCACAGAATAGTTTTCAGAGCCGCTGTAGAAAACTCAAAGCCAATTTTAAACTGTGTTTTATATGATGTCACAAAAGGAAATATGTAATCCTATCAAAATTACAGCAACCAGGAAATCTGAAGTCATAATTGGTGAAAGATCTACTAAAAATTATATTAAGGTTATCAATAAGTCTGTAAGTATGAAATATACTACAGCTACCACCACATGAAAATACACTTAGGTTATGATGATTTTAAGGACTTTTTAAAATCTCTATGGAATTCAGCAAAGAAACAGTAAGGCATCAGGAGTTTGGGAATGGTTTAGAGACATGCTGCCATTTTTCATTTCTATTATCCATTTTTACTCTCTCCCTAAAATTCTCACTTAACTCTTTTAAAGTCCTGCTTAATTCCAAAATGAACTTAAGATGTATATGGCTCTACAGTAATATACTAAATACACAGTTGATTTCATGAGTCATGTACTAAACGAGGAAGACTGGAATTTGGTTCCAATTTTCCTTTCTCCTCCTTGCCTTTTTCCAACATATATTCAACTACCATGTGCCACGCACAGTGATCACAACTGAGAATACTATGGCCCCTCACAGAACCTCTACTTTAGTGGGAGTTACAGAAAAACAAAACACTAAATCACAGTTGTGCCTAGTGTTAATTCCACAGCAAGTAGCCATTGAGGCCAGGAAGTGATGTCTAAAGTGAGAGCTGAAGAAAGGGTAAAAGTCAACTAGGTGACATTGGGTGGAAAAGCAGCCATGCATAGGGAACAGTGTGTACAAAGCCCCATGACAAGAAGCATGCACAGAACAGTGAGAGAAACAATGTCCAGCCACAGGAGTCCAGAACAAGAGGAGGCTAGAAAGATAAGTAGGAGCCAGACCTTACAGGGATGAAAGGGAATAGCCAAGGGTGAGCAGTTTCCAGCACTTGCTCTGCGCTGGACCCATAAGGTATATCCTAGCTCTAAGCACCATTCATGATAGATGTTTCTACCTGCCATGCATACCAGAGCTGCTCTGAGTATGGTCGGTAGAGTCTAAAGTGACTCACTCCCTTATACATCCACCTTTCATAATTCTGAGAGTGGACAAGACTTGGGAATGTGATGGATGTCATTCCCATAATTAGGTTATGCAAAGATGAAGCAATTTTATAGGTGTAATTAAGATCCCTCATCAATTTCACTTTGAGTCGTTAAAGAGGGAATTTTTCCTGAGTGTGCCTGACCTATTAACTGAGCCCTTAAAGAGTCTATAGGTCAGAGAGACACTCTTCTGTTAACCTTGAAGAAGTAACCATTCTACAACCACATGGAATTGAATTCTAACAACATAAGCTTAGAAGATGACCTTGAGCTTCAGATAAAACTGTGGCCCTAGCTGATCTTGACTGCAGCTCTATGAGACCCACCTAAGCTATGTCCAGAATCCTAACACATGGAAATGATGAGATAATAAAGGACTGCTATTTCAGGCCACTAAGTTTGTCATCACTTACTATGCATCAGTAGAAAACACATCAACTGGACATTGGTAGCTGAAGGAAGATCTGTTAGGCTGGTAGCCAATGAAGAGAATTCCTGTGTTTTTTTAATATGGGTGCAAGGTCCAAATTTGATTGCAGTGCTTTACATATGACATGACAGGAAACCAGGAACACACTTCTCCTCTGTAACAATGAGAAACATTTTCAACTTGCCCACTTCAGAAAAGTAAATACTGATGCACCCTCAAGTCAGCAGCAAGACTTGGAAATCCAGTCTTCTAACTGAAAGGCAATCACAAGCTTTTCACTTAAACTGCCTTCCAAAGTCCATGGAGTCTAAAACACAGAGGCTGTAAATGAAAGGACAGAAACAAATTCGACAGAGAAAGCAGATCTCTGTTTTAAGTCTTCTTACTAGTTTTAACAAGAACAGGTTTTTGTAAAGTATGATTTTAATGTTAACAAGATCCTTTCATACAAATAGGGTCTTTTTTTATTTAAATGCAAAAATAGCCCGGTTTATATTATGGGAAACCAAACTATGAAATATAACATTTTATACATATTTTTTCAGTTAGAGAAAAGGAGGGAGGAAGGCAAACCCCTCAAGTTTTCTTTTTTTTTTCTTGTCCTTAAAAACACATTAACAACCGCCACTCAAATTTTTGGGGCTAAGTAGGTAAAATTAGCTATACTGTTAAAGGTTAAAATAGTTAAAGGTATAATACACATGCAAGCATCTCATAACTAACAATTTCAAGAAACACATTAAGAATTCTCCTAAACTCAAAAAAATCATGGTAAAAATGACAGCAGCACTGGAATCGATGGGAATGTTTTTCAGAGCAATGTAATTTCTTAAGATGTTTAAAGTTATATGTCAGAGGCTCAGCATTAAAGAAGCTAAGAGTTAAGCCAGCAGAGATTGCTTTCTGTATGACCCTGGAAGGACTCCCAAAAATCTGGGAAATGGTTATCTCCAGGAAAGGGGACAAGGTGGCTAGGGTCGAGACTAGGACAAAGCTTTACTCTTACCATAGGATGCTTTTGTGTATTTTGAATTTTATGAATGGATTTTCTATTAAAAATAGTTTATGAAACCAGGCCTATGCACAAAAGAGTAAAGCTCAACTAAATTGTCTCAGTACACTGAAATACAGTCATGGATACTGAAGAGGAAAAGAAAGTAAGTTAGGGGTTCCCCAAAACAGTAGGTTCATAAGAAAAGCCACCACCTCCTAAGCCACATGTTGTTTCCAATACCTCCACAAAGTTTCACTGCCCACGTAATTCTTTGAAATTGCTGGTCCACCCAGAGTGTAAAAGTCCAGGGAGGCAGAAAGGGTGTGACAGAGACAATATTGCTGCAAAGTTGATGCCAGCATCTCTCTGGTTCCGTCATCTCTGGAGCCCTCCTAATTCTCCAGGTCCCTCCTCCTTCCTTCCCATCTAATAGGCAGCATATGTGTTACCAGGAAGAAGAATGGAGTGTTTGGAATCTGAGTCCCACTACTTCTGAGCAACTGTGCATCTTAAAAAAAAAAAAAAAAATCTCTTCACCTCTTTAAGTATCTCTGTTTCCCCATTCATTAAGTCAGAATAATAATAACCTACACCTCAGAGGTGACTATAACATTATCTATGAAAACCTAAAGACTGGAGTTTGTCTATTTCAAAATACTGTCTGAATCACCATACAGTTAGTATGACTGACGGAGTATTAGCCTTAAGGCAGATAGATTATGCCTTACTTGGGATATGAAACCTGGGGCAAATGGCGGTCAATCATATATAACAACCACCAGAGAATTTGGTCATGTCTAAAAGAAAGGAAAACAGAGGCTGGGGAAAGAGCTGCTCTTTTGTTTGGGCAGCAGGTAACACACAGTTAAGATTGCCAAAGCAGTCTGGTTAAAAGCAAACAACTAGATGGACACGAGAATGGTTAACTCAACCTTTCCATCTTAGAACATGTAAACAAGAGGACAATTTACTCTGTCAACACAGGGATTAATTATTTTTTAAGTTTTTTTTTTTAAGTTCTTTCCTATATATGGTTATCAGCTGGCTCCCTCCAAAACAACCACATAGCAATATTCTGAAAGGCATAGTCATCTTCCAGGTCATTCTCGAAGCAACAGGCAAAGTAACCTCTTCTGTGTGAACCTGCACTATGTGAAAGGCAGTCTGTAATTAATAAAACTCAATCTTTTACCATTATTCATACTCTTTGTTACTTTGGTCAGGACTTGGTCTCTGTAAATAAGCCTAGAACCTAGGATGGGTGTTCATTTTGGAAATCAGTGTGCAAATATTTATATCATGTCTCTTTCCTTTCATTTTCTGAGACATCATAGGATTTTTTAAAATCAAATATAAAAATTAAACTATTAAAAAACACAATCCATGGGATCACAATCATAGAAAAACAAGAGGAAGCACAAAGAAATCAGAGAAATCAAAGGCAAAAGAAGATTGTGGAAAATAAATCCCACTTAACAAATGAAAAACTATGTTCTTCTATCTTTCATCAAAATATTCTGGATCATTAATATTTTATGCTATATATGAGGAAAGAGAATGGAATTGAACCTATAAAGGTTTGAAACACACCTTATTCACTGACGATACTCTAATAACAAACATATTCAAATAACAAATACATTATTGTTCATGAAAGAACCCCAGATTAAAGAGTGGTTTGCAGTCCAAGTAAACACAGAAAAGCTGCCAAAACTGTCTGTTTGACTCTCAATGATCTCATTTGTTTTTAATCAAACAACATTCAGTTTTTTCAAATTAGATTAATCTTTTGCCTAGTTTTTAAGCTATTTGGATAAAAATGTATAACAATTATTAGCATAAAATAATCTGAAAAGTACACTGAAACATTTGCTTGAGAAGAATTCATTATAATTTACTTGCTTTTTCTGTTTTAAAGAATAATATGGCTTCATAAAAGGTATAAGACCAATTTGGTAAGCAGTGTTATCCTATAAATACCCGGCACGGGATCAGTAAATACTTGAATGAATCAATGAATGAATGGAACATAGGAGCAATGTGACTAAAGCAAACAAGAACATAAATCCCTATACACACACACTCACACACACAAAACCTTCCTAAAAATCCTTTTGGAAATAATGAGTTTTCATATTTCTAACTTCAGCAGATTTACTCTACTGCTTCCTTTTCAGTATCAACTTATTTTCTGAGGAAAATAAGCAGAAATCATGATAGGATTCTTCATGTGCTTGTCTGACTCCTCTACCTTCCTCCAAACAATTAACAAACAAAAACTTAAAAGCCCAGAAAATGGTATTTTAACAAGTTCCCTAGGTGATATGAGTGGAAGGCAATGCCGAAGAAATATTCCATGACTTTGTGTGGATTATGACCTTCACCTGAGAGCTTGCCCCAAACAGCCCTCTTTGGATGTGATGAACCCCTCTTGATCACAAAAAATGAGTCACCTCTTCTGGAAAGCCTTCCCCAGTGCATTCCACTTGTCCTCTACTCTCTGCCATACCTTCCCTAGAGAACTTCGCCCACCAGATGGTAATTCTTTGTCCCTCTGGTACAGCAAGCTCCTTGAGGGCATGGACGCCCTCTGGTTGAACTTTGGGTCACTAACACCTCGGCAAATGAATTCAGTTTTCTGAGCCTTCAGTTTCCTCATGTATAAAATGAGAAAGATAGAAATGGCCTTGCTGTTGTGAGGACTAAGTGATGAACATAAACCAACTAACCCAGTGTCCAGCAGCGTGGGTGCCTTTGGGACCACTGCTATGAAGGTAACAGATAGAATAAAGTTTTCAAAATCAATCAACATCTCACCACCTATAGGGCTTCAACAACACTATGTGGAAAGGCAAATGCCACAACTTTCTCAGAGTTCTTGGTAAATACAAATATGTCCCAATTTTTATCACACCAAAAGGTGAACGACATACAGAAGATCTTGTTTTCCTGTAGGAAGAAGGCCATCACTGAGCCTAGCCTCAAACAAAGACTAGCAATGACCCTTAAAGCCCTATAGGGAATGAGAATGGTCTTTATGAATATAATAAATTGTGGTGGTGGTGGTTTAGACGCTAAGTCATGTCCAACTCTTTGCAACCCAGTAGACTGTAACTGCCAGGCTCCTCTGTCCATGGGATTTTCCAGGCAAGCATACGGAATGGGTTGCCATTTGCTTCTTCAGGGGATCTTCCTGACCCAGGGACCAAACCCAAGTCCTGCATTGCAGGCAGATTCTTTACCAAGCCACCAGGGAAACCCATAATAAATACTGTTGCTGTTGTTGTTCAGTCCCTCAGTCATGTCTGACTCTTTGTGACCCCCTGGACTACAGCACACCAGGCTTTCCTGTACTTCACCAACTCCCAGAGCTTGCTCAAACTCATGCCCATTGAGACAATGATGCCATATCATCGTCTTGTCCTCTGTCGTCCCCTTCTTCTCCTGCCTTCAATCTTTCCCAGCATCGGGGTCTTTTCTAATAAGTTGACTCTTGGCATCAGGTGGCCAAAGTATTGGAGCTTCAGCATCGGTCCTTCCAATGAATATTCAGGATTGATTTACTTTAGGATTGACTGGCTTGATTTCCATGCAGCCCAAGGGACTCTCAAGAGTCTTCTCCAATACCACAGTTCAAAGGCTTCAATTCTTCAGCACTCAGCCTTCTTTATGGTCCAACTCTCACATCCATACATGACTACTGGAAAAACCATAGCTTTGACTAGATGGACCTTTGTTGGCAAAGTAATGCCTCTGCTTTTTAAAATGGTGTCTAGGTTAGTCATAGCTTTTCTTCCAAGGTGCAAATGTCTTTTAATTTCATGGCTGGAGTGACCATCTGCAGTGATTCTGGAGCCCAAGAAAATAAAGTCTGTCACTGCTTTCATTGTTTCCTTATTTACTTGCCATGAAATGATGGGACTGGATGCCATGATCTTAGTTTTTTGAATGTTGAGTTTTATTTTATTTGTTTATTCTGTAATTATTTAAATGAATGAAATGTGGCTCCACATGATGATAGATAAACTATGAACACTGATTAAAAATGTTCCCAAATATACATCAGTACACATGTAGACATAAACACAAGCATACTTTAATATGGGAATTTTAAATTTCCCCAATTAATTTTTACCCAAATTTCTTAACAGACTGTCCAAGAAAAAATGTGCTGATAATATGCTTTCTCTCCATGCTTTCCCCTATTAGAAGTATCAAAACAAACAAAAAGTAGTAACCCCAAAGAGTCTTCAAAGGCCTCAAATGTGAAGCATGCTTGACAACTGGAATATGAAAATGATGATATTTCTCAATGAAAAATCATTCTTAGAAATAAGAGGCATGTCATATATAATAAATCCACAGCAAACATTATCCTCAATGGTGAAAAATTGAAAGCATTTCCACTAAAGTCAGGAACAAGACAAGGGTGCCCACTCTCACCACTACTATTCAACATAGTTTTGGAAGTTTTAGCCACAGCAATCAGAGAAGAAAAAGAAATAAAAGGAATCCAGTTTGGAAAAAGAAGTAAAACTCTCACTGCTTGCAGATGACATGATTCTTTACAGAGAAAACCCTAAAGACTCCTCCAGAAAATTACTAGGGCTAATCAGTGAATATAGTAAAGTTGCAGGATATAAAATTAACACACAGAAATCCCTTGCATTCCTATACACTAACAATGAGAACAAGCTAAGACTCTACACATAGACATCACCAGATGGTCAACACCAAAAATCAGACTGATTATATTCTGTACAGCCAAAGATGGAGAAGCTCTATACAGTCAGCAAAAACAAGACCAGAAGCAGACTGTGGCTTGGATCATCAACTCTTTATTGCCAAATTCAGACTGAAACTGAAGAAAGTGGAGAAAACCACTAGACCATTCAGGTATGACCTAAATCAAATCCCTTATGACTATACAGTGGAAGTGAGAAATAGATTTAAGGGACTAGATCTGATAGAGTGCCTGATGAACTATGGATGGAGGTTCATGACATTGTACAGGAGACAGGAATCAAGACCATCCCCAGAAAAAGAAATGCAAAAAAGCAAAATGGCTGTCTGAGGAGGCCTTACAAATAGCTGTGAAAAGAAGGGAAGCAAAAAGCAAAGGAGAAAAAGAAAGATATACCCATTTGAATGCAGAATTCCAAAGAATAGCAAGGAGAGATAAGAAAGCCTTCCTCAGCAATCAATGCAAAGAAATAGAGCAAAACAATAGAATGGGAAAGACTAGAGATCTCTTCAAGAAAATTAGAAATACCAAGGGAACATTTCATGCAAAGATGGGCACAATAAAGGACAGAAATAGTAGGGACCTAACAGAAGCAGAAGATATTAAGGAGAGGTGGCAAGAATACACAGAAGAACTGTACAAAAATGATCTTCATGACCCAGATAGCACGATGGTGTGATCACTCACCTAGAGCTAGACATCCTGGAATGTGAAGTCAAGTGGGCCTTAGGAAGCATCACTATGAACAAAACTAGTGGAGGTGATGGAATACCAGTTGAGCTATTTCAAATCCTGAAAGATGATGCTGTGAAAGTGCTGCACTCAATATGCCAGCAAATTTGGAAAACTTAGTAGTGGCCACAGGACTGGAAAAGGTCAGTTTTCATTCCAATCCCAAAGAAAGGCAATCCCAAAGAATGCCCAAACTACCGCACTATTGCACTCATCTCACACGGTAGTAGAGTAATGCTTAAAATTCTACAAGCCAGGCTTCAGCAATACGTGAACCGTGAACTTCCAGATGGTCAAGCTGGATTTAGAAAAGGCAGAGGAACCAGAGATCAAATTGTCAACATTCACTGGATCACAGAAAAAAGCAAGAGAGTTCCAGAAAAACATCTATTTCTGCTTTATTGACTATACCAAGCCTTTGACTGTGTGGATCACAATAAACTGTGGAAAATTCTGAAAGAGATGTGAATACCAGACCACCTGACCTGCTTCTTGAGAAACCTGTATGCAGGTCAGGAAGCAAGAGTTAGAACTGGACATGGAACAACAGACTGGTTCCAAATAGAAAAAGGAGTACATCAAGGCTGTATATTGTCACCCTGCTTATTTAACTTATATGCAGAGTACATCATGAGAAATGCTGGGCTGGAGGAAGCACAAGTTGGAATCAAGATTGCCGGGAGAAATATCAATAACCTCAGATATGCAGATGACACCACCGTATGGCAGAAAGTGAAGAGGAACTAAAGAGTCTCTTGATGAAAGTGAAAGAGGAGAGTGAAAAAGTTGGCTTAAAGCTCAACATTCGGAAAGCTAAGATCATGGCATCCGGTCCCATCACTTCATGGCAAACTGATGGGGAAACAGTGGAAACAGTGGCTGACTTTATTTTGGGGGGCTCCAAAAATCACTGCAGATGGTGACTGCAGCCATGAAATTAAAATACACTTACTCCTTGGAAGGAAAGTTATGACCAACCTACACAGCATATAAAAAGCAGAGACATTACTTTGCCAACAAAGGTCCGTCTAGTCAAGGCTATGGTTTTTCCAGTGGTCATGTATGGATGTGAGAGTTGGACTATAAATAAAGCTGAGCACAGAAGAATTGTTGCTTTTAAACTGTGGTATTGGAGAAGACTCTTGAGAGTCCCTTGGACTGCAAGGAGATCCAACCAGTTCATCCTAAAGGAGATCAGTCCTGGGTATTCATTGGAAGGACTAATGTTGAAGCTGAAACTCCAATACTTTGGCCACCTCATGTGAAGAGCTGACTCATTGGAAAAGACCCTGATGCTGGGAGGGATTGGGGGCAGGAGGAGAAGAGGACAACAAAGGATGAGATGGCTGGATTGCACCACCGACTCGATGGATATGGGTTTGAGTAGACTCCGGGAGTTGGTGATGGACAGGGAGGCCTGGCGTGCCGTGGTTCATGGGGTTCAAAGAGTCAGACATGACTGAGTGACTGAACTGAACTGAACAATGAGAAAACAGAAAGAGAAATTAAGGAAATAATTTCAATCACCATTGTGATGAAAAGAATAAAATACTTAGGAATAAATCTACCTAAAGAAATAAAAGGCCTATATATAGTAAACTATATAACACTGATGAAAGAAATCAAAGATGACACAAATAGATGGAGAAATATACCATGTTCATGGATCAGTAGAATCAATAAAGTGAAAATGAGTATAGTACCCAAAGCAATCTATAGATTCATTGCAATCCCTATCAAGCTACCAAATGTATTTTTCAGAGAACTAGAACAAATAATCTCACAATTTGCATGGAAATACAAAAAACCTCAAATAGCCAAGGCAATCTTGAGAAAGAAGATTGGAACTGGAGGAATCAACCTGCCTGACTTCAGACTATACTATATACTACAAAGCTACTGTCATCAAGACAGTATGGTACTGGCACAAAGACAGAAAAATAGACCAGTCAAACAAAATAGAAAGCCCAGAGATAAATCCATGCACCTGTGGACACCTTATCTTTGACAAAGGAGGCAAGAATATACAATGGAGAAAAGACAATCTCTTTTTAACAAGTGGTGCTGGGAAAACTGGTCAACCACTTGTAAAAGAATGAAACTAGAACACTTTCTAACACTATACACAAAAATAAACTCAAAATGGATTAAAGATCTAAACCTAAGACCAGAAACTATAAAAATCCTAGAGGGAGCCCGGGCCCGGCCCCGCCGCGGGCCGCCCCCAGCCCCGGGCGGCGCTGGCCGGCCGGCTGCGGGCGAGACCCGGGCGCTCGGGCCCCCGCGCCGCGGAAGGACGGATCCGGCGCCTCGGGAGAGCCCCTGCCTCATATGGCAAAGTTTCTAGCCAAGCTCCTGGGCTGCACGTTGCCGAGCAAGGGCGCCTCTCCCATGTTTGAGTCCACAAGTCACTCCCGAGTTGGCCTGAAAGCAAGCACCAAGCAAAAGACCACCATCTTCAGCACACTGGCCAATGAGAAGTCCTCATCTGACTGCAAAAAGGAACAGCAATGGAAACCTTCGATGTACAGCAGCATAACTCCTATCTGCTTTGCAAGCCCTCTGCTTGAGAAGCCGGTTGGCAAAAGGAAGGAACTTCTCTTCTTCCCATCAAGCCTGTGGCTTTGAAGATGCCGTCTAGCTTCTCTTCCCAACCCCACATTCACTTCTCCATGAAGGAGCTGGAGAAACTGAGGCAATGAAAAGAAGAACATTATGCAAGGTCACAGAGGGGAGTCTGCAATTTTGAGAAAATCATCTTCATTTACTCAGTCATTTCCAGGCAGCTGGTTGAAAGCTAATCTTATTTTCAGATAAGCTTAGTTGTCTGGGATATTATTGGCCACTCCATCACTGGGAAAGGCAGCGTGTTTTAGGAATAAGGTTAGTTATCAGACTTCTATCAAAGACAATATTTAAGAAAAAAAAATAGATTTGCTTCCTTATAAAGTTGATTAACAAGTTCACTCTTTTGTTGTTGGGTATAAGCAAAAGTATTAATGTAATACAGATTGAGGAGTATATTTAAGTTATGAAACATAATAACCACCTCCCCAACTTAAGAACTGGAATATGAACAATGGCATAGAAACTTCTGGCATATTTTTCCCCAGACTCCTCCACTTTCCCCTGCCTCCTGCACAGAGGTGGTCTTGTTCCTAGATTTTATGTTTGTCTTTTCTGTGGCTTTATTATGTATCATTAGACAATTACTATTAATTTTAGCTTTCTTAGAGCGTCAGTGAAATGGTATCATAGTGAATGTATTTTTCTGCATCTTAGTTTTGCATTCCAATAGTGTGTTTCTAAGATTTATATTGTTTCATAAAAGCTGGAGCTTACTCATATTCACCACTGTATAATATTCATCATATGACTGTATCAAAATTCAGCAAGGCACTCTTGAATGTCGAGTTGTGGATTTGGGAGTAAAGGGTGAACCATCAAAAAAAAAAAAAAAAATCCTAGAGGGAAACATAGACAAAACACTCTCTGACATAAATCACAGCTGGATCCTCTATGATTCACCTCCCAGAGTAATGGAAATAAAAGAAAAAATAAACAAATGGGACCTAATTAAACTTAAAAAGCTTTTGCACAATGAAGGAAACCATAGCAAGGTGGAAAGACAGCCTTCAGAATGGGAGAAAATAATAGCAAATGAAGCAACTGACAAAGAATTAATCTCAAAAATATACAGGCAGCTCCTGCAGCTCAATTCCAGAAAAATAAACGACCCAATCAAAAAAATTGGCCAAAGAAATAAACAGACATTTCTCCAAAGAAGACATACAGATGGCTAACAAACACATGAAAAGATGCTCAACATCACCATCAGAGAAATGCAAATCAAAACCACAATGAGATACCATCTCATGCTGGTCAGGATGGCTGCTATCCAAAAGTCGACAAGCAATAAATGCTGGAGAGGGTGTGGAGAAAAGGGAACCCTCTTTCACTGTTGGTGGGAATGCAAACTAGTTCAGCCACTATGGAGAACAGTATGGAGATTCCTTAAAAAATTGGAAATAGAACTGTCATATGACCCAGCAATCCCACTGCTGGGCATACACACCAAAGAAACCAGAATTGAAAGAGACACATGTACCCCAATGTTCATTGCAGCACTGTTTACAATAGCCAGGACATGGAAGCAACCTAGATGTCCATCGGCAGATGAACAGATAGGAAAGCTATCACAATGAAATATTACTCAGCCATCAAGCAGAATGCATTTGAATCAGTTCTAAAGAGGTGGATGAAACTGGAGCCCAGAGTGCAGTACGTTAGAAAAACACCAATACAATATATTAACGCATATACATGGAATTTAGAAAGATGGTAATGATGACCCTATACGCGAGACAGCAAAACAGACACAGATGTAAAGAACAAACTTTTAGACTCTGTGGGAGAAGGCGTGGGTGGGATGATTTGAGAGAATAGCATTGAATCATGTATATTATCATATGTAAAACAGATCACCAGTCCAGGTTCAATGCATGAGACAGGGTGCTCAGGGCTGGTGCACTGGGATGACCCAGAGGGATGGGATGGGGAGGGAAATGGGAGGGGAATTCAGGATGAGGAACACATGTACACCCATGGCTGATTCACGTCAATGTATGGCAAAAACCACCACAATATTGTAAAGTAATTAGCCTCCAATTTAACTAAATAAATAAATAATAAATAAAACTTAAAAAAAAAAGAAGAAGAAGCAATAAGAGGCATGCAAAATAGCCCCCCTGTCTTCATCTAGCCTATATTCTAAATTCAGTTGATCCTATAATTGCAGTTCATCAGCCTGGGGTAAGATTTTGCAAAAGTAGCATCATTCAAGTCTTGATTTGTTGACAACTGTCAGTGCTTTCTACACATCATTGAAAAAAACATAAAAGTAATATCTCACCCTCAGCTAGGTTCTTTAAAAGGAGCTTGATACCATTTCTCACAAAACTAGAGAAAGGGAGAAAAAAGTCCCATTATAATATGGGAGAAATCCAGAACAGGAAAAACTTGGGACAGGAGTGTGCATGTCGCAATCTCAAGTAAATAATTGGTTACATGGGCAGTATAGGGGCAATGTGGCTATATGGGCAAGATTGTAAAGCAAAAACAGCTGTAGAGATATTTTCACAAAGCAAATAGCAAAAGAATAAGCACTATTTAATTTCATTTATGTAAAAATTTATGCTCAAAATCCTCCAAGCTAGGCTCCAACAGTATGTGAACCGAGAACTTCCAGATGTACAAGCTGGATTTAGAAAAGGCAGAGGAAGAACCAGAGATGAAATTGCCAACATCTGTTGGATCATAGAAAAAGCAAGAGAATTCCAGAAAAACATTTACCTCTTCTTCATTGACTACACTAAAGCCTTTGTGAGGATCGCAACAAACTGTAGAAAATTCTTTAAGAGATGAGAATACCAGACCACCTTACCTGCCTCCTGAGAAATCTATATGCAGGTCAAGAAGCAACAGTTAGAATTGTATATAAACAATGGACTGGTTGGGAAAGGAGTACATCAAGGCTGTATATTGTCACCCTGCTTATTTAACTTATATGCAAAGTACATCATGTGAAATCCAGGACTGGAAGAAGCACAAACTGGAATCAAGATTGCCTGGAGAAATATCAATAACCTCAGATATGCAGATGACACCACCCTTATGACAGAGCAAAGAGGAACAAAGAGCCCCTTGATGATGGTGAAAGAGGAGAGTAAAAAAGCTGGCTTAAAACTCAACATTCAAGAAACAAAGATCATGGCATCCGGTCCCATTACTTCATGGCAAATAGATGGGGAAACAATGGAAACAGTTTATTTTCTTCAAAATTACTGTGGTTCCAAAATCACTGTGGACGTTGACTGCAACCATGAAATTAAAAGACTCTTGTTCCTTAGAATAAAATCTATGACAAACCTAGACAGCGTATTAAAAAGCAGAGGCACTACTTTGCTAACAAAGGTCTGTATAGTCAAAGCTATGGTTTTTCCAGTAGTCATGTATGGATGTGAGAGTTGGACCACAAAGAAAGCTGAACACTGAAGAACTGATGCTTTTGAACTGTGGTACTGGAGAAGACTCTTGAGAATCCCTTGGACAGCAAGGAAATCAAACCAGTCAATCCTAAAGGAAATCAATCCTGAATATTCATGGAAGGACTGATGCTGAATCTGAATCTCCAATACTTTGGCCATCTGATGCGAAAGAACTGATTCATTGGAAAAGCCTTGATGCTGGGAAAGACTGAAGAAAAGAGAAAGGGACAACAGAAGATGGGACGATTGGATGGCATCACTGACTCAATGGACATGAGTTTGAGCAGACTCCGGGAGATGATAAAGGACAGGGAAGCCTGGCATTCTGCAGTCCATGGGGTCACAAAGGTTCAGACACAACTGAGGGACTGAACAACAACACGTAAAATAAAACCACATATACAAGATGACATATATATGTAAATGTTTGCATATGTAATAAACCGAAAAAGGTCTGGGAAAGACAATAAACTGGTAACAGCTGTTATTTCTTAGAAGATTCAGTTTTATAGAAAATACTTTATTCCCTCCTCCCCTGATGTTAAGTGGGAGAAGAACATAAAGCAGAAATAATACAATTCGATGGTAAGATACCAATTGTGTGTGCGCTTAGTCTCTTCAGTTGTATCCAGCTCTTTGTGACCCCATGGACTATACAGCCCATCAGTCTCCTCTGTCCGTGGGATTCTCTAGACAAGAATACTTGAGTGGGTTGCCATGCCCTCTTCCAAGGGGATCTTTCCTGACCTAGGGATCGAACCTGCATTTCCTATGTCTAATTGAAGAATCCACTAAAGGTGGATTCTTTACCCACTGAGCCACCAAGGACGCCAAGACATCAGCTAGGTAAACACTTTTACATTGGTAAAAATATAGGAAAGATATATCAATATCAACAATTATTTATTACTTCTGGGTGGTAAGATTATGAGTAATTTATTTTCTGCTTTTCCACAGTTGAGCCTATTTTTAAAAGCTTCTTCTGTGAGCATATGTAACTATTCTAATCAGAAAAATATAAATAAACCAGTAGCTAAGAGCAAATACAACTGTGTTTCTTAAAACCCAGGAGACAAACATTGTATTATGGAGTAGAAATTGAGAAAACAAAGGAGGCATCTTTAAGATCCCCCTCTAGAGCCTGACAGGTCAGGTCTACTCAGGAGTTTCTATCAGGAAGGTCCGTCTTGAGGCAGGCTGGGGATTTTGACCTCCCCAGAAGGCCTTGACTTTGCTATCAGAATGAGAACTCAGGGGACTTCCCTGGCTGTCCAGTGGCTAAGACTCTGTGCCTTGGGTTTAATCCCTGGCCAGAGACCTAGACCCCACACGCTGCAACTAAAAAAAGATTCTTCATGCCACAACTAAGACTCGGCACAGCCAAATAAATAAATTAATTTTTTAAAATGGAGAACTCAGGACACTGAATTCAATGGTCTATTCTTGGGTCCAGTTCCATTTGAAGAGCCTTATCTTAAGAGAAAAGTGAATATTCAGGAAAAGTGTCCCTCTCCCTTGGAAGATCAGGATGATGGGAAGAAAGAATGATGATAAAGGAAACAGCAGGACAAAAAGGAAAGGAGGTTACACAGTAGAGCAACCCAAGGTGCCCCCTGTACCATGATAACAGGAAACAGAATGAAGCCTTGGGCATGGTCCCTTCACACATTCTGCTTCCACCCTGTAGCATCCAATTCATCTCTCACTGGCGAGGCTGCCTTGCAAGATGAAGCTGGCAAATCAGCAGTTAAAAAATAGAGAATGAAATGGAGGAGGTTCTTTAAGGTGAATCAACAGTAAGTTAGACACACACTAATTCAGCAATGTATTCTTAATTGTAACTACTTTATCTGACCATCAGCTTGGGAGATTCCTAAGAAATTACTATTTCAAGTCTTGCATCCATAGCTCTCCGAAGTCACGTGAGTAAAACATCTGACTCCCAACTCAGTAGGAAAGAGATAAGAAGTAAATGACTGACTACTCCTACTCCAAAAGGCTTCAGAAAACACAGTTATAGTCAAGTCCATTAGGTATTTATAGAGTACCACTATATTTATACTAGCTGAGAAAAGGTTACATGCCAGGCACTGTGCTAAACACTTGGTTTCTCACCATTAGCTACCTCTCCAACTCAATTGCTATCTTCGTTTAACAGGTGAGGGAATGCGGAAGAGAAAGGCTCCACGTCTCTACTTGCTCAAGTGGAAACTTTGAGGTATTAGTTTCTCAGGCTGCTGTGACAAATTATCACAAGCTTGGGAGCTTAAGACAACAGAAATGTATTCTCTCACAGTTTCAGAGACTAGAAGTTTCCAAATGAAGGTGTTGGCAGGACCAGGCTCCATCTGAAGGTTCTGGGGAAGAATCCCCCTGGGCTTTTCCCAACTCTTGGTAGCCAGAGACATTCCTTGACTTGTGGCAACACAACTCCAAGCTCTGCCTCATATATTTACTTATAGCCTTAAACATTATAGTTTACTCTTATAGTCACTCACAAACAATTGGGCATTAATTCTTGACATGTGGGTTTCATATAATAGTGTGTGTTGAAAAGTTCAAACTCTTATTTGAGTATAGAGACTTGGGGGTTGTCACTGGAAATGGTGCTTTAGTTTACCTGGTTTCTAGAGAACTGCTTTTGAGAGCTCTACAGAAGGGGCCCCTCTCTTGCTGCTCCAAAAATGCATTCTCTTCTGTGAGGGTAGAAATCACCCGATCAAGATCTCTTTCAGATGTCCCCAGCCGGCTGCATATTAAATCCCCCAGGATCTTTTCAAAAAGACAGATGCTAAGCTTCTCTCCCCACAGCAAGTGAATAATGTGAATCTCAGCAACACAGCCCAGGCATTCATACCTGCTTCTCTCATTACATGGCCACCTCCTCTGTGTGTCTCTGTCTTCTCTTCATATAAAGACCCCAGGCATAATATATTTGGAGCCACCCCTAATTCAGCACGACCTTAACTAATTATATCTCCAAAGATCCTATTTCCAATTAAGGTCACATTCTGGGGTTCCTAGTGGATGTTAACTTTTGGGGAACACTCTGCAACCCAGGATGCATCTCTGGGGGGTGAGAAATATTTTTGCAACCCAGGACTGTTGGATCTGGACTTGGCAGTGTGACTCCAGAGCCACATCCTGAAGCACTGTGCTCATTTTGATGTCTGCAGGACCACACTACATACACTAGGCATCATCAGAGCAGGACCTGGCTCCTGTCCTGAGGAGCTGACAATCTACTGAACACAAACGAGACAACGAAGGAGAAAAGGCACATCACTGAAATGTCTGTGTGGCCTTCTGATGCCATGGAAACTTAGCTATGATGAGATGGATGAGGGCTGGGGGACCTTAAGCACAGGCAGCATCTGGGCAGGTTGGGAGGAAAGACCTGAGTGAAGGCAGAAGCAAGGCTGGAAGAACAGGTTCTAGAGAGATGGGCATGCTGGAGAGTCTCAGGAGACGGGGCGGAGGGTTGGGGGGAGCGGTGGTGGAATAAGAATATTTTAAGGATGTTTCAAAGACAAAGGGAAGAACTTCAGCTTAATTCAGAAGAAAAAACTATTACGATACAAACTGGTCTTAAAGACTCCTTTGGCAGAGGTGGTCAGGGCAAGCTAAAGCCTGGAAAAACTGAGTGTTGAAACTTCTTGACAAAACAGGTTTGCGTGTGTGTGTACCAACATGCAGGGGCATCATGTTTACATCTCCTCTAGGACATTTTAACAACTTGCCTCAGAAAATAACCCAAAGATGCAGATGCTCTCTATGCTTTCATCCCCCACTAGGAGATTCCTCCTTACCACCAGCCCCCCAACACTCACTCGCTTCCCTCCTGACACCCCATTGCATCCCAGCCAAAAGCTGAGTGAATAGAAAGGTGAGAGAAAGAAATAAAAACGCCTGCAGGAACAGCCAAAAAAAGGCAGCCAAGACATAAATCACCTTTGCACCGCTCGCAACAGGCTCCCCTCTGCTTGATGGCCAAGGCACAGTCTCTGGACAACACTGGGCACTTCTCTCTCTTACAGGTCACTTCCTTGTTCTAGGCAAAAAAAAAAGACAAGACACATTTGAAATCAGCTTCAAACAGAATCCCCAGAATCCTAGCACACAGTTGAGCCTTTCCCAGCTTCCCTCCTCCTATCTTGCCTTCATCTTCATGAGACAACTCTGTGATAGCCAATGAGATTTTGCTCTTTCTGGAGCAGGTATATCCATCCAGGAACAGATTGAGGTTAGAGGCAGATGAACAGGGTGGAAAGTCCCTTCTTGACCAGCCAATTTAACACAGATAACCAAACTCCAAGAGAGAGAAGCTTTCTTTTGCTCTACCATTTCTTTCTGGTACACACTACAGAAATGATAATATTTGTGTAAATCATATTTTGCCCATTGGGCTACCTGGGCCAGGACTGCATTGTGAGAACAAAAATATTTGCACACAGCCATCCAACTATCCTTAATAGTAGAGTGCATTAAAATGCAGCAATCTAAAGTTCCAACTCAAATAATGACAAAGTTGAGTATTGAATCAGCTCAGTAAGAGAAAAAATAATATTCCCCATGCCAAGCAGAGACACAGGCGTCAGTGTTTTATAGCTGTGGGACAGCTGTACTATATTAGCACTTATGCTAATGAAAGTGTGGTGAGTATTTGCATCTTTGGTTTTATCCAGAAAGGTTAGCCGTTAAAATGACTTTGAGAAGATCCAAACATGATGCATTACCTGTTTGCAGAACAAGATGCACATGAACCAAAAATACTATGTCACAACACTTCAACAAGACTGGGACTGGAAAAATGTCTACTAAATGCTGGGTGTTGTGGCTTTCATTCTTATTAAATTCCTGGGAGATAAATATTATCACTCTCTCATTTATGCACAGGAAAATAGCTGTTCTGAGTAGCTCTATGACTAACTTTGTAGTGGTAGGGGTGGATTTCAAAATTGAGCTCACAAACGTACACAAGGCCCACCTCCTACCGTGAGTTAAGGCTGGAATGACCATGTTTGTCGCCTGATTTGGGGACAGACTAGAGAGAAGCAACTGACCAGCTCTCTTACCTCAAGATGAACACTCCTGGAACATGTGCAGGAGACATGTGCAGGAGACTCAGCCCTGACAAAGACCTTGGGAAGATTCACAAGTGTACCCAGTAGTCTTCAAAGTCAAGAGACTGAAGAAGATCTCTCCAGTTCTATTCTAGCACCAAGGAGAGATGTAAGAAGTGTCTGTAAGTGTTTGAGTGTCAGTGTGTGTGTGTGAGAGAGAGAGAGAGTGGCGGGGGGATGGTATTTGGGGGCTGGGAGCCCAAGTTCAGCCTATGCACCAAATTCCAGCTCTAAATCAGTGCTAAGATAAAACAAGTGTCTGCTAAATGCACCTAGCATTTAGTAGACACTTGCTACAGTCCCAATCTTGCTGAAGTGTTGTGACATAGTGTTTTTGGTTCACATGCATCTTGTTCTACAAACAGGTAATGCATCATGTTTGGATCTTCTCAAAGTCATTTTAACGGCTAACCTTTCCGAATAAAACCGAAAATACAAATGCTCACCACACGTTCATTAGCATAAGTGCTAATATAGTGCTTCTCTCCAATCCCCTGGGAGTTGCAGAGCCTCTCGAGACACTCCCAGGGTCTAATTCTAAAATGAATCCAGACTGTCATCTCTTCCCTTTTTGAATGAGCAGAACCCCTGGGAGTCCCAAACCTCCACACTCTCCAACTCACCCATCACCTCTCCCCTACAGTGAGGTACATGGAGCTTGGGGATGGGTGGCCCCCACCAACCCAACAGCTCTATTTCTACATGTTTGTTGTCTCAGTACCCTGATGGCTTTGCAAGGCCACTGAAGCATAGGAATAATGAGCCCACCCCCAACCAATGTTGCTCAAACATTCCCACTGGATATCACACACAGAAAATGACCATCATTTCCAAGGCCAATGGTAAACACTCTGATGGGGTCATCCCAGGATCTGCCTGGCCACTGAAAGAGTGAGCATCAAAAAAAAAAAAAAATGAGTGAGCATCAGTCTTCAGCCATTGTACCCATTCCTGCAAGGCTGGTAGACAGACTTCTAGTTTTCTCGTTTATTGGTTATTGGTGTCTGATCGGAAGGTGTGGTTGAGCAGAGTAATCCAGTCTCCTTTTCTTTCCCCATTTTTGGCATCTGTTACGTGATCAGGGTTCTCCTCGAGAATCTCACCAACTCCTTAAAACACTATGGGGCAGTGATGCTCAGCCTGGGCTGTTAATCAGAACCGTGCGCAGTTCTTCACAAAGCCTGGCACTGTCTCCCAGCCCCTGAAGCTCAGATCTGATTTCTCTCAGGACCAGGCTCCCCAGATAATTCCAGCATGTAGCCCAGGCTGAGAACCACTGCCATGAGAGGAGTGTTCTTCCTGCCTGTGAGGCCCAGGTGGGCTCAGGAGCTGTCCACAGTCCCAGAGTGAACGGCTGACTCCAACCTGAACCCAGATATCCTGGCTCCGAGCTGGGCAAAGCTCCTTTCCTCACCCTCGCCTTCATAATAAAGGTGGCATCATGACTCACTGTCAGTCTCAGCCCTATGATTTATGTTCATACTTTCTTCTTAATACAAATGTAATACATAGTTATGGTCACCATTCAAATTAAAGGAGTATATTTAAAAAAAAAATTACAGTACCCTTTAGCCACCACCAAAGTAATTGAGAACATCGATCAGGTATATATGCTGCTTGGCATGATGAACATTGACTTAGTTTCACAAAGAGCGGTTACACAAAACCATAGTTTTGATACCAGATGTCCCCACCCGGGGCATTACCTCAGAGCATCTGTTAAATCGGCTTTATGCATTCAGCAAACCTGGCTGCAGCCTTAAGGAAAAGTCACCCCCAAGTGCATCTCCTCTCTGAAAGCAAAACTCCTTAGACCCAAGGAATTAAAAATTCTAAGGGTAGTCAGAGTGGATGTGAAGTCAAAATTTGGGATCTAATGAACAGGAAGACACACACTCTTACATGTCAGAACTCTGCTAAATTAGAAACCCAGCAGGCAGTCAAAAACCATAGATCTAAGATCCATAATAAACAGCTTGTAATTACAGAGGGGAGGAGCCAAGATGGCGGAGGAGTAGGACGGGGAGACCACTTTCTCCCCTACAAATTCATCAAAAGAATAACTGAACGCAGAGCAAACTTCGCAAAACAACTTCGGATCGCTAGCTGAGGTCATCAGGCGCCCAGAAAAGCAGCCCATTGTCTTTGAAAGGAGGTAGGACAAAATATAAAAGATAAAAAGTGAGACAAAAGAGCTAAGGACGGAGATCCATCCCGGGAGCTCTTAGGCGGCATTGCTTGGGGTAGGGTCCGGCCCGCGTGCCCTGAGGACAATCGGAGGGAACTTCTGTGAGTTGCCAACTTGAACTATGGGAGACCAAAAGAGAGAGTAAATTAACCGGCCCGAACACACTGCCGGCCGTTCGCAGAACAAAGAGACTGAGAGGGTCCAGAGAGGAGCTCGCAGGCTGCGGACCGGCCCAGCCCCGCCGGAGGCAGGAGGCAGGGGGGAGGGGAAGGTCGCGGCGAGACACAGGGCGCAGGCAGCCTACCGGCGCGGGCTGGGACTGGGGCTGGGGACGCGGAGGGCGGAAGGCGCGCGCGCCCGACTGGCGCCAGCGGAAACTGAGACTGGGTCCGCGGAAGGGAGGGGGCGCGCCACACCTGGGGAGAGTGCGCCCACCAAGCCCCTGGCTGCCTGGACCGCTCTGACGGGGAAGGCACAGAGAGCAGGCGCAGCTTTTCCTTCCGCGCTTTTGTGGAACACCCGAGGGCTGGAACCTCGCGCAGCGCGGGGCGCGCTCCATATAGAACAGCCGGGAGCCTGAGCAGCACAGACGGAGAAAGCAGCGTCAGCCCCTCCCGGCAGCCCCAGTCCATCCCCGCGGCGCAAGCCCGTCCCCATAGCGCCAGCCACTCCCGGCAGCGCAAGCCCCTCCCTGCCCCGCAGAGCGACGGAACTAGCTACCTGAATAAGAGTCCACCTCCGCCCGCCTGTGTCAGGGCGGAAATGAGGCTCTGAAGAGACCGGCAAACAGAAGCCAAATAAACAAAGGGAACCGCTTAAGAAGGGACTGGTGCAACAGATTAAAATCCCTCTAGGAAACACTGACTACACCGGAGGGGCCTGTAGATATAGAGAAGCGTAAGCTGGAACGAGGAGCTATCTGAAACTGAGCCGAACCCACACTGACCGCAACAGCTCCAGAGAAACTCCTAGATATAATTTTACTTTTTTCTCTTTTTTTTTTTTTTTTAATTTTTTTTTCTTTTTTTTCTTTTTTCTTTCTTCTCTTTTATTTTCCTTTAAAATCCCCTATTACTCCCCCATTACTCCTTAACTTTCATTTCCACAGACTTTTACGATTTTTTTAATTAGGGGGGAAAAAAAAAATTTTTTTTTCTTTTTTCTTTTTTTTTCTTTTTATTCTTTTTCTTTCTTTTTTTTTCTTTTTTTCTTTCCTTTTTCTCTTCTATTTTCTATTTTTCTTTTTCTCTTATTTCTTTTAAAGTCCTCTAGTACTCCTCTACTACTCCTTAATTTTCATTTTCAATACACTATAACCTTACAAAAAAAAGAAGAGAAGCCCTATTTTTAAACCGAAGATTATTCTCTCCCAATCTTGACTCTCTGTTTTCTACCTCAGAACACCTCTATTTCCTCCTTTCCCCTTCTCTTCCCAATCCAATTCTGTGAATCCTTGTAGGTGACTGGGCTACGGAGAACACTCTGGGAACAGACAGCTGCGTAGATCTGTCTCTCTCCTCTTGAGTCCCCCTTTTTCTCCTCCTGTTCATCTCTATCTCCCTCCTCCCTCTCCTCTTCTTCATGTAACTCTGTGAACCTCTCTGGGTGTCCCTAATGGGGGAGAATCTTTTAGCCATTAACCTAGAAGTTTTCTTATCAGGGCTGTATAGTTGGAGAAGTCCTGAGACTACAGGAAGAAGAAAACTGAAATCCAGAGGCAGGAGACTTATGCCCAAAACCTGAGAACACCAGAAAACTCCTGACTACATGGAACTTTAAGTAATAAGTGACCGTCCAAAAGCCTCCATACCTACACTGAAACCAACCACCACCCAAGAGCCAATAAGTTTTAGAGCAAGACATACCACGCAAATTCTCCAGCAACGCAGGAACATAGCCCTGAACATCAACATACAGGCTGCCCAAGGACACACCTAACACATAGACCCATCTCAAAACTCATTACTGGGCACTCCATTGCTCTCCAAAGAAAAGAAATCAAGTTCCACGCACCAGAACACTGACGCAAGCTTCCCTAACCAGGAAACCTTGACAAGCCAATCGTCTAACCCCACCCACTGGGTTAATCCTCCACAATAAAAAGGAACCACAGACCTCCAGAATACAGAAAGTCCACTCCAGACACAGCAATCTAAACAAGATGAAAAGGCAAAGAAATACCCAACAGGTAAAGGAACATGAAAAATGCCCACCAAGTCAAACAAAAGAGGAGGAGATAGGGAATCTACCTGAAAAAGAATTTAGAATAATGATAATAAAAATGATCCAAAATCTTGAAAACAAAATGGAGTTACAGATAAATAGCCTGGAAACAAAGATTGAAAAGATTCAAGAACTGTTTAATAAAGACCTAGAAGAAATAAAAAAGAGTCAATTAAAAATGAATAATGCAATGAATGAGATCAAAAACACTTTGGAGGGAACCAAGAGTAGAATAACGGAGGCAGAAGATAGGATAAGTGAGGTAGAAGATAAAATGGTGGAAATAAATGAAGCAGAGAGGAAAAAAGAAAAAAGGATCAAAAGAAATGAGGACAATCTCAGGGACCTCTGGGACACTGTGAAACGCCCCAACATTCGAATCATAGGAGTTCCAGAAGAAGAAGACAAAAAGAAAGGCCATGAGAAAATACTCGAGGAGATAATAGCTGAAAACTTCCCTAAAATGGGGAAGGAAATAGCCACCCAAATCCAAGAAACCCAGAGAGTCCCAAACAGGATAAACCCAAGGCGAAACACCCCAAGACACATATTAATCAAATTAACAAAGATCAAACACAAAGAACAAATATTAAAAGCAGCAAGGGAGAAACAACAAATAACACACAAAGGGATTCCCATAAGGATAACAGCTGATCTATCAATAGAAACCCTCCAGGCCAGAAGGGAATGGCAGGACGTACTGAAAGTAATGAAAGCGAATAACCTACAACCTAGATTACTGTATCTAGCAAGGATCTCATTCAGATATGAAGGAGAATTCAAAAGCTTTACAGATAAGCAAATGCTGAGAGAATTCAGCACCACCAAACCAGCTCTTCAACAAATGCTAAAGGATCTTCTCTAGACAGGAAATACAGAAAGGTTGTATAAACGTGAACCCAAAACAACAAAGTAAATGGCAACGGGACCACACCTATCAATAATTACCCTAAATGTAAATGGGTTGAATGCCCCAACCAAAAGACAAAGATTGGCTGAATGGATACAAAAACAAGACCCCTATATATGCTGTCTACAAGAGACCCACCTCAAAACAAGAGACACATACAGACTAAAAGTGAAGGGCTGGAAAAAAATATTTCATGCAAACGGAGACCAAAAGAAAGCAGGAGTCGCAATACTCATATCAGATAAAACAGACTTTCAAATAAAGGATGTGAAAAGAGACAAAGAAGGACACTACATAATGATCAAAGGATCAATCCAAGAAGAAGATATAACAATTATAAATATATATGCACCCAACATAGGAGCACCGCAATATGTACGGCAAACGCTAACGAGTAAGAAAGAGGAAATTAATAGTAACACAATAATAGTGGGAGACTTTAATACCCCACTCACAACTATGGATAGATCAACTAAACAGAAAATTAACAAGGAAACACAAACCTTAAATGACACAATGGACCAGCTAGACCTAATTGATATCTATAAGACATTTCACCCCAAAACAATCAACTTCACCTTTTTCTCAAGTGCACACGGAACCTTCTCCAGAATAGATCACATCCTGGGCCATAAATCTGGTCTTGGAAAATTCAAAAAAATTGAAATCATTCCAGTCATCTTTTCTGACCACAGTGCAGTAAGATTAGATCTCAATTACAGGAAAAAAATTGTTAAAACTTCAAACATATGGAGGCTAAATAACACGCTTCTGAATAACCAACAAATCATAGAAGAAATCAAAAAAGAAATCAAAATATGTATAGAAATGAATGAAAATGAAAACACAACAACCCAAAACCTATGGGACACTGTAAAAGCAGTGCTAAGGGGAAGGTTCATAGCATTACAGGCTTACATCAAGAAACAAGAAAAAAACCAAATAAATAACCTAACTCTACACCTAAAGCAATTAGAGAAGGAAGAAATGAAGAACCCCAGAGTTAGCAGAAGGAAAGAAATCTTAAAAATCAGGGCGGAAATAAATGCAAAAGAAACTAAAGAGACCATAGCAAAAATCAACAAAGCTAAAAGCTGGTTTTTTGAAAAAATAAACAAAATTGACAAACCATTAGCAAGACTCATTAAGAAACAAAGAGAGAAAAACCAAATTAACAAAATTAGAAATGAAAATGGAGAGATCACAACAGACAACACTGAAATACAAAGGATCATAAGAGACTACTACCAGCAGCTCTATGCCAATAAAATGGACAACTTGGATGAAATGGACAAATTCTTAGAAAAGTATAACTTTCCAAAACTGAACCAGGAAGAAATAGAAGATCTTAACAGACCCATCACAAGCAAGGAAATCAAAACTGTCATCAAAACTCTTCCAGCAAACAAAAGCCCAGGACCAGATGGCTTCACAGCTGAATTCTACCAAAAATTTAGAGAAGAGCTAACACCTATCTTACTCAAACTCTTCCAGAAAATTGCAGATGAAGGTAAGCTTCCAAACTCATTCTATGAGGCCACCATCACCCTAATTCCAAAACCAGACAAAGATGCCACAAAAAAAGAAAACTACAGGCCAATATCACTGATGAACATAGATGCAAAAATCCTTAACAAAATTCTAGCAAACAGAATCCAACAACATATTAAAAAAATCATACACCATGACCAAGTGGGCTTTATCCCAGGAATGCAAGGATTCTTTAATATCCGCAAATCAATCAATGTAATACACCACATTAACAAATTGAAAGATAAAAACCATATGATTATCTCAATAGATGCAGAGAAAGCCTTTGACAAAATTCAACACTCATTTATGATTAAAACTCTCCAAAAAGCAGGAATAGAAGGAACATACCTCAACATAATAAAAGCTATATATGACAAACCCACAGCAAGCATCACCCTCAATGGTGAAAAATTGAAGGCATTTCCCCTGAAATCAGGAACAAGACAAGGGTGCCCACTCTCACCACTACTATTCAACATAGTGTTGGAAGTTCTGGCCACAGCAATCAGAGCAGAAAAAGAAGTAAAAGGAATCCAGATAGGAAAAGAAGAAGTAAAACTCTCACTGTTTGCAGATGACATGATCCTCTATATAGAAAACCCTAAAGACTCTACCAGAAAATTACTAGAGCTAATCAATGAATATAGTAAAGTTGCAGGATATAAAATTAACACACAGAAATCCCTTGCATTCCTATATACTAACAATGAAAAAACAGAAAGAGAAATTAAGGAAACAATACCATTCACCACTGCAACAAAAAGAATAAAATACTTAGGAGTATATCTACCTAAAGAAACAAAGGACCTATACATAGAAAACTATAAAACACTGATGAAAGAAATCAAAGAGGACACAAACAGATGGAGAAACATACCGTGTTCATGGATTGGAAGAATCAATATTGTCAAAATGGCTATTCTACCCAAAGCAGTCTATAGATTCAATGCAATCCCTATCAAGCTACCAACGGTATTTTTCACAGAACTAGACCAAACAATTTCACAATTTGTATGGAAATACAAAAAACCTCGAATAGCCAAAATAATCTTGAGAAAGAAGAATGGAACTGGAGGAATCAACCTGCCTGACTTCAGACTCTACTACAAAGCCACAGTCATCAAGACAGTATGGTACTGGCACAAAGACAGAAATATAGATCAATGGAACAGAATAGAAAGCCCAGAGATAAATCCACGAACCTATGGACACCTTATCTTTGACAAAGGAGGCAAGGATATACAATGGAAAAAAGACAACCTCTTTAACAAGTGGTGCTGGGAAAACTGGTCAACCACTTGTAAAAGAATGAAACTAGAACACTTTCTAACACCATACACAAAAATAAACTCAAAATGGATTAAAGATCTAAATGTAAGACCAGAAACTATAAAACTCCTAGAGGAGAACATAGGCAAAACACTCTCCGACATAAATCACAGCAAGATCCTCTATGACCCACCTCCCAGAATATTGGAAATAAAAGCAAAACTAAACAAATGGGACCTAATGAAACTTAAAAGCTTTTGCACTACAAAGGAAACTATAAGTAAGGTGAAAAGACAGCCCTCAGATTGGGAGAAAATAATAGCAAATGAAGAAACGGACAAAGGATTAATCTCAAAAATGTACAAGCAACTCCTGCAGCTCAATTCCAGAAAAATAAATGACCCAATCAAAAAATGGGCCAAAGAACTAAACAGACATTTCTCCAAAGAAGACATACAGATGGCTAACAAACACATGAAAAGATGCTCAACATCACTCATTATTAGAGAAATGCAAATCAAAACCACAATGAGATACCATTACACGCCAGTCAGGATGGCTGCTATCCAAAAGTCTACAAGCAATAAATGCTGGAGAGGGTGTGGAGAAAAGGGAACCCTCTTTCACTGTTGGTGGGAATGCAAACTAGTACAGCCGCTATGGAAAACAGTGTGGAGATTTCTTAAAAAACTGGAAATAGAACTGCCATATGACCCAGCAATCCCACTTCTGGGCATACACACTGAGGAAACCAGATCTGAAAGAGACACGTGCACCCCAATGTTCATCGCAGCACTGTTTATAATAGCCAGGACATGGAAGCAACCTAGATGCCCATCAGCAGATGAATGGATAAGGAAGCTGTGGTACATATATACCATGGAATATTACTCAGCCATTAAAAAGAATTCATTTGAACCAGTCCTAATGAGATGGATGAAGCTGGAGCCCATTATACAGAGTGAAGTAAGCCAGAAAGATAAAGAACATTACAGCATACTAACACATATATATGGAATTTAGAAAGGTGATAACGATAACCCTATATGCAAAACAGAAAAAGAGACACAGAAATACAGAACAGACTTTTGAACTTTGTGGGAGAAGGTGAGGGTGGGATATTTCAAAAGAACAGCATGTATACTATCTATGGTGAAACAGATCACCAGCCCAGGTGGGATGCATGAGACAAGTGCTCCGGCCTGGTGCACTGGGAAGACCCAGAGGAATCGGGTGGAGAGGGAGGTGGGAGGGGGGATCGGGATGGGGAATACATGTAAATCCATGGCTGATTCATATTAATGTATGACAAAACCCACTGGAAAAAAAAAAGTAATAATAAAAAAAATAAAAAATAAAAATAAATAGCTTGTAATTACAGTTCAGCACAAAAGTTATTTCAACCAGATGGTTTGTAGATTCACATCTGGAATTTTTTGTGTACACAGACACACAGAGAGAACAAACCTAAACCTTAGCTGTAGATTTAGTGAGTTTTTCCCCACTTCTGATAACACTTGGGAGTTTTTGTTTTTTTTTTCCTACCAAGGGTCATGTTGGTACAGAGCTGCCAGATCTGATCATTTCCCTGATGTCTGGTTGCGTAGATGTGGTGCACAAGCTCAGATTCCCAGGCCCTCCAAGAAACAAAGAAAAACTTCAGAGAATCACTGGTGAAAGGCTGATTCCTCCATCCCCTTAATTGAGTCCAGCAGCTACAGAGTAAATTCAAGCACAGGTTAATTAAGACCACTCTGCTTTCCCTGATTTTGCCAAGGGACAAAAACACCGGTCTTCACAGACTAGCTGCTCTGGTAAGAAGGGGTACACACACAAAGCTGTACCTTGAAGACTCCCTCTCCACTGGCCACCTCATCACACGTGCACCAAGTGTCCTCTGCTCTTACTCAAGATCATGGCTCATTCAGTTCATTTTTTCATTCAAGAAAAGCTTTCTGATACTGATTCATGCTTACTGAACACTTTCTATGTATCAGGCTCTGTGCTAAGAGTTGCATGTGCATTATTTCACAGAAAAATCCACATCATCCCCATTTTACAGATGAGGAACCAGAGTTAGTCAATTTGCCCAGGCCCCACAAAAGGCAGATCTGGAATATTGGTTTGGCCCAAAAGTTCGTTCAGGTTTTTCTGTAACATTGTATGAAACATTGGTTGGGGTGGGCTCATCATTCCCATGCTTCAGTGGCCTTGCAAAGCCATCAGGCAACAAACATGTAGAAATAGAGCTGTTGGGTTGGCGGGGCCCACCCATCCCCAAGCTCCATGTACCTCACTGTAGGGGCAAGGTGATGGGTGAGTTGGAGAGTGTGGAGTTCTGGGACTCCCAGGGGTTCTGCTCATTCAAAAAGGGAAGAGATGACAGTCTGGATTCATTTTAGAATTAGACCCTGGGAGTGTCTCGAGAGGCTCTGCAACTCCCAGGGGATTGGAGAGAAGCACTATATTAGCACTTATGCTAATGAACGTGTGGTGAGCATTTGTATTTTCGGTTTTATCCGGAAAGGTTAGCCGTTAAAATGACTTTGAGAAGATCCAAACATGATGCATTACCTGTTTGAAGGCATGCACTTGAATGCTGCACCAGCTATTTCCCGGGCATTCGGGATATTGATGAGAACTAAAGAACATCACAGTTCCAAGGCCCCAGGGGAGACTGGTGCCTTGCATGCGGTTCCACAAACATGAAGTGAGCACTCTGACAAGAGCTGAATAACTCCAAGGTGCTGCGTCATCACCAACCATGAGAAGGTCCAGAAACACTGGCTTGTTCTGGTAACAAAGAAAGATGCACTATTTGGGACATGGATAGTTATCTGTGCCTATCACACCGCTGATGGCTAGGCTCATATCTCCAAGCAACTCTTCCCCAAGATTTCAGCTTGCATTTGAGTCTTCCCAAATCTATGCCACAGAAATGGTGGTAAAAATGCACTGGAGGAAAATGTCAGAAGATTCTAAAAAACCCAACCTAGTCCATGCCTAAGGATAATAAACCCCATCACATTTTTCATTCTCAGTCTCTCTCTCTCCACATGTTTTCCACTTTCTAGGGTCAGCAAGCCTGTCATTTACCTGTTGTCAAAGGCATCTGTTTGCATTAATGCCTTCTTTTGGAAAGACCAAATATATCAAAACTCAAAACACAGCCTCTGGAGGCACATGAAATGAAGTGCCAACAAACAAACATTAAAGAAGGGCAAAAGGAGTAAAAAGGAAAAAAAAATTACATGGCTGGCAACAAAGCTCTATAAGGATGCAAGCCAAACCACAGCTCTGGCCACAGCCAACTTCAAACAGGACTCCAGGAGCCAGCTTGCTGTGTCTAAGATCTGCCACTAGATGGCAGCACAGAGATCCCTGGGCTTAGAAATGTGGCCAGGAGACCTGCCAGTGACTCCAGAGCATTTTTCAGGGTCTGATGTGGAGGGAAATCATCTCTCACTGATTTGGGCTGGGTGGGGAAAGAGGGGGTTAAAGAAGATAGCAAATCGCCATTGTGAGAATTTCCTGTTTGCTTTTCTCAACGAGAAAAAAAATGTTTTTGAGATGCTTTTTTTTTTTTATTTCAAGCCAACCTCTTGAAGATATATTTTTTTTTTTTCTGATTCTTCCAGTCCCAATCCTATTATGGACTATGGAAAGTATTACCTGACCTTTCATTTATATTTAAAAATAAAAATGAAATAAAAATCTGGAGAAGAAAACACAGCAGCTGATATGATAGAGCGATCAGGGAGAAATGTCAGCTGGCAGATGCTGTATTTCTAGACTATGAAATGGCAACACACATTTCTTGAAATAAGAAGGAAAATGAAAATACTGGGTGCCTTGCCTGCTGATCCTCCCTGTGATTAGCTATATTAGGAAGGTGGCAGACCATCTAGAAGATGGTGTGATTTTTCCCTCCATTCTTGTCTTTTACAAAAGCAAAGCCTGCCTTGGAGGTAAACAGCTGTCATCTGGCGAACTCACAAATTCTAAGTGCCAGATCCTTTTTCAGAAAATCAGAAAGGCTGTGAAGTTGTAATATTTTTTTCTGCCCCAAATGAACAACAAAATATGTCAATAAGGCACATGGGCCAGGTAGTATCATTCAGTTCAGTTCAGTTCAGTTCAGTCGCTCAGTCGTGTCAGACTCTTTGTGACCCCATGAACCGCAGTACGCCAGGCCTCCCTGTCCATCACCAAATCCCGGAGTTTACCCAAACTCATGTCCATCGAGTCAGTGATACCATCCAACCATCTCATCCTCTGTCATCCCCTTCTCCTCCTGCCCACAGTCCCTCCCAGCATCAGGGTCTTTTCCAATGAGTCAACTCCTCGCATGAGGTGGCCAAAGTATTAGAGTTTCAGCTTCAACATCAGCCCTTCCAATGAACACCCAGGACTGATCTCCTTTAGGATGGACTGGTTGGATCTCCTTGCAGTCCAAGGGACTCTCAAGAGTCTTCTCCAACACCACAGTTCAAAAGCATCAATTTTTTGGCGCTCAGCTTTCTTCACAGTCCAACTTTCACATCCATACATGACCACTGGAAAAACCATAGCCTTGACTAGATGGACCTTTGTTGGCAAAGTAATGTCTCTGCTTTTTAATATGCTATCTAGGTTGGTCATAACTTTCCTTCCTAGGAGTAACGTCTTTTAATTTCATGGCTGCAATCACCATCTGCAGTGATTTTGGAGTCCAAAAAAATTAAGTCTGACAAAAGGGGATAAATAGGTAGAAGTCTCTTTCTTAAATTAGAAACTCTCCAGACTACCAAAAGACAAAAACACTGGTTTCCAAGTCAGCCTCTCTGGTGAGAAGGGGAACATACAAAGCCGTGCTTTCAGGACTCCCTTTCCATTGGCTGCCTTATCCCACAGGTACTAAGTGTCCTCTGCTCCTGGTGGAGTCTGGAGTCTGTCCCCGCCAGACTACCCTACCCCTTACCCTGCATTTGTGCACACACTCTCTGTCATTTCATCGCTGTAGCCTTATTTAGGGAGGGGATGGATCCCCTATTAAAATACAAATATCTGTGGGGCTAGACTCATGGCATCTGGTCCCTTCACTTCATGGGAAATAGATGGGAAACAGTGGAAACAGTGTCAGACTATTTTGGGGGGCTCCAAAATCACTGCAGACGATGACTGCAGCCATGAAATTAAAAGACTCCTTGGAAGGAAAGTTATGACCAACCTAGATAGCATATTAAAAAGCAGAGACATTACTTTGCCAACAAAGGTCTGTCTAGTCAAGGCTATGGTTTTTCCAGTGGTCATGTATGGATGTGAAAGTTGGACTGTGAAGAAAGCTGAGCGCCAAAAAATTGATGCTTTTGAACTGTGGTGTTGGAGAAGACTCTTGAGAGTCCCTTGGACTGCAAGGAGATCCAACCAGTCCATCCTAAAGGAGATCAGTCCTGGGTGTTCATTGGAAGGGCTGATGTTGAAGCTGAGACTCTAATACTTTGGCCACCTCATGCGAGGAGTTGACTCATTGGAAAAGACCCTGATGCTGGGAGGGATTGTGGGCAGGAGGAGAAGGGGATGACAGAGGATGAGATGGTTGGATGGCATCACCGACTTGATGGATATGAGTTTGGGTAAACTCCGGGATTTGGTGATGGACAGGGAGGCCTGGCGTGCTGCAATTCATGGGGTCGCGAGTCTGACACGACTGAGAGACTGAACTGAACTGAAGACTCATGTTGATTCTGACTAAGGCATTCCCTCTGTCATCAGCTCCAGTCAGGGGATATATGTTCAGGACAATGACTTGGAGAAGGAGAAGAGTGGCAGTTCTAAAGTAGCCAAACCAAAGATTCGGTCCATGTGCCCCTGGACCCAGTGCTGTGGGAGGGAGAAAGAAACCACGTGGCAAGCTTCCTTTCTATGCTCCAGAAATCTCTTGGAGGAAACAAGACACCAGACATGAGCAGAATCACACAACACTGCAGTGTAACTTCTGGCCCCGAGTGAGAATTACAGAAGAGAATTCCACCTTGGCTCAAAAGCCATCATGGATGATGAGCACAAATAAGACACTTTGATCCTTAATCAAATTCTCTTTATTAGAGAACTTGTTTGAAGTGCACACACAATAGTGTTTCACTATTTGAGAGTCTTAAAATTGCTCACAGAGGAAATTTTTTTGAGGGATACAGATGTCTTCTGTCAAGTTTCCCAAGGAAGAAGGTGATCCAACATCAGCGCATGTATTCGCCTTGGAATTCCAAGTCTTCACACACATGTAGTTAAAAAGAGGTCAACTTTTCCTTGAAGTGCCCCATTGTAACCCAATTCCAGCCCCAAAAGAACCAAAAAGGAATTTTATGGCACTTTTGTACACCGGTCACAATTTCTCCTAGGCAATCTTATAAAACGTCTCATAAACAGAAGAATAATACTTCATGTTTACATAGCACTTTTCTTCTAAAGAGCTCTGCAGACATTATTTCATTAATCCTCACAGGTTTCCTAAGCTTTGCAGACGGACGAATGGCACAGAATGAAGTTAAGTGTCTCAGGTCCTCAAAGAGCCAGCGAGCAGTGAACCTGGGACCAAAGCCTGGTTCCCAGACTGGGATTAAGGGGCCAGCCAGGGAGGTTAGTTGCTAAGGCACAGCATTAAACTTTATGAGTGTATCATATTAAAATTAGGTTAGCTCCTACATGACTGTTGAGAGTTTAGGAGTAGATTAGTATGTAGTTGAGCGAGTCTGGAAATTTTCTGGAAAGACAGGCCACCTGGGTCGGACATGTGAGGTCTCCTGTCATGTTCCCTGCCCTGTTAGAAGGTAACCTGTGAAAGATGCCATAGAAGAGATGAGTCAAAACTCAAATAAACAGACCTAACTGCAAAAATTACAGTTCTAGAATGCAGAGATACAGACAAAAACTGAAAGAAAAGACCCAGGGGGGTAGGTATCATTGATACCTGGTTTTGATCATTGAAAAAGTGAAGTGATTCCCTCTCCATACAATCTAGGGAAATCCTGCAAGCTAGCATGAGCCTCGGAGAGGAGACAACACAAGTTTATACCTGCTCCAGCCGGGCTCCTCTGGATGAAATCTGTTCTTAATCTCTCAGAAAAGAATCATTGGAAGGTGAGGGAGACTGAGATAGCTCAGTGGTTGCCAATGGCAGTAGTAAACTTGATCGATGATTTATTATTTTAATTAAGCTTGGACTTGCTTGTTCTTTGTTACTGACAGTGCAACTGACTTCTCCATAACTCTTGCACCAAAAGAGCTAAGAAGGATAAAAAAAAAAAAGGCAATTTGGTCCATTCCAAAGCCTTAGTGTACAAGTACGAGGCTCCAGGGCTCCAGGCCATGTTTCTCAGCTCAATGAACATTGAAAAAACACCAACACAACCATTTTTAAGGTGAAGAAAGTGTGTTCAACAGGGAAAATGAACCAAACTTCCCAGCCAAGAGAATGGTTTCCCAACATCTCTTCTCTTTCCCAACTGAGTGAGGTCAGTAGAAGAGGCTGGACACATCCAAGGTCAGAAGAGGTGAGGGGTGTCAATGGCCCTTGTTGTTAATGTAAAGTTACATTTCCAGATTTTTCTGAACCCCCCAACCCCAACCACTTTTGCAAATCCCTTCACTATCAAAAGCCAGAGCTGACCCATCTCTAACGAAATTATATGAAGTGGCAATAATAGTTTTCCAGGCAGGTTACTGAACTATTAAGAATAATAGCGCCTGACATTTATAGAAAATCTATTATTTGCTAGACTGTGCTGAACATGCTTTGTGTATTATGTCCTTTTTAACCTTCACAACAAACCTAAAGAATGCACTGATTTACCCATATTTTATGGGTAAAGCTGGGGCACAGAGAGGTTATTTTTTATTAGTTTTTATTGGAATATAGTTACTTTACAACGTTGTGTTAGTTTCTGGCTATAGAGCAAAGTGAATCAGTCATCCGTACACATATATTCACTATTTTCAATTTCCTTCCCATTTAGTTCACCACAGAGCATTGAGTAGAGTTCCCTCTGCTATACAATAGGTTCTCCTTCGTTATCCATTTTATATGTAGTTGTGTATATTCAGAGAGGTTAAAAGGCTCACCCAGCTTCACATAGCTGCAGCAGATATTCAAACCCAGGACTCGCTGAAATCAGAGTCGGTGATTTCATCGCCATACCAGCTTGCCTGGTTTAGAGGCTAAGATGAGCCATCTCATGTTCCTTGCAGCCAACACATTTAAATGCGTGCCTTTGTCAAGCACTTCCCCATTTTAAGACCATTACAAACCTTAGTTTATTATTCTGTTTTGAACACAAGGGTAAAAATAGTGCCTTTTAGGAAAAGTGGATTAAGTCTCTGACTTAAAAAGTCAAAACAAGTGTCAGTCTCTGAGTGCCCTGTCATTTGCAAGTCAGACCAGAGCCTGGACCAAAATCCTCCAAGTCCTCTGGTTTCTTTCGTGATTTGGGGGCGCGGGGACAGAGTGTTCCTCTCCCAGGAGGCTGGCAGCATCCCACAGCCATACTTTTGGAGTCTTTACGTGAAAGCATCTTGCAAGAATATAGTTGGAGACTTAATGTGAAAGCATCTTGCAAAACATCTCACAATTCATCGCACTCCATCTGGGAGTGTTATTCTTTCTGCCTCTAGTCTAGGCTCGGCAAGCCTTTACCCCAGAGACCTGGACCCTGGCAAAGGCGGCCTTCCCCGGCCCAGCTAACAGCTCAAACTCTGAACAAAGCTGCCCTTGAAGCCCAGCCATTTAAAAGATTTTATGAAGTCCACTGGGGCCCCCCGATTATTTTGCAACAAGTCATATCCCATGAAGAAATTCACTTCTCTGCAACACAAAACAGAGGGAGATTAAAGAAAAAGGCAGAGGGGGTGCAAGGGGCTGGAGAAAAGAAGTAAGACCCCCTGTTGTTCTGTCTGGCCAGAATCGTGTCTTTTAGTGCCCAGATCCTCTACCAGGACGATGTTCTGATGATATATGGCCCTAATACATCACTAAATGACAGTGTTCTCCTGATACTGTACCTTGAAAATATGACACGTGCCAGCAGAAGCAGCGGGGGATTAATAAGGAGGCCCTTTTTATATTTAACTTACCTAACATTTCAATTCTATTTTAATGGGCTTTAGTTTGTTGGGGGGATAGTTTGGGGGTCCTAAGCCGTTTAAAGATTTAAGTCTGGCTTTTTTTGTGGGGGGTGGGGGGCACCTTTTCAAGGACCTCTCAGAACAAAGAGAAACAGGCCATTAGACTGTCCCAGCCACTCAAGTACAGCTCTGATTTAAAACAGGGCAGTGTCAAACAGCTTCTCATTCTGTTTAATCATATTTTGAACTAGAACCAAAGCATTAGAGAAGGCAGAAGACAAAAGAAATAACCACCAAATAAAAATAGTAGCCCAAAGAAAGTAGCACTGCCTGGTTTTTATTAGACTGTACGTCGTATAAGCAAGGGACCTGCTGGCAGCAGCACATTAATGTAACTGGAATGGGCTGAGCAGAAAGCAGCCAGTGACTGAACGCAGGGCACCCTGTCACAGCTGCAGCTCTGTGACACCACTCGGGCCCCCAGAAGCAGACCGGAAAATCAGAGGGTGGACCGACTGCATCCTCTTCTACCAGAGGACGGAGCCAGGTATGTGACCTGAGAGGAGTGATTGTCAGCATCCTTTATGTGGTCCACATTCCCAAGTCAAATGATAAATCTATGACAAATTTTAGATAGTGTATTAAAAAGGAAAGACATCACTTTGCTGACCAAGGTCTGTCTAGTCAAAGCTATGGTCTTTCCGGGAGTCACGTACAGATGTGAGAGTTGGACCATAAAGAAGGCAGAGGGCCAAGGAATCGATGCTTTCAAAATACAGTGCTGGAGAAGACTCCTGAAAGTCCCTTGGGCAGCAAGGAGATCAAACCAGTCAATCTTAAAGGAAATAAACCCTGGATATTCATTGGAAAGACTGATGCTGAAGCTGAAGTTCCAATACTTTGGCCACCTGATGTCAAGAGCTGACTCACTGGAAAAGATCCTGATGCTGGGAAAGACTGAAGGCAGAAGCAGAGCAGGGCATCACTTCTCATCCAAGGATGAGACGGCTGGATGGCGTCACTTATTTAATGGACGTGAACTTGGGCAAACTCCGGGAGATGGTGAGGGACAAGAAGGCCTGGCGTGCTGCAGTCCATGGGGTCGCAAAGAGTCAGACATGACTTGGAGACTGAACAACAACAACAATTCCTGAATCTACCTTTTTCTCCTCAAAATCAAAAGGGATCCAAACAGCTGGGATGTAGGATGAAGTTGGGGCTGCAAAGAAAGCATCCACAGACTGCCACCTTGGGAAGAAGTCACCGCTTCCCAGGGTGAAGGGGAACAGAGGCTGCAAAGGAACACAGTCTCATGCACAAGTAGCCCAGTTGCCTTTCCCAACCTCTTTGACTATTTTACACTACGGGCGCCCTTCAGCACATGACAAGTAATAAATTAGCTTTTTCTCTGACCCCCCTCCCCTAAAAAACAAAAGAGGGAGGGAGAGTGAGATTCTAAGAATATTTTTATGCCTTTCAGGTGAGTTCTTTTGAACTAGCAAGAAGATGGGGTGTCCAACCCCAATGACCAGTGGGATCTTCATCAGAGGGCATCATCAGAGGCATTAGCCAGGCTTCTCAGTCTTGGGACCAGGTGCTGCCTAGGCCAGCAGAGGCACTGGAGGAAGCAAGGTGTGAGGGTTCAGGAGTTAAAGGCAACAATAAAATCGGAGTCATTTCCATGGGAAAGCTCATGATTCGGTGTTAAGGAAGGCTACCTGGAGATATTATTTCAGCAGCCCCTTTTCTGACTCACCACAACATAACAAGCTGGGCTCCCTGACTACCTAAAGAAACCTAAAGAAACTGCGAACTCAAGGAGCCTTTTAATTGTACATGTAGATGATTGTCTGGGCAGTGGAGAGTGAACGCATCCAAAACATGGAAACTGAGTATATGTCTTAGGCCCTGGCTGTGTCCTGCCAGGGCGTTTGGTGGTGACAAACCACTTCTTCTTAAGACCAGCTTTGGAGGGCTGTCACCCTCTTGTCAGCAGGTATCTCCTGCCTGCACCTTCTACCCACAGTGAGCGGGACGCACCAGGTCATCGTTCACCCCTCATTCCTGTGGGTCAACAGCAAGTCACTGAGCTGATTTTTCACAGGTTGCCCATGAAAGTCCATGTGCTGTGGGGAGCTACAAAAATACCTAACCTTGACAAGTAAATGGAGCTGACATCACAGGGAACAGGCAGGGCAGAGGAACTGCTCACAGCCCATCTGTCATCTTGACAAAGTAACTTTCTGGTCACTAGTGAGACACTTTTAAAGACATCTGAACAATTGACCTTGACCACCAGCAATCACAGAGGCTTTCAAAGGGACCCCTGGGATGGCAGGCAGTAGAGCTGGTTCTTGCTGTCCTGCCTGCGGATAACGGTGAAGGCTGTCTGATGCATCAGGTGCTGGAAACATCCCTGCTCCTGGACTATATTCACTCTGGTGCTGATGGCAGAGGGTGTCCAGTTAGCCCGAGAAATGGCAGGCAGAGGAACAAGGGGACAGGAGCCCTCTGGCCAGATGGAAATTCACAAAACCGAGAAAGTGAGTCTCAGACAGCATCCCCCATCCAAAAGCAAGCCTGTGAGCTGGGGATGGTCTGACTCATTCACCAGGGCCATTAACAGCCTGTTCTCGTCACCAAGTCTTCCCCAAGGGCCACATGCAGATGTCAGAAAGAACTGGAGAAGCCACAGATTTATTTCACAGATTTAGAATGTAATTTTAATTCATTGGCTTCCACTTTCAGACTCATGAAACAATCAATGAATGCCAATTTTTCATAGAATCCATTTCTCATTAAGGTGTTATGAAGAAATAAAAGTGACCGGTCACCTATAAAACACCATTAACATAAACTTGTTGCTAAAAGGATTCACAACACATGCCCCATTTTAAAAAAGAAACGATTGGCCATGATTATTACCCTTCGTCATTGGTTTCTCTTAAGGATTTCATCTTAAGACAGCTTCTCCAAAGCTTTAACATCTAAAATAAGACAAAAATGTCAACAGAAGACAAACGGCCTTTAGAAAATGTGACATCGTGGCTACAAACTTGGATTTTTCTGCAGGTTAAACATTGGCTCCACAAATTCAAACCTATCTGACTAAAAATGCAGGGGTTTGTTTAACAGATATTGTTGAGCCCCTGTGGAAGGCCAGGCACTGTGCCAGGTTTTTGCTGAGGACAGAACATATGAATCAGATCCATCCTCTGCCCTGGAAGAGATTCCAGTCCAAGAGGGAGAGGGGCCAGCACATAAACACGGCAGAAGCACCTCGCGTGTTGCAACATGAGTGGAAGCAGGGGTAGTCATGGGTTAGTTCAGAAGAGGCGAAGGTCTGTTTCAACCAAACTCCATTGCCATAAACCCCCAGAGATCATCCTAACCCTCCTGGTTCTTCAGACCGTACGTGGGCCCCTGAATGAGCCTCCAAAAAGTTTTGTTATACAATTCTCTCACTGAGACAATTCGACCTACCTAGGTTAGACCCTTGGGATCTGACAACCCACAAAAGGGATCTCCTTCAATGATGCCACTCCAGTGCCCCCCAAGGTAGGCGCAGCAACGTGGCTGGGCACCACCAACAGAAAAGCAACCCATCTTCTACATACTATGGGAAATCCTTTGCCATTTCTCTCTTGCTCTATGAAACTGATTTAACACCCTTTGCTGGTCTTTCTTCCATCATATGTTTTAAGTAAATTGTAAAATGCCAACATACTGAAGTTTAATTTACATTCCAAAACCAATCATTATTACGTCACCAAGTATGAGTGGTAATGCGCTGTGTGCCGCGCTCAGTCGCTTCAGTCCTATCTGACTCTTTGCAACCCTGTAGCCTGCCAGGCTCCTCTGTCCATGGGACTCTCCAGGCAAGAACACTGGCATGAGTTGCCATGACCTCTTCCAGGAGATCTTTTCTTGTTCCAGGGATTGAACTCGTGTCCCCTGCATCTCCTACGTTGCAGATAGATTCTTTACCACTGAGCCACTGTGGAAGCCCATGAGTAGTAATACTTATTTTTAAAACCACTTTTCTAAAGCACACATTTTATTTTCCAGTTATTATTGCTTATTGTATATTTTACTATGATTTTAGTTGGTTCATTGGAGATAGCTTTTCAGCTTTGTCTGTGTATTGGTACAATTTCCCCACCATCTGACTTGATATGCGGAGTAACGTGAGCCACGAATATGGCAAGCTGTCAGAATAGAAACAGCAGAGTTTAGAGTAGAAAGGAAAAATCATAACTCATCGTTGAGGAAGAGAATGAGTTTTATCTTCAAATTACTAAAGCAAAAGATTAAAGATAACTAATTGAATTAATTAAAAACTAATTAATTCAATTTAATTGAACCAAAAAATTAAACTTAAATAAATTAAACACAGCATATACTTAGTCATCCAACAGGTATACTCTGGAGGGGACCAGCACTGGCCCAGGCCCTGGGGTACAGCGTGACTGGGAGAATCCGCATCCTCCAGAGCCGACATTCTAGTAGGGAGACCTTCAGGAAACAAAGATGTACAAGATATAAGGAACACTGATGAGGTTCCTTATGATGGATATGATATGAGGAACACTGTGGAGAAAACGAAGCAGGACAAAGGAACAGAATGACAGGGTGTGTACTTCAGCGGTGAGGGGTCAGAAAAAAGGCCCTCAAATAAGAAAGCATTTCTCCAGAGGCCAGAATGAAGAATGAGAATGTGTAACTATATTGGATAGGACTTCCCGAGGGGCTCAGTGCTAAAGAATCACCTGCCAATGCAGGAGATGGGGTTGGATCCCTCGGTCAGGAAGATCCCCTGGAGAAGGAAATGGCAACTCACTCCAGTATTCTCGCTGGAGAAGCCCATGGACAGGGGAACCTGGAGGGCTACAGTCCATGGGGTTACAAAAGAGTCAGACACGACTTAATGACTGGAAAACAACAACAACAAATATATTGGATAAGTGCGTTCCAGGGACAGGAAAGAGCAGACTCCCTTGTTAAGAGGGAGCTGGAGATCATGCAAGAGTAGCAGACTGAAAGAGGAGGATGCTTTGGGAGGTGGAGTCAGAGACAACATCAGAAGCCAGATCCTGCAGGGCCTTGTAGTTCGACTTCAGACTGCAGTCCAAGTCAGATGAGAAACTAGTGGGGGAATTTTTGTAAATAAGTGAAATAATTGGATGTATACGTTTCAATAGCCACTGCCTGATAATGTATTGTCCAGAGGCAAAAGTGATCATGAAGATAGGAATTATCAGATACATTATCAAGGTTTTGCCATCAAGATATGCTAGTAGATCAAACATATGATATAAGAGAAAAAGGAATCCAAGACATCATGGTTGATGCCCTGAAAAGATGGAGCAGTGCAACTGATACTGCCGGCTGGAAGAAATGGGATTTGAAAGAGAGGTGGAAAATGAAATCTCTGCTTGGGCCAACTTAAGTCTAAGATGCTTCCTAGCATCTACGTGGAGATGCCAAGTAGACATTTGAATTTACAAGCCTGCCCTTGAGGCGTCAGGGCTTTCCCAGTGGCTCAGGGGCAAAAGAATCCACCTGCAATGCAGGAGTCAAAGGAGATGCAGGTTCAATCCCCGGGTCAGGAATACCCTCTGGAGGAGGGCATGGCAACCCACTCCAGTATTCTTGCCTGGAGAATCCCATGGACAGAAGAGCCTGGCGGGCTACAGTCCACAGGGTCGCAAAGTGTTGGACATGATTGAAGCAACTTAGCATGCACGCATGCCTTTAAGGGTAAGGGAGCTGGGAACACAAATGTGGGAACTTTCAGCATATAGATGTTTTTAAGCCATGAATTTATATAAAAATCATCTAGGGAAGGAGTATAAACAGAGAGAATGTTTTTATCAAATTCTGCAGCCCTCCAATACATAAAGTTCAAAAAGATAAGGAAGACCCAGGATAAAAAGGTCTAAGAAAGAGTAGCCAAATAAACATAATTCTTATAAACCCATAGAGAACTCTGTAAGTGTGAGTCTTTATACACACATATGCATGTGCACGCACACACACCCCGCAGGCACTAACGCACATGACCGTGTAAGATCACTGGTTCAGACTATTATATTAACCCAGTGACCACCAGAGGTCACCTTCTCTCAGCACCTGCCACTATGTCAGATACCTACCAACCAAGATGCCTCAGCACAGCTGTCTGTGGCCATTTAAGGCTCACGAGAGAGCTAGAGCTTGGCTACTGCTGGCCACTCCCTACCCTAATGCTAATAACCACCACGCCTGCAAAGCTACCTCTCTGAGGGAACAGACCTTAGCTCAGGAAAATGCTGATTGCCTAGAAGATCTAAGAACGCCTAGGAAAAGGTCTAGAACCTGTGTCCTAAGGGAGCTTGGACCCAACAGAGACCAGTGGCCAAACGCTAGGCAAGTGTAAAAGATGAGTTTGGGAGTAAGAGAACATTAAACCCCTAGGACTTAAAAAGAAAAGGAAAAGGAAAACCCCCCATTTTAGGTTTTCCTTCTCAGTTGAACTAAGATCTAAAGTCAAATCCCTGGAAAGAACAGAGCCCATAGTCAGACCCTGCTTTCAAATTCTGATCCTAACAAGCATGGCTCAAAGCTGGGAGCGTGAGTGATCTCATCTATGGCAGGACAACTAGGACTCAGGGATCTAGGGAAGTGGCTTGCGCTCACAGGCAGGCACTGGCCAAGAAGCAGGGAAGCCAAGAGCCCACAACCACCTTGGAGCTCATTCTGAAAGTGAGCAAGAAGCAGCGAGCAGCCGGCGGAGAAGCCGGAGCTGAGGATATGTTGCAACTTTGAGATTTGTACTCCTCTCTGTCCTTTCAACATCATATTTCTTCCCACATACTTGAAGGCTGTGAAAGTTCCCCTGGGCATTCTCTCCACCAGGATAAATGATATCAGCACACCATCATTAGTGAATAATATTTACTAAACCCCCACCTGGGTGTTTGACTCTGCTCTAGCTAGTGCTTCAGTTATTCCCAGGCATCTTTTTCTCAACCACTTCGTCATTATCACAAACGGCCCTCCTTGGCCTCCACTGACTCTTCCAACTCAGCTGATGTCAGAGAGCTCCCCACTGGACAGTCCATCCCTCAACTGTCTGGCCCACGTGGGGTTTGTAGGAAGCACCACCACCCCACTGTAATTGTTTGTGTATTTCATTATCGGGCTGGAACCAAGAATTAAAAACTGAAACTGAGAAAAACAAGACACAAAACTTGGAGAGCGGTGACATCATGGAAACGCCAGGCTAATAACAGTGAAAGAAAATAACATGGTAAAAAAAATAATAAAGATGGAAATGATAAGGGTGGAACCCTGGAACAATGGAAGGCCGGACTAATTTAAAAATTTTTTTAAAAAAGGGGTTCTCATTAAAAGTATGGAAAATGGCAACACGACCAGACTTATGTGAAGGTAACATGAATCAGAACCCTGTCAGCTTGACTTTTTACTCTCCCTGATCAGGGAGAGGAAAGTGTGGGCAGAAATCGGGTGCCATCAACAGAGCGGAAAGAACAAACATTTCCCAGAATGGGTCTGTTCCGGATGAGGACAGGACCTACTGGGCGGAAGCTGCCATCAGAAGGAAATAGCTCCCGTTACAGAGGTTTGGGAATGGAAGGGGTGGGGGTGGGGAGCACCTCTAAATCCTGCTTCACCTGGCGCTCAGCTCTTACAGCTTGCCGCTGGCTCCTCCAGATGCTGCTGGATCCCAGCAAGTCTGTCATAAAACCCTGGCTGTTTTGTCAAATTGCTACATCTAGTTGACTCAGGCTGGAGAAGCAACAAACAAACGTCATATCAGCTTCACCCTGCAGCTGCTGCCCATCACAGAAAGACCACAGGAAACAGAGTGTATTCCTGTGGGAATCCATCTCATGAGAAGGCTGGCAGCAACCCAGAGGGTCAGCCTGTCCCACCCAAAGGCGCCAGTCAAGGCTCTACCTCACGGGACTACAAGGACTGTTAAAAACATAACCCCCAGGGAAGTTCTTTTCTGGGTCTCTCTCACTCGCCCCCTTGGCGTGCTTTCTCAACCGTGTGGTCAGGAAGCACTCTGAGAGACATCATCTCAGTGGAGTCTACCCAGGACGGGTCTCGATTCCCATACTTGAATTGTAGCCCTGACTCTCACTGATTAGCGGTGTGAGCTCTGTCTTGTTTCACTTTTCTGAGACTTCATTGTCTCAACTGTGAAACAGGTTTCTTGAGAAAGCCTTCTCTCCTTCACAGGGTGGCTTTGAGGAAGATGAAGGTCAGGCTATCCCCAATTTAAGAAGCTGGTATTGATTCGTAAAATAGTTACTGAGACTTACAGAATGCAAGGTGCCATGCAAAATGTTTTCAGTGATGGTGAGAAGAATCAGACATTGTTTCTGCCCTGAAGAAGCCTAAAGTCCAGTAAGGAGACAGCCATGTGAATAATTAATGAAACTACAGGGTAGGCAGGAATAAGGATTATAATATGAGAAATCAACATGAGGCTTCAAAGAACAAGTGACTAGTTCTGATCAAGTGACTAGAGGAAGTTTGAGAGAGGAGATGATACAAAGAGAAAAAAGTAGCACTTCAGTAAAGATGGCTGATGTACAAGAGAACTGCGAAGGTCCACAAAAATAATGTTATGTAAAGGACTTGACCTATAGGTAAGTTTGGTACCAATAACAATCTCAAATGTACCAGACCACTAGAGGACATGTTGCTTCACTGGGAAATTGACCTATATTCATGGTTATATTCACATTTCCTTCTCTTTCTCCTAACCTCAGATGGGAAGTTTTTCAAATACTGGCTTCTGCAGGGAGTCACTGGATGAGGTTATTAAAAATGGAGATTCTTAAAAAAACAAAAAAGATGGTGATGTTGATAGTAATAGCAATAGAAAAAAAAATGGATTCTTTGATCTCTGTCAGATCTATTGAGTCAGAATCTCTGGAATAGAACCTTAGAATCTGCATTTTTAACAAGCTCCCTGGGGGGTTCTCATGTACATTAAAACTGAGAGTGGCCTCTGCTGGGGCGCAGGTGGGAGAATTCTTACCACTGACCTGTTAATGGCCTACAATTGTGTGAGAGAAGACAAGTCATCAGACTGAAGTGGGTGGGCAAGGAGGGAGGAGAGGCTGCCAGAGATGAGAATGCAACTGTGAGTTCTTAGTCACCAGTGCTCAAAGCTATGCTTTAAGGGTCTCTCCCAACATATATACAACCTCTGGTTCAATCACATTTTCACACTTTTATTTGAGACTCTCTCATGAGAAAAAGTCATTTGCAAACTAAATGCATGACCCAAAATTTACGTCAAATACCTACATATACAATACATATATACATGTGCATATACACATATGCCATCCAGCACAAAGGATAATAATTCGTTCTGATTAATCAGATACTCCAACCAAGAGTTAATATCTATGGCCTGCATGAGTTCTTCAATTTTCAAAGAACTCGAAAGCAATAAAAGAGATCTAACTTCAAAACTATCTGGAACATAATTTAATCTCTTTTGTTCATGCAGGAAAAAAGTTTTTTTTTTCCAATCTCACAGTGCCTCAGGCCATTATTAACATAAATGCTCAGTACATATGTGCTGCGTTTAATAACCATCAATCATTTTCCTACTTCGGTCCTGCAATTCGGTTCCCACGTTTCCTGCAGGTCACCCTGAGCCCTCTGGTTGGTACCAAGGTGAATGCTGTTTCCTCCCTTCCCCTGCCCCACCACCATCAGAGGCATCCCGAGGATGTGCAGGAGAACCCATTAATTCAGAGCTGGGGGCTCAGAGATGAAGAGGGGTTATGTTTTACCATATCAGCACATTTTATTTTTAGTTTGTGAACCCAGTGTCCGTTCACCCTGAATTTAAAGGTCCCCTCATTAAGATATACCACAATAACCTGCCAGGATTAAGTATCTCCAGTGAAAAATTCTCGAGGTCCTCAAAGTACATATTAGGTTGAACTGTAAGAAATTGTTGTTTTGATAGGTCAACACCAAATATCCAAAATCTGGAAGCTGTTTCTATAACTTGGCCAAGTGGTGTGTAAAGTACTTTGATCAAATGTCTCTTTGCCTTTGCCCAGGGTACAGCTTTTACGAAACACACAAAAAAAATCACATATTTTAATAAATCCCAACTAGTTCCCTACACGCACACAGGCAGCCACAAGAGAAAGGAGGTCACTGCTATCTGGTACGTGCTTATCCTAGAGGGAAAGAAGAAGCCAGTTCCTCCAGCAGAAACCACTTCGGAACTACTTAAAGACACAGACCCCAAAAGCAGGCTCCTGCCTCCTTCCGTGCCATCCAGCTATTCCCCAGACTCTGACTGAGTCACCTCTTAAGGGAGAGGAATTTCCGTCTGAGTGCTCACCTACTGTGCTAATGAGACTGCAAGTTGAGCTCTAGTGGGTACCAGAGTGCTGGAACCCGTTTCACACGTGCTTGAAAACAGGAAATCGCCTCATCTCAATTCTCATAGGCCCGCTTCCCTCAAGGAGCATAAACCCAGGAACACGGCATAGCAGCTCTCAAGTGGGAGAATATCTGATTAGTCTTCCCATTCAGGAAAACAGCATCCCCCTGAGACTAGAAACACCAGGATGTGAACGTCCTGATGCTACTGCTTTCCTTCTATGAATCCACAACTCAGGAGAGAGCCAGCAGGCTGTGAGAGCCTCTAGAATTCACGAATTTCTGAGAGGCACAGGGGCAGTACGTGCATGCTAAGTCACTTCAGTCGTGTCTGACTCTTTGCAGCCCTGTGGACTGGAGCCCACGAGGCTCCTTTGTCCATGGGATTCTCCAGGCAAGAATACTGCAGTGGGTTGCCATGCCCTCCTCTAGGGGATCTTCCCAAACCAGGGATCAAACCCAGGTCTCTTACGTCTCCTGCATTGGCTGGCAGGTTTGTTTTTTACTACTTAAGCCTCTGGGAAGCCCACAGGCAGTGAAGCAGCACAGCAAGGCTCTCCTGGAGGCAGAAGTGGCAAGTCCCGCAAGACACTGACCAGATGCAGCCCTGCTCTCTGAACCCAGAGGAAGCAGTTGTCATAACTTGCCTCAAACAGGTCTGTTTAATTAGAAAATAAAATGGAAAAGGAATCCCCCAATATTTTGTAGTAAGAAGTTCTAGGAATAAATACAGAAAAGAATGCAAATGTCATTGCTTTGCTCACCAAAAGGAAAGCAGTAAGGAGGGAAAGGAACCTTATTACTAATGCTATAGTCTGCAGATCTGCCTCCAAGAGGAACCTGCGAGGACAGGTTCCAAAAAAAATTTTTTTATAGAGAGAGAAGAAAAAAAAATTAAGACAAAGATGCTAAAAATGCCTCTCAGTGAGACCCAAATAAATGTAAAAACAGTTTCAGGCCTCCTAATTTTCCTGCCTCCTTTCAGAGCACCAGCTCCACCTTTCCTGGAAATAGTCTTCTGAGGTCACCCACAGCTGCAGAGGCCAGCAGCGCAACCAGAGAGCCCACTGCACGGCATCTCAAAATAAGATGCTCAGCCTACGCCTGCAGCCTTTGCGGCCATGAAAAAACCATCTGGCTAAAACCTATTTACTTGACCAAGAGTACAAGAATTATTTTGGAAACACGTGCTTTTATAAGTGAAAATGTGAGGAGAGTTATCTCCGTGATTTTTACTGTCACTGTCATTCTCTTTGAAGTGTCCCTGGGGTATCATCACTTATGTTGCTGGTCCTCTCCCACAGCCGTTTTATGGTTATTCCATCAAAGCAGGGCATTCAGGGCACATGCTCTGGTCAGGGAAGATGCCACTTGTCAGGCCCTCTCACTTTCTCTGGTTGAGTTACCTGCGTGAAACCTTCAAATTGCCGCTCAGGGTATAGACCTTTGAACTTCTCATTTGCCAGATCTGGGTTAGTCCCACCCATTACCTAACATTAAAAAAAAACAAAACAGAAAACTCATTACACTGCACGACGTGTACATACAATAAGGCCTTTGTCCTTAAAAGAAAAACATAATTTTCAACAGAGTCGGCTCCCAGAAGCCAAGGGAGCTAACATCCAAAACCTAATATAAACACTGAGGCTTGTGTCCAGGTTTCAGAGTTAGACTCAGTGAAAGGGGGAGGAAATGATGGGAATGGCAGCCAAGGGGGTCCGAGGCATTTTTCATTGTGATTTTTGAAAACAGAACTGAGATAATCCTGGATCCTCCCCTCTCAGGCACCTCCTGTATTGTTGCCTACAAGGCAGCAGGGTATTTCTATAAGAGAGAATGTTCCTTTTGTCACAAATAAAAGCAGGAATTAATGTCTATATGATTTTAGTTCTCAAATGGGAGTACATTCCTTTCAAAGGAACAAAAAAAGTGTTTTTGCAATGATTATTTAGGATGTCTTTTATAGATGGGGTTGACCTTCTGTGACAAACTCACTGGGAGAATCCTGTTTTGGAACTTCGAGTTCCATTCTGGGGGGTAGCGATCCCAAGTGTTAACAACCCAAATTATAAACAGGAAACTCCAGCCTGACTCCCACTCAAGTCCCAAGGTTACAGACCTCTCACTGAAGCTATGGGGCTTCCAGAGATGAGGGGACAAGGTTCTTACACTTGAAGACCTCATCTCCTAAGATAAATCTGCCCAAGTTAACCGCATACATTGCTACACAGAACATGCTCTCAAAAAGAAGAGGCAGATTCTTAGAAGAGTTGACGAGACAGCTGATCAAAAACACAGAAAAGCTCAGTGAATGTGGAGGGTCTACAAATCCAAATCCAGTCACATCAGTTAATGTGGGATCACCGGCTACACCGCAAGCATTCAGAGTGACTAGGGCTGGGCAGACAGCAGGGCTCTGTACATTTTAAAAGGGGGAGAACTGCCTAGTGGTGCAGTAGTTAGGAATCTGTGCTTTCACTACCAAAGGCATGGGTTCAAACCCTGGTTGGGGAACTAAAATCCCACAAGCCATGCCTATCAGCCAAAAATAAAAATTTAAGCATACAAAATTATTAAATTTTTAAAAAATATAAACAAATTAACTTAATTTAATAAAAGGGAGAGGATTCTGAAGCATAGTCTCAGTGGCTCCACTCAGTAATTAGTTTTACATTTCTGCCTCCCACCTTCCACTTCCTCATTCAATGGCAGTGCTGCAAAGGACAGGTCGGCCTCACTGTGAAAGCAATGTTTGGAGACGAACACTAAACAGGTAGACTTCTGAAAATGAGAAACAGAGAAGCAGCCATCTTGCTAAGCCCCAAATACTTCCCAGGTTTTCTATCTTTTATGGAAAAGACAGCAGTCACCTCTACTAAAGTTCTATCATCTGCCCTGATAGAAGTTCAGAGTAAACACATCATAGGAACTGGACATACACTGAAATAAAAGCAGTAGTCCAGTTACTCATTTCTTAGAAGATTTAGAAGTCTTGTAGTCATCTATTTAAGCACTTCTTAGAAGTCTGAGATAGGCAGTAATTGCATAGCAGTTAGATGGTGGCATGTGTGCATGTGTACTAAGTCACTTCAGTCACGTCTGGTTCTTTGCAAACACATAGACTGTAGTAAGCCAGGCTCCTCTGTCTATGGGAATTCTCCAGGCAAGAATACTGGAGTGGGTTGCTGTGCCCTCCTCCAGGGGATCTTTCCCACCCAGGGATTGAACCTATCCATGTCTCTTAACGGCTATCATTCCTGAAGTGCTTACCACGTTCCAGACCCTGTTTTAAGAATCTTGACTTAAGAAATGTTTTGATTCACAATTCTGACAAAAGCCCTATGATGATGTCAAGATACAGAAATATTAGGCAACTCACGCAAAGCTGTACAGCTATTAAAGGAGATATAGGAGTCAGTACACTATCATTGCTAAAAAATATACTCACTAAAGTATGCACTAAAAACCGGTTTATAGTATACACTTCACTGTCTTCTATTCAAGTTCTGGCCCTTAATAATAATAGTTCCACTTACACTGTTTACAGAGGTCTTTCACAAACACTTGTGTATTTAACCCATACACATCGCCTCAGTCAATGGCTACAGCCCACAGATGGGGTCTCCACTACGATTCCTCTTTAGAAATGAAGCCAAAGGGCAGACATACCATTATGACTTGCCCAGTACCCACAACTAAGGCTCAGGGGGACCGAGGTGGCTGCCCAGTTATACAGAGCTACAAGGTGGTCCTGGGGAGACTTGAACCCATAATTTAAGACACCAAGGCTGCCATTCCACAGGTCTCCTTCAGTGATGAAACAGACATCAAAAATTTAGTGAAAAAAGAAAATATTTTTCCTGAAGATCTAACTAAAGGATTAAATTATATCATAATATTTTTAAAGCACCATTAACAGTTTCATAGAGCAAACTTGAAAGTTTATAATGGTAAGATTTTATGTTAGCCAAGTTCTTTGATATTGTTGCTCTGATTCATAATAAGAAATGCCTCCATGTAGCTTTGTCCATTTTGCATGTAACTACACAAACATTCCAAAGACACTTCCAAAGTCTATTATTTTTATTCATGAAATTAGTTTTGTTTGGGGACCTTTGAAAATGTCATGTGGTATTTATTCACTTTTGCTGAGACCTTTACATTCAGAAAATGTGTTATTTTTGCACTATATTTTCAAAATCCCTAGAGCAATCTTAGTATTCTCTCAAATTGGGTTCCGCCAAATTCTATGTATGATCAATCCTATTCCATGGGAAAACGACCAACAGGTCCTAGGGGCCTGTCTAACTCTGCAAGATCTAATACCACTGATCTTCCTCTTCTTCAAACATCTTCTGCACTTTGCTGGTTCTCCTTCTGTAACTATACCTCAGTCTCTGTTGTTGGCTTCTCCCTTCCTAACCTTCTATTAAATATAGCCCTTCTTCTATTTACTATTATAGGCTAATTTCTTGAAATCTCAATTTAGACCCCCTCAAAGGCAAATAATTTATCCCCACAAGTTCTGAAATTTATTTCAGTGCAAACAGTTAACACATTGGCTTCTAGTCTTGATGTCTCTATTACTATCAAGATCCACATTTTGAAGAGCCTACTAGGTTTTCCTAATTGGAAGGTCTTCAAGCCCACTTCAGTTCTAAACTTATTATCCCCCATCCATGTCCATGACCTCTTCTCTTCCTACACTGTACATAACATTGGCTAGAATTCTCAAAGTTCCCTTCAATCCACCCCATCTCTCACCTTTGCCATTTATTTTATTGCCAAGTTCTATCAACAGCTTCCCAGGTGTAACTAGTGGTAAAGAACCCACCTGCCAATGCAGGAGACATAAGAGAATGCGGGTTTAATCCCTGGGTCGGGAAGATCCCCCTGGAGAAGGGAATGGCAATCCACTCCAGTATTCTTGCCTGGAGAATCCCATAGACAGAGGAGCCTTGTGGGCTACAGTCCATGGAGTCAGAGAGAGTCAGACACGACTGAAGTGACTTAGCACATTAATTTGGGCTCTGAAACGCCTCTGCAAGTCTGGGTGCCCCAGCACAGGGGTACACTTGCTTTAAGGTGGGTCGTACAATTTTGATTGTTGTAAAAAAATGTGTGCTACCACTGAGAATACATACCACCATAATAGTATCTGTCAAACTGAATAATTTGCCAAATGAGTCAAGCAACAGTGCAGAGCAAGGTATCACTGTGGGTAAGAGGAGAGAGATGGCCCCCAAATGGAATTTTGAGAGTGAGGTCTGGAAGTAAACCATTCTACTCAAATAGCAGGACCGAGAGCTGCTCCAGAAACACCAGGTGATGGGCAAAATGACTGCTACTAGACACACTAGCACATCATACCACTGTAATGACCACTGCATTTTAACTACTGTGTTTTTTCTGGTGCCTGTTGTCCAATCTCTGGCCTTTCCACACTCTAAACAGCTCTCACAAAGATTTCTAGAGGAATTTATACAAAGCACATCTTACTGTGTCACATGGGTGAGCCAAAATATTAAATGGCTCCCACAACTCCACAAGTGGAACTGAGCTCCTTATTATTGCACTCAATGACCTCCCCTTAATGCTTCTCACCAAGCCTTCTAACTCTAGCTTCCATAAAGCTTTGGGTACACAGGGCATACTGGACTCCTCAATCTTCACAATTCCTAAGCACACACTCTTCTGTGCCTTTGCTCCAATCATGCTTTGCCCAGACTATCTTCTCTCTGCCCATCAAGGTCCCAGATAATCCAATCAGAATTCATCTACAGCTCCCTTGGTACTTGGGTTTGAATCTAGCAGAATGTTTTTCTGGCATTCCTGTAAAACTTATCCATGCATGTGTTTTTCTCTTCCATTCCACTGTGGGCAAGAATCTGTACTATTGGTCTGCCTCCCCAAGGTGACCAGCACAATGCTTCAAACACAGAAAAGGCAAAAAAGGAAGGGGAGAATGAAGTGTGAAGAGAAGGAAGAAAGAATAATATTATTGAATTTATAACCTGTTATCCCTAGTGCTTTGAGTGATGTTTTATATAACTAGAACTGGGAATCAGGAGGTCTTAAAATATACACCCAGCTCATTTTGCTGATCTTAACTAAGTTCAACAAGCACACTTGACCTCCTGGTGCCATGAAAGGTGATGTTACTAGTATTCTTTTATAGCATAAAGGATTTAACAGACTATCAGTTGGACCCAAGTGCCATAGAAGAGGGTGCAAGAAACTGATATCTTTTGTTTATTCAGTGAATTTGTATTAATTGGTTTATTTTCCATCACTTTGTGTTGCCTGACTTTTCCTATGATGTCCTGTTCTCCTGCCCTCAGTATATCTGAATCCTCATCTGGGGAAGGGCTCTCTTTCCCCAGCCTGCTTTCCCACACTTAAAACACAGTCTACTGGTGGTGCACATTATGAGGACTGGTACCTTGATATGAAAAGAAAGCATGTTTAAAATGAGATGAGAATGGGGCAGGGGAGCATACAAGTAAGTAGGCAGCAAAAACCTACTCAGGTCTGGAACGGGGTTGAGAGACTTGCACAAGGCGGTCCAGGAAAATCACCATGATGCCAGACCACTAGGCAGTTTTTCCAGAATTACAGCGCTCCTGAGTCCCAACCCTATCCCTCTGCCAATAAAAGTACAAGTGAAGGTGACCCCACAGGCATAGAGATGTAAATACTCTGCAGAAAAACGAGGCCCCTCTTCCATGGAAAGTTTTTTTAGTGTTTAATGGAGAGCAAGGGGAAAACTTACAGCAGGGCTCACAGACCACTGGACCAATAAGAAAGCAGCTCAGATCAACCTAGTCCAAGTCTGGAGGGACAGGAAACCCCACAAAATGTTACTGACCTAGCCCTGTCCATTTATAACGATGGGTGGGCTTGGCATCATTATCCCTAGGTCTCTTCTCCATCAGCTTCCCTTCCCTCCCGTTTCTTTCCTTCTTTTTTAATGAGTCCATAGGGTTTCTTTTCTTTTTTTTTTTTTAAAGAATATTTATTTATTTGGCTGCACTGGGTCTTAGTTGCAGCATGTGAGATCTTCGATCTTCCTTGGAGCACGTGAACTCTTAGTTGCAGCATAGGGGATCTAATTCCCCGACCAGGGATAGAACCTGGGCTCCCTACATTCAGAGCACAGAGTCTTAGTCATTGGACCACCAGTGAAGTCCCCCCTTTTCTCTCTTTTCTGATGCCTCTAATTCTATGTGAGGAAATAAGAATTTAAACATGAACATCATCATCAACAATAACAATAATGAATTGTTCTGACTATATGCCAAGCTTTGGACCAAGTCTTAAATGTTCTATCTCATTTAGTTCTCACAGCAAGTCTATGAGCTTGTTAATGACAGTCATTCCACTCTACAGATAAGGAAATGGAGGCTTAGAAAGGTGAAAAAACTTTCCTGAGTTCACCAGCAGTAAGAGACTGACTGAGTCAGGCTCCCCGGGTGTCTCAGTGGTAAAGAATTCACCTGCCAATGCAGGAGACAAGGGTTCAATCCCTGGGTTGGGAAGATCTCCAGGAGAAAGGAACGGCAACCATCTCCTGTATTCTCGTCTGGGAAATCCCATGGACAGAAAAGCCTGATGGGATACAGTCCATGGGGTCGCAAAAGAGCTGGACATCACTTAGCAATTAAACAACAACAGAGCCAGTATTGGAACCCAGGCCTATCTGATGCCAGGGCTAAAGCACTTTGCCAAAATGATATGATACGAGCCAATGGCTGCCTGCACTGCATCTTCCTCTGAAGGGCCCTCCAAGTCCAGACTTGGTTTGTGTTATAAGACAAAATCACTCTAACTACTCCCTAGCGTGAGCCTATGTCAGCTTTGCAGAGGTTGAGATAACTCTCTGAAGCCCTTGGAGGGATCTGTAGACATTTGGAAATAGTAAACAACCTGCAAAAGCAAGTTGGTTTAGCAGAGAAAACACTGTTTTCACATCACAGGTCTGTTTCTTAGTAACTATATAACTTCAGGGCATTTGCTCCACTTCTATGAGCCCCAAGAAAGAGCTAATGATAATAATCGTCTATAAGCTGGTATTGGCGAATTTGTCAGTATGATGTTGTAAATGAGTTCAGTTCAGTCGCTCAGTCGTGTCAGACTCTTTGTGACCCCATGGACTGCAGCACACCAGGCTTCCCTGTCCATCACCAACTCCCAGTGCCTACTCAAACTCATGTCCATTGAGTTGGTGATGCCATCCAACCATCTCATCCTCTGTTGTCCCCTTCTCCTCCAGTCTTCAATCTTTCCCAGCATCAGGGTCTTTCCAGATGAGTCAGTTTTTCACATCAGGTGGCCAAAGTATTGCAGTTCCAGCTTCAGCATCAGTCCTTCCAATGAATATTCAGGACTGATTTCCTTTAGGATGGACTCGTTGGATCTCCTTGCAGTCCAAGGGACTCTCAAGAGTCTTCTCTAACTAAATTAGTTACCCTTTCCTAAAACTCTATTGAATACCTTATTCTATGGGAAGGCAATTGGTCACACCACCTTCTAAACAGAGTATAAATAAAAATAAATAAATACATAAACACATAAATAAACCCTGATCATTGCCTTAGTGAGCATCTAATATCCAGTTTAAAAATGATACAAAACAATTTTCAAAAAATTGTAGCAACCTCTTTATATGTGCATGTATGAAGCATAGCTTTCTGAACACATCAAGACTACTTTATATTTCCCCTGCCTCCCTCCTTCCTTCACCCTCCTCATTCTCCCTCTCTCCACCTCTCTTTCTCTTTCACTCTCTCTCTCTCTCTCTCTCACACACACACACACACATATATACACGAATTGAATCCTGATGCACCACTGTCTCCCTCATCCTCAAACACGTGCCTTACACTTGTTCAGTTAATAGATAACTATTCTCTAGCCAGTTAATTTGAACAATAAAAAACATGAGGCTTTTATAGAGATAAAGTACCCAAGAGAATCAAAGATGCTGGTAGCTGCTTGTTTAGTGACAGAGGATTCTGTGATTAAAAGCAGAAGACAGCAGACAAAGGCCCCTCTGTTTGCACCCCTTGTTGGCTCCAAGCGAGGTGGAGCCCCACTTCTTGTAACACCAAATTTCACGTTGTTTTTTATGAGCAGAGGGTCCATTTCTAAATTGCACCTCTGGATTTAAAAGAGGAAATTTAAACCTCAGAATAATGTTTTTTGCTGAACAAAACATATGCCAAACTAAGCTCGGACTGACTTCTGTTTTCTGAGTCCCAGCCTCCCAAGTTTTCTCGGGTTTCCAGTACTGGGCCGAACTCACTGGCTTTTGCCATTTCCTCCTATGTTATGGTTAGGTGGAAAGGGGGTGAGAAGCAGGGGTACCACATCCTCAGGTTCACTGGATGGGTTTGGGGATGCCCAAAAGATCCAGAGGGCCACTTTCGATTCATTAGTTGAGATGGGCTGGCTCCTATCAGCTGTACTTCACGTAAGGCACCAATATGTTTTTCTAGGCATTACAGGAAAAAAATTCTAGCAAGAAAGAGGAAAACACCACACAAAACAGCAATAAGTCTGGCCTTCCTTCCCTAGACCCACAAAAGACCGTTTTGTAAGATGAGGAAAAGCTGTGCTTCGCTTTCTAACTGAACAATGACGCGCTTGCATCTTTAATCCAAACTGTCTACCCGCTTCCCTAGATTTCGGGACAATAGTCCAACTTCTCACCTTCCGCCTTGAACAGTTGAACCCACACACTTTAAAATAATATCCATCAGCAGCTGACAAACTGGTTATTCTTGGACCACAACTGATGCTGGCAAGAGGAGGTCCAGGCAGACAAGGATAAATGAGAATAAAATTATTCAGTTCTGCTCGCCGTGGCCACTGCATCAGCTGTCATCCTCAAAATTCCCACAGAAATGAGTTCATTCCACCTTTGAAACATTTCGGAGCTTAAAAGTTTAAATCAGGCCAAGTTGATTCTGTGGGATTTTTCTAGCTTTTACACTGTAATTATATGCAGGATTTTGTGCCACCTATTTCCTCTCAACTGTAACATTTTACATCTTTTTTAAGCGTACGTTGAGGTTAGTTTTTTTTTAGTACGTGTTATGAAATAAGATATGAGCTTATACTCAGCTTTAGGTAGCTTTCTGCCAAAAGGCTGGACCAACACAAACTAAATATGACTATTTTCTTTATCCAAAGTACAGTTTTGACTATTACATACCCTCTTAACATACATACATAAAACTAACTCACAACGAAAGCTCCCTGCAGGTCAACTGAAATCATAATGAGATTTTCCTTTCATATAATGTGATTAACAAATGTTAGCTAACCGAACTCCTAAAAGACTCAAAAGAAAAAAGCAGAATAACTCAAGCAATGCCAAAAAATCAAATAACTCAACAATCTTTCTATTTGTTTCCTTGCTTTTTCACATCTTTAACTTAGAAAATAGCCTGTTTCACTTGACTATAGGCATGTGCTCCAGAGGCAGGTGAGAGTGAGTTCCAGCTCCCCTATTTACTAAAATATGACCTTTACAAGCTACTAAATCCTCTAGCCTCAGTTTCCTCATCTGTAAAATGGGGGGAGGGGGTAAAAATCTTCAAAAGATTTTTGTGAAGATTAAATGAAATGATGCAGTCTTCAATAAGTGCCAGCAAATAAAGTATTTCATAAGTGTTAGTTGTTATTTCTGACACTACCTGTTTGCTAAATAAGTCTACCTTCCAGCCTAAATATAAAGTTGTCACCTAGCCTCATGGTAGGCTAGGTGCTTCGAAATTCATATACTGCAGTGGGTCCCTTGGAAACTTACAAATAAAGAAACAGTTGTCCATCTAGCCTTACTCAACTTTATCAAGTACTACAAATGCTTGGGAAACAATAATAACTATGACAACTTGGGCCCCATAATCCTAAATCTCTGCAAAAGTCATGGCAACATATCACTGAACCTTTCAGCTAAGGGGAACTTTGAGGCATCCTCTGAAAAGCAAGCGAGTCAGAATGCGAGTCTCGACTTTCTGTGTTTGGAAAGGATTTCTGATTGCTCTCATGAAGGCAGATACCTCCAAATGTTACTCAAAGACATAAATGAACCTACCACCCTTCTGAACGTAATCAATATAAGTATCACTCCAGAATTCCAACCGACGCATCTTTTTTCTTCAGATTCACTCTGCCTTCAAAACAGCAAGGTCTTATTAGCAGTAAGCTGTACTTTTGGGGAAAGGCACTATTTCCACCAGGGCAAGAATACCAAAAAAGGGAAATCCTATATGGAGAATTTTCATACTATTTGGGAAAAGTTTGCAAAACCCAAAATCTGTGTTTAAACATTATAAACGTTATTGCTGAGGAGAAAAACAATATTTTCGCACGTGGAATTCCAAATTCATTTAAATATTACCCCATTTTCTGAGATCTTAGGAGATTAAGATAAAATAATTCACTAACACTATGCAGATAGGAGAAATAAAGAAATCGTCTCCTTTCCACCCGCACCACACACACACACACACACACACACACACACAGAGGCAGACACACTACATTTGTAAATATACAACTGAACCAAAATTTAATGCAAAGCTCCTTTTCAACAGGTCCTTTGGTGAAAAATCATTCATTAACAAGGCAGCTCATAAACACAAACCTAATTGTCCCTCTCTCAGCTCTCTTTTGTTAAAGCAGCAACACTTATCATCTCTGGAAATGGAATGCATTTTTACCTCTATTTCTGCTGATTTCCTTAGTCTTCAGAACCTGATAATCATTTGATACAGACATTCACCTTCACCCATTTATCATTTCACAACATTGACCTCATCTCTTGTCATGAAAAACTTCGGGTAGTTTAAACCCAGATGGCTTGGCTTTCCCCTAAACAGAGAAAATTCCCTTCTCTGGTTGCATACAGCATGTTGATCTGATAACAAGCAGTCATCTATCATTTGGGGGCTTTGCATTTGACTTTGACTGCCTTAATGTATTTCCAACAGGGTTTTGTGATATGTAGTTTTTAATCAAGGTTTGCCAAAAGTGATTGTATGTATACATGATTGTATTTACAAGCATGTAAAACACTTTTAAACAAAACTGTTCTTTGTGAGTTGCTATTTCAGCTCAGAAATTCTTATTCATATAATTTAATCTCCCCCATGTGTTTATTTATTAGATCTTATCATTAACTATAAAGCTAAAATAAGCTGAAACAAATCATTTTTTTAGTCCACCAGCCAGTGCTAGTGTTAACTAAGCAGCTGACAGCCAAGTGTCATCCTCTACTAAGGACAAAATGTCCTTTCTGACTTGTGGCTTCCAAATCAGATATATAAAGATTGTTTTTGAGAGCTTAGGATATAAGGGGCAAAGAAACTCAAGATTACATCTTGTCCCCATGTTTGTGCTTTGTGACTCTAACCTCTCTTTCCCCTTGTCATATACCTTATCCCAGACCTTTATACCTAAATGTTATCATTTTCACACTGAGTTCAAACAATAGAATCAGAGCAGAAAGTTTGGTGGCACCTATGATTTGGTGGCAATAGCCATTCCCAGGAGCAGAAGTACAAGTGGTAATTACCACTGAGGTGATGCTATACCAAGTCCATCTTAAGTTTACTTCTGCAACCTGATGTCAAAGATAAACATCTCCAGTCTGATGAAATAGAAACTGCCAAAGTCCATAAAACTTGGAAATTCAACGGAATTCAATTCATCAGCCATCTGAAGTTTTGTAATGACCAAAAGCAATTTTTAAGATCTGGTCATAAAATTACAGCTAAAGGATTCACCTTGTCAGAGGGAGCAATTGATTTCCCATTACCTGATCTCCATACTCACCATGCAGACACACATTATACAAGGGTTATCCGTGATAAATGGAATCTGGAGTACTTCACCTTCATTTTCACATTTTGCAACAGAACCTGAAGGGAAAAAAAGTTATTTAAATTTAGCTGCATGGCCTTGTTACAAAAATAGAATTTTTATACTAATACTTTTTGAAAAAACTATATCCAAATTTCAAAAATCCCTAATGAGTTTTAAATAATCAAATTCACCCAAAAAAGTCCTCCTGAAAAAAACCTACTTTAAATAATTTTATTAGAACAGGTTTTTTTAAAAGCCTGTGCTATATAGATGTATTTTCTGCTCTCGGATGGTTGGTTTAAGCACAATTCCAAGTATTTCATTGGATCTTTAATAATACCTCTCCTTTATAAAACCATTTCAACTAAACAAACACTCCCATAAGCAAAAAATTCAAACTGGCCTTTAAGGCAGATTTTAAATTTGAACAGAATTCAGGACTGTGTCAATGAACAGGCCTTTATATGAATCTGCCTCATATTGTGTTGAATTGAAATTACTTTTCGAAATACAATCTTCTTTCCTCTTTTCTTAGAAATAGACTCAATATTTTCTTTTCTGCACCAGGTGTCAGTAAAGTATGTCCTTCAGAATAGCAGCTGAGGTCTTCACCTGCCTCAAAGCATATAATTATTATATCCTGCTATTATTACCCTTTTAAAATATGATAGTTTCTTTAAATTCAAGATCTGGAGGGTGAGTGCCTTAAAGATCACTACCAGTAAAGAAGCTATATTGGAACCCTATAGAGAGAGACAGGCCTATGGGTGGAAAACGATGCAGTTTCTTTTTTTCTTTTTTCTTTAATTGCATACGGGAGAAGAGATCAAACTAAAGGTCGAAGAAAACTAAAGATAATAAAGGAACTTTTCAAATTCAAATAGAAGAATTTCCGTTATCACTACAGTATTAATGTCAACAGCCTGCCCGCTCTCCACTCGCTGCTTTCCCACCCCTTAAGCCCGAAGGGCTTCCTTCATCCCCATGCGCCAGCGAGGAGCAGGCTCCAAGGTGCTCGTTCCCCACCCTCCCCGGGGCCGGTCAGCGCCTTCTCTCCCAGGTACCAAGCCAGGGTCTGGGAGGGTCGGTCCCTCCCGACCCCTCCCCTACCTGTCAAGAAGGAGGAAGCCAGAGACATGGGGACCCCCGAGCAATTGAGCAGCAGCAAGACGCAGCAGGTAATCCCGGGCGAGCGCCGGCAGGGACGCTCAGCCAGAGCCCTGACGCCGGAGAACCAGAGCATCGTCACCTGGAGGGAATCCCGGGCGACTGCAGGTCCCGCGCCGCCGCCTGTGCTCCGCTACCGCCGCTCGCAGTCCAAAAGGGCTCTCAGCCGGCGAGTCGGGAGACAGTCCGCGAAGGAGGGAGGCGGGCGCCCGGGAGCCTGGGGCGGGGGAAAGGTTGGGGGGGGGGGTGGGGGTTGACGGGGGGAGAGGCGGGAGAGCGAGGCGAGGGGTGGGGGGCGCCCAGGGAGGAGGGGTCCTGCGGCCAGGCTCCTCCAATGCAGCTTTTTTTTTTTTTTTTTTTTTAAGGAGTTGCTCGCAGCGGTTTAGTCGTCGGCTCCTCCACGCCAGAGAGGGGGCCAGGAGCGGGGGGTATCGGAACTGCGGGAGATAGGCAGAGAGGCGTGGCTGCGCTGCCCGCTGCGCACCGCTGCTCCGCCGCCGCCGCCCCCGGGGCTGCAGCGACTGCCCCGGGGCGCGCCGCTGCTGCAGCTGCCGCGTCCTCCACTTCTGCACTCCCACCTCCTACCCGCCCCGCCGGCTGTCCACTCGGTCCGCTCGCACGCTCGCTCCGGCGCCGGAAACCCGGGCGCACCAAGCGCCTGGGGGAACCCGCTGGGGGCGCCCGGACGCAAGAGGGATAGTAGAAGCCTCGCGCTGGGCGCTTGTCTCCGCCGGGGGTCCAGCCAGCTCCCCCAGACCCTCGAGGGAGGCCGCTTGCCCCGGGGCACGGATCGGAGCGGGGCAGGCGTGTCTCCACCACCCGGAGCGCGCAGCGCCTCCTCCCTTTCCCGGGGGGCGGGTGGGGAGGGATCCCTCCCCTTACGGGGGATGCAGCGCCAACCCTGCTCCTTCTCCGGTGCTCCGACCCTAGGAGGGAGGAGAATATGGGACGCAGGGCGCCCCACCACCGCGGCTCGTTCCCTGATGCCCCAGCTTTGGGAAGGAGTGATAAACCCAGCGTCTGGGGCGGGGTTGGGGTGCGGGCAACTTTTCACTCTGCTTTGCCTTCCTCTGGTTGGGGCACGACGGCCGACAGGCCCTGAGCGCACAGCGGGGCGAGATCACCGCCCAGTGCGTCTGTGTCTGTGCGTCGTGCGGCTAGGGAAGACAGAATTTGAAACGACACGCAAGGTCGATTAATACACGCACAGAGGCGAACTCTTTTAGCCCTTAAAAAAGAGGAACAGTGGTTCCATGACTCCTCCCACCCAACCTCGGGCGAACCGGGGCTGGGAGGTGCTGTTTGACTAATCATTCATTCACCCGAGAAAGAGGGAGGGGCCCGCGCGGCAGCTAACCTCTGGCAGGGACCGCCGCGGCGTTCTCGGGAGCTTGGAGTTGTCGCTTCAGCAGCCCTGGGTGTCACAAGAGCCCGACCCTACCTACCGCTCAGGGGTGACCGGGCCAGATCGCGGCCTCTCTCTCGAGCCGTGGCCCACTCTGCCCAAAGGAGGATATGCAATGGAGGAGAGAATTTTTGTAACCAAATGGGAATTAGGGGACGCTTGGCAAGTATTGGGACCTGATGATCAGCTGTTTTCCGAGCTCACGTGGGTCCCCGGCTCCCTCTCCCTATAAGAATGGAAATGGGGGCCCCTCACGCGGGTCCTCCTGGTGGGTCGGCCTGGGCGGATCCGAAAGGCAATCACGGACTAGCCAAGCACGTTTCTCAGCAGGACGCATCTAACAGTTTCTGGGCAACGTGGGGGTTGTCTGTAGTCACAGAAACTATACCTTTACAAATATATTCGTCTGTTTGCCGACACATTTTGTACAGTTTCCTCCCCCCTTTGGAGTGGGGGGAATGGGGCTATTTATTTGTTTTTATTTTTTCGAGTCGTTGGAGCCTTCCCTTAAGGCAGCAGTGCCCACATCCAGGCACGCCAGGGAGCCTATAAGGAGCGTTGCTCTGACACGGAAAAAATAAGAGAGGGTAAAGCTGTCATTAGCTTAACACGCTCCATTTCCCTCTCAAAACAGATTTTTAGTGTAAAACTTAAATTAAAAGAGAAGAAAGATGACGTGTGGTTGCTTTTTTCCCCAAAAATAACCACCATGGCCAGGCAGCTCCTTGAAAATCAGCGTTTAGTGTATTTACTAACGATAAAGAGAACATGCAAAAAGAAGAAAAGAAAAAAGAAATCTCTAAAACTAGCTTGATCTCTATATACTTTTTGATCTATAGTGACCAATCAAAAAATAAAATAAAAACTTTTATGACTCCAGATAAGTATAGTCAGTTGAAACTCTACCCTGCAAAGATCCTTTTTGCACGGGGCTTTTATATAAACTTGTTAAGCGTAACTTACTGAAGGAAAATGGAATAATGGGAAGGCTGGGAGACCTTTCATTGCCTTAGATTTCAGCAGTAGACCTGGATAAATTCACCTTAGAGGATTGCAGAACATTTGAAGAGTGCCTTCCCTGACATCCTCAAGGGTTTGCAGAACAAAAGTCTTTATGATGGCATCTGTGGCATTTCTCAAACTAGGTGCTTTGGGGTATACTGGAACTTCCCCTATAGGTTCAAATGCAAAAACCACCTGGAAAGCATTTTCATCTGCCTGCAAGTTTACCAATGGGAAAGATGTACCGAAACCTGTCCCTTCTTCCTGTTTGTTTATCAGCTGCCACCAGTGATTTCCTCTGCTGCCTTCTGGATAAGTGGGCCCTACTTCTGGCAGAGCATCCTTCTCCCCAAAGGGCTTATCAGTCCTGCACTGCTGCTGCCACCATCCCTTCAACTCATGGTCTATCAGCTGCCAGTTGGCCTCTGTCTACACAAACATGAGATATTCTGGGGTCAAAAAAATAAAAAATAAAAAGAAGCAAGTATGCAAGAAAAAGTGTATAAATCTGCCTTTACGTTTAAAGTTAAGGGCCCCCCACCTTGTGCTCAGTTGGGTCCGACTCTTTTTGACCTCATGGACTATATCCCACCAGGCTCCTCTGTCCCTGGGGTTTTCCAGGCAAGAACACAGGAGTGGGTTGCCATTTCCTTTTCTAGGGGATCTTCCTGATCCAGGGATTGAATCGGCATCTCTTGCATCTTCTGCCTTAGCATTGGGTCACCTGGGAAGCCAATAATGTTAAGGGTGATACCATCCAAACCCCCAAAAGTTCTTGACTGAAATCAAAAGGAGAACAAATCTGTCTTCGGCTCTGTTTATGACATTTTTCAGTGTTAAGAGAGGTAATGTATCCCAAAGATCATCCATTACCTATGGGTAATGAGGACCTGTTCCACTATCAGCCAGAAAAAGCACTATCTCTTCTTCTTTAAAATAAAAGATACAACCTAATCAGACCAAAAGGGAACCAGGCCTGTGGTAGGAGAAATTCTCTTCTTCTCCCAGTAAAACTATGATGCTGAATCTGCACTGAAAAACCCAACTAAATATACCAGTTAATAACGGTGTATTCAAAGTTACTTCAAGAGAAATTATAGCAACCGAGTTTCCTAAAAATAAAAATAAATAGGCCTTTCAAAAGCAGCAGAGTAAAGGAATTGTGATATTAACCACTAGGGAGGGCCGAAAGTATTCCATAACGGTGTAAGTTTTGTCCTATGAAAGGCACCAGGCATGCCATTTTAGATTTGAGGATAAGGGATAATGTTGCCTTGGAGCTTATAGTCTAGGAGGTGAGATAAAGCATGTTTATAAATGAATGCAGTAATGGGAGAAAATTATTGCAAACGAAGCAACTGACAAAGGCTTAATCTCCAAAATATACAAACAGCTCATGCAGCTGAATCTTAGGAAAACAAACAATCCAATCAGAAAGAAGGCAGAAGACCTAAACAGACGTTTTTCCAAAGAAGATATACAGATGACCAATAAATGCATGAAAAGATGCTCAATGTCCCTCATTATTAGAGAAGTGTAAATCAAAATTGCAATGAGGTATCACCTCACACCAGTCAGAATGGCCATCATCAAAAAATCTACCAACAGTAAATGCTGGAGAGGATGTGGAGAAAAGGGAACCCTCTTGCACTGTTATGGGAATGTAAATTGATACAGCCACTTAAGAACAGTACAGAGATCCCTTAAAAGCCTAGGAACAAAACTACCATATGACCTGGCAATCACACTACTGGGCAAATACCCTGAGAAAACCATAATTCAAAAAGACACATGTACCCCAATGTTCATTGCAGCACTATTTACAATTACCAGGGCATGAAAGTTTAAAGAAAGAAGAGACTTAACTTCATGGAGGAGGTGGCACAGGAGCTGAGATTTGAAAAGCAGAAGCTTCAGTAGATGGAAGGACCATCCAGGAGCTGCAGAGTAACAACAGGGAGACAGGAGATTCATAAAGAGAATGGGGAACAGTCATATAATTGGCTCTGTCAGCTGAGCAGAGCTCTGGGAAGGCTTGATCATGAGGTGTATGAGCAGCACTTGGATCCATCTGAGATGAGCAACAGAATGTTTACCATGGAGTAAGTGCCTACCTCTTAGAAACAATCAGACTACATTTCTTTAGAATGCGAAGTATTTCTGCAGATGTATTCACCAATCTGCACATGTATTCATTATTAATCTCATACTGGAGAGCACCATTTCCACCTCCATCTGTTGGAAAGTGTTTGGGTGATGGAATAAGTACTGCATCATGAATCAGTTTCTTAATATCAATGGCTGTATGATTCTTCTTGGAATGAAGTAGAAATGATGCTTTTGACATTTTTTTTTAAAGCACTAGATATCTTAGAGATCATATTAACCAACTTCCTACCCTTTCCCTTTGAGAATGAGAATTCTGAAGACTAAGAGGGAAATGGCTTGCCCTAGGTCACACAGCTAGTTAATGGCATAGCCCATTTAAACAGAGTTCCTCTGGCTTCCTGATCATGATGCTTCCCATTACAAGTGTTCTGCCTTCTTGAGTCATGAGAATATAGGAAAGGACCACTGGATTAGATGTGATACAAATTAAGTTATAGAGTTGGCACAGTTGGTACTCATATGTTTATTGAACTGAGCTGCTACCACTGATACAAGTTGGAAGACCAAGTAAAACAGACCACAGCTTCACTCACTTGTTGAAAGATGATTTTATTCTTAGGTCACTGGACTAAAATGTTAAAGACTCGCGCTGTCTTCTGGGCTTTGCTGCTGGTTTGCTCAGTTTCTGGTCCTTCAGACAGGACAGGGTACCATCGACCCTGATGAGAAGTCCTCTAGATTCTGCCAGATAGGTCTAAATAATGTCATTCCAAAAAGTCAGAGGCTCTGAAGTTACTTTTTTGTGGAGGTGAGGGAAGTGGAGACAATGACAAAAGCATCATTCTAGTGATACTGGCCTATTTTATTTAAATGATTTTTATTAAAATTGAATTAAATCACTAACCTGATCTTTTCCTCGCTAATCATTTTCTCTACTTTTTTCCTTGGTGACTCAGACAGGAAAGAACTGGCCTGCAATGCAGGAGATGTGGGTTCGATCCCTAGGTCAGGAAGAAGGGAATGGCTATCCACTCCAGTATTCTTAGCTGGAGAATCCCATGGACGGAGGAGCTTGGCAGGAAGCATATAGTTCATGAGGTTGTAAAGAGTTGGACACAACTGATCAACAAACACACACACACACACACATGCAATCATTTTCTCTTTTGTTTGTAACCTCAAGGCTCTTTTCATAAGACTGTGCTCACTGAAGAGTTTATTCATTTTCAAAGCAGGGCATTTTAATAAAGATGGTGGGACCAGACCTTTTTAGACACAGTTGCATTGGAATAACAAAATCTGGTTTGTTGGTGTTTTTTTTTCATTCTGATTTAATATTATAATAAATCCCCTTCACTTCCCTGACCCTCACCCACCTTTGATCTCACTCCAATTCCTGCCTCAAGGATGATGGTACATCACGAGTGATGGGGTGAGTTTTGCCTGTTTCACATAGTACTTGCTCGTTTAAATACCCATGAGCCAAAACAGCCACATTGGAGTGTCATAAATTCTCCAGTTCTACAATTAAAACAAAAGCAATGATTTTTCAAAGATGCTTTTTAATTTTCATCAACATCTAAATTACTTAGTAAAGAAGTTATTTTTATATTGGAAGCTATAAAAATCAGATACCAATTTCACCCCACTAGGTAGGCCCAAATGTTTGCTCATTAATAGAGAATGATCCTTGAGAACAAATTATCATCTCTACATTTCATCTGGGAAGTAACTCCCCAAATCAAATTAGCCTCATCACCATCTTCATTGGCACTAAAGCTGTAGCCTTATAGGTCTATCTGAAGTAGGGGATAGTTGAAGGAAACTCACACAAGCCCAAGGCACCAGAATATTAAGCTAATGCCTTAAGCCTATTGCTCTAAGTTTTACCAGATCTCTACAAGACTTTAAATGGATCTCGTTTGAAGTAGGTATCAATAAAGCCATGAAACTCACCACTATCTCTGAATTATTATTCAAGATTATTTACAGACTCAGAGAGAAACTGTTCAACATTACCTACCTAAGGATGTATATCCCAAGATGCTAGTTAACATGTGTAGAGAATCCTGGCTGTCCCGCAATGTCTCCCATTCTGTCTCAGTATTGAGCTCCTAATTTGTGTAGTATGGCTTATCAGCAATAAACACCATTTTTCCCAGCTTCTCTGAGATAGGAGTGATCCCATAACTAACTTGCAGGCAAAGGAGTAGAAATGGAAAATATCTTTAAAGTAGGGATGTATACCTCCTTCTTCCCTTTCTCCTTTCTGATGGCTGGAATAGAAACAGAAATAATGCCACTCGAGTGCCAGCAACCACATTATTCCAGGAAAAGACCTAGAAGGAAACCTCAGAAAAAATGAGTAAATTTAGGATTTCAATCACCTGTGTAGTCCCTGTTTACACTTGCCTTATCAGTTTTAGGAAATTTGGGGAAACTTATACTATTTTTTCTTTGAAAAAGCAATCTTTAAATATTTGTACACTCATGTTCATAGCTGTATTAGTCATAATAGCCAAAAGGCAGAAGCACCTCGATTGTTCATTAATAGATACATGGATAAGCAAAATGTGGTGTTACATACAATGGAATATTACTTACACCTAGAAAGGAAGGAAATGCTGACACAGGCTACAACACAGATAAATCTTGAGATCATTATGCTAAGTGAAATAAGTCAGTTTCGAAAAGACAGATACCGTACAGTTCTACTTTATATGAGGTACCTAGAGTAGTAAAATTTATAAAGACAGAAAGAGTGGCAGTTGTCAGGGGGCTGGGGGATGGGGGGAATAGAGAGTTATTGTTTAATGGTATAGAGATTTAGTTTTGCAAGATGAAGAGAATTTTGGAGATAGGTTGCACAACAATGTGAATGTACTTAATACTAATGAACTGTATCCTTAAAGATGATCAAGATGGTAAATTTTATATGTATATTAATATAATTTTTAATGATTAAAAACAATAACTTTTCTATTTTCTTCATCATTACCAAATTAACATAACTTTGGCCCCCAAAGTAGGAAATACCAATTAGCAAAGAAAGAAAAAGTTATGCTTTGATAACCTGATTACAGTGCCTGGCTCTGCACTAAGCATTTTACATAGATTACCTCATTCATTTCACCCAACAAGTTTTTGAGCCCAGGGCTGTCTTTATTAGCCTCATTTCATATCTGAATAAAATTAAGTACAAAAGATTAAGTAAATTGTTCAAGGTCACACAACAGGGGGTTGGTAGAGCTAGAATCAAGATCCAGGTTATCTGACTCTGGAAATTATGCTTCTGTGGGTTATGTTGTTGTGAATATTTTTGTCTCTAATTATTCTTTGGCAGCATCATTTTAAATGATTATATAATATTCTATTTTATGAAAGTGTCACAATTTTCTTCAACAGTCTCTCACCTAAATTGTTCCCTGATTTTACTACTCTAAGAGATGCTTCAGTGAACACACTTTTACTATTCATTTTCATTTCCTGGAGGATAAATTTATTAATTGGCAGACCAAAGGTATGTGCATTAAGGCTTGTGAAGCATAATTTTATACATTTTTAATCAAAGATTATTTTCCATTTCAGTCTTAAAATTTTTATACATCAGTCTGAAATACTTGCTCAAAAAGAAAGCCAGCCGTTAGGAGCTCTAAGCTAGTTCTGAGAGTGATCTTAATAAAGTTTTGTAGATGCAGGAGATATACAATTAATTTAAGGCTTGTTAGAAATAAAGCACATTCCATTGACTTTCTAAACTTCATTGATTATGTGGTGTAAATATTTATTTAGGGAAATCTTAAAACAAACAATAGTGACTTATTTGACTGCTATCAGCTTCACGCATAATATCAACTGTCTGTGAACTGGAAGATAATAATCAGTTCCCTCCAGGCTTTCCCTGGATCTCTTCCTATATGCAGTTTCTTTCAACTTGAATTCTTTTCATTGGCTTTTCTTTCCCTAAGCCGTAGTTTCTAGTACCTCCCATCAGAAAGATAGTAATCATATTAATGAACAACCTCAGTGTCTCCCAGAAGGCAGCAAAATTAAAAATTCAAGTGCCCAAGATTTAACTCATCAAAACTTTCCCATCAACTCTAGCTTAATTTATAGTAGTTTGCTACCAATGAGATTAGTTATTGGTCATTACAGAATGAACAAAGCTAATTTCACTAATGTGGGTAGCATTCAAAGGGAATTCTTTGAAACTAATCCAATCATTTAATATGTAGTCCTAGTTCTGCCACTCGACATTCTAATCATTGAGGCCAATTAATTAACTTTGTGAGGCTTGGTTTCCCCCATCTAATAAGAGGGTGAAATAGCGTCACCTCTGCCTGCTTATCAGGGTTGGATATGAAATCATTTCGTAAAGTGCTACATAGAAAGGTAACTGAAAACTAGAGATTTTAGATATGGAAAGGCTGTCAGAAAACACCCAATTCTACTCTCTCAAACAAACACACGAACTCTTCATCTGAAGTTCAAATAAAGTAACTTGTCCAAAGTTGTGATGGATGTGAATTTTTTCTGGAAAAGCCAGTACTTTCTTTGGGAAATATTCCTCAAAATATATATGGTTTAACTAAACTTTAAAATAATGGTCCCCACCCCCGAATCCCACCCGCCCACAAACACACATACTTCCAGCAAACAGGAAGATCATGTGGTCAACACTGGGCCAATTGTAATCTCTATCTCTCTGACCACACTTTTTTGGTCCAGGGTTGAAAAAAATGACCCCAGCTCTTCTCCTGATTTTTCAAACTTAAGTTGCAGGAACACTACCTTTTCCTCTCCGCCCGAAGCCTGCAACACGGTTGCCCTGAACAGAAGCTGGCCACCATAGCTCTTATTGGCAATAATTAGAGTAAATAGCTAATACACCAATACCTAGGTAATACAGCATCTGCTATAAGCAATGTCTCAACCTAAAGAACTAAAACTAAAAGAAAATTTGGGGCATTAGAGTGGGAACTGCAAAGGAGGAAAGAAATACTAGCTTTGCTGAAGCCCTGAGTTCACGGGAAGTAGACAGCTACAGCCTGTCTCCGTACCCTGGAGCCCACCCTTATCTTCACAATGCCATGTCAGTCTTTGCTATGTTAACCTAGCAATCAATTTTAAGGCCTACAAGTCAGTAAATGCACATTTTTGACAAATTCCAATGTGCATACTTTGTTCCCATCAAAGTTTCCATATTTTCTTTCATTTTCTTCTTATTCAAGTTGCCATAATTTCTACTATTCTAATATGAGACATTCTATTCTCTCAGGCATATAAGGCAATCATTTACATTTAACTATCAAAGTATATACATATTTTATTTGTGTAAATAGGAAGGCATGGGGGGGAGAACTCAACACCTTTCTTGCATATTTTAATTGATGTTGGGGAAAAAAATCAATTTCAAACAGAAGATCTCATTTCATTGCATTTCTCATCCCCAGTGAGGTGTATGATGGGAATGATTGCTGGACATTATCTATTGCAATACTAACAGATGCTGTTCAATGCACCCTAGACAAAACAAAGAAGTAAATGACACTCTATTTATGGGTCAGTTTATTCTTTACTGCTATAAATAGCTTGTCCTTTGAGCATTAGCAAAGGTGTTTACTCTGTATCACATGTGAGTCTGTTACTTTTTGCCCTTCAACATCTGGAAACTCTGATAAGCATAAGCATAAATGCACCTCCAGACCTGAGAGACAGGAGGATGTGCTCCTTGGTTTTTCAGTGGGTCTCTGGGCCCACTCACTGCTCTATACATCCATACAGTCAATTCCCTAGATGGCAAAAGAGTCAGATTGAAAAATCTAAGTAAGTGGAAAGCTTAATTTTAACAAGTTTTTTTCTTATGTTAGTATTATCATTACTCCCCCTTAGAGTTTGGAAAATAATTCCTATGGTGCTTAAATTTCTCTTTGGTTGAAGATGAAATCTCTTTAAGTCATAGAGTTTCTAAAGATAAATACCTTATAATCCAGCCTGGGTAAAAGAATAGAATATTCTGGTAAGTTCATTGTTCTAGTTGAGAAAGTATTTTATTTTATTTTTGATAAAGCATTTTAGATGAAACATAGTTTACTGATTCTCAAAGCACTAGGAAACAATAAAATATAAGCAATGTGCAAATAAGTAAAATTTCGTTTGGTTGCTCAAAAAGCTTGCTGGCCAACCCAATATTTTGATGATTCAAAAGAACTTTAAGATCTTCAAATTCCTTTGAAACTCAAAGTGTGCTTGCTGGACCAGCAGCCTCCACATCACCTAGGAGCTTGTTAGAGATGCACAACCTGAGACCCTCATACCAGGTTCACTGAGTCAGAATCTGCATTTCAACAAGGTCCCCAGGGGACTGGCATGTACAATAAAGTTTGAGAAGCCCTGTAGTACCACTGGATGGTCAATTTAAACATGACTTTGGTAGTGTACACAGAGCGTAAATGTGCTCAAATGTTGGTTCATTAATAAAGAATTTGAGTTGGTAAAACAAGGCAGGACACTTTGTTTTGTAGTTTGGTCCACATTATAAATTCATTCAGGTTGGCTTGAATAAATAGACATAATTTACAAATGGACAAAGATTTAGGTTGTGGTGATAAAGTCCTTACTCAGGTGAGAATTTCTGCTCTAGCATCTTCATTTGAAGAGTTCTGATTTTCAAATCTCAAGGTAAGCACGATTTGCCATGTGCAAACAGAAACTTTTGTGACTGTTGATCCTGTTTGTTCGTCTCAGTTGTGTGTGCTTTTATACTTGGGAAAGATGCAAAAGTAATTTGTCAGCTAGTGTGTTATAACACATATGGACTTTGGAATGGGAGTGGCATGGATCATAATCAGTTTCGTATGGGATTCCTTAACTTGCCTCGAAAGTGGCATAATACTAGTGATGCCATCTTTTGTTTGGATCAAGTGCAATTTCACGTGCCAAGCCACTCACCAGTGCCTGGCATGTGGTGCTACATCAAAGTGACATTTCTACATTTCCATGTGGGAAGCTCTCTCTGATTTTATCTTTTAAACCACCCCCCCCTTGGGGAAATAATATTTAGAAATATCTCCTAGAATTTTTATGTCTAGGGCTAAAATCATTTAAAACCTGTAGGAGAGAGGAGCTAATGAAGGCTAATGCGGAGGTTACCCTTCAGGGCACAACCCGCTCCTGCCGCCGAGGAGCCTTCAGGGCTGCGCGCCCTGCCTCGCAGGCCCTGTAGGTGGCAGCACTGAGGCTACCGGCGAGCGCAACCCTGGATGCGGCATTTAAGGTGGCCGCCGCGACCCTGACTGAGGCTAAGCCCCCGTCATCTGTTCGAAAGGACAAGGAGTTTGCTCCCACGCATGTAGAAACTGCTCTTCCCAGTACCTGCCAGAGTTTCCTTTTCCCTTCCTGCCTAACTTCTCTGCATGCGTTTACATTTGTAAGCTTTCTCTTTTACGGGGGAGTCTGAACTTAAACTCAGAAAACTGGCCTTTCAGGACCTAGCTCTCTGACCAATTCCTTTTGATTCACACCTAAATGTTTTCCAATGGCCTTTTGAGACTTGGTTCTTCCTCTTCCTGGCCACTCCTGTCCCATCTCTGCCCAGGTCTTGCAAATAATAATGCTTGTAAAACACATATAGGCAATGCTTTGCACAGCCTGTTAAGTACCTTTCCTCACTGAGTCCTTAAAACTAGTCGGTGTCTGAAACACACTCCAAGTCGGGCTGTAAACCAGCGTTCAGACCCAGGCAGCCTGGTTCTCAAATGGGTGTTTGTAACACCACACTGAACTGCCTCTTAAGAGAAGACCATAAAAGAAATTTTCAAAGCCATCAGATAATTGTCTGCAAATTGAAGAGATCTCAGGAAAGAAATGTCTCTACTCTTGGAGAGCTCCCCAAATACAGATAATAACTCTTCTGGCCGACAAATAGGCAAGCTAATGGGCTCAGTAATGGCCTAATTTAGGCTTTCACCAAGGCAGTAGGAAGATGAGAGGTGTCAGACTTGGCAGCAAAACAGGGAGTCCCATTTAGAAATACATGTGGAAAGAAGAGTTTCCTCTCTCCCGTCTTGAGAAAAGCCACACCCAGTTCATTTAATGTCAGGTCCTCACCTTTAGGGTTGGCTTTATGTCACCTCTCATGATTCTGTTTTCCCAAGAGAGATCTAAAGCAGAGGTGGTATGTCCTCAGTCATGTCTGATTCTTTGCGACCTCATGGATCGTAACCCACCAGGCTCTGCTCTGTCCATGGGAGGATTCTCCAGGCAAGAATACTGGAGTGGGTTGCCATTTCCTCTTCCAGGGGATCTTCCTGACCCAGGATTGCACTGGCATCTCCTGCGTCTCCTCTATTGGCAGGCATAGTCTTTACCGCAACGCCACCAGGGAAGACCCAGAGGTAGTGGAGTTAAATACTTTCTTTTGTGGTCTTTGGAATCCAACAGACCTGAGTTAAAATTTTTCTTTCTATACTTACTTTAGGACTTTAACTTAGCCAATGATAAACCTCACTTCTTTGTCTGGAAGATGGACCTCTCTTGATAGCACCTGCCTCAGAGGAACACGAGATAGTCCAGGCTGAGTTGTTTACACTCAGTAAGTAAGTACCCGGCACTCAGTAAGGGCTTCCCCTGAGTTTTGGCAGTAACACTCCCAAATTGCTCCCATTTCCATCTTCTATCTGGTCCAGTCAGAGAGATACACCCCCTCAACTCCTGCTCTATTCATTGCCCTGAACTGAGCAACAGGATGTCATTCCTTGTCTCACCAACCCTCACCAGCTTCCACGGCTCAGCAAAGAGCACTGAAACTTTCCCCTGACCATTGGTTTGCTGTGCATCCCTCTCTGGCTAGTCCTGCTAGTGTCCTTCTCACACCCAGGGCTTCAGCTGTGCTCAAATGCGGGCTGCACCCCATGCCCGCTCCCATCATTTTCTGCTTCTCACACTTTTGCTGTTTCCTCTGCCTAGTCCTGAGCTGTCCAGTACTGTAGCCACTGGCCACATGTGCCTACTTAACATTCATTAAAGTTAAATTTAAAATTCTCTCCTCAATCTCACCAGTCACACTCCAAGTGCTCAGGAGCTACCATCTCAGACAGCACAATTTAGAGCACATTTCCATCATTGCAGAGGGTTTAATGAGACCCCGCCGGCCTAGAGGGCGTGTCTAAATCCTAACCATCCTTAGGGACTAGCCCAAATGTCATTGACGCCACAAAGCCACTTCTGAGCCTCCCCAGCTGCCAGTTATCTCTTCCAAAGCAACAGAGACCCTGCTAGCCATGACTCATCCGGCTGCCTGGTTCCCACTGAGACATCCAGTGTCCCTGGCCACATGTCACTTCAAGCGGCTCTTTGGTTTCTGAGCCATGTGTGGTAGACAGCGAGGCATGGAGGCTGGAAGCTCCAGGGGACTGGAAATATAATCTTATTGGTCTTACATGAGTTTGGATCCCAGTTTGGGGTACATTACAAACATTATCTTACTTGCGACCCTTCAACTTTAATGAGTAGATATGATTGTCCCTATGATACAGATGAGAAAACTGAAATACATTGTACTTAGGTAACTCATCCAAGATCACATATCAGGAAGGAATCAAACCACATGCAGAATCCAGAGCTTGTGACTCAGCATTGGAGCTTGTTCCATACACAAGCTGCCTACCCTCAAGCCTTCATTGCTTTCAAGCTAAATTATATGATTTCAGGCAGAACTGGGGGAGGGAGATGAGATGGACGGATGTCCCTGAACAAAGGACAAGAGTATTGTGAGTAGAACTGCCTTTCATGCCTATAAACCTGTTATCTCCTTGTCTTCTGGTTTTCTTACTTCTCTAAGGTCCCAGAAAAGAAAGAATAAGTCATATTGTGAGTGCGAGCGTGTGTGTGTGTAGTCTTAGCAGGAAACAGTGTACAGGAAAATAAGTTAGGAGGTGTGGAATATAGTGAAAACACAAAATGAAAACCTTTCAATATCTCTTCATTGGTGTCTGAAACCATTTTGCAGTGTTAGATCAAACCGTAAGAAATTGCTACACTGATAAGCAAAAAATGGTTGAATATTGGCAATTTCTTATATTCAGCTGAAAAACTTTTATAATTATCAATTATTTTATCAATCTTGCTATCAATTATTTTATCAATTTTCAACAAGTAGAAACAATGGTTATTTAGGGGCCCAGCCTTGAATTTAGCACAATCCAAGGATGAATGCTTTCACATGCCTGTCAGACACCTGGGACCCAGAAATGATACCCTCTGCCTGAAACCCTCATCGAACTTGTAAACAGGGAAACCAGGCCACACACTCAAGCCAGCTCCATGGACGCTGTAAATGATCTGAGTAGAGATATAAAATCCCCTCCTAAGAGGCTGCCCCCAGGTAGCTCCCTAGAGAGGATATTAACATATCTAAGGAAAGAATGCGAAGACCTAAAAAGAAGGAGTGGGGCTTAGAAAAGGAGAATCTCACCACGAACCAGAAATGTGGGGACACAGCTTTGTCGGGGCTGACTGCCTTGCAGAGATATCTCCCCTGCTTGAGATAAAGAAACCAGGCTAACTGCCATGAAGATAGCAGAACTCAGCTTCCTTGCAACTTTCCTTGTTGACTTTTCTGCAGAAGGAATGCCTTGCACTCTGCTAGCCATCCCTGGAAATGCAACAAATTTCATTAGGTTTGCACAGAAATAAGGTGATCCACGCTCCAGGCTCCCATTGCTGAAGCAGGCTGCATCCTTCTCTAGACAATATCTGAATCAGAATGGTCAATGTGAAAGTTGGTTCTACTTGTGCAAGAACCTGGTGTAGAACCAGAAAGTTAAATTATGAGAATATTTACTTAAAGGGGAGAAACCTATAATTCCAAATGTGTTTGGCTTAATTCTTCAGTCTGTTCCAGAGTCAAGTACTTCGGGACATTTCACTTCCTGTGAAACTGATGTCCACAGTTGAATGGACACATTTAAACAATCACACCACAAGCCAAACTACTTTGAAATGTTAACAGCCCTATCAAACACAAAATTGGAAGTGAAGAAAATTTACCCTTGTAAATATGAGTGGTCACATGTCCTCCTATACAAATGGTTTATTTCTGACCCACAAAAACCAGTTCACTTTAAGATTTAAATGTACACAGAAATTTTTAAATAGTATATGATATTTATTTTAGTTATCTTTAAGACTTTGAAGTTTTGTAAGAAAGATCTCCATAAATTCAAATGCATTTGTTTAGTGATAAATTGTTTTTGAAATGCTGAACTAATGTTTCTGCTCATTTCACTTATTACTTTTTTTAATCTTTTGTGGCCAAATCATCTCAGGTAATTTTTAAGGTAAATTTTTTTAGGTAAATTTTCAGGTAAATTTTTTAGATAATTTTTAGAATTACCTAAAAATCTAGAGATAGTCTTAGGTCCATTTTAAAATTTAAGGTGTCAAGATGGACCTGTAATGAAAATATGCAAAAGATTTCATTTTTCTCCCCCAGAAAATGTTTAAATAAAGTAGCTTGGTGGCTTGCATTTCTTACAATTCCTGACTCCAAAAAACAAAACAAAACAAAAAAGCCCCTCAAAATGCAATATTTAAAGTCTGGTTACTATTCAAAAATATCCTTGAAAGAACACAGTCCTGCTTTGAAAGATGGAGAAAATAAAATCAAGGACAGGAGCTGACTGGCCAGCAATGCCTCAGTGGATTCTAGCAGGGATCACTGTCATCAGCTAAAATTACCTGATGGCATCTGGAGTCCTGGGGCCTTGCCTCCACCCCCAATTGTGTCTTAGTTCCATTCTCACTTTCTCTAAGGTGCCTCTCAGGCTGGACCACATTTGCAAACCATTTAACCAGAGATTGGTGCTGCTGGTCAGGCAGTGGATAACAGTGATGATGGACCAGAAATGACCTTATCTCTTTCAGAAGCAACAATCCCTCTTTACCTGGCTCCAGGATGTTCCCAGTCTCACCATCCAGCACTGTATTCAGAGTTTATAATCTATTATAACCTGTTCAAAGGATAGGGAGAGTATTTCGGGTATCTTTTAATCTTACTGCTCTAAAACTGAGGCTGTCATATAGTTAGTTTAGTCGCTCAGTCGTGACTAACTCTTCACAACCCCATGGACTGCTGCATGCCAGGCTTCCCTGTCCATCACCCATCCCCGAACTTTGCTCAAACTCATGTTCATCCAGTCGGTGATGCCATCCAACTGTCAGGTGAGTGCATGCTCCTCGGTTCTTTGTCTCATCACAACAAAAATTTGGAGTGATGCAACCATCTCATCCTCTGTCATCCCCTTCTCCTCCTGCCTTCAGTCTTTCCCAGCATCAGGATCTCTTCCAATGAGTCAGTTCTTCACATTAGGTGGCCAAAGTATTGGAGTTTCAGCATTAGTCCTTCCAATGAATATTCAGGACTGATTTCCTTTAAGATTGACTGGATGGATCTCCTTGCAGTCCAAGGGACTCTCAAGAGCCTTCTCCAACACCACAGTTCAAAAGCATCAGTTCTTTGGTGCTCAGCTTTCTTTATAGTGCAGCTCTCACATCCATACATGACTACTGGAAAAACCATAGCTTTGACTAGACGGACCTTTGTGGACAACATAATGTCTCTGCTTTTCAATACGCTGTCTGGGTTGGTCAAAGCTTTTTTTCCAAGGAGCAAGCGTCTTTTAATTTCATTGCTGCAGTCACCATCTGCAGTGATTTTGGAGCCCGGGAAAATAAAAGTCTGTCACTGTTTCCATTGTTTCACCACCTATTTGCCATGAAGTGATGGGACTAGATGCCATGATCTTAGTTTTCTGAATGTTGAGTTTTAAGCCAACTTTGTCACCCTCCTCCTTCACTTTCATCAAGAGGCTCTTTAGGTCTTCGTTTTCTGCCTTAAGGGTGGTATCATCTGCATATCTGAAGTTATTGCTATTTCTCCCAGAAATCTTGATTCCAGCCTGTGCTTCATCCAGCCTGGCATTTTGCATGATATACTTTGCATATAAGTTAAATAAGCCGGGTGACAATATATAACCTTGATGTACTCCTTTCCTGATTTGGAACCAGTCTGTTGTTCCATGTCCAGTTCTAACTGTTGCTTCTTAACCTGCATACACATTTCTCAGGAGGCAGGTCAGGTGGTCAGGTATTCCCATCTCTTCCAGAATTTTCCAGTTTGTTGTGATCCACACAGTCAAAGGCTTTGGCATAGTCAATAAAGCAGAAGTAGATGTTTTTCTGAAACTCTCTTGCTTTTTTGATGATCCAACGGATGTTGGCAATTTGATCTCTGGTTCCTCTGCCTTTTCTAAATCCAACTTGAACATCTGGAAGTTCAGTTCATGTACTGCTGAAGCCTGGCTTGGAGAATTTTGAGCATTACTTTGCTAGTGTGTGAGATCAATGCAATTGTGCAGTAGTTCGAACATTCTTTGGCATTGCCTTTCTTTGGGATTGTGATGAAAACTGACCTTTTCCAGTCCTGTGGCCAATGCTGGGTTTTCCAAATTTGCTGGTATATTTAGTGCAGCACTTTCACAGCATCATCTTCTAGGATTTGAAATAGCTCAACTGGAATTCCATCACCTCCACTAGCATTGTTCATAGTGATGCTTCCTAAGCCCATTTGAATTCACATTCCAAGATGTCTGGCTCTAGGTGAGTGATCACACTATCGTGGTTATCTGGGTTATGATGGCTGTCACATAATCGAATACAAAACAAAAGTGGATTATTCTGAAGCCTGAATATCAGTGGACCTCAGGCAGAATGGATACCCTTAACTCTTCCAGTTTCATGGCTATTTAAAGAGATATTAGGTGGCTAAAGTTCACTAAGCAAACAAACCTTCTAAGGATCTGTTTTCATTGGATGCAAAAAACATATACAGATGTAAAAAAAGAATGAGTAGGACCAGCATCACGTGGGTGCAATCCATGCAGTGACATAGATCCCTGAGCTCAGAAGGGCCCACACTCAGTTCAGTGCTCCGCTATCTCAGTCTTGAAATTCTTAATCATTTTGAATAAGGGGCCACTCTGCATGTTCATTTTGCACCAGGCTCTGAAAATTATATATCTGGTACTGAAAATGAGAGTCCACACTTGATTGTTGGGCACCTTCTGAATCAACAATCAGAATGCCTAGGTCCTATTATTCTGGCATTCTCTAACTTCAGCTGGATTATTACTTCAGTCTTTCATCATGAGTGTGTTCTCAAACCCAAACATGGTGCACAGTGACAATGTTTTCAAACAAAACTATTAATGCTGCAGTAGATGCACATAGTCATCCTCATTAAAATAAAATATTAACCAGCAGCCTAAGTTGTTTCTGTGGTCCATGGCCAATTCAGCCTCATACTTGAGGGTCTACTATGTAACAGCTGCTGTTTGGGGCACTGGATATAGCAATCAACCAAAGAGCAATCTCTCCTTTCAGTTGGCGGAGATCCTAGTTAGGAGAAATAGACCCTAAGTATAAATAAATAAGCCAATTGTTGGAACTCCCCTGGTGGTTCAATGATTAAGACTCTGTGCTCCCAATGCAGGGGGCCCAGGTTCCATCCCTGCTCAGGGAACTAACTAGATCCTGCACATCACAACTAAGACCTAGTGCAGCCAAATTAAAAAAAAAAAAGTCAATTGTATGTTAGAAGGTGATCAACTGTAATAAAAAAACAAATCAGAAAGGAGGCTCTGGGGATGTTTTAAATAGGATGGTGAGGGAAGATCTCAATGAGAAGAGGACATTTGAGTCGAGGTTGAAAGGAAATAAAGGCACAAGTCATGCATTCTCTGGCCAAGAAACAAAATGCAGAGGTTCTAGGGCAGATGCGTGCTGTTTGAGGAATAGCAAAAAAAAAAAAAAAAAATTGGAGAGAGAGGGAGAAAGTAGAGGGAAAGATGAAGGCAAAGAGGTAGTAGGAGTCCAGTCTTGCACGGACTCGCAGGTCACTGTAAAAGACTTTACTCTGAGTAAGAAAGGAAGCTAGTGAAGCTTTTGGAGCCTGGGAGTAACATGACAAGATTGAACAGGATTGTTCTGGCTGCTGTGTGGAGGGGGGAAAGGCATCAATCTGGGATGAAACCAGGAGACCAGATAGGAGTGTGTTGCAATCAAGCAAATGGAGGCGATCATAGCTTGAACCAAGTGATAGGCTGTGGAGGTGATGAGAAGTGGCTAGATTTTGGCTTTAGTGGGAAAACAGAGTTGGTAGGATTTGCTGAAGAGGAACCACAAACAATAATAATAACTACAAGAAAAATAATAATATCTTAGACCTTAGAATCTTTCAACTAGCCTAACTCTAGCCAACTTGACTATCAGTATTATCTCAATCCAGCTTCACAGCAACCTTGGGTGAGAATTAGTATCTCTATCGTGCAGATAAGGAAACTGGGACTCAGAGGATTTAGATAACTTGATAAGGTCACTAGCCAGTAAGTAGAGAAGACATCGATCTATTTAGCTCTAAAATTTTCCCAGTACGCCATGCTGGATGTATGCTAGATTCTGGAGTCAACTAAGAAAATAAATAAATAAAAGAGAGCTTGAAAAATCTTATTTGGACTCTGAACTTTATTCTGTTTCCTGGTTGAAAGGGTAGCTAATTGTGAGTTGCAGTGGGGGTACCATAATGAACTTTATTCTGGGAAAATGAGAGCTCTCCTACCAGGCACTAATTTAAGAGAAATGAGCTCATCTTGTTCTTTGAAGAATTTTAACAACCACGGAATTATGCCAGTGGGGTAGAACCTGAGCTACATAGATACCCGCTAAGGCAGCTCCATACCAACCACTTTCACAAAAAGTCCATAGCTGCTCCCAGGGTGTGGTGAATGGAGTAATGGCAGAAATGGCTCAGAGTTGATGGGAAGCTTTTGCCCTAGGGGCTCAGTAGACTGAAAAGTATCTGCCATCCAAATGGAGATGCACAGAGGAGGGAGTAAGGAGCTGTCAGCTAGAAGTGAAGGATGGAGAGGGGCTGAGAGCAGGGCCTGAGAGCCTGTCTAGGAGAGGCAGTTGCAAAGCAGCTGGCTCATCTTAGCCCTTCTAATCACCCTCATCAAAGGATGAGATCAGCCTGTGCAATCTTCAGAGGACAGCCACTACTTGTATCCACAGAATTCACTGAAAAGTAAGAGCTTGGCATGGGAGGCAAGTAAAGGAATATGGGCTTCCCCTAAAAGTAAATGAAGTGACTTGATGTTCTGTTACTTTTGCTAGGCAACAATTCACGCCACTACTTTGTGTCATAAGTGACTTGATTGTGCTCTTGGAGTCCACCTGTATTCTGATGGGGTGCAGTCATAGTTTATATCTTTGCCCCATGATAACTGGGGCCTGGACTGGGAAGATAAAAAGATGGGGTGGGCATGGGGGCTGGAGGTGACTTGATGGCTGTTGTTGGGACCTCACTTGGGGCTTTTGGCCAGAAAACATGATCTAGGGTCCCTCAGCCTGTGGGAACCAAATTTCTCACATTTCTCAGGGTTCCAAAGATGAGCACCCAAACAACAAAAAAGAGGTGGCAGCTGTGTCGCCTTTCTGAGCTGGCCTCAGAACTCTTGCAGTCACTTTTCCTGCATTTTATTAGTTATTAGCAAATCAGAAGCCCATGTAGGCTCAAAGGATGGGTACATAGACATTCCCCTCCCGATGGGATGAGTATCAAAGAATTTGTGTGCTTGTTTAAAAACACCTCAAAGGAGCTTAAAATATGCCAGTTTTGGGGGAGCCCGCACTTATCTCTAGAGCTGGGGGAAAAGTGAGAGGTCGCTATGACCTCTAGGCGGCGCCAACCTCCAACAGGAAGTGCTTTCATCTGTTTGCTCCTTTTCCTCTTGTTGCTGTTGTTCAGCCACTAAGTTATGTCCAGCTCTTTGCAGCCTCATGGACTGCAGCGCGCCCGGCTGCTCTGTCCTCCACTATCTCCCAGAGTTTGCTCAAACTCATGTCCATTGATTTGGTGATATTATCCAACCATCTTATCCTCTGTCGCCCCATTCTCCTCTTTCCCGCAATCTCTCCCAGCTTCAGAGTTTGTTCCAATGAGTCAAAGTATTGGAGCTTCAGCTTCAACATCAGTCTTTCCAAAGAATATTCAGGATTGATTTCCTTTAGGATTAGACTAGTTTGATATCCTTGCTGTCCAAGAGACTGACTCTCAAGAGTCCTCTCCTTTTTCTACTCATCCTCTGAATCAAGTGGATTCCACCCTATCTCACTCAGCATCTTGGGGAGGACATTATTTTCCTAATGGTTCATCAGAGTCTAAAAGTTCATTGTCTCTTGTTCCTTTATGCAGATATGTGTTCCTCCCTGCCTTATTTATTAAATTAAATTAATCTAGTGAAGTAATAATTCAATATGTAGGATTCCAGTTGGTCCAAGTTCTGACTCCACATTTCTTTCATCATCTGACTTTGGACAGGTGGCATGACCACTCTGAGTCTCAGTTTCCTCATCTACAAAGTGGAAGCTTTATAAGGACTAAAAATAATGACATCTGGCAGAGAAAAGCCACTCAAGAAATGCAAGCTGACCTGATTTTAAACTGTTCAGGGATAACTCTTTTTTACTTTTTAAAAATAAATTTCCTACTGCTTATACTTGGTTCATGGCTGGGCCCCAGATGGACCATATTCCCATCCTGACCATAGATCTATTACCCTCAGTTTTGCCATATGTGTACAGTGGATAATAGATAGACAGATATTTAGATAATATGGTTCTCAAGGGTACTTGGGCGTTTTTAAATCAAATAGCACATATTAAACAGCACCACCAGGACCAGGCCCTTAATGAAGGCTAATTCCCTTCCTTACCCCCCTCTTTCCTTCTTTGGTACCATAAAGCCTCAATTAAGGGGACAAAGTTCACTCTTCAGAACTTTCTCTCCAACTCCATCTCTGAGCTTTTCCCATCAATACCCATTGCCAATTTCCCAGTCTCCCACCCTGAAAATTCAAACACCTGAACCTGTTGTGAGAAGATGTGGCTTAGAGATAGCACGATCTATGGAGCCTTGACAGGAAAGGCTGCGGGACAACCCAGGTTAGGCTGGGGGCAGCCCTGGATCACAGTGGGCCGCCTTGCCTGGGGGCCTGGGTAAATACATGAGACGGGCCTGACTCCAGCCCCCTGGTGGGGAGGCTGACACCTGCCGGCTGGAGGGAAAACCCCTCTCACCGTAGTAGGTCTGTTACTCAGTTCCCAGCCTTTGTACTGAAGGAGCTAGAGGGGCGATTTGCTAAAACCCTGGGTTTTCTCATTCAGGACTAAACTGAGCGTAGCGTGACAGTGGCTGCCGGGTGTGACTTCCTCCCAAGAGAAGAAAAAGCTTTAAAAAAAAGTCTCCCCACAAATGGGGTAGGCCTTAAGTGATCCCAGCCTTGCCTGTAGTGCCATTGCCCAAATACCCGCCACAGCCACAAACATGTTCCCTGGCGACCTAGCGGAAACCATTCCCCCAAGTAACTGTCAGTTTTCCTTCCCTTTTTTTTTTAATGGAAGAAGTTATTTATCAGTGAAAGGAATCTGAGTGTTTACATTCCATAGACCAAGAGAGGAGACGCAGCCCCTGGGAAAAGGCTAGCCAGAAAGCTGAATGAGCTGCATCCTTCCCGTCTCATCCTCTGACTTCTTTGAGAGGTTCAAAGTGTCATCTTTTTGCTCACATTACCCCGTGTCTACATTGTTTCATTGACTTATGCCTTCAACTAGCATTTAATGGGCATCTGTTCTATGTGGCCTGTCCTGGAAACATAAAGATAAATTAAACAGGATCGAGTCTTTGATATGCTTCATATATGTTATGTTGGGAGGTGGTGGGATGGCCTGACACATGAAAGCACGTAAATGTCATCGAGTAGCCAGGTGTTGCAGTAGGGCCCAACGGTGCAGCCACACAGGGGGACTAGCAGCTTCTGGTGATGAGTGAGTGATGGGTGAGTGGGCGCTGGCTGTGTGGGAAGAAGCAGGAGAGGATTCCAGTGAGAAGGGGCAGCATGCATAAAGGCATGATGCAACAGGACTCCCTGCAACAGGTCATTGGGTGCAGGAAGGACTCAGCCGGAAACACAGTGAGCTTGCTGGCTAGGCTGGGACCTGCCATGCTACAGAATCTGGGCTTTTCTCCAACTCTGGAGAACTGCTCTTCCAGAATAGAACAGCCGGCAGGCAACTTTTGGAAGGTCACGCTCCGGGATTCAGACCTGTTACTGCCTCAGTTTCCCCCATTTGCAAAACACAAAATGACTGAGTCTCCAAGCCCTTGCATAGCCTGGATGAGCTACACAGCGAGTGTCATGTGGCTTCCAACTTTCATCTGCTTTATTGGTTCAAGAGTGAAAACACTCATTTATTTTTATGGGACACATGGGCTTGGTGATTTTTTTTATTATTAAAAATGAAATTCTTGAGAAAAATTCAACAGTTTGGTTTCACAGCTTCCTACAATATTGAGTTTGGACTGTGTTTCTCAGGCAAAGCCAGAGACTGATCTATGCTGAATAACAGTGAACCACATGGGTTTCTTTGGAGACAAAAATGAATGTGTGCATTATTCTCCCCACTCCTTCTCTACATGTTCCCCCAAAAGACTTGTGATCATTTTGTTTCTCTATGGTTCAAGGAGTTGACATCCAAGTAATAAGCTGGCTAGCTGGCTGACTAAGTAAGGCTTAGAGCTGGTTGTTTCAATCTGTGACCACCAGGATGTCCAGTTTACAAGTGAAAAAAATACTGCTTAAGAAGAGAGGAGACTGTCTCACTCCTCCTTCCTAATTGTTCTCACTTTTCAGCCTCCAATCCCAAAGAACTGGGACCTGATGTTTTTTGTGAAGCTAGACCCGTGTTTGAAATTATTCTCATGTTGAGGGTGATGGATAGGAGGGGAGGTGTGGATGCTATAGTGAGGTCAGCCCAAAGTGATGGGATGAAGAGTGGACTTTGGAAAGAAATGAACTTGATTGAGGAGTTGGAAAACATAGGCAGTGAGTCTTAAAAGGGGATCCAGGAAGCCTTTGTACCAGAACCACCTGTACTGCTGGCTTTATGGAGTTTCCTACTACCTGACCTCAGAGTTACTGAAAGGAATCTTTTGGATTGAAGCAGAGCAATCTGCATTTTTGACAAGGATCTCAGCTGAAATTATAGAATTACTATGAGGGGGAGTAAGTGTTCTGAGTCTGGAGTCAAAAAGAGGATGATTTCAGCCCAAGCAGTGCTACTCACTAATGTGTCACTCTGGGAAACCTCAACTGTCCCTATCTACACGATAGAAACCATGAGAGGACCTATCTGTATCAGTACGTTATGGCCAGCTGCAATGAACAGAATTCCCAGTGCTGTCTTGAATAATGAAAGTATTTGATTCTCTCACATAACCAGAAATCTGGAGAGAAGTTCCAGAGGGTCCGGTTCTGTAACTTTGCAGTTCTTCTGACCTTGCCTCCAAGCTCTAATATGGCAAGATGGTGGCAAAAACACCACCAATGGAGCTTCCACATTAAGGTCACGAGAAGAAAGAAAGAGTAACTCTAATGGCTCTCCCCAGAGGAGATTCTGTCCCGTTATCTTGGGAGACTTCCCCTTACAAGTCACTGGTCTGAATACACCACCTCCTCTGCAAAGGGGGATGAGGTTAGCATTCCCAAGCAAATGGAAACTGAAACCCACGGCAGGCTTTCTGCAGGGTTACCTGGAAAAGGATGACTTTCCCTGACACCTGGACATCTTTACTGCCTGAATAAACTTGGCTCTGTGAGCAGGAACAAAAAAAGGCATACATAGCCAAGGAACAAGTGTGTTTTTCCTCTTCACCAAGAACCTGTAGGGAATCCTTTTAGAGTTTTGGTGGTTTTTTTTCTTTTTTCCCTTCATGTCTTTTTGTGCCACTCAGTTATGGCCACTAAATGGTCCTGCATGTCCTGGCCCAGGACCTTGACTTCCTCTTCCGTTTATATTAGATTGTAAGACTGCTTAACACTTTTGTGCTTGGATAAAATAGGTGAAGACAAACACACAATCAGGAGAACTCAGGAGTGAAAGAATATGTCTGTTCTGTTGTAACTGCACAGAGCAACCTCCCTCAGCCTGAGTCAGCGATTGGCTACCCTCATTCTAAAGAGTTTCCTGGTTGAAGTTAATAAGAATGAAAATCAAAACAGTCCAGATTCGGGGCCTCACCCCATCCCGTCTCCACCCAAGGAAGGGCTGGGAGCCAGGGTGTTCAGTAGGAGATCAAGGTAATGGTCTACTGGATAAATAGGGAGGGGGCCGTGGGCAGCTCTCTTGGGAGCCCTGAGGCTGGCACTCGGAGATAACCAGTCTAGACTGCCTGCCAGTCCTGGGAGACAGCCACTCCCCAAGGGCAACCCTGCAAAGTCACCCACCCCTTCCCTGTGGTTTCCCAGCTGCTGCCACCATGGAGTTGTCAGGAAATTGTGATAATTCTTTTTATTGATTGCCTCTATTGATTTTGTCTATGGTGAAAATATACTGCAGACACATTAAGTAGCTATCATAGGCAAATTGTCTTTTAATGAATTGTACCAGCAGACAAGATTTTACGTTGACTTGGACTTCTTCTCAGGCCCCAAATGATGACAGAGGGGGTAGAGTCTAGTACAGAACCCAGGTTGGCATTTGACTATGGAGACTTTCCTGGATCCTGCTGGGGAGTACCAAAACCTGCCCAGAGGGAAGGGCTGAAAAAAGTCTTGTTAAGAGATGAACCAGATCATCAACAAAATCACGCAAGAATCAGTCCTGTGACTCAAAAGCATGCAATTTTAGTCGTTTATCCAAACTTTAAATATTAGTCTCTGAATTTCAAAACTCCAGCAAAAAAAGAGGGGGGGGGCATCATTTTGGATGGACTCCCTGTTCTCATCCCACATCTTCAAATAAGATTGTTGCTTTTAAGAGGCAAGAAGAAAGCAAGACTTCATGCTTTGTCACAGTGTGCTTCTTCCTCCTTTATGTGGTTTTTTGGGGCTTGTTTTCTCAAAAAAAAAAAAAAAGTGTGTCTGTGTATGTGTATTCATGTGTGCATGCCTGCATTTTGGCAAAACTGTATTCACAGGAATGCTTGGAAGCTTAAATCTAATATGCTAAGCATTAGCCAGCAGCAAAAATTTCCATCTCTGTTATCACAGCCCCCAAAGAGAGCTTGAATTGGAAGTCACCTTGCAGTGGTGCTAGCAGACACTTAAAGGATACTCTATGACCAGAAGCATGATTTTGACTATTTTTGTTGTACAATATCATGGGCAAAATTCACAGTAAAACTACTATCTCTGTTTGAGAAAGTGCTTCTTTAGGCCAGACTCTTCCAGATTGTAATTTCCACAATTTGGCAGAAAAGGCAGTATTTTTGATAGAAATGAATTATGACTACAGGCAGTGATTACGGAGGCCAATGTCCCAGTTGTACTTGAGTTTTGGTTTCAAGGAGAACAATCACTTAAGGCTGATCCCATGATAAAACTGCACTTTCCTTACACAATATACGGGAAATAGAGTAGCCCTTCCAATCCTCACTGGCCAATGCCCCAGAGTCCTTTTGGTGCAGATTCAAATGAGGGTTCCTCTCCAACTCAACAGAACCCAGGCTGTTGCTCAGTTAACACATGCTGAGCACTGATGATCGGCCAGGCTCTAAGCTCCCGCCCTCAGCTCTTCTGACTTTCAGCAGAGGTTTTGTCCCACAGCTGTTTTGCCTTTTGGTTACAAGATGGCAAGAAGGAAATGGCAACCCACTTTTGTATTCTTGCCTGGAGAATTTCATGGACAGAGGAGCCTGGAGAGTTATAGTCCATGGGGTTGTAAAGAGTCTTGGACACGACTCAGCAACTAACACTTACTTACTTACAAGACAGCTGCCTATAGCAGTGCGTGTTCATACAATTCCTAATTCACACTCAGCAGGAGAAAGAAAAAAATGCTATTTTTTCCCCCAACATGGGATGCAAATCATTCCTGCTTGTATGACTAGGTCAACTCATTCTTATGCCCTCTCTTAAACAAATGTAGATGCCAAGGATGAGCCATGGTCTCATTGGTTTTTACACTGCTCAGGACACTTCTCTTGAACTGGAGACAATGTGGGTGTCAAATGTGTACCCCTAGGCTTTTAATTTTGGGTGGTGACTGAGTGATGACACAGAGAGGATAACACCATTGAAAGAAGATTTTTGTTACTTAACATTTCCCAAGAGAAGGGGGCACACCATGCCTTCTGCAGTGGAAGCTCGGAGTCCTAACACTGGACCACTAGGGAATTCCCTAGAGTCTTTCAAATGGTTATCGAACACTCTCTTCAGTCAGGAACTAGCCCAATTTAGGATATAGAACAAAACTAATACAAGTATTTATCACCTTGAAGTCCATGTTGAAATCTTTAAGTCCCATATGATCACTAACGTTTTTGTTTAACTTATCAGATAGGACTTAAATTTGGAGGGAAGGCAGAGCAGGTTAAGGTAGAAATAAATAGACCTAAGCTTTAGAAGGTTTCCCTGGTGGCTCAGAGATAAAGAATCTGCCTGCAATTCAGGAGACCCAGATTCAGTCCCTGGGTTGGGAAGACCCCCTGGAGAAGGGAATGGCTACTCACTTCGGTATTCTTGCCTGGAGAATCCCACAGACAGAGAAGCCTGGCAGGCTACAGTCCGTGGGGTTGCAAGGAGCGACTAAGTGACTAACACTTTCACTTTCAAACTTTAGAAAGTTGGGATGTTTTTGGATTATAAAATGTTTAAACCAACAACTAGATTCAACACAAAGATACCATGTATTTATTGAGGTTGCTAAAGTTGTATCTGAAACAAGACAGTTGATATTGAGGTCATTCTGAGAAAATAGCAAAAATATTTTTGTCTATCTTGAGTTGAGGGAAATGGAAAAACTGCCGAATTACTTCTGATGAAAATAATCTACTTTCTCTCTCTCTTTGGTATTGAAAAGCATAAAATGTATAGTTCGATAAAAAAGAAAATATACGTATTTGATGTAATTTTTTAAGTCTGACATGAAATAGATAACTTGTGCTGTGAGACTTAGTTAATGCAATGATATTTTTTTCATGTAGACAAGTTTCCAAACAAACTTTCTACCAGCCTGTTTTGTAAAGAATGGTGGAAGAAAAGATTGTAGACTCTCCACTGCTGGACCAGATTAGGTTTCTTGGAAACACAGGATATGCTTTTATCCATTGCTCTATTCAAATATGCTTTGGATAGAAAATCATTCTTGGGGTACACAAACCACAGAAGGCTTTTGGATTGAACACAACCTCCAAAAATTAAATGATTCCAATCTTGCAGAGTTTCTATTGGATTCATGTCCCTATAAAAGCCATTTTTCTTCTATTTGGTAATTGCGAGGTGAAAAGGAAAATGGACAAATTCTAAAGTTTTAAACAGTATCTTTAGGCAACCAAACCTACAGAATGTCAGCTTATGAAGGCAATGTACAGCTCACTCAGTGTTATTGGTGAAATCATTTTATTTCAACGCAACAAAAAACTTGTAAAATGGTTCCAATGAAAAGCAAAAAAAAAAAAAAACAAAAAAAAAAAAACCAGCATTCAATTCCATCAGTTTTTTTGGAAGGAGAACATTATTGCCACATATCCAGCCATAAGATGAAGATTTCTATTTGTTTTTGATATAATTGATAGCATCTTGATCAATGTCAGATTGGCTATTGAATTGAATAAAATCCATGTCAGTCTATCCCACAAAAAGACAACATTTTCTTCTGATAACCTTATGAAGTCAAGGCATTCCCTGTCCTTGAAGCTTGTTCCAGGGAGGAACAATAAGATCCTTATGCAGTTATTCATTCTGAGGTATAAATAACCAGAATCCAAGATAAGAAATTTATATTTACAACCTAACTTTATTATTTTTCAATTGTTGTTTTTCTCCTTAAACAGGTCAGCTGACTGTGGATTGCTGGAAATCCCTGCACATTTTATCACGCCTGGGTCAGCAATATATTCTTGGCTTCAGGAACACTGATGTTGAAAATTGAACATCTGGTCTTCCCTTCCCATTGCCCCCCCACACCCCTCCCACCATTTCTCTCCCAAGTAATCAGCATTTCCTTCTTTGTCTCCCTGGCTTGAATAGCATTTAAAACTTGAATTTGGTGTATGTTATATTTGTTTGTTTCTGGAGCCAATTTGATTCTGTTTCCAGTTCTGAAAAGTTCCTAGCAATGCCATTTCCTGTGGTTCTTGTTTATAAACCACTTAAAAGTGAGGGCAAATGTTATTCTGATGAGTTGGATTAATTGGTCACTAGTTGAAGGAATTATATCTCTGCCCAAGGTTAGAATCCTATTTCTTTCCTCCTCTCTATCATAGATATATTTAAAATAAAAACTCTCCCATAATGATGTTCTAGACCTGGAGTTTTGAGAACCCTGGAATGGAAAGTGATGTGTATATGATAGGTATGTACCTTTTTGCTTGTCTTGAATCAATTTCTCAAAATGATCTCTAAACCTAATACAGATGATCTTTGGAAATCACAAGTTTGAACTGCATGGGTCTGAACTACATGGGTCCACTTATACAAGGATTTTTTTCCATGAGTAAATTCTTCAGCACTACACAATCTGCAGTTAGTTGAATCCATGGATGTGGGACCACATATATGGATAGAGGAATCATGTATATGTTGACTGCTGGCTATAAATTATACTAACATTTTCCACTGGGCACAGTGTCAGTTCCCTTAGCCCGTACCTTGTTCCAAAGGTCAAATGTATTTTACAAACTTCATTTCTAAACCGAGAAGGTTTGTCAAATAAGCACCCAAATTTCCTCCCAAGACCACTGCTGGTTTTCAGATGGTGTGAAGGATACTGCTCAACAGGAACTTGTCAGATGGACACATCCGGGTGACCCCGTAACTTTCCCCAACACTTCTGAAACGTGAGGCACGTGCTGACTGCCGAGCACACCATAATTACTTGAATTCCATCTGGATCCCTCCTCTGCCAAATCTATTCTTTGCAAAAACAGGTCATTCTTTTTATTATTATTATTTTTTTTTATGTAAGATTCTTTAATAATTCTTGCCTCTCCAGTTGAAGACACCTTTGGAAAAAAAAAGGTTGTATGCTTTTTTCCTGATTCTCTAGCAATTTTTGCTGTAGTTGTTGAAAAATACCACACACTATCTGGAGTCTTTGAGGTACGAGGCAACTAAATGTATGATTGAGGAGTATACTTCCTGCAGGCTTTTCTAGAGTCACTGAGATGTGAACAGAACCCAACAGAATTCATTACTGCCGTTCCATTTTAAAGCAGGGCAGGGAATAGAAATAATCCCTTTTAAGAGATGCTGTAGATTTTTGAGGGCACAAGGGCATGTATGTGGGACCCTGCATCCCCATGTGGTTTTCAGCTTCTAAAATTTTTCTCATGTGTTTTAAGTGTTTAGGATAAATTTGAGGGACTCCACATTTCCACCCAAGGTGTTAACACTTAGATTAAGATCACACTTATACACCTTTTTAAAATTCATGAGCAATTAAATGATGCACTAACAAGAAAAGTGACTTTATAGTACCAATGGGGAAAAAAAGTCAATGTGATAATTCAATATAAAAATGTGACTTCTTTTTATACATTTCTAAGCTAACTTTTAGAACAAAATTTGTCTTTTTTCAAGGCAAGGCCCTTGGAACCTCTTGGTGAATATATATTGAATGCTTTCTTTTTCCTGTGATACAGCAAGAAGTTCATCCAAATAGAACCATGCCTCTACCACATAAATCATTGAGAAGATCTGGTAACTTTCCATGTGATTCAGTTAAATCCTTTAAATCCCACAGGAGAATTTACTTGCTTTTGGCATATTTCACCATATTAGGAGGAAAACCAGTCTCTAGGGACATGGTGGTTAATGAGAATGGGCCAAAAGCAGATGTCCTAAGCTCAGTTTTGTTAGCTGAGGCATTTTCAGATGGTATTTCTCTTGGTTCCTGAAGAAGTTTCCTTTCTGAGTCCTCAGTACCTCCCAGGTTCCCCACAATGTCTTTAAGAGGGCAGAACCTTTCTTCCCTAATTAAAGATAAGGCAAATACATGAAAAATTAACATGTTGAACTAAATCCATTGACACTGAGCTGCAAATCCAACCCTACCTGATACTAGAATTGATGGATTTGCAGGCAGCAGGAAGAAATGAAGGGAAATGAAGAGCAGGACACTTGCTGGGAAGTGGAGGGGTTGTGGGAGGCAAACCAAGTTTTTCCACTTCCGGATTTTGCTCAGTCTCTATATGTGTGTGTATTCTCTGAGCTGAGGTAGAAATCTAACTTCTGGAGGCAGTTGGTATTATATAGGCAGTTGATATTATATTATATCAAACCCCCAAGTGAATTTTAAGCCAGAAGACTTTCCCATTCTCTATTTTTTTGGTTTCTATTACGTAAACATGCATCTACCATGCCCAGGAGAGAGGTGTCCTGGGCCCTAAAACGACTACAGTGTGTTCAGAGGTGATAAGACCATAACACACATTTTGTTCAAGAGACTCTTCTCTCCAATAGATGGAAATAAAATGGAAGGGGGGAGAGGAGACAAAATTAGACCTGAACACCATCTATTACAGAGCACAGTGATGCCACAATGAAAGGAAGTTTCTCTTCTGCAAGACTTCAGTACTCCAATCAATCAGTCAAGAGATGGTGTAAATATTTCTCAGTTCCATAAATTGGAGGGTAAATTTTAGAAATCTTACTGGGGCTCTCTGCTGAAAAATGTAGCAAAGTCTAGTTTCTCCCAAGATCAGACTGGTCATTAACCATCCCCACCCCAGGTGAGTTTGATGAATCTGTATCTTCAGACTGGAGAAGGGAGGACATGGGGTGAAGAAGGAAACAAAAAGGGAAGTTGTCAGACTGTGGCCTCTAACTCTGGAGTCATTAGTGCTCTTGGTATTTCCTGGTGAGTTCCTCCCCACTTTTGTGCCAATATCTGCTATAGAAAACTTGGCAGAGCAAAGGTACCAAATTTGTAGCATTTCTACAAATACGCTTGCTTTGAAATGTAATAGACCACTCTGCTATCCATGAGGAGGAAAAGAACTACATTCAGTCTAACCTAAAAGGAGCATGGATGAGTGAGGTGTTTGCTGTACCTAACCCGGCCCCCAATAAGGGTCTCACTGGGGCTTTGTTCTTTCTTGTTGTTATTTTAGTTGCTAAGTCACATCTTACTCTTTGTGGCCCCATGGACTGTAGGCCACCAGGCTCTTCTGTCCATGGAATTTCCCAGGTAAGAGTACAGGAGTGGGTTGCCATTTCCTTCTCCAGGGGATCTTCCCTACCCAGGGATTGAAGTCACATCTGCATTGCAGGTGAATTCATTACTGCTGAGTTACTGAGGAAGACCTCATTGGGGCTTATTCTTCCAGAAAATGAAAAATAGACTGTGCCTTAAAGTCTGTATGTGAAGTTTCAAGTAAAATACAAGATGCTGTTTGTTGAGAGGAGAGAAGGAGGAGGGAGGAGAGAAGGAAAGGTATAATAGAGGGATGAGAGTATATATCAAGTAACATCAATGGATGGACTGTCAACTTTTCAACTGAGTGTAGCTCGGTGAAACACTTCAAGCCTGCAGCTGTGACCTGAGCTCCAGGCTCCAAACTTCAACAGAATGGCTCTTTCCAAAGTCAGCACTTAAACTAGCCGTTCCCACCCCCACGCCAGCCCCAGATGTCACAAGCACTGGATTAATCCAAGGTCTTTCAAGCCTCTCACTTAGCATATGTATTTAAATGCTGGAACTCCAAGCCAAAATTCCCTAGTGGACCACCTTATCCCTCGTTAATTGGAAAAATAAACAGTTTTGTAGTAATGAAGAAGGGCCCCTTTCACAGAAATGTCTTTGATATTAAGGCTGCTTTGAGGGTACATGTCCCTATGCCTCCTGTGAATTTTAACACCAGACAAACTCAAGGACCCCACAATAGAGAAGGGCAACCAACAGTCAAGCCCAGGGGATTTTCTGTAAAGGCAATGCATGGGTAGTTGTAGTCACCCTGACTCAAGTTTCAGGGACTGGACTAAGGCTAAGCGGTGGTGAGGGCCTAGGGGAGTAACAGCTCCTGCATTCAACACCAGAAGGCAGAACTCAGCACAATGACGACGGTGTGACTCACACACACACACAGACATACACACACACACACACACAACACACTCACACACACCAGGCTGCTGCTGCTTCTCTAGAGAGGTCATGACAGCTTATGACACTCTTAACTGTGGCTGATACTCTGGACGGAGCCCATGGAACGTTATTTCTCCATTTACTTACCTGTTTCCATCATGGTAGTAGGAAAGAAGAGTATCCCTATTTCCTTTATTTTTATTTAGGTTGGGGAGGAGAGGAAGCAAGGAAATGTCTATATATTCTTGTTTTCGGTTGTCTGGTTTTAAATAAGCTTGACACCTTGTCTTACCATGACTTTCTCTTCTGTGAAGAATTTCTATCAAGGGAGTCAAGAACACATATACTCAGGATGAAAAGAAACAGCCTTGTGTGTGGTAGAATAAGAAATGCGATTATATAGCTTTAACATCTGGGTAGACTAACTTGCCAACAAGCCCACCCCAGTGAACTGGGAACATGTGCTGGTTAAAATTACATGTGCTTGAATCAGTTGCCCTTGGGTTCAGATCCTGACTTCTGCCACTTAGGCAGATAACTGGCTTTAGTCAGCTTCTCCCAGAAGCAGACAGTGAGCCAAAGATTCAAGTGCAAGTGATTTATCAACAAAGAACTTTCAGGTTCTTATTTTCAAGGTTACTCTGTATGTGTGATCTTAGTTCCCCAACTAGGGATCAGAACCATGCCCCCTGCACCGGGAGCTCAGAGTCTTAACCACTGGACTACCAGGGACATCTCCAAAAAATGGTAAATTTTGAGAATCAGACTAGGGAAGAAGAAGCTAAGCAAGGGTCTGATTTCAGTTGAAGATCAGCCTCAGCCTGATCCCTGGAAATCTCTGAAGTATGAATTGCACCCCAGATTTTATCCAGAGTTAAAAGAAGCTGGGCTTTTGTACCTGAACCTTAGTTAGTCATCAGCTTATGGGTGGAGGTTCAGGAGTAAACTCCTGAGCACTTGGGGAGGCCTTGCAGCTATGGTGGCCTATAGGGGATCCTCTGAAGAACTTTGTAGCTACAAGTTATTAACACTCCAACACACCAAACATAGGGATGGATGCACAGCACTGGTGAAGACCAGAAAGGATCTTAGTAAGGGTGCCAAGATCACGCAGGGATATGGTAACTGTGAGCACATTTCTTAATTTCTTAACCTGTTACCTTCTATGTAAAGTGGAGAGACTAGTACTAACCTCGGAGAATTGTGATAATGCAATGGAAATATCACATGTAAAATGCACAGAACCTGATACAGAGTAAGTGTTCAATTAAATACAGTCAGTCTTCCATATCCGCAGGTACTATATCCACGGATTCAACCAATCACACATGGAAACTATCCAGGAAAAAAGAACTCCAAAAAGTCCCAAAAAGCAAAACTTGAATTTGCCCCATGCTGACAACTATTTACAAAGCATTTACATTGTATTAGGTATTATACATAATCTAATGAGTAAAAGTCTATGGGAGGATGTGCATGAACTATAAGGAAATATTAAACCTTTTATATAAAGGATTTGAGCATTTGCAGATTTTGTTATCCATTGGGTTTCCCAGAACTGATTCCCTGGATGCCAAAAGATGACTATACTACATGTTATATTTTCTGACTGAACTATCAACTCCAAGAACAGGACAGCGTCTCCTTCATTATACTGTCTCCTTAATTCCCTAGACAAGCACTTTGCACACAGTGAAAGTGAAAGTCATTCAGTCGTGTCCAACTTTTTTTGACCCCATGGACTCTACAGTCCATGGAATTCTCTAGGCCAAAATACTGGAGTGGTTAGCCTTTCCCTTCTCCAGGGGATCTTCCCAACCCAGGGATCGAACCCATGTCTCCCACACTGCAGGCAGATTCTTTACCAGCTGAGCCACAAGGAAAGCCCAAGAATACTGGAGTGGGTAGCATTTCCCTTCTCTAGCGGATCTTCCCAACCGAGGAATTGAACCAGGGTCTACTGCATTGCATCGGATTTTTTTTTACCAACTGAACTATCATCAGGGAAACCCTTGCACATAGGAGACACTCAATAAATATTTGTACAACTTCATGGTAAGAACAGCATCACAGGGATGCATGAGACTTTGAAAAGAGAGAAAACAATGTTCAATTGGGATTGGACAATGACCTGAGAATTCAAAATTCCGTATCTGACAACAGAAGCAGAGTCCCCATGGGAAGAGGGATAAGCCCATGAAAGTGATAAATGAGACTTACTAAAAATACTTTTACTGGCAAAAATCAAAATCACTGTTCTCCAAGTTTAGAGATAGATTCAGAGTAGAGAAAGGAGTTGCCTTCAGTAACCTGCAGATCTCAAACCAGTCATTTGACTTCTTGGGAGCTTAAAAAAGGATTGTCTAGGCCAGCAATTCTCAAATTATTTGGTTTTAGGACCTCTCTACATTCTTAAAAATTATTGAGGACACCAAGAGCTTTAGTGTGTAATAAAATTATGTCTCTGGGTTGGTCTACACTGGAGACAAGTTCTTACCTTCCCCAAATATTCTTCTGTATTTTATGACTGTCTTCCTCTATCAGAATGCAAGCTCCACAAAGGCAGGAATTTTTGTCTCTTTTGTTCACCATTCAGTCTCCGAATTTGGTGTTCCAAAGCTAGAACATTGCCTAGAACAATGCCTGGTGCAAGCAGGCACTCAAGAAATGTTTCTTGAATGAATGATTAAATGAATCGAGAAAGACAGGATGTTCAGTTTTCACTCGAACATTGTGGAGTGTTTCATATTTCTCACTCCTCCTACCTCCAACCTTTAGTCCCAGCATGCTAGGCAGGCTCCAAAATTATATTTTGATCCTTCAGGACTGCCCCGGCTCAAGCCCTTGACACAGCTTTGGTGTTTGTTATCCTGGAGATGAAACAGCAGTAGCAGTAGCCTTTGTGTTTCCAGGGCTCTGTCACTCAGAGACATCACACAACTGCCCACAAAAATGCCAGCTTGCGAAACTGTTAAGGAGAATGGGGAAAATATTATTTTCATCACTATACAAATAAAAATGATCAGACATAAACAGAGAGCTGCTGCTCTGGGAAAGAGCCGTCAACCATCAAGAGAAGGTGACATTGTTTAGTTAATATTCCCTATATACTCCATCTTTAGCAGGATTTGCTAATTTTTTCTTATAAATTACTTCTGAATGAACATTTTAGGATATAACTCTTTTATATTTTGTTTATGTCTTTATGGAACATACTTAAATGTGTAAGTACTGAATCACTCTGCAAATTTTGTTCTTGATCATTTTCATCTAGTTCCATTTCCTGAGCTCAATTATTCAGACTTAAATTTCAAAAGACGTTTTCATTCTTCCGTCAATAGTTCAACTTCAGACTATTTTAATTGAATATTTATACTGTATTATTTACTTTTGGTGAATTTTTGTAGCTTTCAATAGTATGAACAAGGGTGACTTTTTAGGCAGTTAATTGTTTAACACTTTATATTTTATATATTATCTTTAGTAACATATATAATGAACTGAGTAACAGTTTGACAGTTTGTATTTATTTCTTAGCTAAACTATAATAAAATTGTAAGCAATTCTCAGGTATTGGAAGCTTGCTCTATTATGAAAATAATCTTTTTGTGCTCAAAATCTTCTTTTAAACTTTGATGAATTTCAACAGGCTCTGTGGTGTGGTCAACACGTCCCTGGGTCAAAATGGTAGGGGTGAAAGCAGTGAGGACAACATGTCCTTCTTTGGATCAAAAAAAGTCTTAATGCAAGATGTTAAATTTCAGTTAGGCATTGAAGGATAATTAAGATTTACTGCCAGAAGGAAAGGATGCAGATTTTTCTCATGCAGCTGCTTTGCTCTGTATTTTTAACTCTACCATTTAACCAGGTGGACAGTATGAGCTCACCCTTCCAGCTTATTTTAGCTCATGTTTATGAATTTCTTATCCAAATTTTGCCAACACTGATGAATCATCTTCTCATGAACTCTTTCTCAGTTGAAAATCATTCTTTGGATCAAATGTCATTAAATCACTTTACTTCTTTGGTCAAATTCTATACCACACATTCAGACTTTTAAAAATATTTTTCCCATTTTCATTTTTGTTCTACTGAATTTTTTGGAATCAGATTGTATTCCTGTACATTTTAAGACTTTGTGCAACATATTTTTAACTGAGATACTACTATATACTGGGTTCTGCTGCATACGCTGGAATATATAGTAAATAAGATAGATACTAATTCCTGCACAGGGAACTTAATACTGAATCATTAATCAGGATTTCTTGTTGTCTAGAAATAGACAACAAGGAGGAAGAGTTAGAGGAGTACCCTCTGCATTTGTGAGCTTTCTTTTTGAGGTCACTCTTTCTACCAAGTTCAACTCTCTGGGACCAACTTTGCAGGTTTCATTTTTAAGAAGACTTGATTCTTCTTTCAGTTTTTTTTTTTTTTTTTTTTAAATCTGTATCTTGCCATGTGTAATTTTAGCTGTTGACAGTTTTATTTCATGTTGATTATTTCAACCAAGTCTAGTTTTTGTCCTGAGCCAATTCTTGCAGTATCCAACGTGACTGACATGGGATGACCCATTAGGCAGGTTTTCATTTATAAAAAGTTTTACCACTTGCATCTTTAGCCATTGGCAGTTTTATTTTGTGTAGATTATTTCGGCCAAGCCAAAAATTTGCTCAGCAACCTAGTAAAAATGCCCTCTGGGTCAAACTTGTGTGATCAAAACTGCAGAGTATTAAAAAATAATCCTTGATTGAAATGGTATCATAAAAATTGTGATTCAAGACTTTCTATTTTGAAAGAAACAGCATGAGAAAAATCTGAGAAGTCCTGGTTGTTTGGAATAGCACTACTTACTTCTTTCATGTGTATTCAAGTTACCTGGGATCTGGAGAAAATGCAGATTCTGACTCAATAGAGTCTAGGGCACAATCTGAGGCTTGGCTTGTCTAACAAGCTTCCAGAGTGATGCTGATACTACTAACCCGGGGCTGAGTTTGTTGTTGTTGTTTAGTCGCCCAGGTTGTGTCCGACTCTTTTGCGACTCCATGGATTGGAATTTCCCAGGCAGAAATACTGGAGTGGGTTGCCATTTCCTTCTTCAGGGAATCTTCCTGACCCAAGAAAATCCAACCCAGGTCTCCTGCATTGCAGGTGGATTCTTTACCACTGAGCCACCAAGGAGCGGTTTGTGGCAGGGAACTAGGTTCAAGCCCCTTGCTGTCCTCTAAACATGAGCAAGTTACTTAATCTCTGAGTCTGGCTTTATTCATTTGTGAAATGGAATGACAACACAGTTATCTATCTAAGAGGTTTTTGGTTAGAATTAAATAAGATGATTTATGTAAAATGCTTAGCACAAGGGTTCACACTTAGTAAATAATAAATGGCAACCATTATTAACTGACAAGTAGAAGCACACTGCAGTTTCTGAGAACTTAATGGTAAGCGGCCTGGCTAATCAAAATGTGGTCCATGGACCGGCAACATCTGGTAGCTTGATAGGAATGGGGAATCTCAAACCTACTGAATAAGAATCTGCATTTTAATAAGAACCCTGGAGATTCATGTATCTTTTTTAGTTGGAGAAGCACTGGCACTGAATCCAAAGAAAAGAGATGAGTCTAGAAAGGCATCCTAGGAACTGTCAAATGCCTCAAGTTACCACTGAGGACTTTGAAACTTTTTTGGAGAGCTGTTGGGTGGCAAATATCCACCCATCCCATCCCACTTCCTTGCCACAGAGCCTCTCTGGGGGCAGGCATTATTAATCAATCAGGCACCCTTCCAGCTGAGCCCTGGTTCATGTCAGGATCCCTATCTACACAATGCCCTGGGCAAGGCCCTGTTGATGGATCTGATGTGACAGAAATGAGAAATTGCCACCACTACAAAAGACTATTTGAAGCCATCAAAGAATTTTAAAAGGGGGAGGGGGGGAAATGAGATAGCACACATCAGGGCTTAAAAGAATGCCTAGTATACCTGGAAAACACTCAAGAAAAACACGTCAATTATTTCTACCTAGTCGAGCAATCTGTGCCAATATTTTCTCCAGACAGTGAGTAAATGAGAAAACTTAGGAGAGTGTTCACATTTTAGGTGTTACTTTTATTGTAACATGATAGGGAAAGTAGACAGAATTTTTTTTTCATATGGCAAAATTAAAATGAAAGCAACCCCTGTTTTCTATCTGTCCATTTTTTGTTTGTTTTATTTCCATAAAAAATGATACCATAAACACGTGGAGGGGATTATGACCTATATTTCCGGGCCTGTGGGCACTCGGGCCACTCCAACTGGCTGAAAAGGCCCAAGCAGAGTAGAACAGCCTTTCAAGGTCTGCCTTTGAATAAGTGAGGATGAGAATGTTCTCTTCTGTGAATGGCACAAGTTGTATGTCTTACCACTCACACTACAGTTGACTCTGCATTTATAGGAATACTGTCGACAAGAGTGGGAACCTGTGGCAAGTTCAGGGGTGGTGGCAGGAAGCCATCATGGAACAGTAAACGCCAACTGCCCCATGAAGCACAGTCCACTCTACATATCAACAACCCTCAGACAGGCTAAAATTGGGTAGGATTAGCACAGAATCCAAGGCCTAGATTAGAAGAGGGTTGCTTTGCATGAGATGACCCAAGAGAACTTTTCCAGCACTAGAATCAACCTTTTGGACACAACTGAACTCTTGGCTACATTTTCTGGACACTGCACTGCACTAGGATACCCTGAGCTCCTGGAGCCAGCCCTGGCTTTGAAATTCATGTGCTGGTTCTTCCAAGAGCTCAGCTCTCCCTGAGAGCTCACTCAGTGATTCAGAGACCAAACTGTTCTCACAAGCCCAAGAACCAAAGTCTGTTGAGATTTAAAGCTCTCTCTTTTTAAAAATATGTTGTATTTATTGCTCTTTGTTTTTGGTCAAACCCAGGAATCCATGTGTGGTAGAAAACTACTCTCTCCTTCACACCCTCCCTTGGTGTCATGCATGCAGTTGCACTGCCATCTGATTCTAGAAAATTAATATTCAAATGGCAGTAACAATAATGCTATATAGTGAAATACAGTGTGATGTGTAATTTTTTGACTGGCTTCTTCTTGGCAGGGCAACCCAAAAGAGAGAGAGAGAAGGGTAATCAGAGTTCATGTGGGGTTGCGACAGGAACACCCTTTATACCACAGTGTAAGCTGGTTCCAGTGGGGAACTCTCCTGACATCTTTTTGAATACCCAGCTTACCCAGGCTCATCATTAATTCGCTTTCAAAGTGTGGTATCAACAGACTCTGCATAAAAACATCTCTCAAATAATGAACGCTTTGGTTCTACTAGATTGCTTTGAAACAGCAGCTTTTAAAAACATGATTAAAAGTTTCCATTGAAGTTTATTATCAATGAATAAGGTTTTGTGCTTATGAATATGAGGCCTTCTACAGGGAAAGATTTCAAAATCCTTTCCAAGTGAAGCCTGGGACAAATATAACCATTTCCCTTTAGGAGTAGATACATGAGGGCTGGTCTATGTGGTGAAATAGGGGCCATGACTTAAAATGTAAAATGTTTTAACCTTTTATGAAAGATTTTAAAACAAAAAGGAAAAATGGTGCTCACCACCTTCCAGCTGGCTTGTGGTATTAACCATGTCTTTTATTTTCTCTATTTGGATGCTCTGAGCTCTGGGGCCTTGCTGACTGTGAAAAGACTGCCCTTCCCAGAGTTAGCTAATTCCCAAAGATGAACGACTCACTTGGGAACACACTTCTCAAATACACACCAACAACTCTAGAGCCCATATCCCAGTCACCTCCTTTATCAGACTCTCACACTCCAGGCCACTGACCACCTGTACTAATCACTCCAGGACAGGGTCCAGACAGTAAGGGACAGTCCTGTGCCCCTGAGTCCACTGAAACCATTCAAACTGGCCAATCTCAAGCCTGCTTACCCTGCCTTGCCTGTACCTCCCTGCAGAAACCAGTTTTCTCTCTCTCCTTCTGCCTTCTAACCAAGCCTGGTGCCTTTTCACGTGCTACCCCCACACGCCTGCCTTTGATGTGCACACCCTCTCCTCTTGGGAAATGTAAGTAACAAGCCATGGTTTCTTTTTCAGCACAACCCAGCATATGGGATCTTACTTCCCCAACCAGGGACTGAACCCAAGGCTCCTGCATTGCAAGCACAAAGTCTCAACCACTAGACTGACAGGGAAGACCATAAACCATCTTTTAATGGCAGTCATCTCTGGACCTGTTGACCTTTAGCTCAGTTCAGTTGCTCAGTCATGTCTGACTCTTTGCGACCCCATGGACTGCAGCATGCCAGGCTTCCCTGTCTATCACTAACTCCCGGAGCTTACTCAGACTCATGTCCATTGAGTCAATGATGCCATCCAACCATCTCATCCTCTGTCATCTCCTTCTCCTCCCACCTTCAATCTTTCCCAGCATCAGGTTCTTTTCTAGTAAGTCAGTTCTTTGCATCAGGTGGGCAAAGTATTGGAGTTTCAGCATCAGTTCTTCCAGTGAATACTCAGGACTGATTTCCTTTAGGATGAACTGGTTGGATCTCCTTCAATCCAAGGGATTCTCAAGAGTTGAAAAGCATCAATTCAAAAGCACAGTTCAAAAGCATCAGTTCTTCGGTATTCAGCTTTTTTTATAGTCCAACTCTCACTTCTGTACATGACTACTGAAAGAACCATAGCTTTTACTAGATGGACCTTTGTCAGCAAAGTAATGTCTCTGCTTTTTAATGTGCTGTCTAGGTTAGTCATAACTTTTCTTCCAAAGAGCAAGCATTTTTTAATTTCATGGCTGCAGTCACCATCTGCCATGATTTTGGAGCTCCCAAAAATAAAGTCTGCCACTGTTTCCATTGCTTCCCCATCTATTTGCCATGAAGTGATGGGACCAGATGCCATGATCTTAGTTTTCTGAATGTTGAGCTTTAAGCCAACTTTTTCACTCTCCTCTTTCACTCTCATCAAGAGGCTCTTTAGTTCTTCTTCACTTTCTGCCATAAGGGTGGTGTCATCTGCATATCTGAGGTTATTGATATTTCTCCCAGCAATCTTGATTCCAGCTTGTGCTTCATCCAGTCCAGCATTTCTCATGATGTACTCTGCATATGAGTTAAATAAGCAGAGTGACAATATACAGCCTAGGTGTACTCCTTTTCCTATTTGGAACCAGTCTGTTGTTCCATGTCCAGTTCTAACTGTTGCTTCCTGACCTGCATATAGATTTCTCAGGAGGCAGGTCAGGTGGTCAGGTATTCCCATCTCTTGAAGAATTTTCCACAGTTTATTGTGATCCACACAGTCAAAGACTTTGGCATAGTCAATAAAGCAGAAGTAGATGTTTTTCTGGAACTCTCTTGCTTTTTCGATGATCCAATGGCTGTTGGCAATTTAATCTCTGGTTCCTCTGCCTTTTCTAAATCCAGCTTGAACATCTGGACATTCATGGTTCATGTACTGTTGAAGTCTGGCTTGGAGAATTGTGAGCATTACTTTGCTAGCGTGTGAGATGAGTGCAATTGTGCAGTAGTTTGAGCATTCTTTGGTATTGCCTTTCTTTGGGATTGGAATGAAAACTGACCTTTTCCAGTCCTGTGGCCACTGCTGAGTTTTCCAGATTTGCTGGCATATTGAGTGCAGCACTTTCACAGCATCATCTTTTAGGATTTGAAATAGCTCAACTGGAATTTCATCACCTCCACTAGCTTTGTTCATAGTGATGCTTCCTAAGGCCCACTTGATTTCACATTCCAGGATGTCTGTCTCTAGGTGAGTGATCACACCATTGTTTTTTTCTGGGTCATGAAGATCTTTTTTTGTATAGTCCTTCTGTATATTCTTGCCACCTCTGTTGGTCTTGCTATACCTCAAATTCCCTATGAATATACTTTATGCCAGTTTTGAAACACTCATTTACGTAGCCTTGACGGTCTTGGGCATCATCTCTGCCACCAGGTGAGAGCAGTATAGCTCCAGTTTCTTTGCTCCCCGATTCTTCCAGAAGGCTCCTCTAGTCTTCCAGGCTCCCCTACAACGGCACCGATGCCCCATCTGCCACCCTCACTCCCCTGCAATGACAGTCGGTCTCAGAGCTGCTGCCATCACTAGGCAGCACTTGGAAGTTCCAACAACTTCACCTTCAACTCTTCCCAGGGCTTCCCTTCCCTGATTTGAGGACCAACCTCTGAGACTGCTCACTTCTGTTACTACTTCCAAAAATGTGGAGTTCTTTCATTTTATCCTTAAAGGTTATCACAGAGATGTTTTTATGTCTCTTCTTCCAGAAGTTCCTCTGTGGCCTCTGAAATGACATCCTTTCTATAGATATTAAGGGTTCTTGGCTTGGTAAAGAAGAGATTTCCCTCCCTGCTGCCCCAAACAACTCATTTCAGTGGGGCTTTATTTCCTTGAGCAAGAGACTTCTGCCCCCACTGCCTCCACCCCCCACTCCCTCCCTGGACCTTCCACGTGCATGTCCTCCCTCAGGAGGATTTGGTAATGATTTTCCGGAGTTTTTCGTGCTCAGTTATGAAGTGAAAGTGTTAGTCGCTCAGTTGTGTCAAACACTTTGTGACCCCATAAACTGTAGCCTGCCAGGTTGCCCTGTCCATAGAATTCTCCAGGCAAGAATACTGGAGTGGGTTGCCATTTCCTCCTCCAGGGGATCTTCCCAACCCAGGGATTGAACCCAGGTCTCCTGCATTACATGTGGATTCTTTACCATCTGAGCCACCAGGGAAGGCCAAGGTAAATGTTTTCAAAAGATCCACAGGGCCCAAAGTTCTTCTCCCACTGGACTTGAGATATGTAGGGAGATGCTGGGCTTCAAACGACACCCTTCCTCAGCTGCCTGCATCTGCCCCCCACCAAAAAGAAGGAAAAATTGTTTTCTAATTTTCCAGTGCCAGTTGTGTCTGAGATGACTTCCACATTTAGATTCTTCTTTTTCTATTTTCCCAACCATACCCATAATGAGTGAGTGATAGTCGCTCAGTCATGTCCAACTCTTTGTGACCCCATGGACTGTACCCTGCCAGGCTCCTTTGTCCATGCAATTCTCCAGGCAAGAATACTAGAGTGGGTTGCCATTTCCTTCTCCAATATGCCCAATATGGTTTCCTATTTCTCTAGAATATTCTACCTGAAATAGAAGCACTATTCAAATCATAATAAACAATCATATCTGATCATGTGGAAAGGAGAAATAAAAGAGAGGAATAGTCACTCATTGTTTCACTCATTGCTGAAGGTTTTTTGACTGAATTTGTGTTTAAGCTGGGAGAACAATGTATCTAGTTTGGAGATTTGGCGTTTTGGGAAATAATGCCCTAACTCTTTCTCCACATGCACCCTCAGGACCAGTAACCTTAGAAAATGAATCCTTTCAATCCCCTGAGGCAGATGTTCTCAGTGCTCCAAATAAGTGCCTCCCAGGGAAACGCACCTGTGTTTCTCTGTTGGAAGGCCTATGCTGCTTCTTGGTTGGCCAAAAGTGCAAGGAAATTCTGTCCCCTGTGAAGAGACCTAAACAAAACACTAATGGCTGTTGGTGTGTAAATAGCCCAGCTCCCTTATCTCTCAGGGGAAGTAATTTCCACCCCAGAATGTGCCCCGTGTTGGCTCCCAGCGACCTACAACAGGACTAATCTTCTGCTACTCACAGTGTGAGCTTGCTTGATAATGAACTCTTCCCTGGGCTGTCTTCTTTTCCCTGTCTCACTTCCCCAACTCTCTTACCTGTGTTTTTTCTGGGATCATCTCTGTTAGAGTCTTGGTCTTAGCATCCGCTTCTGCAGAATCCCAGGCTAAGACCATTTGTTAAAGACAGCAATCCCTTTGCTCTAGTTCTCCTTTTTCAGACTAAGCTGTGAACTTGCACAGAATCATTCATGTAAGGTATAGTCACTGTACATATCACAGTGTACTAAGCCCTTGCCTGCTGCTTCTGCCTACAAAGCCAGGCTCAGTCATACTGCTAATCTTTCCACATACTGAAGAGCAATGAGAAAAAAAAAAAAGAGCAATGAGGTATAATCATGAAAAGTCGAGGCTCCTGAGTCAGAGTTCCTGGGAAACTAATGCACACTTATAATATATGCACATATGTATACATTATATGTATAAGCATCCATTAGTGCACAGGCAGACAAAATGATGCCTGATCTCATAGAACAATAGAACATAATTGTTCATCAAAGAAGACAGGCATTAAACACATATTTGAAATAAGGAGTAGTGAAGATTATGATCGGTAAAGAACAGAGAATGTGTGAGAACATATAAACTATTACCTCCACTGGATATATAAATTACTCAAATTGCATACTGAACAAGTGTTAGGGCTTCCCTTGTGGCTAGCTGGTAAAGAATCCACCTCCAATGCGGGAGACCTTGGTTCAACCCCTGAGTTGAGAAGATTCCCTGGAGAAGGGAAAGCCTAACCACCCCAGTATTCTGGCCTGGAGAATTCCATGGACTGTATATAGTCCACGGGATCACAAAATGTCAGACACGACTGAGCAGCTAACACACATACAACCAGTGTAGGACATGGACCTATCTTTTTGGTGAGCACCACTCAGTCTACTACCATATACAGATGTGAAATATATAATGAATGCATGTATAATGTATTCATTAACATATACACACACACACACATATATACACATGTATATTCCCTCCATGGGTAGCACAGAGCTGTTCACATAACAGATGCTCAATAATAGCTGCTGAAGAAGCAAATAGATGAACAAAATAGGATCTCTGCTTTTAAGAGTTATTGAAACTAGAGGCGAAGATAGACAGAGTTACAAAAAGGCTTTAGGACAGATGTAAATCCTTCTCGAAGTTCTGCTGTGTTCAGGTCACTGCCCCCTGGAGAAAATACAATAGCCCTTTCACTTTCTAATCAGCCGATCACCTCCAGAATATTCTAGCATTTATAAGAATCTTTCATTCACCATCATTTTCTCTCAAGAAATCCTAGCTCTCTACTGTTCACAACTTTTCATTATGAAACAGAAAGAAAGTTGGGGGGGGTGGGAACCCTACTGTTTCCTTTTCCTCAATATCTACTATTTCTCCCGGGCTCTTTTGCCAAAAATGGCACTTCAGAAGATGTAAGAGGGAACAAGAGCTGATTATTGCCAAGATAACCACAGAGAATACCACCCATCTAGGCCACACACTCTCTAGAACACAGGCAGAAAATTTGCTTTTCATTTCTTTCTATTTGATAAAGATAGATCTACAAAGATATCATCCAGTGTCTGTAGATCAGTTCATTATTTGGAAATGTCACTTGGATGGTGGCCACCCTGTCAGAGTGGCTGGGTCATCTGAAGGTCACAGAGAGGTGTAGCTCTTTCTCCTGCGTCACAGTTCGGAGGAAGGGCAGGGGCGCAGAGGGGGGACGCCTGTGCTTGAGCTTTGTGGCAGGCCACCTCCCCCCCTCACCTCCCGTCACGGGCAACTCCAGATGGTAACCATTTCACGTTTTCCCAGTTAGGTTTGGAACTGAACCAGTGTCAGCATCTCTTCCCCGCCCCCACTGCTCTGTAATGGGATTGCTCAGGGTCAGCTCCTGCCACTGACTTTTCTCTGTGGTCCTCCCAAGCCCTAACCGTGATGCCCAAGCTTTTAGTCAAGGAGCCGTGGACACCCTATGCTAGCACAGAGCAAATGGAAGCCACAGGAAGAAGACGGTGTATCCTGCTTTTTGTCATTAAAAATTGTTTTTCTGACTACAGGAGTTGAGAATGTAAAATAAAAGGGTCCAAAAAAATATAAAAGCAAAATAAAGTCACTCATTATCCTACTATTCAGAAAAACAACAACAACAACAACAAAGATACTCTTACTATCTGATGTCACTTTTCCAGTCTTTTTTCCCCCAGGCTTTTCAAAAATGCCAGATATATGGTATGTGTTTTCTTTTGTTCTTTCTTTACCCCTGCAAAATTGGGATCATATAACCACCAGATCTCAGTAAATGCTCTAAAGAACCTTCCCCAGTTTATGAAGTGGTTTTAATCGCCACAGCAATAGTGATATGTTAGACAAGGAAGGTGAGAACTCAGTCTAATGTGGGTTAGGACACTGCAGATGGCAGAGAAAACAGGTACAGCCCAACAAACCTAGCATATACCACAGGGGCCCTCAGCTTACTAGCCCTGTGACCTACCAAGTTGCACAAGCCCTCTAACCCACAGCTTCCTACCTAGTGTATTTGCAATGATTAGTTCCTAACATATGTAGAAGCACAAATAATGTTAGTACCCTCCTCTTTCTAAGTGACAATGTGGTTCCCAAGGAGACTTCTATCCCTTCCTCTGGGTAAATATTTTATTCTTAAGAAATGAAGGTCAGTTCATAGGATAATAACTAATGATATTAAGTCTACTCAGGTTGTCATACAAAATACCACAGATCGGTGGCTTAAACAACAGAAAATGAATTTCTTTCACTTCTGGAGGCTGGGAGCACAAGATCAAGTGGCCAGTTGGTTTGGTTTTTGGTGAGAACTCTCATCCTGGCTTGTAGATGCCACATTCTTGCTATGTCTTCACATGGCAGGAAGAGAGAAATAGAGTGAACTCTCTGATGTCTCTTCTTGTAATGATACTGATCCTATCACATCTGGGCCCCACCTTTATGGCCTCATTTAACCAAAGTTACTTACTTATTGGGCTTTCCCTGCAATGCAGGAGACCCAGGTTCAATTTCTGGATCAGGAAGATCCAGTGGAGAAGAGAAAGTCTACCCACTCCAGTATTCTTGGGCTTCCCTTGTGGCTCAGCTGGTAAAGAATCTGCCTGCAATGTAGGAGACCTGGGTTTGATCCCTAGGTTGGGAAGATCTCCTGGAGAAGGGAAAGGCTACCCACTCCAGTGTTCTGGCCTGGAGAATTCCATGGACTGTATAGCCTAGGGGGTTGCAAAGAATTGGACACAGCTGAGTTGACTGTCACTCAGATCATGAACTCCTTGTTGCCAAATTCAGACTTAAATTGAAGAAAGTAGGGAAAACCACTAGACCATTCAGGTATGACCTAAATCAAATCCCTTACAATTATACAGTGGAAATGAGAAATAGATTCAAGGGATTAGATCTGATAGACATAATGCTTGAAGAACTGTGGATGGAGGTTCTTGACATTGTACAGGAGGCAGTGATCAAGACCATCCCTCCAAAAAGAAATGCAAAACGACAAGATGGTTATCTGAGGAGGCCTTACAAATAGCTGAGAAAAGAAGACACACAAAAGGCAAAGGAGAAAAGGAAAGATATACCCATTTGAATTCAGAGTTCCAAAGAAGAGCAAAGAGATAAGAAAGCCTTCCTCAGTGATCAAGGCAAAGAAATAGAGGAAAACAATAGAATAGGAAAGACTAGAGATCTCTTCAAGAAAATTAGAGATACCAAGGGAACATTTCATGCAAAAATGGGCACAATAAAGGACAGAAATGGTATGGACCTAACAGAAGCAGAAGATATTAAGAAGAGGTGGCAAGAATACACAGAACTGTACAAAAAGGTCTTCTTGACCCCAATAATCATGATGGTGTGATCACTCACCTAGAGCTAGACATCCTGGAATGTGAAGTCAAGTGGGCGTTAGGAAGCATCACTATGAACAAAGCTAGTGGAGGTGATGGAATTCCAGTTGAGCTATTTCAAATCCTAAAAGATGATGCTATTAAAGTGCTGCACTCAATATGCCAGCAAATTTGGAAAACTCAGCAGTGGCCACAGGACTGGAAAAGGTCAGTTTTCATTCCAATCCCAAAGAAAGGCAATACCAAAGAATGCTCAAACTACTGCACAATTGCACTCATCTTACACACTAGCAAAGTAATGCTCAAGATTCTCCAAGCCAGGCTTCAACAGTATGTGAACCATGAACATCCAGATGTTCAAGCTGGATTTAGAAAAGGCAGAAGAACCAGAGATCAAATTGCCAACAGCCATTGGATCATCGAAAAAGCAAGAGAGTTCCAGAAAAACATCTACTTCTGATTGACTATACCAAGCCTTTGACTGTGTGGATCACAATAAACTGTGGAAAATTTTTCAAGAGATGGGAATACCTGACCACCTGACCTGCCTCCTGAGAAATCTATATGCAGGTCAGGAAGCAACAGTTAGAACTGGACATGGAACAACAGACTGGTTCCAAATAGGAAAAGGAGTACACCTAGGCTGTATATTGTCACTCTGCTTATTTAACTCATATGCAGAGTACATCATGAGAAATGCTGGACTGGATGAAGCACAAGCTGGAATCAAGATTGCTGGGAGAAATATCAATAACCTCAGATATGCAGATGACACCACCCTTATGGCAGAAAGTGAAGAAGAACTAAAGAGCCTCTTGATGAGAGTGAAAGAGGAGAGTGAAAAAGTTGGCTTAAAGCTCAACATTCAGAAAACTAAGATCATGGCATCTGGTCCCATCACTTCATGGCAAATAGATGGGGAAACAGTGGAAACAGTGACAGACTTTACTTTCTTGGACTCCAAAATCACGGCAGATGGTGACTGTAGCCGTGAAATTAAAAGACACTTGCCCCTTGGAAGGAAATTTATGACTAACCTAGACAGCATATTAAAAAGCAGAGATATTACTTTGCTGCCAATGGTCCATCTAGTAAAAGCTATGGTTCTTTCAGTAGTCATGGACAGAAGTGTGAGTTGGACTATAAAGAAAGCTGAGCACCGAAGAATTGATGCCTTTGAACTGTGGTGCTGGAGAAGACTCTTGAGAGTCCCTTGGACTGCAAGGAGATCCAACCAGTCCATCCTAAAGGAGATCAGTCCTGGGTGTTCATTGTAAGTTCTGATACTGAAGCTGAAACTGCAGTACTTTGGCTACCTCATGAGAAGAACTGACTCATTGCAGAAGACCCTGATGCTGGGAAAGATTGATGGTATGAGGAGAAGGGGCAGACAGAGGATGAGATGGTTAGATGGCATCACCGACTCAATCGACACGAGTTTGAGTAAACTCAGGGAATTCGTGATGGACAGGGAGGTCTGGAGTGCTTCAGTTCATGGGATCGCAAAGTGTTGGACACGACTGAGCAACTGAAAGGAACTGAACTGAACTGAGTGACTTTCACTTCCACTTCCACTGGTGGCTCAGATGGTAGAGAATCTGCCTGCAATGCAGGAGACCTGGGTTCAGTCCCTGAGTCGGGAAGATCCCCTGGAGAAGTGAATGGTTACCCAGCATTCTTGCCTGGAGAATTCCGTGGACAGGGGAATCTGGTGGACTGCAGTCTATGGGGTTATAAAGAGTCTGATGGGCTCTGTGACTAACACACATGCTTATTTATAGGGCTTATTTCCAAATACAGCTATTTGGGGAGTTAGAACTTCAACATTTGAATTTAGTGGGTAGGGGAGGTACAGTGCAATTCATAACACTTATTAATAATACTAACAAAATGATAGTTCGTGTCTGTTGAGAAAAGCAATAAGATGCTTTTAGCCTGCAGTTAAGTTGAACAAATAAGAAAAAAGAAAAGAGAGCAAGATGAGCCCTTTTCACTGTGATGAGAGAAGCTCAGTGAATCTACTCCCTTGGGAAGACCAGCATTTTCTTCAGGGCCTTTGTCAATGCCTAAGAAAAAGCATAGTTGCTTTCTATATGCTCCAAGCAGAAGTCTTAGGTATAAGCTCACTGTTCTGAAGCCTTGTAGTATAAGGAGAGGGGCTTTCCTGGTGACTCAGATGGTAAAGAATCCACCCGCCAATGAGGGAGACTCAGGTTTAATCCTTGGATTGGGAATATCCCCTGGAGAAGGAAATGGCAACTCACTGCAGTATTTTTGCCTGGGAAATCCCATGGACAGAGGAGTCTGGAGGGCTATAGTCCATGGGACTGTACAAAAAAATTCAGATATGACTTAGTGACTAAATAACAATAACAACATTATAAGGCAAAGCTCCTAGTTTCAGGATTCTTCCTTACTTTAGATGAAGAAGAGATAAAAATCCTATTGACTTCTTTTTAGAAAGTTAAGGCAACTTTTCTCTCCACCTCCACTCCCTGTTTTGAAGTAATTTCCTCATTTTTTCTGTAGCTGGCTGGTCAGCGGTGCTGCTGAGGAGGACAGGAATTCATTCTAACTCCAGAATGATACATCTTGACTCATCCATTCCTTCCTCCCACTCTTCCCTACAGCCATGTAAACACTGGTTTGACCCCTTGCCCTCAAACAGTCTCCAGAAATTCAAACCGATGATCGACCAAATGTAATCATACCTACGGACTGTAAGGGAAGCTTTGCTTCCAGAATCCCATCACCATTTCCTCTTCATTTTCTGCACAAAGAACCCAGGTTTTTTTTTTTTTTTTTTTTAATTCCTGAGAAATGCCTCAGTCTTTTGAAGAGCAGAAGCACCTCCAGCTGTGGGAACTGGGCTGTGATTTCTCAGCGGCTCCCGACTTTGGGCTTTTGCACCAGTGTAATGTGCTCTGGGGAATGCTCAGAGAACTGTCAGCTGAGTACACACTGTCACAGAAGAGAGGGCACTTAAATTATGGAGAAAATAGTACTAAAATATTTGAGAGTCTTTCTCAAGAGAAACCTTTGGCAACCTTAAATTGGCATACAGTAAAGTACTACACTGCTTTCTCTATCATTTTGCTCTAGGTTATAAAATATTACCAAGATGGCGCCAGACCATAGATTGATTGACATTGACACTGTAGTCGCTCAGTCGTGTCCGACTCTTTGTGACCCCATGGACTGTAGCCTACCAGGCTCCTCTGCCCATGGAATTTTCCAGGTAAGAGTACTGGTTAGACTTCTTTAAATCTTTGGTCTTTTACTCTGCTCTTCCTATTTTCACATTGCAGAGCTGGTTGTATTCTTTTTTGTTTATTTTGGCCACATGGTATGTGGAATCTTAGTTCCCTGATCAGGGATTGAACCTGTATTGGAAGCATGGAGTCTTAACCACTGGAATGAATGAATTCCAGTCACACAAGCTGGCTCTATTCTGCTCTGAAGTTATCTTCTCGTTTTGCCTTTTTGTCTCTTTTGCCCCCCAATTTTTTTTCCATTTATTTTTATTAATTGGAGGCTAATTACTTTACAATATTGTAATGGGTTTTGTCATACATTGACATGAATCAGCCATGGATTTACATGTATTCCCCACCCTGATCCCCCCTCCCACCTCCCTCTCTACCCGATCCCTCTGGGTCTTCCCAGTGCACCAGGCCCGAGCACTTGTCTCATGCATCCAACCTGGGCTGGTGATCTGTTTCACTCTAGATAATATACATGTTTTGATGCTGTTCTCTTGAAACATCCCACCCTCACCTTCTCCCACAGAGTCCAAAAGTCTGTTCTGTACATCTGCGTCTCTTTTTCTGTTTTGCATATAGGGTTATCATTACCATCTTTCTAAATTCCATATATATGTGTTAGTATACTGTAATGGTCTTTATCTTTCTGGCTTACTTCACTCTATATAATGTTGCCCCAAAATTTTGTTGGCTAACCCTATAGAATCTATGGGTGGTCAACTCCAGACAGGCTAGAGTTGAAGGGCTGTCAGGTCTGGTGTGGGACTGCTATTCCTGCTTCTTTGTAATCTGACCTCCAGCCCTGCAAGCCTCAGGTCTGAAATGACGTACATATATTACATTTATTCATCCACATTTCCAAGTGACCAGAGAATCTAAGCTCTTTGAGGACAAGAACTAGTCATCTTTTAACTTTATATCCTCTGGCTTAGCACAGTGTCTGGCCCAGCATAGGGCCTCAATACTTTCCTGTTGAATTTCTATACATTGCATGATTATTCATTCTTCTCCTTGATTATTACTATTTTTTCTTGCTGAATTCCTGGATCTACTTCAGCCAAGGAGACTTGAAATGAATTGTGATTGAGACCCATCTCATCACCATTATACATTGCCATATTTTATTCTCAGAAACAATATAATCCAAGGGTGACAGACTTGGAATAAGAGGTAGACAAGCACAGTTAAAAGCCCAAATGCTATGACCAGTGTTTCCCCCTTTGCTGAGACTTTTCCTTCCTACTCTCTTCTGCAATGGACCAAATCAGGTGACGCGAATGCATCCTCATAACCTCCATCTGTGGACTGACTTGTACCATACAAGCAGTGGTCATTTTGTAAACTTCAATATCTTGGCACTTTATACTAATTTTTAAGTCTTAAATAGGCTCTATTCAGAGCTTAATCAACAAAACGAAAATGAAATAATTAAAAGATCAATAGGGTCAGTGCCGTTTCACACTAATTGCCGAAAACTTTTGTCTCTTTCAAGGTGGAGAATTTCAGAAAAGAGAAAATATAGGAGCCTCTGGATTCCAGGGGTCTTTCTAACTAACATTCCCACTGACTCACATCCTGAAACTAGATCAACCTCTTCACCTCCTTCAACCAAATCACTGAGTTGATGCAGTCCAGGAAGGTTTATGAATTGTTGTTTTAAGAGAGAGCTGAAAGAAAAAAAGATTAACCACTTCATCTAACTCCACTATCAACAATGATACCTAAATAGTAATGCCAGAAGTCCAACTCTTACTAACTAAAGCAGAAATTAGAGATTTTTGGAAGGAAATAAGGAGAATTCTTAAGGTCAAAGGGGTGCTGAAGGGCAAGATTTGGGCAATGGCAGGACCCAAGGGAACATAGCTGAGACGTGCTACTTCCAGACTTTGGACAAAGTGGGGCTGCGCCTGCCTCTGACACCAGGTAAAAGCCTGTAGCCTCCCCAACCAGAGCAATCACCCCAGTGTCTCCCTCACCTCCCCTTAACACTGACAATGTGCATCATGCCGTGTGTGTGTGTGTGTGTGTGTGAGTGTAAGGGAGAAAGAGTAAGAACAAACACATCCATTCGAGTAGAATTTACAGCAAATATACAAGCAGACCATTACCATGTGCTGTCATTCTGCCCCAAGCAAGCTTTTTATCTCAGATTTCACACTGTTCTTTGCCATTGTTCAAGACAGAGAGATAGGGCTCAGACTTCATTTAAACACCAGCTGTGGGACATCATCTGCTGGTGTCCCAGCAGTGGGACACCAATAGGGTAAGGGAGACCATGGCCCTCTTGGCCACCACTGAGCTCTTCTCAAACCTGTACTAACCAGATCCAAGAGATAACCTGAGCCCTCTTCCCAGATGGGCCCCCTCTGTTGCAATCCTTAATCATCAGATATTGGGGATACAGGACAAGGCTGGCTGCAGTCAGTGTTTGGGCACCTCATTGGGCCCATCACAGCAGCAGTGCTTCCCAGTGTTGATATTCCTTTTCCTGGACATAGATGGCATCCTTGCAGCAGCAGGCATGAGAGAATCACTCAGGTAATCTGAATGAGAATGTGTAAAAACAAGTTCAAACATGAACAAGGTTCCAGGCCTTCAAGGTCAGTGATGGCCCCCAAGTGGAGAGTTATAGAGGGGAAAGAATGGCTGCTATGGCAGTGAACACTTTCTAACTTATGTCCTACTCTTTTTGACCCCATGGATTGTAGCTGCCAGGCTCCTCTGTCCATGGGATCTCCCAGGCAGGAATACTGCACCAGGTTGTCATTCCCTCCCCCAAGGCATCTTCCTGACCCAGGGAATAGAACCCACATCTTCTACATCTCCTGCACTGGCAAGCAGATTCTTTACCACTGAGTCACCTGGAAGCCCTGGGACAGTGGACAGATAAGAGGGAGTAAATTCAGGTGAATACAGCATAGCAGAGAAGCACTGGGTGCAGAAAAGTAAAAGATTTGGAATCAGAACCTTTCTCCCCGCCTTGCAGCTCAGGCTGAGATCTCTGTGTTTCAAAATGAGGGAGGGTGATGCTTGTTCCTACTTGGCTGCCCTTGTCTAGCATGACCTTGGCAGCAGTCTCGACTGACGCTTATGTCTGGACAACATAATGTCACTGACAAATTGGATCTCAGTGACACAGACCTGCATGGCAAAGAGACCATCAGCGCCTCTAAACTTTATCCATTGGGAGGCTGTGTAGGAAAACAAAAGCGAGTCTTTTGGCTTGCTAAAACCATCTGACACATTTCCCAGATTTTGAAGGTCAGTTGAGCTGAAATCTGAGTATCTAAGATTTGAGGTGCTGAGTTAAAACAGCCCGGATATGTACAAGATGACTCATATGCCAGCCGAATCAACTATCAGCCCTGCGATTTTTGACTAGATAATCCAAATGGTTTCTGAAAACTTGTAAAGAAATGGCTTCTGTTTTAAAACCTTTGGGCTGCTGAGTAATGTTACATTGGAAAAGAGCCTCTTAAGTTGCCAGACACCAGGTTCATCTCAAGACTCAACTTTTTAACAGTTATTCCTCCTTTAGAAGGTGAACAGTCCTAAATGATTTTGTTTTAAACGTCACTTTATTTTATTTGAGGGTTATCTTAATTTATTAGCCTCGGATAATTTCTTTTATAAAGGATAAAGTGCTGTGACTACACACAGGAGGCATTAGAGCCCGTTTGATTATCAGGCGGTAACTTGAGATGCAATTAGAAAACTGCATGCAAAAGAAATGAAAGAGACACAGATGAAAAGTACTGGCCAGAGAAAGGCTCCCTGTTTTTGTTTTGTTTTGTTTATTTGTTTCTTCTTTTTTTGGCCACGCCACATGGCTATAGAATCTTAGTTCCCTGACCAGGGATAGAACCTGTGCCCCCTGCAGTGGAAGCATGGAGTCTTAACCATTGGACCGCCAGGGAAGTTCCAAGACTCCCTAGAATTGATTTTGGAGTGCTTTCCACTGTGCTATCTGAAATTGCTCAGGAAATGGGATTTCCATCCTTCCTTTGAAATGCTTAGCCGCCCAATGGATCTAATGTTTAAATTCTTCCCTGCTGGAATTTTCCTGCGCAAGTTTTATCCAGATTCATCTAGGAATCTATGCTAGATTAATGCAAATTTTTACCTTCTTAATATCTGCTTATTCTTGATATCTGACTGTGGAGGGCTAAGTTGAGTTCTTATGTGTTCATAGGGCCTTTTTTCTTTTTTTAAGAAAATGTCTTTCAGTTTTAAGTTACATATTTGGTCATTTGTTTAACATATGTCTCTGCCCTTGGACTGAAAGCTTTCTGACTGCAGGAAACCTATCCATTTTGTTCACCACTTACATAAGTTCACTATCACTCCTGTAACAAAGTACCACCAACTGGGTGGCTTAAGCAACAAGAATTTATTGTCTCAGAGTTCTGAGGCTAGAAATCCTAAATCAAGGTGTTAGCAAGTTTGGTTCCTTCAGAGGACTGAGAGGGGAACATCTGTCCCAGGCCTCTTTCCTGGGCTGATCAGTGACCGTTTTTACGTTCACATGGGGTTCTCCCTGCCTCTTCATGTGATCTTCCCTCTGTGTGTCTCCCTGTGTCCAAATTTTCCCTTTTTTATAAAGACCAGTTACATTGGGTTAGAAATCCATTCTAATAACCTCACCTTCAGTTCATCACCTCTAGAAGGGTGGCTACATTCTAAGGTACTGGAGGTTATTTCCAATGTTGGGTCATGAAAGACAGTGGCTTGCATCTTGCGTGCCCTCTTTTGCTTTCTCATTTGTTGCTCTGATAAAATTCAGTGGCCATGACGTGCATGGCCCTTTGGAGACACCCACATGGCCAGGATTAGGAGTGGCCCTTGTCCAAAAGCCATTGAGGAGCTGAGGCCCTCAGTTCATCAGCCACACGAGTGAGCCTGGAAGTGGGTCATGCTCTAGTCAAACCTTAGGAGGAGGGCAGCCGTGGCTGCCACCTTGATTGCAACTTTATGAGAGATCCTGAGCTGGAGGATCCATCTAAGAGGTGCCTGGATTCCTGACTTACTGAAATTGTAAGATAATAATGTCATTATGGGTAAATATAATAAGAGATAATTAATACACCTGGTACATGTATTTTGCTCATTAGGTAGAGCTACTAATTACTTGAATTGGAATTTCACAGGATAATTTCTTTCACAATTTATTTTGATAGGAACTAACTTACAGAAGTATGATGTTGAAAAAGATCTGTTTCTCTGAAGTTAGCAGTCTAAAACCTTATCCTGATTTACTCCCACCTCTGTTAGTATACCAGTCATCCTGCTTGTATATGATGTAATCTCTTCTTAGGTTTATCTGCTCAGAGGATACTCTACTGTTTGCTAAGGATTCAGTTATCTTTGTCATTTTTCCAAGCCTTAGAATTAAAGATCAAGATATTGTCAGATCCACTAATTATTCTACCTTATGTTCTGATAGCATAATCTCTGATAGGTTGAATCATATGACATTGTCCATATTCAATTTTTTTCTGACATACAAAGATGGTCATTTCATATGATTCAACTTAACACCTCTCTGATACTGCTTACTGCTCTGAGTTGGCTTTCTTTTTCATATGCCAGTCACCTCTAGATGCTAGCAGCTATAGCATAGGTAACAGTGATTTGTTCATGCTTGAGCCCTGACATGTTGTCCAGTGGCTGACATATGACAGACATCAATAAATATCATCAGAAGTGAATTGTTGGTTGATTTACATTGTCTTGCAAAGTAATAATTTATCAATTCAATATATACATTTTCAAAGAATCTATGTATCAGGACTGGGCAAGGTGCCAGAGTTATAGGGATAAATCTGTATTCATGACCCTGAACAGTCTACTGTCTAACAGATAAATAAATAGAAAATTACAATTCAATATGCAAAGAGCTTAAATATAAGTTTTAATAATAATAAAAATCACAAACAGAGCTAATTATACTTATAGTAGGAAAATTTCCTAATAGAAGTATATTCAGAGCTAGCAGAGAAGTGACCAATGGTATATGTTCTGGACTCAGCCAGGCATGGATTTCTAAGTCCCAGGATCTTAAAAATATGACTGTATTTAGTTATCTTTGTTGCATAACAAATTATCACAAACTTAGTGCCTTAAAACAACAAATATTTATTATTTTGCCATTTCTGTGGATCAAGAATCTGGACATAACTTAGAAGGGTCTTTTGTTTCAGGGTCTTTCACAAAGCTGCAGTTCAGTCATTAGGCAGGGCAGGGGTCTCATCTGAAAGATCATCTGGGAAAGAATTTGCTTCCAAGCTCACTTACATAGTTGCTGAGGATTCAGTTCCTTTTGAATTATTGGACTGAGTATCTCAGTTTCTAGTTGGATTTTTTGGTTGGAGGTTCTGCCAGTCCCTGGCCAAGTGAACGTTCCCAATGTGGCAACTTAATTTATCAAAACCCCTGAGGGAGAGAATCTGCTAACAAGACAGAAGTTAAACATCTTTATAATATAATGGCAGAATTGATATCTCATTATCTGTGCCATATTCTATTGGTTAGAAGTCACTAGACCAGCCCACATTCAAGAGGTATGACTATTAGGAAGTGGAGACCATTGTAGACCATTTGAGAATCAACCCACTATAGTGACTTAACCTCTCTAAGCCTCAGTCTATAATGTGAGAATTAAGAGTAGTTCTAATTTCATCAGGGGCTTGCCTGGTGGCTCAGATGGTAAAGAATCTGCCTACAATGCAGGAGATCCAGGTTGATCCCTGGGTTGGGGAGATCCCCTGGAGAAGGGAGTGACTACCTACTGCGGTATTCTTGCCTGGAGAATTTCAAGGGCAGAGGAGTCTGGCAGGCTACAGTCCATGGGACCACAGAGTTGGACACAACTGAACAACTAACACACATATGTACACTAACTTCATCCAGTTTTTCTGGGAATTATGCAAGATGATGTATATAAAGTGCTTGGGCTAGGTAAGTATCTAACAAATGTGACCTTTATTATGATCAGTTTTATTCTGAAGGCTTAACAGTCTTCCATCCAGAAAAGGGGACAAGGATATTCCTGGCAGAGGGAAGAATGTGGATAAAGGCATAGGAGGGGGTTGGGACTTAGTGTATTCAAAGAAAAAAGAGAAATTCATATGTTGGAGGGTAGGCTGTATAGGGGCTGAGGAGAGCAGGAGAGGAGGCCGGGTGCCCTGGAATATACTGGAGATATTGTTTGGTCATTAGAGATGTCAGGAGGCCGAAACTTACATCATTTAAAAAATATCACTTAAAGCTTACTTACAAAACAGAAACATACTCACAGACCAAGAGAATGAACTTATGGTTGCACAGGACAGGGGCAGGCAGAGAGTGTCAAGGATAGTGGGAAGGTATAGTTAGGGAGTTTGGGATCGACTTGTATACACTGCTTTATTTAAAATGGATAACCAGCAAGGACCTACTCGATAGCACAGTGAACTCTGCTCAGTGTTACATGGCAGCCTGGATGGGAGATTTTGGGGGAGAATGGATGCATGTATATGTATGGCTGAGTCCCTTCACTGTTCACCTGAAACTATTACAACATCATTCATTGGCTATACCCCAATACAAGATAAAAAGTTTAAAAAAAAATAAACAAAAAAAGAAAATGAAAAGTATCAAATAAAAAATATTGTCCCTATGCACACTAGCTTTTTAAGTAAGCTTATCAAGCAGTTACATCTCTTGCTCTGGTCCTTTAATAAACTATATATATGTGTGTGTGTGTGTGTGTGTATATATATATATATATATATTTTTTTTTTTTTTTTACAGCGTGTATGCTAAGTCTGACTCTGTGTGAACCTATGGACTGTAGTCTGCCAGGCTCCTCTGTCCATGGGATTTTCCAGGCAAGAATACTGGAGTGGGTTGCCATGACTTCCTCCAGGGGATCTTCCTGACCCAGGGATCTTCCTGACCCAGTGATCAAACCTGCGTCTCTTGTGTCTCCTGCATTGGCAGGCAGGTTTTTTTTTTTTTTTTTTTTTTTAACCACTAGTGCTACTGGGGCAGGTATATGTATAGATATATATGAAAGTGAAAGTGAAAGTTATTCAGTCATATCTGACTCTTTGCGACCCCAAGGACTATACAGTCCATGGACTTCTCTAGGCCAGAATACTGGAGTGGGCAGCCTTTCCCTTCTCCAGGGGATCTTCCCAACTCAGAGACTGAACCCAGGTCTCCTGCATTGCAGATGGATTCTTTACCAGCTGAGCCACCAGGGAAGCCCTATATGCTGTAATAAGACTCAACTAGACGAAAACAATATTTTCCTCAAGTTATGGGCAGAAGCAACTGTTTCTGTAAATGCAAATGTCATGAGAGGTGTGAGGAGGAGAAGGAAGCAAGGCATGGACAGTGCCCTGCTCCCATTTGGGAAAGGACTGGTAAGGCACACAAGGTTTCAGGTGGCTTCTGAAAGGAAGATTCCTGAAAGAGCGGCTACGGAGGGGCGTGGGAGCACACTGAAGATGGAATAAGGCAGCCTGCAGCAGAAACAGGAGTCGTTAGAAAGAAAACACACGTTGTCTCTGAGGAGGACATCTCAGAAGTGATGGCAGCCAGTCATGGTTTTAGCCTTGGGTCAGACTGAAGCCGGGAGTGGCCTGGCCGCTGGCCCGCAGCCCAGGCACTGGTGCCCATGCCACTCCGCTGGCCCGCCTCTGCCCTGTGGACCAGAGCTGTGGCTGTGGGGTCAGTTCCCAGCAAACCCAGGGCTCCTTCTCCGGCACAGCCACACCTCTTGACCTTCATTTCAGGGCCTGGAGGGCAGGCACACCCAGGGTGCAGGGAATGTTCACACCACAGGCGTTGCCCCTCAGCCAGGGAAGGGCAATGTCCCAGCTGCCTCTCCTTTGAGGGGCAATTAGGTACGAGAGTCTTCTACCTGGATCCTCATATGGTCTCTAGCATGAGGGAACCCCTGTGATCCTCAATGACCAGCTCTATCAGAGGCTCTTTAATGTATTGAAAAAACATTGCATGGTATGCTTTGAGCGGGTGAATTGTATGTGTGTGTGTGTGTTCAGGTGCTTCAGCTGTGGCCAACCCTTTGTGACCCTATGGACGGTAGCCACCAGGCTCCTCTATCCATGGAATTCTCTAGGCAAGAATACTGGAATGGGTTGTCATGCCCTCCTCCAGGGGATCTTCCTGACCTAGGGATCCAACTCACTTCTCCTGCATTTCCTGCATTGGGAGGTGGATTTTTTTTTTTTTTTTAAACCACTAGCACTATCTGGGAAGCCTGGATGAATTATATGGCATTCATTAAGAATATAAGGAAAACAAGCTTCTCTTTATATGTTTCAGTTATATCACAAAACAAACAAATAAACAAAACCCCTTTATGGGCTTTCCCTGCTTCACGCTCCTGCTTCGTGGGATAGCTTCCTGCTATCCCTGTCCCTGAGTCCCATTCGGGCTCTGTTTTACGAAAAACCTAAGCTACAACAGGTCCCAGGTAATTACTCACTGAATCACATTTTTTAGTTCCTCCACTGACATCCACTGAGTGATGGCAACTTCTACAGTAGAAATATCGCCAAGAAATATGCTCATCTCACCCTCTGATATCTACCAGATAAAGTCCAACACTAATGTCTCTCAATTTAGGGTCTCCAAAACTTTGCCTCTGCATCACTTAGGGATTTTCCCTCTTTGTTCCAGCCATTAGGAAACGTCATTCAATCTATGGCTTGACTAACACGATTCAGTAGGATTTTATGGCATGTAGATCTGGGTTCTATTTTTATCTTTCAGTCTTGTTGTATTCAATTTTATTTTTTATTTAGTCCTGAGTTTTTATTTGTGTTTAATAATTGTATCCTATGTATTTCTCATAACTAGCCTGAAATCTTATATGGAGAAAATGGGGCATGGTTAAATTAAATAATGCTACTTTTGTCATTACCCTTTAATGAGCTGTTCAGTTCCTCAAAAAATATCACAACTATAAATTGTAAATTATAAGAGTATTGCATATTAGTTGTTAAAAAGATGATGAATATATAAAAGTAGAGAAAAAATTTTTCCAAAATCTCATTGGCCAGATATACAAACAAATGTATTAGTGACTATGTACTTCTAATATTTTTCCATACATAATTTACCAAAATTATTTAATTAATTCACTTCATTTCTTGTCTTTTAAACTTAATATTATATTTGAAAAATATTCTTTTCTATGTCTCTAAAAAGTTTTCAAAAATGATTTTATGTCTGCAGACCATATATGTCATAATTTATTTAACCATTTTCTTCTTCTGGAAATTTTGTTATCTTCAAAGCTTTCATTCTTAGAATGATGTGATGAAAATCCTTGTATATATACCTTTATATATGTTACTGTTTATGTCCTTAGGATAAATTATTCAAAAGCATTACTGAACCATATTATACAAGTAATTTTATTTACCATTTATATCCATTTAAATCCATTACCATTTATATTCTTGCTGGCAATGTAGGAATATGTCCATTTCTCAACCTCTCACCAACACTGGGTTCTATCTTTTTAAAAAAATCTCTACTTGATAATATACTGCTCAAGGTTAAATAGCCAACTAAATAGAGTGGACACAGCTGCAAGTCACTTTGTTTCTCTTAAACAATACCTACCCACAAAATCTTCAACTTCTATTCAAAAGCAAAAATATTCTATCGAATAGATATGTATTGACCATCTCCTTGTGTAAACAAAGTCTTCAATTCTCAGTTCTTGCAGTCAATATCAGCTTAATGAAGTTTCTTGGCTCACATACATAAGTAAGACTTTGCCGTGTGCCTGGGAGTTTCAACATTACAACCACAACCAGCAAAAGGAAAATTCACAGCTACATGTTTTGGTGCAATGTTACCATTTGTCAGATACTGCTATAAATTAGTGTTTCTGAGAGTTCTAGAAGTGTGCACTGTCCCTAGGAGATGGGACATATGGAAAGTTCCTCTGGAGTGTCAATTTTGAAATGAATTCCAATTCCAAGGTCACCACTCCAGCTAGATTCTTCTCCCAGGATGGTAATTCCACAGGAATTCCCAGAGTCTGTATACAACTGCCACTCATGGAGTGTGAGAAATTGAGATGAAAATAAATTTCCTTCTTTGAGGTCTATGTCACTTGGAAAAAAATTAACTTTAGCAGGTGGTTTTGACATCTTCAAGATCCTGGCTTTAAGGTGACCCACAAAAGGAAAAATTCACTTGAATTAAATGGTTGCAGAAATAAGAAATCCCCTTACTCCCACCCCCAACTGGGACAGTTAAGTGACTCTTTGGCAAGGTTTCCTTTGGAAACCCAGAGCACATTCTGTGCTAATTGCTCCTGGCCAAGAGGTAAGAGATAATTGCGAGGGGTTGGCCTTTAGGCTGAATCTCATTGCCTTCTTCTTCTCAGAGATCCATCATTTTATTTTTCTTCTATGCTCCAAACTTTGGATTCTCCCTTAAGAAGAAAAGATGGAGATCAGGTCAGATTTCCTGCCTAGAAGCTCAGAGGCAATGGTGTTTCCTCTTACACAGGCCATCCAATACACTGGCAGATATGGAATCCATTCCTGCTCCAATGTCCTGAATCCCAGAATCCTCTCTCCTTACACTCACACTCCAGGAACAGTCAGATTTCCCCCACATCTCACCCACTGCATGAGAGTTCGTGTGTGTGTGTGAGAGAGAGAGAGAGCGTGCACACATAAGACATGTGCATATATACAGACATGCAGAACTGCTCAGCAGTTCTTTTTCCATGCCTTTTTGTGTAGGAACTTCTTTAGTTTTCCTGAAATTAGGTTCATTTTTCATTCTTATTTCTTCTAATTTTTTTTAGCATCATTTTAATGGGGCAACTAAGGCAATTCAACAGATGCTTCACCATCCCTTTGGTTTGTGTATTGTATCCTTCAAAAATGAAGAAAATTCACATTACTCAGTGTCCACCCATGATATAAATAAATGTTTTATATGTAGAAAAGGCAAGCTCCAAGTTAAATTAACCCATTTTAAAACTTTACAGAAGACATTTTGGATTTTCTTATATTCCTGAGAGAGAGATTAAGGAAATAAAAATCTCCACCCTTCTACCAAGTAGAAAAAAATAGCACTTTTGGGCACAATTTGGGTTCAGAGAAAGGGTGAAAAAATGTAAGTAAACAAACATGTCGCCATATATTTTCATATCCCACCTTGTTTCTAGAAGGATTTATCACAGAGAAGAAAACACACCAAAACTGTGACAATTTTCACCTCAATTCACTGGAGGCAAAAGGAAAAACCTAAGCCTCCATGTGGGTTTGGGTTATTAGGACTTTATCTCAACCATTCCCCAAGATTATGAGTAGAAGTTCAAGGAAATTTAAGAAAGAAAGCAACCAAGTTAAGACTATGTATGCTAAAGCTAATTTATTTTTGGCTTGGGATTCACTATAGCACAAAACAACTTCCTCTTGAGTCCCCCAAGGTTTGCCCATGAAGGAGCCCATGTTCCACTCTGGGAAAAGAAGGAACATGTACTCTTCAGCATGTTTTTCACATCATGAAACAGGCAGACTTTAGAGCAGGAACCTCAAACAGCCAACAAAACTAAGTGAGGCTGTGAGTCAAGAGGAGTCCTGAGTCAATAGCAGAGAGGCTGGTCCTGCCAGTAGGTGTTACTTTAGCCATTAATCCGGGGCTCTCCATGGATGGAGGATGGTCCCCTCCTGCCAAGAAACACACAACAAAACTCCAAACCAAACTGAAATCTGCCAGTCTGCAAGTCTCCTCTGAAGGCAGAGTTGGGCCCCTAAGACAGGATGCAGAGCTTGCCTGAGAGGGCTGACAGCAGCCCTGCCCAACTGGGATAGAACAGAGAGCCTTCTGGTCGCCATTGCAGGCCACTTCACTTCATCATTCAAAGTGGGTTTTGGCATTGGGATTAGTATGATTTAATGCAATCACAACAATAACCATCCTCACCTACTGTCTGAGGCCATGAGAGCCCATCCAGCACTGTTTATTAGCTTTGGCTTCATTCACCATGATTAAGTTCTTTTCAAGCAAGCTTTTCCTGTCCTCTCTTGGTTTTACTTCTCTCCAAAGGAGCTTTACACTCTAGCTTGAGGATCCAAATTCCCCTAGTTTCCCTACATAAAGCACGTGCTTTACGAATTCAAAGGCATCAAGAGCAAGCGCAAACTTCCTTACTGACTGGCAGAGATTTCCGTGTTGAAAATGCGTCTGAGGGTCTGATTCCAGTACAGATTTGTCACTTTCTTATAGTTCTTAAGCCTACCGTTACAGCAAAAGGACCTCCTGGCCAACAGGGGGTGATGCAATTTGTCACTGTTAGGACAACTGGCTTGTGGATTGTTGGTAAGTTGCTTTCTGGTTTTTGGACTCAGATTTACAACTCTGACTTGTCTTCCCTGACTCTCCTTTTCTTCTTTCTTGTGGTTAGAGATAAAAAGTGAAAGTGTCCTCAGAAATAATTTAATCCAAGATAAGACAAGATTTTTCTGTAAAGGGTCAGACAGTAAGTATTTTATGTTTTGCAGGTCCTACAGTCTTTTTTGTAATTATTCAGTCCTGCTATTGTAGCTGAAAAACCAGCACGTGTAAACAATGGGTGTGGCTGTGTTCTAAGAACGCTGTATTTACAAAAACTAGCAGTAATCAGGACCCCCTGGAGACAGGGACTTCATATCAATTAATGTCTTCATTTTCTTTTTTTTCTCTTTTGTTACTCCTAAAAACAGAATCCCAGCAAGGTATACTGATTTGCACAAGCTTACGTGTGCTTAGTCACTCAGTCATGTCCAACTCTTCGCGACCCCATGGACTTGAGCCCGCCAGGCTCCTCTGTCCATGGGGATTCTCCAGGCAAGAATACTGGAGTGGGTTGCCATACCTTCATCCAGGGGATCTTCCCAACTCAGGTATCGAACCCAGGTCTCCCACATTGCAGGTGGATTCTTTGCCAACTGAGCCACCAGGGAAGCCCGCACAAGCTCATGTGGATAGTTAACTACAAGGTGGAGGAGGACTCAAGGTTTCTGGATCCCCTTTTCAGAACGTTTTGTTCTCTGCACTACTTCCTATAGTGAGAGCTTACCCAAAAGGTCCAAAACTATCTCTTAGCTGTGACTGGCTAAGATCAATCAAACATGCAGTGGCTAAAAGGCACTTTATTACTTATCAACACAGAAGTGTGGAAAAATGATGCTATAAATACTCACTTCCTTGATTCGGGCCTCTAGAATTTAAGTTTGTTCAGCCTCCGACTTCACATTCAAAAAACTAAGATCATGGTATCCAGTCCCTTTACTTTATAGCAAATAGATGGGGAAACAATGGAAACAGTGAGAGACTTTATTTTTTTAGGCTCCAAAATCACTGCAGATGGTAACTGAGGCCATGAAATTAAAAGATGCTTGCTCCTTGGAAGAAAAGCTATGACCAACATAGACAGCGTATTAAAAAGCAGAGAGATTACTTTGCCAACAAAGGTCCATCTAGTCAAAGCTATGGTTTTTCCAGTAGTCGTGTATGGATGTGTGAGAGTTGGACCATAAAGAAGGCTGAGCACCAAAGAATTGATGCCTTTGAACTGTGGTGTTGGAGAAGACTCTTGAGAGTCCCCTTGGACTGCAGGGAGATCCAACCAGTCCATCCTAAAGGAAATCAGTCCTGAATATTCATTGGAAGGACTGATGTTGAAGCTCAAACTCCAATACTTTGGCCACCTGATACAAAGAACTGACTCATTGGGAAAGATCCTGATGCTAGGAAAGATTGAAGGCAGGAGGAGAAGGGGATGACAGAAGACGGGATGGTTAGATGGCATCACTGACTCGATGGACATGAGTTTGAGTAAGCTCTGGGAGTTGGTGATGGACAGGGAAGCCTGGCTTGCTGCAGTCCATGGGGTCACAAAGAGTCAGACACGACTGAGAGACTGAACTGAACTGAACTGACTTTACAGTTGGAATAAGCTGTTCTGGGTCTAATCCCTATACAGATCTCTTGCCTTTCTTGTAGTCCATGAACCCACAGTCCATTTAAGTGTGATCATCAGTTCCTTGTTTATTCCTCCAAATTTTATGCCTGGTCACAAGAGGGCAAAGTGAGAGAGCATGGGATAAATCCAACTCCCCATCACTGGAAAACAATGGAAAGAACATGCTACCCTTTCAAATAACTTTGAAAATAAATTAATTTGCCCCACTGGTGGATGAGTACCATTGTTTGGGCATTGATGAAATACTCTTTGGGAGGTACCATGATGAAGCAGAAAGAACTTCTTGTCAAATTCCCATGTTACGTTGCATCTGTTGAACTACTTAACCTCTCAATGACTCAGTTGCCAGACGTGGACAGCAGGAAGAATGAGATTTTTCCCTAAAAAGGGCTCTTGTTCTGATTATGCATCAGACAACTATGTAATTTATTGTCCAAACCAGGACACCTCTAAAAGTGAGAACTTTTCTGGTTCATTACCCTAAACCTGTAAGTAAAATCTAAGATTTGGTATATGGCCACCTGAGCTATACAACATAGTGAAAAGTGAAAGTGTTAATCCCTCAGTCAAGTCCCACTCTTTGCAACCCCAAGGACTAAAGCCCACCAGGCTCCTCTGTCCATGGGATTCTCCAGCCAAGATTACTGGAGTAGCCATGCCCTCCTCCAGGGGATCTTCCCTACCCAGGGATCAAACCCAGGTCTCCTCCATAGGTGCCTGACAAATCTTCGTTTTCTTTCTCTTCCTTTTTCTCAAGGATTCAAGCAAAGCTACATTAATATCCTTCTCTTCCATTTGTAAATGTGATGTGAAGCACTCTGACTGGGTAAGGAACCCCCCATTTAGCAGCTCTATAGAGCACTTCCCCTCTGCCATCCCTTTCATAAGACTGTAGAAAACCACTGAGTGTAGAAAAAACACTCTGCCTCGTGTGTTCTACTGCCCTTCCAACCTCGCTGTGACACCAACTGGGCCCGAAGGGGGCCAAAGGAGATGGCATTCACTATTCTGCCAAAAGCACAGATGGTCATTTAAAACAACAGCATTCCTATTTGGGGAGAAAGAACCCCGTGCCATGAATACGACACTTATGAAAGCATGAGAACTGAATGCTTGGATGTGGCAGAGGGCCGTGTGGGGGTTTCTGATCGGTTCCACCCATGTACACTACATGAACTCACTTAGAAATAATAAAGCCTCTGTGCTCTCTCAGTCTTGTATTTGTCTTAAACTCAGGCCCACCAAATTGTGCCAAATTATGTGTTGTTCAACTTGCGCTGCCCCGAGAACACTAAGCTCATTTTGTGAGTTAACTGTGCTGTATTTATACGATTTCAGCGTTACAACCAGGAGTTATCGACAGAGAAAGGGAAATAAACAGATAATTTTTTAAAAGTCGAAACTACAGCCATTTTCCCCTTCAAGCTTGAACCAAGGTTAAATTCGTTTGGGTCCCTGGGTGATATTTACACACATGTGTACTCATGGGCAGCCTCATAGTATACAGTGCTCTGTGTATGAGAACATGTAAATAAAGAGGATTAAGATAAACAGCATGCATTGCATTTCTGAATTTTGCATCTATTTTAAGACAGGATATTTTGGATGAACTTCTCTTTCACTTTATAGAGTATCTTTTTTTTTTTTAATATGAAAATTTGATTTATTCATTTCTATTTCAAGCTAGCTATTTTTTTCCAGGCTAATAATAATATGATTATACTAATAAAATTCTTTTGAAACGTTACATTTCCAATATTTTTTAAAAGTTTTTCCCCCTTCTCCCTCTACCCTCCATCCTCCTACGCAGTCAGGCAGTAAGGCATTCATAACGATTAGGAGTTTGGAGGGCAGGTTCAAATTTTGGCTCTCCACTTCCTACAATATGACATTGATCAAGTTACTTGACCCCTCTAAGCCTCGATTTCCTCATCCAAAAATGGGACTAATGAGAATTCCTACATCACAGAATTTCTGTAAAGATTAAACACATGCAAATTACTTAGCAGTTTGGCCAGCACACAGGCATTGGCTCAGGTAATTTCCTGGCAGACCAGGAAGCAGAGGGCACAGGTTCAATCCCTGGTCAGGGAACTAAGATTCCACATGGGGCAAAATAAAAAACCAAAGGTTGGCTCTTACTCCAACTTGCAATAATTCAGCATAGCTACCTCCTACTCTGAGAATCCCCTCCCTCTCGCTTCTGTGTTAACTGGGGATCCGGGCCTCCTGCCTGCACCCCTTGATTCCTGCATTCTGGTCTCCTGTCTGGTTTCCTTAGCACTTCTCTCATCCTACCTGCCAACAATCTGTCCTAAGAACCCCTATCAAAACAAATGTCATCCTCATTCACATCAGAGGCTCCCTATTTCTAGGGGGATAAGATCCAAACTCCCAAAATGTGACAATTCGGGTCCAACACAGTCTGCTCCAATCTCCTTTTCTAGTCTTACCCAAACTCCAAATAAGAACCACTAATTATTTTCCTACCCCCACAGGGGCCACACCCTTCTCTCCTACATGCCTTTCCTTTTCTGAGGGCCATTTTATCCCCTCCGCTGTGAAGTCTTGTCTGCCTTCTGCATCCTCACTGACTCACCCCCCAAGTAAGTTCACCCCGCTCCCTGTTGCCAGAGCTCATTTGGCACATAGTCATAAACTATCCTTGACCGCTCAGCAGACTTTCGGGGAGCAAAGAATACATATTTTAGATTGTTATAGATTTCTGCACTTCCACATAGAAGATGCTCAGTAAAACAAACAAACAAAAAACCAAACTTCCTGAATGAATGAATAAGCAAATTAAAAGAAAAGAAAATATAGAATATAAGAGGTCAGCATTTTACAATCTAAAAATCGCACACTATGATAAAGACCAAAGGCCCTAATTTATCATGACTTTAATAGACTTTTCTACCCTAGAAATGTGCAACATGCTATCACTCATAAAATTGATGTTGAGAGATACGGTGGACATTCCTTTGGGCCACTTCTTGTGGATGACTATTCCAGAGAATTTGGCCAAATCAAAAATAAATTTAAAAAAATTATATCTAACTGTTATATTAATCCCATCTCAGGGGCAAAATCTCACAAGATCAACCTAACTTTTACTAAAGTTTAAGGGAACAAATTTCTTTAAATGATTATCTATATACACCAACCCATCAAATGCACTGTCAGAGATTCAAACAGATCTTTATTTTCTAAATATATGTGATGTACCTCACAGTTCCCTTTAAGCCTATATTTGCCACAAAGGCAGAGAACTTGCTCAGTACATGGAGAAACTTGATAATGTCTCAACATTACCCAAATATCCAAGACATATGCTACCCATCAGACCTGAAAAATGTATCAGTGCATCTGTTTTTACTCAGAGCCCGCTTTTACATCTTTATGAAGTGAGCAAAACCGAAAAGTCACAAGGAATAAAAAGATGGTTGTAACATACACAGTACTAATCGCTTAATCCTCTCTCTAGTGCCCAGGCTGTCAGGGCCAAGGACGATAATGCCGACGCTAATACATGCTGTCTGCAGGAGCTGTCACTGCCGCCTGCGTCCCTGCGTTCTATTTGTCAATACCAGAGGGATTACAGAGAGACAAACTACGTAACTGAGCAAAGCTCATGTCCAACATGGATCCAGTTTCCTTGTTTGTCAGTGAGCGCTGATGGATCCAGGAGGACGGTGATGACACCAGCTGAGCTCTCAGCAAGCAGATGCCGTGGAATTTCTGTTCCAACACAAAGTAGCAGGCAGAAGAGGCCAGGGAGAGCAATTCAGCGAGCCGAACTCTGAAACAGCAGGGCTCACTTAACTCACACTTCACCAGAAAAGTGCCAGTTCAGCTGAAATTCCATAGGAGAAAGTGTTGGCTTTTAAATTACCTGGGTGCTCGGGAACCAAAAATCAAAGACCACCTCCATGGCTATGTGGACAGAGCAATCACATCCCTTGTGTAGACTCCCCGCGGCTCTGCAAGAAAAGCAGTAGGAAGATCAACTGTTCAGGGATATGGTGAAACTAAGAGAAGAAAAAGAATTGAGTGCTCTGTATATGAATCCTGCAGCTCCCAGAGATGTCTTGCAAAGTGAGGAAGCAGAAGCACATAGGGTGGCCCTGAACTGTTTGAAGAATTGTGCAACTCTTTCTCTGCGTTGGCTGGGGGATGACCGACTTAGGTGTGTGGCCAAGCTCGCACTGCCGTGTTAAGTCATTTCAGTCATGTCCAACTCTGAGACCCTATGGACTGTAGCCCTCCAGGTTCCTCTGTCCATGGGATTCTCCAGACAAGAATACTGGAGTGGGTTGCCATTTCTTCCTCCGGTGGCCAAGCTTAGTTCATCTTATTTAAAGACCATCGTCTAAAACAAAGTTCTGCTCCACTACACCTTCCCCCAAACCTCAATTCCAATCCAGCTGGCATTCGGAGAGAAAGTAGATTAGGTCAAGGAGCCAGCCTTCATTAGAGAAAAGGTTGATAATGTTTAGAAGAATCACAAGGAGACAACAAAAGGGAAAATTCCCCTCACTTACCAGCTCTATGACTGTAGCTGCTTCACCTACACCTCCCTGGTCTCACCTGGAAAGTGGGCTCATCACATCCACCACCACAGTCTAGCGCTGAGGCTAAAGGATATGATTTATGTAAAATGTACCTGGCACTATTTCTAGAACTTTACAGCCTCTCAAAAATGTGTCATTAGTATCTTCTTCCTGAACTCAAAAAGTTCCAAAACGTGGAACGGTTAGGGAGAGTTTCTGATTCAATGAGGCCAGAGTGGCTAGTCTCAGACTCTACTAGACCTTGGAATATAAAAAGGAGACGGTCAATAACACAGGAAGAAATATTCTATCAATATCTTCATAGCTGGCTCTGACCAATAGTGGTTTGAGTTTGCAAGGACACGGGAAGCCATAGCCATAGTTCTTTGGGCCTTCATAGATAATTAAAAACACAAAGGTTGAACTTTGAGGGTTCTTAGCCTATCACAGTAAGTGCCCAGTCAGATTTTCCAGGCCCTTTATTTTTCCCTTACATAATGGAAAAACAGGTGCTGGGAGGGATGGGCTGAGGGCAATTTCAGCTTCGGAAAGGGACGGATAGACTGGGGAGATTTCATGAACACATGAACAAGATTGAGTCTTCCATTTCCTCAAGATTTGCTTTCTATCACTCTGCTCCATTTTCAATGGGATGAAAAACACCAGCTTCTTACTAAACGCAGTGCATGTGTTCAAAACCTCTGAGGACCATTCCAGGCTGGGAGGTGGTAAAAGGTGGAGCATGGGGCAAGCCCTCATCCCTGAGAGTACCAGGAATAACAAGCCAGACATTCAGACTTCAGTGCCTCTGTGTCTCTGCCTGATGGTCTCTGAAGACCGCCTGCCTTAGCCCTGGATGAGGTTAAAGACACTGCATCATGTAAAGAGAGACTGAGAGGCCAGCACCCAGAAATCAGATAAGTCTCAGATGGTCTATGCTCCTCTCTAGGGTTTCCATGAAAACCTGGGCTGGACACAGATGCTGAACCGATGGTGCATTATTCTTATTATCTTTCATAATTCTGTGCTTCATCTCTTACTACTCTTTTCTGGCTCCACACAATCCAGAGCCACACTGGCCTCCTTTGATATTTCTTCCAAATGAGCACACGGTCCAACCTCAGGCCCTTTGTACTAACTGTTTTCTCTGCTCAGAACACTCTTCTGCAGATAACCACCTAGCTTGTTCCTCACTCATTCACGTGTCGGCTTACTGGAGAGAGGCTTTCCTGACCACTGCCTCTCAAGTAGCACCACAAGGCACTCCCACATCCCACCATCACCATCATTCCTTACATTTCATCCCACTTAATTTCCCTTCCCAGCACTTACTACCCCTGATATGCTACACATTCATTTGTGTTTCATTTATTGTCTCTCTCTCTAATATATAAGTTCTATGAGAACAGAGGCTTTGCTGTTTTGTTTATCGCTGTAGACCCAATTACTACATTGCACTTGGTACTTAGTAAATGTTCAATAAATATCTGCTGAATAAATAAAAGAACAGTATTCCTCATACTATAGGATGCAGAGCTGTAGGGGACCTTGTAAATTATCTGATTTCCTTCTTTTCTTTTATAGATAAGACAATTGAGTCTACAAATAACTAACCTGGGAGCTCAAAGGTAGTAAACTGAACAACATAGGGGGCTGGAGCAGTGATCAGCAAGATAAAGCATACTAATCTAGTGTAAAGAAAAAGTGGATCGGGCCAAGAAGCAAAAGGGAAAAATAGAAAGCTTGAGTGAGCAAGGGGAGAGGGGAGAAGGCAGGGGGGAGGAAGAGAGGAAGGAAGGAGGGAAATCACATGTTTCACTGGCTGAAAAAGAGCCTAGAATCCAAGGATATTTTAGATGGTACTGAATTAATACTGAATATCCTTCCCTAGTAGCTCAGTCGGTAAAGAATCTGCCTGCAGTGCAGGAGACCCGGGTTCGATCCCTGGGTTGGGAAGATTCCCTGGAAAAGGAAATGGCAACCCACTCCAGTATCCTTGCCTGGAAAATCTCATGGACAGAGGAGCCTTGTGGGCTGCAGTCCATGGGGTCTCAAAGAGTCGGGCACAACTGAGCGACTAACACTAACTAACTAATCCTTAAAGCACTTTGCAAATCACATCTTTTGCAATCAGACAGACAACATTTAGGAATGACCCCTGAGATGCTTAGCTCCCCTTTCATCACTGTGGTGTGGTGGGGAAATTCTAACTGCTGAGGTTTATCTGAAGAACAATTATTGTTTTGGTTCAAACCTCCCACCTGCAGGCTGAACTCCACTTATCTTAGACTGAGAAGAGGAAAGGGGGAAGAAAGAGATGCTTATTGAACTAGGCACTCTGCCACGGGCTTTCAAGTATCTCAGTCAATTTTCATAACATTCGTATGGCCACTTTACAAATGAAAAAACTACATTTCCAGGGGTTGAGTGAACAGTTCAAAACCTCACTACTGATCAGTGGCAAACCAGGACACTAACTAGGGTCACTCCATTTGGCTCTTTTCTCTAGTTTCTAAAGAATTTCTGCAAAGAAAACTTCCCCATGTGCGTTTTCACCTAGCATTTTTACAGTCACCCTAAGGCTAGGCACGATGGATGTTTAGTCCCCAGAGTATCTCTGGGCTCGTCAGTTTTCACAAACGGATCTGATTCCACCACCCAAGCACTGGACTGCTAAATCATTCCGATCTGGCAATGCAGAACATGTGTGTTGGCTTTGGGGAGAAATCCATCAGTATCCCCCAGAGCCACCCCTAAATAAACATGCAATCTAAGTAAAAATAGTGTGCTTGTTATGTCAGTGTGGCTTTGGAACTCCCAGCCTGGCACTGGGGTGATCCACTGCTCCAATTGCTGAGGCCTGAGGAGCATCTAGGGGTGTGGGATTTTTAGTCCCCAAACCAAGAACATTCTTGGCAAGCTGGACAAATTGGTCACTCTACCCAGCACCCCCAGTTCCAACCAGACTGTCCCCCTTAACCCTCCACCCCATGAAGAAATTCTGAGGCCACTGTTGTCTTTATATAACCTCAAACTGTCTTCTGCCTACTGCGCAATTTTTGATTGAAACTCCCTTGAGAAAAATGTGCCTTATAGAAGATACATTAAAATATATGCATCTTATCCATTTTTATTTTATATTTTAAAATCCTGGATTTGTTGGCATTCTAGAAATTCATACCAATGAATCACAAACATTCTTTTTTTTTCCCTTGGCCATGCCATGTGGCAAGTGGGATTTTAGGTCCCTGACCAGGCATCAAACCTGTGCCCCCTGCTTTGGAAGCACAGAGTCTTAACCACTGGTCTGACAGGGAAGTCTCATGAACCCCATTCTTTTAACCCCTTTGCAGAATTCCCTTCAGTGAACTGGGCTTTGGCATTTTGCCTCTATTGTAATATTGAATTTAAGAATTCTTTTCTTGGGCTCCAAAATCACTGTGGATGATGAGTGCAGCCATGAAATTAAAAGATGCTTGCTCCTTGGAAGAAAAGCTATGACAAACCTAGACAGTGTATTAAAAAGCAGACATTACTTTGCCAACAAAGGTCCATCTGGTCAAAGCTATTTTTCCAGTAGTCATGCACAGATATGAGAGTTAGACCCTAAAGAAGAATGAGAGCTGAAGAATTGATGCTTTTGAACTGTGGTGCTGGAGAAGACTCCTGAGAGTCCCTTGGACAGCAAGATCAAACCAGTGAGTCCTAAAGGAAATCAGTACTGAATATTAATTGAAAGGACTGATACTAAAACTGAAACTCCAATACTTTGGCCACCTAATATGAAGAGCCAACTCATTGAAAAGACCCTGATGCTGGCAAAGATTGAGGGCAGGAGGAGAGGGGGGCAACAGAGGATAAGATGGTTGAATGGCATCACTAACTCAATGGACATGAGTTGAGCAAACTCTGGGAGTTAGTGATGGACTGGGAATCCTGGCGTGCTGCAGTCCATGGGGTCACAAAGAGTCAGACACAACTGAGCAACTGAACAACAACAGCAATTGAATGTAATGGAGGGAAGGGAGTGATGAGGACTATAGTCACTTTATCATCCAATGTCATCCTCAATCTTCTAGAGAAATTTATTTCCTCTCTAAGTGCCAGGGAAATCTCTCTGCCCCTGAGAAACTTTGTTTTCCATGGTTTTTCTTTATGAGAACTAATATTAAATATTTGATCGTATTTCTCTTTTTCCTTTGACCAGCAGGAAATTCAGAGCCAAATTTTTCTGCTCAGTATTAAAAATTGTGTAGGACTCTTGTCTGTATATTCACATTTTAACTTCCTGTATTTTCCAGCACTTAATTTTTTATATAATGCAATGAAGTGATAAATGAGAATGTGATCATTTGCAGTTTCTTTTTACAATAACCCAGCAAAGTGGATATTATTGGGGGGATTTAAAGGTCATGTTGGAATCTTTCAGACAAAGGAAAACTTTGGTTCAGCATTGGAATGAGAATTTAAGACAAAAGACAGCTGAACAAACATAGCAAGGATTGGTTGAAAATTTTCTAATTTATTCCAACATTTGTCAACACCTTCTAAATGCTACCTAGGAAGACAGAAAATGCCTAACTGAAAATTTCATTGTTCTTATCCCTAATTCACTTTCTTTGCATGATCTCAGGTGGAGTGGGAAAGAGCTTGATTCCTCCTGACCCATGGGTGAAAAATAACCAGCCTTAGGCCATCTGGCTCTATGTTCTTAAGTTATCTTAGGGTTAGCCTGGTGCAGAGCAGGTAATGGGTTTGGAGTGGAATCTCAGCCCCAGTATGATCTTGAGTTTGTCATCTAAATAATTTGCATCTCCATTTTACCATGATAAAGTAGGAATAATAGTATCCACATAAGAAATATATTATGAAGACTAATATTAATATCCACATTAGAAAACATTATGAAGACTCCAATACTTGGGCCATCTGATGCAAAGAGCTGACTCATTGGAAAAGACCCTGATGCTGGGAAAGATTGAAGGCAAAAGGAGAAAGGAGCGGCAGAGGAGGAGATGGTTAGATAGCATCACTGACTCAATGGACATGAATTTAAGCAAGCTCCAAGAGTTAGTGGAGAGAAGCCTGGAGTGCTTCAGTCCATGTTTTCGCAGAGAGTTGGACACAACTTAGCAACTGAACAACAACAACATAAGACTAACTGAAATCATGCATATAAAAGCATCTCCCCCCATCCCCACTCCCACCACCAGCACAGTGACTGGTATGTGGTGAGAGCCTCCCCCACAACCTCCCAATAAAGGTCTGAGCTGTTACTACAGAAAAGTTAATCCTCAGACTGACAGGGATCACACTGTCCCTGGCAGTGACTGGAGATTTTATCATAAACCTCTGGCAGCGTTGCCTAATATAACTTTGGCCACTTCTGCTCATTTGTTAAAGGATACTCCACAGGCCCAAAGCAGAGGCCCCACATTAAAGCAGTGGTTATAGTGGGTCACTGGGGTTCTTTCTCCCCAGGCAACAATGAAACTGAATTAACAAGCATTCACCAGGGCAAACCATAGGCAAGGAACTTTAGAACTCTGCAAAAATAGTAAATTTTTAAAAGAGATGCACTGCTACACAGGCCAAAATTTGGGGCGTCTTGCTTGCTTCTTGCACATACTGAGCTGGCTGGAGCCAACACAGGAAAGCAAAAGTGTGCTGAGAAACCCTGGAGTGCCCATCCCTGGGATCCCTGAGGGCTAACCTTTGAGAAATCACAGATTCCTCTCCAGTTTTTGTTAGCCAGGGACACATTGCCTCATCCTATCCGTCTCACCTCTGCTCAATTCCTCCCTGTCTCCACTCAGTATCTCAGCCTGACTGAATTAGATATTCTGTGAGCTTCCGCCTCCTCACTGTCTCCAAATTCAAGGGCTACAATGGTCCGAATAAACATAACTGATTACAAATTTGACCTCAGTCTTTGGGTCACAAAGTTCAACCACCAGAAACAGAGAGACCAATGGGGTCGAGACTCCCAAATCTCCACTGGAGATGCTTTTGAAATGCTCCATGGAATGAAGGTTCCAAGAGGGTAGGGACAGTGACTGTGAACAAAATGGCAGAGCACCTCCGATAAGTTCTGTCCCAGGTGTGACTTGAATATGTGGAGTATTCAAAGCACAAATTCTCAGAGCTGACTCTTGGAGGTCATCTGGGTCAACCCTCAGTCTGATGTAGGAATCCCCTGTAGATGTATGAATCTCTATTCATTAACAAACATGAACCCACCCGAGGCAGCCCACACCCCACTCCCCCACCCCAAGAACAACTATAGTATATAAGCTGGTCTTCATTGTTACCCAATTTCTCTTTCATCTTAAAACTTTTTCTGTATTAATGAGCACCACCTGTGGAGTCAGGCATTGGGCAAAGGGGGTGCAGTGGAGAGCTGGGTAGCTAGAGATGTGTCCTGTCATCGAGGAACTTACAGTCTAGTTGTGGAGACATGTGTGAATCACACATAATGGATGGGTGTGGTCAAAGCACTCTGAAGAAAGAGAAAGGATAGTTCGATGACATGGTATGAGGAGAAGGGGGTACAGAGAAGGGGGCAGGGAGAGGGTAGCTGGAAATCCTCCTCAGAAATCATGAAAAGCTGAGACCCCATGGATGAATAGGAGTTAACTCTTGAATGGGGGTAGGGACATTCCACGAAGATCCTTTGTGGCAGGAAGGATCATGGTATACTCAAGAAACCAAAAGAAAGCCAACGTGACTCCAACACAAGGCAAGTGGCAGGAGCCCGTAGGCCATGCAAAGGATTTTGTCTTTATTCTCAAAGCAGTGGGAGCCGCTGAAGGAGTGTGCGTGTGTGTGTGTGTGTGTGTGTGTGTGTGTGTGTTAGACCCAAAATATATACACATTCTCCTCAGATTCCTGCCTCAACCCCCTCCCAGACCTCTGACTGCTTACTCATGAAGAGCCTTGGATGACAACCATGGGAGCTGCCACCCTCCCCCACTGCACCCCCATCACCACTCAGATGCTATTCAGACTAAAGGACTATAGGCAGCCTGGAGTGTGTTCTTCATATGCAGACCAGAGTAGTGAAAGAAGCCACACCCATTGCCCCAAACTCCAAAAAACTGCTCCCGTAAAAGTAAGAGAGAGAAAAGGAAAAGACACAGAGAAACACAGAAGAGTAGAGAAGGCTGAGTGAAGACTCCTGTGGAGATGGCAGGGATTGAAGTGATGCATCTGCAAGCCAAGGATCACCTGGACCCACTGGAAGCTGGGAGAGACAAGGAAGGCTCCTCTCTGAGAGCCTATAGAGGGAGTACACCGTGCTAAAACCTAGTTTGGACTTCTGGCTTCCAGATCTGTGAGAGAATAAATCTCTGCTGTTTCAGGCAACCACATTTGGAATAATGTGTTTTGGCAGCTCTAGGAAACTAATACAGATTTTGCTGCTGAGAAGGGAGATGGTGGCTGTAACAAGTACCTAAAAGTGTGGACGTGGCTTTGGAACTGGGTAATTGATAGAAGCTGGAAGAATTTTGAGGTACATGATAGAAAAAATGACTATGTTGGGTTGAAGAGATGGTAGAACCATGGACTTTAAAAGTGATTCTGGTGAGAGCTCGAAAAGAAGTGGAGGACATGGAAGAGAAAGCTTCTATCATCTTAGAGAAAACACTTATCATCTTAAATAGAATCTTGTAAGAAATGTGAACGTTCAAGATACTTCTGGAGAGGAACTGGAGAAAAAGCAATCCATGTTATAAAATGTGGAAAAAACTTGGCTGAACTGAGTTCTACCATTGGATAGAAGGCAGAACTTGTAAGCCATGAGCTTGGATATTTAGCTGACGGATTTTTCAAGGAAAATGTGGAAGATGCAGCCTGGTCTCTTTTTGATGCTCTTACAAAATGTGAGAAGAAAGATGAAATGCTGAAGGAACTGCTAAGAAAAAAGGAGCCAGCACTTGGTAATTTGAGAGGTTCTTGGCCCACCCAGATTGCAAAGGATGCCAAAATTAGAAAACTAATACAAGTGTGCTCACTTACTGACAATACATCAAACTGATACTTACAAATTATATGTTTTTATGTGTGTCTGTTGTACTTAAAAGTTTGTTTATAGCAATGTAAGCTTACGACTGAAAAATTAGAAAATAGATAAGCAAAAATAAGAAAACAAAATACTATTCATATTTCCAATACCTAAAAACAACCTATCAACATTCTCTTTTATAGGCATCTAAATTTTCTTCTATATATTTTTATATTTCTACATTTATTTTCACCGAAACAGGACCTTATCACACATTCTAATCCTTTGGTTATTTTTATCTCTTAGGTATTTATTGATGGATAACTTTCCAATAAATATACCCCTAGAAGATCATTCTCAAGGATTAAGAATTTGGTAAGGGCTTTACAGGTTTACAAGAAATCCACAGTAGCATATTTTATCTTTTAATTTTATTTGAATTTTTTTTTAATTGCTTAGAAATACAAAAGTTTATAAAGTAAAACAGGAAATGTCCTAGTCCTCAGACTTAACATTTAAATATTCATTTCTTTGATTACAAGCAAGATTAAAGATGTTTTCACATGTATTGAGCATTTTTGTTTCTTCACTGTGAATTGCCTCTGTATAGCCTTTGCCCTTTTGTTTCTATTCATGTTTATTTTCTTCTGAGAGACTTGTAATGATGCCTTACACATTGAAGATATTAATCTCTTGTTTGTCTTATATGTTACAAATATTTTTCTCAGTCTTACCATTTGCTTTTCATTTTGTTTATAACTTTTATGCATAATTTCACATTTATATAGTTACATATCTAAATTTTTTATGGCTTCTGCCCTAGGGTTATGCCTGAATAGACCTCCCACATACCCAGATTATACAACTAGTTAACTAAGATTTCTTCTGGTGTTTTATGGTATGTTTTACTTTTTGACATTTTTATCTTCCCCAAATTTATTTTAGCCTATGGTGAGAAGGAAAGGATTAGCTTAATTTTTTAAATAAAAATTATTTTCACATCACTCATTGGATAATCCATCACTTCACATTATTTTCGAGTGCTGGAGATTTTTTTTTCATGTACTAAAAATAGATGCATCCTTGCATTTGGGGCTGTCTATTCTAGTTCATTGTTTTCTCTATTTGTTACAGGCTCTGCATGTTATTTAAATGTAATTTTATGTTACAATTTATTATCAGTGTAAGGTTCCCTTCCAATTTCTTCTTTTAAATTTGTTTTTGCTATTTGTGTGTCTCTCTTCCTTCAGATAAACTTAACACAAATAAATGTATTTGCATCTCAACTTCAACTCTATTAAATGTGTAGACCAATTTGGGTAAGAACTGCCATCTTTTCCTTAATAGACAATATTCAGGAAAGAAAGGCAGGACATATGGGGAAACAGTAAGAAATATAACTATGCCCTTGAAGAAAAGTATTCATGTAGAATCTTTCTGTAGAAGCAGAGAGACAGAAACACTGGTTGTGGTCAGAGTATATTTAGATTTTTCTTAGAAGCAGCACAAAGCACTTTTAAGGAAAATTAAATCTCACAAACAGGTATCCCTTGATGAAACTGGAGAGACACAGGATGCCAGAGGCTGACTGGGGGCTCCTGCAATGGTATGAAGGTGAAAGGAATAGAAAGATTACAGAATCAGAACCTGGTACTTCTTCAAAAGTGAACAAGAGAAGAGCCTCTTTTGATGCTGCTGAGGTATCAGCCTTATCGGACAGGAAGAAGCTGCTGCCAGCAACAGAAACCAGGAAGTCAGGAGTAGCTCCCAAAAGGTAAAGGAGATGCTCAGTTCCAATTTAAACAGGCCGAGAGGAAGCGATGGCTGGACTTCAGGGTGGAAATGTTCTGAAGGAGGTTGTAGATCTGGAGCTTCCTGAAAGTGAGGATTGCAGAAAACACCAAGCGTGGTGCACAGTGGACCCTCATAAACGTGTGACTTGCACTAAGTGATAGGCCCAACGAGACTGAGAGCTGAAAATCATGTTGTGAAAGAACAAAGATTCAAGAAGCGTCCCTCAACTTTGTTGAATACTACGCTTACAGGACAGAGAGAGAACTAGGGTCAGAAAAGTCAGCGGTTAAAAACAACCAACCTACCACCCAATCAGTGGGCAGAATGGCTGTGATTTTGAGCAAACATTGCTGAGTATCACAGATCTATAATGACAATTCAAAGTGAACACAGATGCACACCCCCAAGATAATGCACTGAAATCTTTAGAGACCCTTAAAACATTTTAAAATCACCTTCTTATTTGATCCTTATAACGACCCTGATGTTAGGAAATGTCAGAATGCTCCCACCAGCAAGGAGTGGTTCTAATTCATCTAAAATTTGCCTAGTCCAATTGGGACATATCACTTGTATTTAAGGATTCAATCCTATACAGTCAGCAAGAAAAAAAAATTAACTTAAGTAGTGTTGTCACAGGAAGGAAAAGGCTAGTCATTGGATATGTGAAGAGCTTACTGGAGTTTGGTAAAGAATCCATTGCCTTATGGTTTAACATCGTTGTAGCAGGTTGTATGCATACAGTTATATACACAAAACATAGCAATTTAAGAGATTTTCAAGGATGGTTTTGATTCCATGTGATTTTCATGGTTGGCAATGACTTTCAGATTCTAGTCTTTTCATGAGATGCGACTTTAACTTGGTCCTTTCACATAGTTTTTTTGTTTTTTTTTTTTTTTTCAGAATGGGAGAAAATAATAGCAAATGAAGAAACAAAGGATTAATCTCAAAAATATACAAGCAACTCCTGCAGTTCAATTCCAGAAAAATAAATGACCCAATCGAAAAATGTGCCAAAGATCTAAACAGACATTTCTCCAAAGAAGACATACAGATGGCTATCACAGAGTTTTTATCGTGTTACATTATTGTACTCAAGTTGCCATGAGCCTATTATCTGAGCTAAACCCTGAGAGATATCAGGTGGAAATCTCACACAGGTCACTTTGATGGAAACAGTGCTTAGCGCTGCTGAGACTCACACTCAGGTCTGTTGCCCACAGACCTTTTTCATCACTACTAGAGGAAGAATAATATACTGGCTAAAATAATAAACTCTGGAGTCAAACTCTCTGTGCTCACATTTTAGCTACATCACTTTCCATCTCGGTGATCTTGGGCAAAATACTTGATCTCTGTGAGCTTCAGTGGTCCCATCAGTAAAAAGAGGTGAAGAACAACCTATCCCATGAGACTGTATTTGGGTAACTGTCATTGAGTTTGATGTATGTGAAAAGTTGAGAACACTGCCTGCCCTCTTATAGGTCCTTATTAAATAAATACTAGCTGTGAACCTTAATTAGTATGCCACAGACTTTTCCAGCTTGTTAAATGGTTAGATAATTAATAAACATAGGCTACTAGTAAGACTCAGGGTTCTTTTGACTAATTCAATATTTTTCTTCTACTATTTTACACTTGCTCAAACAGGTATACTCAAAGGAACAAGCTGTGTCCAATTTGATAATAATATTATTTGGCAAAGAACAAGGACTGCCTAATTCAATTTAATTTATTTTCCTTTCGTTCTGTGGGGCATGTTAGTTATATTTATACACAACTTCTCTTGCATATGACTGATAGGTTGACATGTTATGATCACACCACTAAAGATTGTTCGAGAGTCCCTCAGAGGAGTGAAGAGCCTCGGTAACCAGTCCGTGACATGGGTCTTCTTACTCTAAGGGATCCTCTCACCACAACTTCCAAGTCTGAGGAATGAAACCCCTAATGAGAACCATTCATTGGGAGCCTGTGGGGTGTTGTACCATGCCAACCTCCTTATAGATATCATGTCTAGAATAAGTCTTCTCATTCCTATTTTACAGGGCAGAAAACTGGGGATTAGGGAGGCTACATAACTTAACGAAGACCAACTTACTAGTATGGGATAAAATAAGATTTCAAGTCTTGGTCTAACACCAAAGTTCTTATTCTCCCCTACCTCAGTCATGCTGTTTCAGCTGATGATAATAGGAATTACAGGAGAAATTAAGTGATTGAGATTTATAGATGATGAACCACTATAAAAGCCACTGTTGTGAACTTTAAAAGAGGGAAATCAGCCAGTTGAACATTGGTTAAGGGAATGCTTTTACAATGAAGACTTTTCCCCCTTATTTTTCATGTTGTCCCACAACAAGAGAACAAAGGGTCAGTCCAAGTTCATGGAGGTACAGTTAGAGAAAAAAAGAAAGGAAAAATATGTTTCGCCCCCTAGCATGGAGCCTGTCTATGGAATTCCATATTTGCTGAATCAAATTTCAGAGTTGTAGTGTTTAAAAATGTTTGTGTTGATTTAGTGCCCCCAAACAATACTGGTTGTTGACTAGGCGAAGATGAGAGTAACCAAATCACATACTTTAGGACTTTGACTGATTTCTACAGAGGCCAAAAGGTAGTTTTCTTCTCTCCTACTTTGCCATCTGCTTCAGACCCAAGGATCCAGGGGCCCTCCTACTGTCTTCTGGAGCTGCAGGGTTCCAGCCTGACCAGAATGTGTCTGAAACCCCATCTAACTGAGGCAAAAAGTCTCAGTTCCCACAGAGGTAGCTAATCCAGTCATTGAAGGGTTACCCAGTCCAAATCCCCAGCCACAAAATGAAAACAGAGCAGGGTCTTTGTTTATTGATCTGCCTAGGACCCTCTGACTGGCAAAGGAAGAAAAAAAATAACCCGGCACAAAATAAATGTTCGATTTCTCTTGTGTAAACAAGATCGAAACCAACTTGGCTGTACAAAGCAATTCTTTGCATGTAAAGCAAAAACTAGCTCCCTTGAGGAGGAAGGAACCCAAGCCCCATTCAATTGCCCCTCCCCTCTACTCTTTCCCTGGCCATTTTCAGTAACCACTGCCTTTCTGCCAATGAACGTCTATTCAGGGTCCCTGCGCAGGAGTCACTGCAGGCAATGAGCTCACCCCCACTCCATCACCCCATCCAAAATGTTTTCTGATCTCAATAAAGGCTATGGACTCTATGCTGAAAGTCAGTATTATTGAAAATTATCTCCATAAAAAGGAAACACTTTTAATCCAAAAATCTTAGTCTTCTATTTCTTTCTGTAGGGCTCCGAACAGTCCCAAACTGCTCTTACGTGGGTTTAGAAGTGGACTAAAGGGAGACCTTTAAAAAACTCCAAATTCTTCTTTGTCAAATACCCAGATGGTAGATGACAATTTGGATGCAAATCCCTTAAAGAAGGGTCTCAAAAATTTAGTTCACCTTTTGGGACCAAGCAAGTTAATCCTAAATCCTTGTTCGATCTTAATTCATGCCAAACTTTTAGTGACTCAAGCAAAATATTTGCCAAGTTGGATCACATGGCGCGGCTTCATTAGCCAGTATATCTATGGATAGGAGTATTTTACAGAAAATAAGAATCTGGCTGAACCTTCACTTAAAACTCAACACCAGCACAAACAAAGACATTCAGATTTCAGAAGACCCAATATCCTGTGGTAAAAAAGGGCTTCTCTCATTTTCATATAGGTCCCGTTTTCTTAGTACATTCAAAATGAAGGCTGGATACATCCCTCTGGAAAACCTAGTCCCCTTACAACCCAGAGATACCAAGCCAATCAGCATCAGACATTTGGGGGAGAGAGTATTTGTAATGTTTCCAAAGCTCCAAGTGTTAGGGAGGTATTTGGATTCAAAATTCCCACAATTATTGGAGTACTCAGTAAATGTGAAGAAGATAGAAAAATGGATCTCACACCTGACTTGCTGATACTTCTCCAACTGGGAACCCAGATCTTAGGAGGGAGGTCCTGAGAACATAAGGATGCCCACTGATGAATGATACTGGTATCAGAATGGTTTTCCTGGATTTACTCAACAAACCTATGAAACATCCTCCCACTAGAACACTTGGAGTACTCATGAGAACTTATGGTGGTTTGATACCATTCTTCCTTCCTGATCACTTGGTAAAGAATGTTCTAGGAACTGAGTGGCCTGCTTATAAAAGATGACAGGGGACAGAGGCATTCCTCTCCTACCTAATTCTGCCCTTTCCCAGTCATCCTGGTGATCAGGGAAAGCTCTTGAGTGTGGAAAGAGGCAGATGTAAGGAAGAGATAAGCAAGTCTTATAGGTTCACATGAAATTCCTGGTATTCCACCCCTGCAGCTCTCCCAGGCGTGAGTGAACTTGTGGTAACTCAAGGTTTCTATCCAGCAATGAGATTAACCTCATGAAATAAGCAAGAAGAGCTATCAGCAGAAACGTGTGCTGCTTACTTACTTGTTCATGCAGGGATCTATTTATAGCCTGCCTTGCTCCACAAAGAATTTGAGGTAGAATGACTTCATTCTCAAAGGCTCAGATAAAACTCTTTATAGTGGCTATTATCATGACTCAAAAAGAGGATTCAAAAAACATGGGACAAAATTGAGAAAGCAATCACCACCAACATGTCAACAGGCCCCACCTAGCTGCCACTCTCTGGGTAGAAAACACTCTGATGGTTAAGAGTATTCTATTTTGGGATTTTTGCCCTGGTACAAACTGTATCAGATTGATACTCCTTTTCATTCACTCTAATGTCTTCTTTAACCCCTGGTAGCAAACTATCCACAAGGTAAATTCATTCAACATTTACCCGAGCTATGGTACTAAAGGCATAAGAGAAGGGAATTATGATCAAGGGACATAAGGCATTCACCTATTTCCTTTTTAAAAAAATCTAATTTCTAAGGAAATTCTTAAGAGAGAGGTCAATTCAGATTAGAAATATAAATTTTGGACTTTTAAAAAAATAGACTTTATTATTTAGAGCAGTTTCAGGTTCACAGCAAAATTGAGCAGAAATACAGACAGTTCCCATGTACTCTCTGCCTCCACACAAACAAACCTACTCTATTATCAATGTCACCACCAGAGTGGTACATTTGTTCAGTTGATGAACACCTATTGAAACACTATAATCACCCAAAGTCTATAGCTTACCTTGGGGTTCGCTCTTGGTATACATTGTATGGGTTTTGACAAATGTATAATGACCCATATCCACCATTACAGTATTAGGCAGAATAATTTCACGGCCTGAAGAATTCTCTGTGTTCCAACTATTCATTCCTCCCTCCCCACTGACCCCTGGCAAGCACTGATCTTTTCACTGTCTTCACAATTTTGCCTTTTCGAGAAATGTCATATATTTGGGACCATACAGTATGTAGTAAATATATAGCCTTTTTCTAACTGGCTTTTTTCACTTAATAATATGTATTTAAGGTTCTTCCATGTCTTTTCATGGCTTGCTAGCTCATTTCTTTTTAGCAATGTATAATATTCTATTTTATGGATGTACCTCTTTTTATTTATAAATTCGCCTGTTAAAAGACAGTTTGGTTGTTTTAAAGTTTGGGTGATTATGAATAAACCTATAATAAACATCCATATGCAAGTTTTTGTGTGGGCATAAATTTTCAGTTCATTTGGGTAAATGCCAAGGCAGGCAATTGCTAGATTGTATGGTTAGGAGTGTTTTGTTTTTACAAAAAATGTCAAACTGTCTTCCAAAGTGCCTGTACCGTTTGTATTCCTGCCAGGAATGAATGAGAGTTCCTGTTGCTCCACATCTTCACCAGCATTTGATGTTGTCAGTGTTTTGGATTTTGTCCATTCTGATAGGTGTATGGTGGTATCTCACTGTTTTAGACTATTTTTCAGTATACAACACATTTTTTCACTTCAAAGGCATCCACTGATGCGAACTCAATTAACCAAGGAAAACTGATATTTAGTGAAAGTGGATACCCTCTATGCCGAGGAACAGCACTAAACATTCCTTATTCCTATTTCACAGACAAGAAAACAGGAGTTCAGAGATGTGTTGGTTAATTTCCCAGGTCACAGGAAAAGAGGCAAGGCCAGAATTTGTATCTATATCTAGCTTTCTCTAAAGTCTTTCTTACTCTATACCCATATCCGTCAAAGCAGAAGGGAAAGTGAACTCATTTATGGAGTGCCCACATAGGGAATGCCAAGCTTTACGCACTCACAACTTTAAATACATTCTTTAATTTAATCCTCACAAAACTAAAAATGACATTCCTGTCCTCTACAGTGGAGAAAGAAGGTGAGACTCAGAAGATTCTCCCTGAGCTAAGCATTAATCATTTGATTGTTAGATTCCATGGGAAGATAAAAGGTGAGGTTCCATGGAAGGAGCTGGGGTGCTGAGACTGTGGGATGGGGGCCCTCAGTGGGGGACTCTTAAAAGAGATAATTTATCAATTAGTCTGGAAGGATTTCAATATATCAATCTGTATAACCACAACAGTCAATGGCAGCTCTGAGAGAGCCTAGGAGGACCTGTTGATGGATTGGACATGGAGTGTGTGGTGGAAGGAAAAGAGAGGGATATAGATCATAGGTGGTTGCTTCGGCACTTGGGTAATGATGCCCTTTTCTTGAGACATGGAAGACGCAGAAGAAGCAACTTGAGGGAGGAAATCAGAGTTCCAGGAGGATGGAGTCAGTTAAGGGGAGGGTAACAGTTATCCTCAGAATTAAGTCAGGGATACAGTGATGCCAAGAAGAATAAACATCATTCCTGGTCTCATATCTCCAACACAGCAGTCAGTCAAACCTCCCTAGGAGCTATTGTACAAGACAGAACATGAGCAGTGGCTGAGAAGGAGAATTTGAAAGCTGTACTAAATCTCAGTGTTCTATATTATTGATCAAACCAATGCTGTATCATAAACCTTAAAACTGAAATCCCACCTCAAGTCTAGTCTCCAGTTACAGAAGGAGAAAGAATACAGAGAAAGTCCCAGAGAGGCCAAGGAAAGACAGCCTTCCACACATGAGAATCTTGTTTGCTTGGTAGGGCCTCAAATTTCATGAGAGTCATTCGTCATTAGCCATCTCCTCCAGGAACTTTTCTTAGTTTATGTGGTAGGGAGGGAGGGAACATAGTGTAGTGTTTTGTGTCCTAGGTTTCTGGCTCTGCTGCAAACTTGATGAGTGGCTACAGGTAAGATATGGAATGTCACTAAAATGTGAATCTGTGAATATCTGCAGTTTTAAAGGGATATAAAGAAAAAGGGCTTCCCTGGTGGCTCAGATGGTAAAGAATTTGCCTGCAATGCTGGAGACCTGGGTTTGATCCCTAGGTTGGGAAGATCCTCTGGAGGAGGGCATGGCAACCCACTCCAGTATTCTTGCCTGGAGAATCCTCATGGACAGAGGAGTCCGGCAGGTTACAGCCTATGGGATTGCAAAGAGTCGGACATGACTGAGCGAGCAACTAAGCACAAAGAATAAGAACATGCCATACCATGCTACAAGATTACAACACCCTCAAACAGCAGTATAGGGGGTCATACTGAAACTGGATGTCACACAGAAAGGGGTCATCCCCCCATTTAGGAATAGCCTAAAAATTCCCTAGGGCATGTTCTAAAGCATTACTGAGGCTCCCTATAGAAGGCTATGCACTCAGTCCCTAAATGAGCCCAGAAAGCTTTTCTGCAAACCCATATGAATTCATCGATTGGCAAATAGCTATTGGCAAAGAGCTCTGCCAATTATTGACTGCGTAGGAAGCATGGGTTTTGCAGAGAATTTAGAGTTAGTGACTTAATTGGGGGCAAAGAATAGCTATGGAGGTGCTGAGGAGAGAGTGAATTTTAATGATAACAGAACTCTCCTGGGTGGCTGTCGCAGGGAAAGACATACTCTCCTCTAATTCTCTTTCCAACCCCCAGGCATGGAGAGGCTGGACCCCTACTTAGTACACAAGGAGAATGTTCAGGAACTTGCCAGAGGTCAAACACAAGCAGAAGAGTCAAGACGAAGGCCAAGCTGTCCAACCTCCAGGTCCCAGCACATTCCCCCTGCCCCACATTGCCCAAGGCAAGTAATGTTTGCCAAAATGACTTTTCCTCAAGGATCAAATTCACTTGCCCTCAGAGGACCTTTGCCCTGAAGGGGAGGCTGTCTTAGGTGATCTCCAAGGACCCTGTGAGCTCTAGCACTGCCAGAGGCTTTCATGTGATATTTTTAAGCCAAGATGAGGCTGGTTTCACAAAACAGCTTAGAGGAGAAAACTGTCTTTATAAGCACCACCTCTGATATAACTCTAAATTAACTGCCTTGACTTTCCCATTTTGAAAAATGGATCTGTACCAAGCTCACCACTTGCTCTCCAAATACACTGCACGTTCCTGAGAGACACATTTATAGCTAAGCAAAAAATGAAGGCTGATGACAGTGCCGTGAGAAAAAGCAGGGAATAAAATCCCTTTGCCAAATTTAACAAGGTTATCACTCTTCTTTGAAAATATTCTTTTAAAAATGCTGATCACCATGTACTCAGAGAAATGCAATCCACTGTGAGGATAAGGAATGGGTTGGGTAACTCACAATCTGTCTTCTTCCCTCCTTTGAAGTGTGAGAGCTAAAGTCCCACCAGCTCCCCACTGCCCCCCACCCCCCCAGGCAGGGTGGTGCCAGGAGTATTCGTGGTAAAAATCAGTGTTGAGGCACCAGGCAACACACTCAACTTGAAGAAGAATGATGGCTAAGATATAGTCCTCGCCCAAAGAGTTCCCATTCTTTTCTCTTCTTGCCTGAAGATCTTTGCCTCTGTTTCCATCAAAACACACATGACTGATGACATTCCTATCACTGGCACATGAAGATAAGGATCACAATGCTTCTTAAATTCTGGAGCTGGATCTTCATGACTCTCTCCCTCTCATATTTAACCCTGAAATATTATAAGGAAAACAAAGCCAGCATATCTAACTCACAGTAAGTGATCAAGCAATGATGATCTTGGCTTTCTTTAGCTCACGATAAAGAATGAACAAGTTTGCAAATGTTTGTACTTTACTATGAGATACAAGTGATTTGCAACCACCCGCTAAGGTATTGACGCAGCAGTTCCTTGAACACACCATGAGGCTGAGAGCCCGTGTCATGTGGGAACTGAAGCTCAAGTTCAAGTTGCTGCCTCCTGCCGTGCACAAGTTCTACACCATATGACTCCAGCGGGCACCAGTCACATAGCGGGTGATATGAAAGATGCCCACCCTCCTTCCCACAGCCCCACCCCAGAGTCAAGTAATGAGATGAGACTGCCTAGACTGGACTTTGGAACCAGGGTGGAAATTCCTAGAAACCCACTTTGACCAGGTTAAACTTCCTTCCACCCCATGACCTTCCCTCTAGCCAAACTAGGCGGGCTGTTTTCTACAAGGAAGTCCCTTAGCCTGACTTCTGACTTTGTGGTGAAGAAGAGAAAAGCAGGAATCTTGGTTTGCACTCTGATCAGCCTTTAGGAAGACTTGGTTTCTTATGAACCTGGGCGCTTTCATATAGAGGATAATCCATCCCTAAGAAAAGGAGCACTAAACATAAGAAGGCATGTCTCTACCCTCTTGCTTTCTGTTGCCAAAGGAAAACAGTTCTCAAAACCTAGGACCAAACACACAAAAATAACCCAATAGCAGCGTGCTTGCAGAGCGCCTGGCAGGTGTGGAACATGGGAGCTACTCTAAGGTGGGGCAGTGCCAGAGGCCGTCTTAGGGACGGGAAGCAGCACCGCATCTGCTCCAGTGGCAGTGGTTGCTGTGGGCAACAGTAGCTCTGGGAGGTAGAGAGGGGTACGGGATGTCCTGAATTCGTCAGGGGCTTTCCTGTTCATTAAACCTCCTTTAAAAACATTGTGTTAAGAGAGTTTATGAGTGGGGTACATTGGACTATCTGATGAGAGGGCCTCCCTTTTCCCTCAATAAATGAGCAGATGTTCTGGGTATCCTCCCTAATATATCCTCATCAGAGTTTCCATTAGATAGGCTGTTAGAAATGAGTGCTCTTCATACCCCCAAGAAACTTCCCAGTCGTCACGTCTGCTTCCATATCCTCCGACAAGCTGCTCTGAAGTTATTTCAAGATGGCAACAGCAGAAAGATGGATTGGCTCTGCCAACAGGGAGTCCTAAAGCCCTGCCATTCACTGAGCAGAGAAACGTGTGCCTGCCATGGGCGGCTGATAAGGGAAGTGGACACAGGATAAACTTCAGCCCAGACAGCTGACAAAGCTCAAATGCAGCCTTTGGAAAAACAGTAACTACTGGGCCTCTGCTTCGGGAAGCAAAGACTGTGGGCTTTGTTCAATTCTCGGACTATTAGCATCAGCAGGAGGCTTACAGTTCTGAACTGTTGCCGCCTGCTGCAGAGACAACGGAACCCAAAAGTATATCTTATAAAACAGTTTCCTGTAGGAAATCTAAATACTAAAATGTTCTTTCACCTCCAACACCCCAACCCTCTGCCCCTTGTCCCTACCACCTAAACCTCTCCATTCTGATTCATTTTCAGGAACAGAACATAGATTGTAAATGATGGACTTCCCAATGTGTGTTTCCAAGCTGGATAACCACTAATCTTATTGGAGGGCTTAGTATGTGCTTAATGAGAATAGTGAGAGTTTTACATGCATGATCTTGTTGAATCTTCACAACACTCCAGTGGAATAAGCACACCATTTTATAGATGACAAAATTGAGGTTCAATGAGGTGAAAAGCATACAGTTAGTAGGCAGTGGCTTTGGGATCTGACCTCCAGTCAGACAGGTCTGGTTCCCAGGCAGAGCCCTCTTTTAATCAGTGCACTATCTTTCTCTCATCCCTTCTTAGTTTATGGAAAGAGGTCACATCAAGAGAAGTTTTCAGGGCTTGCAAAGGCTTAGGAACTCCTCACCCATATTACAGGTTTGGAGAAGCACAAGTTGATCACGCTCCAACGTGATAAAATAATAAGGATGACTCCTTCTCAGAGTCACTGGTGTCTGAGCTTGTCCCCCTCCAAACACTGTCCACTTTGCTCATTGCTATTTTCTTGTGGTTAATCAAGCCATGTCTTACTTGTCTCTGGCTCCTGTAAAGATTCTCTGAAGCCCTCCCTGACTAGACAGGCCTCCCAGGGTTCTTTCTGTTCACCATTAGTCAATATTTCCTAATGTTGAGCCTCTTCCAGGAAGACAGGGGAAGCAGTTCCAAATGCAAGTTATTAGCTCATGTGTGGGGCTTTGACACCGTGTTCTGGTCACTTACAAAGGCAAGCACACAGCTGGTTCAAGGGCAGCTCTTCGTCATTTTCCATCACTGAAAAAAGTGTAAGTCTCAGTAACTAATTGTTTTCAAACAGCTAGTCCCTTAACATCTGTGGGGATAACTAGGCAGACCCTTACTAGGTCTCTGCACCTAGGAGCTCACCTTTTTTGCCTTTTTTTAATGCAGTTCATGGGGTTCTCACAGCAAGTATACTGGAGTGGTTTGCCATTCCCTCCTCCAGTGGATCACGTTTTGTCAGAACTCTCCACTATGACCTGTCAGTCTTGGGTGGCCTTGCATGGCATGACTCATAGTTTCATTGAGTTATGCAATCCCCTACATTCAGTGTACATGAACTTGGGCAAACTCTGGGACATGGTGAGGGACCGGGAAGCCTGGAATTCTGCAGTCCATGGGGTCAAGAGTTGGACATGACTTGGCGATTGAACAACAACAGGAGCTCACCTAATCAAGGCAATGTGCACATTGCTGAGTGCTGTTTTCTTAAAAGCTCTGACGGTCCATTAGGACCAATCATCCAACTACACAGAGATGTACAAATTAAACATGTATGCCTGTGCCATTTCTTTAACAAACATTCCCCTCATTGCAATGCAAGGTCCAGAGCCAGAATACAAAACTGCTCTGAAAACAACGAAAACAGCTGTGAGTTGGTTTTAAGTACATTTCTCAAGTGGCCATTTTTTTTCAAGGGGCATAGAAACACTGTATTTTTATTAATGGTTTTCTATTGATATCCCTGGGATTTAAACGCTTTATTTCTGTTTGCAGTCATTCAACACATGTTATACTGAACACCCAGCTACCATGCATTTGCAAGATAATAGGGATGCCAGACTGAACTGGCTGAAGACTGTTGAGGAGTTCACTGCCACATGGGGATGACACATATTGTATCATGAAGAATTAGCGAGGTGATGCTGCAGGAACGTACATCCCCAACATCTTGTTGCCCCAAATTAGCAAAGGTTCTTCCTCGTGTAATATGTGTATTGTGGGTCAGCAGTCTGTGCTAATGGAGTAGTTACCATCTCTAACATTGCCAGTCACCACACTAGAAGAAAAGAGATGTCTGAAGATTCTTGCACCAGTAATTAAATGTTTCAGTCTAGAAATGACAGTCATCCCTTCCACTCCCAATTCATTATCCAGAACTAGTCGTTTATCTTACCCAATCACAGAAAAATGAGAAAGGGCCACTCCCCCTTACAACTAGATTGGGGAAGATCCAGCAACACATGATAGATAGCCCTAAGAAATCCCACACACATTTTGGTAAGTAATCGTGATACAATGTGAAAAGTGCTATAATAGAGAAATGAAACAAAAAAAGAGGGATTAATTGCTAACATACTTCATGGTGTAATTACAAAAGGTACCCATAGGAGGCGGCATTTGAGTTTAGTCTTAGAGGATAACAAGGCTTTGTTGTGGGGGCAAAGGTATGAGCATTCTAGGAGAAAGAGCACTGCAAAGGCAGGGATGAGAAAATACCTTCTATTTGCAGGAAGTGGAAGGAAATTCAGTGTCTGAAGCACCAAATTCAGGAGGGGTAGAGGGAAGAGGGGCCAACTGTGGGGCACATTTGCCTTTCTTGAGTGTTTGGCTTCCTCCTGCCAACAACAGGAGATAACAGGGACTGTTGGCCTTCCTAGATGGTGCTAGTGGTAAGGAACCCTACTCCCAATGCAGGAGACGTAAGAGACATGGGTTCGAGCTCTGGGTCAGGAAGATCACCTGGAGGAGGGCATGGCAACCCACTCCAGTATTCTTGCCTGGGGAATCGCCATGGACAGAGGAGCCTGGTAGGTTATAGTCCATGGGTTCACAAAGAGTCAGACAGAACTGAAGTGACTTAGCACACATCCTACAGAGGAGAGTTCGACAGTGGATTGTCAGAAGTATGTTTGCTTGTTTTTAGGATGATAACACAGAGGAAGCATGGATGAGGACCTGACATGGACAGGAAAGCTGATTGGGGAGCTGGCACTGTCTTCCAGGTGAGATAGCAAGCATGGCCGCAGGCACTGCCAGTGGAGTCTGAAATTTGAGGCATTTCTGAGGAAAAGCTGATAAATCCTATTGTTTTTATCATTAAAAAACATTAATGGTCTCAGTTAACAGGGGGCTGATGACAAGGGAAACCTTCAAGACCACTTCAAGGCTGTCAGTTTACGATATGGGGCAAACACTACACTATTCACCAAGACAGCATTGCAGCTGGAGGACGAAGCGAGTTGAGGCAGGAAGACTTGAACGTGTTGGATTTGAGATGCCCGTGGAGATTCAGGTGGAGATGTCCCTGGGAATACAGGGCCCAGGAGTCTGAATTTGTTAGGAACTTGGGATAAATGTAATTTATGATTAGTGCATGGAGCTGGCAGCTGAGCCATGTTAATACTTGTAGTGCCTCACAGAGAAAACTGAAGGAATAAATGCAAATATACAGAAACATTCTGAGGTAAACCTTGTTAGCCACCACATTAAAATTGGGGTTCAATCCCTGGGTCAGGAAGGTCCCTTGCAGAAGGGAATGGCAACCCACTCTAGTACTCTTGCCTGGGGAATCCTATGGACAGTGGAGCCTGGTGAGATATATAGTCCATGGGGTCACAAAAGAGTCGGACATGACTGAGAGTCTAACACTTTCACTTTCACATATGTATATAATACAGATATGCATATATATAATACATATATATATATCTTTATATATCTGTATAATGAAAACTCATGGGAAAAGAATTTGGAAATATCTCATCTATCCAAATGTTCAGAGAAAACTACTTCCAAAATTTCAGTTAATATCTGTCCTCATTGAAGCACAAAGTTGTTGCCTATGGAAATGTTGATAATTTAGAACAAACATGTATATATTTCAGTCAGAACTGATTGGATGTTTAACCTGAGGAAAGAATTTTGAAACTGAACTTTTAATGACAATTATAAGTAATCAATGCTGTTTTTCAAAGTGACTAATCAAGTTTTCAGGGTTTCTGCAAACTTGCATGGCCATCCATAGAACTTTTTATTACGCTGGGATTTTTCCTTTAATTTTTAATTAAATTGGGCAAAATCAGCAATCAAGGTTTTCATATTACTATGTAATGTATAGGGTAGCAGAGTACACTGGGATCCCACCAGCTCCAAAAAAAGATCACTTAGAAGACTGGAGGGAGAAATCTGAACTCTCGCTGTCAACGTTCCAAGAGATAAACAGAGCATTATAAGTCGTTTTGAGGCAACATGATCAGGGTCTTTAAATAAATCATATTAATATGTGAATAAGACAAGCATTATTCTCTTCCCTCAAAATTTACTAGAGCTTTTGTTTTTGCCAAGTAGGAAGGTGACTGTTGGGCTGTGTGCCTGGGGACACATGGAAGACTTTCTGGTCTTGCCTGTCACATGCATGCAGGGGTCACACCACTTTCTAAATAGCTAAATTTGGCTCCTGGGATCAATCTACTTTTGACAGGCAAGCTCCGGTGGTTTCTAGTAGCAAGCTATAACAAGGAAAAAAAAATTTCTTCTGGGATGAAGACCACTCAAGAATTGGTAAAAATCCGCACATTTCTAGGAAGTGAGAGTAAAGAACACACAGCTGAGGGCTTCCCTGGTGGCTCAGTGGTAAAGAATCTGGCTGCCGATACAGGAGACCCAGGTTCAATGCCTGGTCCTGGAAGATCCCACAAGCCGCAGAGCGACTAGGCTCCTGTGTTACAACTATTGAGTCTGTGCTCTAGAGCCAGTTCAGTTCAGTTACTCAGTCGTGTCCAACACTTTGTGACCCCATGGACTGCAGCATGCCAGGCCTCCCTGTCCATAACCAACTCCCAGAGCTTACTCAAACTCATGTCCATTGAGTCGGTGACACCATCCAACCATCTCATCCTCTGTCATCCCCTTCTCCTCCTCCCTTCAATCTTTCCCAGCATCAGGGTCTTTTCAAATAAGTCAGTTCTTCACATCAGGTGGCCAAAGTATTGGAGTTTCAGCTTCAGCATCAGTCCTTCCAATGAAAATTCAGGACTGATTTCTTTTAGAATAGACTGGTTGGATCTTCTTGCTGTCCAAGGGACTCTCAAGAGTCTTCTCCAACACCACAGTTCAAAAGACTCAGTTCTTCGGCCCTCAGCTTTCTTTATAGTCCAACTCTCATATCCATACATGACTACAGGAAAAACCATAGCTTTGACTAGATGGACATTTCTTGGCAAAGTAATGTCTCTGCTTTTTAATATGCTGTCAACTTGGTCATAACTTTTCTTTCAAGGAGCAAGCATCTTTTAATTTCATGGCTGCAGTCACCACCTGCAGTGATTTTAGAGCCCCCCAAAATAAAGTCTGTTACTGTTTCCACTGTTTCCAAATCTATTTGCCATGAAATGATGGGACCAGATGCCATGATCCTAGTTTTTTGAATGATGAATTTTAATCCAACTTTTTCACTCTCCTCTTTCACTTTCATCAAGAGGCTCTTTAGTTCCTCTTCGCTTTCTGCCATAAGTGTGGTGCCACCTGCATATCTGAGGTTATTATTTCTCCCGGCAATCTTGATTCCAGTTTGTGCTTCCTCCAGTCTAGCATTTCTCATGATGTACTCTGCATAAAGGTTAAATAAGCAGAGTGACAATATACAGCTTTGAAATACTCCTTTCCCAAAGTGGAACCAGTCTGTTGTTCCATGTCCAGTTCTAACTGTTGCTTCTTGACCTGCATACAGATTTCTCAGGGGGTGGGTCAGGTGGTCTGGTATTCCCATCTCTCTAAGAATTTTTCCACAATTTGTTGTGATCCACACAGTCAAAGGCTTTGACATAGTCAATAAAGCAGAAATAGATGTTTTTCTGGCACTCTCTTACTTTTTCGATGATCCAGAGGATGTTGACAATTTGATCTCTGGTTCCTCTGCCTTTTCTAAATCCAGCTTGAACATCTGGAAGTTCACAGTTCATGAACTGTTGAAGCCTGACTTGGAGAACTTTGAGTATTTCTTTGCTAGTGTGTGAGGTGAGTGCAATTGTGCAGTAGTTTGAGTATTCTTTTGTATTGCCTTTCTTTGGGATTGGAATGAAAACTGACTTTTTCCATCCTGTGGCCATTGCTGAGTTTTCCATATTTGCTGGAATATTGAGCACAGCACTTTCACAGCATCATCTTTTAGGATTTGAAATAGCTCAACTGGAATTCCATCACCTCCACTAACTTTGTTCATAGTGATGCTTCCTAAGGCCCACTTGACTTCACATTCCAGGATGTCCGGCTCTAGGTGAGTGATCACACCATTATCTGGGTTGTGAAGATCTTTTTTGTATATTTCTTCTGTGTATTCTTGCCAATCCTTCTTAATATCTTTTGCTTCTGTTAGGTCCATACTATTTCTGTCCTTTATTGTGCCCATCTTTGCATGAAATGTTCCCTTGGTATCTTTGATTTTCTTGAATAGATCTCTAGTCTTTCCCATTCTGTTGTTTTCCTCTATTTCTTTGCCTTGATCACTGAGGAAGGCTTTATTGTCTCTCCTTGCTATTCTTTGGAACTCTGCATTCAAATAGGCACATCTTTCCTTTTCTCCTTTTCCTTTTGCTTCTCTTCTTTTCACAGCTATTTGTAAGGCCTTATCAGACAACCATTTTGCCTTTTCAAATTTCTTTTTCTTGGGGATGTTCTTGATCACTGCCTCCTGTATGATGTCATGAACCTCCGTCCATAGTTCTTCAGGTACACTGTCTATCAGATCTAATCCCTTGAATCTATTTGTTACTTCTACTATATAATTGTAAGGGACTTGATTTAGGTCATACCTGAATGGTCTAGTGGTTTTCCCTACTTTCTTCAATTTAAGTCTGATTTTGGCAATAAGGAGTTCATGATCTGAGCCACAGTCAGCTCCTGGTCTTATTTTTGCTGACTGTATTGAGCTTCTCCATCTTTGGCTGCAAAGAATATAATCAATCTGATTTCAGTATTGACCATCTGGTGATGTCCATGTATAGAGTCTTCTCTTGTGTTGCTGGAAGAGGCCGTACTATGGTGGAGATAATGAAGATAATGGCTACCTCGTACAAAAGGTCTCATGTACCCACTGCTGCACTCAGTGCCCCCGAACCTACAGCAGGCCACTTCTGACCCACGCCTCTGCTGGAGACTCCTGGACACTCACAAGCAAGCCTGGGTCAGTCTCTTGTGGGGCCACTGCTCCTTTCTCCTGGGTCCTGGTGCACACAAGGTTTGTTTGTGCCCTCCAAGAGTGTGTTGCCCCAGTCCTGTGTAAGTTCTGGTGGCTCTATGGTGGAGTTAGTGGCGAGCTCCTCCAAGAGGGCTTATGCCACACCCAGGTCTACTGCACCCAGAGCCCCTGCCTCTGCAGCAGTCAAGTGCTGACCCATACCTCCACAGGAGAGACTCAAACACAGTTCTGGCTCAGTCCCTGTGGGGCCCCTGGGCTCTAGAGCCATGGAGCCACAATATCTGAAGCCCATTGGCCCTAGGGCCAGTGCTCCACAATCAGAGAGTTGACTCACTGAAACTAGAGAAAAGCCCATGCAACAACAAAGACCCAGCACAGCCATAAATATTTTTTTTTTTTTTTTTTAAAGAACAAGCAGGTTAGGTTCTCGAGGCTTGTTTTAACTTTGATTTTTTTCTAAGGCCAGGTGACACTTGTGCTTGTCTTCTTCACATGCAGCTCCACACAGTTGAGTCTGTCTTTTTGCATTGCAAAAACTAATCATATTTTTCTCCTTCTGTGCTAATCTATGTTCTGAAACACAGTGGCTTTTAAATGTTTGTGCCTGACTCACATTAAGAAGGGCTTCCCTTGTGGCTCAGCTGGTAAAGAATCCGCCTGCAATATAGGAGACTTGGGTTCGATCCCTGGGTTGGGAAGATTCCCTGAAGAAGAGAAAGGCTACCCACTCCAGTATTCTGGCTTGGAGAATTCCATGGACTGTATAGTCCATGGGGTCACAAAGAATCAGACATGACTTTCATTTTCACGTCACATTAAGAAATATGGACAAATATCACTGAGAAAGATTCACAAAACAACATTTGTCCTTAAATGTGTGACCCAGCCTGATTTTTTGCCAGTCTGTTCTGTTTCTATCCTAAATCTTTCATGACCCACTAAGTGAATTTGACCCAGATTTTGGGAAATAATGTTGTGGAACATCCCTCCCCAAAAGATACATTTAAATGTACATTGAAAAAAAGCAAATAGCATCAGTAATGAATGATGCTTTCAGCAGGCACACAAAAATGCTGAGTTTGTGAGGAATCTGTTCAGAACTGACTGTCTCCAGTCTCACATGGAAGTTGATCAGATTCTATTGGGCCTCAACTCTATGGAACTGTCCACAGAGTTTGACTCAAATTTCATCACCAGCATGTTAACCAAGTTTGGTCTTTACCAGGTGGCGCTAGTGGTAAAGTATCTGCCTGCCAATGCAGGAGACATAAGAGATTCGGATTTGATACTTGGATCAGGAAGATCCCCTGGAGGAGGTAATTGCAACTCACTCCAGTATCCTTGCCTGGAGAATTCCATGGACATAGGAGCCTAGCAGGATACAGTCTATGAGGTTTCAAAGAGTTGGACACAGAAGCAACTTAACACAGAGCACATTCTCAAACAAAGTTCCATCCTTTTCTGACTTAACTTTCAGCTAACAGATATTTGACTTTACTGATTCTAGACCAACACTATTCACCTGAACTTTTTATGTCAATGGAAAAGTTTTATACCTGTCCTGTCCAAATTGGTGTCTACTTGCAAGAGATGGCTAGTGAGCACTCAAGACGTGACTAATGCAACTGATGAACTGAATTTTAGATTTTAATTTCAATTTTTTAAATGTAAATAACCACATATATTGATAGCAACAACCATATTAAATAGTGCTCACTCTAGCTAAACTCTCAAAATATGTTTCCATTTCTTCATTATACAATTTCCCCTTTTACTGCATGCTTCCTGGGGACCTAGTGGTAAAGAATCTGCTGATGCAGGAGACACAGGTGTTACAGTTTTGATCCCTGGGTCAGAAAGATCCCCTGAAGCAGGAAATGGCAACCCACTCCAGTATTCTAGCTTGGAAAATTCTACAGACAGAGAAGCCTTGCAGGCTACTGTTCTGGGTCAGAAAGATCCCCTGGAGTAGGAAATGGCAACTCACTTCAGTATTCTTGCCTAAAAATTTCCATAGACAGAGGAGCCTGGCGGGCTAGAGTCCATGGGGTCACAAAGAGTCTGACATGACTGAATGCACATGCACACACTGCACCTTATTGCTTATGGTTAATTGCCTTGCATCACATTAATAATGTACTCTTTACACATTGTCTGGCTCATTCTTGGTCCTTTAAAGTCGTATTTGTAGACAAAAGATCTGATCCACACACAACATTTTCCTGCCAATTTCCATTTAAAAAATGAATTTCTCTTTTATTTTTGTCACAGCTTCATTTTCCCACAACTTTCAACATCCTATCCATTTTTGGAAGCTTAAAAGAGATAAGACAAACCTAAAAACTAATCACAGACTCAGTAGGCATGCTATGGACTGGTAAACAAGATGTGATTGAGGCTGAAATAAGCAATCCCATATCATTTGGTGGCGGTGGGTGGAGTGAACTTGCTTAGCTCTGGGCTGTACCTTTTTTTTTTTTTTTGCATCTATTCTTGAGAAATGTGTGTATTTTGTATCTGAAATTGCAGAGTACATTAGCAGAGATTACTATTTAAACGGAGTAATATGTTGGGGAATAAAAAAAGATTTTTTTTTCAAAAAACACTTTTTGCTTCCCAGGGAGCTTTGGACTAAGAGACGTAGACCAACATAGGTAGATGTCACTTCACCATGAGGCAGACTCATAATGAGATGACACTGTGAAGCAGGAGTAATATTATTTAAGAGAGTATTAGAGAAGAAAGAGTTCTGAGTTGGGAAGGGAGGCATGGAGGGCTTCATAGAAAAGATACCTTGTAAGCTATGTCTTATGAATTGACACTTAAAAGGATCTGGGGACAGGGAAGAACATTCCAGGCTGGAAAACAGAGTAAAGAGAGAATTATAGAGCTTGAGGGTGTGGCATGTTTGAAGAAAGCTAACTTATGTAGAGTGTCAAAGTCTGTGTCTAATCAGTCTGTATTTTAAGAAGATGCTTTCATCAATAAATATTTACTTTGGACAGCAAGATAAAAATGGTTAGAGGAAAATAATACTGGAGCAGGGAGATAAGCTGCTGGTGTGTGTGTGTTAAGTTGATTCTGTCATATCTGACTCTTTGAGACCCCACAGACTGTAGCCTGCCAGATTCCTCTGTTCATGGGATTTTCCAGGCAAGAATACTGGAGTGGGTTCCATGCTCTCTTCCAGGGGATCTTCCAGACCCAGGGACTGAACCCACATCTCTTATGTCTCCTGCATTGGCAGGCAGGTTATTTACCACTAGCGCCACCTGGGAAGATGAGATAATCCAGGTGAAAGACAACAACCCTCTAAACAAGGAGGTGGCAAGCTCTGTCCCTTGGGCTAAATCAGATCAGATGTCAGTTTTTGTAAATAAAGTTTTACTGGAACACAGTCATGCCTACCTACTCATTCACCTATTATCCATGGCTGCATTCATGCTATAAGAGCAGAGTTGAATAATTGCAACAAAGACAGAGTGACTCAGAAAGCCTAAAATATTTACTATCTGGTCCTTTCAAGACAAAGCTTGCCAGTCTGTGATCTAAATGTGGGTGGTGAGGGTGGAGAGGGTGGCATTCTCATCGGGGAAATGATGGCAGTGAAATTCACAGGATGCAGAGACACATGCATATTGGGATTGATTTACAAGGAAATCTTGACTCAAGGTGTCTTTAGGGTCTCTACCCTGGGAGACATGAAAGAAAGCAGTTTCATTAACTGAGACAGAGATGAGAAAAAGTTGCATTAGGAAAAGAGAAAAGGAGTTCCGCGTTAGGCGTGTTGTATTTGAAGCCCCTATGCTGCCCCCACCCTTGCAAAGGTGAATGTACTGATCTTTGGAGCCAAGGAAAGAGGCCGTGCTTGGCTGAAGATGCAGAATTGGAAGCTACACACCTAAAGTCAAGAGGTGATAAGAAGAGAGAAAGGAAAGAAAAGAAACAGGAACAAGACGAAATCCCTGGGGAAATACTTCTATTTAAGTAGCAGACAGAGAAAAAAGAACCAGGAAAGAATTCAACAGAAGGGCAGGAAAAATACTCCAGCATTACAGAACTAACAGGAGGGAAAAACATAAAGGAGAGAGGCTGGTCAGCAATGTTGTCCAAAGTTGCCCTAAGGGTGAGACAGAACAAGGATGTTTTAGAGGAGGTGACTGAACACATTAAAACAGCATTGTTGGTATTTAGGGACAGAATCCAAGGAATGAACAGAAGGAGAACAAATTGTGACAGCAAATGAGGACTAATCCTTTGACAGCCTTAGCTATTGAGGAAAGATGAAGACCGGCTGGATGCTGGAAGGAGAAACAGGTCTAAGGAGGGTTTTCTTGAGGAGAGGAGAGTTTTGGGTAAGCTTATTTTACACAAATGTCAATAGATTCTGGCATGAGGACATTTCCCAGACTTTGGATAGTTTACATCTTGCTGAGATGCATTTGTTTGCTTCCTTTGGAACTTACATCATTGCTATGGTCTGAGGAGTTGATGCTTCTGGAACCCAAGCATGAGCTAAATGAAACCTTCCTTCTAGCTCAGGCTAAAATCTTAAGTTTTCTAAAATGAACCAAAACGATTTTAAGATCTTCATATATAGATCTTCAGGTCAAGAGCTTCATATCATTTGAATTTCAAAGATGAAAAAAGCCACAGTAGAATCTGCTAAGTTGAGAGAGATGGTATCTAGAGACTTTGGCCTCCCCAGTTGGAACATTCCTTTCTCCTGAGCCCAGAAGATTTGTCTCCAGACTCATTTTTCTGGGGCCCAGGGTTTCAGCCCCCAAGAATGTACCTCTTCTCTGGTGTTGCTTTGAGCCATCAATTTAACATTTGATTACAGATAAGCAGTACCTTGGAGGAGAACAGAAGCTAAAATCTTCCAGTTTTGGAACCCTAAGTCCTGGGTTGAAACCAGTAGTTGGTGAGCAAAACAGACCCCAGAGGACATTTGACAACGTCTGGAGAAGGTTTTGTAGTCATAATTGGAAGTGGGGTGCCACTGGCATATAGGGGTTAGAGGTCAGGGATGCTGCTAGACTTCTTATGAATTACAGGGCAGTCCTCCTGCCACAAGGAGTTATCCTGCCCAAACTGTTAAAAATTCTATCCAGTATGCCCTGGGTCAGCTCTTCTACTGAAAAAGGTGTCATATATTAATTCATAGTAAAATAAAAAGGGGACTTCCCGGGGGCGCTAGTGGTAAAGAAAACGGTTGCCAATGGAGAAGACAGAAGAGACTCGTGTTCAATCCCTGGGTTGGGAAGATCCCTTGGAAGAGGGCACAGCAAACCACTCCAGTATTCTTGCCTGAAGAATCCCATAGACAGAGGAGTCTGGCGGGCCGCAGTCCATAAGGTCACAAAGAGTCAGACATGAGTAAAGTGATAGCACGCACGCATGCACAAAATAAAAAGACTGATATTGTATTAATGTGTCATTTATGTTGGTGGGGGTAGGTGACCTTTACAGGTATAGGTAGTTTTGTCTGTTTAGATAAAATTCATCCCCTGTTTCCTTTTCCTAACACACTATCCATTCCCAGCCACAAACAGTAATCAATATATGGCATTCATGTTTTAAGGGTGGGCATGTAAGCTAGATTGGCCCAATCAAACTGAAGGAATGAGGGATTGGTGCTAATAAATGCATAACAATGACTGTCCGGGAAAAAATACAGTCTACATACATATAGATACCTGCATCTATATGTATCTGTCCACATAGGCATACATTTATTATAAATCTTTACTAACCTAATGGATGTTTAGAACCCAAAATACAAATACAATAACACATGAACTGTTCTTCACTGAAAATTCCACACTATAAATTGATTTTCACAGAATATTCTTACGAGTTTTTGCCATTCTTACATCTCTAACCAATCAATGGTTGCAATTGACAGATGAGTTTTAATACTGGCATGAATGCTGGCTGCTTTTGCTTCTGTTACAAGTAAAACAGTGAAAGCATGTGGTCAGAATTTCACTCATCTTTAAATGATGTGACTTCTTTGCTGAATCAGATAAAACTGGAAAAATACCTCCTCAGATTTCTGCACTATTCACAACCCAACTGGTTTAGAATAACACTTTTTAAAATTTAATCTGCATTATTTGCATTTCTCCATCACTTTCTGTAGTCTGCGTGTGTGTGTGTGTGTGTGTGTGTGCGTGTGTGTGTGTGGATGTGTGTGTGCTTAGTCGCCCAGTCATGTCTGACTCTGCAACCCTATGGACTGTAGCCTGCCAGGCTCCTCTGTCCATGGAATTCTCTGGGCAGGAATACTGGAGTAGGTTACCATTTCCTCCTCCAGGGGCTCTTCCCAACCCAGGGATCACACCCGTGTCTCCTGCATTGGCTGGCGGATTCTTCACTGAGCCACCAGGGAAGCCCTAGACAAACAAAAAACAGTATCTCATAACCTGTTTATTGCATTCGCCTATTTCTAGGCTGTGAATGCTGTCATCATGGCTGATTTCAGGTCACCAACACGGAGCTGGGGAGAGCAGTGCAGTAGCTCCCATTGTAGAGTATTACCATCATCCACATGCAACGGATGTAGATCATGCCAGGGGCATGGATGAGAGTAAAATTAGTCAACTAAGAGGGAGTGGTGAATTTTGAACATTTATTACCTTTGTTTTTAATCATTTATTTTGTTTTAGGTTTATATAATTTGATTTTTAATAACAGCTATGTTTAACAACCAGTTGCAAAATTTCTGAAAATTTGACAATCAGATCTCAGGAGCCAGGAGAAGCCAGTTCTAGCACACCAAAGATTGGAGAAGAGGTTTTCACTTTCTCTCCTGAAGTGTGTGAGTAAGTAAGCATGTCTGTTGGATTTCCACTGATGGCCATTGTAGCCAGAAGAAGAAGATCCAGCCTTTGTCTGAGGCCAGTGTAAAACAGGCAAAATGAAGAGACAAAAAAAACCCTGAGTCGTCAATGCGATCACTCAGTTAGTGATCAAACCGTGCCCGGAACCAACTCTACCACTGATCTGCTCATGGAAAATACTCTTGCCCCTATTGTGCAGGCCAGCTTGTACAATAGTTTTATGATGTGTGCAGCCAAAAGCATTCTAAGCCAATATTGTTTTTTGTTTTTGTTTTTTCTTAAGAAACAATGGCTTAATGAAAGAAGTCATCTCTGATCATAGAAGCTTGGCCTTTGAAATTGGGGAGAATATTTTAGAACCTTTCAGAAGTCAAGAAAGAGACTTGGCTTATTTCGTCTGTATTCTTTATTTCTTTTCCTGCCATCCTGCCTATGCCAGACTTCCTTCAAATCTCAATTCATTCAGCTCTGTGTCTTTGAAGACTTCTCTATTTTTCCCTTTCATTTCCCAAAATAAGTGGATTCTCTCCCTCAGTGCCTTTGGTGTAGATAAACTGCATATCACACCGCATTTTTTTTACATTTGTCAGACTCCCAACTTCTCAGAGGTCAGGTTGTTATACTGTTTTGTTTGGTTTTTGTTTCCCTGTATTTCCAGTCCCAAAACATAGCAAGTCCTCAATACAGTTGTTAAGGACTGAATTGTGTTCCCTCAAAGTTCACATGCTGCAGCCTTAGGTTCCCTTGTGACTATATTTGGAGGTAAAGTCTTTGAAGAGTTAATTAAGGTTAAATGAGGTCGTACGGGTGGGGTCATAATCCAATTGGACTGAAGTTCTTACAGAAAGAGGAAGAGACACCAGGGATATAGCACAGAGAAAAAGCCCAAGGACCCAGGGAGAAGGGGGCTATCCGTAAGCCAAGGGGAGCGACCGGGAGAAACCAAAGCGGCTGGACCTTGATCTCGAACTTCCAGCCTCCAGAACTGTAAGTAGATACATTTTTCTTGCTCAAAGCTTCCAGTCTGCAGTTTTTTGTTTTGGCAGCAGTACAAAATGTGGGTTGACAATGTATGTGTCCTTTAAGAAAGATGGTTCACACAGATTCATAAATCTACTGCTGTTAAGACTTTGCTTTCACTTCCCCAAGAATATGGACTTTCCAGGTAGCTCAGGAGTAAACAATCTGCCTACCAGCAGGAGGAGGTGCAGGAGTTCAATCCCTGGGCCAGGAAGATCTCCTGGAGGAGGAAATGGCAACCCAATCTAGTATTCTTGCCTGGAAAATCCCTTGGACAGAGGAGATTGGCAGGCTGTAGTCCACAGGGCCATAAAGAGCACTCATGCACCCCAAGAATATGATTTCACCAAAACTATGGCAGAGTAATTTAACTTTATTTTGGTTAAGAAAAGAAAAAAAAAAAAAGAGAGAGAGAGAAATACAGCTTATCTCTCTGCCATGGAAATTATAAAGAAAGATATTTTCTCCATTAAGTCCTTCCATATCCCTAATTTCTGATTTGTTCTCTTGTAGGTTTGTTTTGATTGGAGATTGATGAACCCAGTGGAGACCTGGGAAATACATACAAAAGGGAAATAGGACCAAAGAGAGGGGTTGCTTTCATCTCCATGAAAGCAAAGCTGTTTTTGTTGATACATATGGAAAAAATCAGGCCCAATTATAGATTGTGATTTGGCACCAAGGTTGCAGCCTCACCACAGGCCTTTTCTTTCTTTCCACAGATATACCATTACAGTCCACTGAGCCCCAAGCCCTCCATCACTGGCAGGACTATTCCTTGGAGAGGTGGACCTCGCCAAAGGTGTCTCCATCACTCTTGTGATGGGTTTCAGTGAAAAACGGTTTCCTGTCTGTTGACTCTAAGCAAGAAGATGCCTACTTGTTCAGGGCAACACCCAGTTAGGCTCCTAGTGGAGAGAATCACACAATGCGTCACACAATGTGTCACAAAAATGGGTGTGGGCATTCCTTATTGCCCTCTAGCCTCAGCCCCTCTTCAAAACCAGAGCCTTCCTGGTATTTCATATGGATTTTAGGTTGATAATGATCAATCTTCTTTTCTAATCTACTTATAGGGATATTCAGAATGCTTAAAGTAGAGAATAGCAGGGTGCTTGAAGACCTGATTCTAACCTGCTCTCTGCTAACTTACCAAATGACCTTGAGCAAGCTCCTGCCCCACTAAGAACCTCAGTCTTGTCATCTGTGAAACGAGGTTGGACTCAAGGATCTCCAAAGTCTTTCCCAGATGAAACCATCTCCTGTGCTTTCACCATGGTAGCAACCAGCCACACACAGGCTGTTCAAATTAATGAAATGAAATTTAAAATGTAGTTCCTGAATCTCACTAGTCACATTTCAAGGGTTTTTATAGCCATATGGGGCCAGTGGCTACCATATTGAACAGCATTCATAAAAAGTATTTCCATTATTCAGAAAGACCATTGGACAGCCTGGCTTTAATGCTTTCATTTTACCAAAATTGTAGATAATTTCACAACACAGTCTGACAGTTCAATAGCACTTTTGTATGTCTATTGTGTATTTCAGTACACCATTACATTTAACCACACAAAATGGGTAAGAGAGGTGTTATTATGTCTGCTCTATCAGACAAGGACACTACTCAAAGATGAAATGCCTTGCTCTAGAGTCATGCTACTAATGACCAATTGTATTTTCCAAATTTGAAACTCTCTCTACACATGGCACTAATTCACAAGGAAAAGACATGCATGGCCTCACCAAGGCCATTCCAACCCATGGCAGCAAAGAACTAAGGCCCACTTATTAAAAGCCGATCTAGAAAGCCTGTGCCTTAGTTTAGATTTTAACTCAGTGTGTGTTCGCTGTGTGACCATGGACAAGTTACTTAATGTCTCTGGGCTCCTTTCCCCTCATCTGTCAAATGAGAATGACAAGAGTCACTGTTTATAAGAATCATACCAGCAGGTGCAAAAAAAGTGCTGAGCTCACAGAGTCAGGCAATTGCTCTCTAGAAATTAACTACTGTTAACTTTATCCTTCCTCCAGACCTTTGTATTTCCTCTGTCCCAGCAGTCCCACTGACAATCCTTGCAGACTTACTGCCCTTGTCTAAGGGAGATGCTACTCTTTCCACCTGGACAACAACTCCCTTTTGGAAACCTACTGAGTAATTTGCCCTCATAACCTCCTGAGGCCATGAGCTCTCCAGATTAATTACAAATGTTCAGGAAGAACTCTCCTTGGAGGGATTGGATTAACCCGCCTGGGCAGTGTGCCACAAGCAAATAGTTTTTCCCCCTATAATTTTTCCAAGCCTTTTTCAGTGCCAGAAGCCCACTGTGTGCCTGCCATGGAGAAAGGCCTGGCCACAGTAGGTGCCACTAGTTCATGGTGGGGGGGCAGTGGGGGGCCCTTCAGATCTGTGCAGGGTTTTCTCCCCTGCCTCAGGGTCCGGCAGTCTGATCCCACAGCTGACTCTGCCCAGACTGTTATCCCCTGGAAGAGGCACTGCAGACACATGTGTCCCCCGTGATGGCTTTTCCTTCCCCATCCCCCCATGGTGGAGCGTCTCAACAATATTTGCATCGATGGAGCCCCCGAACATGGGGGGCCAGTCTACAGAGCCCAGCTCCACAAGGCAGGAGATGGGGGTGAACAGGGCACAGGCCCGGCTGCAAGGGTGTTTACCCATCCTGCCCACCCTCTCCTGGGGCCACCCCAGGACTGAGGAAGCGAGGAAGGATCTTCTAGTCATGCTTTATTTCTCCAGGAGCCAGGAATGGAATTGTGGGGAGTCTCTAGATATCTTTGGGGGCAGAAAAATGAAGTGTTTTGGCTCCTGGTTTTGGCTATGGGGCATCACGGCACACAGGCGTGGTGTGAGCATAACCAGTGGTAGAACCGGTCTGCTGGCTGCCCTGGAGTCCCAGAGCCATAGGCACCCCACGGAGAAGTGGCATCAGTCTAGCACACATTCATTTGTTCATTCATTCAACAATACTCCTAAGAACTTAGTCTTGGGATGATTCTGAGTTAAGTGAAAGCCAGTTCCTCTAGCAGAACCTCGGAGACCAAAGTGGGCATGGAGAAGATAAGAGAGAAATTGGGTGTCAGTATAACAACTGAGACACAAGCAAAGGGGTGCACGGGGGCCCAAGGGCTTCTTCAGGGGGTGGTGGCATGTAAGCTGGGTCTCAGTGGCTCAGTGAGAATTTAGAGGTGTTGGAGTGGGAAATAGGGTGTTTAGGGGAGATCTTGGCCATTCACATGTGACTATTGTACAGACTTACTCCGAGAGATGCTGAAAGCCTCTGGAAGGTGACAAGACCTGAACATGCATTTTCCTGGGATCAGTCTGGCTGTTCTGTTGATAAGACTGTTAAGGGTGAGGAATGGATGAAAGCAAGACCAGTTTGGGGGGCTCTCACAACATTCAAATGACAGATGACTATTAACCCAAGACCCTAGCAGTGCCTGGTGTATGTGATACATGTCATATGTATGAAGGAAGGATGCAAACAGTCACTGTAACATACACTTGTGATATTTTTTAGCCACCTGGCCAAGCCAAACCTTCTCTCTTCTTCAGCGGTGGCCAGGGTTCTGAAGATGGCTTTCCAACGATAGTTACCATCTCTACCTCTTATTCCTTCCTCTAATTTTCCTCCTGTTGTTTTTGTTGTTTAGTTGCTCAGTCGTGTCTGACTCTTTAACCACTAAGCTCATCAGGTTTCCCTTCATGGTATCCTTTCTGGATCTAAGTGCTTTGCAGAGTGCCCGCTCTATCTCTGGGGTAGTAGAAACCCCCTTCCCATGGAGTCAAGGGGATCCTGCTTTTGACAATAATACTGGCTCAAGCCAAATCTGCTCCTATGGCTCAGCAGTAAAGAATCTGCCTTCTGTGCAGGAGATGCGGGTTTGGTCCCTGGGTCAGGAAAATCCTCTGGAGGAAAAAATGGCAACCCACTCCTGTATTCTTGCCTGGAGAATCCTATAGACAGAGGAGCCTGGAGGGCTACAATCCACAGGGTTGCAAAAGAGTCGGATGCAACTTAGTGACAAAACAACAACAAAGCAAAACTTGAGCACAGGGAACCCTAAAAATTCCTATAGACCCGAGTGTTGCTTGGAGGATTCATTCCAAGTGATCTTGGATGACAGATATCTAAATGCCACGTGAGTACAATAGATGCTATTCTTCCCAGAGTTCTTAGGAGAGATGCTGGCTGTCTTACAGAAGACTCTCTTTTGTTTCATTTCTCTCCCTTCCATAGTGAGCAGAGTCCTTCAAAGGAAGCATTTAGAGGAAAATGTCTCCACAGGAATGATCCCTTTCTTTGAAAACATAATCACACTCAAGAATGACAACAATGTAAATCGCCAGCATCATTAGGCAGAATCTCAATGAATTAAAATTGCTTACATCAGGGTAAGATTAGGTCAGTTGTCTTGACGGGAGCTTGAGTGCTGCTGGGGTTCGGACTTCCAGCCTTTCAAAAGCAAATATTGTTAGAGCTCCACGGATGCCTCAGCAGCACCGATAGTCACCCCCTAATAAGACCATCCTTGTCTGGGACGGAAAAAATTACTCTGTTATTCAGCCTCCGAAACCCCTTCATTATGTGTCCCACAAAGACAAATAAGTCTGGACACATTGATAGGACTGATCCTCTAAAAAGTCTAGGTTTGTCACACAAGCAGGGGCTACCTCTGCTTATAAAACAGGTGGAGGCAAAAGGGATGCCCCCAAAGTCCAAGTTGAGAAAAGTTGCGGTCAAACCACCAAGCAAACCTGGGAAGGTCTGAATGTCCAAGGGGGTGAAAGGGGGATATGAAGAGCAAAATAGAGCCTTTATGTCTCAAGCCTAGGGGCAGCCTGAGAGATTCTGATGCCTGAAACCAATAACAGGAAAAATATGTCAGATGTGTGGTCGCAGCATAAATCATGAACAAAAACATAATCTAAAGGCTCCAGAGGGGCAAGAGGAGCAATCGCTTGAGTACAAACTTTGATAACTATGAATACGATTTTCACTGCCCAGAGGCAGGCAGTGTAACCAAGTTTATTTTAGGATGTCAAGAGTGACTTGCCCTGGGAAGCTATGATGTGTTCCTTGCCGCCCCCTACCCCCACCAAGCCCCCACATAAAAATATCAAGTAAAATTTCTCTTAAAGAAATTGGAGGTTGATTTTTTCCTGGGAGTAGAACTCACTCCAGACCTCAGCTGACTATGAGAGCAAGAAGGTGACTGGCTTCAGGACTAAACGTTAGTGCGAGTCCCCCAGGTACGTGTGAGCCTCACATCCCATTTCCTGTTCCACCTTCACCATTCGTACATGAGCCTTTGGATTTATCTGATCTATGTTTCATGATTTGGGGCCTCATTTGTGCAATCTCTTCTAATGCACTGAAGGAACACCTGGTGGATAAAGGCATAATCCCTAAAGCTCAGGTTCTAAGGTCAGACTGCCTGGGTTCAAATCCCACCCCCACCACTTATTTGTTGGATAATCTCAGACAAGGTGAAGATTAAACTAGATCATCCAAGTAAGTCACTTAGCTATCTTGAAATACTTGCAGAATGGAATGAAGAATGGACTAGAGATGAGACAGCAAGGGAAGAGCAAGGGTCTACATCATGCGTGGAGAGTAAGCCTTAAACCCCTAGTCTATGCACAGTCAAGAGTTGACTGAATAAAAACAACAGCAACAGTCCTACAGAAATCCATTTTCATTTGGGGAAGAATATTTTAATATTTTAAAAAGTAACAAGAGAAAACAATACAAGGTTACATCCAGTGATCCAGGGGGACTTCCGAAGAACCTGGCTGCCAATGCAGGAGACGTAAGAGACTTGGGTTCGATCCCTGGGCCAGAAAGATCCCCTGGAAGGGGGCCTGGCAATGCACTCCAATATTCTTTCCTGGAGAATCCCATGAACAGAGGAGCCTGGTGGGCTACAGTTCATGGGGTTGCAAAGAGTCAGACATGACTGAGTGGCTTAGCACAGCACAGCATGCAGGGCCAGTGATCCAGGGGGCCAGTTATCACCGTCGCCAAGAGAGAGGCAGATGATCCAAAGTGGCCTGGTGAGAAAACAGAAAAGTCTAGGAAAGGTTCATGTACAGCCACTGAATGTGGTCATTCTCTGCTATATAGCAAGGAACCCTCTTAGTCCATCATGAGGGCTTTAAAATAGAGAACACAGGAGCCCACTTTCTCAGGAAATGAGAGGTTCAGAATGGAAAGGAAAAAGCCAGTGATCCACTTTTACAATGTTACATAACACTCAAATATTGTTTAATCGTAACAGCACAAAGAAACACCCCATTTTACAGATAAGGAGATTGAAGCACAAAGAGGGGCCCAAAGTCATGCCACCAGCCAAGTGGAAAATCTGGAATTACGCCCAAGTTTGTCTAGTGCATCCAAAGATCAGGGGTCACTAGCTGCACACATTTGGAGAAAGATAGTAATTAATCCTCTAGGCCTATTAACAAGCCAGTCTTTCATTAGTGACAGATGGCAGTGATGGTGAAGGGATCTTTATTCCCTCACTGGGTCCTCCCTCTCTACCCACACAACACAGTTATCCTCGGGCATGTTTCTGCAAGGCAATTTAAGGTTTCAGTGTCCCATAATATCAGGCTGCCAAGCAGGAAAGGAAAGCCAGTTTTAACAATGCATCTCATTTTTCACCTAATTAGTACCAACACACTTAGGGATGCTAAGGGTAAAGTCTGACTTGTCAGCTGCTGGCAAATACAGACCCATCAGTGTAAATCTCATCCCAGATGGGGGCCGGGGTATTTCCCCAGTTGAAGGCTGTTGTTCTTGGCTGGGTGATTGATAAAACACGGTCCTGCTCTTCGGTGCCTCTGGTTCTGGGGGATGGCTGACCTCCCTTCCAGAGTAAGGGTTTCTTGTGATTCTTTACACCTAGGAATCGTGGCTCTGAGCGAGTGAGGCGACAGGGCCACCCTTTCTTTTGCCTGGGAATAGAAGCTGCACTATGTCAACTGTCCCCCACTATGGATTCTCCCTCCTATTTACAAAATGGAAACAGATGAATTCAATCAAATGTAAGCCCCCCGAATTATGGCTTCCTTTATACCTTGTGGTAAAGGAGTTTATACATAATTGGCACATGATTTTCTCCAGTGGTTTCAAGTTGTTCCCAGTTGTAAAAAGGAACCTTTCAGTTTGGGAATGAGATGGTTTTGTTTCAAACCAATCCATCATGCCCTCCAAAGGCAGAGGGTGGGTTGGCTGAGTGAAACCAGGAAAGCAGCAGGCAGGTCATGCCCTCCACTACTTTAATTGGGTAAATGGAGGCAGGCAGTGGAACAGGGAGAAGAGAAGCACAAACCTCCTTTTAGCAGTTGTGGTTCCCACTCCCCAGGAGACCCTCTGTCACAGGGGGGTTACAAAGCCACTGGCTCCCATGCATTTACCACTGAGGTCAATGTTATTAGACCCTGAGATATAAAGGTAAGTCCTCTCCTTGTTCAGGTCAAGGTTAGCCAACACCCACGCCTTCACCTTTTACAGACTGCAGATCAAAAACACCTTTGGCCTGAAAAAATCGATTCATATAATTGGCTGGCACCAAAAAGCAAGAGTCACCATTCAGTTATGTTTATGCAAATCTTTAATGAAAGTCAACATAGAAAACAAGGAAAGACCACTTTACCCTTGGCTTTAAAAACCTGGGCTTGGAGCCTGAGAGATTTTCCCTAATTATTGCGAACAAAGTTGACAGGTTAATATGCTTTCAAGGCTTCATCCAAATGCGGCAACCAGATAATGATCCTATTACATTAAGGTAAACAAGAGTGCAATTGTGCTCACCCCAAGATTAGGAGCCATCTTAAAGGCTCTTTCATATTCCTTTTCCAGTTTAGCAAGCCCAAAAGGGAAACGTCCAACATCGTTAGAGAGGATTGCTTACATGTTGTGGAAACCCAAATCTGATCCCATCACTGGCTCCCTTCGAACCTCACAATGTCTTTCCACAGATCCCAGGGTGGCTCTCATTTCTTACATAGCAGATGAGATCTTCTGCAGATTGCCTGACCACCAGCCATCTCAGCAGCCCCAGCTCTTACCCATTCATCAAGTGTCTCCCAGTTTACGTTCCAGCCACTGCTGGAAGGAGCAACTGATCCTTCCACAGATCATGGTCCTTGTGCTCTAGACTGCTGGTACCATTCCCTCCACATAAACTGCTCTTTACCTTGTAGACACTAGACTAAACCGTACTCCATCTTTAAGACTCAGGCTCCCCGTCCTGCTCTCCCCCTCCTTGCCCCTCCTTCCCTTCTCCAATACAGTCCCTCGTTCCTCTGTGCTCCCGTTACATTCGGCATCTCCCTGCCACCACTTTATGTCATATTATAGCATCTTTATGCATGTGTGTGCCTGTCTTCTATGCCAGCTTGGGATGGTAGGGGAGAATGAAGCCCACAGATCTCAGAAGCCTGAGAGTGAGCCTCTTATCCATGCCCCGAGGGCCAGAGAGAGCGCTCACACCAAAGGTGAAAGAAAAGCAAGGCAACCGGAAAAACTGCAAGCAAAGAGCAGATTCACATGGTCGCCTGTCATGGATACAGATTCAGGCTTGCTTGCTAACTTTCTTCTCAGAGCAAAAAGGTCATACAGCCATACCTGGGTGGCCAAAAAAAAAAAAAGAAAGAAATTCTCTTTCTGGATTCAAATCAAGCACATGTGCTGAGGGAGTTTCAGGCAGATATGGGAGAATATAAGACCAGCAGAGGCAGGGATATGGGTGTTCCCCAGAACATTAATGCCACCAAATGCTCCCTCAAAAAGCATTTGAGGGGCAGATGGTGTCGTGCGGTTCTTAATAACATGACCCCTTTCTGGAAAAAAAGGCAGGCCACAAATCCTGCATGGTGGTATATTATAAAGCTCTGAGAGGTCCTTCAGTTTTAAAAACATAAATGTCTTTGATCTAACACTCTCCAAATGCATTTGGTCATGGCCCATCCCTGCCCATATCTGTTTCCACACATTACCCATGGTATTCCCATTCAAAGTATACGTTCAGTTCATCAGTCACTCAGTCATCTCCAACTCATTGCAACCCCATGGACTGCAACATGCCAGGCTTCCCTGTCCATCACAAACTCCCGGAGCCTACTCAAACTAATATCCACTGAGTCGGTGATGCCATCCAACCATCTCATCCTCTGTCATCCCCTTCTCCTCCTCCCTTCAATCTTTCCCAGAATTAGGGTCTTTTCAAATGAGTCAGTTCTTCACATCAGGTGGCCAAAGTATTAGAGTTTCAGCTTCAACATCAGTCCTTCCAATGAATATTCAGGACTGATTTCCTTTAGGATTGACTGGTTTGATCTCATTGCAGTCCAAGGGACTCTCAAGAGTCTTCTCCAACTCCACAGTTCAAAAGCATCAATTCTTCAGTGCTCAGCTTTCTTTATAGTCCAACTCTCACATTCACACATGACTGCTGGAAAAACCATAGCTTTGACTAGATGAACATTTCTTGGCAAAGTAATGTCTCTGCTTTTTAATATACTGTCTAGGCTGTTCATAGCTTTTCTTTCAAGCAGCAAGCGTCTTTTAATTTCATGGCTGCAGTCACCATCTGCAGTGATTTTGTAGCTCCCCAAAATAAAGTCTGTCACTGTTTCCACTGTTTCCAAATCTATTTGCCATGAAATGATGGGACCAGATGCCATGATCTTAGCTTTCTGAACGTTGAGTTTTAAGCCAACTTTTTCACTCTCCTCTTTCGCTTTCATCAAGAGACTCTTTAATTCCTCTTCGCTTTCTGGCGTAAGTGTGGTGTCATCTGCATATCTGAGGTTATTGATATTTCTCCCAGCAATCTTGATTCTAGCTTGTGTTTCATCCAGTCCAGCATTTCTCATGATATACTCTGCATGCTGCTGCCGCTGCTGCTAAGTCGCTTCAGTCGTGTCCAACTCTGTACGAACTCATAGACGGCAGCCCACCAGGCTCCCCCGTCTCTGGGATTCTCTAGGCAAGAACACTGGAGTGGGTTGTCATTTCCTTCTCCAATGCATGAAAGTGAAAAGCAAAAGTGAAGTCGCTCAGTCGTGTCCGACTCTTCACGACCCCATGGACTGCAGCCTACCAGGCTCCTCCGTCCATGGGATTTTCCAGGCAAGAGTACAAGTTCAATAAATAGGGTGACAATATACAGCCTTGAAATACTCCTTTCCCAATTTGGAACCAGTCTGTTGTTCCATGTCCAGTTCTAACCTGCATACAGATTTCTCAGGAGGCAGGTTAGGTAGTCTGGTATTCCCATCACTTGAAGAATTTTCCAGTTTGTTGTGATCCATACAGTCAAAGACTTTGGCATAGTCAATAAAGCAGAAGTAGATGTTTTCCTGGAACTCTCTTGTTTTTTTGATGATCCAACGGATGTTGGCAATTTGATCTCTGGTTCTTCTGCCTTTTCTAAATCCAGCTTGAACATCTGAAATTTCATGGTTCACGTACTGTTGAAGCCTGGCTTAGAGAATTTTGAGCACTACTTTGCTAGCATATGAGATGAGTGCAATTGTGCAATAGTTTGAGCATTCTTTGGCATTGTCTTTCTTTGGGATTGGGATGAAAATGGACATTTTCCAGTCCTGTGGCCACTGCTGAGTTTTCCAAAGTTGCTGGCATATTGAGTGCAACACTTTCACAGCATCATCTTTTAGGACTTAAAATAGCTCAAATGGAATTCCATCACCTCCATGAACTTTTTTTATAGTGATGTTTCCTAAGGCCCACTTGACTTCACATCAGGATGTCTGGCTCTAGGTGAGTGATCACACCATCGTGATTATCGGGGTCTTGAAGATCTTTTTTGTATAGTTCTTCTGTGTATTCTTGTACACAGAAATACATCTTAGGAAATGTTAGTTTAATGGAAGTGTGTACAAGCTACAGAATAAAGCAGATCCAGGTTGAATATGCGCTCCATCATGTTCCAATTGGAAAAGACCTTGATGCTGGAAAAGATTGAGAGCAAGAGAAGAAGGGGGCAACAGAGGATGAGATTATTGAATGGCATCACCGACTCAATGGACATGAGTTTGAGCAATCTTCAGGAGATATGAAGGACAGGGAAGACTGGCATGCTGCTTCATGGGGTCATGAAGAGTCAGACATGACTGAGTAACTGAACAACAACTATCTCCTAGCAATGTGGGCAACTCATTTGAATTCTCAGAACTTGAGTTTCCTCACTTCTGCAAAGATGGATATAATATCAGCCTTGTAGGTTGTTGTGAGAATTAAAAAGCTACCTGAAGTAAACCAGTTGGCAAAGTTCTTAACAGTTACTCACTCACTTTCTTCCCCAGAACTGACTAATTTTTATCCTGGAACTCTGTCAATATGGTCTTAAAATCTTTAGCAACAGATAAAATGCCAGTTGCATGGTTACTTGATTTCCGAAACATCAAACTAACACACACCAAGCTTTACTGATTTTTTTTCACTAAGTCAACCTAAAACAACACCTCCTGTAGGCACACCAGCAGACCCTCCTGTTCGAACTGACTAATCACCATTTCCAAATAATGACTCCTTTTGTGCCATGGATGTCAGAAGACCATGACACAGACAATAAAGCTGAATGTTCTGGCGCCTGGGAGACACTCAGTTATAAATTAGCCCCCCCAACTAGAGGACCAGGGCCACCAGGGTACCATTCAGAACACACAGCAGACACAACCTTCTTTTTGTTTCTCTTCCTTTGAATAAAAATGTGTCTGATGCTTCACCTACAATGAAAATATTCTACAAGTTGTAAAAAACAAAAGTAATAACACACTTCATAGGCATGCATAACCGTGAGATAATTGTGCTTCTCAGTTCGTTGCTGTCACCCCCCTCCTAACCCGGGTGTTATAATGTATGCCTTGTTGTGTGGTAGCTCCCCAAAATATTATTCGTAGGAGGTTTATAGTAACAAAGCATTACCATAATAAATACTGGCTACAAGAGTCTTCTATCAAAAAGAAGTCTGCTAATCTTGCTCACATTTCCCTCCCCTTGATTCAAGATTAAATTTCACTTTTTTAATCAAAGATTCTAAATCCTAAGAACTCTAAACCTTGAAATTGATACTCTTTTTTGAAAGAAAAATTAAATCGGAACTGTCAGAAGGAGTGATCAAAATAGCATGAAGTAAATCAGATGACGTGTGTGTAAGAGGTTTTCTTTAGTTCAGCTGTCAAGAAAACACTGAAGTGTCTTATCTCCCCAAAAGCCCCAAAGCCAGTGTCCCAGGCCAGGCAAGCAAAAATTGTTTTAAGAAAAAATAAAGACACAAAAGACTTCTTAAGCAATTTACATTTAAAGTGTTACTTAAACCCACAGTTTGGGCCAGTAAGAAACAAGGAATCCAGGATGGTGGTAGGCAAATTAAAGAAGAAATTATTTATACTAAAGATCAAATCCTGTTTAAAAACTCTAAAGAGACAGAGATTGTTTAATTATTCTACTATATTACCCAATCAAATATTCCTCCAAGTAAGTGGATGAGGATTTAGACTTTAGAAATTTAATTATAATTTATAATTTTGTTGGAGGAGCATTTGTTACAATGCGATCTGACCTTCAGCTTTCTTTGATTGAAAAAACTCCTTTTAAAACATCCCTTTATAATGAAGTATAGGTAACTGCTTTTGAAGGGTCATTGTTGGGATGTCTCCTAGATCATTTAAAATGGATATGAGGTAGAGTTAAATCTGTAGTTAAGCCATCTGGGAGATACTGATTATTAAAGTTGCCAAGATCTGGAAGTTAACTGGAGCCCCATTTGCCTTAAACCTTTACAAAAAAAATATTCAGAAGAAGTTTGCAGGCACATTAGTCTTTGCAAGTACTATATCGTGACCAACATAGAATGAATGACCTCAATTCTTCACCATCTCTTGCCTGGCCATGTCATGGACAAAGTGCAGCTCCTTACCTGCATCAGGAAAGGTTCAATCAGAAAAGCAGAATCATGAGGCAAATACTGGACTTATTTTAGAATTAGACCCTGCGTGATCTTGGGAGTGGGTGAAGCAGTCCATGGAAGGGTGATGTGCTTGCATCAGGTGCAAGGCCTGAGGTCAGCAGGCCCAGTTCTTGAGCTGTGTGCAAAGTGGGAAAGACCAGTGGCCAGCTGGAGCCTACAAGGATGAGCTCGTGTTCACATGGATGTCTCACTGCCTCCAAGACCCCAGTGTTCGTGCAGACCTGCAGAAGGCTGGAACATTTTTCCCTCCTCGGAGCTGCCTACAAACCCAACCCATGAGTCAGAGAGGCTGAAGGTGATCTGGAGGGAGTTAAAGGAGCGTGAGCTGGCATACTTCTTTACGAGGTGAGCCAGCAGGTCCACAGTAGTGATCTGCTACTGTCATAGACACCATCACGGCTTCAATTCCACCTTTTAAATCTTCTGAAAATTTTTCTTGTGGCCAAGCCCTCTCTAGGACCTTGCAGGGAAGGGCATTCTCAGAAGCACAACCCCAACTTAACTAAGTCACCACATGCCCACTGTCTCTGACTTCAGCTATATAAGTTGTCTTGGCCAGTGCACATGTCTCAAAGGGACAGAAATCTGGTTCAATGTCCAGAATTTAAGAGACCTTAATTTGAATCTGACTGCTTGTACCATCTTGGGCAGAACTGAAGAGATAGCAGAGTGAGTTCAGTGTTTCCCCAGTAGTCACAGCCTAAAGCAAAGGCCCCACTCAGCCAAGCCCCAGTGAGATGAGCTGAACCAAAGCCAAACTGCAGATGTGTGAGGGACAGCAAATGACTGTTGAGGCCCCTGCGTTTGGGGAAGTAATTGATACAGATCTACCTTCACTTGAATGATTAAGGACCTCTTCTCCTACCCATCACTCTCATGATCCTGAACTCCCGCAATGTACCAGTCCCCTGCAGCCCACAAGCATGAGATGTATCACCCATGAGGTGATAGAGTCTGAACCACTCTAATAGGTATCTAATCCACTCACTTAAAGTCAAGACACTTCCTTTTTCAGAACAGCTGGGGTATGTGTGCATAAATTCAACATTAAGTCCCAAGAATGGCCACAACAGTACAAAACTTTGAGGAATACAGTTAAAGAAATGCACACATCCTGTGTGGAGATAAACCTAAAATCAGATCAAGGGACATGAATAAACACAGAGAGACATGTTGTTCCTACATGGGAAGAATAAGTATTGTCAAGAGGTCAGTGCACCAAATTTAATTATGAATGTCATGCAACTTCATTTAAAATCCCATGGGGTTTTTGGATGAGGGAAGCTTGGTAACATCATGAGGGGAAAGAGATGCATGGGAATAGATGAGAAATAGTTTTCCGAGGTAACAGAAACACACTTAGAACCTGAAGGTTAAGGCACTCCTGGCTGCAGTTCAGTTTACTTGCTCAGTCGTGTCTGACTCTTTGTGACCCCGTGAACTACAGCACACCAAGCTTCCCTGTCCATCACCAATTCCAGAAGCTTGCTCAAACTCAGGTCCATCGAGTTGGTGATGCCGTCCAAACTTCTCATCCTCTGTCATCCCCTTCTCCTCCTGCCTTCAATTTTTCCCAGCATCAGGGTCTTTTCAAATAAGTCAGTTCTTCACATCAAGTGGCCAAAGTGTTGGAGTTTCAGCTTCAGCATCAGTCCTTCCAATGAATATTCAGGACTGATTTCCTTTAGGATTAACTGCTTTGATCTCCAAGGGATTCTCAAGAGTCTTCTCCACCACCACAGTTCAAAAGAATCAATTCTCTGGTGCTCAGCTGTCTTTAGTCCAACTCTCATATCCATACATGACCACTGGAAAAACCATTGCTTTGACTAGATGGACTTTTGTCAGCAAAGTAACATCTCTGCTTTTTAATACGCTGTCTAGGCTGGTAACAGCTTTTCTTCCAAGGAGCAAGCGTCTTTTAATTTCATGGCTGCAGTCATAATCTGCAGTGGTTTTGGAGCCCCCCCAAAATAAAGTCTATCACTATTTCCACTGTTTCCAAATCTATTTGTCATGAAGTGATGGGACCAGGTGTCATGATCTTAGTTTTCTGAATGTTGAGTTTTAAGCCAACTTTTTCCCTCTCCTCTTTCACTTTCATCAAGAGACTAACTCCTCTTCGCTTTCTGGTGTAAGTGTGGTGTCATCTGCATATCTGAGGTTATTGATATTTCCCCCAGCAATCTTGATTCCAGCTTGTGCTTCATCCAGCCCAGCATTTCTCATGATGTGCTCTGCATATAAATTAAATAAGTAGGGTGGCGATGTACAGACTTGACGTACTCCTTTCCCAATTTGGAACCAGTCTGTTGTCCCATGTCCAGTTCTAACTGTTGCTTCCTGACCTGATGTCTCATACAGATTTCTCAGGAGGCAGGTCAGGTGGTCTGGTATTCCCATCTCTTTCAGAATTTTCCACAGTTTGTTGTGACCCACACAGTCAAAGGCTTTGGCGTAATCAATAAAGCAGAAATAGCTATTTTTCTAGCACACTCTTGCTTTTTCGATGATCCAATGGGTTTTGGCAATCTGATCTCTGGTTCCTCTGCCTTTTCTAAATCCAGCTTGAACATCTGGAAGTTCACAGTTCACGTACTGTTGAAGCCTGGCTTAGAGAATTTTGAGCACTACTTTGCTAGCATGTGAGATGAGTGCAATTGTGAGATAGTTTGAGCATTCTTTGGCATTGTCTTTCTTTGGGATTGGGATGAAAACTGGCCTTCTCCAGTCCTGTGGTCACTGCTGAGTTTTCCAAATTTGCTGGCATATTGAGTGCAGCACTTTCACAGCACCATCTTTTAGGACTTGAAATAGCTCAACTGGAATTCCATCACCTCTACTAACTTTTTTTGTAGTGATGCTTCCTAAGGCCCACTTAACTTCACATTCCAGGATGTCTGGCTCTAGGTGAGTGATCACACAATCATGGTTATCTGGGTCATGAAGATCTTTTTTGTATAGTTCTTCTGTGTATTCTTGCCACCTCTTCTTAATATCTTCTGCCTCTGTTAGGTCCATACAATTTCTGTGCTTTATTGTGCCCATCTTTGCAAGATGGGTTTCCTTGGTAGCTCTAATTTTCTTGAAACTCTAATTTTCTAATTTTTCCCATTCTATTGTTTTCCTCTTATTTGTTTGTATTGATCACTAAGGAAGGCTTTTTTATCTCTCCTTGCTGTTCTTTGGAACTCTGCATTCAGATGGGTATATCTTTCCTTTTCTCCTTTGCCTTTAGCTTGTCTTCTTTCCTCAGCTATTTGTAAGTCTTCCTCAGACAACCATTTTCTCTTTCTGCATTTCTTTTTATCGGGGATGGTGTTGATCACTGCCCCCTGTACAATGTCACAAACCTCTGTTCATAGTTCTTCAGGCATTGATGCCAGGCATTCTTTGCCTGGAAGATCTGCACTTCTGCTTCAAGAACAGGCCGAGGAACTCAATATAGAGAATCAATAGAAGCTGATGAGATAAACTTATACCTACCCACATACACATAAAAGTCTTTGTGTGTGTGTGAGTGAATTTGTTTTAATTTATTTTTTAGGGATATCTTTCCATTCTTTGAGCTACTCCAAATGTCGGGAAGATGGGAGCTGTCTCTGGGCAAAAGAGAGCAAAAAAGAGGCAACCTGGGGCTTTCAAACATACTCCCAGCCCCCGGCAGCACAGAAGCTGTGAGCTGCTTGGTCATGATTTAGACTCAAATCACACTGCTGCCCAGGACAGGGCTCTGAGAGTGATGTGAAAAGTCTACAGCCTTGTAAAGGATCTGAGAAAGACAGAATGAAGGTTGGTTACTTTGGTCCTGAAGAAAAAGGCTTCACTGGCACCTGAAGCCTTCTGGTTTTAACCACAAAAGCCCTGAGTATCATGGAAATCACTTGCCAGCCACCAAGATTCAACTGAGGGTTTTCCTGACTGCTGGGCTATTTCTTACACAAGAAGCATCAGCTACAGTCTTTTGAGTCAGAGGCTTTACCAAGACTTGGGGAGAGAGTTCAAGCAAGAAATAACTTTTAGCCAACAAACAGTCCTGGCCGCTTCAGTGAGCCAGGGCACTAGGGATGCCAGAGAGACATTTAATGGGAATTCTGCTCCCAAGAGGGTTGCCACTGAGGATGTGGGCTGGAGATGGAGTTAGGTCCGGGGATAACCAGCACAGAGTTGAATGTGGTGAATCAAGTGGTTTAACCAAGAAACAGAGAGAGCTCAAGAATAGAAAGTCCTGGGTTTAAATCCCTCTTCTACAGACCGTATCACTCTGAGAAAGTCATGAGGTCACTCAGAAGCTCTACTCATCTATAGAAGGAGGATAATCATGGTTACTACTTGACAGATCCTGGTGGGATGAAATAAGACAATTATACAAAACCCTTAACAGTGAGCCTTGTAGAACTTCATACATGCTTTGTGTATATACATGATGAAACCAGTGTTACAAGTGTGGACTGTGGACACATTCAATAGGCAGAGGGTGGGGCCAGGGAAATTTACTAAGGCTGGGGCACTGGGTTAGGCTTCTCATAGGAAGTAATGTTTTGGCTGGAGTTTCAAGAATGAATGATTTCAACAGCTAAGGAGGAAGGGGGTGTTTTCCAGGATGAAGAAAGAGCTCATGCAAAAGCGTGGAGATACAAACAGGGCGTGGGAGAAACTATGGATGTGGAAGAGGCAGGTGAGGCCACAGGGTCAGGTGGGCCCAGATTTGGGGATGCCCTGAGTGCTTTGGTGAAGCTGGGGGGCTTCATCATGTAGACAGTGACAGAAAGTTGTGAACTAGGGGCAATGCCTTGACAAATAACAATCCATTTCTTATGCCACCTTTCCCTTCTAAACTTAAAACCTTCTAAAATGAAACAAAAACAATTGAGGAATGGCTGAGAAGCAGATGGCCCCAGAATCCCATCACCCGTTACCCTGAAGATCCTGTGCAGTGTATTACAATGTACCCCATGGAACCTAATCTTCCCACCATACCCTGGCCAGGCAAGCCTGGTTGCCAGGCTGTTCCATTTTCCCAAAGCCCCTTCAGGTATAAGAAAATATTTTTCCACTGGGAGTCTACTAAATGTCATGTCTAATTTAATCTTAAATACATTTCCACAGAAAAAGGAGTCAAATGAGGAAACCTCTCCTAACGTTCCTGATTTCTTGTTTCTCTAGCCCTTCACCCACATCTCCGTTCCATCTTTTTTTTTTTTTTTTTTTTTTTACAAGGGAAGTAGAAGTGAACAGGGCATTGGAGGAGGGGGGACTCTGCCACTTGCTAATTTGTTTTCCATCCTCAGCCCTAAATTTCTTTTTCTCTGACTTGCACTGAGACAGGACAGGTGGGATGGTGCCAAAAGGAGACTACCTTACTTATCTTGAAAGCAGAAATTGCCTCCAGTCATCAGAATGCCACTTACACCCGAGCAAGCACCTCTGCATCTCCTTAAACATTTTGGTTTTCTTGGGCACTCATTTAAGTTTTAATGGGATAACAGGAGGTCAGAAAGTCAGGGAGAAATTGAACTTTGTTCAATCTAGATTCCTTCCAACCTCTACCCCTGTTTTCTTCCCTGGTCTTCCTTCTGGAGGTACCTGAAATGATTCTAGTCAGAGTCAGATGGTGGGAAGAGCCCCAGTTCTTCCCAGAGACCCAGGCTCCCCGTCAGTTCACCGCCACATTCCCTTGTGGAGCTGAACGCCTGAGACTCACTTTCCAAATCTGTAGGATAAGGAAATTGAAAGGATTCTCACCCAGATCCCTTCCCATTTTCACTGCAATGGTTTCACAATTCCAACTCAAATTCACCTTTTATTTCTCAATCCTACTCAGTTTGATTTCAAGTTACTTACTACAACCTCCTGTGTTATATGTGCTAGCATGATTCTCAACTCAAAGTGTGGTTGTGGACCCAGACTCAGTTTGATTTCAAATTATTTACTGCAACCTCCTGTGTTGTATGTGCTAGCATGATTCTACTCAAAGTGTGGCTATGGACCCAGGCCAGTCTGCAGACTTTTACTGATCTGGGATGAGATAAGCAGGCAAGTTCTCATAGGTATTAGAGACTTTCTGGCACTTGATATGGCCACACCATCCAAACATATGACCAGTGGCCTCATTTGGTTGTGCTTACCTATGAGTTGGATGAGTCGTGAACTGTGTCCTAAACTGTGTGCAATAGAACCAGGTGTAAAGTGGAATGGAAGGAAGAAAGAAACGAATGCTCCAGTGATGATCAAGATCAGCATCAACCGTCATAAATCATATTGATGGTTTGTAACCTGGATATGATGTGATGAGAATGGTACTTTACCTCTGTGGTCTTCCTCTCAGTAACCCACAACCCCAGTCTTATCATGAGAGAAATATCAGATAAATTCCAATATTGGGACATTTTATGAAGTATTTGACCAATATTTATTTCTCAAAATTGTCAAGGTACTCAAAAGCAAGGCAAGTCTGAAAAACTGCCCTAACCAAGTAGAGCTAAGGAGAAACTATATGGTGTCCTGAGGGGTATGTGGGAACAGATAAAGGAGATTCAGTAAAAAATAAGAAAACCTAAATAACTAGGGACTTTAGTTAGCATATTTTTTTTAAAGAAAAAAAAAAAGGACAAATTGGTCCTTAAAGCTAATCATTTAGAAGAATTGTTTTTACCATATATTAGTCTATTTAATCCTCACAAAAGCCATGGAAATGTTGAGAGTAGGAAGTATGGCTACCCCTTTATGGATTTTTATGGATGACAAAACCCACTTAGTGACACACAGTAAATTATGGAAGAGTAACGTTTGAGTCCACTTCTTTTGACGTCTCTCCCCTTTTACTTTTACCTACTTGCTTTTCTAAGTGAAAGTGTTAGTCGCTCAGTCAGTCGCAGACTCTTTGTGATCCCATGAACTGTAGCCTCGCAGGTTTCTCTGCCCATGGGATTCTCCAGTCAAGAATACTGGAGTGGGGGGATCTTTGGGGGATCTTTGCAACCCAGGCAATCCAACCCAGGTTTCCTGCATTGCAGGCAGATTCTTTACCATCTGAGCTACTAGGTAGATAAGAACTTTTCCTAAGTAGATAGACATTCATCCAAATTTAAGTTGCTTTCCTGATTAAAACTATGCTTAATGTAAAAAAAAAAAATTTGTAAAGTACATACAAGAATAAACAGATTTCTTTTTAAAAAGCACCATTAATTTCCTAATCAGAGCAAATATTTGTTCATCTTCAGATTTCCATTTTATTCCCCCTGAGCACTTACTCCTCCTAAGGGAGGAGAGTGAGTACTGAATCCAGAGAGGGAGAGAGTGCATGTGAAGAGCCCCAACAAGAGATCAGGAGGTGGGACCTGCAGCAGAGGATGCAGCCAACCTGCTAGAAAAGGTTGGAGGAGAAAAGCAGACGCTTACGCAAGTGGCAGAACAGAGCAGGTGTGATCTAGACCAGAGTAGCCACGACTGTTACTACACAAGTAAGGAGACCCTTGTTGAACGAGATGAAGGAACTGAAAATGTACAGGAGAGAGGGCTTGACAGATACGCAAGCTCTGGAGGGGTGTGAGAGATGGCCAAGAGCCATGGGACGATTCCAGTGCTGGAACCAAGAAAGGACTAGATTCCTCATAATCAAAATGAAACAAAGAGGGGAAATGAAAAATGCAGTGCTCTTGGAGGCATGAAGGACACAACTTGTATCAAATGACCTCATGTTTTTGTTTTGTTTTGTTTTTAGCAAACTAGGAGTTGAGGTCTCCTTCTATGGAGGAGGGGACAGAAATGTAGTTAGAATCTGGGGTTAGATACACTAAGCTTGAAACATCTGCTGTAGGGATTAAGCCAGAGAATTCATAAGACATTAAATAAGAGCAGTTTCTAGCACAATTTAGGCCAGGGATATGTCATTTCTCAGCTGCGTCTGTGGAACAATAGCCGTACTTGAGTAAATTGTGTAAACTTGGCATTGGTGAGCCTTCAACCTCATGACAGCAAACCTGAAAGGAAGCCCCACAGTCACTAGTGAGTTCTCCCAAGCCTGCCACCAGCTGCTTCATCTGCAAAGGATTGGACTCGACATTCCCCACACACAGCGCCATGACTCAGCTCAAGCCGCACTTACAACCATCGTTAGCCAGAGATGTGACTTGCCTGCCACCTAAGCATGCTGTGATATTCCAATAAGCAATCTGAGGTCATGGAGAAAAGCAGAACCCAAAACACAAAGAAAAGCTATGGTGAGAATGAAGTACAGTCGAATCCACAGGTTCCACATCAGCAGTTTCAACCAATCACAGATCAAAAATTTTTGGTGAAAAAAATTCCAGAGAGTCCCTAAAAAGCAAAGCTTGAATTTTCTGCACGCCTGTAGCTATGTACATGGCATTTACGTTATATGATATTATAAGTAATCTAGGGATGACCTAAAGTATAGAGAGTTCTGTGTGTTATATGCCAATACTCTGCCATTTCACATGGGGAACTTGAGCAATTGCAGATTCCGGGACCCACTGGAATCCTGGAATCAATCCCATGTGAATATCCAGATAGAGGAGGCCCTGGGGTGCTGTGGATGTGTCCTGAGGAGTTAGGAAGAAGGAATCTTCTGCTAATTGTCAGAATGGTATACCTTCTCTGCTTTGGAAATGAGCCCCAGTTTTCTTGGGGGCCACAACACTCCTAGCTAAAAGAGTTGTTTGCAAGACTCCTTTGCGGATGAAATGGCATGTGACATACTTTCCAGTTAAATCATATAAGCTAAAGTTGTTGAATAAAGTTTCCAGAAAATCTCCTTAAAATGTGGGAATGGAAAAAAAAAAATGTGGGAATGGGAATAGAAGAAGGAAGAGCTCAGACTCAGCAGCCTCCTGCCCACTCACTCTTGTCTGCCCTCTTCATTCTGCCTGGAACTTGGAAAAGGTGCCAGGGAAGATGGGAGCCACTACGGGTCTGTAGGGCAGAGAGCCAAGAGATCACTGAAGACCCTGGATCCTGGCATCCCTGAGCTGCCTGCAGACCTGATGTTATCTAAGAAACATGGGGGGCTTTGTTCCTCTCAAATACAATCCTAATCCATACACTAGGCAACATTTCATTTCAATCAATAATTGAGAAAGTGTGTCAGAAACTTGCCTGTACTAGAGTTTCATGTAGCAAATGCCCCTTAAAAGAACCAGGCCACCCTTCAGGGGCTGGGAAATCCTTTCATAGAACTGAGCATTTTGTTTTGGGGGTGTCTGTCTTGGCTGTAAAGCGAGCTGACCCACATGCACAACATACAATAAGCATGAAGCAGCCCAACTGGTTTTATTAGTTTTCCTTGGTCTTTGGTCTAAAAAGGTTCCTTGCTGAGTTGATTTCACCCCCGATAACTTCCTTCACACTCCACTTCCTAATCGAAAAAGGCCCACATCAGGGGTAGAGAAACAGAGACCGATCCTTTCCCACCCCTCTCCTGGGACTCCTTAGCTCTTTACTGCACCGCTGGGCTGGCTTAGCAAAAGCAATTTGATGTCCAGAATTTCCTGGCAGCCTTCCACGAGTCTGTCTGCCTCATCAGAAAACTCCAATCAGTAAGTCTGTGGGCTAAAAGGAGTCTGATCTCACTGGTGGTGTTGCCACACTTTGTTCTTTTTCTGATATGTTTTGTATTCACAATGGTTTTGTTCTTTTTTAGTCCTGAAAGCTGACATGAGTTTGGAAAGTGAAACGTGCTTCCCTGAATTCTGGCCCATGCTCCCTCAGGTGAATCTCTCCAAATCATTAACCTTAAGGTAAATCTCAGAGGAAGGCTTTTTGTATTCAATTCCAAGAGCTACCATTCCTAAAGGCTTGATTTTCAAATTGTTAGTTGCGATGTAACTTTTCTAAACTAAACCAAATGGGGAAGAGCAGTACATAAAACCGATAAAAGCAAAGTTGTTCTGATGGAAAGGAAGGTCGGGTGAGGGGAAGGAAGAGGCATATGAGGGGGAGGCATCTGAAAGCCCCTCCAGATTAACCATAACCTTTCCCCTATGGGAACCCCATGGGGGATCCTCCAAAGAACCCTAAAATTGCAAAGAACACAGTTTGAAAACCATTTTGCAAATGAATCTAAAGTGTCAGGAAGATGTTCCATCATTATCTTTACGCTAAAGACAACTGGAATCCAGGATATTGGGGATTTGTGATGAAAAGAGTCTATTTAAAACCTGCCCTCAATCTTCAAATCTTATTGACTATTTTCAAGGCCCTTGCGTTTTGTTTGGGTTTGTTTTCAACAGGCTCGGAAAGGTTGTTGTGCCAAACCTGAACACTACTTGGATTGCTTGGATCATTACTACAGCTACCCAGCATTTTCCAAGTAGTAAAATAATAAGCCTGCTATGTAGGAAAATGACCATATTACATGACCAACAAGGAGTGGTTCAGAATTAGGGGCTGAATTAAGTAACAATTCTTTGGGTGTGGTGCTTAGGCATAAACAGTAGGTATTCCCTCACCTGCAATGCCAGATTATACTTCTTTTATTGTTCTAAGGTTTTGCTTTGCTTTTCTCCAATATCTGCCTTCAAATCTCAAAATGGAAACTTTCCTCCAATCTCTTTAATGTTTTGTTGTTGCTTAGTCACTAAGTCATGTCTGACTCTTGGGACTCCATGGACAGTAGACCACCAGACTCCTCTGTCCATGGGATTTTCCAGGTAAGAATACTGGAGTGGGTTGCCATTCCCTTCTTCAGGGGATCTTCTCAACTCAGGGCTTGAACTCGAATCTCCTCCATTGCAGACAGATTCTTTACCACTAAGCCACCTGGGAAGCCCATCTTGTATGTTTAACTTTCCTCAATATACTATAAACATTCACATGCAGACACACCTAAAAAGGGCAAAAGCCCATTTCCAATAGGAACTCAGTTTCTTTACCAGCAAAATGGGAAGATTAAATCTCCATATTACCTACCAGATGAAATAAGGCCACAGGCAAACATTTAGCACAGTGCCCAACACATCCTAGAAATTCAATTTAAGATGTCATTTTTCTTTTGTCCTTCCTTCTACTTGCCTTCCAGGGCAACATGAGAGGATATGGGTGAAAATGTTCTGAATAATTTAGGAAACTCAGAGTCAGTGAGTGACTAGCACTCACAGGCTCAAAACTGCTGCTAAAGTTCTGTGTTGGCCACTGTGGAGCCTCTGAGCCCCAGAAGTCGAAGTTCCTTCCATTCTCTTCACCCTCACCAGCACTCGCTCACTCTTTCTTTGGTTTGTGTGTCTTTGACTCACCCGTTGGGCCTGTGAGAGGGGAACTTCAACACCTGCAGAGACAAAGCTGGGTTCTGCTCTAACAATAAAGTCTTCCATTTCATTCTGAGAAATAATGGCTTCTGTATAAGAGTGTCCTTTGACCAACAGCAGAGTTAAATGTTAGAATGAGGAAACTATCTCCCATTTCCTGCTCTGATTTGGACCCATTTTTGACAGAGCGGTGGAGACCATGACTCCAAGTGACATCACATTCAGAGTGTGGCAAAGAAGTCATTTCTACTCAGGCCTCATCCTGCCATCATGAAATTTCACCACAGAGCTGTCTTTAAATTAGTCTGATGGTTAGAAACTATATTGCATTCAGATTTCAGTTTAAAAAGATGTGTGGGTGTGGGTATGAGTGTTTGTGTGCATGCTAAGTCAATCAGTTATGTCCAACTCTTTGAGACCCCATTGACTATAGCCTGTTCAAGGGATTCTCCAGGCAAGAATACTTGCCGTGACGTTCTTGACAGGATCTTCCCATCCCAGGATGGAACCCACATCTTCTACAACTCCTGTGTTAGCAGGTGGGTTCTTTACCACTAGCACCACCTGGGAAGGCACACCATCTGTGTGTATATACTTATGTGAATTCACCAAGATTTTGATGGCATTTGGTGGAAGAAATCTCTAACTGCTGTGTCTGCCTTCCAACTCTTATCTCATCTTTCAATGTTTCTGATAAAGTTTCTCATGTGCCTGTTTCCCAAAACTAGAGGTAGCAGTGGGAATAGAATTCATGTATTTTGATTCTAGACACTTGACACTACTTTAATTCATGCAATAGCCCTTAAGGTCAAGTACCATTATCTCCATTTTAAGGTGAAGACACTGGGGTCAAATACTGCAAAATTCAGCATTCGAATGAAGCTGCCAAAGAGTACAACTGTGTTTTGCTTACTTTTCTATTCAGACCCCAGTTTCTGACATGTCATGGGGACTCTCTCAGAAAGGTTGAGCTCACCATGGAGGTGAGGATGATGACTAAGAAGAGAAACTCAGGCCAAGTATAAGATGTTGGTGAAAGAACCCAGGCTGAAGAGGGGAGAAATCTTCTCCATGGGCATTGTCTGGATTTCCTCAATAATAGATTATGGGGTTGCAATGAAAAGTGGGTTTCAGAGTAGGAGAGAAACACATATTCTGTCAGTTGCAAGCTATATCATTTTGCCATCTCTTGAATAATCTCTCCGAGCTTTCATTTTCCATCTGAAACAGAGATGTCAGCATTTATCTCAGACAGTCATGAGTACTGGATGAAAGTATTACATGAGACAACTGTGGTTCTTCCTGTGTGCCCGGATCTTGGCATACAGTGAATGCTTTGTAAATATTTGTTTCTTCCCTCCATTTCCTCCTACTCCAAAGCAGCCCTAGACTCTTTTTAGAAGGTGACAGGTTGTATTAGGTATCACCACAACTTCCAATGTTCGTTCACGATCTCAGCATCTGTATGAAATGGAACAGTGTCTAGAAATGATGATATTTTAAAAATTCAAAATAATGAAACAAGAATATGATACAGTAGAATTACTGTCTTCATTTCATGTTTTCCCCACCCCCTCCCATAATTGAAACCATTTTCAAGTTTTATTTAGTATAAAATTAATTTCACATTTTATCAAGGAACTCATGTGGATTCCCAGGGTGATTCAGATTTTCCGATACAGAAATTCATAGCATTCATTACTGGTATTTTTCAAGACAAAAGAGTTTATGCCAGAGGAAACCATTTCAGTCCTGCTGTATGAGTGAAATAAAAAAACCTTTAACATGTTACTTCCAAATTCAAGCCTAACATTAATGTTTCGTAAGAAAGCTATTTTTTTTTTTTAAAGTCTACATGAGTTACTAAGGCCCAACTTTCTCGTTTCCCAAATAAAAAATACAACTTGATTTACTTTAGAAATAAACTGGTTCCCTCTTAAACTGAACTTGAAATGACACTGGGCTCACTTGTTAGGGGGAAATGTATGTTGTGTCAACATGTGTGGGTAAAGCTCTGGCCACAGGAATCTAGGCAAGCTGGCCTCCTGCACCTTCCTGCTGTCACAGGTTCCCTGGGCAACCCCAGGGATGTTGTCCAGAGGTCCTCGTAATACACAAGGCATCAGCTCTAGGACCCCTCTAGGCTGGATTCTGTCCCAGGCAAAGAAGAGTGGAGGCTGGGCTTTGGGACACCAGACCTCTGCATTTTAGGAAGAATTTCCTGCTTTTAGGGCTTCCCAGGTGGCGCAGTGGTCAAGACTCCACCTGCCAATGCAGGAGACAAAAGAGATCCGAGTTGGATCCCTGGGTTGGAAAGATCCCCTGGAGGAGAAAATGGCAACCTGCTCCAGTATTCTTGCCTGGGAAATCCCATGGACAGAGGAGCCTGGAGGGCTACAGTCCATAGAGTCGCAGAAGAGTGACTAAGCACTCACAAACACACCCTGCTTTTAGTCACCAGAACATAATCCAGGGTCAGAAAAAACAGCCAAATAGGGTCAGTGGCCAGGGAAAGGTGAGTCGGTATTTTCTGGATGCCTCCTGGACTCACCAGTCCTGACCCAAAGATCCTTCACCTGCCAGTGCTGGAATCCACCCACCTTCTTCCCAGGCCCTGTCCCTGGAGCACCTCTTGGCACTCTCCAGGATGCAATCAGCCCTCTGGTCCCTAGCACTGGGGAGATCTAAGTTTTTGTTCCACAGCTTAACACTCTTGGTTCCTGGTCTCTATTTTATTTTTTTTCAATTGAAGTAAAATTCACTTAACGTAAAATCTACCATTTTTAAGCGTACAATCCAGAGGCTTTTAGCAAATTTGCAGTGTTGTACAATCATCACTACTGGCTAATTCCAGGACAGGTTTATTAACCCTCAAAGAACCCCTGAACCCATGAAGCAGTCATTCCACATTCCCTCCTGCCCCAGCCTCTGGCAACCGCTAACCTGTTCTGTCCCTGTGGATCTGGATAAGTTCAGTTCAGTTCAGTCATTCAGTCATGTCCAACTCTTTGCGACCCCATGGGCTGCAGCACGCCAGGCTTCCCTGTCCATCACCAACTCCCAGAGCTGCTCAAACTCATGTCCATCGAGTTGGTGATGCCATCAACCATCTCATCCTCTGTCATCCCCTTCTCCTCCTGCCTTCAGTCTTTCCCAGCATCAGGGTCTTTTCCAATAAGTCAGTTCTTTGCATCAGGTGGCCAAAGTATTGGAGCTTCAACTTCAGCATCAGTCCTTCCAATAAACATTCAGGACTGATTTCCTTTAGGATGGACTGGTTGGATCACCTTGCAGTCCAAGGGACTCTCAAGAGTCTTCTCCAACACCACAGCTCCCCCCCATAAGTAGCACTCTGCTGTTGGCCAAAACCATGAGAAATGAAGATTAAAATACAACCCAAGCCTTTTTAAGATATCTGAGTGTCTTCAGTAAAATGGTAACTTGCTCTCAAAATAGATTTAATATATTTTGTTCTATTATTAATATTTGATTCCCTAAACTCTGGGACACTGGAGTGAACCTGGGCTCTTGATCAATAGATCAGATGTATGCATGGACAGCTACGTGTGTTTTCTAAGTATGTCCCTGTGTATGTACATGTATGTTACTGCACATGTATATTCTGTTTACACAGAAAGGCAACCTCCCATGGTCTCTGTACTAAAAGGCTTTGCTACTATCAAATGAAGGGAAACACATGATGCTAGCTTCCAGGGAGAAAGAAGGGCTTTTGATTGTAGCCGGGCTTGGTGGGAAAAACAGCACCACCTGATTTTGGCCAAGTCACCCTTGCCCATGAGTCTCATGGAATCTGTCCTCCTCTGGATATAATGGAAGTTCAGGATGGGACTTGTCATGCATTGATCTGTCCAATACCTCCTAGAAACACTTGGGGAGCCCAATAAGTCTTGTCAAATTATGTTCAAAGGTCAGCTCTACTTGTTAAGATTCTTAAGGTGTCTGTTTCATTTAAATCAAGTTTTATTTTTGTACATGTGTGTTTTTTAAGGGAGAATGGAATCTCCTGAGAGAACAATTCCATGCAAATTTGAAACATGTGCAGGCATTCAGTAGGTCAGCTCTGTAAAGATGTGTTATTATATCTCGTGTTTATAGGAATTTTATTCACAGATAAGGCCACATATGCATTGTATGATTCTCTGGTGCCTAGGTTAACAGGTTCAAGAATCTGCCTGCCATGCAGGAGACCCAGGTTCAATCCCTGGGTTGGGAAGATCCTCTGGAGACGGGAATGGCTACCCACTCCAGTGTTCTTGCCTGGAGAATTCCGCAGACAGAAGAGCGTGGCGGGCTCTCTAGAGTGGGATGACCAAGAGTCGGACATAACTGAGTGACTAGCACTTCACTTCCCGTGCTGATATTGTTTAGATGCAAAAACAAAACAAAGCAAAACATTTTGGTGCTCCTTCAGAGGGGGATAAGGAAGAAAATTACATTATAACTCAAAGAGTTAGAGATCTTTAAGTGGGTACACTTATGAAATATCTCAATGTGGCAACATATTTGATATCAAAAAAGTGATAGAGACACAAAGTCTGTGTGGACCACACTGCTTTTCAGTACCTTGACCCATCTGAGGTACAAGGCAACTAAGCACTGGAGCTAGAATTTGAAGTCAGGCTGACCTGACTTTAAGAATCACAGAAGGCTGTTGGTACTATGCTATGCTGTGTTTAGTTGCTCAGTCGTGTCTGACTCTTTGCAACCCCATGGTCTGTAGCCTGCCAGGCTCCTTTGTCCGTGCGGATTCTCCAGGCAAGAATATAGGCAAGAATACCTGGGTAGCCCTGGTATTAGCCTAAAAGTTCCCAAATACAGAGTGAGAAACCCACTGGAAGAGTTGGACCCTCTTGCTTCTACTCCAAACTCTGCCACATTCTTGGTAATGTTTTGAGAGAACCAAGAATTCTCTGGGCTTCACTTTCCCCACTGGTGATTTGGAAAAACACTGCCTGCCCATCCTGCCACTTAGGGATATCATGAACATTAAATAAGGAAATTTATGGTGAGACTTTGAAATATAAGTATTTTCTAATATGATTTAGTGGTCTATATATCTCCCCAAAGTGGGATACAAAGGACAATCATTTGGAGTGTGAGGAGAAGTCAACCATTCAAACTTTCATTTATATTTCATTTTACTTTAAAAGAAGAAAAAATAGACATTAATAATAGTAGCTGTAGAGAGTTTATCAATAAACTCTGAGATATTAGGAATGAATGTTCAAAAAATGTTTACTGATTAGGTGCATGATCAAAAACATTTGAAGACCACAAATCTTTACAACAAAAATAATTTCATTTGATCACATATACATATATACTTAAATAATATATTTATATTACTTGCTTTTGAACTTTATAAGAACAGTATAATATTATAAAAAGTCATTTGGGACTAGTTTTCATTTAACACTATATTGAATGAAATCCATATTGCTGTGGGTGGTTGTAAGTCACTCCATTTCACTGCTGTGTAATATTCCCTTGTGTTATTATATCATACTTTATCTATCTATTTCCTTAGGGATAGGGATTTGGATTGTTTATAGTTCTTTGCTACTAAGAACAACACTTCTTTAAACACTCTTATATGTGTCTCTTGGCACTCTCATATACAAATTTCCTTTAGGAATATAACAAAAGGTAAAAATCTGGGATTGCCAGTGAAAGTTCAATTTAACAGAATAAAACTAAATTATTTTCCAAAATAGTTGCACCAATGGGTCACTTTCTTAACCAATTGACTTATCTTTGTTTTATGGGAAATCTGACTAAAATGACTGTCTTTCAGGAACCTATGGAGGTTGTTAAAGAGGAAAGTACTGAGCACCCTTCCTGGAAAACAAAAGACTGTCAATAAATTAGCACTTAAATCTCTCTCTCCTCGTTACCTTAAGCCCATGCCTTATGCAGACCTTTCACATCTCTAAAATGAAGAAGCAGGATGGGAGGAGCTCCAAGGCCATGGCAGCTCTGATACATTGTGCAGTAGTGAAATAAATGCTGGGTCTCTCGCTGCAGGTTCCAGAGGCTTAACTTCACAACAGGATACACTTTCTCACCACCCTAGTATTTCTTCCCTAATCTTTGGAGCACATACTCCTTGGAATTCCTGCAAAATTGGATGACAGTTGGCAGGTTCTTAATGCTATATAATGGTTGAAATTACAATGGGAAGGGAATAACACAAATGATGAAATTGTACTTAAAGTGTGTTAGTCGCTCAGTTGTGTCCTGTCTTTGGGATCCCATGGACTGTATCCCACCAGATTCCTCTGTCCATGGGGTTCTCCAGGCAAGAATACTGGAGTGGGTTGCCATTCCCCTCTCAAGGGATCTTCCTGACCTAGGGATTGAACCTGGGCCTCCTGCAGTGAGGATGGATTCTTTGCTTTCTGAGCTACCAGGGAAGCCCAAATCGTACTTAGAATGAAACCCAGACTCTCTACCAAGGTCATGCATGACCCATCCTTGCTGACTCCCAACTCATTGCTCCATAGCAGTTCACCTCTTTGTTCTCCAGGCCATATCCTATTGGTCTTGTTCAGTTCCTGGAACACTAACGCCTGCCTCAGGCGATGTTACTGCACAGGCTACTCTTTCTGCTTAAAATGCTGACCCCTTACTCTTTCATGGCTGGCTCTTTCACATGCTTTAGCTCTCTGTTCTAGTCGCCTGTTAAAAAGCATTCTCTCTCCTACCTGGGACAGAGTTTCACTCTTACTCCAGATATCATTAGTCTCGGAATTTGGCATCTTTTTAACATTAGACTAAATTTATAGTGATTATATATACTTACCTGTTTACTCTTATTTTGAGTCTGTCTTTCCCACTAAAATGTTAGCTCTATCAGGGCAGAGACCATCTGTCATTCTTGTGTTGTGCAGCCTCTAACAGTGTGCAAAATATTTGTTGAATGAATGGATATATTGAGGGTCCACTAGGCATCAAGTTTTGTATAAGCCTCTCTACACAGGCAACTATGTTCATCCTCTCAACAACCCTGTGACCTAGTTGTTGCTAACCCTTTCTAGAGACTTAAGGAACAGGCTTATAAAGGTCAAGTAACATCTCCAAAAGCTCACATCCAAGGAGTAACAGAGCTGGGATTTGAACACAGATCTGACTTCAAAGTCTGTGCACATTCGACTAAATCATGAAAACCATAGGCAAAGGTATTTAAGGAATCCAACTGATGTTGGTTGTCCTTTTCTAACTACTAGTCTAGAGTTTCCCTGGGAATTTCTCATTTTCTGTGCTAAATCTCAGAGCTGTTAGTTTTAGAGTATTGCACAACACTCTGGTGGAAAATATCACCTGACTTCTTTATCTGTTAACCAAATATAAGAATAGCTATTTGGCCAAACTTATGCTATTGTTCCTCATCTATCACACTACAGCATTACTTATCAATGGAAAAGCATGTTCCCGAAATGTCACAGCAGGACTTTAAAAGCTAAGTAGACCCATAAATCATTCTTCTAAAATCAACAAAGCTGACCTCTTCCTTAACACTCAGTTTTTTAATCTGTAAATTATTTAGGTTGCACCATTTCTTTTTACCAAAGCTTAAATAATTTTTTTAAAAAACCTATTTTTGTTTCTTTGTGTATTTCCATAAATGCTTAAAAAAGAGCACTCTTCAGAAACATAGTTCACATTTATATTTTTAATAAATGGATTAAAAGAATAGGTTTCCTAGGACCACTAGATGTACTGTGCTCCCACTCAAGGGACTCAAATGCCAAAGGAAAATTGTTAGAATACAAGTAACTTCCCAATTTTCAGCAAATAGTGACACAGTTGGAAAATACTAAAGAACCATACAACTCTCTGCCAACCACAGGCATCATTTCTCTTAAAATTTAATTAAAGATTGTGTTGCCCAGAAACTATTGTCTTTTCTAGTTCCAATTTGTGCTGCTCAATCCCATTCTCAACATTTACACATGACACACATATCGTATTAGTAACTCCTGATTTAGTTGCTTCCTTGTGATTTTGTTCCAAAAATTTGCTGCATGAATAAAAGTTAGTCTTGTAATATTTAGATGGCAGCCATTTCAAAGACACAGACAATATCTTCTAAGTCTTTTGTGTCCTACATACACCTGTGTATGCATGCCTTCATAATTCTATCCCTCCATCCATACAGCAGATCCCTCAGAGCAATTTTCAGACCTTAGAAATAGCGCTAGGCCATAAAAAGGAATGCATCTGAATCATTTCTAATGAGGTGGATGAACCTAGAGCCTATTATACAGACTGAAGTGAGTCAGAAAGAGAAAAACAAATACTGTATACTAACACATATATATATGGAATCTAGAAAGATGGTACCAATGAACCTATTTGCTGGGCAGCAATGGAGACACAGACATAGAGAACAGACTTACGGACATGGGCAGGGGGAGCAGGCAGGAAGGAGAGGATGGGACAAGAGGAGAAAGTTGCCTGGAAACATATGCACTACCATATGTAATAGATAGCCAATGGGAATTTGCTCTATGACTCAGGGGAATCGAACCAGGGCTCCATAACAACCTAGAGGGGTGGGAAGGGGTGGGAGGTGGGAGGGAGGTTCAAGAGAGAGAGGACATAGGTGTACCTATGACTGGTTCATATTGATGTATGGCAGAAACTGACACAATATTGTAAAACAATTATCCTTCAATTAAAAATAATTTTTTTAAAAAGAAAAACAAATATTGTTAGGGCCACCTGGGGAGAGAAAATGGAAGCATGTACATACAATCTGACCTCAGCCAAAATGAAGAGGTGCTGACTCAATATGTACAGAAAAAAATACAGCAAAATGTTGACAGTGGTTGTATAATTAAGGTGAAGAGTTCCTTCACTGATTTTTCTATATTTTCAATAAGAATATGTGTTTATTTTGTATCAGGGAAAAGCTATTTTAAACAAATCTAATCAGCAGTCAACCTTACAAAACAAAGAGGCAGATAGAAATGTAGCGAACAAGCCTAAGTCAGATAGGACTCAGGTTTGAATTTGAGTTGGGACTTTGCCCCTTACTAACCGTGTGAACTTTTCAAAGCTTGGTGTCTTTGTCTATAAACTGAAAATGAAAATATCTTCTTCAATGAGTGGTTCTGAGGATTATATGAGATAATGTGACTGAGAATGCTTTACAGGGCTGTAAAAGGCATTAAGTAATGAAAGGTATTATTAATTATGTTGTGAATTGGGTCTAATTTCAATTGGCCAGTGCTGGAAGTCAGGCCTATTGCAGACACCACTAAGCATATTATGGGATTAGGAGGCTCAAGGCCAATTATCCACAACAGTGGTTTAAATGTTTGGTTCTGCCTGTCCTATGGCTATCACAATTTGCTCCAGATGAGTGAATGTAAAAAAAGTCTTACCAATTCAAGTGCCCTTCCTACTTGCAATGAAGACCCATGCATTGGGGACCACATAGAGAGTGGGTTAACAGATCACTTGGGTTCATGCTTCTTTCATCTTCTTCTTGGATGGGATAACATTACAAAGACCTATTCTGACTTTATTTTCACAAGTCAGGGAAACTATAGGAAACAAGTTGATTTCTTTTTCCTATTCAAGAAAGAAAAAGAACAGCAGAGTTCTGTCTAGACCTAAGATGGCAAACTTTGGTTGAAAGGAGAACAAATTGCATTTCTACCCTAAACAAGTCTCAGCTCCTTAATATCTTATATTCTCCCTCTTCCAAAACTCTATTAATAGTTCTGGAATCTACTGTGTCTTCTACAAAGCTCTGAAGGGAATATTCACTTCACAAGTCACTTACCTAAGGATGGAAATCAAATCCCTCACAGCATCACTAATGCATTTCCCCTCATTCTAATTTCTCAGCACCACACAATAGAGCGAGTGATTTTCTGAAGTAACCTGACAAAGGCTTGATAAAGTCATAACTGGCTTAAGAACTACAAAGTAAATCACTAGACATAAGGCACTCCCATCTCTTTTGAACCTCAGGTTTTCAAGCGTTCTCTCTGTCTCTCTCTCTGTCATTAACTGGAAAGATTACAGCTGTTGGGGTCAAATTTACCTTGGGTTCAAGTCCTGGTGACCCCATTTACAAGGTTCATGGGCTTGGGTAAGTCAGTTGATCTCTTCGTGCTAGTAAGAATACCTAACTTGCAAAACTATTATGAGGATTAATAAAACAAGATGAGTGTAAAGCATCAAGCACAAAGCCTTGCACACAATCAAGCTCAATAAATGCTAATTTCTGGGAAGCCTGGAGTGCTGCAGTCCATGGGGTCGCAAAGAGTTGGCTACAACCTAGCGACTGAACAATAACAAATACTAATTTCTGTCTCTCCCTCTTCTGCCTCCTTAGTGCTGGTTTGAGCGCAGCATATGTCTTGATTGTACATTCATCACAAATTCCTGGACCTCAAGCACATCAGATGTTCCAAGCATTCAGAGGTAATAAACTGGAGGAAACCCCTAGGGCTATGAGAAGCCTGACTTCCCAACTCCTGAAGCCGACCACCTACTGCTGCCTGAAGCAGCCACCCCGTGAGGGGGACAGCTGCCAGACACTGGGACAGGGGAGAGAGGCCTCCATCTGCGCTTCCACCCTCTTGCCTCTGTGCAGAGAGGGCAGCCGTGGTCCCCCAGGAGACGCCAGGAGGAGATTTCAGTGTTTCAGATGACAGATCAGCCTGTGCTCTCTGACCCAGATTAGACCCGACTCAGAGCCAGCCCATCCGCCTATGTCACCAGCAAATGATTTTAATTCACTCCCAGGAGACTGCAGGGACTGCTTGGACCAACAGTGCATGTAATCTGGCTGAGCTCTGTAGTGAGCACTCATAAGGCTGTGGGTTTCACATGCTGCACTAATATTTCACAGGCCTGTCAGCCTGAGCTTGTCCACGGGAGCCAGGCTATGCATTCAGCACTCTGTGTCCCCGGACAGTTTGAGAGAGAGGCAAGGGGGAGATAGGACATGACCCTCCCCCTCCCCCCAGACGAGAAGAAGAAAAGAAAACACACTTAGGACCTAACACAGCGGTTCTCAGAGTGTGGCCCCCAGGTCAGCAGCAGCAGCACAGAGAGCCTGTTAGAAAGCCAAATTCTCCAGTCCTGCCCCGGTCCCACTGAATCAGAACCTCTGGGGGTAGGGCCCAGCAATTCATGTTTTCACCAAATCTCCTGTAAGCCTGGAGCGGGTTATAGTTAGATAACCACTGACCCAGCTAAACAATGTACAGGTAGACTAAAAGTCTAAATTCACAGAGAAAAGCCAGAATCCAGGAGGGTGCAGTTGTGACAAAGGAGAAACCTCTGGGTTTAATCAGGAGGCTTTCCTTTGAATTTCACCTCCAATGATTGCTCATTGTGTGATCTTGGGCAAGTTGCTTAACTTTTCTGAACTTCAGTTTCCCTGTGTGCAAAATGAAGGTAATTAGATCTCACCTGCAGAGCTGAGGGATAAGATACTCCCTGTGGATGGCCTAGGAGCTGTAAGCTTGTTCTTTCCTCTACTACACCACACAGCGTCCCCCGTTGCCTTCACAACAGGATTTCTCAACCTTGGTACCATTAATATTTGAGTCTGATTGTTCTTTGCTGTGGAGGGCTGTACCGGCCACTGTAGGCTCTTCAGTAGCATCCCTGGTCTCCATCTACTAGTTGCTGGTAGCTGCCCCCAGTTCTGACAAAAATGCCTCCAGGCACTGCCAAGTGTTCCCTGCAGGGCCAAACTGCCACTGCTTGAGGACCATTGCATTAGAGTGTTGGGACACAGCATGAGTAAAAAGCAAGAATATCGTGTTCAGTTAGACCTAAGATCTATATGCCAGTTTGCCCACCAACTAGCTATCTGACCTCAGGTAAGTTTAGTAATCTGTCTGAGCTTTGGTTTCCTCACCTGCAGAATGGCAATTAGAACATCCACTTCATACAAGAGGGGGGACAAGATTGAAGAGTTATCAAATACAAGATTCTCAACAGATTTGCAACTCACAGTGAAAATCTTTTTGTGCTTTTGACTTGACTACTATAGGGCAGAGATGAACTTTTAATGACTCTTCTTAAATTACAAGGGAAGAGCAGCCAGGGTCATAAAATAAAAGGAAGGCAAGATAAGTTCAAAAAGAAGGGCCAGGTCTTCACCCTGCTGAGCTTGGTATGACAAGATACCTCTCTTCCAGAAAAGAAAGAACAGGCAAGTCTTTGACAGGTCACATGGCGATTCATTTTCCCAAGTTCTCATTCTGAAGTTCAGCCCCAAGTCAGTGTTGGAGCGTCATATGCTTGCCAGTCCCATCAGCATGGCACAATGAGAGGCAGTGAAGAAAAGGAGTGATAAGAACTTGGGGTCTGATTCACACAGACCTGAGTTCAAATCCAAGGTCTGCACATGCTGTTTCTATAAGCTTGGTCAAGCTATATACAGGCAGCAAAAACAAGAACAGGAGCTGACTGTGACTCAGGTCATGAACTACTTCTTGCAAAATTCAGACTTAAATTGAAGAAAGTAGGGAAAACCTAGACCATTCAGGTATGACCTAAATCAAATCCCTTATATAGGGAAGTGACAAATAGATTCAAGGGATTAGATCTGATAGAATACTTGAAGAACTATGAACGGAAGTTTGTGACATTGTACAGGAGATAGTGATCAAGACCGTCCCCAAGAAAAAGAAATACAAAAAGGCAAAATAGTTGTCTAGTGGAAGTGACAAATAGATTCAAGGGATTAGATCTGATAGAATACTTGAAGAACTATGAACGGAAGTTTGTGACATTGTACAGGAGATAGTGATCAAGACCGTCCCCAAGAAAAAGAAATACAAAAAGGCAAAATAGTTGTCTGAGGAGGCCTTACAAATAGCTGAGAAAAGAAGAGGGGTAAAAGGCAAAGGAGAAAAGGAAAGATATACCCGTTTGAATGCAGAGTTCCAAAGAATAGCAAGGAGAGATAAGAAAGCCTTCCTCAGTGATCAGTGCAAAGAAATAGAGGAAATCAATAGAATGGGAAAGACTAGAGATCTCTTCAAGAAAATTAGAGATACCAAGGGAACATTTCATGCAAAGATGAGCACAATAAAGGACAGAAATGGTATGAACCTAACAGAAGCAGACGATATTAAGAAGAGGTGGCAAGAATACACAGAAGAACTATTCAAAAAAAGATCTTCATGACCCAGAAAAACACAATGGTGTGATCACTCACCTAGAGACAGACATCCTGGAATATGAAGTCAAGTGGGCCTTAGGAAGCATCACTATGAACAGAGCTAGTGGAGGTGATGGAATTCCAGTTGAGCTATTTCAAATCCTAAAAGATGATACTATCAAAGTGCTGCACTCAACATGCCAGCAAATTTGGAAAACTCAGCAGTGGCCACAGGACTGGAAAAGGTCAATTTTCATCCCAATCCCAAAAAAAGGCAATGCCAAAGAATGCTCAAACTCTCACAATTGTACTCATCTCACACACTAGCAAAGTAATGCTCAAAATTCTCCAAGCCGGGCTTCAACAATATGTGAAAAAAATGAATTTCCAGATGTTCAAGCTGAATTTAGAAAAGGCAGAGGCACCAGAGATAAAATTGCCAACATCCGTTGGATTATCAAAAAAGCAAGAGAATTCCAGAAAAACATCCACTTCTGCTTTATTGATTGTGCCAAAGCCTTTGACTGTGTGGATCACAACAAACTGTGGAAAATTCTGAAAGAGATGGGAATACCAGACTACCTTACCTGCCTCCTGAGAAATCTGTATGCAGGTCAAGAAGCAACAGTTAGAACTGGACAGGGAAGAACAGCCTGGTTCCAATCGGGAAAGGAGTACATCAAGGTTTTACATTGTTACCCTGCTTATTTAACTTATATGCAGAGTGCATCATGCAAAATGCTGGGCTGGATAAAGCACAAGCTGGAATCAAGATTGCCGGAAGAAATATCAGTAACCTCAGATACGCAGGTGACACCACCCTTATGGCAGAAAGTGAAGAACTAAATAGCCTCTTGATGAAAGTGAAAGAGGAGAGTGAAAACGTTGGATTAAAACTCAGCATTCGGAAAACTAAGATCATGGCATCCGGTCTCAACATTTCATGCAAATAGATGGGGAAACAATGGAAACAGTAAAAGACTTTATTTTGGGGGCTCCAAAATCACTGCAGATGTTAACTGCAGCCATGAAATTAAAAGACGCTGGCTCCTTGGAAGAAAAGCTATGACCAACATAGACAGCTTATTAAAAAGCAGACAGTACTTTGCCAACAAAGGTTTGTGTATTCAAAGCTATGATTTTTCCAGTAGTCATGTATGGATGTGAGAGTTGGACTACAAAAAAGGCTGAGTGCTGAAGAATTGATGCTTTTGAAATGTGGTGTTGGAGAAGACTCTTGAGAGTCCCTTGGACTGCAAGGAGATCCAACCAGTCCATCCTAAAGGCAATCAGTTCTGAATATTCATTGGAAGGACTGATGCTAAAGCTGAAGCTCCAATACTTTGACCACCTGATATGAAGAACTGACTCCTTGGAAAAGACCCTAATACTGGGAGAGATTGAAGGCAAGAGGAGAAGGGGATGACAGAGGATGAGATGGTTGGATGGCATCACCAACTCTATGGACATGAGTTTGAGCAAACTCTGGGAGATGGTGATGGACAGGGAATCCTGGCATGCTGCAGTCCATGGAATCGCAAGGAATCTGACACGACTGAGTGACTGAACTGAACCGAACCTCAATTTCCTTATCATTAAAGTGAGGAGACAAAAAGTAACCACCAGCTGGGGACTTAGCCAAAAGGTGTATGAGTTCATGTGTGTGTAACATTTAGTACAGTGCTTGAAAATTATCATAACATTGTTGTATCCGAAGCACAGGAACCATGAATTTTGCAATGTCATTTCACCGGCTAGGCTCAGGATAAGCATGCATGTTAAAGCTGAAAACAATGATCACAACAATGGTACACTTCAGAACCTTGAAAAACTGGTTCTGCATTTCAATTTCCATCATTCAGTCCTTTAAAAATCATTCTGAATCTAGTAGCTGTCCAAATAGAGGGCTTGTAGCTTTCACCAAGCTCTGAAAATGTAGGTACCACAGCTTTAAAGGAACACTTTCCTTAATACCTGTAGACTTGCATATTTGTGTGTGTATGTGTGTACAGAATGAGAGAGAACATGAGAAAGAGAATCTTCTCAAACTCAATAACAATCAGTTGGAATCTCTCACTTCTAGGATAGGGAACTTCTCTCCATAATTCATCATTTGGGGACCACTAACAACAGTGTAGCTAGGTGCATTACCTACATTACTCATTTTATCCTCATAGCCACCTATCGAGGTAACTAATACTATATCCTCATTTTAAAGATGCAGAGGGAATTCACTGGTGGTTCAGTGGTTAGAACTTGGAGCTTTCATTGCCGGGGACTGAGGTTCAATCCCTGGTTGGGGAACTAAGATCCTGCAAACCAAGTAATATAACCCCCCCCCAAAAAAAAGATAATATTGAGGCTTATGGGACTGATCATATCTATATTATAATCAGCAGACACACAACTGTTCTAAATAACTTTCTTTCTAATCCCTAGATTTTACAACCAGGCTTTGTCATCTAATCTTTGTCATCATCTAACACTTTCCACAGGCAGAAGAATTATCTTCCCCTGCATTAAGCTCAAGTTGCTCTGAGACCTAATTTAGGGAGGTGAGTGAAACTGGACTGCAGCCAGGGTCATGGGCTAGATTTATGGTCTCCTCCAAACATCTTTACATCCAGGCCAGATACAGCCCCAGGGAAAGAAAGTCAGAGAGGTACAATGCAGTGTTCTTAATTTCTGCAGCAGGATGGGGCTTCCAACCTAGATTATGCCTGAACGACAGCTGGTAGACACCTGTCTGCATCTCAGTCATATCTGGTACCATTCCAAGGAGTTGATGTCCTTGTTTTCTTTATGAGGTTACCAAATTTCACTGGTTCACACACTCTTCATTTTCTGAATCCCAGTTGATCACAAATTTGATGCTTCTGAAATCTGTCCATTTATTTTGGACTGAGCCATCAACAGCCTCTGGACTTCTTAGGTGGTTCTTCAGACATAGTTGCACTTTGCTCTCCTCCTAAATTCTTTAAAGTTTAGACACTGAGGATACAGTAAACCAGGTTCTGAAAAAAATCCCACTGTGGGCTCCTTCCTCAGTGGCTTCTTGCAACCCTCTCAGTAAAGTCTTGTTGAACGACTCTTATTAGGTTGGTAATCTCATTGTCCTGATTAAATAATGGCAAGTGATAATTTTCAAAAGTCTATTCTAATTTATTTTGATGATGTTTACACTTAAGTCCCTTCCAGTTTCTTTTTTTTCACAAAAATTTTGTTTAAATCTCCTCTCCAATCTTCTCTGGTGTGAGTCCGTATGAAACCACTTGGGGCATGTTGTTAGGAAGATGCTTAGTCGAGAACACCACTGGGAGAGGAGGGTAATGTGATTAGGTGACTGTTAGGATCAGCTTGATCAGCTTATAAAGCAAAAACAGTCTGGGAATCACTTTTACCATAGAACTTTCACTTCTTTTAGGTTTAGTCCAAAAGGAACATCCTTCCTTCTGTCAGTGGAAGAAACCAAATAATCAGCATGGTTTGTAACTAAATTTGTGAATTTTGATTCCTAAGGCATGTGTGACATTGGCTCTTGAGTCACAGTGATCACTAGGCAGTGGGAAATCATGAAATCATGCAGAGGAATTGAGGGAAGTGGCTTATATTAATCCTTAATCTAGTAAAACTTCATTTCATGCTGGAACGAACTTGTCTCCAAGGTTTTGAGCAACATTTGGTCTTACCATCTTCCCCTCTTTCTGAAGCATCTGGACGGCTGGATTCCAGGCTAACTGGGAATGAAACAAAAGCTGCGATCTTACAGCCAGAAAACCTGTTTATTTCTATTTGAAGGACTTAAAAATCATATCTGGGAGGAAGTGTGGTCTAATTGTTAAAATTGTAGGTGATCCGTATGGCCCTGAGTTCTAGTCTCTTTTACTACTAGCAACTAATCCTGTAAGAACTTTGGAGATTTAATTTAAACTAAAGGTATCCTTGTGTTCCTGGACCCTAGAATTAAAGATGTTAACTGTGTACAAGTAAGCATCTGAAATAATTTTATCCTGAGCAAGAACTAGAATTCATGATCAAATGTGGCCAACAAAGAGAATCAACAGGTATTACTTTTAGGGAGCCAGCACCACCATCGTGTATTTACAAAATTTCTACCTGGCACCCAGGAATTAGTGATAAAAGTCTTCAAAGGCAGTAATGAGAATTAGTGCACACTGTCCATCACTTCGAAAAGCCCATTAGAATGTGTATGTTTATGCTGGATAAGACCACACAGGGGCTTCTCCAATGGCTCAGCAAGAAAGAATCTGCCTGTAATGCAGAAGGCACAGGAGACACAGGTTCAATCCCTGGGTTGAGAAGATCTCCTGGAGAGGGAAATGACAACTCACTCCAGTATTCTTGCCTGGGAAATCCCATGGACAGAAGAGCCTGGCGGGTTACAGTCCATAGGTTTGCAGAGTCAGACAAAACAGAGCACGCACACAGGAAGACCATCTAAAACACTAAATTTCTTTGAACTTAGCTAGAGAAACACAATACATCTGGTAACACTTGTCATATTCTGAGCAGAAGCTTTGATAGGCAGTCTTTAATGAATGAAAATCCAAAAATGAATTTCTATTATTAATTGAAGTTTGTTTGCTAGACCAAAGTGTTTAAAATATGCAGTCTATGAAGAAAAAAAAGATAAAAAAGGGTACTTGGTGGAGATGCTTGTTCATTGGACCACTGGGTGGTTGGTTCATCTTGAGGAGGATTGGCAAAGTAGGCAAAGAAGTAAGTGAGTATATAAAGGAAACAGAGTAGCCAGCAAGCAATCCACAAAATTTTTATAAATTAAGGGTAATTGATTATAGCACCAGCTAATGTTTGAAGGAGTTTTTGCTGTAATATTAATTATTTGGGCAAACTCTGGGAGATGGTGAGGGACAGGGAGGTCTGGTGTGTTGCAGTCTACGGGGTTGCAAAGAGTCGGACATGACTTGGTGACTGAACAACAGCAAAGACTTCCTTCACTTACCATTTTTTCTGCAACTCAACTAGAGGGTGGGAAATAATTTTTCTCTAAATAGTATTTCAGGGTGTGATACACTAGGTATTTCCTAGGCATCTTTAGGTGTGTTCTACTTCCAAGAAAATGAGCCTCTGAAACGTTGATTGACTACAACTTCATAGTTTCCATAGTAGCATTTGGAAAGCATTCTTTTTGTGTAAATTTCTTCCCAATAAGTCATGAACCACACCTTGCTACCAAGATATGAGCATCAGGCTACTTGATGCAGGATGTATGTACAGGACATACATTACTACTCAACACAAATTTTATACAGGCACAATTTTACAAAAAGATAGATTACATCCCCTAGTAGCCCAGGGAGTTCAGTTCAGTTCAGTTCAGTCCCTCAGTTGTGTCCAACTCTTTGCGACTCTATGGATTGCAGCATGCCAGGCTTTCCTGTCCCTCACCAACTCCCAGAGCTTGCTCAGACTCATGACCATTGAGTCAGTGATGGCATCCAACCATCTCATCCTCTGTCATCCCCTTCTCCTGCCTTCAATCTCTCCCAGCATCAGGGTCTTTTCCAATGAGTCAGTTCTTCGCATCAGGTGGTCAAAATATTGGAGTTTCAGCTTTAGCATCAGTCCTTCCAATGAATATTCAGGACTGATCTCCTTTAGGATGGGCTGGTTGGATCTCCTTGCAGTCCAAGGGACTCTCAAGAGTCTTCTCCAATACCACATTTCAAAAGCATCAATACTTCAGCGCTCAGTCTTCTTTATAATCCAGCTCTTACATCCATACATGACTACTAGAAAAACCTTTGCTTTGACTAGATGGACTTTTGTTGGCAAAGTAATGTCTCTGCTTTTTAATATGCTGTCTAGGTTGGTCATAGCTTTTCTTCCAAGGAGCCAGTGTCTTTTAATTTCATGGCTGCAGTCACCATCTGCAGTGATTTTGAAGCCCCCCAGAAATAGTCTCTCACTATTTCCATTGTTCCCCCATCTATTTGCCATGAAGTGATGGGACCAGATGCCATGAGTGTAGTTTTCTGAAAGTTGAGTTTTAATCCAACTTTTTCACTCTCCTCTTTCACTTTCATCAAGAGTCTCTTTAGTTCCTCTTCACTTTCTGCCATAAGGGTGGTGTCATCTGCATAGCTGAGGTTATTGGTATTTCTCCCGGCAATCTTGATTCCAGCTTGTACTTCATCCAGCGTGGCATTTCGCATGATGCACTCTGTGTATAAGTTAAAACTAAGCAGGGTGGCAATACACAGCCTTGACATGCTCCTTTCCTGATTTGGAACCGGTCCCTTGTTCCATATTCAGTTCTAACTGTCGCTTCTTGACCTGATTTCTCATACAGATTTCTCAGGAGGCAGGTCAGGTGGTCCGGTATTCCCGTCTCTTGAAGCCCAAGGAGAAGGCCAGCTTATGCTCAGTCTGTGGATGACTATTCACCCTGCAGCATACATGCCAGACTGCGGTAATCAATCACAAGACACTTTCTCAGTAAGCATCTTTCTCAACTCAACATTCCAGGCACTACTACTAATTGACCAAATCTGGCATAAATTCTATTTGCCTATCCATCCTTAGAACAAAGAGGACACATGAATTTAAGCTATCACTCTTGGGAGATAACTTAAATTTATCTTCCAAGGCAAGGCACAGGAGGAAGAGCATTTCAAATCCCAGCTCTGTCCTTCAATGGGCTCTGTATGTTTGGGCAAGTTACTTTGCCTCTGGGTCTTGGTTTTTTTCTTTCTTAAACAAAGATTATATCATCCACCAACAGGATTACCATAAGGATTAAATGAGAGAACATTCCCAAGCCTGGCAGCACAGCACTTGGAATTTTACATTTGTTTAACAAATGCAAATTCCTTCTCCTGTGAGTATAATCAGAGAAGGATTCTGTATATTCCCTAGAACTCCAAATCCTTCCTTAGTAGCCCCTGTTGGTCTCCATAGCTTTGGTCCTTGAGCTCTTGAGTGTGAAGCTCATGAGAAGAGGCATACATTGTGAATTTTGGGGTAGGTTAAACACTTCCCAGGTGGTGCGAGTGGTAACAAAGCTGCCTGCCAATGCAAGAAATGTAAGAGACGTGGGTTCAAACCCTGGGTTGGGAAGATCCCCGGAGGAGGGCCTGGCAACCCACTCTAGTATTCTTGCCTGGAGAATCCAGTGGAGAGAGGAGCCTGGCGGGCTACAGTCACGAAAAGTCAGACATGACTCAAGCGACTTAGCATGCATGCATGTACAGAGAACTAAATACAGACAGAAAACCCAAATATTAAGCTTCATGGATCAGCTTTGACCTTATATAATCAACAAGTGTTAACTGTCCTACTGTACCCAACTCAGGCATGAAATAGACAGTTAAACCAGGGACTGTTAAAGCAAAGGGAAGAAAGGCCATCAGGAGGCAGAACTGAGCAGATTTGTCATCCTCCAGGCCATTTCTGGCCCCAATTTTTGTTCCAGGTCCTGTGACAGAGAATTCTTTGCCTCAGCAATTTCATTTTACTATGTAATCTTTTTCTGTTTCCTTCCTCTGCAACAGAGCTTGTCCCCAGGTCTCCGTGACCTGATTCTCAGTGTCAACACTAACTTTTGCTGAATCCATGAGTGTAGAAGGAAAAACCAAAGAATCAACAAAGAGAGACAGCTACTACCTTGAACTATTTCCAAAGAGCAACCCTGCTGTTTTTGACAGGCAGACAGGAGCTGTGAATGTAATTACAACCAATGCTGAGATTAAACTCATGAATGACTTGGCTTGAACTCTTGAAAGAGATCAAAATGGTGTAGCATAGCAGTGTTTACAGGTTTATAGATCTGCCTGGGCCATCTGACGCCCTTGACCATGATTTATTATTCCAGGACAGAGATTATCTCAGACTGGGCTGGAAATGGATCTTGGCTGAGTTATTTACTCACCGGATGCAATGTGTGAGAGTTGATGGCCTTGTTTCTCAATTTGTCAGTTTTAGCGGGAGTCCCCAGGCTCCCTTTCAGGCCCAGTACTGTTTACACAGCCCAGCAATAATACATCACATGTGGCAAAATATCACAAATTCATTTTTATGCTGATGATATGGCTCATGCATAAAAGCAGCTAACGTGCTTCTCTTTTTCGTGGAAATTGCAGCTAAGTTTCTAAAGGCACAAAGGGCCTTTTGTGTTTTGAACCATAAAGAAGAGAAAGTATATGACAGTTTTTAGAAGGACTAATGAAGGGTTTGATCTGCCTCGGCTGCCATCTGTGAGTCCCATTATAGCAGTTACGGTCATTATAATACCATACCCTCTGAAGGCATCTGTCAGGATTTTTAACACTACTATTATTATTATTATCATCATGATTATTATCATGATTATTATTATTATTATTTTGGAAGCTATGGAAAATGGCTTCCATTTTGCTGTTTGCATTTAGGTGATGGGAAAAGAATTGTTTGAACGATGATTTCCATCTGGTACTTTATTCAAATGGCCTGTACCAACCATATGGAGATGACCCATTAGCATGTATACTGCGTAACAAGGGATACACTGCATTTAAAACAGTCTCCATGTAAATCAACTCATTATGAGTCACAGTAAGTTGCCTGCATTTTGTCTCTGAAGAATCTTCAGCAGGAAAAACATGAGCATATTTTAAGGAACACACAGAGGTGCCCCAAAGAGCCAAAAGCTGTATTTAGTTTTTGGACTTAGAGTCTGAGAATGCAAACCCTGGGTATCTTCCTCAAGAAAAGAACAGTGCCTTGTAAACAAGATTTCATGCTGTGTAATACTAGCAAATGAGAAAAGCAAACAAATAAAATGGCAACCTCTTCAGGAATTTGGCATGTTTTAAATGAATATTTACAGAAAGGAAAAGGAGAAAGCCATTTCATACCTTTTCTTTAGATACATTCTAGGTCTAAAGCCTGACTTTTTCTGACACCAAAAGACAGCAAGTAGCTGCCAGGCCATGGGTAATTTGGATTTAATTGTGTTTGCTTAAACCATGCATTCCACCCCCAAACCATAAAAATGAATCCTAGAAATCTCAGACTCAAAAACTCAAGAGTCCACGTCCTGTTTGCTTTCTCAAAGGAAGATTCTCAGGAATTTATTGCAACTTGCGAGTTTACCTTTGGCATCTTTCTAACGTGCTCCATGTATTCAGTAGCACCTTATTTTGAAGATGCAAACACAAGCACCACCAAGTAGTGTTACCACAGCCACGTGTGAGAGGAGGTGAATCAAGAAAGCAGAAATGGGGACTACCCTGGCAGTCCAGTGGTTAAGGCTATGCTCCCGTGCAGAGGGCCCAGGGTTCAATCCCTGGTCAGAGGATCCTATAGGCACTAAGATGAAGCACAGCCAAATAAATAAATTTTTTTTTTTAAAAACATGAATAACTTACGAAGTAAAGATTATTTTTTTAAAAAGCAGAAATAGATTCACAAGGGCTTTACTCTCATTTGCATACTACATGAGGAGTTTGCATCCATTCATTTTTTTGCTTATTAGCAAGCATTTAGTGAGCACCTACTCTGTGCTGAGAAGAAAAAAACAAAGCAGTGACAATGTAGACTTGGAATATGAGGGACCTGAGTTCAATAAATGGCTCCTGCAGCTTTTTTAATGGGTGACCTTGGGCAAATTATTTAACCCCTGTAAGCCTGGCACATAGCAGGAAGTCAATAAAGGTTTGTCAAAAAAAGTAAACAACTAAGTTTTGCTTCTTAGTCTGTAAAACGTGGCTATCAGCTACTTACTTAGCAAGGTTGTGGAGAATCTGATGAGAAAGTGGCTGGATATTGCTTTATTAGAGTATATATTTCATAAATAGTCAGTGGTCCCCCACCATTGGTTCCATCGGGAAGGCAGACAAGCAAATCTACACTTCCTCTACATTGGTGTTGAAGACCAAACCAAACTGGAGATGGGAGAGTGCATAATGGTGAGATTCAGAAAATGCTTCTCAGGGGAAAGCTTCTCTTGAGCTATTTTATAAAACAGGAAAAACCTACCCAGGCAACAGAAGGGAAGAATGGCATTCCAAGCAAAGAGATTGGGAAGCATGGAGGCAAAGAGGCATGAGGACACCACATACCGGGATTGGGTGGTTCAACTTCCAGGCCTGAAGACACAGACTGTGAGGACTCTTGCTGGGTCTCAAAGGCTAAACTGAGGAGCCTGAAATGTGTCCTGAGGGCTGGGAGCTATGAGGAACATGTAAGGGCACCCTAGGGTCTTAAATTCAAACCAGTGATGGAGGCTGTGATACTGTGATTTGTAACAAGAAATATATATATGTGGCTTCCTCCTCGTTTCTGGCACAGAACTCCTAAAACCATTGAAAATTTCCTAAGTGATGAGAGCACTAAAGGTGGCTTTTTTTATGTTAATTATGTGACTTTTAGACCACACATAGGTTGAGGGCTGGTTGCCAGGAGAACCAACTGAGTGATTGTGTGTTCAGTCCTGTCCGACTCTTTACAACCCCATGAACTGTGGCCCAACAAGCTCCTCTGTCCCTGAGAGAGATTTCCCAGGCAAGAATAATGGAGTGGGCTGCCATTTCCTATGCCAGGGGATCTTCCTGACCCAGGGATCAAACCTGCATCTCTCGCATCTCCTGCAATGGCAGGTGGATTCTTTACCACTGCACCACCTGGAGAGTTCAATCAAGTGATTAGAGGGTTGGAACTTTCAGTCCCACCCCCACTTACTTTCAGAGAGGAAGAAGGACTGGAAGTTGAATGGACAATCACCAATGGTCACTGATTTAATCAATCTTGCCTATGTAATGGAGCCTCCAAAAAAAAAAAAAAGACCTAGAAGAGAGGGTTCAGTGTTGGTGCACACGTGGAAATGTAAGGACAGTGGTGCTCTAAGAGAGGGAGTGGAAGCTCCATGCCCTTTCCCATATGCCCTGTGCATCTCTTCCATTTGGCTCTTCCTAAGTCATATCCTTTTATAATAAGCTAGTAATCTAGTGACTAAAATGGTACTCTGAGTTCTGTGAGCCACTGTAGCAAACTGATTGAACAGAAAGTAGCTGGTCGTTGGAAGCTTCATCTGTAGCCTGTTGGTCAGAAGTAGAGGTGACAACCTGGACTTGCTATTGCCATCTGAACAGGAAGGTAAGGATGGTGGGGGCAGTCTTTGTGGATTGAATTCCAGTCTCTGGAATCTGATACTATCTCTGGGTATAGATACTATCAGAATCAAGGTGAATTATAGGACACCCAGCTGTTGTTGAAGATTTGTTTGCTTGGATGTCTGGGAACCCTGCCCCCACCATGTTAGAACTGAGTACAGAATCTTCAGGAGCAGAGAAACCACCTATGTCATTCTGCTGGGCAGTGAGAGGTTCTGGTAGCTCTCACAGAAGCCACCAGGAAACTTGGGGGAGCCACCAGGAAACCCATTACCCCTAAGCACTCAACTCTGAAGAACTGCTGAAGTCTTAAGAGTTTTCATATTTTTAGCCTAGTCTTTTTATTTATTTACTTATTTTCAGCCATGCCATAGGGCAAATGGTATCTTAGTTCCCCGACCAGGAACTGAACCCAAGCTCCTTACAATTGAAGCGTAGAGTCTTAACCACTGGACCACCAGGGAAGTTCCAGCCTAGTCTTTTCAGTCCTGAATTCTTGAACTTAATTCCTAATCCCATCTACTTTTTATACTTTTAAGATTTTCATCTCATGAGCCTTTTATCTTAGCATTTTACCTCTTCTTCTTTTCTGTTTTTAACCTTTTATCTCATTAGCTTCAAGCCTTTTGCCTTGAAATATTACCCATTTTAACTCATGTGCCTTATCTTATAAAGATTTAAATTGATTTTAACTAATACTCTGTTTTTTTTCCTTTAATTTTTTCCTTCTCATCTTTCTGGAAATGTTTTAGTTTTATGCTCCTTGTAACTTTTTAGTTTCCTTTTATTTTAAAATAGTTACTTCATCCCTTTCTTTCCTATTTTCCTCTTCCTCCTCCTCATTTTTACCTTTCTCTTTTTCTTTTTGACCTTATTTTGGGTTTGCGTTTTTAATGTCCAGGAAGACAAATGCTGACAGAAAAGGAAACATGGTGAGAGGCTGCCCCAGACTCGCCACTATGAGGCTGAAATTGAGGAAGGGTTACAAAGGAACCAAGGCTTAAAGAGAATTTAGCAAGAATGGAGTCGCCATGATGAGGGAAGGGAATATGTGCTCTCCAGGAATATGAAGGAGCACTCCATTCAGCTCCCAATAAGCATTGTTATTCCAAAATATATGATGTTATAAAGTTACCCAGTTGTGCAAATTTCCTCTGGTGATTTTTCAGATGCCAGGAGAAGGTGGATGTTATGTTGATCCAGGGTTGGAATTGCATGAATTCCATTTTGGAAAAAGACAAATGCATAAGAATTTATTGCTTGTGCAAGAGAGTTGTTTCATGAAATCTGGACTGAACGACAAGGACATAAAGGTAAGAGGCAGATAATGGATGATGACAAATTAGGTGTATGGGTCAAAAGACTGGAGGTCTCAATTCTAAGAACAAACGATAAGAAGGGAATGTTGAATGAAGAACTGGAAAGAATAGAGGATAAGCTAGATAGTGAGATGGTTGATTTCTATGGAGAAGTTCCTGGAGATGGCCACAACCCAGGTGTGACCATGGGAGGAAGCAGCTGCAGTTGGATTGAAGAGAAAAAGATGCCATTGTCACAGGACCAGAGGACATTGGATGGGCTACTGCCTTGTTAGCCATCTCTTAGGTGACCATATGCATTAATCTAGATAGAACATTCCACCACAATTTACTGCAGAGGATGTGGCATTGAATAACACTGGGACAGGCACTTTTGGGGAGAATGTTCACATCTCTTACCCAAAAGGTATAGCATGATATATATAATTTGCCATTCTGCTCTCTACGTCATTCAAAAGGATCTGAATGGGTAAAAAAGATTGTCTCCCACCTCCATTTTAAAAAGGGAGTTTCATTTCCTGGTGTAGGAAATTTAGAAAATAAAGACAACAAAAAAGAAACAGAGAAAATGGGAAAAAAATATACATACTCAAAAGGAGAATCACTCCAAATATCACCCTAAGAAGAAAACCACTATTTATACTTTGGGGTATGTGTGAGTACATGTGTGAGTGCTTTTTTTTTTTTTTCCTTTTCTTTTAAGAAAATGAGATTATACTGAATATAGTAGTGGTAGTAGCTAAGTCGATAAGTTGTGTCCGACTCTTGCGACCCCATGGACTGTAGCCTGCCAGGCTCCTCTGTCCATGGGATTCTCCAGGCAAGGATACTGGAGTGGGTTGCCATTTCCTTCTCTAGGGGATTTTCCAGACCCAGGAATCAAACTTAGGTCTCCTGCATTGCAGGCAGATTCTTTACCGACTGAGCTATAAGGGAAGCCCATACTGTATATACTATAAGGTAATATCTTATTTACTTAATTACAAATATGTTTCCATGTCTAAAAAAATCATCTGACAAGATTTATTTTAAAATATTTTTCAATATGATTTTTTTTTCTTTTTGGCTGTGTTAGGTCTTCATTGCTGCATGGGTTTTCTCTAGTTGCAGTGAACTACTCTCTAGTTACAATGCTCGGACTTATTGCTGTGGCTTCTCTCGTTGCAGAGCACATGCTTGAGGCAAACAGGCTTCAGTAGTTGCAGTGAGTGGGCTCAATAGTTGTGGCTTGAGGGCTTAGTTGCCCTGAGGACAAGGAACTGAACCTGTGTCCTCTGCACTGGGAAGTGAATTCTTAACCACTAAACCACCAGGAAAGTCCTTTAATATAATTTTTAATGCCCATGCTGGTGGCTCAGACGGTAAAGCGTCTGCCTACAATGCAGGAGACCCGGGCTAAACCCCTAGGTCGGGAAGATCTCCTGGGGAAGGAAATGGCAATCCACTCTGGTATTCTTGCCTGGAAAATCCCATGGAACCTGGTAGGCTACAGTTCATGGGGTTGCAAAGGGTCGGACACGACTGAGCAAATTCCCTTTCTTTCACTTCATCTTATGAGTGAGCTCCAATTTATTTAATCTTCTAGTCCATCACTTTTAGAAATTAGAAACAATATAGCAACAAACATCTTTGTAGTGACATCTTTGGGTACACCCATAATTATTTCCTTCAGTGAATTTCCTAGAAAGAGCCTTCCTTGAGGCTACTAGTAATATAAAAAGTATCAGTTTCTACATACTCTCAAAGGCATGAGGCATTATTATTCTTTTGAGTTCTTTATGACCTTTGCCAATGTGATAGCTGGAAAGTGGCTTTGCATTGTGCAAGTTTTCTGGTTTCCCAGTGATGTTGAACATCTTCTTCTGGCCCCCCTTCATCCTTTCCTTCCCAAGCTGCTTTTCCCAGCCTGAAACTTGGAGTATTGCCCTGAACATACATGGAAGTACACCGTAAAAAAAAGTCCCATAACACATGTATTTGTACTCATGCTCAGAATGTTGTGAAGGGTTTGGGTCATTATGAAATGATGTATTTTTTAGGACCCATTTTAGTACCAGGAATAGCTATGCTTCCTCTTGAATATACAATTTATTTTTGTCTTATTGATATTGGATAATGTGGAATTGATTTTCCTGTCTTTTTTTTTTTTTTTTTTTTGTATTGGAAGCTAGAAAATTCTGAGATATTTCCTTCCATGCAATGCCTATTTGTCTACCAATTTCACTCTTGTTTCCATCTTAACTTCCCAACTTTCATTTTCCCTTTACCATATTTTCTTCAACTATTTCACATTGGACTGAATCTTGCTTGGCAGGTATTTATGCCATACAAGGTATCAGTTCAATTCAGTCGCTCAGTTGTGTCCGACTCTTTGCGACCCCATGAATCGCAGTACGCCAGGCCTCCCTGTCCATCACCAATTCCTGGAGTTTACTCAAACTCATGTCCATCGAGTCGGTGATGCCATCCAGCCATCTCATCCTCTGTCATCCCTTTCTCCTCTTGCCTGCGACCCCTCCCAGCATGAGGGTCTTTTCCAATGAGTCAACTCTTTGCATAGGGTGGCCAAAGTATTGGAGTTTCAGCTTCAGCATCAGTCCTTCCAGTGATCACCCAGGACTGATCTCCCTTAGGATGGACTGGTTGGATCTCCTTGCAGTCCAAGGGACTCTCAAGAGTCTTCACCAACACCACAGTTGAAAAGCATCAATTCTTCGGCGCTCAGCTTTCTTTATAGTCCAACTCTCACATCCATACAGGACCACTGGAAAAACCATAGCCTTGACCAGACGGACCTTTGTTGGCAAAGTAATGTCTCTGCTTTTTAATGAAACCAGTGCCTTAGCAGTCACTAATACTAAGCTAGTAGGCTACTTCCCTAGATTTTCCACATCAAGGTGAACATTGAAAATAATACTCTTGGCATGATTCACTGCAGTGAATGGAGGAGATGCTCAGAGGCCAAGGATGTACTGAGGATTCTATCCCCGCTCTGTCCCATTCCTCAAGGTGTAAGAAGATCATTGTCTCAGGATACTTGCAATCCATTGGCACATAGGTTGAGAGTCCCTGGGCTAGAGGGGGAAAAAATACCTTACAAAAGTAAAGCTAAGAAAAGTAAGATAAAAGTCTTCTCAGGCTATTAACTACTTCAAAACAAATGCTTTCATTTCCCTTCCAAGAAATGTCTCTTTTTAAGATATTTTACAAATAGAATGAGCGATTTCCCAGTACAGAACTGGCATGCATAACTACCACTCTGACATCCTTCCTGGAATTTGTGCTTGTCCGTGCCCTTCTTCCTTCTTCCCCCCCACCCCCCAACCCCGCGCTTCTTTAACAGCATTCAGTCCCTTTCTCAGAGCCCCAAGGTGGTATTCTTTATTCATGGAGATCATGGATTCTCTGGTTCTTTATCCCATAAGTAGCTCGTGAATATTTCTTTCACTTTGCAGCAGGCTTCACAAACTCTTGCCTCCCTTGATTCATTCTCAATGGCATCCACTATCTTCTCCATCTCTTGGGTCTCTTCCTTCTGCTCTCCCACCAAGATTAGCATCAGAATAGGATTCAGATACCCAAGCTGAAAATCCCACGGATGGAGAAGCTAGAGGGCTACAGTTCATGGGGTCACAAAGAGTCGGACATGACTGGGCAACTAATACTTTGACTTTCACCCAAACTGAAGATTTTTTTTCTCTCACAGAGACAGAGATGAATTAGATGTTCACCAGGTATGTGTCATTTTTCTAGGCCCACAGCTAAGCTGCCTTTCCTAGCACATGTGTATCTAGATGGGGCACAGGACTGACCTTAGCCACAGAACATGAGCAGAATTGACCCAGCAAGTCAGAAGCATGTCTTCTTTCTTTTTCTCTTCCCTCACTTACAGCTGGATCACATCAGAGGACCTCAAAGTTCCATTCTGAAGATGGCAAAGCCACAGAGCAGGAGGAGTACAGATCCCTGAATGACTGCATGGAGCAGAGCCCCCATTAACTGCTTTAGACTGGGGGATAGTCTGTATAATTTAAGATCACTGAGATTTAAGGAGTTGCTTTGTTCTGTTTTTAGCAGGAGTTGCTTTGTTCTGTTTTCAGCAGTTAGCATATGTTAATTAATGCATCCATTTTTCTTGCTATTTATAAAGAAAAAAAAAAAATAACCTTTCCTAAGTTTGTGAAAACATTATTAATCATGGGGGATTACAGATATTTTTTAAGGAAGGAAAGGTTTTAGAATTATAAAATTCTTAGAACAATGATTCCCAAAGAATAGTTTGTAGAACAATAGTTTTACAGGAAGTATATAGTAATGTACTTGAAAAGCAAAGTATGTGAAAAAGAGAGTCCTATGACTTAAATAATACTAGGAAGCGCAGTATGAAAAGAAGCCGGCTTCCTTGTTGCAGAACTTCTCAGGGCCTTTAATACAAAGCTGTATATATGATTCTCCACAAGGGGGCTCTGTTGAACAGGTTTGTCTCATCCTCAGAGATTGAAGATCTAATCAGAACAAAATAAGAGCTTGCTTCTTTCAAATGTGAGATTTGTACTTCTGAGTTCATTTTGATGCAGAAATTCTATTCCATTGGAACTCTGCTGTAGTCTAGAGTTCCTTCCCAAACAGACATTCTAATGACCTCTTCCTCTTCATGAAGAGGAGCCAATCCAGGGTTAACTGTCCCATCATCTACCTCATTCAATTCAGTTCAGTCACTCAGTCATGTCCGACTCTGCGACCCTATGGACTGAAGCATGCCAGGCCTCCCTGCCCATCACCAGCTCCCAGAGTTCACTCAAACTCATGTCCATTGAGTCGGTGATGCCATCCGACCATCTCATCCTCTGTCTTCCCCTTCTCCTTCTGTCTTCAATCTTTCCCAGCATCAGGGTCTTTTCAAATGAGTCAATTCTTTGCATCAAGTGGCCAAAGTATTGGAGTTTCAGCTTCAGCATCAATCCTTCCAATGAATATTGAGGAATGATTTCCTCAGTTTACCTCATTACGATACATCAATCCCACCAGAGTTTTTGGCAGTGCCACCTCCCCTGGCCCAGCCCTTTCCCAAAGTAGCAGGCCCATCCTGCTTCTGAGTTCCTGCTACTTGGAACAATGATGGCCTCTTTCCTTGAAGATGAGAGAAAAGACAGTCTGTGACTATTCAACAGCTACTGCAGTAGAATAGTTGTTCCAGTACAACTTCAAAGAAGGATGGTGAGGGGCGTACCATGTGTGGCATGAAGAGAAAGAGTGAGGAAGGACAATGGGATGGAGAAAACTAAACCAGCAAGGCAAACATTTGGAGTGTGTGTTTAGTGATAGCCCAGAGAAGGCAAGATAGATTGTTGTCCAAATTCCATGTGAGCACATTGACAGCCAATTGCCTACCAGCCTCTTGGCAAATGGAGCTTGGAATTGCCTAGATTTCTGAGAGAGAGACTGTCTGCACTTGCTTTGAATCATATCCAACTAAATGCTGTAATGCTATAGTCTTCAAGCCTCAACACCAACTCCAAACTGTATCATCTGCCTCTGCCTAGAATCGTTAGATTCCAATCACAGAGCACAGATTTCAGCAAACAGGACTGCTTGTGGGACACTTTCAGGACCCCACTAAATATGCATTCTAGGTTTTACTCTTATTTGGGAGACCACTAACACCAACACCAGGAGAGCTCCAGACCAGAAGAATCCAATGTCAACCTCAGAAAGGAAGAAATATAAGGCCTGGCCACAAGCCTGCAAGCCAGTGGTGCTCACTAATGACCCTCACATCTGGGGCATGCTGATGGAGTGACGATCACCAGTTGACAGGATAGAAGTCATCCAGCACCTAGGACCCTGGACCGCTTCTTCCCAAGTACTCAAGTCCTTGTCTCTCTTCCTATCTCAGATCTCTTGGCTCTGTCAACCAGACTTTATACCTACCCAGAGCCCAGACACAGCATCAGAGTTAAATGTCCAGGCTGAAACTACCTCTTGCCTCTCCTGGAGGCCAAAGCCCTGGCGTTACTCTCGTTAGACTCAGACCAGCTCTTGGTATCAGCACCAAGGCGTAAGCCCAGCAAGCTGAGCTGGAGCTGCTCCCAGGGTTCTGCATGCAGATGCGGGAGCCATGCCTTCTTTACCTGAGTTTCCCACAGCACCAGACATAATGGAGCTCAATAGATACTGTCAAATGGAAGAAATATACACAATAATGCACTTATCTACCCAAGTTGCTGGCAGTTTCTCCTGTTAGACTTTTGTTTCCCCATGGTATCTCCTAGATGAGATAATTGTTTGCCAGCATCTTAATCTCAGGGTGTTTTTAAAAGAGTAATTGCCAGGCCCCTCATTAGAGTCAGAAGGAAGAGCCCAGGAATCTGCATTCTGAAAACTTTGCCTGAGAAATGCTTCTGCACATAGTCTGAAGAATGCTCCTCCAGGGTGGGGTGGGGTGGGGTGGGGGGGTTCTATTTCCAACCATCTCCCCTCCCATCAAGAAGACCTGCCTCCACAGACTCACTTCTTATTCCCCATCAGCCCTCTCCTCCCCACTTCTGCCAGGCCATCAGGGCTTCACCTCTGAGCCGAGCTGTAGCCTTCTTTTTCTCGCCCATTCTTCCCCATAATCTTCCCTCCACTGCCTAATCCAGGACAGTCCTCCACCACACAGACTCTAAGCACATGTACTGCTCCTCTGTCTATGGGAACATTTAGGGCACCCCCATTCTCCTAAAACAAGAGAAAGTTCCAGGGCTTTCTTTCCTTCACCACCAGCTCTGTTAAACCCACTGCCTGCACCTGTCCTCCTTCTCCACATCCCACTTACTCTTTAACCCCCACCTTCAGACTTCTGCCTACGCCACTCAACTGAATCAACTCTGCAGCATTTGTCATGAAAATGATGATATATTACACCCAAAGGGTACTTTGCAGCTAATAAAATACTTTCACACATACTTTGTCATTTGGATTTCATGACCCTGTGAGAAAAGCATGTAATATCTCAGAGATTCCCAAACCGCAGTCTAGATTAACATACCACCTTCCCAATTTTTGCCATATCTATTTGTCCCTGCGTTTTTATGCGCTTACTCTTTTTCTGAAAATAACTCATGTATTTTAACTTAGATTCGTTTGAAAGAAAAATGTATATAATTTTCATAAGTGGAGAATCTATATCATTTGTCTTACATAAGAGGAAATGGTGTAAAGAAATCTAGTGAAGAAAAAATAATGTTATTACACTTAAAGTGAAAGGATGGTATCACTGATATGTAGAATCTAAAAAACAGGTACAAATGCACTTATTTACAAAACAGAAGTAGAGTCACAGATGTAGAAAACAAATTCATGGTTATCAGGGGAGAAGGAGTGGGGAAGGATAAATTGGGAGATTGGGATTAACATATATGCACCACTATATATAAAATAGATAACTGATAAGAACCTACTCTATGGCACAAGGAACCCTACTCAACAGGAACCCTGTTACTCTGTAACAGCCTATATGGGAAAAGAGTCTTTAAAAGAAGAATGGATATATGCATAATTGATTCATCTTCCTATATGCCTGAAACTAACACAACATTTTAAATCAACTACCCTCCAATAAAAATAATTTTTTAGTTAAAAAAAAAATAAAGTGAGAAAGACTCTTGGCCTGTGGGCCTTATAGTCGAGGGGAGACTCTGAGCCCCTGGAGAAAATCAGTTCTCTGGTTTCTCCACTGTTCTTCTCAGAGAGTAGGAAGGTTCAGCCTTACTGAGCTTCCTCTCCACCTTTCCAGCTTCCCAGGTAGCACAGTAGTAAAAAAAAAAAATCCTCCTGACAGTGCAGGAGATGCAAGACATATGGCTCAATCCCTGGGTCAGAAAGGTCCCCTAGAGTAGGAAATAGCAACCCACTCCACCATGGGTTGCTACTCCACCATGGGTTTCCCTGGTAGCTCAGTTAACAAAGAATATGCCTGCAATGCAGAAGACCCTGGTTCAATTCCTGGGTCAGGAAGATTCCCTGGAGAAGGGATAGGCTACCCACTCCAGTATTCTTGGGCTATCCTGGTGGCTCAGCTGGTAAAGAATCCACCTGCAATGTGGGAGACCTGGGTTTGATCCCTGGGTTGGGAAAATCTCCTGGAGAAGGCAACGGCTACCAACTCCAGTTTTCTGGCCTGGAGAATGCCATGGACTGTATAGTCCGTGAGGTTACAAAGAGTCAGACACAAGTGAGTGATTTTCACACTCTTTCTTTCCACCATTCTTCTCTGGGAAACCCCATGTACAGAGGAGCCTGGTGGGCTACAGTCAGTCCACGGGGTCATAAATAGTCAGACATGATTGAGCACACACACATACACACAAATATACACACACACACAGTCCTCCAAGCGCCAAACTGAGACTTTTACTTGACCAGGTTAGGACTAAAATTGAACTGGAAAGCAGACAACTTTCTCACCATGTGATTCAATATCATCAAAGATGACATTCTAGCATCTCCAAGTAATTCTAGCATCCACCAGTAATATGTTTACCAAGAAATGACAAAACACTCTAACATCTTATATACCCATTACACAGATGAGGACACTGAGTCTCAGACACAATGGAGACAACAAGTGAACCTTCCAAAGTTGCAGTAGTTGGTATTGTTTAGTCGCTAAGTCGTGTCTGACTCTTGGTGACTCCATGGACTGCAGCACATCAGTCTTTCCTGTCCTTCACTGTCTCCTGGAGTTTGCTCAATTCATGTCCATAGAGTTGGTGATGCCACTCATGCCATTGAGTCAGTGAAATCACACGGTAAATGGCTTCATATGGGCTATTCTGATTCTGATTTAGTGTCAGTCTCATTAACCCAAACTTCTTTGCAGCCCACTCTCGTTTCCTCTTCTTTGGTATCCAAGACACTAACTCTTTTTGTTCTCCTCCTACCCATTTTTCTTTCATATTTTTTGTGATTAAAAAATACAGAGACTTTATTTTTCAGAGCAGTTCTGGGTTTATAGAAAAATTAAGCAGGAAGTACAGGAAATTTCCCTTCCTCCTCAGTTTCCCCTAAGATTAAGATTTTGAATTAGAGTGGTATATTTGATATCATCTATGAGCTAATTTTGATATAATATTATTAACTAAAGTCCATAGTCTACGTTGGGTTCACTCTTTGTCTCCTACATTCTGTTGGTTTTGAAAACTGCATCCACTATTACAGAATCAAACAGAATAATTTTACTGTCCTAAATGCCACTGTTTTTTCTCTTTTCTTTGCCCAAGTTGGGAGATTCCGTGAAGTTCCAATCCTGATCTGTTTCTCTTTTTGCTCTATTCTCCCCTTTAGGGAGTCATTTCCATCCTCACATTTAAGGGACCACTTCAAGCATTCTGACAGCTCTCCAAGTTAAATTCCTGCTGGCCCGTTGCACACCTCCACTTGGATGTTGAAATCCAGACTGCTGTGTGCTCTGCACGCCAGCCCCTGACCACCCATTTCTCTTAATGACACACCATCTCCCTAGTCACCTCATCACCCTGGAATCAACTTTGACTCTTCCCTCATTATCCTTTGAGGCAGAGGCACTTAAAGGAGGGGGGAGGGCACCCAGTGACAGGTTGGAGTCATGTTCATGAGTAGCTTAGACTCTCTGGCTGCAGGAATCTGTCTTCGAGTCCTCTGACCCATGCAAGGTGAATGGCAAAAATAATGACCTGGTGAGCCAGCAGCCATTTCCACAGAAGTGCTTCTTTGTAGTCAACTTAGCAAAGACCTCTCCCTCTTTTTTCACATCAAACAAGTCTTCCCCTCTCCACCCCAGCTGCCTTTGATGTCTCTCTTCTGTGACCCAGATCTTGGCTCTGGTGAGAAAGAAAGTCAGGATGAGACCAGACTTACTGATCACCAATAGAATGATTGAACTTATTCTCTGAGGTCAAAGCTCAAAGAATTCATTAAAGGTTTCTTTTAAATATAAACCCAGTGGTTTAATAAAAATGTACCACACAAAGTTAGGTATAATCTGATGTTTTCCCTCATTAATTTCAGTGAAAAGTTGAGGAGAAGCCCATGTCAGTAAGTAATGAAAATTCAGTGTGATGTTTATAGTAATAGAAGTCCTAGAAGGTTAGAAGAAGACAAAGGAATGTGTTAGGATTGTGTCCAGGTGCATGAAACAAGAAACTGACAACAGGGATGTAACCAAATTGGGTCATTTTTCTTAAGTAGTAAGAAGTGAAGAGTTAAGCAGTCTAGTCAGGAATAGAAGCTCCATGAAGCTGTCAGGGTCTAAGTTCCTTTTATCATTCCCCTCTGCCACTCCTTATATGTGATGCTCATCATGACACTTGCACACCCAGACATCAGATGTGAGTTTCAGGCAGGAAAAACACGTAAAGGTAAAAGCATGTGCCAAGTGAGACTCTCCCTTAAACAGGAAAATAAGAGCTTTCTCTTACATCTTATTGGCTAGAATGGTATCACAGGGCCACCATATGCCCAGTGAGCTTGTGAATTCAAGTTTATAAGGTGGGCACACTGCTGCACTGAACAAAATTTGACATCAATAATCAAGGAAGATTTGGGAAAAGCCAGTCACCATGTCTGTTGGGAGACATCAGCTCAATGAGGAGGTCCAGGTGTTGAGGAACTGAGGAATCCTGCCAACAACCAGCACTAAGGTGTCCACCATGTGAGTGAGCCATTTTAGAGGCAGATCCTCCAGCCCAAGTCCAACCTTCAGATAACTACAGCCCAGCTGTAAACTGACTGCCTCCTCACAAGAGACCTGAAGCCAGAATCACCCAACTCAGCCATTCCTAATCCCTAACCCTCATAAACAACATGAAATCATAAATGACTATTATTGTTTTACATGAGTTTCGGGGCAATTTGTTATGCTGCAGTGTGTAACCGATATGGAGAATAAGTAAGAAGAGATGGAGGGAGTATAGATTAGGCAACTAGCTGTGCCTCTCACAAAGAGGGAATAATTAACTTTGTTTCAAATTTGGAGGGCTGATAAATCTTTACAGAGGAAGTAATACTTTGTAAATTGTATAGAAATAAATAGTTTACCAGGCAGAGAAAGAAAGCTGAGGAGAACCCCTTTCAGGTAGAGAGGATACAGGTACTGCTCCCTGATCCAACTCCTGTTTAAGTGTGGAAACGGGAGCTGGAGGGAATACAACCACTTCCATCTTGCTTCCATCTATTGTTGCAATGGAGGTGGAGGAGGGGGTCAGGGGAGATGACCATGAAAGAAGTAGGAGGTACACGCAAGAGCCGGATCATAAGTAGTCTTGAAATTCCTCTTAGATATCTTGGTTTTTTTCTCATTGGCAATGGGGAGCCATTGAAGGTTTTTAGGAGAGAAATACTCATGATCAGATTATATCTGAAAAAGATGGCCCTGGCAATGATGGGGAACACAAACTAGACATGGGCTCCCTAGAACATCTAAAGAAGACTAAGTTTGACAGTTAGATGCACAATATTTGGCAACCATATGGTTTTTGGTACTTCAAATTTTGCAGAGATTGTTGACTATTTCCATGAGGTTTAAAAACAACAGAGAATTCATTACATCCAAAATACAAGTGGTGGACAATGCATAGACTCTGAGTTTAGGCCCGGGCCTGAATCATACTCTGCTACTTAATGGGATGTACCTAATACTCTTCTGTTGATGATCCCATTTTACGTGCAAAACTAATGAGTGAGACACGTTGGTCTGGGTCATTCTCCTCACAGGTGGGAAAACTGAAGCAAAGATGATTTATGATTTATGGAAGAGTTAGGGTTTGGATCTGGGCATCTGGATTGTTAGTCTAATACTATTCCATCTGCAACAACATACAACCAAACAATTATGCTGTCACTTCTTTTTGGTGGAGAAATATCAGTGAAAGACCAAATGAATAAACAGAATAAAAGCAAAGGATTATTCCCACAAAAATGACCTTCAGTCTTGTCTCCTCCACATCCAATTTACAAATCTCCATTCCATCTTTCATTCCTTGCTCATATTCATCATGTGCCAAAAGGTAGCTGATAGAAGATGATCATACTTTTCTATGAATGATTTCATTTTCCCTCATAATTGTTCAACGAGTAAGAAGAAAACAGTGCTTGGTTTTGTCACATATGTTACAGGTACAGTATTTTAATTCAGAAGAAATTGAGGATCTACCAATTTGTGCTGGTTTGGGGGTATCTAAAGATGAGTAAGCCTTAAAAAAAGCCTAGTACTTACTGGGGAAATCAAACTTTGAACAAATAATATCAAGTCCAGATGGTAAGCCCTGCACTAGAGGAATAAACAACTTGCCCTGAGCACAACAGGGAAACTTTCAGTCTATTTCAGAGTTACAGTAAGGAGGGTGAATGGATTGTAGATTTACGTGGACACTCAAGTTAGGTTTTGAAGGATGAGTAGAAGCTCACCAGAAACATGGGATTTGAGCCAAGAAGAGCTAGCGTGAGTAATGCCAAGAGGCATAGATGTATATATTGCTTGGGAAATTTAAACTATCTTGGTGCTGCAAGAGGGGAGGGCACAGAGGCAGGGAATGGCAAGAGATGAGGCTGGAGAAAAAAAATGAAAGAGAGAGAAATCTTGATACCTCACTGGGAAGTTTGGGCTTAATTTTGAAGGCAATAGGGGAATCTGGGGTATCTGTAAACATTAGGTTCAGCTATAGACTTTTTTTTCCCCTTTAGCTATAAACTTTTGGAAGAGGTGCCTACTGTGGGCTCCTCTTCCGGCCACTTGGCTTGTGTCACAGTACCATGGCTGGCTCGCATGGGGAATATAAGGTATCTGTTTTATTGGGGACTGAGTCTTTCCCTTCTGTGAGCCCACTGGAGTCACAAATGAGAATTACTATGAGTAATTACAGGCTCGAGAGACACTTCATCTGAGCCAAATGCATTTGGTCACAATGGTGATTTATCAGGATAGCAAACCCACTGCCAAGATAAGGGAGAAGTCTCCTGATTTACACTCACCAGCAGAACAGGAACGTCACTGCAACTTACACCACAGCTGTCCCCACTCCCTGACCACTTTATTATCTCCCCACCATCACGCAGGACTACTGGGAAGCAGAACCTCACTCTTCAGACCACAGTACCAGGAACACAGCGCCAACCATCAGAAAGGCTTTGGGGTCCATGGAAGTGTCCTGAGTTCCCACCCAATCCAGTCCCCCAATCCCCACCTCAGCTCCAGTAATATAATTTCCAGCTCTCATGGTGGCCTCATCGAGGGGCCAACCCGGACACTCCACAGACACTGGGCGCCACTGGGACTGAAGACATTATTTATCACTTGCAGCTTATAGGGTAGCAGGGGCCAGAGGGAGATAGATAACTCCAAGCCTCCCATGGTTCACAGAACACTGTGCCCAAATATTATTCTGCGCCAGGCATTTACTGCCCTTCTCAGCAGCCCCCTGGATTCCAGCTTTGGGGCATTGACACGCCCCGTGGGAGGAAGCCTTTGCCACCCCTGTCACCCTATCTAGTTCTCTCAAGTGACATCGGACCCAGCCGTAGAGCGCACCAATCCAACTGGCAACAGTCACCTCGCTACCTGCCAGACACATAAGGATCTCGGGGCCAGGACCTCAGGCTGTTTTGTAACATAAGCGCTTTCCACCCAGGATACATAAGTCAAGGAGGGTCTGATTGTGAACTCCAAATAGTGCCTATCGCAGTGTTATTGTAGCCTCCCATTCTTCCTCCTGATTGCTCCACTCAACATAATCTACTGCATTCAGCGATAAACCTGCTGGCACTCAATTTATAGGCAAACAATTCCCGTCTCTTTTCAGCCACTTATCTTTTCCAGCAGTCAAAGAAAAACTATATATAGTGTCTCTCTGGCGTCTAATCTTCTTCTTCTTCTTCTTCTTTTTTTTTGACACAAGGGAGACATCAAGGTTTTATGTCAGGTAGAAGAGCAGAGTCTAGCTCCTCCCTGGAATGCAACAAATGGCTGCGTAGCAGGGCCAGGCGGGCTGGTGAGGCATGACCGGGTGTGGAAAGGAAAGGCGAGAGAAGATGATCAAGCCTGGAAACATGGCCCTGATGTGGCCTGTCAGTGGCGAGCCTCCACGCACAGACTCAGATGTGGTAAATGCAGAATCGGTGTTAGAAAATACAATAGCAACGATGCCAGTTAACAAGACTAGTCTTTTACAAAAACACTCACCTCTACACAGTGTGGTGTCATGGAAATGCCATGGAAAGTCTAGGCAGTATTTTATTTATCAAGCACTTTCTAAACATCTGACTCTATCCCTATAACAACTATATAAGGCTGGTAGAAATGAGAATTAGTCTCATTTTTAGAAGAGAGAATAGATACAGTACATTTACTTGCTAAAGGTCCTAGCATGGTAAGCAGTAAAGAGAGGGATAAAATGCAGAAGTTTCTGATGTCTAACCCACTGCTTTTCTCATTCACTCCACTGGAGATTTAACCCCCCTCGGGCTAACTCAGTTACAACCACACTCAGTTACACACACACACACACACACACACACACCTACTCAAGCAGAAGGAAACCTGCAAATGTGGTCAAAACCTCTCTCTATGGCAACATTTATAGTATTCTCGATTACTGCTAAGAAAATATTCTTAGCACTTCAGAAGGAAAGAGAAAACTAATCAGAATTCAGCAAAAAGAAACTTTCATTTAATTGACTATTTTTGCCCTCTGCTTTTGGAGAAAAACAAAATTCTCTGAAAGCAAGCAGATAAATGGGGATTTACGAAGGTTTTGCTCCAGATCCCTCACCTGATTCCCAAACTGGCATCTCTAGTCTTCGATCCCAGGAGTACAAAGTGAGTATCCCATTTGCCACCTTTCACCTACTGACACAAAAGAGAGATGTGGTTCAGGCAAAATAGCACCAAGAATTACAACTGAAAGGGGTTTGGCTTATAACAAATAAGAACCAAGTCTCCAATTTCCCAAATGTTCCCGGTAATCAAGGTTTTGTTTTTTTTGTTTGTTTTGTTTTTTTACAGAACTTTAAGAGGCTTTTAACACACTTCTCATTCTCAGTCAAAAATGTAAACTCATTCACTATAAAAAAAAAACCCACCTGTACCTTGTTCAGTTGCTAAACTGTGTCCAACTCTCTACAACACCATGGACTGCAGCACACCAGGCTTTCCTGTACTTCACCATCTCCCGGAGCTTGCTCAAAGTCATGTCCATTGAGTTGGTGATGCAATCCAACCATCTCATCCTCTGTTGCCCCCTTCTCCTCCTGCCCTCAATCTTTCTCAGCATCAAGCAGCTACCTATTAGTTTTAAATGAGTTTTTAGAGACTAGACTCAGTCTTTATCCCAAATTCCAGATCAAATTCTTCTACCAGAAACCCTATGATAACACAAAGATTCTTCCCCTCCTCTAGTCCCAGCCCTACATGTTTCTAACGTGACTTTTTCAATAGCAGCGTTTCTTAAGCAAGGATTGTGCTGGGAAGCCTGTTTGATTAGGTCCAGGGTAAGGGGGTTCAGGTAAGCTGGGGGTTAGGTTCCAGACATGTGAGGTGGTCAGATGGTGGGCAGAGCCACACAGGAGTAAGGAAAGCCATTTTTATCCAAAAATAGGAAAAGAGAACTGGAAAAAAAAAAAAAAAGACAGAAGGTCTTCATGGAAAAGAGAAGCTGAGAGGTGAATCTGGCCCTTGAAGCAGAGGACACAGGCCCTGCTCTGTCCTTGAGGAGTTCATGGTCTAATGGACCAGACTGTTGAGGCAGCAAATGCTGCACATGAACAAAGAATTGTATACAGGCCCAAGAGGGTTGTGAGTGAGTCTGTCTGATAGTGCAGTTCAGGCAAGGTTTCATACTGAAGGTGATACTAGAGTGGGGACTTGAAGGATTTTTCTAGATAGAGAAGGGTTGGGGAAATACAGCTTCAGCAAAAAGAGATTGTAGCGGATTGAATGGTGCCTTCCCCGAAGTACCCCCACAGCCTTGCACCTAGCACCTATGAATGTGGCTGGATTTGGAAAAGATATAAGTGAGTGAAGGATCTCCAGGTGAGATCATCCTGGGTAATCTGGTGGTGGTTTAGTCACTAAGTTGTGTCCAACTCTTGTGACCCATGGACTACAGCCCACTAGGCTTCTCTGTCCATAGGATTCTACAGGAAAGAATACTGGAATGGGTTGCCATTTCTTTCTCCAGGAGATCTTTTCCACCCAGGAATCAAACCTGGGTCTCCTGCATCGAAGGCAGATTCTTTACCAGCTGAGCTATGAAAGATAGTGGTAACCTGGGTCAGTCCTAAATCCCATGACAAGTGCCACACAGAGGATAGACTCACAGAGGAAAGAGGAGAAGACTGGGTGAAGACAGAGGCGAGATGGAGTCATGTAGCCACAACCAAGGAACACCTAGGACCCCCAGAACCTGGAAGAGGCAAGGGAGGACTCTCCCTGACTGCCTCTGGGCAGTGGAGGCTTGCTGATGCTTTGATTTTGAACTTCTGGCTTCTAGAACTGTCAGAGAATGAATTTCTGCTGTTTTTTAGGGCACCTAAAGTTGTACCAAGTTGGGGTACAGTTCCTCAGTATCCGTGGAGCACTAGTTCTTAGACCCCTCATGGTTACCAAAATCTATGAATGCTCAAGTTCCTTATATAAACTGGTGTAGTATTTGCATATAACCCATTCATATCCTCTCACGGATTTTAAATCATCCCTAGATTACTTGTAATAACTAATACATTGTAAATGCTATGTAAATGGTTATAAATACAAAGTAAATCCAGCAAATTCAACTTTTACTTTTTGGTACTTTCTGGAATTTTTTTTTTTTTTCTGAATATATTCGATCCAGGGTTGGTTGAATCCATGGCTGTGGAACCCCTTGGATAGCAGATACAGCGGGAGGACTGTAATTCATAGCAGCGGCCCCAGGAAACAAACAGAGGGGGGTAAGAGGAAGGCCAGTCCTAGGCCTGCTTGCCCCAAGGTCCATTCTTCTCCCTTTTCCTGCTCTCTACAGCCGGGGACTGCCCCCTGCAGGCTGTTTCCCAGACCCCTGTGGTTTCCTGCGGGGCTCAGCCCACGGGATGAACGTGGCAGAGACCTAGTGTGGGAGGAAAGGTGGGTGCAGCCTGGACATTTCTTCCCTCCTTTCTCAGCCTTGAGAGGCATCCTCAGCAGCAACCCCAGTCTCCTCCATGGCTCTCACGCCCAACAAATAGAGTCACCGTGATTCCAGGCTCCTCTGAGTGATCCCAGCCCCTGTTCTAACCAAAAGTCACAATAATTTCTAGAAAAAATAACTCTGGTACAACGAGAGCACAGACCATTTTGGGCGGGAGAGGGATAAGAACCTGGAGCAGTTGGCTGATGCCAGGCTGGGAGGCTTTAAAAACTGAAAGTCACTCAGTCATGTCTGACTCTTTGTGACCCCAAGGACTACACAGTCCGTGGAATTCTCCAGGCCAGAATACTGGAGTGTGTAGCCGTTCCCTTCTCCAGGGGATCTTCCCAACCCAGGGATCAAACCCAGGTCTCCTGCATTGTGGGCAGATTCTTTATCAGCTGAACCATCAGGGAAGGCTTTGGCTCTCTCCCAATAAACCAAAACCTCCACAGAAGTCAGAAGCTCTCATCTCTCAGCTGACACTCACTGTTACCCGGCTCAGTCACCAAGAAAGCTCTAGACATTTCTTGGCAGGGGACTGTATTAGTTAGCTAGGGTTGCCATAACAAAGCACCACAGACTGGGTGGCTTAAACAACAGATATTTACCTTCTCACAGTTCTGGAGGCTGGATATTCAAGATCAAGGTATCGGCAGCGTTGTTTCTTCTAAGGCCTCTGTCCTTAGCTTGTGGATGGCTGTCAACTCCCTGTATCTTCATGCAGTCTTCCCTCTGTGCTTTTCTGGGTCCAAATTATCTCTTATCGTAAGGATACTAGCTACACTGAATTAGAGACCACCCTGATGATCTCATTTTAATTTAATTACTTCTTTAAAAATCTTATCTTTAAATTCTGAGGTACTGAGAATTTAGAGTTCAACATATGAATTTGTGGGGAACACAGGTCAGCCTATGAAGAATGCAGGGCAGACTGAAAGGTGGTGAGAATTAAGGCATTCCGGAAGGGACTCTGATGTAACCAGCAGAGGTTCACGAAGAAACAAAGTTGCAGGTGGACTCAGGGGTAAGTGGTGGAAATCATACAGTGATGATAGGTGGGAGACCTGTCCAGCAGAAGAGGCCAAAACATGTAAAAAAAGAAGAAAACAGAAAACACTGCCTGGGAGTTGACCAGATGGACAACTAGACTAGCTTCTGAGAATATGTGAGAAATTCCCTAAAGACTTGTGGAAGGCTTAAGTGGAGGATCTTATGGCTGATAAGGACAAAAGCTGGCAAAGGATAAATTTACACTATTTTTTCTTCTTCTGCCATTTTTTTTTTCCTACGATGTTGATCTCTTTTTTAAATTTTTTTTTTAATTTTTTTATTTTTCTTTTTTTTTTTTATTAGTTGGAGGCTAATTACTTCACAACATTTCAGTGGGTTTTGTCATACATTGATATGAATCAGCCATAGATTTACACGTATTCCCCATCCGGATCCCCCCTCCCACCTCCCTCTCCACCCGATTCCTCTGGGTCTTCCCAGTGCACCAGGCTGGAGCACTTGTCTCATGCATCCCACCTGGGCTGGTGATCTGTTTCACCATAGATAGTATACATGCTGTTCTTTCAAAACATCCCACCCTCACCTTCTCCCACAGAGTTCAAATGTCTGTTCTGTATTTCTGTGTCTCTTTTTCTGTTTTGCATATAGGGTTATCGTTACCATCTTTCTAAATTCCATATATATGTGTTAGTATGCTGTAATGTTCTTTATCTTTCTGGCTTACTTCACTCTGTATAATGGGCTCCAGTTTCATCCATCTCATTAGGACTGATTCAAATGAATTCTTTTTAATGGCTGAGTAATATTCCATGGTGTATATGTATGACAGCTTCCTTATCCATTGATCTGCTGATGGGCATCTAGGTTGCTTCCATGTCCTGGCTATTATAAACAGTGCTGCGATGAACATTGGGATGCACGTGTCTCTTTCAGATCTGGTTTCCTCAGTGTGTATGCCCAGAAGTGGGATTGCTGGGTCATATGGCAGTTCTATTTCCAGTTTTTTAAGAAATCTCCACACTGTTTTCCATAGCAGCTGTACTAGTTTGCATTCCCACCAACAGTGTAAGAGGGTTCCCTTTTCTCCACACCCTCTCCAGCATTTATTGCTTGTAGACTTTTGGATAGCAGCCATCCTGACTGGTGAGTAATGGTACCTCATTGTGGTTTTGATTTGCATTTCTCTAATAATGAGTGATGTTGAGCATCTTTTCATGTGTTTGTTAGCCATCTGTATGTCTTCTTTGGAGAAATGTCTGTTTAGTTCTTTGGCCCATTTTTTGATTGGGTCATTTATTTTTCTGGAATTGAGCTGCAGGAGTTGCTTGTATATTTTTGAGATTAATCCTTTGTCTGTTTCTTCATTTGCTATTATTTTCTCCCAATCTGAGGGCTGTCTTTTCACCTTACTTATAGTTTCCTTTGTAGTGCAAAAGCTTTTAAGTTTCATTAGGTCCCATTTGTTTAGTTTTGCTTTTATTTCCAATATTCTGGGAGGTGGGTCATAGAGGATCTTGCTGTGATTTATGTCGGAGAGTGTTTTGCCTATGTTCTCCTCTAGGAGTTTTATAGTTTCTGGTCTTACATTTAGATCTTTGATCCATTTTGAGTTTATTTTTGTGTATGGTGTTAGAAAGTGTTCTAGTTTCATTCTTTTACAAGTGGTTGACCAGTTTTCCCAGCACCACTTGTTAAAGAGGTTGTCTTTTTTCCATTGTATATCCTCGCCTCCTTTGTCAAAGATAAGGTGTCCATAGGTTCGTGGATTTATCTCTGGGCTTTCTATTCTGTTCCATTGATCTATATTTCTGTCTTTGTGCCAGTACCATACTGTCTTGATGACTGTGGCTTTGTAGTAGAGTCTGAAGTCAGGCAGGTTGATTCCTCCAGTTCCATTCTTCTTTCTCAAGATTACTTTGGCTATTCGAGGTTTTTTGTATTTCCATACAAATTGTGAAATTCTTTGGTCTAGTTCTGTGAAAAATACCGTTGGTAGCTTGATAGGGATTGCATTGAATCTATAGATTGCTTTGGGTAGAATAGCCATTTTGACAATATTGATTCTTCCAATCCATGAACACGGTATGTTTCTCCATCTGTTTGTGTCCTCTTTGATTTCTTTCATCAGTGTTTTATAGTTTTCTATGTATAGGTCTTTTGTTTCTTTAGGTAGATATACTCCTAAGTATTTTATTCTTTTTGTTGCAATGGTGAATGGTATTGTTTCCTTAAGTTCTCTTTCTGTTTTTTCATTGTTAGTATATAGGAATGCAAGGGATTTCTGTGTGTTAATTTTATATCCTGCAACTTTACTATATTCATTGATTAGCTCTAGTAATTTTCTGGTAGAGTCTTTAGGGTTTTCTATGTAGAGGATCATGTCGTCTGCAAACAGTGAGAGTTTCACTTCTTCTTTTCCTATCTGGATTCCTTTTACTTCTTTTTCTGCTCTGATTGCTGTGGCCAAAACTTCCAACACTATGTTGAATAGTAGTGGTGAGAGTGGGCACCCTTGTCTTGTTCCTGATTTCAGGGGAAATGCTTTCAATTTTTCACCATTGAGGGTGATGCTTGCTGTGGGTTTGTCATATATAGCTTTTATTATGTTGAGGTATGTTCCTTCTATTCCTGCTTTTTGGAGAGTTTTAATCATAAATGAGTGTTGAATTTTGTCAAAGGCTTTCTCTGCATCTATTGAGATAATCATATGGTTTTTATCTTTCAATTTGTTAATGTAGTGTATTACATTGATTGATTTGCGGATATTAAAGAATCCTTGCATTCCTGGGATAAAGCCCACTTGGTCATGGTGTATGATTTTTTTAATATGTTGTTGGATTCTGTTTGCTAGAATTTTGTTAAGGATTTTTGCATCTATGTTCATCAGTGATATTGGCCTGTAGTTTTCTTTTTTTGTGGCATCTTTGTCTGGTTTTGGAATTAGGGTGTTGGTGGCCTCATAGAATGAGTTTGGAAGCTTACCTTCATCTGCAATTTTCTGGAAGAGTTTGAGTAAGATAGGTGTTAGCTCTTCTCTAAATTTTTGGTAGAATTCAGCTGTGAAGCCATCAGGTCCTGGGCTTTTGTTTGCTGGAAGATTTCTGATTACAGTTTCGATTTCCTTGCTTGTGATGGGTCTGTTAAGATCTTCTATTTCTTCCTGGTTCAGTTTTGGAAAGTTGTACTTTTCTAAGAATTTGTCCATTTCATCCAAGTTGTCCATCTTATTGGCATAGAGCTGCTGGTAGTAGTCTCTTATGATCCTTTGTATTTCAGTGTTGTCTGTTGTGATCTCTCCATTTTCATTTCTAATTTTGTGTATTTGGTTCTTCTCTCTTTGTTTCTTAATGAGTCTTGCTAATGGTTTGTCAATTTTGTTTATTTTTTCAAAAAACCAGCTTTTAGCTTTGTTGATTTTTGCTATGGTCTCTTTAGTTTCTTTTGCATTTATTTCTGCCCTGATTTTTAAGATTTCTTTCCTTCTGCTAACCCTGGGGTTCTTCATTTCTTCCTTCTCTAATTGCTTTAGGTGTAGAGTTAGGTTATTTATTTGGCTTTTTTCTTGTTTCTTGATGTAAGCCTGTAATGCTATGAACCTTCCCCTTAGCACTGCTTTTACAGTGTCCCATAGGTTTTGGGTTGTTGTGTTTTCATTTTCATTCATTTCTATACATATTTTGATTTCTTTTTTGATTTCTTCTATGATTTGTTGGTTATTCAGAAGCGTGTTATGATCTCTTTTTTTTTAATTTATTTATTTGTTATTTATTTGGTTGTATTGAGTCTTAGCTGTAGCAGGCAGGCTCTCTAGTTGTGGTTTGCTGCCTCTGGAGTGCACAGGCTCAGTAGTTCTGGAACATGGGCTAAGGTGCTCCTCGACATGTGGGATCTTAGTTCCCTGACCAGGGATCGAGTCCTTGTCCCCTGCATTGCAAGGCAGGTTCTTAACCACTGGACCACCAGGGAAGTCCCAAAGAGTTTACATTATTAATGTGACTCTGCTTGTACCCACCAGTTGATAAAAGTTACACAGTAGAAGTTTACATTTGAGAAGGCATTAAATTCTTCCTTCAGCCCCACTGTACCACCACAACACAAACACCCACAGATGGCGTCTGATCTCCTTTATGCAGCATCCCTGTAGAGATTAAAAACAAGAGACCAGGGCCTGCAAAGAAGGATTGCAAGGAAAAGCAAAAAGCAGACAGAGGCCGCGGGAACTTGACTGCAGCTCGGTTCCACCGGCACAGCTCAGGCCGTGTGCTGGCCACATGCAGACGTGCTGCGGCTCTAGGACCGTAAGCCTATGTCCAAGGGAGCTGTATACACGTGCTTTTGCAGATGAGATGCAATTTATTAATATGAGACTCTGCGGGGTGCAGGGCAATAAATTGTAATTCGTGAAATTTATAAACTGAGATAGCAGTAGTGAGGGTCCTGTGAACTGTAATTCTCCCCACCTGACAAATGAACTGCTTTGGGCAGCGACAGCTTCTGCAGGGTGAGAGAAATAAATCAGCTGAACTGTGGTAAGAAAGCAAACAGTTTTATTGGTCTACGGATCTTGAGAAATGTTGATTAAGTCAGATCTGGAAGCCCCCACGGTTGTTTTACAAGCTGCTTTATCCTGGAGACCCCCCAGGCCTCCCCATATTACCACAATCTCCCAGGAAAAATGGGAAGTGAGTTATGCTGTGTTTGGGGTGGAAACAAAAATATATATCTTTACGGTCCTGGGAAAAAAGGTAAGCTTGACCATTCAAGGAGGCTTCTGTGTTCCCAAGGTCTATATTAGCGAAAAACCTTATGAGAGGTTTTCCACAACATTGATAACCTCACAGTCTCCAGAGAGCAGAGAACTGAAAATACCTTCAGGAACTCATGATTTGAGAATATATTTAGAATAAATAGGATTCTTCAGAGGTTAGCTTTTGAATTCATAAAGTATGGGTTTACTCGGCAAGAGTAGAAAAAAAGAACACTGTGGGCAATGTTTAAACCGCAGACACTAGAGCAAACTGCTTTTAATTACATTTGTGTCCTAAGAGAACCCACTTGCTCTCAAATAACTAACAGGCTAATGACCCTCTGGTCTGTTCATGAAGCAGGACCCTACGGATTTCATTCTAGAAGATGGTTTGGTTTCAGTAAATGAGCACATTTATTCTACACGGTAGCCTCCAGATTCAAAATGTCATGTATTCAAGACTTGTCTTCTCTTTAGCTGATCTGAATTGCCAGATGGGAATTATTTTAATTCAGAAGTTTATTTGCAAGAAACAGCAAGAAGGAAGTAGCAACTCTGGAGAAGGGGAAAGAAGGAAAACTAACATTGGTTTGCTGTCCACATGCCAGGTGGTACGCTCAGAGCCTCACTCCCTTTGAAAACTGATATCATCTCCTTCTAGAGAGAAGGCTGATGGATTCCCTGGCAGTCCAGTGGTTGGGACCCTGCCCTTCCACTGCCGAGGGCTCAGGTTCAATCCCAGGTCGGGGAACTAAGGTCCTGCAGGCTGAAGAAAAATAAAAGAGAGAGAGAAAGAGAGAAGGCTGAGACTCAGAGAGGTCTGTTAACTGGCCAAAGTCACAAAGCAACAATTTTAAAAGGCAGGAACAAGCTGACAACCAAGTCCATGCCCCTTCCTTTCAAAACTGAGAGGCTTGGGATCTTCCAGCTGAGCTCTCTCCATATCACCCAGCCTCTCTTTCTGCCTGCAGATGCAGGCCTAACTGGGCCCCAGACCTACATCACTGCATCCCCTATTCTCAGCCATCTCTATGGAAGCAATAATCACCTCCTCCCTGGGGTCGGAGGCATAGGAAACCCAGTCTGTCCAGCCCATGGGGCAGGGCTGGCATGCTTGGGCAAAGAAGGGAGGTGTTATGGGCAGTCCTCCTCAACCCCGGGAAGCAGAAACCAAGGGGCTCCGGGAATCTCCAGTTTCAGGAGCTGGCTGCCCTGAAATTGAGGGAAGCAGGTCACAGCGGTGTTGTGGGGCAGACCCTAACAATTTGTTGCAGCCACAGGAAACTTCCGAAATGTCTTTCACAGCAGCTCTGGCTCTACCAGCTTCGTGTTTGTGTGGCTGCAGGGCACCAGCCAGCTCCCTGGGGTTGGGCATATGATCAGCCACAGCGATGAAATCTGACTTCAAAAGCACAGATCCTGGGGATGGCCACTTCTGGAGCACACATCTCCTACCTAACATTGTACAATGTCTGGGCTGCCCACCACGTGAAGGATAGATCAGGCGATAGAGGTCTGTCCCAGGGGTGTTGTTGTTCTGGTCAAAAACACCCATCTTGGACTCTCCTCCTCATCTCTCTCCTCTCTGTCGCAACTGGATTACAGCCATGGGCTCCTTGGTGGGTGTTCTTTAACCATTTCCATAGGCTGACAATTAAAAAAGATGTACAATGTGAGAGTTGTGAATTAAGCTTTATTTGGGGGAAAATGAGGACGGCAACCTGGGAGACGGCATCTCAGGTAACTCTGAGAAACTGCTTCAAAGAGGCGGGGGGAGGTTTGGGTATATGTGATTTTCGTAAATCAGGGAATACATGCAATCAAGCACATATTTTTCCAAAAGTTTTCTACTAGTCTTGTGACTTCTGCTAGTCATGAGAAATGTTGTCACCATGAAGGATTTTAGTGTTTTTCTAGATGTGAGGAGATATAAGAATCGGGGTCATATAAACTCAGCCCTGAGAGTATCTAACTATTTGAAGCCCTGTCCTGCCAGTTCTTCCCTGAGCAGTGTGCCTCATTTCTGCTCTCCACCCTGGACTCCTTCAGGGAGTGTTGACGGTCAGCAGCTACAGCAGCACATGATTTAATCTGTGTAGAGGTAGACAGCAAGTGCTCATGGAAAGTGTCGGTGTGTGGTTGACAGGTTTATTCCAAAACACATTTTCCACCCTAAGCTGCAAAATCTTCCTGGCTTCTTCTTAGCCTAAAACAAAGATATAAATGTGTATTGAAGGAGGAGAACAGACAGAACAGGCTCCATCTTGAAAGCAGGACTCCATCTTGGGCCAGACTGTGGACTTTGAGCTATGTGCGCAGTATCTATGGAAACGACATACCAACTGGAAAACCAGGCCCCCTGGATGGAAGAGCCCCAGGGCTCGCACCTAGACTCTCTATAGCCTAAATTTAAGTCGCTCAGTCGTGTCTGACTGTTTGTGACCCCCTGGACTGTAGCCCACCAGGCTCCTCCGTCCATGGGATTCTCCAGGCAAGAATACTGGAGTGGGTTGCCATTTCCTTCTCTAAAGAATACCCTAATTGTCTGTGTAACCGAATAGAATCATAAATTCTGCTTATTGGGGTATGACCACAGGCCTATTGATAATTGTCCACTGTTAACTACCTAGGCTTAAGGCATATGAATCACAGGTTAACTTTGTATCTTTCTTTTCCTTTGTTCAGACTAGTTTCAGGGAATTTGGGGAGGAGGGTTTGGGCACTGTACACTTAGGGTATAAAAGGTTTTCACAAAAACTGGTCGGGGTCCTTGGCTAAGAGGAGACTCTGCCTTGGGCCCGCGAGTGTACTAAACTGCACTCCACTATCTGCATTGTCCTTCTGAATGTTTGTTTCCCAGAACGTGTGGCTACAACAGTATTTTCTAGCCTTGAATAAAGATACAAATGTGGCCATCCCTGGTGGCGCAGTGGGTAGGAATCCGCCTGCCAGTGCAGGGATTCGATCCCTAGTCTAGGAGGATTCCACACGCCATGGGGCAATTAAGCCCACAAGCCACAGCTGCTGAGCCCGTGTGCCTAGAGCCTGTGTTTCATAATCAAAGAAGCCACCGCGATGAGAAGCCCACGCACTGCCAGGAAGAGCAGCCTCCGCTGCATTTAGAGAAAGCCTGCACGTAGCAATGAAGACCAAGTGCAACCAAAAATAGATAAAATTTTTAAAAAGATACAAATCTTTTGGGGTTCATGCTCAAATGTAGATTATGATGCATAGGTTTGAGGTGGGCCCTGGGATTCTGCTTTTCTAACAAGTCTCAGATGGCAAGGGTGTTGCTGATCCTAGGACCACACTCTGAGTGGCAAAGATCAGTAGGTTATGTCCCGGGTTTCTAAAGCTGGGGTTGAAAACCCTGGACTGCCCCTCACCCCCAGACTACCTTTCTAACCTCCTCAGTCCATCCCTCCCCTCCCTATTCTGCTTCAGGCAGAGATTATTCAGCCCTCAAAGACACCCACCCCCACCTCCACCCCTACCAGGATTATCTGACTCTCTTTCCCTTACCAGCAGTGCCTGCCTCCTCTTTGCTGCTTAAATCTTTCTTTCTTGCAAGTCCAAGACTTCCCATAAAGACCATTGTCTTCCTAACAGGAAGAGCTGCATTCCAGAGTTGTGGCACACAAGGGAGCCAGTTTGGCTCTCTCAGGAAGTGTCAAACCCAGGGACTGTTGGAGAGAGAAGGGCCTGGATCACCTCCCCCCAGATGGAGCACACCCAGAAAGCTGCATGGGCTGGCCCATCACTCTTGAGCTGAAAGCCTGCTCCAAAGTGGTCAATAGCTATTCTTGACTATTTAAGGACCAGAGTGCCTTGAACACTGAAAACCTGTGTTTCAAAGAGCCTGGCTGACACAGCTAGCATCAAAATTTCCTACTTCACATAGGTGAGGCCAAATACTCCAAGAAACAAATGAAAAGTGGGTTAGATACTTTCTATAAAAAATACTTTGTACAGTCTGATGTTAACTTGGGAAAGGACTAAAGAGTACAAACTCTTGACCATCCTTTCTTTCAATTTAAATATTCAAAAGCCCCTATCCTAACAAAGCCCCCATCCTAACAAAGCCCCCCAAGAAAAGCTATCTCAGGCTGTCCTTAATTTTCCTTTTTTGCTTCCAAACAGTGAAACTCCAGCCAAGATTTTCTGGTTATAGAACCTCTTCCGATCCTGATATCTCACTGGCTGCAGAAATGATTGGGAACTGGAATGAAATTTTCCGTCTTATCTGCCCTCTGTTGTTTTGCAGGAGGGTGTGGCGTTATCAGTTTGCAGTGGGTGTGGGGGAGGTTTAGGCTTGCCGAGACTGGTGGGCCCTCTCTTCCCCAGATTTGCTGTCAGTTGTTTTGAGGGAAGTGGGTAAGCGGATCTTAGAATCCCTGGATGTGACGAGATAACATTGACTATAGGCAATTCTGTGTACTGATAAAAATAATATATAGTTTTCAAATAGTCCCACAGTGAGTCACTTCTAAATAGTCAGAAATACTTTTCCTGCAATTCTTCTTTGAAATTTGAATTAATAGTTTTGTAAAATTACTCCCCTCACGAAGGGAGTCCTATTGAATGCTCATAGAATTAGCACCATGCTCTTAAACTTGCTGTAACCTAAGGCTTTGGGAACCACCAGATATGAATCAAAGTCCAAAGTGTATTCTCTCATAAGAAATGTATTCTACTCCTAGCCTGACTTCCTGAAAGTAGCAAAGAATAGCGTAAGAGCAAGAGTTAGACAAAAATCTGTCGGCAGGTTTCCAGAATGCCAGACCACTGGCAAAAGGCAAACATCGCGAGTCACGGATGGATGGTGCAGCTGAAGCCTAACAAACACCAAGAACTAAAGAAACTGGGGAATCTTGAAGAAACTGCCTAGATAAGTTGTCCTGTTCAGCCACTCAGCTCTGTAAACTTGGACAAGTCTTTTAAACCATCTAAACCTCAGTTTTCTTATCTGGAAAGTGGGACTAATGACTGTCCCATGTACCTTGCAAAGTGGCTGTGACAGCCAACTCAGATCATCCCCCAGCAAGCGCCACTCAGGGTACAAAGAGATCGATGTCCTGTCGTCGGCAGGCAGTACCTCCTGATGCTTCTGGAGCTTCACAAAGCAGCTCTCTTCTGCTGCTGCCCTCCCAGGCCCTCCTCCCTACACTGGTTACTCTGCACAGGTATAAGTGGGAGGAAGGGAAGCAACAGGTATTTCCGAAGAACCAGAATCTTATCCAGTTTCACATGTGATTCTCTAAATCTCTCTCCTGCATTTTCCTCATTAAGTCCCCCAATTCTCCAATCCTATCTCCTTCCCCAACTCAGTAACACAGTTGGTTAATTCTAGTTAACCTAATAAGCTACCTTCCCCCTAGCCCCAGAAAGCAGAGGCCATCATTGTGTTCCTAAAGGCTCTCTGCGGGGAGCTTACTGGTTGTCTTCTCTAGAAGATGGAGAGGGAGGCAGTGCTATTAGTGAAGGAAATCTGAAAAGAATCCTGATGCCTCCTCCAGGGCCTGGAGTGGGATGGAGAGTTGTGTTCCCAGGCGTAAAGGTTCTACCTCCCTGAAAGCCCTCTGGGGAGGCGGCAGGGCCTCAGGGAGAAAATACATCCATGGCAAAGTTTTCCCCAAGAGATGGTAAAGCCTCCAGCCTCCAAGGTTGACAAGGGCCTGACAAATGAACATGAGAGTGGTCACCCATGTGGACAGGAGACCAGGGGGCTCCACCTGAATGCTCTGGGTGGATGTTCACAGAAACTGGGAGGAAGAGGGTGTTCCAGGAAGGCCTGAGTCTGACTTTCCCCCACCTTGGCAGGACGGCTACAATAGCATATCAAATTTAATTTAAAGTAATAAAAGAAATGTGACATTTCTTATGCCTGATCATGTGGCATAGAATTCACATGCCTGTTGTTCTTTCTGGGACATTCTGGCAGGTAACTCTGCTTTCTTTGGATGCTCCAGAGTTTCGGGGAAATGGTTCTAAAGATCAACATAAGCTCTTTCTGAAGTTACCTTCCGCTCCCACCCCCGGTGAGAATTTACCCAGGGAAATACCAACCCAGCAAGTATTTCCTTCACAACCGGCAACTCCAACCCTGAGTGGCCTACGCTCCCTTCACTCACGAATGCTTCTAAGCCAATCTTTAGTGGAAAAGAACATCTTCTCTTTCTTACATCCCAAAGTTACACATAATAAACACATCAAGAAATGAATACAAAACATCATGACCAGCAAGCAGTGTCTGTGATTCCCAGAGAATGATTGTTGAACTGCAGTACCAACTGCGCTCACAACCTTGGAAAATAGAAGTGTCATTGACTTATTTCACCCCGAGGAAACTGAGGCTGAGGGATGTTAACTAACTGGCTAAAAGTTTCAAGCTATTAAGTGTCAGAGCTAGGGTTAGAACCCAGCTCTGTATTCTACTACTCCTCTGGACTATTTAATCCCAATTATCTGGAGGTTCTTTAGCAACATGCTTCTTTTTCTCAGTAAGTGTGTGTGTGTGTGTGTGTGTGTGATGAAAGGCTCGGCTGCTGAATGTAGAATAGAGAGCACAGATTTTAAAATAGAACCATTGCCATATTTGTTTAAGTCTGGAAGGAGAAACTCTGAGTTCCAGTAGGCGTCTGTTGAGCTTGGGCTGAAATGTGCCCATTGCTGATTTAATGTGATAATCAGGGGCGGGGGCCCTGCTGACAGACGATGATGTATTGGCTGTTGTTCTGCACTTTGATGTTCTTTGGAATTTGTCAAAACTTCACTTCAGCACTTTAAAAAGTGCCATGGCGTCATCTGTCCCGCTCTCTGACTGCAGAAGCAAATGGCAGGGGAGTGGTGGCCACTGGAGTGAAGGTCAGCGCCAGGTCAGAAAGTGACAGACCTCTCCTGCTGCTCCCCCACTTCACACCCAGGGGACTCCTAACTCTTGCTGTCTCTGACTGAAGGGGGCCCACAGATCCTTCCCATCTCAGCTCAGTCACAGGGCATCTGGAGACAGGAATTGCTTTCCACACCCTAAGTCCCTGGGGATCAAGCTGCAGGCAAGCAAGGAGGGCGGGGGATGCAGGGGGCACGGCAGCTGAGCTCTCTGGCTCCAGGTGGCTCCATCTCAGGGCCGGGTGGCTGGCAGTGCCCGGGATCACAGAGTCTTTGGTCACGGCAAAGACAGCGGCCGGCAGCAGGGCGTGCTGATGCTCAGGCCCTCGCGGCCAGATGAGTCACTCCCTCGGCTCGCCAGCTGGACAGTGCTATCTCTTTCCCAAGGCTGGTCTGGGCAGTAGAGAGATTTTGGAACAGTGCTGGCAGCCAGCACTGGGGCTCTGCAGAGCCATCTTGAGGGCAGCTGATCTGAAGGGTCACACTGTCCTAGAGGGAAGGAATGGCCAGGTTTGGTTGCACCAGCTCTCCTGTTGGAGAAGGAGAGATTGGTTTGCCTAGAAAATCCCTGTTGGGTTTTTCTGTTGGGGTGCTTCATCAACCTGAGGGGATGAGATCTATCAAATGGAGTCCCAGGGAGTCCTGGTTCTGTGACATATTCCTGTAACAGATGACATCACCTCTATTGAGAAGCCAGCCTCCGAGAGAATCAAGAAAAAGCCATAGAGTCCTTCATTCTATTTTAGCTCTCCAAACCTTAGTTTCCAGATCTGTAACATGAGGTTTATAATAATGCGCTAGGCTGGGGAGTTCTTTGAGAGCTAAATGTGATTATGTACATTAAAATATTTAAGCAGAGTGCCTGGCGCAGAGTAGGGGTTCAGTAAATGTTCATTTATTTCCTTCTTCCTTGCCCCTTTGGTTCCCTGGACCCATTGCCACATCCTCCCCAATGGCCAGGTGAAAAGGAACACCATTTTGTAATCACTAAAGCTTAGGAAAGATGAAGTGACACTGTCAACCGTAACAAAGTCAGGGACTCAGTCTCAGAGCAGGGTTCCGCTCAGTCTGTTGTTGGAAGCCACATTCTAATCCTCCAAGCTGGGGTAGAAAATAGTGCTGAGTACCTGTGGATGGCATCTAGCTGGCGAGGGTGACAGTTGTTACAACTTGTGGAGGCAAAGATATAAAGTATGAGGCATGGACCGCCCAGACATGGGTCTGCGGGGGAGAGGGCCTCCAGCCCAGAGAAGCCGTTAATTTCCCTTCCATTTCAGATGGAAGGGAGAGCGTCCTTGCCAACCTCAGGGACCCTGAGAGGGCCACTTCTCATTGCAGACCAACAATTTCTGACAGGTGAGTGGCCTTAAGGGTCACTTGGGATTAACAACTGGGAAGCAGTTCCAGAAAGGAGCCACAGACATTGAGACAGTTTGGCTCCTCGCACTGAGAAGGTGACATCAGCCATGCAGATAAATTCCAAAGGCTCTAGCACCACCACCACCCCCCTCAAACAGTGTTTCACCAGCTTGTAAAACGTTCCCAAGCTCTTTCCATACTGACAGCTTCTGGGGGCTATCCAGGGCATCCTGGAAAATTACAGCAAGAGGGTATCTTTCCAGTTCTTTACCCAGATCCCGATTTTATTTTTTTTTTAGATTTAGTCTAATTTCTTTCTGTTCTATCAATTATTGTTAAATAGGAAAGCTTGTTTCAGTACTAAATGTTGAAGGCTGTGCAGAATAGATTGGAAAAATCACCATACTTTAGGTTCTGATCAGAAAATATGCCACAGTTGAATGATGACCACAGCACTGAAATCATTACAGTTTTCCTCTCTGAGCTCTCACTAAGTCATTTCTCAAGACCTGCTTCTGGGTACTTGTGTGTCCGTTCCACAGATCAAGAAATTGAGGTAAAGACAGACTAGATATAAGCTGCTGAAGGATATTCAGCAAAAACTTGTCAGATCAATCAAAAGTATGATGCCTTGCTCCCAGACCTCTTCACTTTCATTCTTCTGGAAAACAAAGTGAGATTCAGGAGATCAAACAATGGCGGGCCCAGAAGGGCCTAAATAGAGCAGGAGTTCCCTTGATATAATAAGCTCCCTGTGTCCTTTCAGAGGCTCTATGAGAGAAAAGAGATTTCCATGGGGTATAGAAAGGGGGTCATATGGGAGCCAATGAAGTCCAAGCAAACATTTGCCACCAGCCCACATCACTGAATGAAGAAGGCAATCTAATTTTATAAAGAGCGCTCTGCTACTGCTGCTAAGTCACTTCAGTTGTGTCTGACTCTGTGCGACCCCATCCCTGGGATTCTCCAGGCAAGAGCACTGGAGTGTGTTGCCATTTCCTTCTCCAATGCATAAAAGTGAAAAGTGAAAGTGAAGTCACTCAGTCATGTCTGACTCTTCGCGACCCCATGGACTGCAGCCTACCAGGCTCCTCCGTCCATGGGATTTTCCAGGCAAGAGTACTGGAGTGGGGTGACATTGCCTTCTCTGAAAGAGTGCTCTAAAGCTACATAAAACATCTTCCCATTTGTCACTGACAACATAACTATGAGTACAGTCTTTTTCCTGCCATTTTCCAGTCAAGGAAACAGAAGTCTGGAGAAATCTACCTTGCCCAATGTCATACAGCTAATGAGGAGTAAAATCAGACCACCCAGCAAACCAGCTTTTCTGAAGCCAAGCCCAGTGCTGTACTTGGACTTGTCCAGTGATTGTTGTACAAGCCAAGTCTGTTCCCTATATTTCTGAAGCTCTTACATAGGCGAGTTAACCAGAGTTAGTATCACTGGACACTAAAGAAAACACTTATCAGAAAAGATGTTGTGACTGGAACTACTGACACAAGACTCAAATGGCAGAGGGGTTCTAGGGCAGGCATCAGAAGTCCCAAAAGCCTTTCTTTGCCCAGAGAAGCTCTTAGGGTAGGTGTCTTTCGATAGTGGAGTCTCATGTTCACTCAGTGTAGGCCAGGGTGACCACTAAGACCTTGGACCATGGAGCCTTGTGGGGAAGCCCTGGAATGTCCCAGGCCTCCTGAAATCCTGGGATCTAATCCAAGAATTCCAGAGTGTCAGATCTGGGCCTCATGTTCCCCCAGGACCATGTCAGAGACCCAGCCCCTGCTCTCTGTTCTGTCCTGTAATCACGGAGCTGGGCCTCAGGAGGTGAAATGGGGACAAGACAACGTCCCCAGGTGTCAACTCCAGCCTAGGCACAGACCAGGGGAGCCCAGTCCACAGCGAAATGGCTTGCCCTGGCCAACACAGTCATAAGCAGAGACGATCACAGTCCAGGCTAAAAAGGCGGAAAACCAGTAGGCAAGGAAAGAGTTTTGTCATCCAAGGACAATAAAGTTTATGTATTCCCAGATGTGGGTCCTCCCACTTAATCAAAGCAGAGGCCCATTCCAGTGAAAAGAGCTTTTCTCCAGCAAAATGGGAAGGCAGTTTCTCTGGGGCTAAATTTAGACTTCACCCACAGGGGAAGAGCTCCAGTTCTTCAGGGCTGCCGACAGAACAAGCCAACGGTTCAGTGTCCCAGCTGGCCACAGCCAGCTCCAGAGCCAAGCCAACATGGGTCTAAAGTGTTCCTGGGCTTGGAGTGTGGGCTGTGCTGTCCCCAGGGCTGGGCTCTGCCCCAGGCTCAATCACAGCTTGAAGGATGTGTGCTCTGGGCGCTCTGAGCCGGGGGGAGGGGGCGTGTCAGGTCCCCTCATTCCCTCTGCCAGGGGCAGCCGTGCAGTGCTCACTACTCCAAAGACTGGGGCTCAGAGCCCCAGAAGTGCTGCAGGGCCGGGCTTACGCCCTCAGACTTATCTTAAAGGTGTCTTGGAGATCCAGCTTCAAGAGGGAAAGTTATAGCAAAATGACCAAATTAACACACAGAGTGGTGTGGTTCCCAAGAAGGAAGAATAAACTACGCATGTCGTATAAGGCTTCATGGGGAGGGATTTTTCTCCTACAACCGGACCTCTTCCCTGCACCTTAAGCCCGTTGTGTCCTCTCCCTGACTTGGTACTTTTCCTCAGTGACCCATAAGAAAGTTGTAGCAGAATACTGAGAGGCATGCCTTATCTTAGGGAAAAGTTAGTGTGGCTCCAACCAAAGGAAATCAAACAAGCCCCATTCACGTCTCTCCTTAGCCAATAACAGGCAAGAGGGAAGAAGACTCAAGATCTGGCTTCCCATCCTGAACTCTTACAACATGTATGCCAGCTCATCCTACTGGGCTCACCAATTCATAACTGTCAAATCCAATCACAGCTTATACCAGGCAGGGCTGGAACACCTGGAGGGAGAGTGACAACAATTAAAATTGACTGTGTCTTTCTCATCCAGCATCCTTGTAGATACAAACCAAGCTTTGCTTAGAAAGTGAAACAAGATGAAAAATTCTGAAATGTATCCCATAGCACATAGACACAGCTTCAATACCAACTCCCTCGAGGGCTCCCACAGACAGAGCCAATCACCATTTCCTAATGTGCTCTCATGACCATGCAGTCTTAGCTCAATTACACCACTTGCTCCTCTGTGGGTCTTTAATGGTTTGCATCGGATTCCCCCAGAGACTGGGAAGTGTCTTGATCCTACTTCATTTTGAATCTCTGAAGGTGAAAGTCGCTCACTCTTGTCCAACTCTTTCAACCCCATGGACTATTCTCCAGGCCAGAATAGTAGAATGAGTAGCCTTTCCCTTCTCCAAGGGATCTTCCCAACTCAGGGGTCACACCCACATCTCCCACATTGCAGGCAGATTCTTTACCAGCTGAGCCACAAGGGAAGCCCAAGAATACTGGAGTGGGTAGCCTATCCCTTCTCCAGAGGATCTTCCCAACCATGGAATCAAACTGGGGTCTCCTGCACTGCAAGCGAATTCTTTACCAACTGAGCTACTAAGGAAGCCCTTTGAATCTCTAGTTCCTGGCAAATAGTTGGCCTTCCACTGGTATTTGATGAATGATTGGATGAATGATACTCAAATTTATAAACCATCTTGTTTAAATATCTTGGTGCCTTCCTCAATAAAAGGGGTTGGTATGATATGAAATTTAATAGATGTCCAATAAAAAGAAGAGGCATCCCAGGATTGCCTGTAATTCCACACAATGATGGGCAAAGCATGTTCCTCCCCAGAGTGAAGAAGCAAGCATCTGCTAATGTTTGAGTGTCCTCTCTGCTCTCATTAACTGGAAGCAACTGGGCTGCCTTGTGTATGTTTCTCTCTCTCCCTCTCTGCTTAGTTGGAGATGATTGCAGTGGCTTGTTCTAGTGTGGTTCCCCGGCTGCAGGTTAAAATAGAATATCAAAGGCCCTACTGCACTCATTATATGCAGGGAAGCCCTTTAGTGACTTCCCAACTTCTCTGTCCCTGACGCACCGATGTGACAGCTGATCAACATCATAGGAAGCAGTTCCTAGACCTTGCCAGGTAGACTCAGGAGATCAGTTTCTTGGTGGAGAACCCTCTCTACCAATCTTAGGATGAAATACATACAGTGACAGCCCAGCACACAGAGAGTGTAGGTGGGAGAATTCCTACCTGAGGAGTGGGAGAATTCTCAGATAACCTATAGCAATTATCCTATCATACAAGAGGAATGCCAAAGATATAAATACTCAAAAGAGAAGCATGCCTATGTCGTCAGTCCTAAACCACTATTTGTTTTGCATTTTAGTCAGCCAATCAGGAAAGAAGGGAGAGAATGCAAATCCTATTTTTTAAAAAAATAAGTTTCAAGGCCGTCAGATATTTTCAGAAGTTTAGGTCAGAAGGCAATATACCAAACAAGAATATCTGAAAATTTTTGAATGGAAAGATTACTAGGTGAGACACATATGCTTCTTTTAAATAAGTATTAATGATCATAAATTGCCATGATTGTACTTCAACTTGATGTTTAGAGATGTTTAAAGACTTAGCTGGTAGGAACTGTTGCCCTCTACTGGATGGAATGTCACAAGAAAACCATGGTTTCATATTTGCAGTTGCCTGGATGTTTTCATCCCCTCCAGGATACAGAGGGTCCTGAAGGTGGTGATGGTGAAATGAAGATGGAGGAGGGAGAGGGGAAGGAGAAAAGGAGAGAGAAGGAGGACTGTGTCATGATAATCGTAGAAGAGGGAGAACCCCTTAGATTTACATAGCACTTTAGTGTCTTACAAAGCACACGTAATTGTCTTACTTGAACTTCACAATTATCCTGTGAAGACGATGTATAGTGTTGCAAATGACAAGACGTTGGCAGAGAAGTTACATCATTTGTCTACAGGTTCAGAGCCAGAAAGGGGCACAAATGAAATTCCAACCCAGGTTTTCTAAATTCAAGCTCTGGAATGGTTTTCCTTTATTCTCTGTATTTGGTGGACTTTACTTAAATTTGCTTAAGTCCAGTCCTACAGATTTTTTCAAAAGTCTCTTTTCTGTATTGAAGACACAATTCATTTACACATTCATTCAAAACCATTTATTGTACACCTGCTCTATACCTGGCCTCCTAGCTATAAACTGGGGGATAGAAGAGAACAAAGCAAGGTCTAGCTCTCACAGAAGGGGTAGTCAGCAGACAAGGCAACAAATCAAGAAAGATCATAAAAACCGAGAGATAAATGGTTAGAAGGCTGTGAAACAAGGTGAAAATGTACAAAGTCCCCATGATGGGAATCCACATAGCAGATGGCAATTTTTGATAGCTAGAAATTTTGGAAAGGTAACCTCTAATGCCAGAGGACCAACTTGGTTTTCCCAAACAAACGTCTGAAAATCATTGGTAGATATCAGAAGGATGGCCTGGGGATTTTCATTTGCCTAGACAACCCCTTTAAGAAACTCACCAAGAACGCAGGCAGGAAAGAACTCCCCTAGACATACGTGTGTTTTTTAATTAACAAAGATTAAGAAAGCTCATTTATAACATATCCTTATGACTGTTACATATTTAGCTTATTCCACAGTTACATCACTTAAGCACTTTGATTTACACTATCCAGAACCTGAAACCAATCTAATGTCCCACAACAGATAAATAATAATACAAACTGTGTGCATCCATACCATGGAATGCTATTCAGCAATAAAGAGGAATTGGTTATTGATCCTGCAACAACTTGAATAGATCTCAAGAGCACTATGTGAAGTGTGAAAACATCCAGTCTTAAAAGGTTATACTCATTGTGTGATTCCATTGATGCAATTTTTGAAGTGGTTTCCTGTGGATAGAAAAGAGGAGAGAGTGGCTACAAAGGGGATACTTTATGGGACAGAACAGTTCTGGAACTCAATGTGGTGATGGCTATACAAATCTATACGCATGATATGTCATAGAATTGTACAGAGACATACCAAACATGAGTGCGTGTAAAAACTGGTGAAATATGATAAGATCTGTAATTTAGTTGATGGTTTTGAGTCAGTCAGTTTCCTTGCTTCAGGGAATGCCCTAGCGGTCCAGTGGTTAGGACTCCACGCTTCCACTGCAGGGAACATGGTTTCATTCCCTGGTTGGGGAACTAAGATCCACAAGCTGCATAGTATGGCCAAAAAAGAAAAAAGAATCTCCTTGTTTCATAATGTATTGTTATATAAGAAGGCATCATTGGGGAAACCTGAGTGATGGTACACGGGACTACTCTCTTTTATTACAATTTATTGAGCCTATAATTAATTCAAAATAAAAAGTTTAAAAAAGAAAGGAAGATGAAGAAGTCATCCTGGGAATTGCTAAGTTGTCTCACCATTTAATGAGGCTCTGCTATTAACCTTAAAGAGAGGTATCCTGGGGTCCCTGAGCTTTGGAGGGTGGGTAAACAATTGTGTGAGGTACAAATAATCTGACAATGGCAAGTATCATATGAGAAGAAAGAAATCAGGGCCCACAATGAATACAGAGTTTTCAGATCAAAGAGAACATTCTGCAAGGAAGACTCCATTAATACAAGACTAGTCAGCCCTGCGCAGTAGAGAAAAGAGAGTGAGGGCAGAGGAAGCACGGGACTGGATTACATCCTCCACCCTTGGTCTATTATTCAATGCTGATCCTCTGTGTGCCTGAGCCCAGAGCTGGGGCGGCAGCCAGGGCCCCTGAGAGCCCCCACTCACGGCAGTCAGGACTCTGGCGCTGGCGTCTGTGGCAGTAAGGGGCTGTGGTGGCTCACGTGGAATCTGTTCTCAGGGCTGGCCCCACAGCAGAAAGAGCCTGGAGACGGCATGGTCTCGGGCACTTTGCAGTCACTTAGGAGAACCCTGGGTGGGGGCTGGCAAGGGTGCCTGGGCTGCTGGCAGGACATTTTGGTGGGAATTCAGTCAATGCTGAAAGATATATATTTTTATTTTAAATGGAAGGGTTGGGTTAGATGGCTTTTAGGACTATTCCAGCCCTCATATTCTGCATTTCCATGAGTCACCGAGGCTAATCTAGTCACTGTGATTCAGCATTTACTTGTGCTCTTTGCTCTCAGCTTCCTGGCAACCAAAGTGAAATCACCTAACTTTTGTGCCAAGTACTTGACACTCATCATGGACAGCTTGTATTATTGCCAATAGTTTTAAGTATCTTGTCTCAACTAAATTACAAGTTCTCTCTGAAATGATAACTGACTATTATTTGTAACCCTTGGTGTCTTTCACACAGCAGATAGAATTGTGGTATTTAATTAAATATAATTCAATAACTAAAAAAAGAATTCAGTTGAAAATATTGATAGATTTGACCACTTGACTATATAAAAAGTTTAAAGTTTACAGAGTAAAAATTACTACAAATCAAAAGATTATTGGCAAATTGGGCAACATACTTGTAAAATATACAGAACGTAAAGATCAGGCAACTCACAGGACAAAAACCATAAATGGCTAACAAGTATAAGGAAAGATGCTGTCTCAGGACTCATCAAAGACATGAAAATTAAAAGTATGAGATGATGACTTTTTGTTGTGATTAGCAAAAATTTAAATGCATCAGAACATAAAATGTTAGTGATGATCTAGGGAGACAGACATTCTCATACCCTGCTGGTGAAACTATAAATGATGCTGGCAGAGATGGAGCAAAATTTGTTAGGAAATAATGCAGGTCCTAAAAATGTGCCAAATAGTTTGTCCATTAGGAATTTGTCTTAAAAAACAATAATTTGGGAACAAGGAAACATACACAAGAATAGCCACTGCAGAACTGCTTGTAAATTTGTAAACAAACTAATTGTCCATTGAGGAATGTATAGATAAATAGTAGTGTTTTTATTCTATATACTATTATACTAGTTAAAATTAATGGGCTAGAGCTACATGGATCTATTTCTAAAATACACTGTTGATTCCAAAGATCAGATTGGAGAAGGAAATGTACATTATAATACCATTTGGGTAAATTTTTTAAACGGAAAGCAGCACTATTTTTTCTATTACACATTATCAATCGAAATATAGCAAAAGTATTTTAAAAACCCAGAAAAGATCCTCATCAACTTCAAACTTGTATTTGAGAGACAGGGGTGAGACTGGAAAGAAATACGAACAAGGCTTCAATTGTTTCTATGATTTTCTTAAAAGAAAAAGATAGATTAAATGCAAAAATGCACCTAAGGCAAGTGTCGCTGTATCTGGCTTAAAAGTAGAAATATCAATTACCTTAATTACTAAACCATACTGTGGCTAAGTATAAGGACTTGATTTTATGGAAGAAAATACAGAGTGAAAAACAAGGCTCAAGTTTGAGCATAAGTATAAAGGGGAGTAGATGTTGAGATGCAGCTGGTCAGGAACGGTGCTGGGTATACAACATCCATTGTCCCACCTAGTCTTCACAGCAACCTTCGACATGATTTCACTAGGCCCAGTTCAGTTCAGTTCAGTAACTCAGTCATGTCCGAATCTTTGTGATCCTGTGGACTATAGCACGCCAGGCTTCCCTGTCCGTCACCAACTGCTGGAGCTTGCTCAAACTCATGTCCATTGAGTCGGTGATGCCATCCAACCACCTCATCCTCTGTCATCCTCTTCTCCTCCCGCCTTCAATCTTTCCCAGCATCAGGGCCCAGTTCACTGATGGGGAAACTGAAGCTGAACCAGATTACCCAATTAGGACAAATCATATTTCTATCAACGGAAGACTCAGGATGTGAATCCCTGCTGGTTTGATGCAAATCCCTTCTTCTGTACTTTGGAGTACACGGAATCCAGAAATGAGTAAATAAAGTTTGTACACAGATGCTGGAAGGGTTTGTAAAGAAAGGCAGGGCGTCGTCATGGGCTTTACCACATCTGGTGATGGGTTTGCCATCAAATTTCCTGCTTGGTTATTCTCAGAAGCTGTCCCAGGTCTGGGCACTGGGTCATAAACTGACCAAAAAGAGTTCTTCGCTGACAAATCTGAAGGCTGCCAAGATGGGACACGGAGTGGGTAGGATGCTGACTAGCAGATTCCAGCATCCACGACATGATCAGCAGGATTTCCAGCAAAGTGCTCAGGCCTAGAGGGTCGGGGGTTCCCAAGGTTTTGGCCCTTTGCTGAGGCCATAGAAGAGCACAAATAATATGGAGATAAGAATCACCTGGCAGAAAGAAACAAAGTCAGGGACTTGGGACTTTTTCAGGGACACATGATTTGCAAAAAGTTTTTATTTTTCCTTTCTGTTAAAATTGCCAAGACTTGAAATGTGAGTGTTTGGGAAAGGGGGAGATGGTAGTGTTGTTACTGCAGATAATAGAGTTTCTTAGCCAGAAACTGCCAGAGAAACATGTGAAGGACCATTGGAATCGAGCAAGGTGGTAGTTATAACAGGAATAGCAGCATACCTGAGCTATGAAGTAAAAAACCTGAGAGGAAAAGTTGGCTAACACCAAAAAAAAATCCCCTTAGGAAGAGATAATCAGACTTTAGGATGAGCCCTTGGAAAAACTGACCTCAGGATAAGAATGGATGAGCTGGGAATAGGGCCAAGGAGGCCTTTAGCTGACCAACATCCCAGATAAGCAGGATTTGGGGAGGCTTGGGACAATAATGCTGGAAAGCGGAAAAAGAATGGAGAAGTAAGAAGGTACCTGGTAATTTGGCAAAAGCTAGAATCTTCCTAGAAATTAACGCTGCTAATAATTTCTCCAGAGCTAGAACAATCTACAAATTTCCAAGAACATGGATAGCTGCACATGCCTACTCCCCCCACCCAGTCCCTCAACCCCATCCTGCCAAAATTGCAAGTTTTAATCCTTGGAACCAGTGAATGTTACCTCAAACGGGGGGTAGGGAAGGATGGGGGAAGGACTTTGCAGTTGTGATTAAGGATCTTCAGATTGGGAGACTATCCTGGATTATCCAGATGGTTCCTAAATATCATTGCATGTACTTTTATAAGAAGGGAGCAGAGAAAAATCTAACCATAGAAGAGAAGGCCACATGACTACAGAAGTAGAGACTGGAATGGTGTGGCCACAACCCAAGGAATGCCACAAGACACTAGAAGAGGAAAGGAAAAAGCTTGAGCTTCCCTATGATACCTTGATATCAGGCCAGCAATACTGATTTTGGAACTCTGGCCTCCAGAACAGTGAAAGAATAAATTTCTGTTGTTTAGAATCACCAAATTTGTGGCAGTTTGTTACAGCAGCCATTACTAATGTTCAATTTTGAGAAATTTGTTCTGCTGTTTTGGTAAATAATCTCTCCCACATTGTTAAATGGCCATTTCAGCTTTGCTTATAACAGTAAAAAGTTGGAAAGAGCCTAGAATGTCCATAAACAGAAGTTTAGTTAAATAAATTATGATAATTTGTTGAGTGGAGTACTATGAAACTATTAAAAATGAAATGGCAAAAAAAAAATGAAATGGCAGAAGTATTTTAACTGACACAGCTCTATGTTTATAATACCCTTACCATTAGGATTTTTTTAAAGTAATATACTAATCTTTTTAGATTTAAATTTTGATACATTGGGAATTTATCCTGATATTTGGCAGGAGGTTCAGATAAATATTTATCTCTTTCCACTTGGCTATGATTTTATGATTTGTTCCAGTACCACTTATTATAGTACCAGCTTCCTCCGCTGATTTCCCACATATTAAACTTCCATATGCTAAGGTTTATTTTTGGATTTCTTAGTCTGTTCCATTGATCTGTCTGCTTACTCATGAACAGTAACACATTGTTGCTGTTACTGAGCAGTTATAATATCATTTAATATCTAATATGATAATCTCCTCCATTGCGCTGGTTTTTCCAGAATTTTTCTGCTCTTCTTTCTTGATTTAGAATTACTTCAACTTTTAAAAGTCCCATGGGTTCCTTTTTGTTGTGACCATGTTAAATTTATAATTGGTGAAAAGTGACATCTTTATGATATAGTCTTCCTATCCAAGAATTGATGCCTCCCATTTGTTCAAGCATGTATGTGTGTGTCCATGTGCACACATGCATGGCAAATGCTTTTTAGAAATGATTTTAAAATTTTCTTCATAGAGTTTTCATTATCCTTATGAAGTTTATTCCTAAAAATGAAAAAGGAGGATATGCAACTGTATCTATTTGCAGAAGATATTGTAAATCTGTAGAACTCAAGAGCAGCACTTGAAGGATTGCTGGAAATGAGAAAATTCAGTAAAATATCAGGGTACAAAGTTAATAAAGAGAAATAAAATAGTTTTCATATAAAACAATAATTAGTTAGAAAGTATAATGGAAAAATATTCCATGTTTAATGGTAACAAAATTAGAAACCTCTGCATAGCAAAAAGTACTAACAGAAAAGTCAAAAGTAACAAATTGGGAAAATATTGCACCTTACATAATAAAACAAGGGTTAATATCCTCATAAATGTATGAGACATTTGAAAAGAGCTTTTGTAAATACATAGGAAAAAGATCAACATGCCAATGAAGTTACCAAATGATTCGATCATACGGTTCAGGAAAAACATTAGGTATGGCTCTTGAGCATATGACCAGATACTCTCATTCACATTAAAAGACAACCAACTTATATGTGAAATCTAAAAATGGATACAAATGAACTTATTTACAAAACAGATGTAAAAAGCAAATAAGTGGTTATCAGGGGATTGGGGGGAGGGATAAATTGGGATATTGCGATTGACATACACACTGTTATACATAAAACAAATAACTAATAAGAACCTACTGTATAGCACAGGGAACTCTACTCAATACTCTGTAATGGCCTATGTGGGAAAAGACCCTAAAAAAAAAAGTGGATGGGGAATTCCCTGGAGGTCAAGTGGTTAAGACTTAGCTCTTTCTCTGCCATAGGCCCTGGTTCAATCCTTGGTCGGGGAACTAAGATTCCACAAACTGTGTGGCTTTAAAAAAAAAAAGGAATGCTAGAACACCTTTGCTTTCCTGCTGGCTCAGACAGCAAATAATCTGCCTGCAATGCAGGAGACCCAGGTTCTATTCCTGGGTGGGAAGATCCCCTGGAGAAGGGCATGGCAACATACTCCAGTATTCTTGCCTGGAGAATTCCATGGGCAGAGGAGCCTGGTGGGCTACAGTCCATGGGATCACAAGGAGTCAGACATGACTGAGCAACTCTATGTATATGTATAATCACTTTGCTATACAACTGAAACTAACACCACACTGTAAATCAATGATATTTCAATAAAAATTTTTGAAAAAGCCAAAATATCATTGCTTAAACATATACTTTGGTGCAAAGTAAAAGTCTGGTTACATGCTCTTTGTAGGGTGGACTGGGGGAAGCAGTAGTCTCATATGTTGCTGGTGGAAGTAAAAGTTTATACGATATCTAAGAGAAATCTGAGACTCTTGCATCAAACAGGAAAATGCTATGACACTCCACCTGCAGAAACATAAGCTACATTTCCGGGACTCACAGCCAAATGCAGCCTCTGACACCATCTCTGCTTACAGCAAGTTCCACAAAGTCTCACCGGATGGACAGTTTTCACACAATGAAGGACAGAAGCTACAACATGCCCAACAAAATCACACTTGCTGACATTGGCCAGAATATTCCTCACAGCAGCTTCTCTTTCCTTGGGATCTCACGCCTCTTGATAGACTCAACTATCTGATCTCACAATACAGCCCCACTAAGTCTTCCAACAGTGAGCAACCATTAATGAGGTGGGTACTCCCATCACAGATGGCTCTAAGGTGAGATATGAATTAAAGTCACTCTTCCCTTTATTTAATTCAGACCCTTCTATTAATCTTACCTGGCTTCCCTGGTGGCTCAGTGGCCAAGAAACCATCTGCCAATGCAGGAAACTTGGGTTCAATCCCTGGGTCGGGAAGATCCCCTGGAGGAGGGAATAGCAACCTACTCCAGTATTCTTTTTTGAGAAATCCCATGGACAGAGGAGATTTGGCGGGCTACATTCCATGGGGTCACAAAAGAGTCAGACAGACACGATTTAGCAACTAAACAACAGCAACAAATTAATCTTATTATGCAGAAATGATTATCCAAATTATTCAATATTTCATTCAACAACCTGCCCTTCACTTCAAATGTCTGTCACATTTCTAGAGAAGGCCTTGGTTCAAAAGTGCCCTTCTTCCTTATATTTACTAAGCTGTGTACACCCTCTTCCCTGCCTTTTTTCATAGCTCTGTATTCTGAGGGACAACATGAAAAGTGACACAAACTTTCTTCACCCCAAATGGTCATGATCCTAATACAATATATTCCATTTCTATCTCATTCTTCATTTGCCCCCGCATCAGTGCAGCCCTTCCTGTCCTCTTGTTCTGCTATTGGAATAAGACAGAACCAGATGTTGTGTCCTGAGCCGACAGGAAAGGCAGCACTCAAAGGGTTAACTCCTTTCTCCCACAGAGTGAAGCGTTTTGCTGATCCAGTGTGAGATGGGTTGGACCAAATTCAATTTAGCTGCAGTCAACAGGAAAGTAGGAAGGAAAATAGGATTTAACATACAAAGCATTAAAAAAAAAAAAGAAAAAGTCCACAGCAGGAAATAATTATTTGGGCAATTGTTCACTTTGTGAAGGGGCTGGCCTGTATGAATATCCATCAGGATGCAGCGCTGTGTCCGGGGGTTTCTCCGCAGCACCCTGTCTGGTCTAATTAGTTACAAAAGGGGTTCTATAGGCTGAAGAAATTTGCAATTGTGTTGTGTTTCAGGGGAACGAACACACATGTCATTGAAGTGGAGTCTGGCACCGGCTTATGCTGGTGAAGCCTCGAGTGGTCGACCAGAATGGAATCAATATGAAAGGAAGCTCTAAATGCCAACAGAAGTGGTTTACAAAAATAATTCACTGACCGTTCCATCTGCCTCGGATTAAGCACGTTAAATGGTTCAGTTCAAGTTAACGTTGCTAACATATAGATACATATAAATAAACAAAACCACATATTTTTATCAAATATTTGCATTTGAAAACCTTCACTAATGCACACAGAACCCAGATTGAGGTCTTTCATCTAACCCTACACTTTTACCCTTAGAACATTTACATTAAAAATATTTAATCTGAAGGAAAACTCAGATTGTCCCCACAGAGAAGAGTAAACTCCCTTTGGAAAGGAAAGTGAAAATATTATTTTCAGAATAAAAATTTTTCAATCTGTAAAAGGAGTTTTATAGCTTAGCCTCAGGAGAGTCAGCCAAAGGTTCAGTTGACAGAGAAACAGAGTGGGTCTTGGGGAACCGAGGCCTAGTGGATTGGTTTATTCACTGTCCCAAAAATGGGTGCTAGAATGAAATCAATACTTTCTTGATACTGATTTGCATTAATTTGCATGTAAATCCATTGACTGTATATTAAAATTGCATCAATTAGAAATCTAAGAAGGTGACAAATCATCATTAAATAGCAAAGATATCAACAGTATTGAATACTTACTAACTCATTTTCATGTAATTGCTACAACCACCCTGTCAGGTAGGTATATTATAACTACCCCTATTTAACAGATATAGAAACTGAAGCACAGAATGGTTAAGAAACTTGCCCAAGGTCACAAAGCCAGTAGATGCAGGAAGCCTGCATTGGGATCCAGACAGTCTGAGTCTGGATCATCCCCTACTCTCCGTGTACATAAAAAAGTCAGGAGAGGGGCCAGACAGAAACCTGGAGCAGGGCCCCAGAGCAAGATGCTAGGAACAAAAGACTGGATTCACCTACTCCCCTGCAGGCCTTCGCCTCCCCCTGACTCTCCACACCCCACCCACCACAGGGCTGTCACCCTTGTTCCTTGTTTTTCACTGCCTGACCTGCCTAAACTGGGATCCCCTGTCCTTCACCTGTGCTAAGGAGGGTATGATGGGATAACCTGAACATTCCATTGAGAGAAGGAAGCTGGCTCCTCCTTGGGAACAAATTCCTGGGCCCTGCTAACAGATGGCTTTGCAGACTGTCAAACTCAAGTCCTGCAAATGTGTGTGTCCTCCTGGGTCAATCGGCTTTAGTGCTTTGGTGTCCCTGTAGGGTCACGTGACCCATGGTTTCCAGGCAATCTGGTAGGACCAGAAAGTGGACCAGTAGGGCAAAGTCCTAGTGACTTGTGAGCTCATGAATTTCTGACCACGATCACCATTTTCCCAGCTCACCTCATTTCAATCTAGCATAACATCCCTGGTTATGGATGATGAAACTAAACCTCAGGCTGTGTAAGTGGCTCACTCAACATCGCACAGGCAGGAAATGGCAAAGCGAGGATTTGAGTTGGACCCTAATTCCAGAGTCCTTTTTTTTTGTCCCTCAGTGTCACTTGGCAGCCCTGCCACCAGCCTCAAAGCCCACTTTGTGTGAATTGGTCAAAGGTGCCCTTGCTCAAGACACGTTGCGGCCAACTGCCAGAAAATTATCTTTTTTTTTTTTCTTTCAGAAAATCATCTTAATCATTATAAAAATCAACGTGATAAAAGGTATCGTCGTTGGGGGTAGTCCCGACACGGGAGGACAGGAACCCTTTCTCCCCAGCATGCTCTCTGATGGGCTGACAGCATCCTCCTTCACCTTCCCCGTAGGCTGTCACCTCCCCTACATGGGCACGGGCACGTCCTCCTTCAAGGTCGAGCAGGCGGGGCACTCAGGCAGCTCCTGTTCAGGCTGAGCGAGACTGTGGAGAGTTTCCAGCACTCAAGGTAACGGGAAATGTTAAGCAAAGTAGGTGAAAAGCCTGATCTAACATTTCCATTTACCTCCTTTGTCTGTCTGAATAAGTGTCATTAATTCAAACCATTTAAAAATGAGGCTTGATGATGTGTGAGAGCGGAAGCCCCGGAGCACCGGGCCACTGCTCACCACATCCTCGCTGACGCTATCTCTGGCCTGGAGCGATCAATTGAACCCTGGCAAATGTGCTGTGAATATTGCAGCTCAGCCGACCACTAATGACCCTGTGTCTGAGGCTGCTCTTCCCACACACACTCCCCTGGCCTGACTCCCACCCTCCCCCAGTACCCCTCCTTTTCAAAGCTCCCCCCCACCACAACTTTGAGACCACGCAAGGCCCACTTCAAAGGAGGAAAAGACGGATGAGCATGGTTTTCTCTCTAGGAAATACCCCTCACATCCATTGCTTTTCTAACGCTCTTCGTATAGACACAGAGGTGTTCTGACAGCCTCAATAACACTGTAAAAATGCTGCAGCTTGGAGGAAAACCCAGCCCTTTCCAAAAGCAAGAGAAAAGTCTGAATGCTTAGTAACATACAACTTTCATATTTTGGTTGATAACATGCCATGGAATCAGAGTATTTCCCATTTCCTCTTTGTCCTTTTTCCAGTGATTTCAAAAGCCTTTATTAAATCTATCAAAACCTAAAATATGGTAAAATTAGGTGACTTTTTCTAAAAAATACGTAAGAAAAGTATATGTACCCAAATAAGTCTCACTGTCTTCAAAGCAGATTCCTATATGAGACTTGGACTTATTTCAGTGATCCCCTTCTTCCCCAGCATACACACACACACACACACACACACACACACACACACAATCAGTTATCTATCTGTATGAGAAATTCTTTCACAATTGAGTTTAGAGCTTAGCACATCATTTTGAACATCCTTTATAGTATGCATAGCATGATTTGTGGGAAAAGTCCAAGATGCTGAGTGCCATGTCTGAGGTCTTTAAAAATTAATAAGCTTTAAATCAGGTGTTCTGTGAACACCTAGAGGGGTAAGATGGGGTGGGAGGTGGGAGGGAGGTTCAAGAGAGAGGAGTTGTTTATATGCCTATGGCTGATTCATGTTGATGTATGGCAGAAACCAGCATAATATTGTAAGCAATTATCCTCTCGTTAAAAATTTTAAAAAAAGAAATTTAAAAAAAATGAATCAAGCTGAACCATAGTGTTTCAGGGTTAAAATGAGATTGCACCAAAAAAAAAAAAAAAAAAGTTGATTTTTATCACATAGCTTATAAGTGGGTTCTGCAGGCCACTTTAGGGCAGCCACAGCCAAACTGTTCTGCATGGAGTGAAGCATCACTGGCTAAACGGACTCTGGGAACGTCATGGAACCTCAGGCAACCTGTTTCCTCACCAGCAAGACAGGGAAATTAAAAGCTGTCCCATCTGCCTCACAAGGCATCCCGAAGACCATTTGATGAAGAAATATTTCTTCAGGAATCATCTGTATTCTAGTCCAATATCCTAAACACATCAAAGCAAAGCTGTTCCAGTTTGAGGGCTGAAGAAGGGAGCACAGCCCTGCCTGTTGAACCTCTAGTACTCAAATTCTCCCCACCCTTCAGCAATCCAATTCTCGAAGAGTCTTTGTAAACTATAAAGCCCAGGATAAACATGAGTCTCTTCTCCCCAGTTTGCTCTAACAGCCTCAAGGACTGTCTGTCATCTGCAGATATTTATGGTCATGGCTAAAATAATAATCATTTCAAAATGTTCATCTACAGGTTCATGATCCTGGCCTTGACCTCTAGTAACTTCCTGTCCATAAAGAGGTTTCCTGTTCTCTCTAATAATCGCTACTGTGGTCGGCAGAATTCTAAGACATCCTCCAAGATTCTCACCCATGGGCATTTAATCCAACTCTAACCTAGGCTAGGTTAGAGTTGGATTAAATCTTGTGAAAGGATTTTGCAGAGAAATTAGGTTACTAATCCGCCAACTTTAAATTAGGGACAGTGTCCTGGATTCTCCAGGTGAAAGTGATGTAAATACCGGGGCCCTGAAGAGCAGAAGATGAAGGTTGAAGAGTGAGTCAGAGAGATGTGGAGGAAGAGGGAGACAGAGGAAATGGAAGGAGAGATCAGAGAGCTTTGACACTTGAGAAGGACTCCAACTACCACTGCTGGCTTTAAAGACAGAGGAAGGGAGCCATGAGCCAAGGAATGCAGGTGGCCTCTAGAAGCTGAGAATAACCATGGCCAATAGCCAGAAAGGAAACCAGGACCTCAGCCCTACAAACCAATGGAAGTGATATCCGCCAACAATAGTAATGAACCTGGAAGCAGATTCTCCCCCAGAGCCTCAGATAAGGAGCACCGCCCTGCCACTCCTTGAATCTAACTTGATGATTCTAACTTGTCAGCCTTCCACAGAACTACTACCTACAGAAACGCAAGATAATAAAAGGGTTACTGGAAATACACTTGGATTGAAAGTAAATAAATTTTAAGCTGGTTAAATTGGTGGTAATTCATTATGGCAGAAATAGAAACCTAATACAACTACCCACAATGTGTGTGTGTGTGTGTGTGTGTGTGTGTGTATGTGTGTTTTCCGAAAACTGCAGCCTTCTAGAGAAACAGAATTATTCTTGGTATCTGAAGACCTTGTTTCAGTCAAGTTCATTTGGGAAACATACAAAGACCCACGTACTGGGCATAAGAGAGGGCCTGGGGCCAACAAGGTTGGAGAAGACATCCCCAGCAGCTGGACTGGTTATGGTCTGTTATTTGGAAACAGCCATGGGGAAATGGGAGAAGGAAATGGCAACCCACTCCAGTAGTCTTGCCTGGGAAATCCCATGGACAGAGGAGCCTGGTGGGCTATAGTCCCTGGGGTTGCTAAAGGCAGGACAAGACTTAGTGACTGAACAGCAACAATGGGGAAATAATGTGACTCTAGCAATGGTGCTCAATTTTGGCTGCTCAGCAGAATTGCTTAGGGTGCACCTCAGACCAATTATATCAAAACCTCAGGAAAGGGAAGGTCAGTGTATTTTACCCAGCCCCACTCCCCAGCCACCCCCAGATGATTCCACTGAAAGCCAAGTTTAGGAACCACTGTGAGCCATAGGCTGGCTAGACGTGAGGGCAGAAGAAACTCTGACCAGCTGGGGGAAGATTTCTCCTACTGGTAGAATTCATAGGAAATACTCAAGAACATAAACTCATATTCAGGTGTTGGTAGGCTGTCCTGTTGGAGTTTATCTTCATCATCAACATGGGCTGCTCAACAGAGGAAGGTGCGGAGGAAGGTGTCTTGAAAATTTTCATATCCCCCAGAATTTAGCGATATACATAGTTGGTGCTCAAATTGTTTATCCATGATCCTATCTTTTCAATGCTTCTCAGTTTCACCCAGAGGAGAATGGACACATTGCAAAGTTCCCTAATGTAATTGTTAAGTGCATTCATTAAGGAACCAGGTCTTCTGCTTCTGCCAGGAGCAGCCTTTAGAAGGATATAGAAGGTTACATAGTTGTTCTCAGAAGAGAGAGGAAGGTAGAGTGGAAAAACTGCCTGTCACAAGGCTTTTCTTTAAGTCCAAGGAATAGATACCAATGTGGGTGTGATCCTTGTGGAGAGTTTCTTTCCCGTGAGTAACAAGTCTGGAGCCATGATGGAACTGACATCTATAACTCGGGTCAGTGGCTGATTTTCCTGAGTTTGTAAATTTCTAGAGAGGGCTTTAGATTTCTCCAATTATTTTGTGCGTTCTCAATACTTGGTCATCAGGACAAGGTGGAAGGGAGGGAGGTTGATCTTTCTGTTAACACACTCTGTTGAATAAGGCCTGTAGGATGAATTTGCTGGCTAAAGTGTGATTCACTGGGACACTAGATGGGATCAGTGTGATCACCTTACAGAATGTTTCCCACAAGAATTACATCCTTGGGCCATCTCTCCTACACCTGAGTTCGTACAAAGAACTGGCATTTGGTATTTCCTGCCTGAGATTTTCCCACACCACAAACATGCAAGGTTTCTCTCATGTATGGATTCACTTGAGGTCAGTTTATGGCTGAAGCCTTGCCCTCCAGTGGCCCTGAGGATCTCCCAGTCTCCTGAGCTCATGTGCTAATCACATTTTGAGACAATCTGGAAATGTAAGTTATTATTTCAAGTGTCCTTCTACTTTGTATGTGTGAATTTGTTTTCATTTGGCCAATGGCCTAGACAAATACCATTAGCATCTTGAGCATGGGTTGGCACAACAAAGTTTTCCGTAAGATGTTTTTTGAACACACAAATATTACTTTGTCAGAGGCTATAAATGCCACTCCTCTCTGGCCTGGGGACTGAGAGCTAAAGTTTCTCAGCTGTTGCTACTGCTGCTGCTGTGAGCTGTTCCTTCACAGCCCCTCAAGCAATCATTTCTAATCGCCAGTAAGCTTGAAGGGAAATACTGAGCTGGGGGACCAACGTCTGGGGAGGGGATTCTGAATAAAAAAATTGTGCAACTACAAGTTTTTTATAGTTAATGCAGCTCTTTCCCACTGCAAAAGGCTACCTTTAAGAGCTGCTATTTCCTTTGCATTAACTAAAAATGGACACATCTGTTGAAAGAAAGTGGGGGGGCGGGGAGTGAGAAGACAATAGCTATTATGATAGGCAAAGAGTGCGTGTGCATGTGTGTGTGTGTGTGTGTGTGTATGCACGAGTGCATGAGCCGCTAAAGAAAGTGCAGAGAGGCGAGACTGTTGGAAAGATCGCCGTGGAACTGCTGTCAGTTATTATTTATATAGCATCATAAATGTACGGCCGTCAAAGCCAACAAGCCATCTCACTTAACTGCTACCTAAGTGCTGGCGGTGCGAGACCTCAGAAGAATGACTCTCCTATTTAATATTTAACCAGATGCTTCCATTTTTGAAAATATAGTTTGCTTCTTGTGGAGGAAGGAGGGGAGCTGACTTGTAACTTCTGTGATGTATGAGCTATTGTTGGGAGTAATAGAAAGCCAGTTTTTTATTTTCTAACTTCATTGTCCATATTTCCGTGATGTTGGCAAAAAGAGCATTTTCTACAAGTTTGAATGACTACCTGTACTATTATATTTATTAACATCCTGGCAAAATAAGCCAAGGCTTAGTTACTCTGATCCTGTAATGGAGATGTGAGAAACCAAGGCAGAAGGGAGTGATGCAGTTGGCCCCAAGTTGTACCAGCCAAGGCAAGGGATGAACCTGAGCCTGACTTCGTTTAGGGTTTGAATTCTGTGGCCTAATGGAAAAGACATGTTACCTAGACTGCTGAAGTTCCTGAGAAATTACCCAGACTACCAAAAGGTTATAGGATGGCCAGTTCCACTCAGCACACAGCAATGTGCCAGGTGAGGGCATCATTTTACCTTCTGCAACTACCAGCAGACTTTCTTCTTTGAGTCTCCCTCTCCTTGGGGCAACATCCCTCAAGGATGTCCTTCTCAGGTTCATCTCTTGCCTATCCATCATCTCCTATCTTTGTCATTCATCTCTGGGCCTCCCCTGAATCCCTGGAATCTCTCTCAGATATCAGAGCCACTACTACCCATGCAAGGGACTGAATGCTTGAGTATCCCATGGACTCATCCGGAAATGGACTCAGATAGCTGTCATTTCATCAACAGAACAGCCAACTGGCATATACTCTATAGGTGCCCAGAGCCTCTGGAGTTCACCTGCAGACACACCCTTCCCCCTCTTCAGCCTCATGAAGAATTTATTCTCTCCTTTCTTCTGACGGAGCACCAGGTGAGTCTCTGAATTGCTCTGAGCTTCTGTCCACAATGAGGGGATGCATGGAAGTGGCCAGCCCCAGGAAAAGTCCACTGTTATTCCAGCACTGTTATTGTTACAGCTCGACTGTCAAGCTTTTTCTCTCATGTCTCTCACACATCATTTCCTCCTGTGCCCATACATTTCAAATGGAAAATGTTAAGAACAATAAGACAGGCTAAGAACAGGAGAGCAGTATCCCCAAGAAGGAAGACCGCCTGCTCGTGCTGCTCTCGGTTTACTTTAATCTCACCTTCGGGCCCCTTTAACACATCCCACACCCCTAAAGGGAGAAAAAGGCAACAGATGAGGCTTGAACAATGAAGCATTTCTCTGCTCTGGTCCCCACCTCCCCCCTCCCCACTGCTCCAGACCCCCTAGAGTCAAGAAGGACTCCCACGCCTCATGAAATTTCAGGTAATGTTGAGAGGGCTGTCAGAATGACTTCACAGGCCCATGCAGACAGCATCCACATGGGCTTCTGAGGAGAATGGGATGGGACACAGAGCAGCCCCGTGTGCTGGGGACAGTATCAGAGGGCCCCATTATCTGCCAGAGGGATGTGAAATTGGAACAACTCCAGCCGAGAAGGCAGCAAGCCACACCATTTACATGAAATATACGGTGTTGGGCCCGCCACAGAGCTGACTGGCTTTGATCTTGGTGAACTTTTGAATCATGTGTGACTAAAGAATTCTTTACAAAGAATTATTTCAGCTTTCTGAGTTAATGAAAAGCCAGCCCGTACAATTTATGGAAGCAAGAGACCAAGCATTAGAGTAAGGGAAAAAAAAAGTCATAAAAAAAATCCCCAGGAGCCTTTAATGTGACAGTCCTCATGGTCTGTGTGGATCTCTAACTCCACATTTTTCTGTCAGATTTATTGGGTTTTATTGGAATTCATTCTTCTCAGTCCTGGGGTTTGTGGAGGTAATCTTCCGGAGAAAAAATGTGTCTGAGGCAAAATGAACCAGATTGATGAGACAAAATCAAGGGAGTAAATCCCTAATTACTGGGCAAGATCAACTGTGTGTAGGCCACATTGCAAAACCAGCATCACATACACACCACTGTGGTCCCAGGAGGAAGTTACAGGAGTCTCCGCTACCCAGGATCGATTGTAACCCAAGTAGCAAAATGCCACAAAATCAACCTGCCTCTTATACTGTGTGAAACAGTTTTGCTTCCTAACTTACTTCATGGTCAACATTGTATTCTCAGGGGAAGAGAAATATGGGAAGTTGGGCGGGGGCGGGGGGAAGTGACCACTTACAAGCAGAGTGCATGTCTCTTCTGAAATGGATAGCGTCTGTGAGCATTGGCTGGGAATTGGCGGCAGAGCCATCGTCCAGAGAGTAAATCACAGGATACGTACAAAGAGAGAAATTAGAGCAAAAAGGGTAAGATGTGAGTCATCTCAGATGTGGGAAACCGTTTCTCTCCCAAGGCTGGGCATCTTTCACTTTCATTTATCCTTCTCCCAAGATTTCTCTTTCAAGAAGAGATTAAAGACAGCCGTGATCTCTGAGAGGTCTTCATTCTTTATGTTGTGGTAATAATAAATCTAATCCCTTTGGCTAGTTATCTCTCCCAATAAAAAAAGTTTTCTCTGTAAGCCATCATCTGGATGGCGAGAGGGTAGTGCTTGGGATAATTTCTCTACTACAGGGAGGCAGCCTAGTGCAGAGGTTAAAAGCTTGGTCCCAGCCTTATGTTTCTTCCTAGCCTAGCTTGCTCCCTTCTTAGCTGAGACTTTGCACTTATTCTGTAAGCCTCAGTTTCCTCATGGGAGTAATGATGTTGTCTGTCTCCTCGGGGTTTTATAAAGACCAGATGAGATAATCATAATAAACACTTTCTGGTACACAGCAAACCCTCAGTAAATATTAAACGACATCCTAAAACTAGGTGCCTTGAAAAAATAGGTTATAGGTCAAGTCCTTTGTACTTAATTTTAAGAAACTTTCAAATTTGAGAAGAAATATCTTTTAAAAAACAGAGCTGGAATGTAAATAACATCCATTTATTATTCTAGTTCAGCATTCAATTTAACAAATTCCCAGTAACTATTTTTTAAGGTGCAGGCATCATGTCAGACGATTTGATGTATACTGAGTGGAAAAAAAAGTGAAAATCTGTTGCTAAGTCATGTCTGACTCTTTTGAGACCCTATGGACTTGTAGCCTGCTAGGTTCCTCTGTCTATGGGTTTTTCCAGGCAAGAATACTGGAGTAGGTTATCATTGCCTCCTGCAGTGATGTATATTATCTAATTTTAATTCTCAGAATAAACATATGGGGGAGATCACTATCTTATAATCTTGAACATTGTGCAGTAAGGTTATATGATCAGTTTACAATTTCAGAGGTAGGAAATGAGAGCTTGAATTTAAACTCAGATTTTCTTATTCCAAGTCCAGTACTCTTTTTAGACATCATATTTTTTCCCTACTTGCTTCCTACCAGGTCATTTTCAAAATTCAAATTATTATTTAATGCATAGACTCTATTAATGCTAATAGCTTGCCACATTGTAAAATTAAAAGTGTGATCATATTATAATCTGTCACTTACACAAACACACATGCCTTTTGCAAATCAGGGAAAGTAAATTATGTACCTCTTGGGCAACTAGTAATAACTAGGCATGGAGTTAAAGAATACTGATAATTAAGTTTTGAAATTTAGAAGAAAACTAAAAAATAAGTTAGAAATTTGAAATGAAGAGTACAGAATACTAAAAATCTTTAAGAAAATAAAGAGTTTGGATTTTGGGTTGGGGGGTTGTTTTTGGTCATTTGACAAGGAAGAAAATCCACAAAAATAACTTCTCTCCTTAAAAATATTCCATCAATAACTTGTGAATTCTTTCACTGCTGGTTAAAAGTAAATATTATTAAAGTGCCCTGAGGGCTCTTTCTTTCTCTTTTTCTTCCCTGTCCAACATTCCACAAAATAAAAGAAAGATAATCTGTGAGTTCTTATCCTCCTCCAATACCATTTTTAAAAGACAAAAGGTCCTCTTGCTGGGCCATATTTAATTCACAACCCACGCTTGGCATCTCTGAGAAAAAGACTCAAGTTCCCTTCTCGCAGCACATGGGAAAGTGTGCTGACAGGCAAAGGCAACATGACCCATATTGGGTCAATAGACCCATATTCCCTCTACTTGAAGTCATGATGCTAGAGTTTGGTGGGTTCTTGGTTGACACCCATGATGCCAGAGTTTGGTGGTTGTCTTGGGCGTCTTTCGTGGATGTCTAGGGCTGCCATAACAGTACCACAGACTAGGTGGCTTAACCAACGGAAGTGTATTGTCTCAGTTCAGAAGTCTAAAAGTCCAAAACCAGGAGTGTGACAAGGCTGATTTATTCTGATGGCTGTGAGGGAAGGGTGTATTCCAGACCTCTCTCCTTGGCTTGTTGATGGCTATCTCCTCCCTGTGTCTCTTCACATCACCTTTCCCCTATGAGTGTTTATGTCCAAGTTCCCCTTTTTATAAGGCTAGCAGTCATATTGGATCAGGAACCCACCCTACTCCAGGACAACCTCATCTTAATTATATCTGCTCTGAAATTTTGCATGGGAACAACTGATTCTAGTCACTGAAAGGATGAGCTGAGTATTAGCCAAGTAACATCATGCCCAAATAAAATAAAATGTGAGAATGTCAAAATGCAATAAAAAATAAATTGCACCTATTTCCTGGAAAAAGACAAAGTGTCATTCTACAAATGCAGGTGGTATTATCTCCATAATCTCCTTACAAATTATTCCTCCTGGGCAAATAGACTCTCAACCAGTGTAGTCATGAGCTCTAAAATGACACCTGGCATGAAATACCTAACTTTCTTTCAATTCAGTTCAGTCACTCAGACGTGTCCAACTCTTTGTGACCCTGTGGATTGCAGCACACCAGGCCTCCCTGTCCATCACCAACTCCCAGAGCCTACTCAAACTCATGTCCATTTAGTCGATGATGCCATCCAACCATCTCATCCTCTGTTGTCCCCTTCTCCTCCCGCCTTCAATCTTTCCCAGTATGAGGGTCTTTACCAATGAGTCAGTACTTCGCATCAGGTGGCCAAAGTATTGGAGCTTCAGCTTCAGCATCAGTCCTTCCAATGAATATTCAGGACTGGTTTCCTTTAGGATGGACTGGTTCGATCTCCTTGCAGTCCAAGGGACTCTCAAGAGTCTTCTCCCACACCACAGTTCAAAAGCATCAATTCTTCACACTCAGCTTTCTTTATAGTCCAACTCTCACATCCATACATGACTACTGGAAAAACAGACAGATCTTTGTTGGTAAAGTAATGTCTCTGCTTTTTAATATGCTGTCTAGGTTGGTCATAGCTTTTCTTCCAAGGAGCAAATGTCTTTTAATTTCATGGCTGTAGTCACCATCTGCAATGATTCTGGAGCCCCCCAAAATAAAATCTGTCACTGTTTCCATTGTTTTGCCTTCTATTTGCCATGAAGTGATGGGACCGGATGCCATGATCTTAGTTTTCTAAATGTTGAGTTTTAAGCCAACTTTTTCACTCTCCTCTTTCACTTTCATCTAGAGGCTCTTTAGTTCTTCTTCTTTTTCTGCCATGAGGGTGGTGTCATCTGAATATCTGGGGTTATTGGTATTTCTCCCAGCAATCTTGATTCCAGCTTGTGCTTCATCCAGCCCAGGGTTTCACATGATGTACTCAGCATATAAGTTAAATAAGCAGGGTGACAGTATACAGCCTTGATGTACTCCTTTTCTGATTTGGAACCAATCTGTTGTTCCATGTCCAGCTCTAACTGTTGCCTCTTGATCTGCATACAGATTTCTCAGGAGGCAACTAACTTGATTTAGTTTGTATCTAACACCTTGAATTAGGATTGAGAATGGGAAACCAGTAAATTAATATTCAGACCCAGTACTAAGTCTCAGTCACAATCCATCACTTAGACAGACAAATGTTTCTCACTGGGAAGTAAGTTTTGGGGCTTATTCTATGTAATTCATTCACATTTCAGAGTCTCAGAGTCAGTTCCAGCGTGGTCTTCTCCGGATACTTTTCTTGGAAACCTCCCTCTGTGCTTCACTGTCAAGATGAATTATCTTCGTTCCCCTGGTCTCCCCAGCACCCTGTGTTACTTCAGCATGGTTACTGCTGGATTACTGATATGTCTCCTTCAAGAGACTGTGAAGTCCTTGAGGAAAGAGACCATGATTAATCCCAATGGTCACAACACAGAGTATGGTAAACATTTGCTAAATGAAAGGAGTTCAGTAAGTGTTTGCTGAATTACGATTGGATAAACATGGACCATCAAGGATCTCTGAACACCTGACTGTCCATACTGACTAGAGAAAGATGGCCTTTCCTCACTTTTTCTGAAGACAGTAGAGAGGGAACAAACAGAAAAAGGATCTGGAGCTGCCCTGAGAATGCTGCTCACCCTGGGATTGGTGCTGGTTGTTTACATCAGCAAATGCATACGTGACATCAGAGACCACAAACTAACTCCCTTGTGAAGATGGAAAGATTATTTTAAATAATTTTGAATCTATTTTAATCAAATGTATTAGGATTTAATCTTTGTCCTCCTTTATCTTGATTTATCTTTGCTGAATCTCTGGCCAAAGCTGATATGTAATTTATGTATATGTATTTAATATGTACTATTACATATTATTTTTATTTACATATCATTACATATTTAATACATATTAAATATAAACAATAATTTAATATGCATTAAATATGTAATATACAAAGTAATATGTGTGTATATATATATCTTTTTGCAATAGTTTACTTTTATGAGAATTTCTCTGTGGCACTGACCCCTATTTCATTTGGACACATTTGGTCTCTCCCCAAAGGACTGTATCTGCTGGCATCTGAAAACCTTAGAAATGTGTTTACACTAAAACACTCTTGAAATTGAAGATGACCCAAGTCTAAAGGGACTGTTATTTTTTTTTAATGCAACTCTATTTCTCTAAATTTGCTTTTGTGAAACTAAATTCTCTTGCAAGCTGGAGGCAACGAGCGAACTTGAGTTAACTCCTTATCAACAATAAACAGTGCCAAAAGGGGAAAAGTTAACTTCACTTGGGTTACTATCTCTGAATTGGCTCAGCATATGGCCAAACTTTTGGCAGCCCCAAGTTAACTGTATTCCAAAATGCTATCTTCAAAATGTCTTCTCAAGCTACCTTTGCATTCAAATTCAAGCACTCAATGGACAGAAGTCCAGAGAAGGGTTCTAGCACCCCAGGATGATGTGCTCTGCTTGAGTCCCAATTAGTATTAGTTTGACAACATTCTTTAGTATGAGAAAGAAAACAAATTTACTTTCTTGTTCAGTGGCATTTTCATTAGAACTCCAAGAACGTATATACATGTATATATGTATGGCTGAATCTCTTTGTTATGCACCTGAAACTATCACAACACTGTTAATCAGTTTTACTCCAATATAACATAAAAAAAAATTTTTTTAAAGAGTAGTGTGACTGTCTGGCTTAAGATCTTAATTACCTGTGTTTGCTGGTCGAGATATAAATAAAACTTGTCTGCAGTCATGGAATTCATTTGATAAATATGCATGCCACCAATTTTCCAACCTCCATCTAAAACAAGCCATGTCCTTTGTTGTCAACTGCAGGAATATACTTATAAATAGTTGGTTCAAAAAAAGAAGAACTCCAAGAACTTAAGAAAAAAGGGATTCCCGTCACCTCTCATCTTCCTGGTTCTATATGTGCACTGTTCTGGGGCTATGCTATCTAGTCTTCACCATGAAGAAGAAAAGAGAGCTCTTATTATTTATAAGATATTTTATAACACACTAGTCCACTGAAGTACAGATAAACCCTTCTCTTGCTCCATGGAAAACAGTGTCAAGAGGAGATGTACAACCAGAAGTTGGGGATCTGAACCCCTTTATACCACACACTCCTCCCCACCCTTCCGCTGAACCCTGATCACCTATCCTAAGTCTTACTCACACTGTTATGAACTCTACAGACCATCTTACTGACCCAGGTTCTGTCCATGGAGGAGATGACCTATTCTTCTATTTCCACTTTCTAAAGAAAATAGTTTATGTTTGAGAGGGAGCTATTTGGTGGTGAGAACACAATATAAAACATGCTTCCTCTATAGGTCATGTGGAAGATGACTCATGTCTCTTTACACATTGAAATCTGGAGATAGATGAATGTCAGAGGAACTTCCTCATGACTCTGAATAGCCAGAACATGTAATAAAGTTATGGGCTTTCCCAGTGGCTCAGCGGTAAAGAATCCGCCTGCAGTACGGAAGACATGGGTTCGATTCCTGGGTGGGGAAGATCCCCTGGAGGAGGGCATGGCAACTGACTCCATTATTCCTGCCTGGAGAATCTCATGGACAGAGGAGCCTGGAGGGCTATGGTTCACTGGGTCACAAAGAGTTGGACACAACTGTAGAGACTGAGCACACACACAGGTGATAAAGTTATGGCTGCATGAAGCCAAAACCACATAATGGATGGAAACTGCAAAATCTTTCAGTGGCTTTCCCTACCTGCTGGATATTTAAACCTCACCCTATCTTTCAGCATTCTGCAGTCCTATCCATCACAACCTTATCCCTTGCTCCTCTACTGCTCCGTTCCACTAAGCTTCGTGCTGTCGGATTTCCTCTTTCTCACGTGGTTGCTCCAATTCCCAACTCCTGCTTCCCCTCAGTTTGTTGTTAATCATTGCAGTTTGTCCTCTCCTTTGAAGATTTGGTGAATTATGTGCCACAGTCTTGTCAGAGCCACCTCCTCAGACTCTGTTTTATTCCCACCCCCCGTTTTCTCTCTCAAACTTCTCTCATACTGGAAAGATCGACTTACATTCCTTTTCCCTTTTTTTTTTTTTAACATTTTTTGTTGGACCCAGAGACCTTATCACAATCACTCTTAATTCCTTTGATACATTACATCTGAAGCCAGTTGTGTTGAATGTATTCATAGGTTTCCTCCTATAACTTTTTCCCCCTCCAATTCCCAGCTTTAAATTTCTCCCAAGTAAGTACTTTCTTGGTGGGCTCTTTTTTTTTTTTTAAATCTGTCCAGACCTTTCATAGCTAGGTAAACTGCTGAAAATGTATTAGCTCTAATGAAACTGTGTTGAATGTCAGTAAGTGGCATTATCAGCTCTTCTTGGCCTCCTGGGCTGTGGGCAGTGATCACAGAGCTGGTCAGAGTCCAGAAGTGAGAGGCTTTTTGGGGAGCTGCCATCCATATTCTCAGCTCTGAACTTGGTGTGGGCCAGCCTCCAAAGGGGGCTGGAAATCACATGGGGCAAAAAGACAAGCTATCTTCAGAAAATGAGTTGGTGTCAGTTTCAGTCAGTTCAGTTCAGTCACTCAGTCGTGTCCGACTCTTTGCGACCCCATGAATCGCAGCACGCCAGGCCTCCCTGTCCATCACCAACTCCCGGAGTTTACTCAAACTCATATCCATCAAGTCGGTGATGCCATGCAGCCATCTCATCCTCTGTCGTCCCCTTCTCCTCCTGCCCCCAATCCCTTCTAGCATCAGGGTCTTTTCCAATGAGTCAACTCTTCGCATGAGGTGGCCAAAGTATTGGAGTTTCAGCTTCAGCATCAGTCCTTCCAACGAACACCAGGACTGATCTCCTTTAGGATGGACCGGTTGGATCTCCTTGCAGTCCAAGGGACTCTCAAGAGTCTTCTCCAACACCACAGTTCAAAAGCATCAATTTTTCAGCGCTCAACTTTCTTCAGTTTCTTCAGTGGTGTCAGTTTAGAACCTTCTAAATCCAGAGATTTAAAAATGATGCAATTCCTATAATGAATTCATTAATTAGTACTGATGCCTCCACCTATCATGCAAGACAATACCATCCAAAGCCATCCTGGCCCTCGAGAGGACAGGGAACATGTCTTATCCATCTTTGCATCCCTAGAAGAGACTAGACATATGTGCACAAAGAGAAACTGGCTGAATGAAGATATGCATCTGTGGTTGCAAATAATAAGGCCTTTAATTCTTGGTTTCTGGATAGACTCGATTTTGAACAGTTTTCTATTGATTTCAAGAACTAGGGCAGAACTCCAGGTATAAGTTTTCTATTGCCACTGTAACAAATTACTAGAAACTAAGTGGCTTCAAACAATTCAATGTACTATCAGAGTTCTAGAGATCAGAAGTACAAAATCTGTCTCACTCAGCTAAAATCAAGGTGTCAGCCTCGCTACATTCCTTCTGGAGGTTCTAGGGGAGAATCTATTTCCTTGCCTTTTCTATCCCAGTGAAATGGATTTTTTACTTCTGCTCTCCAGAACTGTAAGAGACTGTTCACATCCCTTAGTTCATTACCACGTCCTCCTCCTCCAAAGCACATCATTCCAACCTCAGTTCCCCACCTTCTATCTCTCTCTTTTAAGAATTCTTGTTACTACATTTAGTCCACCATTCAGGACACAGAAAGTGCCTAAGAAAGCTCTGTTGAATGAAAGACAAATATATATATGCCTTACTTTACTCAGTAGAAATGTTCTTAAGAAATTAAATGTACACCAAAGTGCTTAGGAATTTCTCATATTCATAATCCTCTACTAAACCCACTGGATAGGAATGCTACTTAACTCTGTGGAAAGTTTCTTTTTTGAAAAATACAGCACAGAATTCTGCTTTACTGTAAAAAAAAAAAATCACCTCCAGATCAGCTGCTATTGCTGACGAAATGAATTTGAGGAGATATTTTCATGGCCTTCTCCTTGCCATTTTTAAAGCTATGTTTAAATTTATATTTGGATGGGATGTTTGGGGTAAAATAAAATCTAAGAACAACTACCAGAATATTTATAAATAAATTTCCCCTCTTTTAAAATGGGGAACTGGGACTAACACATTGTTTAATGTCTCCTATGGATATAAACTATCAAATGAAGAATAGTTAAAATTATACATTGGCATTTAACAAGAATTAAAACATTATGCTTAAGTCTTTGCATTCAAAAATAGTAATAAATAAAGAACCTCTTAGGGGTTTTTTTTTTTTATCATATAAGGAAAGCTCTCTCTCAACTTTAAGAAGTTCTGTAATCTTATTAAAGGAAACATAAACGCTGACCCCTCAGTCATGTTTAGAAAAAGTAATTCCATATGTTGATTAAATTAGAAAGGGTAATTATGTCAGAGCCCAAACATGCAGAAAATAAAGACAAACTTTAAGGTAAAGCAACCTCGTGATCACCCTCTTTCACCTTGAGATTAATCTTTGACCATGAGAGGAGATTCTGGAGCAAGCAAAGTAGGTGACTTAGGTGGCTATGAAGGGATTCAAATTTTGGATCTGTTGCTTAAAGAAAATTAAAACAACAGTGGGGAACTGCAACAAAATCCTTTCAATCATTGTCCTGGCGTTGCACTAGCGCTGGCCATTAAACCTCCAGTTTTCCTGGGCTATTTGGCTGATGCTTCTGTTTCCGCTTTTCTACCTTTAGCTTCTGAGGAGTACTTTAGCAAGAGAAAAGCAATTTAATTTAGGGTCCTTTGTCTAGATTTGCTATAAGAAGAGTTCAGTTGCAGGCTGACATTGGGAGTATTCTGGATGTCTTTTGGCCTCTTGAGATTTACCAAGCATCTTTCAGTGAGGAATCAGTAGGCTGAGTCCAAAACATGTCGCAAGAGTATTACGTTACTATCTCATTGCTTACTGAGTGAGATTCAGCATAATCTTTCTCAATATAGAGCTTGTCTTTCTGACAGACTGTGTAAGGAAGAGATTTAACAGGAACAAAAGAAAGAACACCTTGAAGATCAGCCTCACCAATCCCCTGACTCCAGAACACCTCACACAGGCTGGCAGCCACGTGCACCACACAGCAGCCGGGATACCTAATTAGGCTGCTGCTACAGGAGCTATTTGTACATGTCAGTCACAGGACTACGCTAGCAGAAAACCACTGCAGGCCACCACAATCACAAATATGCCTTCTCCCGGCCAAAAACATGCACTGTGCTGTAATCTTCTTAGAGTGTCTATTGTTTGAGATGAGCAAAGAATGTTAGGTTTTGTGTGTGGTGGCTTTGTGGAAGGACTAGCTTGTAGAACTAGAAACATATCTGAGGAGATTTTTTTCCTTAATGTTGAAGACCAGCCTGGTTAACCCTTTCAGTTCAGTTCAGTCGCTTAGTCGTGTCTGACTCTTTGCAACCCCATGAACCGCAGCACGCCAGGCCTCCATGTCCATCACCAACTCCCAGAGTCCACTCAAACCCATGTCCATTGAGTCGATGATGCCATCTAGCCATCTCATCCTCTGTCGTCCTCTTCTCCTCCTGCCCTCAATCTTTCCCAGCATCAGGGTCTTCTCCAATGAGTCAGCTCTTTGCATGAGGTGGCCAAAGTATTGGAGTTTCAGCTTCAGCATCAGCCCTTCCAATGAACACCCAGGACTGATCTCCTTTAGGATGGACTGGTTGGATCTCCTTGCAGTCCAAGGGAATCTCAAGAGTCTTCTCCAACACCTCAGCTCAAAAGCATCAATTCTTTGGTGCTCAGCTTTCTTTATAGTGCAACTCTCACATCCATACATGACCACTGGAAAAATCATAGCCTTGACTAGACAGACCTTTGTTGGCAAAGTAACGTCTCTGCTTTTTAATATGCTGTCTAGGTTGGTCATAACTTTCCTTCCAAGGAGTAAGCAACTTTTAATTTCATGGCTGCAATCACCATCTGCAGTGATTTTGGAGCCCCCCCAAAAAATAAAGTCAGCCACTGTTTTCACTGTTTCCCCATGTATCTGCCATGAAGTGATGCGACCAGATGCCATGATCTTAGTTTTCTGAATGTTGAGCTTTAAGCCAACTTTTTCACTCTCCTCTTTCCCTTTCATCTAGAGACTCTTTAGTTCTTCACTTTCTGCCATAAGGGTGGTGTTATCTGCATATCTGAGGTTAGATATTTCTCCCACCAGTCTTGATTCCAGCTTGTGCTTCATCCAGCGCAGCGTTTCTCATGATGTACTCTGCATATAAGTTAAATAAGCAGGGTGACAATATACAGCCTTGACGTACTCCTTTTCCTATTTGGAACCAGTCTGTTCTTACATGTCCAGTTCTAACTGTTGCTTCCTGACCTGCATATAGGTTTCTCAAAAGGCAGATTAGGTGGTCTGGTATGCCCATCTCTTTTACTATCTATTAAAACCTCTCTCACTGATTTCAGGCCCCAGGTCTGTCTGTCATTTTTAGCATTAATATCTTTTAGTAAATTTTCCTATCAAGTATACATTTTTTCTATACAATATATGTATAAAGAATGTCCAGAATATAAAGCAGTCAGGAAAACACATGTGAAAACATGTAGTTATTATAAACACTCACTTCTTAGGCCAGAATCCAGGCCCTCATATTCAATAGCATCTCAGACCTCAGAGCTATGGTCACACACTTTCCTGACATGTAAACTTAGCTGTCCCATCCTGGGAGATTTTCAGATTAAAACAGCAGCCTGATGAACTGGGCCTAGCTTTAGAAGTTCAGCATCACTATACTTACTTTCCCCTGTACTGCTTGCCCCCAGAAATCACCCTTTTCTACAACTGAATTTTATTGCATATTGCCTCATCAACAAGAAGAATAAAGCATGCCTAACACAAGTATCCCTTCAATCTACTAGTACATTCACTCCATGAGGGCAAGAGCCATATCTTTGTGGAAACATACTCAAAACTAAACTCAGTGCCTGGCAAATGTCAGGTCTGCACTAGTAGTTAATAAATGATTACATCCTATCAACTTAAGTCAACCTTGAAATGTTTCTCAGGGTTTCAATATCTAGAGTTTATGCATGAGAGAGTCACAGGTCCCACAAGATTTGAATGTGAATCTGGCAGCAATATCACTTATTGCAACTCTAGCTTGATTTCCCTTTTCTTAAGGAAGGACCTAGGTTTTGTGTGTCTTTGTTAATGCCTCTAGGGCTTAGTACTAGCTGCAACTAATTCTTGTGTTGGCTGGAAGGCAATATTTCACTTCCAAAGATTATGACCAATGAATAAATTAGGAATTTTGTTACATTTATCTTAGGTTGAGACATTTATCTCTGCACAGAAAGTCGGGTAGAAAGAAATGTTGAAAACAAGATCAATAAGTGCAAATATTTAGAATTGTTTTTAACTCTTTTCACTTCATAAATGGGTTGTTGCTTCTCTGTTTTACTCCAAAGTGATAAAATAACATTTCTCTAAAACATGCAGTAAAATACGCTTTTTGGCCATTTCCATTGCTGCTTCTTTCCTTTACTCTCAACTGGTAAATTAAGAAAAAAAAGGACCTCTGTTATTCATTTTATAACCTTGTGTGTGAGAGCTGATTTAAAACTTTCATGGGTACAGGTAGAAATGAAGACAATTGCAACTCTTATTTGGACAGTCTAAAAAGATTTTCATGTTCATTGCTGTTTTAGAAAAAAGAACCATAGAATTTACTATTTCTCAAAGAAAGAGAGTATATGACTTTCTTTTATAATTCATCCAGAAATCTTTCCTACTATTGACTTAGCACTCGAACTTCAAATAACTGGTACAACTCTGTCACTATTTACACTTGTACATGGTGATGATACTGTCTTTTAAAAGAAGGCAGAGCTTAGTTCTTCCCAACAATGTTCTATTTTCCAGGGAAGTCAGCTCTTCCCTGGAGTTGGTCCTATTCCTGGTTCACAACCCAGGAATTAGTCACTATTGAATAATAAAAAATATGAATAAGACACAAGAATACATCTATACTATAGCTTTATCATAGTGTATTTTGTGTATTTCTTCCATGATTAACCCATTCCCACCACCCAAAGTGGATTGAGCACTCATCAAAGAGCAGGTTAAGTCCCACTCATGGTTTTTATTCCCAGAATCTAATAGACAATCAGAACAATAATAAGAGGCACTTGAAAGGTATCTAATGAAAAATGAGCAAATGAATAAGCTAAAAAGTGATTCAATTAATGCTAAAGTTTTTTCTGAAACCCTTTTAAACTACCTTCAGAACCATTTTTGCAAGGCATCCAAGAAAATGATTTTTACTACTTTATAGTGATACCATACCTCATGTATAAATTAAAATGATATTTCATGTTTTATTCACACAACATGGCTGTGAGGTTTACACAATGGTAATCACCCTTAAAAGGATGAAATTAATTGAGAATATCCAACAGATCAGTTTTCAGGGCCTGAAAGCAGCACTGGCACCAGAGTACACTTTCCCAAGAGACTGACCATGATGGAAGCCATATTTTTCTCTATTATTTTTATTATTATTTAACAGATACACTTCATGGGAGAAAATGTTTACTGCTATTCTGAGATAAACTAAGCTCAGCAGTGACCAAGCCACACTATGCTTCCCATGGAAAATATAAGCAAATCCAGAAGCACTGATAAAGCAACTTATATATTGTCCATGTCAACATATCTCTGATTCTAAGAAAGAAGATTGAGAAATTATGGGTGATCTATCCATCCCCTTTTGTGAACAATCTAATTAGAAAAACTCATGTTAACCTCAACAGCAGAGTTTTAATTTTGAGCTAGAATTCTGAATATGCCTCAGATGAGGGAGTTATGTCTCAATTCCATCACAGCCCTTGGCAGAAAGAGCTTTACAGGGAATTCGGGAACAGGTAAACCTAGCTCACTGTTAAGAAAAGTCTCCTTTGTGGTACTACTGTGACCACAAGGACTTTCATAGAACAAGACAGCTGTTTTGTTAGAGAGTTATACAGAGAGTTCATAGAGAAGTAGAGCGCAGTGTAACCTAATAGACCACATTAGTGTATATTTTATGTGCATAATATATACATGCATATTAGATTATAGTCTAATCTAATATACTAATGGCAAAGGTCAAACTGAACTCCTAAATGGCTTCCTAACAAAATCTATATAAAATCAGCCATAGATGACAAAGTACAAGCTCACCAACACATACACACACCAATGTATGTGTGTACACACACACACACACATATCCATTTTATAGTCATTATACCTGACATATGATAGATATCTCTACATCTTGACTCCAAGATTTGAGAACCCCTTAAATTTTAATAAGACCACATTCAGGGGCTAAAGAGAGGGAGATGACTAATATTTCTGGAGGGTCAAAGTCTTTGTAAAGCAATTCAACACTGAATCATTTTCCCTTTTCCATACAATATTGATTCTCATCTCTATAATCCTTGCTTACACTGTCTCCATAACACTAGATATTCCTTTACTTCCTCTTTGCCTTGTTAACTCTTACTCTTCTCTTAAGATCTGCCTCTCAAGTCTCAGATACCACCCCTGACATGCTCCCAATGCCCAGGACAGGGTGAGTTGCTCTCCATTTGTTCTTCCACAATGCATCCCTGTGCCCCAGAACCTCCATTCTCTACCCTAATAAGTATTCTTGTGTAACCTCCCTTGCTAAACTGTTATCAAGGATTTTTGGATTAGGTGTCTTTGCATCACCAAGCATAATGCTTGGCACGTAAAAGGAGTTTCAGAAATGTTTGTTAAAAAATAAATGAACCAACTTCTAAATTCATTTAATATTAGCAATGACGCTGGTATTAGTTTCCCCAGCTTATGGGAGAAGACATTGAATTTGTAAAATTGCTTAACTTGTTCAAGTTCACATAGTTCAAAAAGAACAGTCAAGATTCACACTTTGAAATAATAAGAAAGCCAATTATTTTTGCCTTGCACCAGATTAAAAGATTGGAATCAAAGATAAAGAGTGTTAAACTTTTAAAAAATTTATCATAAGCATCAAGGGGCACTAATCTTTTTGCTTGTTGGTTTTGTTTTTTTCATGCTTTTTATTTCGTACTGGGGTATAGCCAATTAACGGGCAATGGTGTGACAGTTTCAGGCGAACAGTGAAGGGACTCAGCCATACATACATATGCATCCATTCTCCCCCAAAATCTCCCATCCAGGCTGCCATGTAACATTGAGCAGAGTTCCCTGTGCTACAGAGTAGGTCCTTGCTAGTTATCCATTTTAAATATGGCCATGTATACATGTCATGATATACTAATCTTAGGGAGACCCACATGGGAAAGGGCCCAGTGACGAAGAGCCCTCGTTTACCACATCACCAGTTTTCCTTCCAGAAATATGTGATATCTTTGGCAAACTGGATGTTGATCATCTAAGGCAACTAAGTTCAGTTCAGTTCAATCACTGAGTCGTATCCAACTATTTGTGACCCCTAAGGACTGCAGCACACCAGGCTCCCCTGTCCATCACCAACTCCCAGAGCTTACCCAGACTTATGGCCATAGGGTCACTGATGCCATCCAACCATCTCGCCCTCTGTCATCCCCTTCCCCTGCTTCCTTCAATCTTTCCCAGAATTAGGGTCCTTTCTAATGAGTCAGCTCTTCACATCGGGTGGCCAAAGTATTGGAGTTTCAGCTTCAACATCAGTCCTTCCAATGAATATTCAGGACTGATTTCCTTTAGGAATGACAGGGTGGATCTCCTTGCAGTCCAAGGGACTCTCAAGAGTCTTCTCCAACACCTCAGTTCAAAAGCATCAGTTCTTCGGCACGCAGGCTTCTTTATAGTCCAACTCTCACATCCATACATGACTACTGAAAAACCATAGCTTTGACTAGATGGACATTTCTTGGCAAAGTAATGTCTTTGCTTTTTAATATACCGTCTAGGTTGGTCATAACTTTTCTTCCAAGGCTGCAGTCACCATCTGCAGTGACTTTGGAGCCCCCCAAAAAAGTCTCTGTTTGCATTGTTTCCCCATCTATTTGCCATAAAGTGATGGGACCAGATGCCATGATCTTAGTTTTCTGAATGTTGAGCTTTAATCCAACTTTTTCACTCTCTTCTTTCACTTTCATCTAGAGACTCTAGTTCTTCTTCACTTTCTGCCATAAGGGTGGTGTCATCTGCATATCTGAGGTTATTGGTATTTCTTCCAGCAATCTTGATTCCAGCTTCTGCTTCATCCAGCCTGGGATTTCGCATGATGTACTCTGCATATAAGTTAAATAAACAGGGTGACAATATACAGTCTGACATATTCCCTTCCTGATTCAGAACCAATCTATTGTTCCATGCCCGGTTCTAACTATTGCTTCCTGACCTGCACACAGATTTCTCAAGAGGCAGGTCAAGTGGTCTGGTATTCCCATCTCTTTCAGAATTCTCCACAGTTTGTTGTGATCCACATGATCAAAGGCTTTGGCATAGTCAATAAAGCAGAAGTAGATGTTATTCTGGAACAGTTTTGCTTTTTTGACAATCCAAAGGATGTTGGCAATTTGACCTCTGGTTCCTCTGTCTTTTCTAAATCCAGCTTGAACATCTGGAAGTTCATGTTTCATGTATTGCAGAAGCCTGGCGTAGAGAATTTGGGGCATTACTTTGCTAGAGTGTGAGATGAGTGCAATTGTGCAGTAGTTTGAGCAGTCTTTGTCTTTATTTGGAATTGGAATGAAAAGGGACCGTTTCCAGTCCTGTGGCCACAGCTGAGTTTCCAAATTTGCTGGCATGTTGAGTGCAGTACTTTCACAGCATCATCTTTTAGGATTTGAAGTAGCTCAACTGCAATTCCATCATCTCCACTAGCTTTGTTCATAGTGATGCTTCCTAACGCCCACTTGACTTTGCATTCCAGGATGTCTGGCTCTAGGTGAGTGATTGCACGATTGTGGTTATCTGGGTCATAGAAGATCATTTTTGTACAGTTCTTCTGTGTATTCTTGCCACCTCTTCTTAACATCTTCTGCTTCTGTTAGGTCTATACCATTTCTTTCCTTTATTGTGCCCATCTTGCATGAAATGTTCCCTTGGTATCTCTAATTTTCTTGAAGAGATCTCTACTCATTCCCATTCTATTGTTTTTCTTTATTTCTTTGCATTGATCACTGAGGAAGACTTTCTTCTCTCTCCTTACTATTCTTTGCAACTCTGCATTCAACTGGGTATATCTTTCCTTTCTCTCTTTTGCCTTCCCCGTATCTTCTTTTCTCAGCTGTTTGTAAGGCTTCCTCAGACAACCATTTTGCCTTTTTGCATTTCTTTTTCTTGGGGATGGTCTTGATCACTGCCTCCTGTACAATGTCATGAACCTCCGTCCATAGCTCTTCAGGCACTCTATGAGATCTAATCCCTTGAATCTATTTGTCACTTCCACTGTATAATTGTAAGGGATTTGATTTAGGTCATACCTGTCTGAATTTAGCAATAAAGAGTTCATGCCCTGAGCACAGTCAGCTCCCAGTCTTGTTTTTATCGACTGTTTGGAGCTTCTCCATCTTTGGCTTCAAAAAATATAATCAATCTGATTTTGGTATTGACTATCTGGTGATGTCCATGTGTAGAGTCTTCTCTTGTGTTGTGGGACGAGGGTGTTTGCTATGACCAGTGTGTTCTCTCGGCAAAACTGTTAGCTTTTGGCCTGCTTCATTTTGTACTCCAAGGCCAAATTTGCCTGATACTCCAGGTATCTCTTGACTTCCTACTTTTGCAATCCAGTCCCCTATCACGAAAAGGACGTCTTTTTTGGGTGTCAGTTCTAGAAGGTCTTGTAGGTCCTCATAGAACCGTTCAACTTCAGCTTCTTCAGCATTCCTGGTTGGAGCATAGACTTGGATTATTGTGATATTGAATGGTTTGCCCTGAAACAAGCAGAGATCATTCTGTCGTTTTTGAGATTGCATCCAAGTACTGCATTTCAGACTCTTTTGTTAACTACAATGGCTACTCCATTTCTTCAAAGGGATTCTTGCCCACAATAATAGATATAATGGTCATCTGAATTAAATTCACCCATTCCAGTCCATTTTAGTTCACTGATTCCTAGAATGTTGATGTTCACTCTTGCCATCTCGTTTGACCACTTCCAATTTGCCTTGATTCATGGACCTAACATTCCAAGTTCCTATGCAGTATTGCTCTTTACAGCATTGGACTTTACTATCACCAGTCACATTCACAACTGGGTGTTATTTTTGCTTTGGCTGCATACCTTCATTCTTTCTGGACTTATTTCTCCACCGATCCCCAGTAGCATATTAGGCACCTACCGACCTGGGGAGTTCATCTTTCAGTGTCCTATCTTTTTGCCTATTCATACTGTTCATGGGGTTCTCAAGGCAAGAATACGGAAGTGGTTTGCCAGAATCAAAAGTTGGAAATTCCATGTAAAACAAACTTAATTACTGTAAAAGGAAGAAAGAGGATTTGTTTGGCTTCTTTATCATCCATATGCTAATTTGTACCTGGAGCAACAGAGAGCAGTGTTCCGTTTCTACTATATTCTGATGTAAAAGTTAACACCATAGTCATCACATTTTAAGACGATACAGTAAAAGAACATCCCTATCTCCTTATCCTCACAAAAATTATCCCCAAACAGCAAACAGAATGGGAAACAGAAACACAAATTCTGTCTTCAGTAGTATTAGGAGACATCTATCAACTTATCCTTCAATACATAAACAGAGAAAGAAGACGGACCCAATAGGGTGCCAGAGGATCAGAGTAAGTGCCTTGGAATGGTGCTCTTGACGAGAAGCAAGCCAAGTCACATTGAAACCTTTGAAATGCTCAGACATTCAAAACACCACGAAGACAGCAGAGGGATGGCTGAAAACAGGGGATTATTTAAAGTTTATGTTAGAGTCAGTTGTAATTCCAGGTTCCATCCTTATCTGCTGAAACCCTTTTCCCAAGCAGAAATAAGATGGTATGATCTCTAGAGAAGTTGTATTAGAGGAGCTCCTGAAACAAGGATATCAAACTAAAAAGAATGATTAAGTGAAAGTCTGAATGCTGAATAGTGATATCCCCAGGCTCCCTTTCCCACCCACCTCTGAACACCAGAAGCCAAGTTTAAAACATTTACAAAAGAAATTGAAAGATTCTTCTGAGTTACTATTCCACTGAAAAGATCTATAGATACTGACAGTTGAATTTGAGGCTGGCTAGCCACTAGACTGCACTCAAATAGGCATCACACATAGACACTTCCAATCAGCTTTTTAATAACCCATATTTTACCCATGAAATGACATTCAAGTTAATTTTTTTAACTCACATTTGGAGTAATTTATTTTTATTTCACCTTTTATTTCTAAGGTCATGCACTTTCATGAATGACTAAATAAATTTGAAATATAAGGAATTTCAGAAGCATAGAAAACAGTAGAACACATTAAAAGTTGCTAAACCATCTTAGAAGTCACAAGACAAGGATTTATAAACAAATGTTCTCTTTAGAATGCCTTTAAAGTGCATTAAAATTTGCACATAACCAATATTTGAAGAAATAGGCAGAAAATATCAATACTCAACCAAATAGTTATTTTGACAAATTAATTGGCAAGGGAATAATCTGTTTCTGTTGCCTTTATTATTGTCAGGTTACCGATGAGGAGGCTGAGGATGGGAGAAGCTATGTAACTTATCAAATGTCACACAGCTAGTAAGGGCAGAACTGATACAGTTTTACATCAGTCAAGAGCCTGTCAACTCTTGCTGTTCCCTGGCTGGGCTTTCTTTCCTGGTCCTGTGTTTTTTCCTGCTTAATACTCTTAACATCTGATTCCAAAGCACTGGTAAAGTGAAAGTTAAAGGGAAAAGTCTCATGTCTAGGTATTTCATTGAAAACTGTAAGTTTTAAAAGTAGCTCGATGTGAGAGGAAATTGAAATCAGTGGTTAAAATGAGACTGAGATTCAAGATGAATTTCATATATATTTCACATACGCATCAAGAAGGGACTATTCTGGGAAACACAGCCCCCCAAGGACCCTGGATCCTGAACACTGCCTTTCTCCATGCAAAGAACAGGCACAAAGAGAGGAGGTGGCATCTGGGGCAAGTGTCGTTTTGCTCATACAAAGCTTCCACTGGGAAGAGGGGCTTCTTTGCCAAACACCCCCAGGCTGCATCCATGTTTCTTAGACCCCCTTCTTGATTTGTCAACTCAGGAAAATGTTTGAAAGCAGGCAATGCATCTTAATGGGAACCAGTACATTTCCCTAATCTTCTAGCTATCTAAAGGATGCATATACTAAATACAGTACATATTGAGGGTAATGACACATGCTGCCAGAGAGGAAGCCTTTGCCTAAAATAGCTAAGCTGGCTATAAACAGACAAATAAAAACTGAAATGTTTATAAACAAAACAAGTTAGATTCATGGCTTAATTTCTTTACATCTTTTTAAATACTTTTTAAAAATATTAAATATATAAGTCTGCTTATAATGTTAGTAAACAAAGCTCACTTGGAAACTCACTATTTGGTTAGTCAAAACATTTTTTTTCTTTTTCTTTTTTTTTCTGGAATCATCATTTGGAAACATTTAAAAGTAGAAGAGGGTGTAAGAGAGTGAAGGAGTGCCACTCTCATCATATAAACTATCTCCTTTAATCCTCACAACAATCTCATGAACAGGAAGGGTATTATTCTAACCACCTGACAGATAGGGGTAGACAAGGCTCAGAGAAATTAAGTAATTTGCTTGTACTCACACCGTAAGTGCACAAAGTTTGAAGCTGGGTCTGCTATTCCAAAGCCCCCATTCTACCCTGTGTGTGGCTGGTGCTGGCTTTCAAGGAGGGAGAGATTCTTAAATACTTTATTAAGATTTCTGAAAAATTATTAACTCCAGGGGAAACTCATGCTGAAAGCAATGAATGAAGACTAAAGGTCACTTCTCTCTGTGAATGCCGCGATCTCACCAAACACATTAGTCTTTTCTTGAGCTGACCCCACTAAGTGGGAGGAAACCTAGGAACCAATCCTGCCTCCCCCAACTGGAAATCCATCTCAAGAATATTGATTGGAAACTGCATTACCCTTTGGGCAGCTTTTTAAAAGTTAAACAAACATGGTCATGTCCTACAAATCACCCTTCCTGTCCACTGCACAGAAGATAATACTCTGAGTGTAGATTTTCTTGTAGCTTCACTTTGCCTGATTCTGGAAGCTTCTCTCTCCCAGTCCTAATTCTCAGCAGTAAAATGGAAGGCCAAGAGGGGAGGGATCATAGCTGGAGTTTAGGAATTGCCTGATGGTTCCCCTTTTCTCATTTGCTGTGCATTTCAGAACAGGCAGACTTGGGGCACACATTGATTCAGAAATCTGCGTCAAAGAATAGGTTTGGAGAAAAAGCAGTTTCTTGTTTAATCTGTGGGCAATTTGTGGGAGCCATTCTTAAAGAGCACAAAGCAATCTGAAAGGGACACATTCTAACAACAGAGAAAGAGTAAAGGCTAGACAAAAAGGCCAAGGGACAGGAATGATTGTGGCATCTCATGAGATAGCACTGGTCTTACCTGTCAAGTCACAGACCTATCATGAAAAATGGCAGAAATTGTCAAGGGGATGTTGTGAGCTGAGAGCAGACAGCTAGCTTATCCTTTTTCTCCTGTTTTTGAATGGAGGGAGTACTTCTTGTCCTGCTGTTTTCAGTTGGCCAGAACCTATAGGAGAAGATGTTCCCTACGACTGATCATTCCTATCCTCACTGGTGTGATACTCTTGTTGTTTAGTTGCTAAGTCGTGTCCAACTCTTTTGTGGCCTCATGGACTGTAGTCCACCTCGCTCCTCTTTCCTTGGGATTTCCCAGGCAAGAGTACTGGAGTGGGTTGCCATTTCCTTCTTCAGGGGTCTTCCCGACCCAGGGATCAAACTCATATCTCCTGCTGGGTAAGCAGATTCTTTTTACCACTCAGCCATGAATGAAACCCTTTGGTACTCTTGGGAGAGCCCCCTTTAGAACTTGAGGGTATTAACTGGATCAGTCCTTCAAGCCCTCCTAACCCTGGGGAATATCTTAGTCATTTGGCTAGACTGTAGTTTTTTTTTTACATTTTAGAGAGTAAAGGGTCCCAAGAGAAAAGAGTCCAAAAGTACACATTTATGTGCTGGTCCATTTTGTGAAATCAATCAGATTTAGTTCTGAAACATTACTCAAAGACAGTTAACTTCGACAAGAAGAACATACTGAATATGATATTCCAGGATCAAGGAAGAATGCTTATTTTTTTCCTGAAATGAATTCTATATTAACATGATTATGCAAATGTTTGCATGCAGCATCTATTTTGCTTTATCATTTTTATCTTCCAGAAAACCATATATCACTGTTACTTACAAGATCACTATGTCCTGATATTGTAACACAAATTCATAAATAATTTTAAAATTTACACATTTGTCAAAGATAAAGAGATTCATACTAAATTCCTTAGAGACTCTTGATTTTAAGTACTGTCTTGTAAGTACTCTTACAAGAAATTAGTTTAAGATGCTATACTTTAAGAGAGTACTCTAAGTATTGTAAGGTGATAGTGCACAAACTATAATGCCAATTTTTGATTCAGAAAACTATATAAAAATGCCAGTCAGCTCACTCTCAGCAGCTATGGGACTATGAGTTGCCAAAAAGGCAAAATGCTATGATTACCCTGATGTGAACCAAGAGGTACTCCAGAAGGCCAACCCCAGAGACCAAAGACTGGACTGTGGTCCTTGACTTGAGTCCATCTTGCCTGGCATGGATTTCCATGTTGAAGGTCAGGCATGAGGCTTAGTTCAGAGGCAACAGATACATAAAAGAGACCATGCTTTGCTCTGTTAATCCTTCAGAGTGGGGTTCACAGGAAGCCACTGCCAGGCAAAAAAAGGTCATAGCTGGAAAGAGCTATTCACATAAAGATGTTGATTCTTGCAGAGCCATGAATCTATAGGAAAATAGCGAGCCCCTTACTTGTGTATATCATGTAGCCTTTCATTCACCTGACCTGGGACTCCCAGCCAAGAAATAGACACCTTGTTTATGTATTTATTAATTATTATTTATGTAATGAAGAAAACTTCATCACACTGGAAGCCTATCTCCTCTTACTCTTAGTCTATTTGGCCTGCCATAACAAGATACCATGGGCTTCCCAGATGGCTCAGTGGGTAAAGAACACATCTGCCAAAGCAGGAGTTGTAAGAGATGCGGGTTCAATCTCTGGGTCAGGGAGGTCCCCAGAGGAGGGCCTGGCAACCTACTCCAGAATCCTTGCCTGGAGAATCTCATGGACAGAGGAGCCTGGCAGGCTACAGTCCATAGGGTTGCAAAGAGTTGGATACAAATGAAGCAACTTAGCACAAGCAAACAGCAAAATACCACATACTAGATGATTTAGAAACAACAGAAATTTATGTTTCACAGTTCTGGAGGTTGGAAGTCCAAGATCACAGCACTGACAGATTAGGCGTTTGGTGAGGGCTTCCTGGTTTATAGATGATGCCCTCTGGTCTTGACCTTACATAGTGGAAAGGGCAAGGGGGCTTTCTTGGGCCTCTTTTATAAGACACAGTTTCAGGAACTCTCATGACATAATCACTTCCCTTCCATCACCTTGAAGTTCAGATTTTAACAAATGAATTGGGAGAGGAAAGGGGGTAAAAATATCCAAACCATAGTACTCTTTTCTTCTCTAATTAACAACCAATAGAAAGAGGACCAAAGCAAATGTATCAGCCAAGTGATATCCAACAGGCTGGCCTTGTTTCCCTTCACACACTGTTTTTGTCAGAGTTAATATCTGTAATACATTACAAAATTTACCCAGAAAATAAATAAATATAGTTATAGTTCATCCAAAATAGGTTAAATGAAGATAGGGGAATGAAACACACCTTTTGTATTTTGCCTCTGGATCAAACAAGAATTCATAAAGGAAGAGATTTCTAAATGCTTGCTTCTTTTGCCACATCTGGGGGTATAAAGAGATACCTCTCAGGCTTCTAAGGCTCAGGAAGCCACAGATATTCCTCTCTCTCCTGCTCTCAGGAACAACTACTTGCTCTAGGAAAACCTCAGAGACATTTTTCTAGACTCTGAGGTTTCCTTGGAAATCAGAAGTTGGGGATAGTTAGAGCAGTGAGGCATGCCTATAGTAAAGAGATTTTCCAGGGAGACCCACTGAGGAAGAGCTGAGGCCAAATGAAGGCAAATCCTGAGTAGGATTTGAGTGCTGTAGCAAAGGATTGCCACCATCAAGCATTACTTTTGCCCCAGGCTCCTACAGGGGTCTGCATGGCACAGGACAACTTTTCTGACAGTTATTTAAATTTTTGATATTTTGTTCCTTATGGAATTTTGTATTCATTTTTATTTTTTAAAAATGCTGCATCCAGTTATCATTTATCCAAAAGAAACACTTATCTTGATGACTGAGTTTTATGACACCCCCTTCTATTTTGTACTAAGGCAAGCGCCTCATTCATCTAGTCCTGCTCCTGTAATCCATCACAGAAAATTTGCTGACCCCTGGCTAGAACATAGAGGAGACAAACAGAATTCTTTCTATTAAGAAACACAATCAGCAGCCATTAAGGATAACTTGAAGGAAAGGCAAAGAAAAATGAAAGCATAGTGTGTGTGTGCGTGTGGCTTGTCATCAGCGCAATATCACGATTAAGCCCGTCAGTTGAGCCAAATGGAAAGCTCAGCTAACAAGTCCCCTCCCGCTCTGTTCTGCTGCCATCAGCTTGTTTCTCATCAGCCTTCACTGAAAAAAGCCACAGGTGAAGTGCTGCACATGAGCAGGTCCTCATGGGAGCTTGAAGAGTCCTGCAGTGTAGTCAGGTGTGGTGCTATCAGATACAACCACAGTTAGCTCATTCTCAAGCAAGCCCAGTGTGCTAACCGTACCAGAACACCAGATGACCTCTCCCATTCTGTTGGACTCCATGAGCCTCTACAACACTAGATGCAGGGACCTGCCTCTTCTATCTGTTTGCCACATTTTCGTTGTTTAATAGTTAAGTTGTGTCTGACTCTTTTGCAACCCCATGGTCTGTGGCCCACCAGGCTCCTCTGTCCATGGGATTTTCCAGGCAAGAATACTGGAGTGGGTTGCCATTTCCTTCTCCAGGGGATCTTCCTGGCCCAGGGATCAAACCCACACCTCCTGCTTGGCAGGTGGATTCTTTTACCACTGAACAACTTGGGAAGTCCCATTACTGGCAATAAATTATTGTGAATGAATGAACCAATTGAGTGGATGGATGAATGAATAAAAGATTAAATAGCACACACTCTGTAGAAAGAGACCCTGGGCACAAATCCCACCGTGTATGACCTTCGAGAATTTTCTGCAGTTCAGTTTCCTCATCTGTAAAATGGAGATGAGTACGATAACTATTTCATAGGGTTTAGCGGAGGATAAAATGATAAAATGTTCCTAAAAGTGTTTCATAAACTCTAAGAATGTAATTTAACAAAAGATTGTATTGGTTTAAGTGATACTGAGAAAAATGTTGAATGTTCTGGAGGGTATTTTTGGAGAAGGAGAAACTCTTTGGAGCCAAAATAAAAACAGTGAGGGAAGGTCATGAATGATTAAGGGAGGTGAGTGTCTGCTACTGTCTATGGAAAACAGAAATCAAAACACAATTCCCTGAAAACAGAAAAATGAAGCTTTTAAGTATTAAAAAAAAACTCATGGCAACAGACCACAGTCATCATTCCTGCATAATGTGAATATGTTTCAGATTATAGATCTAGTTTACTCAGGGCATAGTCAGAATCCCCCAAAGCCATCATTTTCTATTTTGAATGCTTTTCCAAATATGTAATATTCAAAATAAATGGTTAGATGCCACACACACAAAAAAAGAAGAGTGCTTGTGTTTTTAATAGCTTGTGAAATGCAGCCATGAGCCTGCTGGTTGGGGTTGAAAGGAAGTAGCCCATAAACAACTCCACCAAGCGTGTCAGAGCATGTTTGAGCTAAGTTTCACACAAAGGAAATTCCTCCATACTTCCAAGTGCCCGGGTCCCTCAAACAAGATCACACACTGTTGTAAGAGACATAAGGTCCTTCAAGAAAGCCACAGTGACACCTCACAGGCCTAGTCTCAGGACTGAGAGATGTGAGCTTTAGGATCTGTAAGAAATGTGGGATGTATTTATTGCTCACCTCTAAAATCATTTGATAAAATCTTTTCTAACAATCTTATAAAATTAGGGTTTGAAAGAAAGCTTACTGGGGAGGGGGATAATTTCAATTTAATTTTACCCTGGGCCAATTAAATGTGTAAAGGAAAAGAGGAAAAGATAATCTCTGGGGGAGAGGCAGGGTAATAATTATTTTAGATTATATCTTCTAGTACTTAGAATTACCTCTCAAAACAGAGTCTACTCAAATAAGCTATTAGTCAGATTGAATGAAATACATTCAAATAGGGAGAGAACCAAAACCTGAGATCCGGGTTCCACTTTAATCCACTCAGTCATTTGCCATCTGAGTCCCTCTGTATCTCTTCATCTGAGCCACTGCCTCAGATAAATGGGAACCATACTTTCATCTTCTAGAATGACTCAACTGGCTTAATATTAACTTACGGCTCTTCTCTACCCTCAAAGGTGAGTGGGAACTCCTTGACCCACCATCTGGCTGCCGTTGATTGACCCAGAGGGACCCAAGCAGGGAAAAGTCAGTCCCTGTAAAATCTGGATCAGATCTAAGTTCTGCCGCCTGCACACTTGAACAGCAAAGACTACTCTGTCAGAAAGATGAGAGCCCAGGAGAAGCCAGGAGTGCAGGCGCTCGGGTTCTCAGGGTTCCCCTTGCAGAACCCCTTCCTGAAGCCCAGCTGCTTCCCAATTTGGGAGGTTCTTGATGGGCCCCCATCATATTTGTAAAACGCCTGGTTCACCACCACATACTGCTGTTATTATTTCTATTAAAGAGCAGTTCATCCAAGCAGACAGAGAAATACAGGCCACTCATAGACCTTTCAGGCTCACGGGTTTTACCTTATCAACAATATCCTCCGCTGAGTCTGAGTTGTGAGAGAAGAAAGCAGGCTCATTAGAGATTAGGGAGAGCTTAAAAAGCCACCTGGCAGGGCATTCACAACCCTCCCAACTACTCCAGACAGACAGGTGTTAAAATAGGTTTTGTGCTTTTTCACAGTTCCCTTTCCTGATTTCTCCCTCCAGGTGACTAGGATGCTCATTCATACCCTGAAGCTAAATACTTTCATGTAAATGTTCAGAAATACTCCACTTACTTCACAGTGCTGATATTTTAGCTATTTGAAAAATGTATTTTTCGATTTCCCCATCCCTACGCCTCGCGCCTTCATTTCTAGCACCAAACAAAAGCTCCCAGGCACTCCTTTTCTCACTGACACTGACAGAGAAAGTCATTTAGCAAAGTGGATATTTATTTAAGTGACGGCGTTGATTTAAATGCTAGTGATAAATTTGTGGATCTTGCTCTAAAGACTGTTATTCTTGGTAATGTAATTGTCATGGATCATAACTACAAGACAAAAGACAGCTTCAGTCACCCTGCTTGTTGCAAGAGGATGGAATGTCAAGTGATGTTTTGACTAGGGAGCATTTCCTGGAGAACAGAGAACAATAAACCCTTCTCAATATGGGATTAAATACATATGAAAACACGTCTTGAAATTTGGTAGAAGCATGGAACTAGTAAGGAGTCACAGGACTTTTTCTTCCTTCCTTCTTTCCTTCTTTCCTTTCTCTCTCTCTTTCTTTGATAGCAGAAAACAGGATTCAGTTACTAATTAACAATCAATGTCACCCCACAGCTGCCTGGTGTAGTTCTGCTTTTCTGTTTGATCCATAACCCCACCACACTTTCCTCCCTCTGTGTTTTTGCATGTGCTCTTTCCCCTCTCTGAAATCTTTTTTCATTTACTTTACCAAACCTGCAATGAGGGAGACCTGGGTTCGATCCCTGGCTGGGAGAGAGCCCCTGGAGAAAGGAATGGCTACCCACTCCAGAACTACAGCCTGGAAAATTCCACAAATTGTAGTCCATGGGGTTGAAAAGAGTCAGACTCAACTGAGTGACTTCCAGTTTCACTTTACCAAAACTTAACTAATTATTCTTCATTCCGTAAGAGTCAGCTCAGTTCTCACTTCTTGGAAAGTTTACCCCAGAGTTCTAAACAGAGTAGAGATCCATGCTCAGTGTTTGCAACTGCACTTCACAATCCCATGCTGGTCAGAGTGGATGCCCGTAAACATTGTCCTAGAAGCATGAATTCCTTAATGCAGGGTCCATGATACATTCACCTTGAGCGCAATACGTGCTCAAGTAGGTATTATTGAATGAATGATTAAATCCGTTCACAAATCAGTGGATGGCCTTTATGCCCCAAAGAAATTAAGACAGTATTTCTTGTAACTTACACAAACTGCGAAATTTCTGCCACTCCAGCCCAGTTGAAAGATACCCAGTGGATTTATGCAGGCCAGAGCAATTACAGTAAAATTTCAGTTTTACTTTTGGAAAGCAGCTTGTTTTAGAAACAATCTGAGATAACAGATCATATTTTGTGCCTTCTCCTCATGTTTAATTCCCAAACCATTTCCAGAAATTTAGGATGTTACTTGTTTCAGATCACTTATTTCTGATCATGAGTCCCCACCCCATCAGAATGCCTAGTCCTTAATTGCTATGCACTAAAGAAAATTACAATACAATATCCCTTGGCTCTCACAGAAACATGATGTCAGATGGATACTAAGCCATAAGAGCAAAGAGGAAAAATAGTAAACCATCATCATGCAGGTTTTATTTCTATCTTGTGTCAGATATGATGGGGAAAGGGAAAAGAATCCCACTATTCATAGGATACATATGTGTTCACTGCTTGTTTTGCAAGAACCCACCCTAAAGCTTCTTGAATAAGAAGCTTTGATGACACAGACTGATAAAACACAGAGAGATGGCATGTATCAAAATAGAGATAGACTTGAAAGGATTTAAACATTGTTCTGAAAATTATCCAGATGAGCCCCAAGTGGCAATTGTGTAGTCCTTTGGCAATATGGCAGGAAGGAACTTTAGAAGTTAGATTACTGGTTCTTTTTAGCAACAGTCCTGCTGATGGATCTTGCAGTTCAGGCTCATGAGAAAGGTGTCCTCTCTCCACAGAGCAGGAGGCCATCCAGGTAGGTGTCTGAGCCTCCACAGTAGGAAGGAACCCCTCTGAACCGTTCCTCACTAACACAACCTCCCTTGCTGACCAAATGTTTTCTCAAAGGCAGATTTTTCAGAGTCTTTCTATAGGCCATTCCTTAACACTCTAATCACATCTGAAAGAGTCAGCCTTGTATTTAAACATAAAAGTATATAGTTATCAAACTGTGTGCTTAGCACTGTACTAAGTACACGTTTCACAAAAACCCTTCAAGTATCCTAGTACTGTTATTTCCATTTTACAGATGGGGAAACTGAGCCTCAGAGAGATTGGTTAATTTGATTATTTGTGAAGTTAGGATGTAGTTGACCCATATTGGACCCAGGCTGTCTAACTTCCAGGCACATTTTCTTATTCACTGCAATCAGATGCTTGGTCTCCATGGTCTCCACACTCCATCTATCAGAACACAGAAAAAGCCAGTTCCATCCCTGCATGAAAACTCTTTGAAGACTGTTTCTTTCGCACTTCTCTCAAGGCTGAATAATCATAGTCCTTTAATGTTCCTTAATTCAGTTGATTTTCAAGTTCTCATCATCATCATCATCATCACCAGTGTCATCAGAACTACCATTTACCAAGCCTATACTATGTGCCAGGTCATATTCTTTTTTTATTACAAAAAGCCTGAGCTGCACAATTATCTACACTCTATGAATGCACAAAGGAAATGCTCCATGAACTCACTTGCCCAAAACGTGTTTCCAGTAAGTTGCAAAGCCAGAATTCTAATGTGATTGTGCAACCCAATAGACCCGCTCTCCCTGCAGTCCCTTGCTCCAACCCCACTGCTAGGGTTTTTCACTTCTCCACCCTTCTCTAGTCACAGTAACCAGCACCGGACCCTCAGAGCATGATGGAAAGGGAGTAAGTGTATGTGCCATCATCGGGCCTCAAATGCTAGCCCTTATTGCCAACGCAATGCTGAGTCTTCTTTGTCCACTGCACCTTTTCTCTCCTTTCTACATCTGAAACACTGGGGGACAGTGTGGAAGGGGAATTACTTGGTCTAACACAGCTGGTCAAAGTCTTTCTGTTTGACAGTAAAAGTGAGAATAAATGGAAGTTATATGACTGCCATTCAGTATGGTACCAGAACCCAAACATGACAAAATTAGAATATGTGAATTCTACATAATGCTGGGAATAGTGGCTTTAAAGTATAAAGTTATTATGCAGGTATTTTATCCATTATGAAGAAGATAAAATGAAGTACTTGGTCTTTAAAGTATTCAAAGATAAAATTTTACTGAATATCTTAATAGAGAAATCTGGCGTTTTACACCTTAGTAAAAAATGGTACCAGCATTCTTTTTCCAAATTCAAGGTAAACCAAGAAAGGAAGAAATTTTTCATTTTCAAATTTAAAATATTTTCAATATTATAAATATTTATGTCATAGTAAAGGTTTATACCATCATATATTTAAAAGTTTGATTAAATAAATAAAATTTTAAAAATAAAGGAACTGGACAGGAAGTGACTGTAGAATAACCAGTCTTTCATAATGCTATAGGAAATTTCCAAAACCCTTCCTGATTTAAAGTGTTTGAAAGGCTACTAAAACTTTTTCTTCCTTAGTTTCCAGGAGACCCCCTGGGACAATGTGGTGGAGTTAAGTGGTCTTGGGCTCAGCGTCACCTTCAAAGTCCCACTTGGAAGGGCAGTAGGGACAATGAGCTAGCTGGAAGGGGTGACAGTGTGAGAGGAGGCTGTCTTAAATTGGATTTATTTAGCATGCTCAATTGTATTCATTATGTACAACTTCTGCAAAATTATCAACATATTATTCAGTTAATTTTTAGTGGTGGCTTGTTGACAGTGATTAGAAGTTAATGAATCCCTTGAAGCCACTGCTTGGCACCACCTTCTTTATTCAAGAAAAATAACCGTTCTGAGGGTCTATTCCTAAACCTATAAAATAGAAATAACCTCCATGTAGAATTTGGGAACTCAGTAAGTTCACATATACAGGGCTGTACAATACATATTCAACTAATGGTAGCTGCACATTAAAATTGAATTGACAATCCCGATCAAGCTACCAACGGTATTTTTCACCAAACTAGAACAAATAATTTCACAATTTGTATGGAAATACAAAAAACCTTGAATAGCCAAAGCAATCTTGAGAAAGAAAAAGGAAACTGGAGTAATCAATCTGCCTGACTTCAGACTCTACTACAAAGACACAGTCATCAAGACAGTATGGTACTGGCACAAAGACAGAAATATAGATCAATGGAACAAAATAGAAAGCCCAGAGATAAATCCACGTACTTATGGACACCTTATCTTCGACAAAGGAGGCAAGAATATACAATGGAAAAAAGACAACCTCTTTAACAAGTGGTGCTGGGAAAACTGGTCAACCACTTGTAAAAGAATGAAACGAGAACACTTTCTAACACCATACACAAAAATAAACTCAAAATGGATTAAAGATCTAAATGTAAGACCAGAAACTATAAAACTCCTAGAGGAAAACATAGGCAAAACACTCTCCGACATAAATCACAGCAAGATCCTCTATGACCCACCTCCCAGAATATTGGAAATAAAAGCTAGAATAAACAAATGGGACCTAATTAAATATAAAAGCTTTTGCACAACAAAGGAAACTATAAGCAAGGTGAAAAGACAGCCTTCAGAATGGGAGAAAATAATAGCAAATGAAGAAACAGACAAAGGATTAATCTCAAAAATATACAAGCAACTCCTGCAGCCTAATTCCAGAAAAATAAATGACCCAATCAAAAAATGGGCCAAAGATCTACAGACATTTCTCCAAAGAAGACACACAGATGGCTAACAAACATATGAAAAGATGCTCAACATCACTCATTATCAGAGAAATGCAAATCAAAACCTCAGTGAGGTACCATTTCACGCCAGTCAGGATGGCTGCTATCCAAAAGTCTACAAGCAATAAATGCTGGAGAGGGTGTGGAGAAAAGGGAACCCTCTTACACTGCTGGTGGGAATGCAAACTAGTACAGCCACTATGGAGAACAGTGTGGAGATTCCTTAAAAAACTGGAAATAGAACTGCCATATGACCCAGCAACCCCACTCCTGGGCATACACACTGAGGAAACCAGAACTGAAAGAGACACTTGTACCCCCATGTTCATCGCAGCACTGTTTATAATAGCCAGGACAAGAAAGCAACCTAGATGCCCATCAGCAGATGAATGGATAAGAAAGCTGTGGTACATATACACAATGGAATATTATTCAGCCATTAAAAAGAACACATTTGAATCAGTTCTAATGAGATGGATGAAACTGGAGCCCATTATACAGAGTGAAGTAAGCCAGAAAGATAAACACTAATACAGTATACTAATGCATATATATGGAATTTAGAAAGATGGTAACGATAACCCTATATTCAAGACAGAAAAAGAGACACAGATGTATAGAACAGACTTTTGGACTCTATGGGAGAAGGCGAGGATGGGATGATCTGAGAGAACAGCATTGAAATATATATATTGTCAAGTGTGAAACAGATTGCCAGTCCAGGTTGGATGCATGAGACAAGTGCTTGGGGCTCGTGCACTGGGATGACCCAGAGAAAGGGGATGGGGAGGGATGTGGGAGGGGGGTTCAGGATGGGGAACACATGTAAATCCATGGCTGATTCATGTCAATGTATGGCAAAAACCACTAAAATATTGTAAAATAATTAGCCTCCAACTAATAAAAATAAATGAAAAATAAATAAATAAAATTGAATTGAGTTAAAACTACTAGCCACTTCTCTTTCTCCTTCACAGAGCTGCTACAAAAAATATCCTCTCTAATATGTATGAAAGTGCTTGGACTTCTCCAAAAGAAAAGTTCTATCCTGGTTTGGAGGATAGATGACACTTTACATTTACTAAATAGTTATACCCCAGTGAGGGCCAAAAGGCATCTGAAGTGGCTGGCAATTAAAAACCAAATTATAAGAGATCTAAGGAGCCATTAAAGAAGGTGAAAGACAAGATGCTAGTAAAAGAAAGGAGCCATAACACAAAGACTAGAGCAGGGCTTCTTACGCTGTATAGGACCTGCCTGGGGATTTTCCCACAATGCAAGTTCTGCCTCACTAGGTCCTCAGGAGTGGAGCCCAAGATACTGCATTTTTAACAAATTCCCCCAAGAACCACGCTGCTAGCCCATGGACTACACTTTGTATATTTAGCAGGGTTGGAGGGAGCTAACGAAAGAGCAAAAAAAAATATCAGCCAGGTAAACCTGTCTGTAAAAGGCAGTGTAGGTCCTAATACAGAGATGCATTCTAATAAGTTTTTAATTAGCAGAAACTTCTGAGGATATTAGTGTCAGACAGCATTCCCCTCTGAAGAAATGTTTCTACTCCCTTGCCTCCCCCTCCCCACCTCCTTCAAGGCTTTCTAGACCTGACACTGTGAGCAGGAAATCTGATGTACCCGATGAGCCTCTTTCTAAATGATTTCAAGGAAGAGGAAGCAGGCTGCACAGATACTGGAAATGCATGATGTAACCTTTTACATTCAGAGAAAGGGCTGTCCCTAATTTAAGCCATATTTCTCCTAGTGAAGCAGACATATTTGAAATTGGAAGACATCCAAAGAAAATATGGAATTCAATATATTTCTGCAAGTCCTGGCCTTTGCCTTCTTGTGGCCCAATTACCTACCTGTGCCTGGCATGCCCCTTCCTCTTTCCTCATGCTGGATACCTCCCAATTCTAATTCCAACTTGAGCTCTCAAGTGAGGCATCTGTGGGTGAGAAATCTATAAAGCACTTAAAGGTTGCTGAGAGCTTCCCAGGAGTCAGGCTATGTGCTAAAAGCTGTAATAGATTATCTTATTTAACCCACGATGAGGACTTTACAGATGAAGATATTCATAAAGATGGAGTGTGTTACAAGGTCACACATCTATTAGATACATAAGAGGGATTCAAATTGATGTCTCCGTATCTCAGGATTTCTCAGCCTTCACACTATTGACACTTTGGAGCAGGTTAATTCTTTGGCATTGGAGGGTTATCCCATACACTGTCTGTTATTCACCATCCCTGGTCTCTGCCCATTAGATGCCATTCTCACCCTAGTTATGACAATCAAAAATGTCTCCAGACGTTACCAAATGTCCCCTGAGAGGCAAAATTGCCCCTGGTTGAGACAGTTTCATGTCGAAGCCTGAGCACCTGATAAAAAAGATAGGTATTATTTTCAACACTTTGAGAGGATCAGCCCTGTTAGGGGCTGAGTTGTGTCTCCCCAAAATGTATACGTTAAAACCCTGACCCTGGTACCTCTGAATGTAACTCTCTTTGGAGATAGGGCCTTTAAAGAGGTGGTTAAGTTATACTAAGGCTGTTAGGGTAAGCCCTAATCCAATCTGACTGATGTCACCATAAGGAGAGGTCATTTGCACACCCAAAGAGACGCCAAGATTCCATGCACAGAGGAAAGACCATGTGAGGACCTGGAAAGAAGGTGGCGATCTACAAGGCAAGGAGAGAGGCCTCAGGAACACCAGTCCTGCCAACACCTTGACCGGAGGCTTCAGAACCATGAGACAATATATGTGATGGTGTAAGCCTCCCAGGCTGTGGTACTTTGTTATAGCAGTCCTAGCCAAATAACACAAGCACCAAAGAGCCGCGCTGAGCTTTCTTCCCTTCCTTTCCCATTTTGTTTAGAATACACCTTGGAAGGTTTCAGAATCAATCCCAAGCTTAGCAAAATGAAAGGTTAACTCATGGCAACACTGTTTATAATCCATGTTTCTTTCACAGGCATAGGGATAGCACTGCTGGAAAAATATTTTTGAACACTTAAATTGTCACAGCAATTTGCTTTAGATGTTTTAGGACTGCTTGCCTTTCACACCCTAGTACTAACTTTTGTTGTGCCCTTATCTTTATAGATCTTTAATGAGAATATATTTTCTAGAAACTATGAGTGGAATGGTACTATGGTAGAGTTCCAGGATAGCAAGGACACTTGTGATGTCAATCCCCAGTCCCAGCTCATGGTACATATTATAATGATGCAGTTTCTTGCTAAGACAAGAATACCTCAGAATCCTTCTTAACACTAGGTTCCAGATAAGAGAAATGAAAGATCAGAAGTGGCAGGAGAGATGAAGCCTTATGCTAGCCTAGATGTAGAACAGTGTTATCAACTCTGGCAACACACTGGAATCTTTTGGAGAGATTTAAAAATATATATATGATCAGTCTCTAACCCCAAATTCTGAGAAATTCATCTGAGATAGAGTTCTGTGACTCTAATATATCACCAACATTAAGACCACTGGCTCTCGGCATAGAACAGAGTATGTAAACTTGATCATACTGGCTATAGGGCTATGCACAAGGTCCTTAATTTCTTGGGGCCTCAGTTTTCTCACCTGTAAAATGGTCATCATAACTCTCACCTTGCCTATCTTATAGGTCGCTATGGTCTAACCAGATAAATTGAAAGTCACATAGAAAGTATGGTATTATCAATTTTAAGTGTTGACATCAGTCTTGCTGATTCTCATCACCTCTCCACATATACCAATCAACTGTGCATCCTCAGGTGAGTCATTTCATCTCTGCAGTCAGACCCACATGAAATGAAGAAGTGTCTACTGTTACCTTCAGGCCCAACATTCCACGTTCTTGGCAAGACAGTTTAATGCATTGTATACAATAATGACTATTTCAATTGAGATCTGATTTTCTCATTAAACTAGAATGTTGAGGACTTAGATTCTTCCTCTTAACCATCAAGAGGGCATTAGGAATAAAATTTAAATCACACTGTGGCCTGGAAAGGAACTTGATAATTTGGACTCAAGTACCTTAAATATCCATTTTTTAGACCAGTTATTCCAACCCTGGGAATACATTTTAAAGAAAGAATAGAAATATAGTCAAAGATTTATATAAAAGCATGTTTGCTACAGCATTATTTATAGAAGTGGGAACACTGGGGTGTGTCTGTGGACATAGTATCTAACAAGAAAAAATGCTTCTGAAAACCATGATAGTCATAGGATAGAATATCATATAGTCATGAATAAAACATTAATTTTTGAAAAAAAAACTTAGCAATAGGGAGAGTATGATAAGTAAAATAAATAAAAATAAACCAATGAAACCAGAGAAAGAGAAAGAAAACTTTATAATATACCAATTAAATACACATACACACACACACCAGGGAATGATTAGAAGGAAGAACACCAAACATTAGTCAGTCATAACAGTTGTGGTGGTTTACAGAATATTTTTCTTTGTATTTTCTAAATTCTCTCCCGTGTACATTGGTTGCTTTTATCATCAGAAAAGGAAACCCATTTTTTTAACAAGCTACTATGAGTTCAGATACAGTAAAAACATTTCCTTTGAGGAAAACATTTGGTGAAGAAACATATAAAAGTGTCAACATCTCCCTAGCCAAGAAACCAACATTGTCCACTAGAAGCAGGTTCTGTGAAAATCGATGGGACATCAGTCAGGAGGACGTCAGGTGAAAACTAAAGCTGCTGTTAGCTTCTGTCTCCAGTCAATCATTATTCAAGCAGAGAAGTGGCAAAGTCTCACAGCTCATGCTTATGGGGCTTTTCCCATCTGCAAAACTAACATTCTACCTTTGGAGGACACAGTGTCAATAGTAAGTTAAATGTTAAAGTACTTTTAAACTATCAATAGCCAAACAAACAAAGTTAATTCGATCAATCATGCCAGTGAAAGACAAAATTATCTTTCTGTTCTCTCTGTAGAAAAGTATAACACAATATGTCATACAAAGAGATGGCCAAAGAATTCACAGATCAAAGACAAAAAAAAAAGAAGTGTTTCAAGGTCAGAGGTCCAGAGTCAATTAATTTTTTAAATTATATTATTATTCCAGATGTTGTAATACTTGTGACAATTACCAACTTTTTAATTTTTGAGATTTTCTCCTTCTAATATATATGTATATATTTTAATATTTTAATCAAATATATATATCTTACAGTCAGATTATAATCCATGAGGGAATATTTATTACCATGTTGCATTTACAGTAGATGAATTAATTTGAAAAGCATCCTGTTTCATTTTCTCTTTCTTAATAAATAAATTAGTAAAATAAATTAGTTTTCAAGTTGATCAATGTTTGAACCCCCTGTTTTCTAATTTTATTATATTTTTAACTCATAATTCTGTATTTTTTCTTTTAGGGCCCCCAGATTGCAAGCTTCGTGGCTGACCACCAGCATACTAGTCAGGCCCTGGGTATACATCCTTTCAGGTCATACTATACCCACCGATGAAATGGACCCTGTTACTATCCTTTTTACAATTAATCTAATCAATTGGCTCATATACCTTTCTCTAAAACATATTAAAGACTTGGGACTTAATTTAGAAATTCTCATAAGTCCACATCAGGGAAGAAATCTCTGCCATCCTTTTTCACTAGAGTCCTTTCTTACTGGACCAAATTACACTAGCTAGAGTCCAAGTGGACTGAAGTTAAATTGAAGTTAACATTAATTCAAATTGCTGCATGCTGTTTCTAGGGTGACAGAGAGCAGCCACCTGCAGTAGGCAGAGAAACTCCTGAGACAGCAGCTAACAAGATGGAGCATCTATGCAAATGGCTATGAACTAATCAACTCCATTAAAGTGTCTTCTGTATTTAACATGTGAAAGATATATAAATTATATAGTGAATAGGGCAAAATAAATATTCAAGACATTTTTTTACTATCCACAAACTGCACAGAATAAAGATCAATGGGCATTATTTGTAACATTGGGTCATTTACACTGATAATACATGTTTTGGTGTTCTGAGGAGGAATATTTTTAGTCTTATAGACTATGTGGGAGATTTGGAGATTTTTACATTTCCCAGAAAGTTCCATGAAGACTGTGTGACAGTGTTTCACACAGTGCCTGAAGCATATAGGTGCTCAACAAATATTTGTTGAATGAATGAGAATCTACAACTCTTCCGTTTCCTGGAAGTAAGAGAGGGAAGGATATGAATAAATCTAAAAAGTAATTTTCTTTGTGCAGTGGCTCCTTTTTAAAAGAGGAAACTCATTCTTGAGGCTATAGAAAAGAGTGGATTCTTCAAAATGAAACAGGGAGGAATCCTAGGGGATTAATTCAGACACATCTTAATAGCACCAACAGAGTCCAAGATGAAACTTATCAGAACCAAAAGGCAGATAAAAGCTAGAAATCTCCCACAGGGGGCTATTTATTTATCTTAAAGACTAAATTTAGCACAAATCTCTCTCATATCAAAGACCAGGCAAACCAAAGCTTTAGCCTCCAGAGGATGTAATTGACTATAAAATATTTTCAGATTCCATGCCTGCATTTCTACATATCTGACTGTTCAGACTATTAGCCAGAAAAGTATAGTATATATCCTCCTAAAACATATGATTTATAAAAGTTGTTTAAATCTCAACACTGATTTTTATTACATACCGGGGCCACTTCCTTCTTTCTCTTTTGAAAATGTACACATCTAACAGCATACTCCACAGGAAAAAGTTTTCTACATCATCTTTACAGAAACATATGTTAAAATGAGTTCTAAGAACCATTCCAAAATTCTTTCCTCACCACTGACAGGTTATGTATTTATTAGACCTGAATCAATATACAACATTTTTTATATTCTCTTCCTTTTGCCTTTTGTAGATTTTTATTTAGATGTTCATCCTCATCTGTTTGTAAACAATCATGCATAGGACTGAAAGCTTGGTATTTGATCTCACTCTTTGGCATTCACTGAACTTTGTGGTCTAACTTCACACCTCTGATCCTTTATATTTCTTCCTGTCTATTTACCAATGGACAACCAGAGTAAATTAACTGTCACATAAAGTGTAATGATTTTTCTATTAGTCAAATTACCAACTCCATTTTATGGTCTATTTGTAACAGATATATAGAATATTATTTCTTTTAAAAATAATTTTTAAGATCACATAGGTGATAGCAACCTAGTTTTCCAAGTTAATTCAACTGGAAACCACATCACTTGGGGGAAGATGCAAAAAATTCAAATGATTCAAAACAGCGGTAGGCTTCAGTTATATTTTAACAACTTTCACAACAAACCCCAGTGTCTGTTTTGGCAAAGGATATCTCATAACTTTATTGAGAAAAATAAGCTTAAGATGTCAAAACCTGTTTTAGCAAAATCTTAGACTTGTGGTTTATTGCTTTGTGATTTAAAATAATAGCAATAATAATAATAAATCTGGAATAAAACTGCTAAAATTCAAACTCAAATTCTTCTATCTACCTGCATATGGATGTTTATAGCAGCTTTCTTCATAATTGCCAAAACTTGGAAGTAGCCAACATGCCCTTTAGTGGGTGAACGGATAAGTAAACTATGGTACATCCAGATAGTGGAATATTATTCAGCAATAAAAAGAAATGAACTACGAAGTCATGAACATACTTGGAGGAAACTTAACTGAAAATTACTGAGTGAAAGAAGCCAATCTGAAAGGCTACATACAGTAGTAAGATTCTAATTATATGATGTTCTGGAAATGGCAGAACCATTGACAATTTAAAAAAAGATCAGTGGTTCCCAGGGGCTAATGAGTATGGAGGAATGAATGGATTGAGCACAAAGGATTTTTAGAGCAATGAAAACACTCTGTATGATACTCTAACAGTGGATATGACTCATTATACATTTGTCCAAACCCACTGAATGTAAACATCAAGAGTTAACCTTAAGTTAAGCTATGGACTTGAGATGATTATCATGTGTTGGATGTAGGTTCATCATTTGTAACAAATACACCCCTCTGGTGGGTGATGCTGATAATGGGGGAAGCTAAGCATTTGTGGGGACAGGGTATACAGGAAATCTCTCTACCTTTCATTCAGTCTTGTTCTGATACTAAAACTACTCTAAAAAATATCTTTTAAAAAATACATTGTACCTTCTGAGGAGTGACCCTATTCCCCTCATTGGAGGTTTTCAAGCAGGATGGAGGATCTCACTGTCAGAGGTATGAACAGGACCCAGGCAGGGATTGGATGTTCAGACTAGATCATTTCCAAGGATCTTAAAAACATCAAAGAATATTATATACAGCCAAAATAATTTAAGTCAAAACACCACCAATAAAACAAAATGGAGGAAACCTTAAAGGCAAAAAATTTTTTAATACAGTTAGGAAATTTAACAGCTAGTCTGACTAGTAAGGTCATATTAAGGTAGATAACCAAAGGAGGCCAGTCCCAGTCCCACGTCAATACTCTGCCATGCTACCCCTCACAAGAGGAAATGATGCCTGCTGATAGTAACATTGCTTCATGTTGTTTCTAGGGAGTTGAGCAAACTGGACTTTCTATCACAGAGTCCCACAGTGAAATGTAACAGGCCCAAAGGACTGGAAGATAAGTTAGGAGAGGGGCCAGTACCCACTGGCCCACAACAAATCAGCACAGGACTTTGACCCCAAGAGCCAGTGGAACTAGCACTTAACACATAGGACTCCCTGGATGTGCTCTGGAGTGAGATAAAATTGGGGAGGAAATAAAATCTGAGGCTAAGTTCATCACACTCTCCCATCACAGATCACATCTAATGCTAATATAGCCTTCCTGAGTAGGCATCAGATATATCAAATGACCAGACCTATCTTCTGAGACCTAGAGAGGGGAAACGACCAGCCATGTCAATCTGCAGCAGAGCCGGAAGGGGAATGTAAGGCTCTACACTTGCAACCAGAATCTTCCATAGAGCCTTCCCATCTCCTCCCACCTTGAAATAACTAATTCTACTTCTTACCCCTTCAAGTGATTGTGATGTACACTTTTCACTGAAACTTTGCTTGCCTTCAACAGCAGCTCTCTGCTAGCACCAAGTTCTATTTCATCCAGCCAATCCCCAGCCTCATCACACTTTAAAGCAAGTGCCAAGTGAAGAAGATAATGATGTTAATTGAGTCTTCTCATTTCTTCCCATAAAAGTTATGAAGTTGCTTGATGAAGTTAATTTATTATAGAGTAACTGTGGGGTGGGGTGGGTGGGCTGCCGTTCCATTTCAGCTCCCGGGTCTTCTGCTGATGAGGCCTTTGAACTCCTGCCCACACCGAGCCCATGAATCAGTGTCATTTATCATGTGCATTTAGATAATTGAAATAATAAAGATGAAATGAATACAAAGGATCTCCTATTTCATGGATAGCAGCTCCTTTTTATCAGTGTACCAAGAGTGAAGCAAATTAGACTACCTATGTTCTTGCTTCATGAGAAAGATCTGATCATTTTGCCTCTATCTTTCCATATTACCTATTCTCATTTTCTTTCTCAAAATGTGCTAATGTATGCATAAAGCTACATATATGAGCTTCTAATAAAAAGTATAATTTTGAACAGAAATGATATGGGAATTTATACTAATGCTAACACACAGGAAGAAAGCTGAACACAAATATTTATATTTTCGTTCTTCATCATGGTTATAAAAAGCTTAAGCATACCAAAATTGGAAGTTTAAAAACTCAGCTTACTATAAACTTTGAAATACTATGCTGAAAAAGAATAAAAGTGATCATATTTAAAGCCACTTAACCTACTATAATGTCAGGGGAAAATGTCATTCTCAAAAATTAAATACCCCTAAAGTAAACAGAGTCAGGAAGACAGTGTCATCATGAGAGGACTTCATTAATCTTGAACATTATTTTGAATGTCCAAGCCAGGTATGAAATCCCAGTTATGATGATAAATCATGCTTCATCTCCCTTACTAGAAACTAACACAAATTTAAAAATGACAAAATACATACAACTCAAAAGGATTCTTCTAGATTCATTTCCAATTTCAATGCTGGTGTTTTTTTTTTTTTATCTAGGATTGAACTTCAAAATGCTAAACAAACCATCCATGACCTCAAGTCAAAAAGAAAGTGATGTATAAAAAGAGCACATACTCTTGACAAAAAATGCCAGAGAAGAAAACTGAAGGAAATCGCTATACAAATAAACACTTAACTAATAAACGCATGGTGTTTCCAACCCACTTTGTCTCTCGCTTTGTATGTCTTGAGATGATACCTTGACAGTGGTCTAAGCTCCAAGTGTGAACCTCTTGGCAAATATCTGGGCACTATTTCCATCCTTTCCCATGACAGCCCCCTTTGTTATCCTGTGCCACCTCACCCTTCAAAAACTCATGCTACCTAAAGATAATTCTTCCTCAGAACCCAAAACAGTAGCAGGTATATACATGACACATGACAAATATTTGTGAATTAATTAGCCAACACTCCTGTATCTCCAGGTGTCTCCTCCACCTAGACTTATAACCCAGTGGAGAAAGTAAATTTCCCCAGAGCCCCTGGATCTGTCTGCTAAAACCATCTATTGATGGATATTTCCTTGGCTTGGCTTTCAAATGGGTATTTCTCCACCTAGGAGTGGAGACATGTTCTGGAACATGTTCTGTAAGTGACCAGGTTAAATCCACAACCAAGGAGAAGAAATAAGCAAGTACACAAATCCTAAGCTCTCATTTCTCTCTCCCACCAAGTACATTCAAACAAAATCAAAGCACCCTCTGGGATACTTTTTATTTCTTTATTTTTTTGCACTCCTTAAAATGTAGGTATCAGTACTTCATGAAGGCATGAATTCCAGCCTTTTATATTAGGGAGTTTTATTAGAAAATCTGAGAGGTTGGAGAGTTAAAACATACCAGAGCCAGGCTTCAGGGATCACAAGACCCCTCTATCTCTGGGGACATCAATAATGAACTTTATACAGTTTTGAGAAAGTAATGGTTATCGATACCTATTTGCCAACCCAAGCATGGAACACTCAGCAAAAGGAATTCACAATTGAATTCAATTCCAAAATGGTGAGCATCTATGCAGTGCCAGACACTATGCCAGACACTGGCGAGTCAGATATGATTGAGACATTGTCCAGAGGAGAGACATAAACAGACAGTTGTAATGGGACAAATAGGTTTACCTTTCGTGATACTCAGTTCTTCATTCACCAGACTTCATTACAAAGAGTGGCTGCCCTTTTTCCTCCAAATGTGTTTAAAAGATTAATTATAAATAGTGACCAAGCTCTGAAATTCCTAGAGGAAGTCATTTTACTTTAAACACTATCCAGATAAGAATTTGTGGGAGGCACTGCCAGGTAATCTCTGGGAAACACCAAAAGCAGAACGGGCCCTTGCCTTCCTCCCTGTTTGAGAATCAGGAGCAAAATGTGATGCAGGGTCCCAGAAACTGGGGACAAGCCAGCAGAGAGAAGAAGAAAGAGCACGTAGTCAGGTGGAGAGGGCTGGTGTCTACTCCACAGGTTCCATCAGGACCAAGGGAATCAGACACTGCTGAGAACCAGTGGGGCTGCTCCTGGACCTCACAGGCACAAACTCACCTCCTGGCACAGCTTAAGCAGAGAAGCTGAGTGAGCAAGCAGGTGCTGGACCAAGGGGAGGTCTTGTCAACAGAGAGGGGCCACTCATCATTGACCAATCTGAGAAAAATTTGGTGACATCTTTATCTGCCGCAGACATCAGGGAAAGAAGCCAGCAAAACACACAGAGACATGGCCGTCTGCCGATGCCAGCAGCCACAGTGCAACTGGGGCCAGGGAGGGATGGGGTCCCTCAAGTAGATCCAGGCACCATTTTGATGTAAAACCAGAGACCAGTCCACAGGGGGACTAGCCCATGAGAGCAAATGAGGCCTCCACTCAACACACCCCACCACTCTAAAGACAGCAGGAGCCGTGGGATGGAAATTAGAGAGGAAATTAGAGCAATCATCCCCAAAGACAGGTTTTAGAGACATTTCTTCAAATTATTGATTGGGCCTAAGGACTTCCCTGGTGGCTCAGATGGTAAAGAATTCCCCTGCAATGCAGGAGACCAGGGTTCAATCCCTGGGTCAGGAAGATCCCCTGGAGAAGGGGATTCTTCTCCCCTTGCCTGGAGAATTCCACAGACAGTGAAGCCTGTCTTGCCTGGAGAATTCCATAGACAGTGAGAGAATTCTTGCCTGGAGAATTCCATAGACAGTGGAGCCTGGTGGCCTATAGTCATGGGCTCGGAAAGAATCAGACATGACTGAGCAACTAACACTTTCACTTTCAAGGTTTTACAAAAGTGCACAGTCTCCCTTAGAAGGGTGGAAGGTCTTACAGAGTACAAATAGTTCTAGAAAAAGAAGTTGTATTCTCTTTTGTGTATCTGAGTTGTAATGGACATCCCCACTGACATACAGTGGCGGTGAGGGTAGGCCAGAATCAGAGAATGAATGAAGCAAAGGTACAGAGTTGGGAATATGAACAATACATTTAGGATTAAAAAGATTTTCAACTTGACTGCAGAAGAGGGTTTTAAAAGATCCTGAAATGTTATGGCAGTGTGGAGTCGTACAATTCCCTGGATATGGAATTTAACCTTATTTTGCTGACTTTAAGTCTGATTTCACTAAGCAGCAGCTTTTTTGCTGAAAAAAAAAAATCTAAATTTCAAATAAGTCAGCATTTACCTTCAACCCTCTAGTCTGAAGTCTTTTTCTTTTATCAAGGAATGCACTAATAATTTTATTCCCAATGGAGAGAAGAGACATCCTCAGGGTAAAATAAATCTTGTGGGCAAGAGGAGCTGAATTCATTATATGCATGTTCACATAAAGAATGATCAAAATGAGCAAAATAATAAAAAGAGACACACAGTAAAACTGTACCACACCAAGGGATTGCACGGTTTTACTTTCCACCAGTCTGTAAACTGTCTGAAAGAAAAAAAAAAAAGCATGTCTGGGTTGAATTTCAGCACATTGCATGAGGAATTAATTACCTCCAATTTCAAAACTAGCCTTTTTGGAGTTTGCTTTCAGTTTGGGAGATTTATAACTTTGAATTATTTTTACACTGAATTAGCAGAGTTTCCCCTTTTTTATTATCTTTGATACAAAAACAGCCACATCCTTCCCCATCACACAGCACAGAGGTCCTCATGACTTCATCAGGAAATGTGGCCATCATCAGAAAGCCTCTTCTGTCCATCCACCCCCTACAAGGGTTCAGAAGGATGTTCCCTTCCTCCCTACTTGAAAGTCTTCAGCAAAGAAGGGTGAGGGTGGACAGCAACCCGCTTCGGCTTTGGGTGGTATAACCTGATGAACCAGAAAAATCTGCCACAGGCACCAAACAATTGAGGAATGGACTCATTGTCAAGGTCTCCCCTTTCAGGCTAGCCTACATGCCTGTGCTCAGAGGGGAAGTGAATTCTGACCTCCTGGACCAGAGGTATCTGTGACTCGCATGCTAACTTACCCCGAATTTCACTAATTGAAGTTGGAATTTTGTTTGGCCTTTGGATTGACTTTTGTTTGAAAGTCAATGGTACAGTGCTTCCACCACCCAATTTCCATGGGCTTTCAAGCTACTGAAGGGTTTGGACATGTGGGATTATATGCAGCTCCTCAACCATGCCACATTGTTTCATGTCTTTTTCCTCTGAAATATCCTCATCCACTTATCCCCTGGTGAACTCCTACACATTCTTCAAGACCCAGCTCAAACATCACTGCTAAAGTCTTCTCTTAACTCCCCCAGGGAGGGGTAACTATACCCAGCCCCTGATTGCGGTTTAGATCACTCCTCATTGCAGTCATCTGTTAAGAAACTGGTCAGTATCTCCAACACTTCTAGGGACTCTAAGAAGCTTGAGGATAAAGAGTAGATTCTAAGACAATGCTTGGCAACTAGTAGGTGTTCATTAAGACAAATCGAACGAGATGGATCCTCATAATAGGCCAAGACCTTTGACTTAAACTCTGCTATGAGACAAGCAAGTTGTTTCAAAGGATTTGCTTCGCAATGAGCTTTGTTGAGCATAAGAGTGAGGTGAGTAGCAAGGGAGTGGGTGGAAAGCCCATGTGAAATTCAAATCGATGCTCATCAACTAATAGGTACTAGTGAATGACTAACAAAAAGAGAGAATATTAATCAAATAAAACATTAGAGTCAGTAGAATAAATAGAATTTCCAGAAATTGGCTTTTTAACAGTGTCTTTTCTGCCACAGAAATCTATAGGAGGAACAAACGCAACCATATCTTTCCCCATCAGATAGCGCTAAGGTCCTCATGACTTCCTCAGGAAAGGTGGCTGTCATCAGAAGTCCCTGTCCATCCACCCCCACGAGGGTCACTATACACAGAAAAATGAGGCAGAGAGAGGCCGGGCCTGATTAGCTCAGAGTGGTCTCAGTGAAACAGCAGTCCTCACAGTGTGCGTCAGATTCCCAGGCCTGAGAATCATCCACAGTAAATGAGAATCTCTGGGAATGTGGCCTAGGAATCTATGTTTTATACACATTTCATGGTAGTTCCTCTGCACAACAGTCTGAAAACCTATGCATGAGGAGAGAGTGATCTCTTTGTTGTGAATTTCAACCTTGAACTCATTTCAAATGTGAATTTTGCTGGAGAAAATGTGAACTTTAAAAAAAAATGATGTCAGAGAATTACAGCTCTGCCTAGGAAAAAACAAAACAAAACATGTATTTTGACCTCCACCTTCAATCACAAACAAATATCAAATTCAAATTGTTTTTAGACCCACATATAAAATGTTAAACAATAATTCTTCTGGAAAAAGATATAGGAGAATAGATCCACAGGAAAAAATTTCCTAACAAGTCAACAGAAGTATTCATTTTCCTTTAATAAAAAATATACAAACTGAAATACATTAAAAATAAATGAAAATTAAGAACTGATGTTATCAAAAGATACTAGTAAAAAAGTAGAATCCAAGCCACAGAATGGATGAAGATACTTGCAATACAGATATTTAAAAAACTGACCGAGCCAATGTTGGTAAGGGTATGGAGCAATCAGAGCCCTTACACACCACTTAAGGGAGTGAAAATTGGTACAATCACTTTGGAAAATTCTTTGCTACTATCTACCAAAGCCAATCAAGAGCTTCCCAGGTGACTTAAGTTACAAAGAATTTGCCTGCTGACCCAGGAGATGTGGATTTGATCCCGAGGCTGGGAAGATCCTCTGGAGGAGAAAATAGCAACCACTCCAGTATTCTTGCCTGGAAAATCCCATGGACAGTGGAGCCTGGTGGGCTACAGTCCATGGGGTTGCAAAGAGTTGGAGACGACTTAGTGACTGAGCACACACACAAACACACACACACACACCAAAGTGAAGCACGTGGACACATACTTTATGAGCCAAGAATCCTCCTAAGTACACATCTAAGATAGGTGCACACATACATTCATCCAAAGACATCTGAAAGAATGTTAAGTAGCATTGCATTCAAATAAATGGAAGCTATTCAACGCTCTCCAATAGTAGAATGGGTAAACAGTGGTATATTTCTATAACGAAAGCCACAGAATAAAATTTTACAGTAAAAAAGAACTAAAGAATCATTGCATAGATGAATCCTGCTAATACTATGCTGAGAACAAGAAATCAAACCTACTGAGTACATTTTGTGTGACATGTGAAGTTCAATATCAAGCAAAACTAACCTGTGGTGATGGCTAAAAAAAGAGAGATGACCAGTATAGGGCTGGAGGGAATGAGAGGGGCATGAGGGACAGGTAATGTTCTAGCTCTCAGTCTGGATGACAATTATACAGATGTATTCACCATGTTAAATTTGTCAACTTAAACACTTATGATTTGTAGACTTTTTTTGCTTTGTATGTTTACCTCCCTAAAAAGCATACTTAAAAAATAAAATTTCTCCAACAAGCCCCTTTACCTGAATATATACTTTGGCCTTGGCGTTTCACAGCCTCATTCACTCTTCCCTTCAGCAGCATCACTAAGCTGGACGTCACCCATAAAGCCACTCTTCGGTGTAATGGATTTCTGCATTTTTATATGGCGCCTTTCCTCTGCAGAGATCAAAGGGCCTCTGCATAATAAAAGATAGCATATCAAATGCAGCATATCAGGCACAGTTAGGTCTGAGAGCATAAAGGGGAAATGTTGAACTCAGGGACACATAATCTAGGAACCTTGTAGATGTAACATAAGTCATAAAAACCGTATGTAAAAACAATCATAAACATCGACTATTAAGAATTCAGTTGTGTGAAATAAAAGGCCTGTTGCTCTTGAGGCTCTTGACATGGGGAGGACAGAATGCAGCCCAGGCATTCAATTTAATACTTAGACTCTTAGGCACCACACTGCAATACTTCTCTGGAGTCAACTTGGCACCTCACTGCAGTAAAGCAGAACAACTAAATAAGCTCTCTTCACTGCTGGTTCAAAGAGCTTTCAAAAGTACTTTAAGACATAAAGCCACTAGCCCTGACAACTAATTAAATGGGCCTTTTTGATGTTTGTGAAATAAATATTCTATTTATGTATCTCTCTGAGGCATATAGAATTATACACACTGCTTCTGTGTTTTACAATGACATTCATCAAATGTGTGTTCCTCAAACTTCAATTCTTAAAATCACCAAGGGAAAAGGTTCACAACAAGGAGTTTCTGACTGACCTAAGGCCACTTTCTAAACCTGTATGGGTTTATACTCATCCTATGCCAGTGACCTCAGGAGATATTTTCACTAGCCCAATGAATGACATCTTTGGCTTTATGAATTGTGGAGCAGCTACTCAGACTTCTCTCTGTAATTTCTCCACATGCAGAAACAGGAAAAGGAAAGTAGGTGGCCTTCAATAATTTAGGTCATTGTGATAACACACATGGATAACTTCAATACAGGGAGTCGTATAAATGAAAGCAGTGTTTTAACTTCATGTATAAATCCCTTGAAGGGATGACAATAGTCAAAGACAATGGAGAGGAGGAGGAGGAGGAAACTGGCCATAGTTGTCAAGCACCCTAAACGGATAACCTCACTAAATTATCACAACAATCCTATAATTTAATAGGTAGTTTATTATCTCCATTTTACAGATACAAAAATGGGGATGAAAAAAAAAAAGGTTAAGTAACTTGCCTAAGGTCACACTACACAATAAGTGATGAAACCAGGACTTAAACCCAGACAATGTGATTCCAAAGTCTGTACTCTCTAGCACTAGAGTTTATGGAATCAGGCAGAAGGGGTAATAAGGCGTTCCATGGTAAGATTTTGTGTTGAAAGAGTGCTTTGTCATCTATAGCGGCTCGTGTTTTCTAGGGACCGCTCTGGAAGAAGTTGCTCCTATAACCAGTGATAAGCTCCAAAGAGAGAAGGACCTGTTCCCTTAAGTAGAAATGGATCACAAGTCTCAGGTTGTTGCAGGGACTGTTAAGATGTGTGCCAGGAACCAAGCACCCCTTGGAAACATACTTTGACACAATTCACACAAGTTTAAAATGTTAAACTACCCACCCATCATAAGATTTTGCAGATTTCTGACTTGTCCTCATTTTCAGGCTTTTAGCCTAACAACATTCACAAAGGACTCCTGGAGGGTGAATTCACGTTCCTTGGAAGCCCGATGGAATAATTCAGATTTCCTCTATAGGCAATAGCAATGATTCATTCATAACGAGACTGTTGCTAACTTGTTCAATAGGAGATCAGTCTTTGGGGAAAAAAAACAACAGCTAGGAGATTTTCATCTGAATAGGAGGTCACTTTAAAATTCAATTTAGTGACACCCTTGTGGGTTTTCCCTGGCACCTAGAATATATGGACTAATAATTGGGAACAGCTGCTTGTCTTGACTGGAACCACTCTATTTTAATAGCTCCAAGATTACACCCTTGGCCTCTGCTTCTTTATATACTTTGGAAATAAACTACTGTGGATGCCCAAATGTATTCAGACAATGGAAGAAATGATTTATGGAGACTGACCACATCCAGAGCTGCAAGCCTCATTCATTTCTCTGGTTTAATCATCAACACCCATGCAAAGAAGAGGGAGCAAAATAACAAGGTCACATGGTTACTTAGCCCCAGGAGTCACCCTGAATAAAAGTTACCCTCAGATTAAAGCATTTTTTCATGACCTTCACTCTAAGACACAGTTGTTGCATTTGACTCTTCCAAAACCCTAACTTAATTATCAAGTTTATTCAACCTGACATTTTCAGAGCACTTATTTCTGGTGTGCCCCTCAAGTGAAGTCCTAAACAGTTAATGAAATTCCTGTAGAATATGAGATTTATATATTTTAACTGGACATTTTAAAGGACACCAGTTTTCTTCCCATTTGGGTAGATTTTATCCAGTTTTATTTTTCTTCTGAATCTTTGATTCCACAAAGATTTATTACATGCTTATTCTGGGCCAAGTACTCATCCCTCAAAATGGCCTGAGCTAAAATTTATTCATGCCAAGCGCACTTGTAACCTTCCTTTTCCAATGTAAACATCCAACAATAGAAAAGTAATAAAATACAGCATGACATATCCACTTGGCAAAATATGATGGGCCTATTCACAAACAAGATAGCATCTATAAGATTATGAAAGAAATTGGAGAAATTAAAATGATATTGTTAAGTTAAAAAGAAGTAAAATTGAATGATGACATTCCATGATGACAACTACGTAAAATTATGCACAGACAAAAGATATAGAGGGAAAAATCCAAAGGAAATAAACATTCTATATTCTGAATCTCTCCATATATGTTCCAGAAAACCATACACATTAACAAAATGAGTAGGTCAAATCAACCAAAACCCATGCTTATAGCACATCTATGAGACACAGATTACTACAAACTTCAAATTTTGTCTGAGTAGGTAAATAAATGACTGAATTCAGAAAAGACAGTTTAGAAAAGAGGAAAGGAAAGCAGACCTCGGTGTGGAAAAACAGATACAATAACTTGCAGAGTGTGTCTTCCACTCAATAGGAATGAGATGTGGTAGGTATGAGAAGTGGTAGATTAGAACATTGATTATTGACAAATCAAAAGGAAGGAGCTTGAAAGTCTTCAAGAACAGAGGTAGAAATCTGGGGAAAGTACCAGTTCTGGAAAAGGGGTAACTTGGAAAGGATAGCTTTAAGATACATTGTGGTGAAGAAAAATAATCAAGAACTGGAACTTACAAGTACTTCAAAAACCAGAGGATCACAAAATTAAAAGATGTACCACAACCACCACCGTTTCCTCTCAAAGGGGGGCAGTTTTTGCTTTTTTTTTTTTTTAAGAAACTGTACTCCACAAACAAAAGAGGAAGCTCTTGAAGTAAGAAATCTCACATATGAACCAAACCTTCACCTCTTCACCTCCCTACCTCCACACTTTTATCTACAGGTGGCAGTTATTCTGGTCCAAGAAAATAAAACATCTCAAAATGAAGAGTAAACAGCATACTATCCATACAAAGTGACTGTAAGAAGAAAACAGAACATAAAAATCAAAACCTTTCAGCTCATGAATATTCTTCCTCCCAAAACAATAACAAAGCAGAATAAAATATCAACAACCTAACCTGAATTAAATACACTTAAACAAGTGTTTGAAGCCTGATTCAGAAATTTTTAAACTCAAACTATAAGTGGACAAAAATCTAACAAGACCAACCCAAAATGGTTAACTTCAAGACATATCTTAGTAAAAGTTCTTTTTTTCTTAGTAAGATTTTTAAAGAAAATGAAAATCCTCTGGGCCTCCAAGCAAAATGACCAAGTCACTCACAAAGGAAATAAATCAGTTTGGCATCAAATTTCTCAACAGTAACAGTACAAAATAAGACAACAGTGGATCAGCAACTTTATGAGATTTGAGGAAAGAAGGAATAAACCAAGGTGAAATGTATAAAACATAAGGATGTAAAAGACATAAATGAAACAGTAATATATGTAGATATAATGTATATTTTTGATCTCTATACATGGAACATTTACAAAAATTGATAAGTGTCAGTTCACAAAGAAAGCCTCAATAAATTCCACAAAGGAGAAATAACAGAAACATATATTACAGTGCCATAAAATATAAACTAATATCAAATTTGTTAAAACAAAATGGCCTTTAATTTGGAAATTTAAAATCATTTATTGTTTGTTTTTAATTTTTTTCTTCGTTTATTTTTTTAATTGAGATATATTTAACATACAACACTGTAAGTGTAAGGTGTATGATATATTGATTTTTTGCTGTTGATTTTCTGTCTGGATGAACTATCCATTGTTGACAGTAGGATACCGAAGTCCCCTCTGGTTCAGTCTCTCAGTCATGCCCAACTCTTTGTGACTCCATGGACTGCAGCATACAGACTTCCCTGTCCTTCACTCTCTCCCACAGTTTGCTCTAACTCATGTCCATTGAGTTGGTGATGCCATCCAACCACCTCATCCTGTCACCCCCTTCTCCTCCTGCCCTCAATCTTTCCCAGCATCAGGGTCTTTTCCATTGAGACGCCTCTTCACATCACGTGGTCAAAGTGTTGGAGTCCCCTACAATTATTGTATTGCTGTCTATTTCACCCTTCATATCTGTTAGTATTTGCATAATATATTTAGGTGCACTAATGTTGAGTATTTATTATGAGTTTTACACATTCTTGACCAATTGATCCCTTTATCACTATACAATGATCTTTTTTTTCTCTTGCTACTATTTTTGGCTCAAATTCTACTTCATCTGATTTAAGTATAGCTCACTTCAGTTCAGTCACTCAGTTGTGTATGGCTTTTTGTGACCCCATGGACTGAAGCATGCCAGGCTTCCCTGTCCATCACCAACTCCCAGAACTTGCTCAAACTCATGTCCATCAAGCCGGTGATGCCATCCAACCATCTTATCCTCTCTCGTCCCCTCCTCCTCCTGCCTTTAATCTTTCCCAGCATCAGGGTCTTTTCCAATGAGTCAGTTCTTCGCATCAGGGAGCCAAAGTATTGGAGTTTCAGCTTCAGCATCAGTCCTTCCAATGAGTATTCAGGATTGATTTCCTTTAGGATTGACTGGTTTGATCTCCTTGCAGTCCAAGTGACTCTCAAGAGTATAGCTCGGGGAGTTGGTGATAGATTAAGTATAGCTACTGCAGTTTATTTTGGTTTCCATTTGCATGGAACATCTTGTTCCATCCTTTACTTTGAGCATATATGTGTCCTTAAATATGAAATAGGATATCTGTTAATGTAATTGACCATATTACTAGAGCTAAGGATAAATTTTATAAGCTTCTTTTTAGAAGCAGAAAAAGTATTTGAAAAAATTCAAACCCATTCCTGATGAAAATATCCTATTTAAAAAGATTTGATCTTCTAACATAATTATACACACACACACACACACACACACACACACAGACATACACACTCAAATATGTGTATTGTGCATACCAATTTATAAATACATACATACACATACTTGGGTTTAGAAGACAATATCTAATGGAAAACATTAGAGGCATACCCACCAATGTGAAAAACAACTATCATCATATTGGAGGTATTCACTGATGCAATGAAAATAGAAGACAATTATACAAGAGAAAACAATGAGATGAGAAAATCAGAACTCAAGAATTAGAAAAGAGGTAAAATTATTTTCAGATAATAGCAAGATGTATCTTCAAGGTAACTTAACCACTAGAGAGTCAATAAAATAATATGTCATCAAATTAATATATAAAAATTGATAGTATACATTGCCCCCCACATAAGACATAGTAGAGTAGGAAAACCTCATGAATGACAGTAACAACAAAAAATAATATACCTTGGAATAAACTTTTTAAAAATGTGCAAAAGCTATATGAGAGAAATTTTAAAACACTCAAAATTATTCTTGAGAAAATGGTACAACATCTTATGCCAGAAAGAAGTGTTTAAAAACTGCGGGGACATGGATAGGACTCATGGGCTCATTAAAAGGACTATCACTGGCCAAATTTGAGGGCATTGAAACAACTAGCAATGATAATTTTAAAACATTCAGTAAAAGAATTCAAACAATCCATGGTGAAATTAAGGAAGGTGGCAGGGTGGGGGTGAGGGAATGAGAAGGGAATGGAAAAATTCTTTACAGAGGAATGCTTAGTTAATCAATGTAGAAGGAATAATAGAATGTTTAAAATCATAATTTTTCAACCATTAACATAACAATTCAGGCAAATATCGTGGATGATAAAGTCATTGAGGAAAACTTTAGGAGGGGAACAGAATATCCACATAACATCAAAATATTACCCCAAAGAATATTTATTAATCACAAAGGGAAAGAATATTTTATAATGAAGGAATCTGGCAAACAACTTCCTTACCAAGTTACCCAATTTAGCATCAACAGTAATGTGATCAACTGACATTCGACTTCTAATTGACATGGTGAAAAGGAAGTCACTTCACTCAGATGATATTTTTGTCCAAAATGTTTAACCTGAATTGAATCATTAGGAAACAATCAGAAAGAAACAATCAGACAAATTGAAATTGAGGGTCATTTTATAAAACAACCAACCTGGACAATTGAAACAATGCCAATAGAATTTTTTAAAAAAGGAGCAGAAAGACTATTCCAGATTAAAGGAGAATGAATGATGCAAAACAAAATCTAGTGCATGATTTTTAATCCTATCATGTATTAAAATAACTCTATAAAGTTATTAGAATGATTAGGAAAATTTGGATATAATTATATATTAGATATTACTTTATCAATATTTAATTTTATGAGTGTGCTAATGGTATTGGAGTTATACAGAAGAATGTCTTTATTTTTAGGTGATCTGATAAAGTATTTAGGGGTAAATATGATGCTTAACAACTTTAGAATAGTCCAGAGAAATAAAAAAACAGTGCCAAAATGTTAACAATAAATGTATCTGGGAAAAGGAAATAAGAATGTTCAGTGTACTACTCCTTCAGCTTTCCTGTAGGTTTGAAATCTTTCAAAATTATAAAAAGACATTTATAAAAGAAAAAACAGATAGAACTATTCAGTGGGAACAGAAGACAAACCAGGCTAGCAATTTCGTGAGTGGGAGGAATGGTGTAGTGAATGTTAAAGGGCACTTTCAGGGGAGATTTCTGGGAGAATGACAATGTTTTCTTTCTTGACCTGGACCATGGTCACACAAGGATGCTCACCTTTTGAAACTCTTAGAGCTGTGTGTGTGGGCTAAATCACTTCAGTCTTATCCAACTCTTTGTGACCCCAAGGACTGTAGCCTGCCAGGCTCCTCTGTCCATGGGATTCTCCAGGCAAGAAGACTGGAGTGGGTTGCCAGGCCCTCCTTCAGGGTATCTTCCCAACCCTGTTTCTCTTATGTCTCCAGCATTGGCAGGCAGGTTCTTTACCACTAACCCCACCTGGGAAGCCCCTCAGAGCTATAAATATACAATTTAATTTTTCTGTGAGTCACACTTTAATAAAAAGTGATTTCTCCTTTAGAGCAAGTCACTAGGCTAAAGAGATTTAGTTACCTTAGTTGTCTTCTTTTCTATATTTTTTCAAAATTTCAGTTAAATAATTTTTATCATTCAAATGGTTATAGTTGATAGAAATACTCAGTAAACAGTTTATCATAGGAATAAAAAACAGTTTTGTTTGAGCTAATCTGAGGGCAATAGCCCAAGCCCACGAGACACAGGTTTGGGAAGCTCTTGAATTGTATTCCTCTGGACTACAAAATGGGAAAGGCTTGTATAGGCAAAATCCACAGTTACATTAGTTGTTCGTCAAGAATTAGGTTTGGAGCTGGCAAGAAGAAGGGATTTGTTGGGGTTCAAAATGGTTGCATATTTAGTTACCAGGGGAGCCCCTGAGACTATAAATTTGTAGTCGGTAGCTGCTAGCAGATACTGTTTTGAGAACAAGTTGGTGGTATTCTTGAGTTTGATACAGCTCAGAAAATCCAAGTTCTTTAAACATATGAACGCCAAGTGAGGAAATGGGGGGGGGAGCTGTGGGAAGAATTGGGAAATTGGGATTGATATATATAAAAATATAGATATATACAGTCAGTCAGTCAGTCAGTGAACGTCGCTCAGTCGTGTTGGACTCTCTGCGACCCCATGGACTATACATTCCATGGAATTCTCTAGGCCAGAATACTGGAATGGGTAGCCTTTCCCATCTCCAGGGGATCTTCACAACCCAGGAATCCAACTGGGGTCTCCTGCATTGCAGGCAGATTCTTTACCAACTGAGCTATCAGGGAAGCCCTGATATATACACTACTGTGTATAAAATAGATAACTAACAGGAACCGACTGTAACTCTACCCAGTACTCTGTGGTGACATAGATGGGAAAGAAATCCCCAGAAGAGGACTCCCAGGTGGCACTTGTGGTAAAGAAGTGCCTGCCAGTGCAGGAGATGCTGGAGACACTTATTTGATCCCTGGGTCAGGAAGACCCCCTGAAATAGGGCATGGCAACCCACTCCAGTATTCTTGCCTGGAGAATCCTATGAACAGAGGAGCCTGGCGGGCTATGGACCCTAGGGTGGCAAAGAGTTGGACGTGACGGAAGCGACTTCCACACACATATATGTGTACATAGAGCTGGTTCACTTTGCTGCAGAGTAGAAACCAACACAACATTGTAAAGCAAGCATACTCCAAATTAATATTAAAAACAAAAGGAAGAGAATTCAAGTTCTTAGTGATGCAGGAGCATGTCTGAAACCACATTCACAAGGGCCACCAGCTCCATTTTGGATGCTTGGATCACTGTTACTCCATTTTTAGTTTTAAATGCATCCTTTTCTTTAATTGTTAGAGCAGATGTACTATTGTTAAAGCAGATGCATGTTTGACAGGCCATAAGACAAGTTGTTCTAGTTTAGCATAGAGCTCAATCCAAATCATGTATAAGCCAGAATGACTTCCCCACACCTCAATATGAAAACATTTCTTCCATCATTATAAATATTTTTTTAAGTTTAAGTCTTCCTCTTCCTTTTTAGGGATGCAGAAATATGAATAATCTAAGTTATAATATCCAAGTACTCTCATTCAGGAACAGGTTGACCTATACACTTTTTAAATGGAAATTCACATTTATATGTATACCTTGTGTCTCAGACCATTAGGGTTGCTATAACTGAATACCAAAGATTGGGTAGTTTATAAACAATAAACATTTTTTTCCTCTGGAGGCTTGAAGTCCAAGATCAAAGGGCTAGCAGATCCAGCGACTGATGAACCCCATTTGTGATGAATAGGTGACATTACATAGCTATAACCTCACAGAATAGGAGGAGCAAGAGAACTTTCTCAGCCTTCTTTTATAAGAGCATTAATCACATTCATGAAGCGCCACCTTGTCACCTCCCAAATGTCCCACCTCCTAATACCATAACATTGGGGGTTAGGTTTTCAACATATGAACTTAGGGGGACACACATATTCAATCTAGAGCCCTTGTGACAACAGAAGAAGCTTGGATTTTAAATATTTCCCTTTGGAGATAAATGACCATTATTTCAAGATGGTTAAACACTGGCTTCTTGAAAGATTATTTAGAACATCTGACTGAAGTGATTATTACATGTGAACATTTTCTTTTTTACAAGTTCTCTGTTATGTTTTCAGATCATGACGAGCCATACCTTGGAATCTACAGACAAAGAACAATTAGGCTAACACTGGCATCCAGACCTACTTTGCTCTGTTCTAAACTTGGGTAAAATTAGTTACAATATTTATATGTAACTAAATAAGCATAGCAAATATGTTCTTATCCTTATGTTCATCCATTTCAGAACAGACATCTTAATACTACCCTGAAGATTTTATTTGTGATCCACATTTTCAGGTGTCTGTAGGATAAAGGCGAAAAAGTGAATAAAAGCAGTATTTCTTTCTAAGCAGGTACTTGTTTAGAGAAGTGTCAATTTTTTAAAGGGAAGAAATATCAGCTATTTTTTCTTTTAAGGTTGTGACCTACACTCTGACTTAACTGATTTGACAGGGGAAAGAAAATAGTCCAAATGCTTCTAAAACAGACTGGAGAGCCGAAAGTGATCAGTGTTTTTGTATCTAAGAAAGATGAACGAGACCTAAATAGGTCATTTTTAAGGTCCTCTAGGGGTCCCAGTACATTCTTACTTCTCTGCATGCATTTTTGTACAATTATAAACTTACCTATTTTTCAAAACCTTATTAAATTAAAAGCATTTTAATCTTTGGAGAATGAAACAAAACAAAACAAAAAACTATTAAGAGGATAATTCGTTTCTTAATGGATGCAATTTAAAACCTTGGCAGTCTCTCTTCATGTAAACATTCCTCTTCTCTGAGCTCAGCCGGTCTGGGGGTGAAGCAGAGGGATACACACAGATTCCAAAGAGAAAGCAGGTCTTTTCTAATGGAGGCCACATCAACATAGCCCTTGCTAAACAAAGTCTAAAAGGATTCCATTTCAGGTCAGCACTAACCCCGGGAGCAGTCTTAGTCTAAATTCTTCCATGTGCAGGAGCCCCAAACCATTTCAAACAAGTCATTGTTACCCACTGGCTTCCGATTCTCATAATGGTGGAGACAAATGAGAGAATAGTGGTGAGAACATGAGAGTGGAACCTTCCAAAATTCATCTGATGAAGGATACCAGCTGGAACAATTACTGTCAGTCTTGGCTCTGCCTATCTGAAGGAGATGCAGCACATACACACGCCAAGACTTCATCTCTGGGACACTCTTACCTCCAAGAGAGCAAGGCAGAGGAATATTAAGCACCGCCTCCCTATTTCAGTAAAACATTGTTTCCCTTAAAAGAACACAGTGTTTGTCTTCCTGTGGAAACTGGTAGAAATTATCAACCAAACATCAGGAGGGAAAAAAAACTCTTGAAAAGTGACTTTGTGCATTCCATACTGCTGGTTAAGATGGAACCAAAGACATCTCAGAGTTAGCGCTTACAACCTAAAATTAAAAATATCCATAGAAGGAAACAGATTTTTTCTTGTCCATAAAGTTTTAAGAATGAAAAAAAAACTTTTTCTATGTAAGGTGAGGTTTTGACAGTTCATGATAGAAATGGGGAAACCTTATAATATTCTAGGCATTCATCCTTCATATATTGGAGTTATTAAGTCCCAATGCATATGAACATTCTACAAGTTGAATCATCTCACTCCTCTATCATTTCCTTACATGGATTGCATTTCATCATGAAAAGATGTATTCCTCAATGTATCAAGCACATGTGCATAATGCATCCATAAATTGCAAGGTCCTTGTTCACATGCCATACAAAACTAATTCAAATAAATGGACAGTCTATTTAGGAGTCAGAATGACAGTTACCCTTGGGGGTGGGTGACTTGGAACAGAGCACAGAAGTGTTGATATTGTTTTGTTTTTTGATCTGGGAACTAGTTACATGAGTGCATTCTCTTTGATAATTCATTAAGCCATGCTGTTAAGATTTCTGCATTCTTCTGTAAATGTGTTACTACAGTAATGAACTGTTAATAAAATGTTTGCAAAAACCCAACAAAACAACCATGTCACCTACTATCTAGTAGCTTACCAGCCACAGATGCCTCATGTATCTGATGAAACTCTTCTTACCTGTCTTTCAGGGTTGTTGTGAAAAGAATTAAGATAACATTAGGAGAAAGTTTTGTAAATTATGAGATAAAATATAAATGTGAGGCTTGGTGCTGTTCTTGTTGATGATGAGATTCTCAAACAAAGGGCTATATTCACAGTTTTGCAGGAGCAGCGTATGCCCATGTAATATATTTACTGTATATGTCAACAAAAACAGAAGGAATACATGATTTACACATTGTTACACCACAGTTGGAACTCCTATTACCCAACCCTCTAGCCCACAGTCCCAAGATAGATTATTTTGCAACTAATTACTTGCAGATGTGAAATCATTTCAAGTGTTATGAAAATAGCAGAATAGATCCTGGAATGGGCAGAACTGGAGATGGAGAGGACAACAGAACAAAATCATTGTTATTCTCGGCTTGTGGCCTTATTTTGTGGTGTTCAGTTCTGTCTCCTTCTGGTATTCTACCAGGGAGGAAGTCAAGAATATATCTATCTCATAAAAACAAATCCAGATTGTGTTTTCTTTTTTAATTATTCACATTCTCAATAACAGAAACTGAAAATATGACTTTCGCCTTTCCATTGTTTTCAAATAATTTTTAGTGTCAACCAATTGCAAAGACAACAAATTCTTCAAGAAAAGTGGGACAGAAGGGGCATTAAGTTACCTCAAACTGGCAAGAATCAGAAGGAAGAAAAATGCAGCTGTACATGGGGAGAGGGGAAACTCAGATGGAAGGAGCTAGTGACATGGAGTTTTGTCTCTCTCCATCTCTTTTTCTGCAAAATATTTGGCCAGTGTTAGCTACCACCAGAATTGAATGGTTTCTTTCTTGCTTTATGCAATCATTAAGAAAGAAATTTCTTCTAAATTTTGAGTGAAGGACAGAGAGTGAAGGACACATTCCTCTTAAGTGGGAGAAGAACAAAGATAGAAGGAAAATGTTTGCTTGAGACACAAACAGACCAAGCTCTCCCTGCAGAAGCAAATTGATCTGACAACAGAAACCCACGTAGAGGCCTAATTGGGAGTACAGGGGTTAAAACTTAGTGAGGAGAAAAATTCATAGGTCTTGAATCTCCTTAATTCATGTATTAGTTGGCTGATATACATCTTCAAGTAAACATTTAAAATTTCATGGCTGGATGCTATAAAGTTCTGAGTTACCTCAGCACATCTATCTGTTGCTTTAATATATTCCAAAAAACTTCACTTATAAATAAATTATTAAATGTTCCAAAAATAGAAAAGAATAGCCATTTGCCTATAATGGATGAAGTAAGTAACCCCAGATGCAAGGAGATAAAAAACAATAACTACAAAGTTCAGAAGTAAAAATTATTTTGAACTGGAATTCTATTGAAATATTACTCACATTGAGAATTTATCAATCAAGAACCCTTTCTGTTAGGGTCATTAGAAAATACAAACCATTATACAAATTCAAGACACAAATCCAAGAAAAGAGGAAAATATGGGATGTGAGGAAAAGTAATAAATAAATAAATTAGAAAAACTCATAAGTAAACCTAAAAATGTACTAATAAGACTTCAGGCATTTGTCAGGAAATTATGCCTAAATAGTAACAGAGGCATAATGTTAAAAACACTTTTTTCTTTCTCCTGGGTCATTCCCATTTGCAGTAAAAATCTCTACTGTCAGTTCTTCCAAATCTAAAAGAAAATCTTGCTTCAGAACAATCCACATTGGTGAAAAGTGATTGTTTTTAGAATCAGAGTGACACTCATAGTTCTCTTTTGTATTTGCTTAAAATTTTCCATAATAGAAAAATTATAAATTTCCTCCTATTGAGAGAGACACAGACTGGAAAAATTTTTTTTAATCTATGTCAATGTTTAAAAGAGATGCATTTTAAACAAAATTATCCAGAAGCATTAAAAATAAAGAGATGGACACAGACATCACTAGTAATAATCATGGCCAACCCACTGAGCCTATATTCCACCTCATACTCTTTCTGAACACAGTTCTCCAAGTAGTCTTCATTATCTGTCAGGAATCTTCATTTAAGATGAAACCTACTTTTCTACCCTGCTCCAAATCAATGGAAGCATATGCAAACTCTTGTCCCTGATACACACTCTACATGAACACTGCCCTTGACCAGGGCTCTAGCAGTGCTGTCAGCCTCGGCCTGGCTTCTCTGTAGCTGACTATCTTCCCCAGGGTCCCTCCCCAGTGCAAAGTTTTCCCCTCCCCCAACCCAATAAATACAGAGCACAGAGGTAAAGATAACATTTTGGGTGTCTGTAAAATAATCTTGCAGCCCTTTTGGATACCCACAGTGACCCTAACTTGGGTCATAACCTAAAGTTGAGACCCAATAATCAGCATTTAATTTCTGACAAATTTCCAATTGTCTGCATGTTGACTCGAACTCAGTCTGGAATGATCTAAAATTAGATTACATTGTCTTTGCTCTTTCAAAAATAAAGTGACTTTATCATAGCTGCCACTACTTTGAGAATTTTTAGAGCAAAAGACATATACACAGACCAATAATCTTTACAATGAATTTAATTTCCTATTTAATTCCTCAGTGTCACTCGGTGCAGTGGATACTTCAAAGAAAAACCCCTCACAGATTCTCCTGTGTTTGGATACTTAACAGTGACTTTAAGAAATTCACCTCAGGGAGGAACACCTTGGAGTCAATCAAAGCACACAGAATTTTTCTAGAGAGAAGCTACAGATTAAATGCAATCTGATTAAAACACAAGGGAGGTTATTGGAAGGGCACTGCGGGTAGCTTACAGATAGCAAGAGCCTAAGAAAAGTTGAAGCTCTACGGACCAAGCTAGTTCTGGGTCCTTGGGGAGCCACAGCCAGGGGCTGGTTCTGTCTTGTCTTGCTTCAGCCCTTATTTGGGGTTGGCTCAGCCCTGGGCTCCTCTTTGGCGGACAGGCTTTCTTCACATAGCAGGACAAGGCCCTGGTGCTTCTAACTTCACTAACGGAAGACAGAAGGCCCTTCCCCAGACTCTATTATCTTGGGGAGGGACTCTGATTGGCTTAGCTTGACCTCAGGACCCGAACATCCACTGTCAGCTGTAGACACTGGCCAAGTACAGGTAAGGTGCTCTGAGAGTCCAGGTGGGTCCTCTGCCCACCCCTGGTGTCCAGACACTGGGTCTGTGACCAGAGAGGGATGGAGTGGGAGTAAAGGCAAGCAGGAGCATTGACAAGTCACAGCCACCATAAGCCAGTACAACATCCCTCACGTGTATTGCAGCATCTAATTCTGATCACAGGATTCAATGGAGGGAAAGAGAAGGACACTGGGTATCTATCTGATGTCTCGGAGGAATCAAAAGAGTGGGGAGCGACCAACAATGAGGACAAGGACACCAAAGGAGAATGTCATCCACTCCCACACTTTTCCCCAGAGTCAGCTCTGCCCCCTAGATCTGTCAGTGGAGAAAGCGGCCATAGCATGCACCTGTGCCCCTGTTCTAGTGTGACCTGTGAGCGCGTGAGGAGTCCACCACGCCATGTCCAACCTGACACTCAGGACTGAAGAACCCTTTCTTGGTCATCACTTAGACACACTCTGGAGCCAGATAATCCTGCCTTTACCCGACAGATTTCGAATCCTGACCATGACCTGCCTCACCTTTTATTTGCAACCTCCCCTGTGAGCACACAGACCATGAGTTTATGCATTATTAATAAGTGTCCCTCAAATCAAGCCTAGGAGGGTCTCTTTGAGCTATTTCCTACAAACATGCACTCAACCTGTTCTGCTTGACACAACCCAGGGCTAGATAGACACTCTAGGGTAACAGCACCAACAGAAGATACCACCCATGAAGGAAGCATCTGACAGGTGTCAGGGAGAAAGTCTGGAAACACTCTTTCATGATTCCTAATATGTCAGGAAGTATGCAGTGTTTTATACAAATGATTCAACTTAATCCTCATGACAACCACGTAAGCAGGTATTATCATTTCTGTTTCACAGATAAATAAGTGAGATATTATCTTCCTTTCACAGATAAAGAAAGAGGCTCAGAGAGGTAAACAGTGTGATTGCTGACTGTGATCCAGATGCCAAGCTGCCCCTTGGTGGACTCCAGGCAAAGCCTCTCACTATAAACTCAGCCATTGCCTCCCCTTCCTCACACATTATATGACAAAAGTTTGTTAGGTCTTGTCCTCCTTTTCAGCACAGCACTTTAGCCCAGACCAAGCCCTGCATGCACTCATCTCCTGACAGAAACTCAGGCACTTCTGGGCAAGGCAGGGGCTGGAGTGCAGGGAGTCTGCAGGCTTTAATTCCTGAGTCTCCACAGGGGAGCGGCCTGGTGAAGGAGGTGTTTGTGCCACTTCTAAGGTGGGGTGGCCGATGCCTGGGACCAGGGGGAGGCTGTGAGGTGCCTGTCTGTGTTGATTCCCAAAACAGTCCTTTGAATTCAACTCTGAATCATGAAGAGAAGTGGCACCAGGGGAAGCAGCTGTTTTCCCAAGTTCAGGAAGGACTCTGAGAGATGAGGTTGGCAGAGGGTGGAGGGGGTGGATAGGAAAACAGCTCTGATGCCCAAGTGACAAACTCCAGATCACATGGTGGAAAGGTAGTCTACCAGCAAGAAGTCTCCTTTTTACTGACCTCAAAACCACATTTCCCAAGGTAATTATATGAACACACTTTTTACTAGAGGAAAAGAAATCATTTTTCCTCAGAACAACACTGCAGTTAAACTTGTAAAGTATATACAAGTCTTCCTTTATTACTTCATGAGGAAGCTATTCCAAAGATCTTGGGAAAACCCATAAAAGTAACATGATAAATATATTTTGGTAATTACCTGGTAAAGAGCTCCTCTCTTATCCTTATCACAATATTTTTTGAAACTGATATTTTTAAAAAGTTAACTTTACCAGCTTTGTAAGGCAAAACAATTGTTCAGATTGCTCATGAGTTCCCAGCTTTCAAAATCTGTCAACCGAGTAATAGAACTTTTCCTGAGACACATTTGCAAACTGTGTCCCCCAAAATATATCTGTCACTTTCCCCAGAAAAAAAAAAGATAATCGAGTGATTTTTTTTTGTTTGCTTTTCACAAGTTTTTTAAGTCTTTTTAAAATAAACTTAAAGTATACAAAACTGTTTTCTAGTAAAATCAGTGATTACATTTGCACTCTGCCTTAATGGGAGGACACAAAAAAAAGGTCAATCAAATCAGAAGTAACAGGTGAAGAGAAAGGAATTTCATGTTAGGACAATGCTTCAATAAACAGCATGCAAGTTGTTTTTTCAGGGATTAAGTATTAGGGCAAGTGGCTTCCCCCACGCAAAACATCTTAATTCACAGGCCTTGTTTGGTTTGCTTAATCCTACTTTGAGCCACCTGATTGGGTCACACAATGCTTTAGAAGGGGTTAGGCTGCCCACTGACCACTCACCCAATTGAAAGTTTTCAGTGATCCCTGTAACAAACCAAAGGAATTCTTCCTTAATGCTAAAATGAAAACATTGCCTCAACAGCCTCCAGGCATCCTTCTCTTTCAAATTTACCCCAAAAGAAACCACAAATCAGTTCAATGCTTTTATTGACATCATCTTTCCACTGTTTTGTTTTTTTTTTTAAGCAAGAATACTTGAGTGTAGAAGAGTGTATATGTTAAAGCCAATGAAAAAAGAAGGCTAAGTAATTTTTTTTTTTATTGTCCTGGTCCATAAGGAATGGGAGAGGCAGCACTGAGGCCTAACCTTAAGGATTTGTTGTTGCTGTTTAGTCGCCAAGTCGTGTCCGACTCTTTGCAACTCCATGAACTGCAGCATGCCAGGCAGCCTGTCCTTCACCATCTTCCTGAGTTTGCTCAGACTCATGTCCATTGAGTTAGTCATGCCATCCAACCATCTCATCATCTGTTGCTCCGCTCCCTTCTCCTCTTGCCCCCAATCTTTCCCAGCATCAGATTCTTTTCCAATGAGGCAGCTTTTCACATCGTGGTCAAAGTATTGGAGCTTCAGCTTCAGCATCAGTCCTACCAATGAACATTCAGGGTTGACTTCCTTTAGGATTGACTGGCTGGATCTCCGTGCTGTCCAAGGGACTCTCAAGAGTCTTCTCCAGCACCACAATTCAAAAGCATCAATTCTTCAGTGCTCAGCCTTATTTATAGTCCAACTCTTACATTCATAATGACTACTGCAAAAATCATAGCTTTGACTATATGGACCTTTGTCAGCAAAGTGATGTCTGTGCTTTTTAATATGCTATCTAGGTTTGTCATAACTTTCCTTCCAAGGAGCAAGCGTCTTTTAATTTCATGGCTGCAGTCACTATCTGCAGTGATTTTGGAGCCCCAAAAAACAAAGTTTCTCACTATTTTCATTGTTTCCCCATCTATTTGCCATGAAGTGATGGGATGGGATGCCATGGCCTTAGGTTTTTGAATGTTGAGTTTTAAGCCAGCTTTTTCACTTTCCTCTTTCAACCTCAAGAGGCTCTTTATTTCCTCTTCACTTTCTGCCATTTAAGTGGTATCATCTGCATATTATATCTGCATATAATGGCCTTAAGGATGGGCAGTGGTAATTCTGAAGCCCAATGCCTAGGTCAAAGCGGGTCATTCTGAGACAGGAAAACAAAGGCACAAGCAGATCCAGAGGAAGGACAGGGCTGAGAGGCACATTGAGCCAGAGAAAATAAGTAAGCCCTGGGGAGCACCCAAGGGTGTGGAGCAGTCACTCCAGAGGAAGGATTCGCTCACTCACAGGATGGAGAGGATGGAGGGTACAAGGGAGGGAGGGCTCCCTGGGAGAAACTGCATCTGTGGGCACAGTACCTGAGGCTCTGGGGTTGATATCTAACTACGACACTTACAATGAGAAAAGAATGTCCAAAGAAGCTTTTCATTCACATTGTGATTCTGAAACAAATGGAAATCGGCTTTCATTCTCTTCTCCAGGGCAGAACCATGAATAGTGAATATTCCTCAGGGTTGTTGCTGCTTCTCGGAGCAGCTGCTGAACAACAGGGTTAAAAATCACCCAGAAGAGGACCATTTGGTGAGTAGAGTGCCAAGGAACACCAGCAATAGGACAGACTCAACCCTTCGAAAGGACAGTAAAAGAAATACTAAAAAAAAAAAAAAAGAAAGAAAAAATCCACTTTCTTATTTGAACATGTACCCCACCCCCCTTCTCTTTCTGTCCTATTTCATTACAGTCCTGGCATACCAATCTGGCCAGCAAACAAGTTCTTCTCTACAGTTTCCAGCCTAATTTGTAGGCAAATCTCTCCTTTCCCTCAAAGTGAAATACAATACCTTTCAGTGATGAGAGGGAATTTGTTCCATTTATGCCCCAATTAACGGCTATGAATCCCCATCCAGGTTTCCCTGTTGCTCACTGGAATACTCCCAAGAGGGAAGAGTCTCTCCCTCCAGGATCCCTTTAATAAACCCCGTCACTGGAACGCGAGGCTGGGAAACCTGATGAGAACTAGGGTGGCACCCGTAGTTGTGGAGTAAGTCATGGTTGAGTTCCTCTGTACAAACCACATGCTTCCACATCGTATCCAGTGTTTCCTTACCATCTGAAATTACATCAAGCTGGGATTTGGTTTGAATTAAAAGGAAGGGATCTTATTGAGGGAAGAGGCCCTTGAACTGGTGCTGGAAGCATTGGGGCCACCCGCTGGGAGAGCCTCTGAAAACTGCGCCCATACAACCAAGCTGCCTCTCTCCCTGCTCAACAAGCAAAGACTCCCAGTCATGCTCACACTTTGCAGCTCTACCCACCCCTCCATGACAGATGCCTAATTTGGGTCGGAGCCTGTGAGAGGAGCCAAGGATGCAAAGATCAGCAGGCCACGGTTCCAGAGGGAAGACAGGTCCCTCCTCAGAGAGGGCAGGGCCACCAAAGGCTCTCCAGAGGAGGGGATGCTTGAGCTGAGCCCAAGAGATGCAGGTGATGGGAAAAGGGTGTCTGTCTGCCTCTAATGAGGCCAGTCTCCTGTGTTTCCTCCCTCTCTCTGCACCAGCCGCATCCAGCTTCTCTTTCTTCCAGCCCACAGCTCCTGCTATATCTTGTTCCTCCTCCGGTGCTCGGCCTTCACCCAGGTAACTTCTGCTCTTCTGCGTCAGGGCCACAGCCACTTCCTCAGAGAAGCATTCCTGACTTTCCAACCAGATGAAGACCCAGCATCTTACAAGGGTTGTATCACCACGTCTTTGACCTCTGCCTCACCCATCAGAGCAGTCATTTAACTGTTGCCTGTAGGATTCTTTGATTGGTCTGTTTCCGCCAAGGACAGGGTTTCTGTCTGGCTTCCTATTGGACCCCCACAGCTAAGCATGGTGCCCATTAGCATCTGTGGGATGAATGACTGAGTGATGGAAAGGATGAATAAATCAGTGAACACAGAAGACAGTGGAACCCAACAGCTGGGAAGCGAGTTCTGTGTGGACAGAGGAAAGAGATCGTGTGGTGGGAAGGGGAGGTCGAAGGGAACACTGAAGAAAGCAGGGTCCTCCAAAAACGCGAACTTCAATCTGACACTGAAAGCTGTAGGGATCCACTGAAAATGGGGAGGGGAGTAGCAGCCTGAAAAACCCAACACACAAAGATCCGAAGTGTGCTTAAGCTTTGGGGGCCTTAGACAACTAGAGAGGAGAGAGAGTTTGCTCTCAAACTGACTCAGGGGTGGGAAAGACTGTGGTTTAGTAATCCAATTGAGTTTGCTCAACAGGCAGCAAATGCAATTTGCTGTGAACCATAATTACATACGAATTTTATTTTTTACCCCACAAATTTCCCTAGAAGAATCAATTATGCTTTGATTAAAAAAAATACAACAGTATTTCAATGCTTCAAAGCTCTCTTACCTACCTTCTCACCTTATTTATCCTTTGTTCTATTTCAATTTGAATGAAATCCTCCACATATGCACAAATTAAATGGATTAGCTGTTGTTACACTGCTTGAAGCAGTTTTCACATAGATCTGTTTTGCTTTGCTTATGTCTCAACCATACCATCTCTGTGTGTTTTAATCATTATTTGGCAAGGGGTTTTCAGATGTAATTAAAAGCAGCTAATCACACCAAAAATTTAAATGGAAAGGTTTATAAACCTGCGGCACATTACCAAAAAAATGTAAATAATATCAATGTGAGAACTGTGCTAGGTTTCACAAAAGAGAATACGAACTTGGGTGAAAGCTCTTAAAATATAAACTGTTGAACAGAGAAAGCCCAAGTCTGAAATTAGCTTTTTAAAGTCTTCTAAATATTTACTCAGCAATAAAATACAGAGAAGTTTTAGAGGAACTCAGAGGTAACCACAGTAGCAAGTGTAATTGTTGAAGTTTAATTTGCTGCTAATGTAAGAAAGATTGTATTTATGTAAGGGAGACTCAACTGAATATGTGGTTTCATAGAAATGCAATTTTAACATTGAATAAGTATATGTCACTATGATGGCTTACCCTGTGAGGTTTAAGTATAATACCTTGTTTCTGATAAAGCTTAATGACTGTGTTTTAAAATATGTGAATAAGAAAGAAGCAAAGCAGTATTGTTTGAGCTCCTACTGTATGGCAAGCATCATACCAAAAGCTTGATGTATTTTCACCCAGCCTACTTAGCAAACACTGCAATGGGCTGAGCAAGGGATTTTTCATTCTTTTTATATATGTTAAGAATCTTAGTTCAGGAAGACCACCTCACTGCCTGAGGTCACACAGCAAGTAAGAGGCAGAGCCAGGAAAAACTAACAAAGGAAACAAAGATTAATTCTGAAATCATCTCCTAAATGAGAGCTGACAGGAGCATTTTAGCAAAAACCAACAAGGACCCATACACAGGACTTAAGAGTCATTATGTAAATGACATTCTTTGGCACAAGAAACTATCCCTAATTAACACAACATGCACATTCTCCTTGTCTGTGTTTTTGAGGTCAACACTGAATTTGCTCCTTGTGCACAGACTCCATTCAACAGGTTGCAGGAAAGAAATAACTCAGTTCAACTGGAGTCCACCCCCGCCCTTCTGTGGACCCCTGCTCCACCTCCACCACTGACAGATTGGGGAGGCCTCTCCCGCTTGCTCCTGGCACTCCAGGCCACCAACGCCAGGACCTGTCATTGCAGGGCAGGAAAGAGTAGTTTCTTTCAATTTCATTTTCCAAGTGTTTTTTTTGCTAGTGTATGGAAATATTATTGATTTTTATATTTATATTCCTGTACTTGTAACTGCTAATTCATTTATTCGAAGTAGCTTTTTTTGAAAGATTATATTGTCTGTGAATAAAGACAGTTTTATTTATTCCTTTCCAATTCTATGCCACCACTCTTTTTTATTTTTTTGGCCTTACTGCACGGAATAGGGCCTTCAGTAAGATGTCAAATAGAAATGGTGAAAACAGACACACTTTCACCTAATTTCGAGTCTTAAAAAGAAAATAGTTCAGTCTCTCTCCATTTACTGTGATGTTAGAACATAAATGCTTTTGACCATGTTAAGGAAATTCCTTTCTACTCTTAGTTTGCTGAGATTTTTTTAACCAATAATCAGTTCAGTTCAGTTCAGTTCAGTCGCTCAGTCGTGTCAGACTCTTTGTGACCCCATGAACTGCGGTACGCCAGGCCTCCCTGTCCATCACCAACTCCCAGAGTCCACCCAAACCCATGTTCACTGAGTCGGTGATGCCATCCAACCATCTCATCCTCTGTCATCCCCTTCTCCTCCTGCCCCCAATCCCTCCCAGCATCAGGGTCTTTTCCAATGAGTCAGCTCTTCGCATCAGGTGGCCAAGGTATTGGAGTTTCACCTTCAACATCAGTCCTTCCAATGAACACCCAGGACTGATCTCCTTTAGGATGGACTATTTGGATCTCCTTGCAGGCCAAGGGACTCTTAAGAGTCTTCTCCAACACCACAGTTCAAAAGCATCAATTTTTCAGTGCTCAGTTTTCTTCACAGTCCAGCTCTCACATCCATACATGACCACTGGAAAAACTATAGCCTTGACCAGATGGATCTTTGTTGGCAAAGTAATGTCTCTGCTTTTTAATATGCTGTCTAGGTTGGTCATAACTTTCCTTCCAAAGAGTAAGTGTCTTTTAATTTCTTGGCTGCAGTCACCATCTGCAATGATTTTGGAGCCCAAAAAAATAAAGTCTGACACAGTTTCCACTGTCTCCCCATCTATTTCCCATGAGGTGATGGGACCAGATGCCATGATCTTAGTTTTCTGAATGTTAAGCTTTAAGCCAACTTTTTCACTCTCCTCTTTCACTTTCATCAAGAGGCTTTTTAGTTCCTCTTCACTTTCTGCCATAAGGGTGGAGTCATCTGCATATCTTTGGTTATTGATATTTCTCCCAGCAATCTTGATTCCAGCTTGTGCTTATCCAGCGCAGCATTTCTCATGATGTATTCTGCATATAAGTTAAATAAGCAGGGTGACAATATACAGCCTTGACGTATTCCTTTTCCTATTAGGAACCAGTCTGTTGTTCCATGTCCAGTTCTAACTGTTGCTTCCTGACTTGCATACAGATTTAAGCATCATTTTACTAGTGTGTGAGATGAGGGCAATTGTGCAGTAGTTGGAGCATTCTTTGGGATTGCCTTTCTTTGGCACTGGAATGAAAACTGACCTTTTCCAGTCCCGTGGCCACTGCTGAGTTTTCCAAATTTGCTGGCATATTGAGTGCAGCACTTTCACAGCATCATCTTTCAGGATTTGAAATAGCTCAATTGGAATTCCATCACTTCCACTAGCTTTGTTCATAGTGATGCTTCCTAAGGCCCACTTGACTTCACATTCCAGGATGTTTGGCTCTGGGTGAGTGATCACACTATCGTGATTATCTGGATAGTGAAGATCTTTTTTTGTATAGTTCTTCTGTGTATTCTTGCCACCTCTTCTTAATGTCTTCTGCTTCTGTTAGGTCCATACCATTTCTGTCCTTTATTGAGCCCATCTTTGCATAAAATGTTCCCTTGGTATCTCTAATTTTCTTGAAGAGATCTCTAGTCTTTCCCATTCTGTTGTTTTCCTCTATTTCTTTGCATTGATCGCTGAGGAAGGCTTTCTTATCTCTCCTTGCTATTCTTTGGAACTCTGCATTCAAATGGGTATATCTTTCCTTTTCTCCTTTGCTTTTCACTTCTTTTCTTTTCACAGGTATTTGTAAGGCCTCCTCAGAGAGCCATTTTGCTTTTTTGCATTTCTTTTTCTTGGGGATGGTCTTGATTCCTGTCTCCTGTACAATGTCAGGAACCTCTGCCCATAGTTTATCAGGCACTCTGTCTGTCAGATCTAGTCCCTTAAATCTATTTCTCACTTCCACTGTATAGTCATAAGGGATTTGATTTAGGTCATACCTGAATGGTCTAGTGGTTTTCTCCACTTTCTTCAATTTCAGTCTGAATTTGGCAATAAGGAGTTCATGATCTGAGCCACAGTCAGCTCCCAGTGTTGTTTTTGCTGACTGTATAGAGCTTCTCCATCTTTGGCTGCAAAGAATAAAATCAATCTGATTTCAGTGTCGACCATCTGGTGATGTCCATGTGTAGAGTCTTCTTTTTTGCTGTTGGAAGTGGGTGTTTGCTATGACCAGTGCATTCTCTTGGCAGAACTCTATTAGCCTTTGCCCTGCTTCATTCTGTACTCCAGGGCCAAATTTGCCCGTTACTCCAGGTGTTTCTTGACTTCCTACTTTTCCATTCCAGTCCCCTATAATAAAAAGGACATCTTTTTTGGGTGTTAGTTCTAGAAGGTCTTGTAGATCTTCATAGAACTGTTCAGCCTCTGCTTCTTCAGCGTTACTGGTTGGGGCATAGACTTGGATTACCATGATATTGAATGGTTTGCCTTGGAAATGAACAGAGATCATTCTGTTGTTTTTGAGATTGCATCCATGTACTGCTTTTCAGACTCTTGTTGACTATGATGGCTACTCCATTTCTTCTAAGGGATTCCTGCCCATGGTAGTAGAAATAATGGTCATCTGAGTTAAATTCACCCATTCCAGTACATCTTAGTTCACTGATTCCTAGAATGTCGACATTCACTCTTGCCATCTCCTGTTTGCCTTGATTCATGGACCTAACATTCCAGGTTCCTATGCAATATTGCTCTTTACAGCATCGAACCTTGCTTCTATCACCAGTCCCATCCACAACTGGGTGTTGTTTTTGCTTTGGCTCCATTCCTTCCTTCTTTCTGGAGTTATTTCTCCATTCATCTCCAGTAACATATGGGGTACCTACCGACCTGGGGAGTTCACCTTTCAGTGTCCTATCTTTTTGGCTTTTCATATTGTTCATGGGGTTCTCAACGCAAGAATACTGAAGTGGTTTGCCATTCCTGTCTCCAGTGGACTACGTTCTGTCAGACCTCTCCACCACGACCTGTCTGTCTTGGGTGGCCCCACACAGCATGGCTTAGTTTCACTGAGTTAGACAATGAAAGGTTAGACAACCTTAACCAATAATAAAAATAGGTACTGAATTTTATCAAATACTACTGCTGCATCTATTGAGATAATCATATTGTTCTCATGTATCTGTTAATATGGTGAATTGTCTTGATTGATTTTAAAATGTTAAAATTTTGTATTTTGTATAAGACCACTTGCTTATGTGTATTCTCTTTTTTATATATTATTGGCTTCTATTTGGTGCTATCTTGGTTAAGATTTTGCATCTATATTCTTGAGGGATGTTGCTGTCTAGGAATACTGAACTATTTTCTTTCGTGTTCTTTTTTTTTTCCCTTTAATTAATGTTTTTGTCTAGTTTAGCATAAGGATAATGCTGGCTTCAAAAATAGTAAATTGGAAATGATTCTCTCTCCACCTGTGTTTTCTTAAAGTGTGTGTGTAAGATTGATATTGTTTCTCCATTAAATGTTTAATAGAATTCACCAGTGAATTCACCATCCGAGAAGGTTTTTCTTTTTTCCTCATGTCTTGTATGTATAATTAAAATACAGCTCTGTAAAATTTAATGTGTATAGACTAATGGTTTGACTTACATCCATCACGAAATGATGACCACAAGAAATTTAGTGTACATCCATTATCTCATATAGATACCAAATAAAAAATACCTTTTCTTGTAGTGAGAACTCAGGAGTTACTAACAACTTTCATATATAACAGCAGTGTTAATTATATTAATCATGTTGTACATTACATATATAGTACTTATTTCTCTTGTAACTGGAAGTTTGTAACTTTGACCTTCTTCACCACCATACAAAGATATTAGATTGCTGTTGAGTATATTCACCACACTGCACATTTTACCACTTGATTCATTTATTTTGTAACTGCAAGTTTGTACCCCTTAATTTCCCTCAATCATTTTATTCATCCCCTTAACCTCTCTCCCCTCTGGCAAACACTTATTGGTTCCCTATATCTGTTACTCTGCTTCTGTTTTGTTATGTTTGTTCATTTGCTTTGCTTCTGTTCATCTTTTTTTTTAAGTTCCACATATAAGTAAAATCACATGGTATTTGTCATTCTCTGTCTGACTTATTTCACTTAGCATAACACCCTCTGTGTTTTTACAAGTGAAAATATGTCATTCTTTTTTATGGCTTAGTGATATTTCATCACACACACTCAAACACACCCCACTCTTTATCCATCCATCATGGGCACTTAGGTTGCTTGTATATCTTGGCTATTGAAAATAAGGCTGCAATGAACATAGGGATGCATATATCTTTTTGAATTAATGTTTTTGTTTTCCTTGGAAAAATACTTGTAAGTGGAATTGCTGGATATGGTACTTCTATTTTTAATTTTTTGAAGAATGTCAATAGTTCTGAAGAATTTCAAGTGTAAACCACTTTACATTCCCACCAAGTGAGCATGAGGGTTCATTCCCATTTCTTCAAATCCTTGCCAGCACTTAATTGTTGTCATTTGATAATAGCCATTCTGACATGTGTGAGTGATATCTCATTTTTGTTTTGATCTGCATTTCTCTGATGATTAGTGATACTGAGCATCTTTTCATGTGTCTGTTGACCAACAGTATGTCTTCTATGGAAAAACGTCTATGCAGGGGCACTGTTCATTTTTTATTCAAGTTGGTTGCTGGTTTTTCTTTTCTTTTTTTCTTTGATGCTGAGCTGTATTAGTTCTTTGTATATTTTGGATACTAATTCCTTATCAGATATATAGTTTGCAAACATCTTCTCTCATTCTGTAAGTGGCCTTTTTGTTTTGTGAAAAAGCTTTTTAGTGTGGAATAGCTCCACTTGTTTATTTTTGATTTTGTTGCTCTTGCCTGAGGAACCATATCCAAAAAAATACTGTTAAGACAAATGTCAAAGAGTACTGCCTATGTTTTCTTCCAGGAGTTTTATCATTTTGGGTTTTACATTAAAGTCTTTAATCAATTTTTATTTTTTAATATGATTTGAGACAGTTGTACAGTTTAATTATTTTGCATGTAGCTGTCTAGTTTTCTCAATACCATTTATTGAAGAGGCTGTCTTATCCCCACTGTATACTCATCTCCTCTGCTATAGACCAATTGACCGTATTAGTGTGAGATCATTTCTGGGTTCTCTATTCTGTTCCAATTATCTATGTTTTTATTTTTGTGCCATAAACCATAAATCAAAACCATTCTGTTTTGATTACTGTAGCTCTGTAGTATAGTTTGAAACCAGAGCATGTGATACCTTCAGTTTTGTTCTTCTTTCCCAAGATTGCTTTGCCTATTTGGAGTCTTTTGCATTTTCACACAAATTTTGGAATTCTGTATTCTAATTTTGTGAAAAATGTCATTGGTATTCTAACAGGGGTTGCATGGAATATGTAGATTACTGTGTATAGAATGGTCATTTGAATAATATTAATTTTTCCAATCCATGGGCATGTTATAACTACTTGTGCCATCTTAAATTTTTTCCATCAGTACCTCACAGTTTTCTGAGTAGGTTTTGGGAAGGTTTTTAATTACAAGTTCAATTTTTTAAGATATTAGGCCATTTGGATTTTCTAAATTTTTCTTGTATCATTTTTTGCAATTTGTAATTTTTAATGAATTTATCATCATTTGTTTTACATTAATTGACATAGGTTGTTCATCATATAACCTTATTATCCCTTTAGTGTCTGTAGGATCTGTAGTCACACCCTCTCTTTCATTCCTGATATTTACACTGGCTGCTTTTAAGATTTCCTCTTTATCATTGGTTTTCAGCAAAGTGATTAAGATATGCCTTGATAGGATCTTTAAATATTTTGCTTGGCATTCTTTGAGCTTCTTGGATTTGTGGGCTTATAAAAGTGAAAATGAAAGTGAAGTCACTCAGTCGTGTCCGACTCTTTGCGACACCCTAGACTGTAGCCTACCAGGCTCCTCCGTCCATGGGATTCTCCAGGCAAGAATACTGGACTGGGTTGCCATTTCCTTCTCCAGGGGATCTTCCCAACCCAGGGATCGAACCCAGGGATCAAACCCAGGTCTCCCACATTGGAGGCAGGTGCTTTAACCTCTGAGTCACCAAGGAAGCCTTGTAGTCCTCATCAAAATTGGTAAATTTTCACTTATTATTTCTTCAAATATTGTTTTCTCACTCCCCATCCTCCAACCACTAACTTCTTTGAGGGCCTGAAATTATTTAGACATATTTCTAAAGTCTCTGATAGTCTCACATAGGTCATGGATGCTCTGTTTATTTAATTTTCAGACTTCTTTCTCTCTGAGATATGGTCTGGATGGTATCTACTGCTAGGTTTTCAAGTTCTTTAATTTACAGTTTATTTACAGTCAATTTACAGTTAACCCTACCCATTGTATTTTCTATCTCATATATTGTATATTTATCTAGAAGTTCCATTTGATTTTTAAAAAATATCTTCTCTTTCTCTTCTCATTTTATTTATTAAAGGTTAGTGGTATAAACAGATATATACACAATCCCAATCATGGGAAGATGGCTTCTAAACTCAACATAGTAATTTGAATGGTATCTGTGTAGTGGAAATTGTCCATATATAGCAGAAAGCGAACAGGAACAAAAGAGCCTCTTGATGAAAGTGAAAGAGGAGAGTGAAAAAGCTGGCTTAAAACTCAACATTAAAAAAACTAAGGCCATGGCATCTGGCATTAAAAAAACATAAGGCCATTGCACTTCATGGCAAATAGATGGGGAAACAGTGGAAACAATGAGAGCCTTTATTTTCTTGGACTCCAAAATCACTGTAGATGGTGACTCAAGCCATGAAATTAAAAGATGCTTGTACCTTGGAAGAAAAGTTATGACCAATCTAGACAGCATATTAAAAAACAGAGACATTACTTTGCCAACCAAGGTCTGTCTAGTCAAAGCTATGGTTTTTCCAGTAGTCATGTATGGATGTGAGAGTTGGACCACAAAGAAAGTTGAGTGCCAAAGAATTGATGCTTTCAAACTGTGGTGTTGGAGAAGACTCTTCAGAGCCCCTTGGATTGCAAGGAGATCAAACCAGTCAATCCTAAAGGAAATCAGTCCTGAATATACATTGGAAGGACTGATGCTGAAGCTGAAGCTCCAATACTTTGGCCACTGTAAAGAACCGACTCATTAGAAAAGACTTTGATGCTGGGCAAGATTGAAGGCAGGAGGAGAAGGGGACAACAGAGGATGAGATGGTTGAATGGCATCACCAACTTGATGGACATGAGTTTGAGCAAGCTCTGGGAGTTGGTGATGGACAGGGAAGCCTGGCGTGCTGTAATCTATGGGGTTGCACAGAGTTGGACACCACTGAGTGACTGAACTGAACTGAGTTGAAATTGAGGAGCCACCTTATGTATGTCTGAAAGGAGCCTGACCTCTGTATCAGTAAAGGCACAGTGCCAATGCAAATAATAAAATGAAAAAAATCCAGAAAGTCACTAGGCATAACGGATAAAAGATAGACTTTAAAGTCAGACAGACCTAAACTTATACCATTAATTCTGCCACTTGTGTAATCCTTAACAGTTTCCTTATTTGAATAATAGAAATAATCACTTCTTAATATGGTTGTTAAGAAGATTAAATGGTATAATATGTCACAAATTCAGTGCCTGGCACATATTAGTAACTCAATAAAAGCTCATTCTCATTATTTTATTATTATTCATAAACCCATACAAATAATTTTCATCTCAAGAAAAATTTTATTCTTCTTGTCTTACATTTAAACCATTTGCCTACATTTTGAACTCATAGAATAGGACCCTGTTACTATACTTCGTGCTGCTTCAGGTGATAGTCAAACTTTAAAAATTGACAAAAAATACCCAAAACATCTTTCCCTCAGAGAGTATTTGGACACTTGTTACTTGCATGGATTTCTGGGAAAACCCCCTTTCAAAAAGCAGGCACTCCAACACATATGTCAAGAGTGCTGGCTATGGACTACAATTATAACAGTGCACATTTCTTAAACCAAGATGGTTTCTATTTTCAATGTTTTAATTATTGAAATAGGATCTGTACCAGACCAAATGTGTCTTCTTCTGGGTACTCTTGGAGCGAGATTCCTCTATAATCAGGATGACCATACATCTCAGTTTGCCTAGAACTGTTCCTATTTATAACTATGACTCAGAATAATGATTAATAAGGCTCCCTTTCATTCCCAAAAGTGTTTGGGTAGTTAATTACACAGTCACTCTATCTATAATTATCTTTTAACAATGATATTCTGCAACTCATTTGGTAGATGCCATAAGTACTACTGTGCTCTTGTTACTCTTAGAGCTGACCATGGGTTAAGACCTATATTAACACCTGGGTGTGAGAAATACCACCCGGTAAAGCAAATTATTTTACTCCAAGCTCATTGTGAATTTAGAGAAAACACACTGCAAATCAACTTGAAAATGAAAGAGGAGAAATAGATCTTAGCAGTACTGCCAAAGAGAATGTTTATAGGATAAGGAAATACGAAGGGTTTCTTAGATTGGAAAGTTAATTATTTCCAAAACTTTCTGCCCACTGTTAATCGCTGACTCCTAATGTGGCTATTGTAGGGTACTTCTAAAGGGTTGAAGGTGGAGGTGGATGAGTGGCAGTTTATGGGTGGAGAAGTAATCAAAATCTAAACGGAGATGGAAAGATATATATAATTAGAAAACATATATTCAATATAGTATTATATATAATTTTACATTTTAAGAATAAAAATACCCATTGTTTTCTTAAATCAAAGCAAGTAAAGTTTAACTAAAACCTCTACTGGCAAGGCAAAGAGATTTGCAAATTGGGCTGAATTTTATCAGATTCTTGAGGGAGGGGATACACGAGGTCTTTTGTTTTCAGTTTTTTATGGTGAAATAAATAACCAAAAGAGTCTATAAAAACTATAAATGAATTTTAAAAAGCTATATCATAATTCATCATAAGATTATATTAAAATTGGTCAAAGCAATTGTTGATGAATATTTGGATAGATTGGGAATTTTCGCTTAGGAATAATGCTTCTGTGTGCATTCTTATAAATTTCTTTCGGGCATGAGTGTAAGAATTTCTCTAGAGTACCCATCTTAGGATGTAATTCCTGGTTACAGGTTATGTGTAACTTTGTTAAGAAATGCCAAACTGTTGGCTAAAATCACTGAGCCAACTAAATGATACCCTCCCTCCAGCAGATGTGGATGCTTGTTGCTCTGTATCTTTTCCAATAATTATTCTTCATAGATTTTTTCATTTTTTCCAATCTGGTAGATGCAAAATCATGTTGTGGTGGTGGTGTTCAGTCACTCAGTCATGTCCGACTCTTTGTGACCCCATGGACTATAGCACGTCAGGCTTCCGTGTCCTTCACCATCACCTGGAGCTTGCTCAAACTTGTATCCATTGAGTCGGTGATGCCATCCAACCATCTCACCCTCTGTCGTCCCCTTCTCCTCCTACCTTCAATCCTTCCCAGCATCAACATCTTTTCCAATGTGTCAGTTCTTCGCATCAGGTGGCCAAAGTATTGGCGCTTCAGCTTCAGCATCAGTCCTTCCAATGAATATTCAGGATTGATTTCCTTTAGGATTGACTGGTTTCATCTCCTTGCAGTCAAAGGGACTCTCAAGAGTCTTCTCCAGCACCACAGCTCAAAAGCATGAATTCTTCAGTGTTCAGCCTTCTTGGTGGTCCAACTCTCACATCTGTACATGACTACTGGAAAAACCATAGCTTTGAGTATATGGACCTTTTTCAGCAAAGTAATGTCTCTGCTTTAGGTTAGGGTTAGGGTTAGCATTAAAGCTATCATATTTCAGTTTTAATTTGCATTTTCTTGATTACTAATAAAACTATGATTTTAAAATTTCATTTTTAGCATATTGTTTACCTTATATGAGCTGTCCATTCATGTTTTTGCTTGTATTTGTATTAAGATGTCTCTTATTTATTGATTTGTAAGAGGGGCATTATATATTTGGGGCAGTAACATTTCACTGGTAATATGCATTGGAAATATTTTCTCCTATTTTGTGATGAGTTTTCACCTTCTTTATGATGGCCTTTGATGACCATGAATTCTTAATTTTAAGGCAATGAAAGTTAACAATAGTTTTCTTTATGACTATGACTTTTTAAATTAAGAAATCTGGGATCATAAAGACATTTTTCTCCATGTTTTTCCGACATGTTCATAGCTTTTTCCTTTCACACTTAAGTATTTAATCCAACTGAAATTGATTTTTCTGTATGTTGACATATAAGATATATTTCAATACATTCATTTTTTCCCTAATAAAGTTATATAATTGCTTCAACAACATTTATTGAAAAGCCCATTCTTTATCTACTGTTATGCAATACTTTCTTTGTCATATTTGGATCTTTCTATTTTGGGGCACACTATATTTTGTTAAATTGGCCTATTAGTATATCTCTGCATTAACTACATACTGCCTTAAAACTTTATGATTAGATTTGACATAGTAGAACAAGTTCTTCACTATTGACTGTTTTGAGGTCTTTACTCTTCCATGAAAATTTCAGAATTAGATTGTCACAGTCCATGAAAAGCTCTGTTGGGAATATTTTATTGGAATAGCATTAAAATATATGATTTTTAAAATTATTTTGAGTTTTCTTATTCAAGAACATATTCTCTTCCTCCAGTAAGTTTTATGAATTTCTACAAAAGAGGCTTACATATATTTTGTTAGATTTTTTCCCTCAGCATTTGGTATTTTTATTGTTATTTAACTATTATCTCTATTGTTAAAATTTCATTTCTTAACTTCCAAATGCCATTGCAGAGACACAAAATTCACTTATTCACGTTTGCAAATTGGTTTGATGCCAAGCAAACTAGTTAATTCTTAACAATTAAAATAGTATACTTGTAATTTATATGTAATCTGGGTGAAGCGCTTTCTATACAATCATCATAGTTGCAAATCATTCTTTCCACACTCCATATACCTTTTAAGTCTTTTTCTACTGCTGACTGGTACCTCCTGTAAGAAAATGGGAGTGGTTTCTCTTGAAGGTGAGGTCCGAGGAGGTCCCAACCTTCATTCCCTTATAGAAACAACATTTTAATAACTACTCATTAATGAAAACAGCTCTGAGAGAGCTCCAGAATGTGATTAAGAACAACTCAACAGAGCACAATAACTGAGGATGGTTGCAAAGAAAATTGTAAGAAGCAATTTATCTGCATCAACCTTTCCCCTGAGGGATCCTGTGGACCACGATACCCCTTCATGGGATAAAAAGAAAGTAGGAGGATCCCAGCAGCTTTGCCACTGAGGACACAGCAGCTCTTGTCACAGCCACAGACACCCATAGCTTTTGCCAATCAGGATCCCTGCAGTCTTTCCATGGCTTACTAGCTCATTTCTTCTTAATGTTGATTTTTTTTTTTTTTTTTTTTTTTTTTATTTCTGGGCTCTCTATTCTTTTCTTTCTTTTTTTTTTTTTTTTTTTAATTTTTTTATTAGTTGGAGGCTAATTACTTCACAACATTTCAGTGGGTTTTGTCATACATTGATATGAATCAGCCATAGATTTACACTTATTCCCCATCCCGATCCCCCCTCCCACCTCCCTCTCCACCCGATTCCTCTGGGTCTTCCCAGTGCACCAGGCCGGAGCACTTGTCTCATGCATCCCACCTGGGCTGGTGATCTGTTTCACCACAGATAGTATACATGCTGTTCTTTTGAAACATCCCACCCTCACCTTCTCCCACAGAGTTCAAAAGTCTGTTCTGTATTTCTGTGTCTCTTTTTCTGTTTTGCATATAGGGTTATCATTACCATCTTTCTAAATTCCATATATATGTGTTAGTATGCTGTAATGTTCTTTATCTTTTTGGCTTACTTCACTCTGTATAAGGGGCTCCAGTTTCATCCATCTCATTAGGACTGATTCAAATGAATTCTTTTTAATGGCTGAGTAATATTCCATGGTGTATATGTACCACAGCTTCCTTATCCATTCATCTGCTGATGGGCATCTAGGTTGCTTCCATGTCCTGGCTATTATAAACAGTGCTGCGATGAACATTGGGGTGCATGTGTCTCTTTCAGATCTGGTTTCCTCAGTGTGTATGCCCAGAAGTGGTATTGCTGGGTCATATGGCAGTTCTATTTCCAGTTTTTTAAGGAATCTCCACACTGTTTTCCATAGTGGCTGTACTAGTTTGCATTCCCACCAACAGTGTAAGAGGGTTCCCTTTTCTCCACAGCCTCTCCAGCATTTATTGCTTGTAGACTTTTGGATAGCAGCCATCCTGACTGGTGTGTAATGGTACCTCATTGTGGTTTTGATTTGCATTTCTCTAATAATGAGTGATGTTGAGCACCTTTTCATGTGTTTGTTAGCCATCTGTATGTCTTCTTTGGAGAAATGTCTGTTTAGTTCTCTGGCCCATTTTTTGATTGGGTCATTTATTTTTCTGGAATTGAGCTGCAGGAGTTGCTTGTATATTTTTGAGATTAATCCTTTGTCTGTTTCTTCATTTGCTATTATTTTCTCCCAATCTGACGGTTGAATACCATTCCGTTTTCTAGATGTATCACAGTATATTCATCCATTAACTAACTGAAGGACATATTGCTTCTATGTTTTGGCAATTATGAATAAAGCTGCTATAAACATTCACATGCAGGTTTTTATGTGGACACAGTTTTCGACTCATTTGGGTAAACACTAGGGAGAATGATCACTGGGTTGTGTGGTAAGAATATGTTTAAATTTATTTTTAAAAAACTTCTAAATTGTCTTCCAAACTGGCTGTACCATTTTTCATTCCCATAGGCAATGAATGACTATTCCTGTTTTTCCAACACCCTCATCAGTGTTTGTTGTTGTCAGTATTGTGGATTTTTGCCATTCTAAGGGGAGTGTTGTGGTCTCTTTTTGTTGTTTTAATTTGCAGTTCCCTAATGAGGTATGTACTCTTGCCTGGAAAATCCCATGGACGGAGAAGCCTGGTGGGCTGCCGTCTGTGGGGTCGCACAGAGTCGGACATGACTGAAGTGACTTAGCAGCAACAGCAGCAATGACATATGTTGAGCATATTTTCACATGCTTACTTGCCATTTATGTAGTAATATTTTCTTTGGTCAAGTTATTTGTTAAGTTCTTTTGCCCATTTTTCAAAATTCAGTTTTTTGTTTTTTCTTGCTGTTGAGTTTTAACATTTCTTGGTACATTTAGAGTAACAGTTCTTCACCTGTGAAGACAAGTCTGTGGCTTGCTTTCTCATTCTCTTGATCGTGTCTTTCACACAGCAGAAGCTTCTAATATGGTTCTGCTTATTAATAACTCCTTTCATGAATTATGTTTCTGGTTTTATATTTAAAAAGTCATTGCCATACATAAGGTTACCTAGATTTTCTCCTACATTATCTTCTAGGAACTTCATAATTTTGTATTTCACATTTATACCCATGGGCCTCTCTGAGTTAATTTTGTGAGGTAGAAGGTTGGTTTCTAGATTTATTTATTTATTTTTTGTATGTGTATGCCCAGGGGATCCAGCACAATAGATTACTCAACCAGAGATAAGGGAGAGATGACATGAACCAAAGCCACGGGAGGCATCAACTATAGACACACAAATGATGAGAGGGACTAAAATCAAGGACAAAAGCAACCAAATCAGGAGAGGTGATGAAACTGGAGGACAGTCTGAGGAAAAGTACATCACTTTACGAGGGTGAAAAAGGAAGGACAGATCCAGATGGCACTGGCTTTAGAAGTAGAGAATGTGAAGTATGTGGGTGGTGTGTATGTATATCTGTATGTGTGCATGTGTATGCACACATGCCAGCTCATTTTAAGGAAAGTTGAAAGACTTCTCAACTCTCATCATTGTCCCTCTCACGTGTTGTTTAATGTTTCCTTTCAGAATTATTTGGTAACAGTTTTTCTCCCCCATTTTTATGAACTGCTGAGTGTGAAAGATGAGAATTATACACTCTCAAGGAGTTCTCCAAGGAGTAACTACTAAATTTTATCCCAAAAGACATAGTAAAATAAAAACTTTAGTTTCCTTACTTGTGACTAGAGACCGACAGAGATTTCCTAATTTTCACCCTCAAATAATAAGACAACAGTTCACCTAAATGCAGGCAGATAACATTAAAGTATTCAATGACTATTATAGCCCTAAACTTTACTAAATGTCAAGTGACTGGAGTCTGGGCTTAATTAATACTCTGTCCTAAGTGAGAAGATAAAATTTCTAGACTTGATTGTTTACATAAAAGGATTTGGTACCAATTGTTCCCCATATTCAGATGATCTTAACGTTCTTGAGATTTCTGGCACATGGGAATGAGAGTTTACAGGTGAAACCATCAATTTGTCTCTCTGGAACAGGCAGCAGGTGGAACAAGTATTGATTACTATGGCCAATTAAACAGAATATAAATTAATAGCACTTTAGACCCCTCACTCTAACTAATCTGATGATCCTTGGGCCAATGAATGGGCTATGGCCTTCTTAAATTTAATAGTGAGTAGGGGATGTATTTATGTGGCTTGTAGTTAACTTTGAGTATGGCTAAAATCTCTCTAAGTGTTCTGCTGAGGAGCAGATTCCAGGAATTTTGCTACCACCCACTGTATCTCCCCACACAGTGTCATGAGAGGAAGGTACAGAACAAAAGCTTTAGCACTAGATAAGCATGTTCTGTGGTGCCTTGTACCGAAAGTGTAAGTGTGGTGGAGATAAAATACAGTTTGAAACATACAAAATCTGACGTTCTGAATATCAGACATCTAAAGGATAAAGCCAGACATCCTGGAATGTGAAGTCAGGTAGGCCTTAGAAAGCATCACTACGAACAAAGCTAGCGGAGGTGTTGGAATTCCAGTTGAGCTATTTCAAATCCTGAAAGATGATGCTGTGAAAGTGCTGCACTCAATATGCCAGCAAATTTGGAAAACTCAGCAGTGGCCACAGGACTGGAAAAGGTCAGTTTTCATTCCAGTCCCAAAGAATGCTCAAACTACCACACAACTGCACTCATCTCACATGCTAGTAAAGTAATGCTCAAAATTCTCCAAGCAAGGCTTCAGTAATACATGAACCATGAACTTCCAGATGTTCAACCTGGTTTTAGAAAAGGCAGAGGAATGAGAGATCAAATTGCCAACATCTGCTGGATCATCGAAAAAGCAAGAAAGTTCCAGAAAAACATCTATTTCTGCTTTATTGACTATACCAAAGCCTTTGACTGTGTGGATCACAATAAACTGTGGAAAATTCAGAAGGGATGGGAATACCAGACCACCTGACCCACCTCCTGAGAAACCTATATGCTGGTCAGGAAGCAACAGTTAGAACTGGACAAGGACCAACAGACTGGTTCCAAATAGGAAAAGGAGTTCGTCAAGGCTGTATATTGTCACCCTGCTTATTTAACTTATATGCAGAGTACATCATGAGAAACGCTGGGCTGGAAGAAACACAAGCTGGAATCAAGATTGCCGGGAGAAATATCAATAACCTCAGACATGCAGATGACACCACCCTTATGGCAGAAAGTGAAGAACTAAAGAGCCTCTTGATGAAAGTGAAAGAGGAGAGTGAAAAAGTTGGCTTAAAGCTCAATATTCAGAAAATTAAGATCATGGCATCTGGTCCCATCACTTCATGGGAAATAGATGGGGAAACAGTGGAAGCAGTGTCAGACTTTATCTTTTTGGGCTCCAAAATCACTGCAGATGGTGATTGAAGCCATGAAATTAAAAGACGCTTACTCTTTGGAAGGAAAGCTATGACCAACCTAGATAGCATATTAAAAAGCAGAGACATTACTTTGCCAACAAAGGTCCATCTAGTCAAGGCTATGGTTTTTCCAGTGGTCATGTATGGATGTGAGAGCTGGACTGTGAAAAAAACTGAGCACTGAAAAATTGATGCTTTTGAACTGTGGTGTTGGAGAAGACTCTTGAGAGTCCCTTGGCCTGCAAGGAGATCCAACCAGTCCATCCTAAAGGAGAAAAGTCCTGGGTGTTCATTGGAAGGACTGATGCTGAAGCTGAAACTCCAATACTTTGGCCACCTCATGCGAAGAGTTGACTTGTTGGAAAAGACCCTGATGCTGGGAGGGATTGGGGGCAGGAGGGGAAGGGGACAACAGAGGATGAGATGTCTGGATGGCATCACTGATTCGATGGGCATGAGTTTCAGTAAACTCCAGGAGTTGGTGATGAAGAGGGAGGCCTGGCGTGCTGCGATTCATGGGGTCGCAAAGAGTCAGACATGACTGAGCAACTGAACTAAACTGAACTGAAAGGATAAAGATTCCAGTTTGACATCAAGTTGAAATGGAAGTCTTGCCTGTCACAAATATTTGATAATTAAAAGTACACAATTACAAACCCATCATACAATAATATTGTCATATAACTCCTATAAAATTAAAAAAAATTGCTATCAACAAGACTATCATAACAGAAACACTTTAAAGTCATACCAAGATTAGTTCATTAAGATGAGATGATAAATTTTGAATAGAAGTAATAAATAGGTTCTTGGAATGCTTAATAATATAATTAGTCAAGAAGAGTGAATTATATGAAGACATTTGAAAAATATTTAGATATCTTCCTATCATCACATAAAATACTGATGGTGGTGAAGATAACTTCAGGCAGGACATTGATGATAAACCAGCTAACGAGAGTTGTGAACTTCATGGCTATTTAAAATTTATCACTGAACAATAAAAAGTGAAATGCTCTGAAATATTACACAGCAGATATGAAAGAAGATTGACGAAGGTTTCCCTAAATGTGATAACAATCCTAAAAACCTACTTATTCCTACTAATAAGCTGTAAAGCAGAAAGAAATTCTTGCAAATTATTAGTAACTTTTAAAAAATATTTAGTCTTTTCATGTATTTGTTAGCCATCTGTATGTCTTCTTTGGAGAAATGTCAGTTTAGTTCTTTGGCCCATTCTTTTATTCAGTTCAGTTCAGTTCAGTCGCTCAGTCATGTCCAACTCTTTGTGACCCCATGAATCACAGCATGCCAGGCCTCCCTGTCCATCACCAACTCCTGGAGTTTACTGAAACTCATGTCCATTGAGTCAGTGATGCCATCCAACCATCCCATTTTCTGTCATCCCCTTCTCTTCCTGCCCCCAATCCCTCCCAGCATCAGGGTCTTTTCCAATGAGTCAGCTCTTTGCATCAGGTGGCCAAAGTATTGGAGTTTCAGCTTCAACATCAGACCTTCCAATGAACACCCAGGACTGATCTCCTTTAGGATGGACTGGTTGGATCTCCTTGCAGTCCAAGGGACTCTCAAGAGTCTTCTCCAACACCACAGTTCAAAAGCATCAATTCTTCAGTGCTCAACTTTATTTTTTGATTGGGTCGATTATTTTTCTGGAATTGAGCTGCAGGAACTGCTTGTGTATTTTTGAGATTAACGCCTTGTCAGTTGCTTCATTTGCTATTATTTTCTCCCTATCTGAAGGCTGTCTTTTCTCCTTGCTTAGTTTCCTTCATTGTGCAAAAGCTTTTAAGTTTAATTAGGTCCCATTTGTTTAGTTTTGCTTTTATTTCCATTACTCTGGGAGGTGGGTCATAGAGGATCCTGCTGTGATTTATGTCAGAGAGTGTTTTGCCTAAGTTTTCCTCTAGGAGTTTTATAGTTTCTGGTCTTACATTTAGTTCTTTAATCCATTTTGAGTTTATTTTTGTGTATGGTGTTAAAAAACTGTTCTAGTTTCATTCTTTTACAAGTGGTTGACCAGTTTTCCCAGCACCACTTGTTAAAGAGATTGTCTTTTCTCCATTGTATATTCTTGCCTCCTTTGTCAAAGATAAGGTGTCCATAGGTGTGTGGCTTTATCTCTGGGCTTTCTGTTTTGTTCCATTGATTTATATTTCTGTCTTTGTGCCAGTACCATACTGTATTAATGACTGTAGCTTCGTAGTATAGTCTGAAGTCAAATAGGTTGATTCCTCCAGTTCCATTCTTCTTTCTCAAGATTGCCTTGGCTATTTGAGTTTTTTTTGTATTTCCATACAAATTGTGAAATTATTTGTTCTAGTTCTCTGAAAAATACTGTTGGTACCTTGATAGGGATTGCATTGAATCTATAGATTGCTTTGGGTAGTATACTCATTTTCACTATACTGATTCTTCTGATACATGGACATTGTATATTTCTCCACCTATTTGTGTCATCTTTTCTTTCTTTCATCAGTGTTTTATAATTTTCTATATATAGGTTGTTTGTTTCTTTAGGTAGATTTATTCCTAAGTGTTTTATTCTTTTCATCATAGCGGTGAATGGTATTGCTTCCTTAATTTCTCTTTCTGTTTTCTCATTGTTAGTGTATAGGAATGCAAGGGAGTTCTGTGTGTTAATTTTATATTCTGCAACTTTACTATATTTATTGATTAGCTCTAGTAATTTTCTGGTGGTATCTTTAGGGTTTTCTATGTAGAGCATCATGTCATCTGCAAACAGTGAGTTTTACCTTTTCTTCTCCAATCTGGATTCCTTTTATTTCTTTTTCTTTTCTGATTGCTATGGCTAAAACTTCCAAAACTATGTTGAATAGTAGTGGTGAGAATGTACAGGCTTGTCTTGTTCCTGACTTTCAGGAAATGCTTTCAATTTTTCACCATTGAGGATAATGTTTGCTGTTGGTTTATCAAAATGAGCCAAAGAACTAAACAGATATTTCTCCAAAGAAGACATACAGATGGCTAACAAACACATGAAAAGATGCTCAACATCACTCATTATCATAGAAATGCAAATTAAAACCACAGTGAGGTACCATCTCATACCAGTCAGAATGGCTGCTATCAAATGTCTACAAACAATAAATGCTGGAGAGGGTGCAGAGAAAAGGGAACCCTCTTACACTGTTAGAGGGAGTGCAAACTAGTAGAGCCACTATGGAGAACAGTGTGGAGATTCCTTAAATTACTGGAAACAGAATTTTCATACAACCCAGCAATCCCACTGCTGGGCATACACACCAAGGAAACCAGAATTGAAAGAGACACGTGTACCCCAATGTTCATCGCAGCACTGTTTGTAATAGCCAGGACATGGAAGCAACCTAGATGCCCATCAGCAGATGAATGGATAAGAAAGCTGTGGTACATATACACAATGGAATATTACTCAGCTATTAAAAAGAATGCATTTGAACCAGTTCTAATGAGGTGGATGAAACTGGAGCCTAGATACAGAGTGAAGCAAGTCAGAAAGAAAAACACCAATACAGTATACTAATGCATATATAAGGAATTTAGAAAGATGGTAATGATGACCCTATACGCGAGACAGCAAAAGAGACACAGATGTAAAGAACAGACTTTTGGATTCTGTGGGAGAGAAGGTGAGGGTGGGATAATTTGAGAGAATAGCATTGAAACATAAATATTAGCATATGTGAAATAGATCACCAGTCCAGGTCTGATGCATGAGACAGGGCACTCAGGGCCGGTGCACTGGGGTGACCCTGAGGGATGGGATGGGGAGGGAGGTGGGAGGGGGTTCAGGATGGGGGACACATGTACACCCATGGCTGATTCATCTCAATGTATGGCAAAAACCACTAAAATATTGTAAATTAATAGCTTCCAATTAAAATAAATTAATTAATTTAAAAAATTTCATCAATAATACCAGAGGAAAACTGAATTATCTTTCAATTAATTCTATAGAAAATGAAATTATAAAATTGTTGATAATGGTAGAGGTGAGTAAAGAATATGTGGCCAAAAATATGCAGAAGTATTAAAAAGCACTATCAAGCAGTTAATATAGAAATATGTTATTTTTATGGATTTTGTGATATTTGTGGCAATGACTAGCTTTTTACAAACATGTAATACATTGCTATTCTTTTCTGACTCTAACTAATTATACACTTTTGCACCAAATGTTCTACTGAATTTTTTTATTCTTTTTCTTTAAAGGTGCTCTAAAAGTGTTGAAGCTTCAAATGCTCACAAAACCTGAACTCTGTTCAAATCAATGTCACATAGGCACTCATGGAAAAAAAAAAATATGAGCTATTAAATTCTCCAGAATCATACTGCTGTTTAAAGCCAAATTTAAGTAAATACAGTTGGAGAGTCATAACAGCCTCTTCTTAGCACAATCTGTAAAAACAAATTAGAAAGGTAAGATTATAGCCAGTATTCTAAATCACTGATTTCTTCATTTCTCTCTGACTGGTTGACTTCTTTTAAGTTCATTGGATTTATCAATACAACAAATATTTACCAAACAGTCAAAAGAGTCCAAGAACTGTTGTGTCCAAGGAGTGTGCACACCAATTCTAGCAGGAAAGGAAAATCCGACTTGTGAAATACAGTCAGTGAGTCATCATTAGAGACGCACAGAGTTCAGGACTTCTCGTGAGGGAAATATGACCACCAGCAATGGTGATTAGGAAAGTCTTGAGAGGTGCCAATATGATTTATTCATCTCCCACTCCATTGCAGAAGTAATTTAAAGGGCTTACAAGGTCCTATCAGTACAATAAAACAGAAAACATTTAAAAGTGGAGTGAAATAAGAAGACAAAAAAGATGGCTCCTGGTTTCTAGGTAAGGAGGTAACTTATTTAGACTAAGCCATGAACGAAGGGTTGGGATCTAGGTTGAATATAATTAAAATGAAATGATGGCAAACCTGAGAATTAAGGGTGTTGTAACTTCTTTTCCACATCAGCCCAAACAGAGATCCTCTCTCTAGCCCAGAGATTAAGTCCTGGGGGACCTGATCACTCTAACAGGCATCTTACTCTAATTAGGCCTTGGCAGTTCTGCTGTACTCTAAGTTATACCTTTTGAAGTCTAAATCAACAAAACTCTTAACACATGTGATGTCCACATAGCTTCCATAATTTAGCTACAAAAATAGAAAAATAACCCCAGCTAATTCAATGCTGCATACACAGAAAGGCTATAGAAAGGGCAGCATCTTATACAATCTAAATGGCCTTGTGCTGCTCTTTCAGAACCCTCTTAATATTGCTTTCATATTTAACTGACACATTCACGGTTTTGTACTGGAAGATGTTAAGAATATAAAGAGAAACCATAATTTTTAATACAATTCTATGTTCATACCACTGCTATATATCATAGTAATCATGCTATTTTGATGAAAATATGTTACACTTTGGGTTTTTCAGAACTACTAGAGCTCCCTATTCAAGTAGATTATTCTCTAAAGCTCATGCCATTAATATACCAAAGGCTAACTAGCAAGAGTGAATGAATGAAGCATGGCATTAACAGAATGAAGCAGGGCAAAGGCTAATAGAGTTTTGCCAAGAGAAGGCACTGGTCATAGCAAACACCCTCTTCCAACAACACAAGAGAAGACTCTACAGATGGACATCACCAGATGGTCAACACCAAAATCAGGTTGATTATATTCTTTGCAGCCAAAGATGGAGAAGCTCTATATAGTCAGCAAAAACAAGACAGGGAGCTGATTGTAGCTCAGATCATGATCTCCTTATTGCCAAATTCAGACTTAAAATAAAGAAAGTAGGGAAAACCACTAGACCATTCAGGTATGACCTAAATCAAATCCCTTACGATTATACAGTGGAAGTGAGAAATAGATTTAAGGGACTAGATCTGATAGAAAGTGCCTGACGAACTATGGATGGAGGTCATGACATTGTGCAGGAGACAGGGATCAAGACCATCCCCAAGAAAAAGAAATGCAAAAAAGCAAAATGGCTGTCTGAGGAGGCCTTACAAATACCTGTGAAAAGAAGAGAAGTAAAAAGCAAAGGAGAAAAGGAAAGATATACCCATTTGAATGCAGAGTTCCAAAGAATAGCAAGGAGATATAAGAAAGCCTTCCTCAGTGATCAATGCAAAGAAATAGAATGGGAAAGACTAGAGATCTCTTCAAGAAAATTAGAGATACCAAGGGAACATTTCATGCAAAAATGGGCTCAATAAAGGACAGAAATGGTATGGACCTAACAGAAGCAGAAGATATTAAGAAGAGGTGGCAAGAATACACAGAAGAACTGTTCAAAAAAGATCTTCATGACCCAGGTAATCACAATTGAGCGATCACTCACCTAGAGCCAGATATTCTGGAATGTGAAGCCAAGTGGGCCTTAGGAAGCATCACTACGAACAAAGCTAGTGGAGGTGATGGAATCCCAGTTGAGCTATTTCAAATCCTGAAAGATGATGCTGTGAAAGTGCTGCACTCAATATACCAGCAAATTTGGAAAACTCAGCACTGGTTACGAGACTGGAAAAGGTCAGATTTCATTCCAGTCCCAAAGAAAGGCAATGCCAAAGAATGCTCAAACTACTGCACAGTTGCACTCATCTCACATGCTAGTAAAGTAATGCTCAAATTTCTCCAAGCCAGGTGTCAACAATACGTGAACTGTGACCTTCCAGATGTTCAAGCTAGTTTTAGAAAAGGCTGAGGAACCAGAGATCAAAATGCCAACATCCGCTGCCAACATCAAAAAAAGCAAGAGAGTTCCAGAAAAACATCTATTTCTGCTTTGTTGACTATGCCAATGCCTTTGACTGTGTGGATCACAATAAACTGTGGAAAATTCTGAAAGAGATGGGAATACCAGACCACCTGACCTGCCTCTCGAGAAACCGGTATGTAGGTCAGGAAGGACCAGTTAGAACTGACATGGAACAACAGGCTGGTTCCAAATAGGAAAAGGAGTACATCAAGGCTGTATATTATCACCCTGCTTATTTAACTTACATGCAGAGTACATCATGAGAAAGGCTGGGCTGGAAGAAGCACAAGCTGGAATCAAGATGCCAATATCAATAACCTCAGATATGCAGATGACACCACCCTTATGGCAGAAAATGAAGAAGAACTAAAGAGCATCTTGATGAAAGAAGAGAGTGAAAAAGTTGGCTTCAACATTCAGAAAACTAAGATCATGGCATGTGATCCCATCACTTCATGGCAAATAGATGGGGAAACAGTGGCAACAGTGGCTAACATTATTTTTAGGGGCTCCAAAATCACTGCAGATGGTGACTGCAGCCGTGAAATTAAAAGATGCTTGCTCCTTGGAAGAAAAGTTATGACCAAGCTACACAGCATATTAAAAAGCAGAGACATTACTTTGCCAACAAAGGTCCATCTAGTCAAGGCTATGGTTTTTTGAATAGTCAGGTATGGATGTGAAAATTAGACTATAAAGAAAGCTGAGTGCTGAAGAATTGATGCTTTTGAACTGTGGTATTGGAGAAGACTCTTGAGAGTCCCTTGGACAGAAAGGAGATCCAACCAGTCCATCCTAAAGGAAATCAGTCCTGAGTATTCATTGGAAGCACTGATGTTGAAGCTGAAGCTCCAATGCTTTGGCCACCTGATGGGAAGAACTGACTCATTCGAAAAGACCCTGACACTGCGAAAGATTGAAGGCTGGAGGAGAAGGGGATGACAGAGGATGAGATGGTTCGATGGTTATCACCAACTTGCTGGACATGAGTTTGAGTAAACTCCAGGAGTTGGTGATGGACAGGGAGGTCTGGTGTGCTGCTGTCCATGGGGTTGCAAAGAGTTGGACATGACTGAGTGACTGAACTGAACTGAATTAGCAAGAGTACACTGCTAATTTTTATTTATATCACTAAATAGATAAACCTGTTTATTTATATCAATAAACAGACAGGATCTGCTCTATTACAAGAGCAAATCATATTCATTAAAAAACACTTTGAAAATATAGATCAGTGAAAGGAAGAAAATAAAAGATCCTCATGTACAACCAAGGCTGAAAGCCACCAGTTTGGGTCCCTCTCCCAACAACCTTCCCTTCACAGGCTCCCTGAGTATTGTGGACACACCTTTAATCTCTGAACAGAAGGCCATGGACAGTTGGCACACAGACGCTGTTGCTGTGGCAGATTACTACTGGTAATCCTGTGTTTATACAGTGCTTTTTAGAGGGTTGAATACTCTTCACATATATTTTGTTTTGATTCTTTTGCTCATCTTGACCTATATTTTTATGTGATAAGCTGTGTACCTTGTGACACAGACTACCAACTAGTCAGAGACAGATATTTTAAAAAACACAGAGGTCCCTTGGCTTGGCCACTTGTAGGCTAAGGAATTTTTTTTTAATTAATGGAATTACAGGAAAACCATTCATAACACATTCTGATGTCCCTCAACTGGAGGGTACTCCTGCATTCCAGGTATACCTGACGTGTGAAAATACCAAGCCAGTCCAATGAGATGCTGGGGAAATAAAAAGCTTAGAGAATTTGAATACTAAAGTACAGGCTTTATCACTGACTCATATCTCTTGCCTCTGTACACAGAGATGTAAGTGGGCCCTGCGTGCCCAACCTGAGCCCAACCTGTGTTCACATGGGATGGAGACAGTTTGACCACGTCTAGAAGGCATGGTGTGGCCAAGGCTATTTACAAAGTGCTACAGAAACTTTCAAAATGTCAGTCATCCTAAAGGGGAGCCCATGGCAGAGGAGGGGAAGGATCAGAGGGGAGTGGGATTTTGAAAGCTGTGGGGTATCTACCACTTGAGTCATTCTCCACAGGGTGAAGGAAGGAACTGTGTAAAACTTAGCAGGTACTTCATGGAAAACCCTTTGAGATATGAGAGCAGAAGAGAACATAGGTTTGTGGCTCATACAACCCAGTGCACCAGTGTGAAGGACATGACTGAAGCTTGTCATAGCACAGAAGACAACAGCCTGAGCATGACCTCAGACTGGTACAGAGAAGAAGCAAGAAAGGGCATTAGACAGACTACCCAGGCTGGACACCAAAGGCAGAAACAACAAAGGAAGGGGTTAATAGATTTGGAAATTTAGAAAATTTCTATTAAAAAAAATCATGTAGAAACAAAATTAAAAGACAAGTGAAAAAATGGAGAACAATGTTTATATCATAATGAACCAAGGTTTCCCTGGTGGTTCAGATGGTAAAGAATCTGCTTGCAATGCAGGAGACCCAGGTTCGATCCCTGGGTCAAGAAGATCCCCTGGAGAAGGGATTGGCAACCCACTCCAGTATTCTTACCTGGAGACTTCCATGGACAGAGGAGCCTGACAGGCTATAGCCCATGGGCTTGCAAAGAGTCAGACACGACTGAGTGACTTAACACTTTCTTTTAACTTCAATCAACCAAATATTAACATCATTTTCACATAAAGGCTATGATAAATCAATAAGGAGGTAATTATCACCACCACCAAAAAAAGGAAAAGATGAATAGGAACAGGGAATTCACCAAAGGAGGAATACAAATGGCAAATATGTAAGAACACTAGAAATGTGCAAGAACACTAGAAATCAAAGAAATGCAGCTGTCTAGGACTAAAAGCTTTTAGTTTTAAAATGTACATCTCACCAACAAGCTATACATCTGGGTGTGTATTTAGCCTTTTGGAAGCAGTCCGGATTCAAGTCCCAGTTCTGCTACATACTAACTGTGGGATACTGGATAAATTATTTAGCTTCTATAAACCTCAGTACTCTCATTTGTAAAACAAAGATACCAACATTCCCTACATCACAGTAATGTGAGGAGTAAATAAAATTGTACATATAAATTACCTAGTACATGGTAAGAATTTAATAAATGTTTGCTATTTTATTAACGCATGCATGCATGCTAACTCACTTCAGTCATGTTCAATTCTTTGCAATCCTATGGACTGCAGCCTCCCAGTCTCCTCTGTCCATATGATTCTCTAGGCAAGAATACTGCAGTGCGTTGCCATGACCTCCTCCAGGCGATTTTCCCAACCCAGGGATCGAATGAACCTGTGTCTCTTAAGTCTCCTGCATTGGCAGGTGGGTTCTTTACCACTAGCACCGTCTGGGAAGCCCATTTTATTAGTACTTATCCTCACGTATTGGGTAATAATGAAAGCATTGGGCTATTAAGAAACCTGTATCATCTTCCTTCTTCCAGCTTTTTGAGTTATTCCAAGATTATATATATACACACACACACAAACACAAGAAATACATTAATGGACAAAAGTTATTAATGACTGAAGTACTGGTGTCAAAATAATGGGAATAGTTAAGAATTATTTGGGTCTTTCTTGATTTTTAAAAAGTCACTCTAAAAGAAAACACAATTTGTGGCTCCATTATTTTTCTGCTAGCAGAAACATTTTATGTGTTTTAAATCAAGAGGCTAAAATCAGGTATAAAAGATACACACACACACACACACACACACACACACACACACATAACTTAAATTCAGGAAATCTTTTAATAAAAGATACTGTTAAGCCACTAATTAAATTATTTTTATCATTTTAGAACTTATATTTTAAATTTGATAATATTTAAAAGGTTAATTAAGGATGAACATCTTAGAATATAATGCTCAGTGAAATAAGTCAGACAGAGAAAGACAAATATTAATATCACTTACATGTGGAATCTAAAAAAAATAATACAAATGTATCTATATATAAAGCAGAAACACACTCACAGGCATAGAAGACAAACTTTCGGTTACCAAAGGGGAAGGGGGAAAAAATGAGGAATATGGAATTAACAGATATAAACTATTAAACATAAAATAGATAAACAACAAGGATTTATAACACAGGGGAATATATACCTAATATCTTGTAAGAACCTAAAATGGAATTAATCAGCAAAAAACCCAAATCACTATGCTATATACCTGAAACTAACAAAGTATTGTAAGCCAACTATGCTTTAATGTTTTTAAGTTTAATTAGTAACTTCTTTCCTTTTGGCAGCCAGTAAAATGCAAATAGTAATACATTAGATATATTTAAAAATATTTATATAACATATGCTTATAGAGTTCTGTATTAAAGTGATCTAAATAAAAAAATAAAATTATTTGGTTAAGTTATTTTGTTAATAGGCTTAAGATACTGATAACGATTTCTAGGTAAATATCTTACAAATATACTTCTGAACATAAAAACTCTCGGTATAACATGTAATTGTAGCAACAAAAGTCACCTTAAACTCCCCAATCACAGATAGGGAGTCTTTTGAATTTACATTGGTAGTCACTCCCTTATGGAATAGAGCAACAGTGGCAGCCATAAATAAAAGGAAAACAATGGAGGAGAAATATGAAAGAGCTAGAAATCATTGCACTCATGTATATTTAAAGTAACCTTTACAAATCAAACAATATTCTTCAGTCTTAAAATATCACAGGAAATAAAGGGAGAGATTCAAATGTGAATGGAAGAATTGGGGGGCACAGAGGAAGGGGAAGACTGATTAAGGCTGATGAACAAGGAAACGAGAGAAAGAAACTGAGTGAAAGAAAGGCAGATAGGACACTACAAACAGGGCATGACTCACAAGAAAGGAAAGAAAAACAGAGATGAGCTAATGGACATATGCACTCCATGGAAAAAATGTCCATGGGAATAAAATATCAAAAAAAAAAAAACCAAAAAAGTAACTCAGAAACACTCTTTAAAGAAGTAATATGCTTCTCATCTAACCTTTCTTCATTGAAGCTGTTAAAGATGATCGGAAGAGTTGTGGTTTTTCATCTTTAGGCTTACACAGAGCCATGAACATCTTTTACTGGTCCCCACAGGCTGAAAACATTAACCTAATGGTTGATTCTGGCCCAAAGGCTAGAAGTTGTCCACTCACACACTTCACAACAAAAACTATTCAATCTTCTGTTGCATCTCCTAAAAAAAAGAATGCTATAAATAATAATTAATACATCCTCTGAAATTTTTTGACATTTCACATATAGAAAAACCATGAGCCAATTTCTCCCTTGTACTGGCTGAGGTATTCCAAAACTGGCCACAGACATATTTTTGTTTAAATAAATTAGTCTTGCAACTGTAATTTTAACTTGAAATTGACAAAATCTCTTTATTTCTTGCATATGAAAACCTTATATTTTAATTATAATAGAGTGTGAATCCTTTAATAACCTGGATTTTTAAAAGGTATTACCCATTTGGGTAATGAAAAGAGGATGTTAATGTACTAGCTTCCTTTAGGAGCCTTGTGGGCTACAGCCCATGGGGTTGCAAAGAGTTGGACACAACTGAGCTACTAACACTTTTCCCTGAAAATATTTTAAACATTTTCATACAATACTATAAAACTCACCTTTTCCTACTCTTAACCTAGTCGTAGTTTCTTTCATTTATAAAACAACCATATTCAAGTCTTACTGTGGAGTAGTAACTTTTTTTTGCATGCATGGTCAGTCACTCAGTCATGTCTGACTCTTTGTGACCCCACTGACTGTAGCCCACCAGTCTCCTCTGTCCATGGGATTTTTCAGGCAAGAATATTAGAGTGGGTTGCCATTTCCTCCTCCAGAGGATCTTCCCCACCCAGGGACTGAACCCACATCTCCTGTGTCTCCTGCATTGGCAGGTGGATTCTTTAATCATTGAGCCACCTGGGAAGCCCAGCAACATTTTTTTAGTTCCATTCAGCTTCTTCCCATTAAATAAAGATATCAACTATATAACCCTCTGATTATAAATAAAATCCAAGATACTGTTCGACAATGAGATGTTTATTAAACTCAATACATTTACTATAAAAGAATTCTGTGGAAAAAATTGGGGTATCAAACAGGATCTAGGTCTCTGCATTATAAAGTCTGTCCCCAGAAGATATTCTCTCACTATATCCTGCATCTGAAATCATACAGATGACCAAAACGCAGCAACATCCTTTCCTGGTAAGACAAGTTCAGCTGCCTTGCCCATATTATTACAATCCTCCTAGAAAAATGAGAAGTCCCGATCCCCATCTCTACACATTGTTATCTCCTGGCAGGTAAGCTGGATGAAGCACCTGGGCCAGGCCTTCATCTGTGCTTGGCATGAGGTCCACACAGGGTCAACCTTCGGAAGGCCATCTTCCCCTTAACCAGACAATTCTACTGCAACTATTCTGTGACTCCTTGGAGGGGTGAAACTTCTGGGGAAATGAAAGAGAGAAAGAGAGAGAAAAGATCTGAATATTGAAAGGAATATACAAATGATCAAATTAAGCTGCACCAATGTCAAGGGGAAGGATAAAAAGTTAGAAAACGAGCAATTTTGCAAAATGCTTTTTGGTATGACAAAACCCGACCAGAGTGTCACTGTTCTGACATATGTGTGAGGGCCACCCATTCTCTTACCAGGCACAGGAGTCTCCATCATGAGGTGTTTGTGGTTGGTAAACAGTTCAGAGGAGTCTTGTTCTATTGCTCTTTCCTCTAGGTCTGATTCTGGGATTGGAGCACAGCCACCTAGTTGAAAAATACAAATAATATTTTAAAGAACAGAAAAATCAGTCTTTCCAGACATCAACAACAGCTTAAGAACGTACCGGTCATGAAGACAATAAATGATGAGACAACAATCTTCAGGAGCTGAGCAAAAAAATAATAATAGTCTTCAATGTATTTCTTTTGGAGAAAATGCTGGAAATGAGTTATTGCCCTCAAAGACACACCAATGATCACTCAGCAACAACAGCAATGGTGTTGTCTTCAAATTTATCCTTTTAAAATTCAGAATGGACAAAATCTATAGTATATGTGATACCCATACTATAATGGTAATTATATTAATAGTATGAAATTCCCTTTGGGATCAGAGAAATTATAAAAGAAACAAACCACATCAAGCATGAGGGAAAGAAATCTTCCTTGAACAAAGAGAATGGATGCTAGTGTTCTGAGACGGTGACCATGGTGGTAATTCTCTGGTGTTTAATTCTATTCCTGAATCCCAACACCTTATAGCACAGACACAAACACTTAATTATTCAACAGCAAAACCATGAATTGCATTTAGAAGCTTTCAATTCCAAGTCAATTCCAAGGTGACTTGAGGATGAGCTGGCACGACTGCACTTTTAAAATATTAAGTATAAGTCATTTGATTTTATCCACCAAAATCTTGTATGGAAAACTCATGTGAGAACTTCCTGACTACATCTGCAACTTGATTTGACTAATTTGCCATCACTTTTCTGGAAATGTACTAACATGCTGTATACTGTACACGTTTTTTCCCAAAGCCATTCTTCTTTTAAATGAAGTGTGATTTTTATTTCTTTTTCTGAGGCTTCTCATACACTGAGTCCAAAGCCTCCATATTCAAGTTTTGCTTTATGCATGAGGGGGTTTATAAAGCGAGGGTACCAGCAGCACTGATGTGTAAACCACATCATTCAAGTGAGAGGGAAGTGGCCAGATCCCAGGTCTGAAGGAAAATACACCTTATCCCTCTGTATCAGCTCTGAAAAAGAAATCGATGTTGAGGGAAACTTGAGAGACAAGGATTTCCACACTCATAAAATAAGAATTAGAGGTCGCCTCAGAGGTTCCCCAAACAGGAAATGTTAGAATTATCCATCAGTGCAATGGAACTCACCCAGCTATATCTGAAAATAGCTAGGGCCCTATCCAGAAGAAGAACCAGGTTTATTTTTAATCTCTTTCCAAAACTTATAGATCATAGTGACATTAACTATCATTATTACACACTTTCTCAGTGATGATAACTCTGCCCATATTATCTTGTTTAGTTCCTACAAACCACGCCATGAAACATAATATTATTCTCCTTTTACAGATAGGAAAATGGAGGTCTCATGAGATCAGTACCTCATTTCCTGGAAATGTTCTAACATGTTGTACAGTGTACTGATTTTTCTTCCCAAAGCTATTCTTATTAAGTCTTTGCCAAGGTCACACAGCTCCTAAGGAGTAAGACAGAGCTCACACCCAAGCCTGACAACTCCCAAAGCCTGTGTTTAAGCATTACTATACGGCTCCCAGTTGCAGCATCAGTCAGAGATCCCTGGGGAGCAGGCCTTGGGTGGCAGCAGGTTCTCTCTCACTTGCTGGTCTACCAGGTGTGGCTGTCAGGAGCACTGCTAAGGGTACTGTGAGGACAGGGACAGGCTCAGAGCCACTGTGGGACTACGGAGAAACCCAACAGATAGCACCCTTCTTCTCGTGGACCCTCATCTAACTGAGGAAAGGGGAACAGGGTATTTGGAGGTGGGGAAGGGACACCTCTGTAAGGTTAATGACAGGAAGAACAGAGAGAAGGGAGTGGTGGTGGTGATTTAGTCACTAAGCAGTCCAACTCTTGCGACCCCTCGGACTATAGCCTGCCAGGTTCCTCTGTCCATGGGATTTTCCAGGCGAGAATACTGGAGTGGGTTGCCATCTCCTTCTCCAAAAAAGAAGGGAGTGCTCCCTGCAAAACAGAACACCAACCCCAAGAAAATAGGCCAAAGAAAGGCTTTCTAGACTCATGAATCAGATTAAGTCATTTCTCCATTCCCAAGGCAGAGGGAAGAAGCAGGATGAGGACAGGAATGTTGTACTGATGCAGCTACCTTTGCATGCAAGAAAACTTTGAGAGTGGAGAAGAAGTGTCTCCTGCCAACAAATGGGAGAGAGTGCAGTGGTCAGAGAGCGGTGCTGCCATGCGTGCAGAGGCAAGTCTCCACTGATTAATCAGTGTCTACCGTTTACTCCAGCTGACTCAATACTGGAGCAAGTGAGAAGGCACAATGGAGAAGTCAGTTGCTTTAGACGATCCTGTAGATGCTACATTACGTGAATTACAACATATGTAATCTCTTGTCCTTGGCACAAAAGTTTTGCCTTGTCCAGAGTACAGAGAGATGACGAATCTTTCAAATCCCACTGCAGGGCTGACCAGTCGCAAGCCCTAGAAATGCCACCCTCTTTTCTTCAGATATCTCCGTGTGGCCAGACTGACCAACTATGAGCCTGGAGTTTCTGCCACTTCAAGCTTGGAAGGAACAGTAGGATGGGAGCTCTGGCATTCTGACCATCAGGAAAAGGGGGAAGGGGAGGAGCCCGGTGAAGAATTCCCCTACTGCTTCTTCCAGGGTTGACTCTGAATTATAATTCCTTTTTTGCCAACCTCCAGAAAAATGCTGCGTTCTGAGTGCTCTCTTCCTGGCTCTTTGAGAAAAATGGTCGGGCAGGCAGGAGGCATCACAAAGTGGTGCACACAGTTCCTGACCCACTTCCCTTTCTCCTCATCCTCCCTCCCCTGAATTGGCCAAATAAAATGCTACTTTAATTTCTGTCTCAGGTTTGTTTTCTTGCAAAAATCACTGGCATGGGAATTAGTATTAAAAAGCAGGACTTGAAGATGAAAATTTGAAGTTAGGTCACCCATCTATCTGTATGAAATAGGGGCTCCATGGCTGGGGGTAAACAGACTGGGAATACCAAGTAGTTTGCCAGTCTGCTGCCTAATTAAAGGCTCACAGAAAGCTACTCTTCATACAGCATCTTAATTTGGGTTATGCAATTGCTTAAGCTTTCATCCATGGTTAACTGGGATGAGGTACATTGAGAGGTCAAGATTGGGAGATCAAGTAGCTGTGGCATGGCAACATTTATAAGGGTTATAGAGTAGGGTGGCTGCTTCTGATAACTAGATACCCTGCAAAAAGAAAATGGCAAGTTTAGTTCAGTTAGCAGGCAGCAGAAGGCAGATCCAGCAAGTCAGAAGGCCTCTTTAGCCTTACTGGTTTAAGCCAGATCACCGGGCCAGCAGCACCAGATATGCTGGGGAGCTTATTATAAATGCAACCTCAGGTCCCATCCACACCTACTGAATTAGAATCTGCTAAGAAGGGCAGATGGGTATATCTGATGAGATTTTTGTTAGGAAAAAATATTTGGTAAAAATTCCAGGGAAGCCAGTAAAAGGAGAGAAATAAAATATAAAATCTCCAAACTAACAGAGGCCTTCTGAAGCCCATCTTGGAAGTGGAGTCTGGGTTCCACTGATGTTATATAAAGGATCCTAGGCTTAGACGCCTAGGAGAAGGGGAGAAGGGGAAGAAAAACCACAGCTGAATGAAATTATCCAAACACACATTGTGTGTGTGTGTCACAGAGGACCCAGCGGCAAAAGCAAGGGAAAGCCAGGGACTTCCTGATCTGGAAAGCATAGTGCTGCGGACTTACTGTGTGCTGGGCACTTGGCCGCGAATTCTCAATGCATTAGCTCACTCAGTCCTCAAACAGCTCTGTAAGGAAGGGGTCCACGTGGCCACCTCTGAAGTTGACTACTCTGTTTACTCATGCTACTTGATCTGCTGAGTTCTATTTGACAGAGACTTGATTCTAGCCCAGACGAATCCTGGTGGCCCAGCTTACCTGCCTCACTACCTGGTACTCAGGTAGCCTGAACAGGAGGTTTGCTGAATAGCACATATTTTTAGGCTGTGGGCCATCTGGTCTGTGGTCTCAGTTTTGCCACTGTAGTGCAAAAGCATCCAAGGACAAAATGAAAGCATGAATGAGCATCAGCTATGTTCCAATAAAACTTCATTGATTAAAGCAGGCAATGGGTCAGATCTGGCCCACTAGCTGTAAGTAGTGTGCCAACCCCTGGCCTAATTCAAGCTACTCTTCATGTAGCATCTTAATTCTAAATGTTCCTAGAGGCATTTAACACAGTCAGATCATCTGACAGTATTGCCATAACAATAGTAACAAGGAGGAGGAGGAGTAATAGTAGCAGTTCTTTAAAAGAATATTGCTAGCCCTACTGTTAAAAATGCTTTTTGTTTGGGCAGTGATTAAGTTTATCTTTAATAAACTTTCATTTTTAGAACAGTTTTAGATGTATAGAAAAAAAAATGGCAAATAATACAAAGAATTTCTGTATATTCTCTACATAGTTTGTCCTGTTGTTAACATCTTGCATCAGTATGGTACATTTGTTATGATCAGTGAACCAATATGGGTACCTTTAGTTAAAATCTACGGTCCATTCAGATTTCCTTAGTTTTTACTTAACATCCTTTTCTGTCTCGGGATCGCATCTAGAAAACCCCATGGCATTAGTTGTCCTCTCTCCTTTGACTCTTCTTGGTGGTGACAGCTTCCCAAACTTTCCTTACTTTTGATGGCCTTGAAGTTTTGACAAGTATTTGGTCAGGTATATTGAAGAATGCCCTTCTATTGGAAACTGTTTAATGTTTTTCTCATGATTAGATTGGGGAGAAAAAAAGATAGTTTCCTTTCCTAAATTCTTAGAGTTCCCGATTTTGGGATTGTTGCCAGTTGTTCATCTTTTCCTCTATCAAAACATCAGGTGAGCAGTTGAATGGTGGGGACAGTGAAGGGGTTGGGTGGCCAACAGCGAGTCTTGACTTAGACTGTAAAGTCCTCAGGAGTGGGTCAGGCTGGGGCTAGCTGTCAGACCCAGGCAGGTTACCAGTTGTCCCATTTGTAAAGAGAGGGTCTTAATGAGGCCTTTTGTGTGGATTATGTGACACTGTATACACTGAACACAGTGCTCAGCACAAAGTACCTTTCACCATTTCTGTCATCTATGAATTTTCTTGGCATAGATGCACTTTCCACACCATTTCTGAGGAATGAAAGAACTTTAGCTTTTAATGCAACCACCTTCATTTAAAAACAGAGGCTCAGAGAGGGTAGTGGATGTCCCTTATATTCTAGGGCTTGTGCCTGGTTCTCCTGCTTGCTAAACCATTACCACTTTCCCAAAACCACCTTTTTTTTCCAGAAAGATCTCAGTGGATTTGTGTGTAAGTTGGCTGTCCTGACCAATACTTCCTTTTAATGATACAGAAAACCCAGAAAGTTGGCAAGCTGTTCTTTGGGTGTATTTTAGAACTTTGTAGATTTATATTCTTGCAACAGAGATCTCTGCAATCAACTGAGTATATGGGTGCAAATATTCCATTCCTTCAGGGAGGAAAAACATTTTTCTTCTTTTATCTTCCCATGTTTAAAAGGAATCAAACAAGCAGACACTTTGAGAATCACAAATGACCACAGACACCCTGCTCTGATTTGCTAGCCAAAGAATCTTCTGTTCATATGCCTGAAATGTCACTAAAAATTAAAAACAGCAAAAACCTCAAAAATATATACCAATGACATTTTTCTTTTAATCAAGATTTACTTGATGGATAAAGTGTTTTTGAGGTTAATATTCAGATTCCATTTCAAAGGTTTTTAATTCGTGTGAAGTGTGGGGAATAGATGCTTTGAAAAGAATATTTCACTATCTTAAACATGAAAAGCTTCCCTAAGAAACTATGAGGATTAAAAAAAATTTTTTAAAGTTAATTTATTTTAATTGGAGGATAATTACAATATTGTGGTGGTTTTTGCCACACATCGACGTGAATCAGTCACAGGTATACATGTGTCCCCCATCCTGAGCCCCCCTCCCACCTCCCTCCCTACCCCATCCCTCTGGGTTGTCCCAGATCACTGGCTTTGAGTGCTCTGCTTCACGCATCGAACTTGCACTGGTCATCTATTTTACATGTGGTAATACACATGTCTCAATGCTATTCTCTCAAATCAGAAACTATGAATATTAAAAAACTCTCTGAAAATGTATCCATTTGAAAAAGTTTTACTCTTTATCCTTTCTCAGTCTCTGTCTCTCTGTCTAAATGTGCACACATATCCACATGCAGGGCATATAGACAAGCATAAGAGTTTTCCTGATAATGCTCTTTTACTTTGTTCATTTTTATATTTTTTTTAAATATATTTTTCTCTAGGGCTTCCTGTGTGGCTCAGTAATAAGGAATCTGCCTGCCAATGCAGGAGACATGGATTCAATTCCTGATTCAGGAAGGCACCACATGCTGCAGAGTGGCCAAGCCCCTGCCCCACAACAACTGAGCCTGTGCTCCAGAGCCTGGGAGCCGAACTACTGAGCCCAGGTTCCACAACTACTGAAGCCCACCTAGAGTCCATGCTCTACCACAAGAGAAGCCACCGCAATGAGAAGCCCACACAGCACAACTATAGGGTAGCCCCCGCTCTCCACAACTAGAGAAAAGCCAGTGCAGCGACAAAGATGCAGCACAATCAAAAATAACAAAAATAAATAAATAAGTAAAATTATATATGAAATATAAATGCATATATATATATATATATATATATATATATATATATGTAAGCTACAGGAAGTAAAAAATCCTATGGTATGTTTGCGAACCAATTTTAACTGAGTATTTATAAATTTTTTGACAAAATGGAAGAATGGAAGGAAGAGAAGTGAGTAAAAGAGAGAAGGAGATAAGAGGATGAAAAGGAAAAGTGGGGAGGGGAGGATGAATTAGCAACATAGTCCATATTTCTGTGTGTACACTTCTACAGAAGATATTTGGGGTGACTTACTAAAGGTATAGATAATAAAATATTAAAGAAAAAAAACATAATAGCAGTTAGAAAAATGTGATGCAGAGGAGGAGCTATATGGCTAGGAAGAACTGTATATAAAATACAGATAAAGACTTATACAAGGGCTGGCACAGAGATAAAAAGCCAAAAGCTCTGGAGTAGAAGTGGGGCTGCACTTCACCTGATTAATTCTCCACCGACCTCCCTTCCTCCACACTGGACTTCAAATCAAAGGGCCCAATCTATCTTGTACTTGGACTTAACATTTCCTTAAGAGCACACTATAATTGGTAAAGCTATGCTTGTTGGAATTTTTTGGACTGATGGTATGGGTGTGTGTGGGGGTGTGTGTGCATGTATGCACACATGCCTATTCTGTGCTTAAGGGCCACTTTATTTTTAAACTCTTGTCTGTTTATATCTTCTCTTTTCTTTAGGATTTTAAGTCTTCTCCCTCTCTCTAAATTTTTTTTTTTTTTAACTTTTGGCTACACCCCACAGCATGCGGGACCATAGTTCCCCAACCAGGGATCAAACCTGTGCCTCCCTGCATGAGAAGGTAGTTAAGGGCCATTTTAGACAGCCAAGATTTCTGTGAAATTGGGTTTACTTACCAAGCAAATACTACAGAAAAACACACGTATAGGAGATTGTTAAAAACACAACAGCCAGTCAGTCAGTCAGTCCAGTCACTCAGTCATGTCCAACTCTTTGCGACCCCATGAATCGCAGCACGCCAGGCCTCCCTGTCCATCACCAACTCCCAGAGTTTACTCAAACTCATGTCTATCGAGTCAGTGATGCCATCCAGTCATCTCATCCCCTGTCGTCCCCTTCTCCTCCTGCCCTCAATCCCTCCCAGCATCAGGGTCTTTTCCAATGAGTCAACTCTTTGCATGAGGTGGCCAAAGTATTGGAGTTTCAGCTTCAGCATCAGTCCTTCCAATGAACACCCAGGATTGATCTCATTTAAGGTGGACTGGTTGGATCTCCTTGCAGTCCAAGGGACAACAGCCAGAGACCTTGACAAAGCCCATCTTAGAAATAAAGCCCTCAAGAATCTAATACAGTACTGAATGAATATAGTGTGACAAATCAGATTGATATCATATGATGATGCTGCTTCCTTAAAGGAGGAACTGGAGAGCATTAGTTGATATCTTTCTCATCTCCATTTCCATGAGATCCTTTTTTTGGTTATAACGTGGAGACACCCCACCCTTAATCTGGTACAATTTTACAAGTTCAAAACTCAGGACAACAGAAGAAAAAAATATCTTTCAATAAAGTCTTAGGTTTCCAGTTCCAATATATGATATTTGTTTTCTGTGTCTCTTTTAAATCTATTTTGTAACTTTTCTTTCTCTATATATTTCCAGATGACATGCTGACTGCATAGATGGTAGCTTATCTACTAGTTAACACAGATAATAATGGTTAACCACAGAGAGGCAGGTGAAGGTCACTGTAATATGTGTCCAACATGATCCCTATAGAATGCTTGAGAGTTCAGTTCCACTGCCTAATAACAAACTTTGATCTCCCCACACCCAGTAAGAACTTCAAATGTGTTCAAGGGTATGCACACACCTATGTTTGAAAATAGTTCCATTTCACATCTCACAAGACCAAGTTTGTGAATAAAAGTGAGTCTAATATATTTTAAGGGGTCTAGCATGTGTCTCAGCAAGTTCTAAAATTCCCATAATTAAGTCCTTGGGGTATAAGGGCTCCTGTCAGAGAATCTAGATTTAACAGAGCAGGGTCCTCCTGGCCTTAAGATGTTTCCACAACTTGAATAATAATAGGTGTCCAGGTATTTTTTTAGCTGGACCACCACTTAGAATGTAGGTCCACTCAGTACAAAGGATTAAGAAATACAGGAACATAGCAATTTTCATCCAGTGATAATTATGTAAACAGAATGTACCAAGCAGAGAAAAGTCCTATTTACAAAAAAATCAAGCATAGTCCATAAATCCCACAGATTGGAACGGATCCAGGTTAAGAATTTCTCCAGATGTCACTCTGTAAACAGGGCTTCATAAAGTGAATTCCCCAATTAATTGTTGGTAAGAGTAAGCTCTACAGTATGTTAGTGCATTATGACCCTCCACAATATGTAGGTGAATTGTCTGGCCCTATAGATCATTAGTCAGATATGATACAATAGAATTCAGGAGAAAGAAGTGGAGTAAGCACAATTTCTTCTGGTATAGAGAGAAGGTCCCATAAAATTACTGCTCAGGAACTCAGAGCTTTGTTCACTGAAGGAAATGAGAACTCTCCCATTTATTTGCATTACATCTGTTTTTCTAACACATTTAGTTCTTAACCTGGAGTACTTGGAAAGACACACACCCAGTAAGAACATAAACATGGAACTTAAAAAAAAAAAAAAAAAAAAAGGACTACTCACTATTTTGTTAAAGTCTCCAATCACAATGTTTTCCCACATGTTAACAAGGCCATTAAATCCTCCAAAGAGGAACACAAAAGTATTACCCAGCCATTGTGAGAAGGTGGGGAAGAAGAGAAAGTTAATAATTGCTTTCCCTTGCCAGTTGATCAATGTCTAGAGCACTCTGCAAGGAAATGCAAGATGCATTGTCTTTCAGCTAGATCTTTTCTATACTGATAAATATAGCACTTTTTTGTTCTAAAAGAAGGTGATTGTGATTTTTAATTTCCATTTTGTTTCTAAATCCTAAGGCAATCCAATGTACAACTGGAAAGAGACATAATTTTAAGACATTTCCATTTCAAATACTTTCCTCTCCTAACTCCCTCTTCAGAGACCAACTCTCTCTCAGAAGTACACAGGCACAAATAAAACATTATAGCTACAGTTGAGAAAGAAAGGAAGCCAATAGTTCTGCAATAATAATTTCTTTAAAAAAAATGAAACAGTATGAGTATAACTCCACTTTGCCTGGACACTACATAATAAGAGAGCCAGTGTTCTTCACAGCTTCCCTCTTGCATCAAGTGGCTATTAATTCCCCAGTGATCCTGGCAACGTTTCTTCAACGAATTTCTTTCCACAACCCAATTAAAAGCCATAATCTTGACTAAACTGTGTTGTTTTTAAAAATGACAGAGACTAGATGGATGGAGATTTTGAAACCAAGAGTTCAGCTGGGTCACTTCAGTTATAAAAAGGTTTAGAGAAAAGGGTGAAGAACACAGTGGCTCTCGAGAGTGCCTGTTTCATCATACTCTCTCACAAATGAGGAACCTGAACAAGTGTTCTTGCCTGGAGAATCCCATGGACAGAGGAGCCTAGCAGGCTATAGTCCATAGGGTCACAAAGAGTTGAACACCACTAAAGCGTCTTAGCACGCAGGCACAAACAAGTACTCAGGATTCATTCCAAAACAACTCTGTTATCTAATGATAAATGTCTACAATAGCCCATTAAACAAGGTCATATTTTGCAGAGAAGGGAAATGTACACAAGATGATAAACCATCCCTTTGATGATGGGAAGGAATATCCGAGATGGGACATGGCAAGTATCATCAAATCTTGAGAAAAGTCACATGAGTCTGGACCTCAGTTTCCTTTTTTTAAAATGCTGAAAATAACAGCATTCACTTTATGAAAGATGAAGATTAATTTGGTTGATGCTTGTAATACAGTTATCACAGAGCCTGGCACAGAATAAGCCCCCAGTAAATGCTGGGCTATTATTTTCAGTACTAACTTCCAACATACGTTAGTCATTACGTTACAGCCAATTACACACGAAACTACAAGCCATGAGCATGGTATGAATTTATATCTGATGCTCGAAAACATGCTTAGGTGAAAACAGAAATGGGGAACGAAGACCAGAGGTGGAATGTTTCTATTAGTAGCTGGATCCAATGGTCAAAGCCAAAATTGTCAAAGAGGCACTAAAATAACTCACTTGAAAAACAGTGCACACATTCTTTTTAAGATGAAATCACCAATAATCTACTATTCTAGATAACCACTCTTCTGAGATTACAATAGGAATTTTAAAAGGGCTCAAATGGTGATGATGATCAACGGTGAACAATCACATTCATTGTTTTCTATTTACCAGCAGGGCCATTACTACTGAGAAACGCAAACCCACAAGATAATATGACATAAATGGATGAAACATTAAGATAAAAGGGTAAAACAGTGGTAGGTTTGCTTTCTCATGGGAAATTGAAATGGCCAGCAGATGAACCTTAAAAGAGGAAGTCTGCTGACCTAGTGTTACTAAACATAGGAGGCAGCCAAGGAACAGAGGAATAAAGCAACATATTTAAATGTATGCCTTGAAGGAAGCAAACACCAATTACTTTTATATGATTTTAATTCTCCCAGTGAATACGGGTGTTGGCAAGTCCTTCTGGAAAAGGAAGGGATTATTAATGAAGGATTCAGTGGCAGTGCTCACCAGGTTCTAAGAAATAATGATTAACAAAGAGTCATTTACTTCATACTTCATCTCTAGAGCTAAAGAATTTTTAAGAATCCTTTAAAAACTAGTATAGTATTAATGCTCACATATAATCTACTTTAATTTCAAGATGGTTCTATAGCCTGTGTGATAAACAAATAAGCTTCCCACAGGAAAATAAACACATAGAGGAAAATAGCTGAATTTTTTTCTCTTTTGCAAAGAGTGTATGTTTAATATATACTTGTGATTTGGAAAGTTATTCATGAAGCTTGAAGAAATATATGGGAAATATGGTCTTTAGAAAAGTTATTTTTGAAGAATGCTCTCCACATCATTCCAAGATTATGCCCTTGTAACAGTTCACTAATGTCTAGTAAATCTGGGAAATACCCAACAGCTCCTATATTCTATCTTGTTTCTCAGAAAAACTTAGCCCAGCAACTCTAAAAAACTGTCATTTGTGTAAAATGGAATCTCTCTAGCTAATATCTTTCTCTTAAAATTCTCCAGTTTCCCTAAGAGCATGGACTTTGGGGCTAGGCTGTCAGAATTTTAATCCCAGCCTCACCATTATTGATTTATTTTCTTTTAACTGTTTACTTAATCTTTCTATGCCTCAATTTCCTTATTTGCAAAATGCAGATGATAACTGTATCTAGCTCATAGGTAATTGGAAAGATTAAATGAGTTATGGAGTGGATAGCTGTTCCCTTCTCCAGGGGATCTTCCCAACCCAGGGATCGAACCCAGGTCTCCCACATTGCAGGCAGATTCTTTACCAGCTGAGCCATGAGGGAAATCCGTTAATTTAATGTGAAGCACGTCAAACAGCACCTGGTTCATAGTAAGTGATACGTAAGTGTTTTAATAATAAGTATTACTATTATTCTGATCATCTTTGCTTTATATTGTCAAAATTCCCTCACCTAAAAGCCTGGGGTTCTCATGTAAGCTGAATGGAAGGAAGGTGGTGAATTTTCAGAAGCAGAGAGCAGCAGTTACATATGCTTGAACTCCAGGAATGCAAACTGTCCTGTTAACTAGTCAAGGAAAACCTTAACTGTTGTCTTACCTGGCAAAAAACAGTATCCACTAGGAATTAACAGCTTGATAAAGAAAGTACAAGGACTGGGGTCTAGATAAATAGTAAAAGATGACAATAAATATCAAATCGGGAATAATGTACTGCATCGTGACCCCCCACTTTCTGTATCTTCTTCCATTTCTTTGCTCCTCTTGACAGCAAAACTTCTCCAAAGAACTGCCTGTATTTGATGTTTTAAATTCTTTTCCTTTCTATTGTACATCCATCTCAGTCTAGACCTGGCCTCTATCACTCCACAAAAGGTGTTTTTTTCAAGATCACTAATGACCTTCATGCTGCTAAATCTACAGTTTTCAGCCCTTAGCTTACTTGATCTATTAGCATTTGACACAGCCTATGGTTCTACAATCTTTTAAAACTCTTTCTTCATCTGGCTTCCAGGATGCCATATTCTACTGATTTTTCTCTGTCCTCACTCTATGTTCCTTCTCAGCATCCTTTGCTGGGTCCTCCTCTTCTCCCAAACTCCTAAAAGTCCCAACACTTCTAGCACTCAGTCTTTGACTCCCCTCTCTTTACTAAAATCACTCCCTTGGTGACCTTATCCAGTCTCATGGCTTTGCAGGCTGACAACTCCTAATTTCATAACTCCAGCCCAGATTTCTCTCCTGAACTTCAGACTTGTTATATCCAATTACTTAGTCAATATCTCCACTTGGACATCTTATAGCATATCAAACTCAACATGTACCAAACAGTATTCCTGATCTTCCCCACAAACCTGTTCCACCCCATAGCCTTTCTCATTTCAACTTTATCCTTCCAGTTGATGCTGCATGCATGCTCAGTCATGCCTGACTCTTTGCCACCCTATGGACTGTAGTCCATCAGCCTCCTCTATCCATGGGATTTCCCAGGCAAGAATACTGGAGTGGGTTGTCATTTCCTACTCCAGGGGATCTTCCTGACCCAGGGATCAAACCCAGGTCTCCTGTGTCTCCTGCATTGGCAGGCAGACTTTTTACCACTTCACCACCTGGGTAGCCGAAAGTTCAAGTCAAAACTCTTAGGGTCATTCTGGATTCTCTGTTTCCTTTCACACATCATGGCCACTCTGTTAGGAATTCTGTTGTCTTTACATTTAAAATATATCAAGAATCAGATCACTTCTCACCACCTTCACCACTACTATCACTGTGCAGCAATCCACCATCACCTCTTCCTTGAACCACTGCTGAATTACTGACCTGTGTAAACCTCAAACTGACTGCCCACTTCTACCTTTGACCACCCCCGCCCCACAATCTATTCACAATACAGCAGGCAGGCATTCTTTTAAAACATAAGATTATATTATTCCCTGGTAGCTCAATGGTAAAGAATCTAGCTGCAATGCAGGAGACCCCTGTTTGATTTCTGGATCAGGAAGATCCGCTGAAGGGACAGGCTACCCACTCCAGTATTCTTGGGCTTCCCTGGTAGTTCAGATGATAAAGAATCCGCCTGCAATGTGGGAGACATGGGTTCAATCCCTGGGTTGGGAAGATCCCCTGGAGAAGGGAATGGCCACCTATTCCAGTATTCTGGCCTGGAGAATTCCATGGACGGAGAAATCTGGCAGCCTACAGCCCATGGGGTCGCAAAGAGTCAGACACAACTGAGTGACTTTCACTTCACTTTCTTCAAAATGGTCCTCCTCACTTCACTCAGTAAAAAACAGAAGTCAGCCAAAAGGCTGTGCATGATCTGACCCCTCTAACTGCACCTCTGCCCACTCAGTCTCACTACTGGCTTTCTTGCTGTCTTGGGAACATGCTAGGCTTGTTCTCTTTACCGGGAACAGCTATCTCTCTGATCTCTGCATGGATAAATCCCTCACCTCTTTAAATCTCTGTTCAAAAGTTGCCTTTTCAACAAAGCCTACCCTGACAACCCAATTTAAAATTATAATCTTGTAGCTGCCACCTTTCTGACATTTCTTTTTCCATAGTACTTACCACCTTTAAACACTAACACTTGTTATTTTCTAACATACTACATAGTTCACATCTTTATCATGTTTATTGTTTATCATCTCCCCCGCTAGAATAAGAGCTTCAAAATTGTGGGGATCTTTATTTTGTTTGCTGCTGTATCCCCAGCCCTAGAATGGTTCCTGGCACACAGGAAGCACACAATAATTACTGGTTGCCTTGAGTGAATGAATTTAAGCTAAGGGATTAGGAAGAAGCAATGGAAACCAAAATTCATTCTATTTTTTTTTTTTTTTTTTACATATTACTCTCTACCTTTTCCACTGGGAGACTGGAAAATAATTACAGCAGAGCATAGTATAGTACCTCTTACGCCTATTCCCCAGCACACCTGGTTGCTCTGTGGATCAAAAAATGTTCTCAAAAAGTTCTTGAGTTAGTTAATACACATCTTTAAGAAATGAATCTTCCTGGATGATAACACATGGAGAATCTGTGAGACTGAGTAGGTGCAACAACAAAATGTTCAGCCCAGAAAAGAAATAAGATCCCAGTAGTAATTTCTGTAGAAGCTAAAGTTAAAAAGAAGTAACAGAGCACTTGTAATTCTAGTTCTTGATAACAGTCATTTGTGGATGAAGGAACTGCAAAGGAAGGTACAAAGACATCTGTCTGCTTGGAAAATTTCTCAAAATGAATGAAAAAGGATCTATCTTATTTCCACTGGGGCATCAAGTTATGGCCTGGAACAGTTTATTTTTCCCAGGCTACTTCAAATCAAAACGTGTTTTTAAAAGCAAGCCCAACGAAGGATTAGATAAACAACTGGACAATGTTTTCTACACTCTGGTAACATAAACATTTCGAATTCCTCCCTAACTCTTGACAAGCATAAATCTCTAATTCCAGAGAAGGTGAAATATCCTCAAAGTTAAACATTATTTTGAATTATTCACATTTACCTCCATTTCCATCTTATACTTTCTTGGCAGTAAAAAGCCAGGTTATGTCCAAACTATGGTAGAATGACTCTCTTCCAATAGTAAAACAACTTGAACTAACCCCAGCTCTGCTTTCTTTGAAGATGGAATACAGCAGCGCCTCCCAACAGTTTTTCTTCTTTCTTACCTCTATACATCCTGCACTACCTTACCCTTTTTCAAACCAAATCTTAAAAAAAAAAAAAAAAGGCACAGAGGGATGATGTGAAGCTGTCTGTCTGTAACTGAGCCATGAAAATCATTTTTAAATGGATGTCAAACACAAAACAGGTAAGCTGAAAGAGTTGGTAAGGCAAGCTGTCTCTGGCTGAGGAAGGGAGACACGGAGTAAGACCTCACTGAGAGAGGAAGTCCTCTGGAAATGCCATGGGGGACAAAAGGAAAGGAAGGGAGAGAATGGAGGAAAACAAAGGGGCGAAGATGCAGAGGGAATGAGGATAACCAACCCATGGTACAATCCACATGTCGGAAGACTTAGGAAAAGAAGAGAGAAGAGAAAGAAGAGAGAAGAGAAAGGAATAGAAGAGAGAAGAGAAAATACTAACCTGATAGAACTGTTCTGTTTACATGGTGTTCCACAGTCTACGAAACAGTCTCACTTGACCTTGGTTGGCCCTCACAACTCTGAGTTGTAGAGCAGGTAAAAATCTGCATCCCCAGAGTCCAGGAAAACTGCCCATTCAGCTTCTGGGCAAGCTACTTAATATTAAAATTATTACTTAATACTTTAGCAATTACTAAAGTAAATACTTAAGTAATTACTAATTACTTAAAATTATTACTTAATAATTTAATTTTTTAATTTTTTTTAAAAATTATTACTTAATAATTTTAAATCTCCATTTCCTCATTGGCAAAATGGAAATAACACCTTCCAAACAAATGATTGTGAGGAGTAAATGAGATATTATATAAAGCATCAGAGACAAAGTCATGCTCAATAATTGATAGCAAAAATAAATGATAAGAAGATTGACAACCTAAGGTCAGATAATCAGCCAATGATCCTGTTAGGAGTAGAACCTGGGTCTTCCATGCTGTAGGCATTTTCCACCAAAACACACTGTGGTAGAGAACAAGATGGAAGGCAAGAATTAAGGGGGCTTTTAAGAAATACAGATGTTCAAGGTGGAAATGTGCAGTACAAACAAAGCAGACAATGGAAGATCCAGTCTATGGATTCTGAGGGGTGAAAACTGGATGCAATTTTTATAAAAGAACAGGAAAGGATGACCATGGTACATGAAGGGACAGGATTAGGAACTTATTTATGATATTGAATAATTACATTAGTACCATTTTTAAGTACTTTCTATGTGCTAACCATAGTACTTTACATGTTTGCTTATTACACAGCTGCCTAAAATGGTAGTTAGTAGTGTCTCATTTCACAGGTGATGAACTAGACTCTAAAAAGTTCAAGTGATTTGCTCAAAGTCATGCACACAGTGAATGAGAGAATCTTCTCGGTGCTGACTCCAGAATCAGTCTTAAGCCATTCCAGAAGCTTATTTCTCCCTGATAGAAATAAAAGACACATAGCAATTGGCTTGTGAATTACTGCTTAAAGAATAAGAGTTTTAGATCATCCTATTTAGTAAAAAAAAAAAAAAAAGGATCATTGTGCGCACCTCATACTCTCAACATCTGATCCTTCCTAATCTCATACTTAAGAGAAAAATGAAAGGGTTTGGGGAAATGATTGAGGTTTCATCTCAGTAAAAAAGAAATCAGCCTAGAAGTAACTAAAAGAACCACCAGTAAAGACAGATGTCTAAAAAGATCCTTAGACTGTTTAAAAACAATTCAAAATTGATTAATGCTTCTATAGAATATCATTACTAAGGAGAGGAAGTGACTCAATAAAGTAGATGGATTTACAACTAGAAAGAAGTAAAATAGTAAAGTGGAAGATAATGCCTTTTCCAACAACACTGAGGAAAGACATAGCAGTCTTCTAAAAGTTGGGAAATTTCAAGTGAGTTCATAGGGGAAATGTTTAAAGTAGAAGGATCCTGGACAGTGGTAGAACATTTAACATTAACACGAAGATCAGTCTTCCAAAGTTAGCAGGGCTGTGCTCAGAAAACCTCACAAAGTCCTGAGTACAAAGTCCTGAGTGCAAATTCACACAGCAAAAACCTCAAAGGCAAACTCATGCATGTACATATATGCAAAAATTCAAATGAAGACATTAGCAAATCAGTACTAGATATTTAAGAAGTAATAATAAAGAAAAACTTACTTCAGGAATGCAAAAGAATTCAATTAATGTTAATCCCTCAAGACATACTATCAAAAAGAAATCTCAACAGAGAGTAATAATATTTATCATTCACTTCTGATCCCCAGAATCCCAGGGTCAGGCTCTACCTCTCAACCCTATTACAGGTCCCCTCTATATTCTCTATGAGAGGACTTCACATATGGTTTGACATATTTATTTGTGTATCTCCTACGCCAGCTGCATGATTTTATCTTACTCTGGTTTGTATCTCCCACGATTAAACATGATCACTAGAGCAACACTTGCTTTCTGTACATGTTTACTCAATAAATAAGTACAAAATACAGTTACATAGCATCACTGACTCAATGGACAGGAATATGAGCAAACTCTGGGAGAGGCTGAAAGATAGGGAAGCCCGGCATGCTGGAGTCCCTGGGATTGCAGAGTCAGACACAACTTAGCAACTGAACAACAACATGCATAAGAAAATCAGAGAAACTGAGTATCAAGGACTAAAGGAACGAAACCTATATAGAGAGGGAACCAAGGACCAAAGATATATAAATGGGTAAATGGGTGGATAGAGATGCTCCATCTGTATGTCTATGTATTCAACTATCTATCAAGTGTGGGCTGATGCCACACTATCGACCAAAAGACCAAACCAAAAACAAAGAGGGAGAGGCGGCGGAGGAAAAACAAGTCATCACTGAGCATCTGTTACTTGTCAGATACTGTGCCAGATGTTTTTGCATTCATATATGTCACTTAAATAGCCAAAATGGTTATTTCCTTAATGGAGGGTCTAAACAAATAATCAGAATGTTCTGCAAAAGGTGGGAGAAAAACTGTCCACAGAATAACAAAAAAAGAGAGAAATATGAAATGAAAAAATAAGAGTATATTAATGTAGTAAAAAATTGATGGACTGTATAGTTCATGGGGTTGCAAAGAGTCAGACATGACTGAGCGACTTTCACTCTCTCACTCACTCAAAAAAATTGATAGCAAATATTTCTGGATATTGTGTGTGTCTTTAAATTCATGTGAGCAAAAACCAAACTGAAACAGTATATGCTACGTATATTATGTGCTTTTATTTTCTAAAAACACTGTAAGGATAAAATGGGATCATATAAATGATTTTGGAAAGGTTAGAATATCACTTAAACATTAGTGACTGTCATCATTCTGGAGCCAGTAAAGGTTTTTGCCCCCAGCATCCAAGATAAACCCTCCTGGCAGGTGATACTTCTCCTAACTTTCATGAAAACAAAACCAGTCATTTATCAGCTGGGCCCTCTTTGTTACTACTGAGGTCTGTTCAGGTAAGGAGATCTAGCAAAAGTCTCTGAGTAAGGTACAACAATTGGTTCTTTATTTGATGTCTATTTGTCAGGCAAAGATACAGTTAGACAGACCATAAAACAATCTTCTGTTTTTACAGGAACAAGGCAAAGCTGAGGTAAAGTGGCTTTTTATGTACAAGAAAATGGGCTTAATGTGCCCAGACCATAATATTTATAAAAATAAATATTTGAGACATACAGTGAACTTCCATTCTGCCAATGAGAAGAAATTCTCTTATAATCATTTAATTCTACCAGCAAAACTAGTTATTTTTGAAACTAATGTGCTTTACAGTCTTTCCCCCAAAATACAAGTATAAAATATCTTGACCCAAAATGGTCATTTTAGAATTAAAGAAATGGTCCTTCTCACAGACACAGCTTTCAATAAATGGTAGATAAACATTTTCTTTGAAAGCCATGGTCCATGACTAGTTGTTCCTATAAAACCAGTTGGTATGGCTATTTGTCAATACTAAAAAAACAAAACAAAAACAATAAAAACTTTACTTTTCCCAAAGATTCTATCCTGAAAGATATGGGTAATAATGTGCAGGGTGTGTGTGTGTGTGTGTGTGTGTGTGAAACCTCTAACCTTCCAAGTTACTGAATCATGGGTCTCAGTTATATTCATGGAAACCCTCAGCCTATAAAACTGAAAAAGTCCAAAATTATCTTAGCATCCTGGTTGAATCCATTTCCCTATATGTTTGAATTGGAATGATTTCTGTTGTACCCCCCTTTCAGCTATTTCTAGAAGAGATAAATGAATAACCCTCATCTGCCAATTTTATGTAAAAAGTTTCCCCTCAATGAAATTATCCTTTAACAATGTTCCAGGACACTCTCTGTTTCAGTTCTTATGGGATTTGTCTATGTTTTCTCTGGTCTCTTATGAGCAGCATATGGGTATCCATCACTTATAAAAGAAAAACAAAGTCTCATCCGGGAACAGAATGAATAGCAATCACTTTAAATACAAAAAAAAAAAAAAAAAAGAAAGCAGTCTTATGTCTAGATTACTATCCAGCTGCAGTTCCACCTACTTCCATGAGGTTACTTCTGAAGTGCCTTACAATTGTGGGTGCTAAATACACACGTTAAAATTTTTTCAATTTTGCAAATACTATATGATATCACTTATGTGTGGGATCCGAAAAATACAACAAGCTAGTAAATATAACAAATAAGAAGCAGACTCACAGATACAGAGAACAAACTAGTGGTTACCAGTGAGGAGAGGGGAGAAGGAAGGGCCATATAGGGGTAAGGGATTAAGAGGTACAAACTCTTATGCACAAGATAAGCTGCAAGGATATACTGTACAGCACAGTGAATATAGCCAATATTTTAAAATAACTGTAAATGGTTGTTGTTCAGTTGCCCAGTCATGTCTGACTCTTTGTGACCCCGCCCTCCAGGCTCCTCTGTCCATGGGATTCTCCAGGCAAGAATACTGGAGTGGGTTGCCATTTCCTTCTCCAGGGGATCTTCCAAACCAAGAGATCGAACCTGGGTCTTCTGTGCTGCAGGCGATCTTTTGCATTACAGGTGTATTCTTTACTGACTGAGCTACCAGGGAAGGCAAATGGAATATAACCCTTAAAAACTGTGATTCACTAAATTGTACATCTGTAACTCATGTAATATTGTACATCAACAATACTTCAATTTTAAGAATTGACAATTTTTTCCACTGTCTCTGCTAGGCAATGCCATGTAATCGGCTTTCTGTTCTCAAGTGATCATCCAGTAGACCTGTCATCACTGACCACATTATCTGGATGAACTCAGCTTCATAAAGAAAACCATCTGCTATGCTAATAAGCGCTCAGGGCTGAGCCTAGAATCATGGGGCTGCAGTTCCTGCTCCACAGTTGGATGATCTTAGACAAGGAACCTAATCACTGGAAGCCTCTGTTTAGTCACCTAAAAAGTGGGGGAATAACCGTACCTACCTTGGGATTTTTGAAAAGATTAAATGAGACAATCCACATAACAATATGCCAGGCATACAACTATAGGCAGTAAACTTTACTGATGTGTATTTATCATTAGTTTCAGACAGATGATAACTAAATAAAACCTTTTTACTTAATTGCTGCATTTTTGGTGACCCAGTTTTGAGTCCTGACACACAAAGGAATGTTCTTCATTAAGAATACACCAGCTATGAGACAAAACACTACAGACTAACCTTTTTTGTTGTTGTTCTGTCCCAAATGAATGAAATTCATCCAGTTGAACATAAACTGCTTGGTTTTCAAATTTTAAACAAACATTTGCTTTAGACTTAGAGTGAAGAGGTTGAGGGAATTGGGTAATTCTCTAATCTGTCTCAAAAAAGCTTGGCTGACATTTTATTATATTTTTTTAAACCACCATCCAGAGTACTGGGCAGCTCACTAACACTCTATTGAAAAAGGATTCTGAAGTCTGTTTGTTGTCCAGGTCATCTCGTAATTTAACTTCTCTTCACCCAATCATTAAAATGTCAGGTAATATCCCAGCCACTGTTGAAACTCTTTTATGTTTGAGGCTCAAATTGATGGAAAACAAATCTCAACGCCTCAGGACAAGGCTGGGGCCAAGCCTTCCAAAGAGTTGTAATAAATACATTCAAGCTCTTAACAATTTAGAAAATAAATTTCTCTTGCATGACACAAATAAATAAGACCAGTTTGAGATGGTGAATAGCTTGCTGATTTGGCCATGTTAGGAGCAAGACAAACACCCAGTCCTGTGCTCCATCTCAGAGAGAACAGGGTCTTTGGTCCTGGCTCCTTTTCAGCTCATAATGAAGTGTTTCAGAGGATGAAGTAGTTAGTCTTTGGAGGCCCCTGAAGGACAGGATGAGTTCCAAGCTAAATACTGAAAAGGATGGTCCCTCAAAAATTTCCCACTTTTATTTTAGGGATTTTAAATATGAATACCCAACCATAAGATTTTCAAGCCGTTAGAACTTAGGGCCAAAGAGTGAGCTTGAGCCTTCTCAACACGGAGGAACAGCCCTGCAGACTGGTGGGAAAGCAAGAGACGGAAAACGCGACAGCCGAAAGCCAGGCTGAACTCTCTCCTTTGAACACGGAGGATTTTCATGTTCTGGTACTTTTAATGTATACATCCCTCAGGCTTTACTCCAATGCTTCATACTAGATCTTGCATATGCTTTTTCTTTGCTAAGTATATTCTGAATCCAGATGGTAGACTATACCATTTCCCTTTGTCCCAGCTGTAGGAAATATGAAAGCTTATATACTGATATGGAAGAGATTTTAACAGCTCATGAATCTCAGAACATGGCTGTGATGAGTCTTTCCTAAAAGGCAGTGCAACATAAAAACAGAAATTCCTACCCGAAACCCCTGTAATATTTTGTTGCAGTCTGTAGCACAAGAGATTGTACAAGGTAAGTAGTAACACACTCTACTTCCTATGTGATTTCTGGTTTGTCTTCTAGTACCTGCCAAAACCAGGCTACAATTTTTTAACAGAGTTTGCCACACACAAATAAAGAAACACTCAGAGAAGTGCAAAAATGGTCTCAAAGGGCCAGCACAAGCAGACGAGTGACTACTTGTGAAAGAAAGAAGCAATCCCGGACACTGTCCTTCTCCACACCAGGCCACAACTGAACAACTATTGTTATTGTTGGGATCTGGAAGACATCTTGTTTGGAAGCTTTCTGAAATTTACTTAATGAGAGGAGGAGATGGTTGGATGGCATCACTGACTCAACGGACATGAGTTTGAGCAAACTCTGGGAGATGGTGAAGGACAAGGAAGCCTGGCGTGCTGCAGTCCGTGGGGTCGCAAAGAGTCAGACACCGACTGGGCATCTGAACAACAATCTATCTTACTTAGGTTTTTTAAAAACTTTTACTCTAAATTTCACCAAAATTTTCCACTAATTTGAAATATGCTTGTAAAATATATCAATGCCAAGTATTTTTATATAAATGGGACTATACCTAGTATTTCTGTGCTATTTGAGTGGTAGGGCATGGTAGAGAAGAATGAGCACCAAAGTCAGGAGGCCAGTTTGCTCATCTCCTACCAACTCTGCCCCACCACTGGCTCTGCAATCTTGGGAAGGTTGCTTGAAATCTCTAAGTCCTAGTTTTCTCTGTGGAATGGTGGTAAGAGCGTCCCTTCTTATTTCAGGGTTGATGTGAAAATCAAACATGGTAACTTATGTGAAAGCATCATAACGATACAAAATTACTACAAATAATGCCAATTAAAAAGTGGTAGGGGAAAGACAGATCAGAATCAAGCTTTTAGCCTTCTTAAAAAGGGGACATTTCTCTAAGGCTTTCAACATCCTGAGGAACTGTTTCTTGTAAGATGATGGAATCCAGGCATGATTCCTTCCTTCTGAAAAGTTGAAAGGAACTCTGAGCCAACAGAGAGCATGTAGCATCAATTCTTCTCTGTCCTCCTCTACTTGGGAGAGGTTGGAGTATCTATTTTTTTAATCATTTCATTTTTATAAAAAAAAGACAAATATTTACCAGCCTGAAGTCCTGGAGTTCAGAGTGGTTAATCATCCTAACGCCAGCCCTGTTCAAGTCAGATAAGGTTACACAACAGGAGAAGCCAGATAAGCACCCTGCTTTTGAACAGAGATCATTTCTTGTTAATGAAGAGTAGGAAACAAATGTAAGCTGTAAGTTCAAGAAATGGGGTTTAAAGGCTGCACATTTTAAATTTGAAAATATCAATTAACTACCATATGAAAAGGAAAAAAAAAAAAGGCTTTAAAATGCCCTTTCAAATTTTCTTTTAAAATAATCTTTCCCATACAGAACAAGCATATGACCCAAAGGGGGAAGAGGAGTGGGATGAATAAGGAGATTGGGATTTACATACATACACTACTATGTATAAAATAGATAACGAGTGAGAACTTACTGTTTAGCACAGGGAACACTACTCAAACTCTGCCGTGACCTAAATGGGAGAGAAAATCCAAAAAAAGAGGGAGTATATGTACACACGGGCTTTCCAGGAGGCGCTGTTGTAAAGAATCTGCTTGCCATTGCAGGAGACTTAAAAGACATGGGTTCAATCCCTAGGTCAGGAAGAAACCCTGGAGAAGGAAATGGTAACCCACTCCCAGTATTCTTGCTTGGAGAATTCCATGGACAGAGGAGCCTGGCAGGCTACAGTCCATAGGGTCGCAAAGAGTTGGACAGGACTGAAGGGACTTAGCACGCAGGTCCACATATGTACACATATTGCTGATTCACTGTGACGTATAGCAGAAACTAACACAACCATGGAAAGCAACTCTACTCCTATAAAATTAATTTCAAAAATTAATAATCTTTCCTCCTCCTCCAAAATATAACCTCTCCTAAAACTATATATTTTCTATGACTCTCAGTCCAGTAGATATACTTATTTTTCCTATACCAGAAATTACTAGGATTATCTGTGTGGTCCCAGAGGATCCCTGGTTCTGTCACTAAAGATGGTAGGAAAAGAATAAAAGATACCAGGCAAATATTTTCCTGCCTCAGCTGCCAGGATCTTATCATACAAGTAGTAGAGTGGACTTCTGGACAGGTATGAGAACTTGACTGAGTTCTTTCAGTTCTCTGGTTCTTGTTTTCTTCTCTGAAACTGTGCCTAATTCATATGGTAACTAAAGGGATAAATGCTTTAATATTTGTAATGTGCTTAGAAAAGTGTCTGGCACATAGTAAGCCCTACATAGGTATGTGCTGCATACCACAGTCACAGGGCTGATAAGAAGCAAGAGGCAAAGATTGCAGCAAAAACTGGAACTTAAAGGTTAGATTCAAAGTAAGCTCTTTAGCTTCTTATAATTACTGTTTGAGTTTTAAAATAACTGTAGAAGAAAATATAAAATATAGTAACTTCCTCTATAACCTGAGATTGGAGGAAATTTTCCTAATTATGACTGAAATTCCAAAAGCAATATGCCAAAAAATAAGAAAAATTAAATGATCATTTCAAAGATATGTAAAGGTACATTTAACACTAAACATCTATTCATGATTTAACAAAAACTTTTAGGGCTTCCCTGGTGGCTCAGTGGTACAGAATCTGCCTGCCAATGCGGGAGACATGGGTTCAATCCCTGAGACAGGAAGATCCCACATGCCATGGAGCAACTAAACCCATGCACCACAACTTCTAAGCCTGTGCGCTAGAGCCCTGGAGCCGCAACTACTGAGCCCACATGCCCCAAGTACTGAAGCCCACACTCCCTAGCTCCACAACAAGAGAAGCCATCTCAAAGAGAAGCCCACACACCACAACTAGAGAGTAGCCCCTGCTCTCTACAACTTGAGAAAAGCCCACACAGCAATGAGGACCCAGCACAGTCAAAAATAAATAAATAAATATTAAAAAATCAGTTACCCTCAATTAGATTTTTTAAACGAAAACATAAAAGCACTAAAAAAAAACTTTCAGCAAACTAGAAATAGAAGGAACTTTCCTTAATCTGACAAGAATATTTTCTCTCTTTCTGTATTTTTCTCGATTCTTTTAGTTTTCCTAAAAATTATAATATATTATTGTTGTTGTTGTTCAGTCGCTATGTCTGACTCCTTGTAACCCCAAGGACTGCAGCATACCAGGCTTCCCTGTCCTTCACTATCTCCCAGAGTATGCTCAAATTCATATGATAGAGTCAAATTTGTAAAAGCCAAAAATTAAGTGTGTTTATAAGTGGAGATTCTGGCCCTTATTTACAAAATTTTTATTTTAATAATTTTACACTTACAAAAAAGGTTGAAAAACTAGTACAAGTTCCGATACGCCCTTTACCTATATAACATCTTACAGCATCAGAGTTCAGTTCAGTTCAGTTGCTCAGTCGTGTCTGACTCTTCGCAACCCCATGGATCACAACACGCTAGGCCTCCCTGTCCATCACCAACTCCTGGAGTTGACTCAAATTCATCTCAGTCGAGTCGGTGATGCCATCCAACCATCTCATCCGCTGTTGTCCCCTTCTCCTCCTGCCTTCAATCTTTCCCAGCATCAGGGTCTTTTCCAATGAGTCAGTTCTTCGCATCAGGTGGCCAAAGTATTGGAGTTTCAGCTTCAGCATCAGTCCTTCCAGTGAATACTCAGGACTGATCTCCTTTAGGATGGACTGGCTGAATCTCCTTGCAGTCCAAGGGACTCTCAACAGTGTTCTCCAACACCACAGTTCAAAAGCATCAATTCTTCAGAACTTAGCTTTCTTTATAGTCCAACTCTCACATCCATACATGACCACTGGAAAAACCATAGCCTTGACTAGACAGACCTTTGTTGGCAAAATAATGTCTCTGCTTTTTAATATTGTGTCTAGGGTGGTCATAGCTTTCCTTCCAAGGAGTAAGCGTCTTTTAATTTCATGGCTGCAGTCACCATCTATAGTGATTTTGGAACCCAGAAAAATAAAGTCTCTCACTGTTTCCACTGTTTCCCCATCTATTTGCCATGAAGTGATGGGACCAGATGCCATGATCTTAGTTTTCTGAATGTTGAGCTTTAAGCCAACTTTTTCACTCTCCTCTTTCACTTTCATCAAGAGGCTCTTTAGTTCTTCTTCACTCTCTGCCATAAGAGTGGTGTCATCTGCATATCTGGGGTTACTGGTATTTCTCCCAGCAATCTTGATTCCAGCTTGTGCTTCATCCAGCCCAGCGTTTCTCATGATGTACTCTGCATATAAGTTAAATAAGCAGGGTGACAATATACAGCCTTGATGTACTCTTTTTCCTATTAGGAACCAGTCTGTTGTTCTATGTCCAGTTCTAACTGTTGCTTCCTGACCTGCATACAGATTTCTCAAGAGGCAGGTCAGGTGGTCTGGTATTCCCATCTCTTTCAGAATTTTCTACAGTTTACTGTGATCCACATAGTCAAAGGCTTTGGCATAGTCAATAAAGCAGAAATAGATATTTTTCTGGAACTCTCTTGCTTTTTCGATGATCCAACGGATGTTGGCAATTTGATCTCTGGTTTCTCTGCCTTTTCTAAATCCAGCTTGAACATCTGAAAGTTCACAGTTCATGTATTGCTGAAGCCTGGCTTGGAGAATTTTGAGCATTACTTTACTAGCATGTGAGATGAGGGCAATTGTGCGGTAGTTTGAGCATTCTTCAGCACTGCCTTTCTTTGGGATTGGAATGAAAACTGACCTTTTCCAGTCCTGTGGCCACTGCTGAGTTTTCCAAATTTGCTGGCATATCGAGTGCAGCACTTTCACAGCATCATTTTTTAGGATTTGAAATAGCTCAACTTTAATTTAATCAATTCCACTAGCTTTGTTCATAGTGATACTTCCTAAGGCCCGCTTTACTTCACATTCCAGGATGTCTGGCTCTAGGTGAGTGATCACACCATCGTGATTATCTGGGTTATGAAGATCTATTTTGTACGGTTCTTCTGTGTATCCTTGCCACCTCTTCTTAATATCGTCGGCTTCTGTTAGGTCCATACCATTTCTGTCCTTTATTGAGCCCATCTTTGGATGAAATGTTCCTTTGGTATCTCTAATTGTCTTGAAGAGATCTATAGTCTTTCCCATTCTATTGTTTTCCTCTATTTCTTTGCACTGATCACTGAGGAAGGCTTACCGGAAAATGACATTGTTATACTACTACTAGCTTGTTAATGTACAGACGTTATTCAAACTTCAGCAGTTTTTCCACCAATGTCCCTTTTCTGTCTCAAAATTCAATCTGGAATTCCAGAGTGCACTAATAATCCTCGGTCTCCTCTAATCTGAGCGAGTTCCCCAGTCTTTCACAACCTTGACACTTCTAAGACATATTGATGAGTTATCTTCTGGAAAGGTTTTCAATTTGGGTCTGTCTGACGCTTTCTCGTGCTTATATTGAGAATATGTGTTTTTGTTAAGAATAACAGAGAGGCAATGCTTGTGCCCTTCTCAGTGCCTCATATTGGGGGTACATGACGTTACAGGTCTTACTGTAAGTGATGTGAACTGTGAGCATTTGGTTAAGGTTGTGTCTACCAGCTTTTGCTGCTGTAAGTAGTATTTTCCCCTCTCTGTTTAATAAACACTTTGGGTGAGACTATGTAAATATCCTGTTTCTCCTCAAACTTTCTCCCACTGATGTTAGCATCCAGTGGTGAATCTCACCTGAGATAACTGTTATATTGGTGTTTGTCTCATGATATTTTGTTCTTCCTTCACTCCTTCTACATTTATTAAATGGACGTTTACTATAAGGAAGAGCTGTCACTCCCCCACTTATTTATTCAATTATTTATTTATATTAATGAGTTCATGGTCATTTATTCTGTGGGTTAAAATCCAATACTATCATTGTTGCTCAAAATTATCATTTTGTTGCTCAAAATTATTCCAGCTTTGGCTGTTGGGATCTGCTTGAGGCTGGCTTCTCTGCATTTTGAACTTGATTTTGGGTTTTCTGGCATAATAAGATGCTTCAGGCTCATCTTGTGTTTTCTTGCCTCTGATCTGAAATCAACTACTTCCCCAAGGAGCACTAGTTCCTTTTTTGGTTGTTGATCAAGTTTTAACATTTCCAATTTTTTTTTGTCTAGTAGATCAAAGAGCTATTACTGTTTATTTTTAACATAAAAATCCCTTGCATTTGTATGTCCTCTGAATCTTGAGAAAAGCTTTTCCACTGAGTACAATATTTATGATAAAGTAAAAAAAGTGGAAAAAAAGAAAAAGTGTTAGTCACTCAGTCGTGTCCAACTCTTTGCGACTCCATGGACTGTAGTCCACCAGGTTCCTCTGTCCATAGGATTCTCCAGGCAAGAATACTGGAGTGGGTAGTCATTTATTTGGTGATGCAATGGTAAAGAATTCTCCTGCCAGCGTAGGAAAGGCAAGAGATGTACGTTCAATCCCTTCATTGGGAAGATCCCCTAGAGTAGGAAATGGCAACCCACTCCAGTAATCTTGCCTGGAAAATTCCTCAGACAGAGAAGCCTGGTGGGCTACAGTCCATGGGGTCACAAAGAGTTGGACACAACTGAGCGATTGAACACATACACACATGCACAACCTATATAATTAGCCTTGTTCCTTTTATTAAAGATGGTAACCAAAACTTGGGCATTAGGAATGCTTACTGCTGCTAGTATATCATTGTTTCTAGGCCTTATCAGCAGAGAAAGGGAACACTATGCATACTCACCAAATGCAACACATGTGCATCTAATTTACTTTTGCATCCATGCTTCTGTATATATCTCTAGACAGATACATAGTAAAAAACTGTGAGTTCATACAACTACCTGTGCTTTCAGTCCAATACTACAAGGTTCCCCTTCTATAATCCTAAACGTACAGCTGCTTCAGAACTGACAAGCCCCATCTGTATAAGAAACACTAACTTCATAACTGTATTTGCCATTAGCATCACAATATCCAGTCATAATACTGTTTTCCAGTATTACCCAGGTTAGTGCTTTTCTTTAACACTCTCTTCAGTGTGGATACGTTATTAATTCACTACAGAGTTAGAATCACCTGCTATATTTTGTATTACATTTTGGGTTCCCCCTACATCCTGGTTTTATTTATCTGTTTTCAGAGAGGAAGTATGCAAAACATTACTGTGGTTCCAAACAGTCAAGGCAATATACAAAGCAGATCTTAGAAAAAAATTGTTCCCTCCTCACCTCTGCTATCATATTCCTAGGTCCCCACTTCTTTCCACCATTTACTCCCTACAGGTAACCAATCTCTCTAGCTCCTGGCTTATCATTCCTGTATTTGTTTCGTACAAACGAACAGACATGTATATTATCTTATATATCTTCCTTCTTACCTTATAGGATGATTTACAACAATACTATTCTGTATTTTACTTTTTTACTTAACAGTATATTTTTACTGTATATTTGTATACTGTATATTATTTTTTATATATTAATTATATATAATTATATATATTATATATTAAGTATATATATTAATACTGTATATTATTAACAGTATATATTGTTCTATATGTTTTGAAGTTCTTATTTGAAATTAGAAGAGATTCTGAAACTGAGGGAAATATGCGACACATGATGACACTGGGAAAACCACCAAGAAAACAGTAAGGAAAAGTCACAATAATTCATTTACACAATCAAGAAATACTTTTCAAGCATACACTATATTCCAAGAACCACAAGTTTCAACCTCTTTAACCTTAAGGAATTTACAGCCTAGAGGGGAAAGTTGAGAGTAAAACAACAATTCTAACACACTGGAGTAAGTGCTATGATAGGGGTATGTTGTAACGGTACGTAGGAAAAACACAAAGTGTTTATTAGGTGAATGGGAGGAAGGAAGGGGATATGTCAGAGCTTCTGGAGGAAATATTATGCAAACCAGAGAAGGTAAATGGGGAACTGGCTGGGAAAAAGTACTAAGGTAGGAAGAGGCGGGAACGGCAAACATGAGGGCTTGTCCAGATGTTTAGAGTAAAAAAATTCAGCTTGCTCATGTCATGGAATGGGAGACAACGCTAGAAAAGAAGGCAGTGATGAGCTCATGAGGTGATGAAGAGCCTGTTACCATGGTGAGGAATCTGGACTTAATCCTAGAAACAATGGGAGCCACAGAAGTTAAGATCTAAGCCAAGGGCTTTCCTTATACATAGTGTGAAATGCAGAAAATGTATTGAAGAAGACAGAGTAAGGGAAATGAGAACAGGCTGCTGCAACAAAACAAATGTAGCTACAGTAGTGACCTGGAGTAAGCTGGTGGCAGTGGAAATAGAATTGTTTTGAGATGAGATTTTATGAGTTAAATGGAGTCTCGCTTGGGCAACTAAATTGGTGGCAGAATTAATGCTGAGACATGAAATATTCAGTTGACCAAAAAGGTAATATCTTTTGGAAAAACCTGAACGACCTTTTGGGCCTACTTGATACAAAGAGAAGTAGGCTGGAGTAGGGCCAGATACGGAATATGATGACTTTAATTTCTGAAAAGGTTGAGTTTACAGTGCATGTGTCACACTTAAGTGAAGAAGGTCAATGAATGTCTGGATGTATGGATCTAGAGCTTGGGAGAATGTGGCGAGGACACAAATCTGGAAGTTATCAGTATATGGAAAATAAATAACGACAGAAATTAAAATCAGTCAGTCAGTGATAAGAGAGCCAAGCACAGAACCTGAAGGAATATCAACTTTTCAGGTTAAATAGAGGAAGAGGGGCCCACAAAAGAGGCTGAGAAGGAACAGTCACTGAGATGAGAACCAGCAGAGAACAGTAGTGCCTCATATGGTTACTTTTCTTGTGTTCTTAAATTGTAGCTGTTTATCCTCTTAACATGAAAGATCTTAATATTTGTTCTTGCAATTTTCTTTGGAAAAGTGTCTCTAATTTGTCAAGTGCACATTCTTCTTCAGTGAAATTTTAAGCCAATTTAGAATCTTTCATTTGAAAGTTTTGTCTTTATATTAAAAACATATGTATTTTATAACCTTTGGCAAAAAATATACTGTATACATAGAGCAATGACTCACTAATTCACTTTGTTTTAAAAAATGACTGATAATAACCAGAGCTATCAAAATAGCAAACAAGCATTTAAATTGAAAGACACTAATTCTTTTCTCTCTACCTTCCAAATCATAGATACTATTTTGAAACAAAACAACAGAGTACCTCTTCTTAAATTTTTAGGTGAGGAAGTCCTTATTAGAAATGCTTGGTCCTCTTTATTAAATGGGAACTTTAAGGCTCATGTTACTCTCAAAATATTACTCTCTAGCAGGAAATAACTTACAATTCTGACTGTAAGTTATTTCCTGAAAGACCTGTATATATTAAGGATGTGTAATACATAGATAGAGATACACATACATATATATTGCCATATAAGCTCTCTCAAAATTAGCAAAAGTACAGACATCTTTTTCAAGAAACATTCCTGACATTACTGCTTAGCATTTCGTCATCACCAACCTAACATTATTTATTGCTATTTAGTCACTAAGTCATGTCCGACTCTTTTGCAACTCTATGGACTGTATACCAACATCTAAACAATAATGAGAACCAATCTTTCTCATCAGTATATATCAATATTGTGTCTGTATAGATATACATGAATGGGTAAAGGATAAAGTAAAGTCTGTGACCCATAGGCAGAAATCAACAGAATCCAGGTCTAAAGGAAATAGACATTTGGAGATAAAACTGGCCCAGATGTTATCAGCAGACCATACTCCCTATGCTTTTCTCCAATAACACACAAGGTGATACAAATAAGATCCTGGGACACAGTCCCTTCCACTTCCCACCTTGTGCCCGTATAAACAAACACTTTGTAACTGCTGTCTAAGAAGTGTTCTGATTTATTTATAGCTATATTTTAGAGTCATACTTACAGCAGATACTTCATCTGGAGACCTGATAGCCTTAATGCTCCAGCTGGACTAAATATAGAAATTTAAAACAGTCTCTGCTATTTTCATGTATCATGGAAAAAAAAAACAAAAAAGAAAGGGGATCAAGAGAAAGAACAGAAGAAAATAAACTGTTGAATAGCATCATTTTGTTGACTGTGATGGACTGAGGAAAGAGGAAGTCATTAAGTGGTACTAACGCACTTCTAGACAGCTTACCAAGGTCTTAGTCAATAAATAGGTACTAGCTTATTTGTCTTTAAATCATATTTTCCTGAAACTCTACTAAGCAACTTATGTGGCAAGACCAGGCTTCCTCTTACCAAGTAGGCAAACGTGTGCACGTGTACCAATCGCTTCAGTCGTGTCCAACTCTTTGTGACCCTGTGGACTGTAGCCCACCAGGCTCCTTTGTCCATGGGATTCTCTAGGCAAGAATACTGGAGTGGGTTGCCATGCCCTCCTCAAGGGGATCTTCCTAACCCAGGGATCAAACCCACATTTCCTGCATCTCCTGCATTGCACACAGATTGTTTACTGCTGTGCCACTGTGGAAGCCCATAGGCAGACATAGTGGGTCAGAAATGCCTCAAAGTTAGAGACTCTAGAAAGCAGGATAAGTGGTAAAAATAGGTAGTTCTACATGGAACTATCTCAAATACTATAGGAAAGGCAGATGGCAAGAGGAATTACTGAGCATCTATTATGAACCAGATAACTAGGTTAAGATACTTTATGCAGGTTATCTTTGTTAATATTTCAATATGTTTGTAAATTAAGCATTATAGTCATCATTTTAGAAACGACACTAGAATGGATACATGTATATGTATGGCTGAGTCCCTTCACTGTTTACCTGAAACTACCACAACATTATTAATTGGCTATACCACAATACAAAATAAAAAGTTTAAAGTTACAAAAAAAAAAAAAGAAGAAAGGACACTAGAGCAAATGATATACAATTACTAGGTAGAATCTGGATTTGAAAGAGTTCTTCTCATACCAGCCTTTAAGCTGTTTTCACTTTCCCATGTAGCCTCACCCATCACTTGATGCAAATATTTCCTTCTGATGTTATAGCTACACTGTAGTCTGCAGCCAGAGATTCTTAAGCATTAGTTCCAAAAAATCAATACAAATCATTCTTTACCTCAAAAAGAGAGATTATCTCCCAGCAATGAGTTCAGTTTTTGGAGAAACAGGCTGGATCTGCTTTCAATCTCAAATGCCTGGTAAGGCAACATAGAAATATTTGTGAGATTGTTATTCTCATCATATTATGAGCACACATTACATTTTCACCTCTTTTCCAGAATAAATTGATCAGGGCTTTAAAGTCACAGCCAAGAATTTCTTTATGTAATCTTCCATGGCAGTTTTTAGCACATCTGACGCAAAAAGGAATAAATCATTTTCCATCATCATCATCATAATAAAAGAAAAAATCATCATGAGCAGAGCATTTCCCATGGGCTAGGTCCCGTGCTATCTTCTATGCATTATGTAATCAGTCCTCACAATGCTGCCATTGGAGACAATGCTACTTAAGAAGACAAAGTCTCAGAAGGATTAATTACTTGTTCAAAGTCACATGGCAAGTAAGCGCTTGACTAGAACACAGATTCTTGTCAGCCTGTCTCCATCTATCATTGTCCAAAAACACATCACCTCCAACTAATTATATTTGCTTACCTTATATTAAAATGCCTTTCAATATTAAAATGTAAAAGGTATTATAGGTGAGAGTTACAAATATGATGATACACAAGCATAAAGTAGATAGTGTAAGAACAGAACCATAGTTGGTAAATTACATTAATGTTGTTGTTTTAGTCGCTGAGTCATGTCAGATTCTTTTGTGACCCCACGGACAAGTCAGCAAGGCTCCTCTGATAATGGGATTTTCCAGGCAAGAATGCTGGAGTGGATTACCATGCCCTCCTCCAGGGGATCTTCCTGACCCAGGAATCGAACCCATGTCTCCTACACTGGCAGGTGAATTCTTTATCACTGAGTCACCTGGGAAGCCCCATAGTAATTTTAATAAAAATGCAAGTAAAAGAAATCTCTCTCCTCCGCTCTATCCCTCCTTCCTTTCTCTCCCTCTCCTCCTCATTTCCCAATAAAACAGAGAGGAGACAACAGAATACTATCTTGATCTTTAAAGTAAAACAGTAATATAATGAAATGCATTCTTAAATTAATGAATTCCAGGCAAGATTCTTTTAATCTCTCAAAGCTAAAATGAATAAAGCATAAGTTCCAGGAAGAATTTGGCCTTACTGGTAACAGCATACTGAGATCTGAAGTTGTAGGCTAGTTTCTTTCTCAGACACTCCAATCATGCAAAAGGGCCCACCATAAAGAACGCTTCTTCTAAGTGCTTACTTTGCAACTCATGACTTCACTTTACCAATAAATGCAGGTTGGCACAGATATTATGTTGCACTCCTACTCAGACATTCCTTCCCTTCACCATCATTTACAGTATGCACTGTGGCTAAACTGACCCGTACATGCAACTCAATAGGCATAGAGGATTGAGTTATTCACATGAGAATCAATTTTACATTAAACTAAAATAAAAAGTTTCTTTTAAAGAGTTGGGTAAGACGCCAAAAACACACACCATTTCTTTGAAGCAAAAGCACCCTTCTAAGACAGAGGGTTGTTGTAAAATAGGCCCTAAAAATGTTATCAAAATTCAATTTTCTAATCAATGTCTTGATTTCAAATCAGAATAATGTCAGAATTGGCTCAAATAGAATGATTTTTTGTTTTCCACGTAGACTTCACTTCCTGTGTTTATGGGAACTGTAAATTCTTTTAAAAGCAGTCTCTTAGGATGACAGTCATAGGATGACAATAAATTAAAAGGAAACAACTATTACTAATCCTAACAATAAATCTATTTTTAGATTTTAGGTTCCAGTGGTCTTTACCTGGGTTTAAAATTGAAGTAAAATATATAGATGCCATAAATCTGGGAGCTTAAATCTAAGTGAGTATCAATATATGTCCTTGCAAATGATTTTATCATTGACCTGAACTTGTCATTTTGACCCTAGAGATGACACAACACATCTGGAGTACTGTTTTGACAGTGTTTCTGATTTACACATCTATGGCCCATTGTAGTTGCCTAGGACTTACCAATTTAAGTCAAAAAATATACTCCATAATAATAATCATACTTTTATTCACACTCTTCATGGCATCAACAACTTGGCATCAAAATGGACATATTTTGGGTTAAGTAAGAATATTAAGGATGTCTCCTTTCTTATTTCCATGGCTCCTATCACTAAGTTTTCAAGACATAAGCCTTTTTAAGTTTTTGTGGTGAGCTGTTTCTAGTTTAGAATATAGGACTGTGACTTATAATAGGGACACATTTGCTTTAATGGAAGCCAATTAACTTAACTTGAGAGGAAGATGGCATTCTCTCCTGTCTGCAGACTGATATTTTGGTCAACTGGTGTCTTTTCAGAGAAGCAGGAGAAAGGAATATTTCATTTCCTTCTGGGTAGTTGCAGTTAATTTTAAGTAGTCCTAGGTAACAGACATGTACATTTAAAAAGAAATCTCTCCTTAATGAAGCTTCCAGAAGTGATTACTAATAATGTTTAAAATCCTCTACTGAATACTACAGAGACTTAATATTCAGTCCACCTGCCATGCATACCAATTTCTCCCTTTGATTTTTAAGGGTAAATTTAAGGGCCAATTAGATACTCATTGAAATGCCCTGCATGGGACTGCTACATAGAAGACAGAGTATCATTAGTATAATCTTCAGTTAATAGAAGGAAATATAATACTGCTTATATGCCTATTTTGAGTTTGAAGTTACTTTGAAGTTACAGTAATTTCAATGATATTTTTTATTTATAGCAAAGGACTATTCCTAAAGGATCAGACTATGTAGAATTGCTAAGTGGTCAAATTAATAATACCCATCTGTCCTCAAATCATAGGCAGTGGATGGTAACATGTAATGAGGAATCACTGAATTAATAGCATAAACATCAACAGAAATTCTTATCATGTTTATACTACAAATTTGAGTCACTTCTTATTCTGGAATTTTATAGCTGTTTATTTTTTACTAAGAGATCTTAACTATGATATTTTCCTGTTGGAGGATCACAAATTAAAGCACTTCTTTTTTCTACTTCACTTGATCACATCACTTGTTTTCTTCTTGCTCCACTTCCTCTTCTCTCTTGTCTTGTTGTTTAACTTCATCCTCATCCACACCTATTATTATCTCCTTTCTAATTTTCATGGAGAAGTTCCTATTTTTAGGAGGAAGACAGTTGTATTTTTAATTTTCCAGCTAATCTTCCTTTTCATATTACTTCCAAGTTCTTATCTCAGATTCCCAAAAAAGATTAATGTTTCATGAACATTCGAAATTTGTAGCTTCCATCAATGCTACTGCCTCTAGGATCTGAGGAAGGCAAAAGAAAATGAGAATACTGTCCCCTTCCCTCCATCCCTGAGCTATCCTAGCACAGCAGTGAGCAGGTCTGGAATGCTAAAACACTGCAGTTGTGGCCACATGAAATGTATACATGAAGAAGCAAGAAATAAGACAAGAAAATCATTTCACCCTTAAATATGTAAATTGCTGTCTTGCTGTATCTCACTGTTTGCTGAACTCAGGGTAGGCAAAGCGAGAGCAGGGAAGCGAGAAGAAAACTCAGAAGAGCCGAAGGAACTGCAGACGTGTTTATTCTCTACAGGCTGGAACAGCAGCTACAGCAGCGGCAGACATGCTTATTTTCTCCTCTCGTGGCTGACCCAGTGGACGCGGCCATAATGCAGCCGCAAGAGCTTTTCAGGTGGTGCTCATATATGGGTACCGCACAAAGGAGTCTAAGCGAGGACCTTGTGACACACATCCGCAGCGTTATTAGTGATCTCAGTTGTTACATAATCATGTATATGAAACAAAACGTGAGCCAAGAGGCCGTGGGGCAAGCGAGCCTGACCGTGCCATTGTGGCTAATTTGCTCTTTCCCTACAACTGGGCAGGGAGGGTACTGGACAGCAGTAGCAGATCGCTTGCAGAGATGAAGAATCCCATAACTGTGAAGCTCTTTACAATTGTGTCCATTGATTCTTTTTCAGTGTGTTAAGTGGCTTACTAAGGTCATACAGAATGGTAGACTGAAAAAATAAACTGCAGGATTAAAATGACAGAACTGAAATGTATGGTCCCTGATACTTGCTGCAATAAGAACAATGAAAGTTTTAAAAGGAAGAGTCTCCAAGAAAGGTAAGAGAAGAAAAAGGCAAGACTAGGTCCATTCAGCATTAGAAAGAGCTGCCTGGAGGAAGTCAGACATCTTCAATTACAAACAGGGAGGGGTGGGTGCTGGTGAGTTATTTTTTATTTCCACTGAAGTCAGGACAAAAGGAAATGAGTTTAAATTGCAACAGGAGGGATTAAAGTTAGACATTAAGGGAAAAAACCTTCCTGATGAGAAGACTGGTGAGATAATGGAACACATAATTGAGAGGGCTGTGGAAGCCTATCCCTGGAGATGCTTAAGAATGAACATCTATCTTTTTAGGGAGATTTTAGAAACACAGTGGCCTGGAGTATTAGAGCGGAGACTTTTAGATTTATCTCTCAGCCCTAAAATATTATTGCTTTATTTAATGAGACAGACTGTTCAGTGGTACATGCCCTGAAACTACAATGAATGGGAGGAGGGGAGGGAAGCAGGGAGCAGCGCTCTTATTTTGACTTTGCTTGGATAAAAGCAGCCTCAGAGCACCTGAATCAAAGCCTATACCCAGGTGTGGCTAATCTCATAATAGTTAATGAATGAGTCTCATGAGGATTTCCAGAGTTAAAGCAAGTTTGGACCATGCTCCTTCATTAAGTAATGGGACTGTAAAAATGTCTTCTTTTAGAAAAGGAAGCAGTCAAATCATTTGTAATGTGATAAGGAGATTGAAGTAAGTCTGGCTATCTTGTTACTACCAAGAATAATCCAACATGATACCTAGACTGGTTTGGAGAACAGCCAGTTGTTCTACATTTCAGGGTCAGGAAAGAGATACAACCTACACAGAAATTCATCCAGCACCAACAGCCTACCATATGCAAACTCTATGCTAACAAACAGGGGTACCAAGGGCACAACACACATCCTCTACACGCAAGGAGCCCACAGCAGGGTTGCATTAGGGTGTAACAGTCTCTATAATACAGTGCAATCCCATACAGGGTGCAAGGGGCAAATGGGGACAGAATTATGACTCAGGGAGAGAGGGTATTCGGAGTAGGGGGAAAGGTAGGAATGGTCTCAGACAATATCCGAATCGTAAAGTTCACATGAGTCAGCCAGCTGGAATATACAAGATGGGAATCCTAGGCAGAGGACTTCTGTGCCTGAGGACAATGGAGACCTGAGAACAAGGAAAATACATGCTTCCTTCCAGGAGTCTGTGGATAGCTCAGAATGGTAGCTGCCTAATTGGCAAGTACGAGCGAAGGGGCTGAAGACACAGAAGCCAGATCACAGTGGGACTCAGGAGTCATGGCAGATAACCGGCAGTTTACTGTGAAGGCAATCAGGACTTCAACTCAGGAGGGACATCATCACATCATATGCATTTGCATGGGTTGCACAAGATACGTAAATTCAACTAGCAGCATATTGGGCTGAGATTTTTCAGGACTTGGATAATGGTAGGTCAGGTGAGCATTCAGTTGCCAGGCTGGTTAATCTCCTATGTCCAAGCCACAATATTATTTTTATCGGGTTAGCTGCCATCTAAAGCATCAGTCAGGCAAGCCTGCTGGTTCATCCTTCCTCTATGCCCAACAGCTAAATGATGATGTCATAACACTATGGGCAATTCTTGGCATTTACTTCTTCAAAAAAAAAAACAAAACTAAAAACACAAGGTTGGCTAACTCCATTCTTAAAGAGCAGCTTATATCACTTGTACTCTCCTGACACTAGAAATTTAAAAAAAAAAAAACAATGTCAAGAGTTCCGGAGTTCTATTTTATCATCATCAAATATCCTGCGGCTTTAAAGCAATTATCACTGTGCTTTACCCATCAGCTACACAATGTTTATTCCTAGTTTTCTATGGACACAAACATGTTTAGGAAATCAACTACAAAGATAAGTGTGGCCACTGGGGACAATTCTCGTGCTAACAATCATTTTCACCAAAAGCAGAGAGCAGGGTTATGAATCATCTGTGACCACTTATGCTTAAGCTGAATACATTAAAATTTAATGGTTTCGACACAAGAAGCCAGTCATAAGTGTGCACATCAAGGCACTAATGTGTTGGGCCTAATTGTACTTAGATGAAGTAAGTCAGGAATGCATGGCAGCCAACCATATTTTGCTGTAAAATGAAAATTATGAATCTCTAATCACAAGTGAGGATTCTTTTTATAATTCATTATTCATGGTTTAATTCACTTTAAATTATTCATTTTCTCAAATGTTATTGCTATGGCCTTTTAAACTTTTCTACTCCTCCACTTTTAAGTGATAAATGCCTGAGAACTGAGTGGTCTCAGGCCTTTGACTATAATAAAGTACTGCTTCAGCATGCTGCTGGTTCTGCTCAAAACCACTCCAGATTACGAATGCACATTGACTATACAAGTTTAGGACTGCCACCTTTCATTTGGTCTAAGAGATAACAGGTTCATAAAAAATGTCCTATTTCAAGAATTGTCATTTCTAATAAACCCTAAGCTTTGAAACAAGGCCTCCTCTATGATCTGGCCCCTATACAGTCCCGTCCCCTGTTATCCTCCCCAGTCACCTTGGCCTTCTTTCCTACTTGCTTTGCATTTCCTGTTCCCTCTCTCAGGGACATCTACTGCTTCCCCTACTCTCACTCCCAACCCCACCAAGGGCATCTTCATACAGATGGCTCCTTCCCATCTCACTGCAGATAACCCCTCTTTAGGAAGGGTTCCCCAATCCTTCCTCCCCCTGCTGGTTACTTTTACCACACTACCTTGCTTATTGCCTTCATATTATTCATTACAGTTTGTAATTATCTTTTTATGTGTTTGTGTATTGCCTTCCTTCCCCACTGGGATGGATGGTTTATTAGGGCAGTTTATCATCCATTTTGTTCACCTCTGTACACCTAGACTTCTGTATCATAATAGGCACATAATAAGTACTCAATAATGATTTATATAATAAACACAATTTTAATTCCAAGAGATAATGAATAAAGTATATTTTAACCTGAAATCACCTCTTCAGTTAAAGAGGTACAATTTATCCCAATTCTCTTCACATCCTTCTATGAACTGACTATGAGACATCAAAGGCTCTGCCCAAGCAATCAGCAGAGTCACAGGAAGTAGAACTTGGGACAGTTTCTGGTGGAGGGTTGTATCACAGACACACAGAGAAGGATACTGAGATTCTAACAGTTAGAGGTAAAGAAAAAGAAACTGAGGTTCAGAGAGGTTGAGAGAAAAACCATCTGTCTGTATTTCAGCATCCTGCATTCCATGGAGAATTCCCAAGCATCTGAGTCAACAGGAAGATCTTCAAAAAGAAAAGAGCCTGGAAGCAACTTGGAGCACTATCAACTTGGATCAAGTCCTTAGAAATGCTACAAAACTATGTGTAGCTTAGTTTCTGAAACCTTCTCGTGGATAGAGAAAGAAGACAGACACTCTTTGCCCAGGATCACCCCTCATCAGCTGTCATGGCCCACCACCACTGCTTTCCTTGTTAAGAGTCTCCTCTGAAAAAAAAAAAAAAAACCATTAACCAGATCATTTTATGCACAGGAGTTAAACACAAAAGGAAAGGAACTAAACAGGTCAAGTTAATAAACAGTAAGTCTGTGAGTTACTGAAATATATTTTCACAATAAAAATCAAAGTCTGACTGGCACCTTTGAGTATTTTATGCTTTCTCAAATTAAGTGATGTTTCTGGCTAGCACACAATGTGTTACTACAATAAGGAAACCTTAGATTCAGATATTAAATATGAATTCACGATGATGGCCTTTTAAGTCATTCAAAAAGCTATTCAAATGGAAACTGAGTGTATAATTATTAATACTAGACATTCTTGGCAAGGCAAGTAAAAAAAGTAAAAGATCTTCAGATAAGCAGTCCACTTAAGAATCTTGGGATTATTGAGAGATGACTTTACAAGTATTGAAGACAAGGTTATCAAGGTTTTTTCTTAGTAATAATAAGTTTTTTCATGACACTTTTTTGAAATATTTTTACTGGCATTTGTAGGAGACCTGAAGCCAGGAAGAAGAAAGGTAACTGGTCTTGTTATGAAATCCATGCCTAAAATGATAAAGGCTCAGAAAAAGGGGATTAAGTAAATATTTGCTAAATAACTGATGAGCCAGATAAATAGTAGAGAAATATTAAAGATTAACTTTCAACTCCCAGTCCCACATATAACCCTTTAGATTAGGCTGATTTTCTTTCAAACAGTCTTGTACTTCTCATGGCTTGCACTTCTCATTACTTATTAAAACAAGATTTTGAAATGTCTACTGAAGTCATTCAAAAATTGCTCTTTTGGACCTTAGGTGGCTAATGTAGCAATATAATTTACAGAGGATACATTATGTTAGACCTTACACCAATTCTGTGATGTTCCCAGATGCCCACCAAGGACTCCAGCAAATTGACACCTCTAATGTAATTTTCCTGGCATCCTGAGATAAGTTTAGTGCCAGGTCTTCAAATATGAACAGCTCATATGTCATCCCATTATGCCACCTAGCCCCAGACAGCACACCTTTAAAATAGATTTATTTAGGCTATAAACTTACTGGACAGTGCCTCTGTCTTCAAATATATTACATTGAAACAGCTGGGAAAATAAAATCCCAACTTTCCAATGCTGAAATCTCTGAGGCCAATTTGAAGTATGTAGGGGCTATCAAATTCTATAACATATGCAAATTTATATGATGTTTTATAATGTATTAAAGAAATAACACACAAAAAGCAAAATATTAAGACTGGCAAAATTCAAGGGTTCACCATCTTTGTGTTTTAGTCACAGTTCAATACTACTCCTCAACACAGTAAGCAGCAGGGGTTCCACATATTTAGTTCAAAAGTAGTTTCAGATAGGGAACATATTTCACTAGAACATCAGAGTCTATAATTCACTTAATGTCAGTAAACTTACTCATTCCTGTTGCCCTGGAAGACATTCTTTATCTAATGAATCTTTGAGATTATTAAATAACCCATAAGAAATTAGTCTATATCTCAAGAAAATCCCCTAGTGACATCGGGAATAAAAATACACAATACTACATAACATTACAGTCAGCCAAGTGTTATCAGCTTGTATAAACAAAAACAGTAATCATGTATTTTGTGTCCACATGGAGTTTATGCTCTAAATAAGAATGATATACAGCACATAGAGAACCAGAGAGTGTAACAAGAAGTGCCAATGTGAAGTACTGACAGTAAGTATAGGGTTGAAACATATGAAATTGCAAACATTATTTTATCTATAGGAATTAGAATAATTAGCTAAGGGTAGAATATTCAGGGAAGGCTTCCTACAGAAAAAGCAGACATAAGATAAGCACTCAAATTAACTTGGATATAACTGAACTCATGATCTGTTTCCATCAAGCTTCATCCTCTTCCAAAGATGCCTTCTCAATGAATGCAGCACCAGTCAACTGGAATGAGCAATCCAGGACCCCTCCCCAATACTTCTCTTTTCCAATTAATCCTTCAGTTCAGTTCAGGTTAGTCGCTCAGTTGTGTCTGACTCCTTGCGAACTAATGGATTGTAGCACACCAGGGCTCCCTGTCCATCACCAACTCCCAGAGTTAACCCAAACTCATATGCATTGAGTCGGTGATGCCATCCAACCATCTCATCCTCTGTCGTCCCTTCTCCTCCTGCTCTCAATCTTTCCCAGTGTCAGGGTCTTTTCAAACAGGTCAACTGTTCACATCAGGTGGCCAAAGTATTGGAGCTTCAGCTTCAGCATCAGTGCTTCCAATGAACACTCAGGACTGATCTCCTTTAGGATGGATTGGCTGGATCTCCTTGCAGTCCAAGGGACTCTCAACAGTCTTCTCCAACACCACAGTTCAAAAGCATCAATTCTTCAGTGCTCAGCTTTCTTCACAGTCCAACTCTCACATCCATATATGACCACTGGAAAAACCATAGCCATGACTAGACGGACCTTTGTTGGCAAAATAATGTCTCTGCTTTTTAATATGCTATCTAGGTTGGTCATAACTTTCCTTCCAAGGAGTAAGTGTCTTTTAATTTCATGGCTGCAGTCACAATATGCAGTGATTTGGAGCCCTCCAAAATAAAGTCTGTCACTGTTTACACTGTTTCTCCATCTATTTGCCATGAAGTGATGGGACCACATGCCATGATCTTAGTTTTCTGAATGTTGAGCTTTACGCCAACTTTTTCACTCCCCTCTTTCACTTTCATCAAGAGGCTCTTTAGTTCTTCTTCACTTTCTGCCATAAGGGTGGTGTCATTTGCATATCTGGGGTTACTGGTATTTCTCCCAGCAATCATGATTCCAGCTTGTGCTTCACCCAGCCCAGCGTTTCTCATGATGTACTCTGCATATAAGTTAAATAAGCAGGGTGACAATATACAGCCTTGACACATTCTTTTTCCTATTTGGAACCAGTCTGTTGTTCCATGTCCAGTTCTAACTGTTGCTTCCTGACCTGCATACAGATTTCTCAAGAGGCAGGTCAGGTGGTCTGGTATTCCCATCTCTTTCAGAATTTTCTACAGTTTATTGTGATCCACACAGTCAAAGGCTTTGGCATAGTCAATAAAACAGAAGTAGATGTTTTTCTGGAACTCTCTTGCTTTTTTCATGATCCAGTGGATGTTGGCAATTTGATCTCTGGTTTCTCTGCCTTTTCCAAAACCAGTTTGAACATCTGAAAGTTCACAGTTCATGTATTGCTGAAGCCTGGCTTGGAGAATTTTGAGCATTACTTTACTAGAGTGTGAGATAAGTGCAATTGTGTGGTAGTCTGAGCATTCTTTGGCATTGCCTTTCTTTGGGATTGGAATGAAAACTGACCTTTTCCAGTCCTGTGGCCACTGCTGAGTTTTCCAAATTTGCCGGCATGTTGAGTGCAGCACTTTCACAGCATCATCTTTCAGGATTAGAAATAACTCAACTGGACTTCCATCACCTCCACTAGCTTTGTTCGTAGTGATGCTTCCTAAGGCCTACTTGACTTCACATTCCAGGATGTCTGGCTCTAGGTTAGTGATCACACCATCATGATTATCTGGGTCATGAAGACTTATATGCAATCAATTAACAAATCTGCTCATTTTCTCTTCTGAAGAAGTTCTCATGGCTATCTCTCTTCTTGATTTCACTGCTACTTTCCAAGTCTGAGCCTCTTGCCTCATAGTATTTATCTCACTTTGTAACTGGATATCTGTATGATTTGGCTTCCTTGGTGGCTAGATAGTAAAGAATGTTCCTGCAATGCAGGAGACCTGGATTCAGTCCCTGGGTTGGGAAGATCCCCTAGAGAAGGAAATGGCAACCCACTCCAGTATTCTTGCCTGGAGAATTCCAGGCACAGAGGAGCCTGGTGGGCTACAGCCCATGGGGTCTCAAAGAGTTGGACACGACTGAGCAACTAATACTCACTTTCACATCTGTATGATTATTTCATTAATTTGCAAAATAGACTACATGATATACAAAATGTATTAGAACCTGTCAGCTAATAGATAGAAAAATGATAGAACTCTGTCAGCTCCCACCTCTGCCCTCATCTTGCTCCATCTTAGCAGCATGTGACAATGCTGACCTTGGAAATTTTCCCCTATTGGCTTCCATGTGGCTCCTTTTCTCACAGTTTTCCTTTTACTCATTCCTTGGCTACTTCTCTTCAATTTCTGATGTTAGTTCCTGCCCTTCTTCCTGACCTCTAGATGATGGAAAGCCTCAAGGTTTAGATGAGGCCTCCCTTCTCTTTTCTCTCTCCATATGAGTGAGCCCGTCTGGCTGCAAAGACTGTGATACAGAGGCTGCCATTTCCTGACAGGCTCCCTGGAGCACCAGACCACTCAGTATTTACAACTGGGTGCCCATTAGGCTTCACAAATGGAATAGGTCCAAAACTGAGTCTTTTACTCTGTCCTTCCCATCATCCACATTCACACACACACTGTTCTTCCTCCAGATTCCCTCATTTCACCAACAATACTACTTTCTACCTTGTTACTGAAGCCAACATTCCAGAAGTCATCTCTGCTTCCTTGTCTGACCCCTTACGTGCAATCCATCACCATGTTCTACATATTCCAGCCTCTGAAATATGCCATCATCACAACCCCAGTCATCAACACCTCTCGCCTACATGTCTAAAATAGTGTCTCTAGCTCTCCCTCTGTTTCCATTCCAGCTGTTTTCCAAATCATTCTGGACACAGTAGCCATAGTAATTCTTGAAAGCATAGATCAGATCACATAATTTCCCTACTTAAAACCATTTGATGGCTTCCCACTACTCACTGTGTGTGTGTGTGTGTATGTGCACACGCGTGTGCATGCACATGTGTGTGCGCTCAGTAGCATTTGAGTCTTTGGGACTTTATGGACTATAGCTCACCAGGTTCCTCCGTCCATGGAATTTTCCAAGCAAGAATACTGGAATGGGTTCCCATTTCCTTCTCCAGTGGATATTTCTGATGCAGGGATCAAACCTGCGTCTCTTGCATCTCCTGCATTGGCAGGTGGATTCTTTAACAATAGTGCCACTTGGGAAGCCCACTACTCATAAGGTAACATCTAAATTCCTGACCATGGAATGTGAGGAATATTACTTGATGTGGCTCTCCCTTCCTCATTAAGATCAAGCCATCAACTATATTTTGAATACACCAAGCCCCTTCTAGCCTCCAGCCCTTTAAATTCTTTTTTCTTCAGTTTTATTAGGTATAATTAACAAAGATGTAAGAGATTTAAAGTTTACATGTGATAATTTGATATATGATATGGTGGGAGAGTATTCCCCTCGATGATTTAATTAACACATTCATTAGCTCAGATACTTACATGTGTATGTGTATGAATATGAACTACTGTCTTAGCAAATCCAGGCTTTTGAATCCTATTCTTTCAGCTTGGAATGCTACTCCCCTAGATCCTCATTTCTCATCTTCCACATCACAGAAGGCTTCTCCAATAACCTTGTCTAAAGTAGCCACCTATGCAACTCTTTCAACTTCCTATTTGTTTCACTGTACATAATTCAACCTACAGTTCTCCTATTTAGCTGTACCAACTGTTTATTATCTGATTCCTATCCCAGAAGTAAGCTCCCATGAAGGTAGAAATCCTTCTTCTTGATCAGCATATTCCAATGCCCAGTACAGTGCCTGGAACATTACAGTGTTTTTTTTAATTTTTGTTAAAAAACAAAAAAACAGTCCTATCTTCATGAAGAAAACTCCTTTTCCCTTTGAAAAATTTTACACATGCTCATTATGCTGCTAATATTGTTCCCTACACCAAAGATGAATTGTTTACAGATACTGCTATTAGCTTTATCCCAAATTTATATCTAAGTGACCACAGTATAATTGGTATAATTTATAAGTCTGGAGGGGAAGAAAAAGAATACAGTCAATGTAATATAGCAGGGGAAAACTGGGCAAAGTTTAGAAATGAAAAAGTAACACCAGAAAAGAAAAGGTGAACTGTTAACCACTGTGCATGTAGTACCTAGAACAGTACCTGAAACATACTACATACTCAACAAAAATTTCACTTTTGGGGGTCTCAATCTTGGCTTTGTCCGTGATATGTTTTTAAAATGGAAATGGTGGATGAAGTTCATCATTTATAAAGTGCAAAAATTATCAATGATTTTCCATGAGATAAACATGTCAAGTTTAAAAAATTTAGCAGCCTTGTAGTTTATCTAATTTTGAAAGGAAAGATTTTTTTATCTCTTTAAAAACAATAAAAACATGTAACAATACTAGGTAACTTATCTGCATATATATGACTAAAAGTCCCATTGACAAAGTATGCTGTATCAAACTTTATTTTGTCATTAGTTCAGTTCCGTTCAGTTAGGTCACTGAGTTGTGTCTGACTCTTTGCAACCCCATGGACTGCAGCACACCAGGCCTCCCTGTCCATCACCAGGCCTCCCTGTCCATCACCAACTCCCAGAGTTGACTCAAACTCATGTCCATTGAGTCGGTGATACCATCCAAGCATCTCATCCTCTGTTGTCCCTTCTCCTCCCACCTTCAATTTTTCCCAGCATCAGGGTCTTTACCAATGAGTCAGTTCTTCCCATCAGGTGGCGAAAGTACTGAAGTTTCAGCTTCAGCATCAGTCCTTCCAAAGAACACTCAGAACTGATTTCCTTTAGGATGGACTGGTTGGATCTCCTTGCAGTCCAAGGGACTCTCAACAGTCTTCTCCAACACCACAGTTCAAAAGCATCAATTCTTTAGCACTCAGCTTTCTTTATAGTCCAACTCTCACATCCATACATGACTACAGGAAAAACCACAGCTTTGACTAGACGGACCTTTGTTGGCAAAGTAATATCTCTGCTTTTTAATATTGTCTAGGGTGGTCATAACTTTTCTTTCAGGGAGCAAACATCTTTTAATTTCATGGCTGCAGTCACCATGTGTGGTGATTTTGGACCCCCTCAAAATAAAATCTGCCACTGTTTACACTGTTTCTCCATCTATTTGCCATGAAGTGATGGGACCACATGCCATGATCTTAGTTTTCTGAATGTTGAGCTTTACGCCAACTTTTTCACTCTCCTCTTTCACTTTCATCAAGAGGCTCTTTAGTTCTTCTTCACTTTCTGCCATAAGGGTGGTGTCATTTGCATATCTGGGGTTACTGGTATTTCTCCCAGCAATCATGATTCCAGCTTGTGCTTCACCCAGCCCAGCGTTTCTCATGATGTACTCTGCATATAAGTTAAATAAGCAGGGTGACAATATACAGCCTTGACACATTCTTTTTCCTATTTGGAACCAGTCTGTTGTTCCATGTCCAGTTCTAACTGTTGCTTCCTGACCTGCATACAGATTTCTCAAGAGGCAGGTCAGGTGGTCTGGTATTCCCATCTCTTTCAGAATTTTCTACAGTTTATTGTGATCCACACAGTCAAAGGCTTTGGCATAGTCAATAAAACAGAAGTAGATGTTTTTCTGGAACTCTCTTGCTTTTTTCATGATCCAGTGGATGTTGGCAATTTGATCTCTGGTTTCTCTGCCTTTTCCAAAACCAGTTTGAACATCTGAAAGTTCACAGTTCATGTATTGCTGAAGCCTGGCTTGGAGAATTTTGAGCATTACTTTACTAGAGTGTGAGATAAGTGCAATTGTGTGGTAGTTTGAGCATTCTTTGGCATTGCCTTTCTTTGGGATTGGAATGAAAACTGACCTTTTCCAGTCCCATGGCCACTGCTGAGTTTTCCAAATTTGCTTGCATACTCAGTGAAACCCACCAAACTTCACACTTGAACCCTTGGTATCTTCCCTTTCACTTGCTTATAACTAGTAAGCTGGGCCCTGCATACCTTGCCATACTACTCAGTAGTACAGTGTATTTACTTCTTGTTTTATGAGGTTTAAATTTGATTATTGTTTTATGGGCTTTAAAGCCATAAATATCTTAGAACAAAAGCCAAAAATATCTTAAAACAACCAATATGCAAATGCCTATACTAAATAAAAATCGTCCTATCAGTATTAGCATAAATCACAGCTTCCGAAACTAGAGAATGATATTATATTTTTCAGGAACATTTTACACATGACATGGAGTATTGCTCAGAAAGCAGATTTGAGAGAAATACAAAAATTCTAACTAACCAAAATACTATTTACTTTTAATAAAAATCAAACATTTTAAAAACAAAAAGCTACATTTTTAAAAGCATAGAGTTGAGACATATTGTACAGAGAAATACAATTAAAGGTGTTTTACTTTTCAGAATCAGGTTATAAACTCTAAGAGTCACTAGATATAAGAGAATAGTTTTTCATTTTCAATTGTTTAGGAAATATCACATTATACATAAATCAGAAGGGGCTAATTATTCCAATAATTTATTTGAATAAACAAACACACTAAAAATGTTTTTCTTTCAAAGTTTAATGCGAAAGTGTGTTTTAAAGGCTGGGAGCACAGATCTGACTTCATTCAATAGTTCTAACTGCAAGAACATCATTGTTCCTTGTGAGGGCTGTGTAGTGTCAGAAGCAGAATGTCATTCCTAGTTTAGGCCAGGTATTTAGGCCAGAAATAAAAATGACTAAGCCACAGGAATGGGCCACCTTGTTGGATCTGCCCCATCTATCTGTGGGTATTCTCATTATTTTAAACAAAAATAATGTGATGTAAAATAAGTTTCAATGACTGTCTCACGTAAGTAACTGATTGACGAGTTGATTCTAAGCACTTGAAATACTTTATCCAGGCGCCCTAAAATCTAAAGGAGAATTAAAAACAATGCATACAATTTTAATAATCTTGAATGTCTACTGAAAGCAGAGAAGTTATTGCTGAAGATCAAATTCCTCAGAGAGATAACAGGTCCTGAGAGTAACAGTTGAAGGAAAGAAAATAGGATATGTGTTTACTCCAATTTGAAGGTGAACCAGTAAAACCTTACTATTAAAGACAGACTCACTGAGGTAGCAGAGGTTTGGGTAGGGGTAAAAGTTGAGAGGAAGAAAAGTAGAAAAATTTTTTTACAAGTTGAATCAGTAGAAATCCCTTCAAACCATCAGCTGCTGGAATAAATACAAATTTTTTATCCTCACATTTGAATATAAAATAGTCCCATATATCAATTAAATATGAGAGAAAAGCTATTTTTTATATCTTACAAAGCCTGAGAGATAAGTATCTTCCCAAGGGATGCTCCAGTGTTATGGAGGTACTCCTTCTTTTGGTCAACCTACACAATTTTTAATGATATTAAAAATTACACAGTTAGGGTTTCCATTATAATATCTCTTATGAGATTAGTCCAAAGAAAAGACAGCTCACATTTACAGCTGGATGAGGGTAAAAATGTACATATTAAAGATCTGTTCATATGACATGACTGAAGAAATAGAAATAGTGATGTACTTTAAGAGTTATTTAATTCATCCCCCTACTTTTAGGCAGGGTTTTTCCCATATTATCTTCAGACTGTTGACTATCTGTATTAGTTTAAATATCTGCAGGGAAGGAAATTCCTCAAACTCGCCTGGTATTCTACTCCTGTTTTAACAGCCCTACTTCCAAGAAACTGGGCTTTGGTCATCACATTGTAATTAGTTACCAACCGGCTTGTCTATCAACAAGTATTTGTTAAGTACACACAGGGAGAATGTTATTCTGTTAGGTCTTTGATGGTAGACCTTCCCCTATAGTTGCTCCTAATTGCTTCTCCTGTCAAATACAGCTCTAATCCTGGATTCAAATATTCTTCCATTAACCCTTCTTCATTCCATTATGGACCCCCTATTACAATTGATGGCCCAGGAATTGAACCCAGGTCTCCTGCATTGCAGGCAGATTCTTTACCATCTGAGTCACCAGGGAAGCCTCATAATTATTAATAGGAGCAACCCTATTAAAAACTACATGCTTTCTTTACTTCTAACAATATAGTTTGATTTTCAAAACAATTTTGAAGCAATATGCTGTTTCAAAACAGGGTGGTGCTATCTCAGTATTTCAATGAGAAAATTATGGCTCTGGAGGAAGAAGTAGCTGCACAATTGCTTAATGGCTGAGCTTGTCCCTCCCACAGCAGCCACTGCAAGTCAACCTTAATTTACTGCGTCACCATAAACCCCCTTCTTGCTCTCTTGCAGATTATTATAAAACTTTACTTCTCCAAAGCTCATGTGGCTGGACTTCATGAAATGTTCTTTTTTAAAAATTTCCCTATATTTCCAATTTATATCTGGATTCTCATTTTTTTCCCTTCTTAAATACTCTTTTCAGTTTAACTGTATTCTAGATTATTCCTCTGCTTCCTCAAACATCCCCATTTAATGTGAATGTTGGATTTTTAGCCCTCTCATCTTAGCACCACTCCCCAACCTTCAAACATCTTGAAATGTATTTTCTAAAGAGAAGAAAAGGAAAAGAAATAAAAACCTTGATAATAGCTTACTTCTTGCATTTGCCTTCCTATATTGTTCCTTCCAGTTACAGAAGGATCTTTCCTTGACCTTCTGTCCTAAATAGTACTGACACCATTTCTGCTAGAAATTCTTTGAAATTCACCTCCTCCATGTAGAATCCACCTCTTATCTGGCTCTGCAGATAAATCCCAAATCAGTGTTCCCTGCCTCTGCCTTCACTACCATAGAGTTCATCCAATGACAGAGTTTCAGTGATGGCCTCTAAGCTGAGGGTACTAAAATCTACTTTTAAGCTTTAATCTTTCCCTTCAACTCAAATCCCTCAGATCCAGCTATTATCTCTCTTTTCTTGGATGCATCTTAGACATCTCAAGCTCACTGTATTTGAAATGAAGCACATTATTCATAACAAAATTACCAACTTAATGATTTCCACCAATGCAATTAAAAAACTTGATGAAACTTCTATATTCTTCCGTATTTTTCATATTCTTCTCTCTCCTGTGTACCACTATCAGATTAGTATGTCTAAAACACAAGGGGTTATTTTTGCTTTGTTTTTTAAACCACTTTTCAAAATGGAATAGAACGTTGTCCTTTATAAATCACTTATATCTTAATCTATAACAGCTTCCTTCACCATTTGTTCAATCTCTTTTATCTAGCTTTTCAAGTTCCTATATCAACTGGTGCTTACTGATCTACCAAACTAAATTTCCAACCTGAAATTTAAGCAGCTTACTTATAGACCCATATCTCCGTGCTTAAATTAACAACTCTATCTATAGTATCTGCCACTGTCCTTTCTAAAAATCTAAAATTCACACCTACTTTAAGACTCAGCTTCTTTATAAACAGCTCCACTGATTCATTTTAAAAACATACGATAGACCAAAGTTAGTTTCCTATTTTTGATACTAGACTACAGTCTATGAAATGTCACCATTGGGGAAAGCTGGATGAAGAGTACCTGGGATTCTATGTAGTATTTTTGCATCTTCCTATGAGTCTGTAATTATTTCAAAATAAGAAGTTTAAAAAAATATATGATGGGCATCAACTATATATATACTAGGCATAAGTAGGATGCTACGTTCACAAAAAAAGAATAAAATATAAGTCCTTCATGCACGTAGCTATTACCTGGAGGCATTATGGATTGACTTGTGTCCTCCACAAAATTCATAGTTTGAAGCCCTAACCAGTCAGCCCCCTCAATGTGGCTGTATTTGGAAATAGGGCCTTTAAAGAGGTAATTAAGGTTAAATGAGGTCATAAGGGTGAGGCCCCAGCCCCAAAGTACTAATGTCCTTGTAAGAGGAAGAAGACACACAGGAGAGTGCACACAGGGGGAAAGGGCACGTGCAGGCACAGATGCACAAAGCAGACTGGAAAAGACAAGCCCAAGCGGGTCAGGAACAGTTTCTGATCGCAAAAGAGAAGTTAAGAAATGAGAATGTTCTAAGAAGGGAATGGTCTTACTGAAAAAGCCTTCAGGGCAGACTGAGGTGTATAGGCAAAGTGTTCACCTAATTTAGTAATTATGAAGTCACTTGTGAAAAGGGTAGAAAATTGCTCAGAGATCAATAATTTGCAGGTCTTATATTTTATTTCTGAAGAAAATCATTTTCATAAAAATGATAGACCCCTAGCAAAATGGATAACGCGTTGGAATGTGTTTTCTTAAAAAATGTGGAATGTGGAATGTGTTTTCTTACCTTCTTTGTAAGGGTCCTAGTTAGACCAAATCTGAGTGTCCTTCATCATACCAGAAACAGAACAAAAACAAACACCTCACACAATTCCTTCATAGCTGTCTTTAAGAACTGCTATAACATAATAGACATCACATAAATTTGGGCAAATATATGATAAACTTACTGTTGATTTTCATTTTACTTATTTTTCAAACAAATCTTTTGTTTTCCCAATGACAACAATGAAATGGTTCCAGTTTCAGGTAGTCTTTTTCTGATACCAATTAGTCTCGAACCTTCCATAATCAACCTAGCAATGTAAGGTAAACCTCAGCCCTAAGCACCTGCAAGGATGAAGCAAACATGTATGAGAAAGTCAGCTAGACCAGTAAAGGCATTCACATTCAGATTTTTTTAAAAACACTACCCTGGTGGCCCTATGGAACTCTTGTTCTAAGGGTAGAATTCATATCACTGAGATTAAGAAAAAGACATACAATGAAAGGGCAATATTCCCCAGCAGAAAGATGTGAGTAGTAGAGGTAAGAAGAGAAATATAAGTTTGATGGTTCTGTAATAAAAAGAATACCCAGTAAAGGTTAGGTTAAATGCTGATGGAATCTGAAGGTTGATAAAGGCAAGCAGGAGAAATGTGAGGCAACGAAGTCCTTAAGGTAATTCCCAGTGGGGAAGATTTTCAAATTCTGGATGCCAGGGAGGATGCTGTCATCATGGCCTTTACTGCAAAGAAAGGACACATACAAGGTGCCAGGCTCATAAAGTCGGGAGGCTAGAAAAGACCAAGGGTTTTTTATTCTGAGATGTTTATTCATCTGCCATTTAATAGGGAACATGGTAAAATTACACACACTCCGGCCTTTTAATACCAACCACTAAGTCACTTCATCTTTCTAGGGCCTTCGTTACCTCAGCTGTTAGGTGAGGGAGGCAAACCAGATGATTTCTGAGTTCCTGCCCAACCATTAAAAAGAAGATCATGTCTGTGAAAAATGTTTGTGTGTTCATGTGTTCGGTCATCCACTCCTTTCTAGTATGCCACTTTACCTTCTTGTATTCTGAAACAACTACGACAGCTAAACTAACATCATAAATCGCACAATTACTGGTTTGAAGCAGAAACAACTCACAGTATTTCTTATTATCTCTGTAATAATTGTACCAAGTAAGCTACCAAGATAATAAAAATTAAGAACACAGCAAATACAAGGTAAACTGCATTCTAGTCCTCATGGCAAAGAAAAGAGATTGTGTGAAACAGTTTCTGCCCTTTTCTTCCCACAGTGCAACACCAATTTAAGTGAAAAGAAGGCCAGATTGAGAACAGCTTACCCAGAAGGAGGCTCTGGCTAGAAATCTACTTGTACCGTTGTGGTTTGTGTGGTCTAGTGGGAAGCACAATGAGCTAGAAGATTTCGAATCTAGACTAACCCTTCCGGTAACCATGTGACTCTGGACAAGATATTTAGCTTTCCCTAACTCCATTGCTATTTGTAAAACTGCAATAATTTCACGTGTTTCTTCTACCTCAAAAACATGCCAAGTACAGAAATTCAGTTCAGTTCAGTCACTCAGACATGTCCGACTCTTTGCAACCCCATGAACCGCAGCATGCCAGGCCTCCCTGTCCATCACCAACTCCCAGAGTACATCCAAACCCATGTCCATTGAGTCGGTGATGCCATCCAACCATCTCATTCTCTGTTGTCCCATTCTCCTCCTGCCCTCAATCTTTCCCAGCATCAGGGTTTTTTCAAATTAGTCAGCTCTTTGCATCAGGTGGCCAAAGGATTGGAGTTTCAGCTTCAGCATCAGTCCTTCCAAAGAACACCCAGGACTGATCTCCTTTAGGATGGACTGGTTGGATCTCCTTGCAGTCCAAGGGACTCTCAAGAGTCTTCCCCAACACCACAGTTCAAAAGCAACAATTCTTTGGCGCTCAGCTTTCTCCACAGTCCAACTCTTACATCCATACATGACCACTGGAAAAACCATAGCCTTGACGAGATGGACCTTTATTGGCAAAATAATGTCTCTGCTTTTTAATATGCTGTCTAGGTTGGTCATAACTTAGAAATTAGTGTGTGAAAAATTTGAGCTCCAAGGAGGAAAAGTATTATAGTCAATAAAGAAGCATGGTAATGACAAAGAGAACTGATTTAACAATTTTTAAAAACTCACTATCATGATTGGATCACGGCAGGTGGGAGGGAGAGTCACTCAACTAAAGCCAAACACTGTTAAGTGAAAGCAAGCAATTGTGACCACGACAAACACGCACAGCTTCAATCACCCCAATGGGATAAACTCAGTTAGACAAGTGTGACAGGCACACACCTGGCTTACAGACTCCTGGTTTGTGAACAAACACATTTTCTACTTTCCTTCATTCTGTTCCTCCCTTCCCTCTCTTCCTCCTTTCCTCACCATCTTCCTTCCAAACATTTAGAAATTTTACATCAAGGGTTTCTATGTACACAGCCCTGAAGTCGCCTCCAAATCTAGTTATTTAAACAAATGACTATAGTTCTATATTCAATAAATGTGGCATCCTAACAGTGGACAGCAATGGGTGAATGGAGGCCAAAGGACTAGTTATAGGAGGATGTTAACAAGGGCAAGATGAAGAAGACCTAAATTCAGATAAACTATTAGAACTGCTTCTATGTACGAAGACAATTCTATTCTGAAACATCATATTAGAAATATGATTTTGGAATAAAAGTTAGGTTCTCTTTGTGTATAATTATGGTAAAAAATATTTCAAGTCATAGACTATAGAATGCCATGGTCCCATGCCAGTCATTCTCTTCACCCAAATTTAGAAGATGAATTATACATACATCTATACAATGGCAGTAATTATAGTTTGAGTTTCTGAGTGTATCTCTGTTCCGAGAACTGTGCTAGGCGCTTTATAGACACATACGGCCCTGGATACAAGGAAGGCATTATTATACCCACTTTGAAAGGAGAGACTAGACTCTGGAAAGTTAAGTAACATATTCAAGTCATATGAGTAGTAAGGCATAAAGACAGGACCCAAACACTGGTCTGTCTGCCTCCAGAGCCTGTGCTTATTAGATTATGCTATGCTGTCTCCATGTTTATCTTTTTTAAAGTGTTCACTTGCATTCCTTTTTACTTCGAGGAATGCTGGTTGAGAGGGGAAGGAAACAAGAGGAAGAGTATCAGCAGAGGGAGGTAGGTGTACAAAGGCAAATAAAGAAGATGAACAAAATCCACATCGCTTCCCATACTATGGTCCCTGCTTGAGGAGGAAATAGACGCTACAGCTGCTTCATGTAATAAACTCATTTACTCTGTCCTCCTTGCTGCTGCCATAAAGAGAGACACTAAGAAGATGGAAGCGGGACTTGGGAGCTGCTGCCTCTAAAGGACCAAAATGCAGTGCTCTTGACAGCTCAGCCCCTCTGACGGTGGGAAGGGCTGACCCGGATGCCCATGGCCATCACTGACTGCCCAGGTAGGGGCAACCTGGATCTCTCACCCTGGCACATAGTGGCCTCAGCCCTGAATCCTGCTCATATCGCCTGATCTCCAGTTTTTTCTTTGTCTCTTCTCCCTTATTCTGGTGACCACAATCCAAGCAAACAGCAGAAGGGATGGGACTCATCTGGATTATATTAGCCGCTTGTATTATGCTATTTACATTTATGAAATATGGTATCGCGAGATCACATTTAGTAAGATTTTCCTTAAAAATGGTTTTATTCTCTAATCCACTTTTTATTGGTTAGTAGCAAAACAAAGTGGATCATATATTTAGAAGCAGGAGGAAGGAAAAAGACATACCATTCTAGAAATGTTTAGCAAGCAAATACCCCAAGAATATTTATCCAAGTGATTACCCTGGGATGTCTGAAGGGAAATGTGCAAGCAATTTTCTTGGCTATCATCACTTTAATATGAAATGTAAACCCCAAAATACAGCCACAATAAAAGGCGCACCCCTTTAATTTGGCCAAAGTCTTAACACAGTTGCGTTTGGGGAGCATGAACGGAGTTCCTACCTGGCATGACCATGGTCTGCGGGGCCGCTGCATCAGTACTCAGGCAGAGACGCCCACCTTTGGCTAATCGATCGCACAGCAAGGTGATGTGCTTCTTCAATCGGCTTGTGTCTTTGGGTATGTCCAGCTGGCTGCTGAAGTTCAAAGCCTGTTCCTTGGAACTCTTCGATAGGCAGGTCTTTAAGAGGTGAGAAAGAGCAGCATCCACGGTTTCTTCCCAGCCCTGGATGCAAAAGCCAATTTGGAATTTATGCAAAGATGACAAATGAACAAAGGAAGCACTTTACCATTAACCAGGTTATAAGATTATGAGTGTTTCGGTCCCAGTGCTGGGAACTTGTTAAGAGCCTGGTGTCTGGTAGTCTAGACCAGTCTGGTTTTAAATTCTAGCTCTGTCTGCTGTTTCAGCATGTTACTTAATTCCTCTTAGCCTCATCCTCATCTACAAATGAGGCTACTAATAATCTGTACCTCCAAGGGTTGGGGGTGATTAAATGAGATGGTACACAAGTAGCTTGTAGCATGATAATCACTATCTCAGGTATTGCTATGTTTGATGATCCAGAGGGTGAAGCCTAGGATTATAGTTCATTTTGCTGCTGAAGGAGAACCAGCCAAGACAGGAAGAGACTGGGGGAAACTGGAATGGAGAGAAAACCCTGGTGTGTCTCTCAGGATTGGTTCCATAGTCTTGGAGCTGCAGGCAGAAACTAGAGGAGCTTTGTCAAGAGGGACTTTGGGAGGTACAAGCCTATCCAGTCCCACTTCCCTGTCAAGGTGACATAAAGTGACACAGAATGAGGCAGTGAGCCATTTATCTGTTTTGGCTGGGGACAGTGTGGCTGTGCTATAGTGAAGACTGTGAGGAGGGCAGGGTCACCTCAGAACCCTACAGGCTGGAATTCTAGGGCTATCGATGGCAGACGGGGATCACGGGGCCATCACAAAGGACGGGCATGAGGAAGCACCACACTCAGGTGGGTTCAGATAACAGCAGGTGAGGAGCCTTGAACAGATAACAACAGGTAAGGATGCTTGAAGTTGAGAAGGGCAGCTTATGCTCTCCCACTGGACATGCCCAGAGATAACTGGGTGTGATTTTCAGGGGTTCCAGAGGTCCTAAGCATCAAAACAGAAAAGTGTGAGTGAAATCTGGGTATTACTACCAATGATTGCATTTGTATCCAGAGGCCAGTGAACCCTAGAACACCACAGACTTGACAAAGTGAAATTATAAAGGATGACAGTGAATGACTACCCTCATAGAATTCTGTAGAATAGTCCAAGGCCCTCAAGTAAGGGAGGAGAAACCTGAGACTCAGAGAGGAGTCCCTGGATGAACTGACTGTTGGTACTGCTCCAAACTCAACCTTATCAGCTGAGCCACCTTGCAAATGTGCAAACTGGATTACATTATTCCTAAACTTCAACTCCTAAAGCCAAATGCTCAGTTTAGCACACATAGCACTGTCTGCTCCACCTCCTGCTCCATTTTATTCTCTCCCTGTCCACCTGCACCCACACTCTCACCTTCGCCTCTCCACAGGCTTGATCCTCCTGTTGCAATGCCTAATCACCACTCTTTCTTGCCAACTCCTATTTACAACTCAGCTCAGGCACCGCCATCTAAGCATCACATTTGTGGGCCCTCTAAGCATCACATTTGTGGGCCCTCTCTGTGACTCTGAGACCGGACGCACCCAGTTCATCACCTGGGACCACTCTCCACCCTCTGCTGTGGCCACTGTCAGCACTCTGGTTTCTCCAGTGCCTGGAGATGTCTGCACCCCTAGCACTGTGCTTGGTCAAGAAATGTGTCTGCTGGACAGAGACACAGAGCGATGGTGAGAGATGGTGAACTAGGATCGCAGATTTGGGGAGGAGTCTGGAGATCTTTAATCCAGGCTCATGGGATGCTTCCTGGAATAAAACAGAAACCATGTGCCTAGGTATGGCTGTCCCCAGGATACAAAATTATCACTTTTTGAGACAGCTCATTCTTTTCAGGGACATGTGAAACCAGCAGAAAGTTATTCCTAAAGCTGAGCCAAAATCTGCCCCATTGGCCCTTATTCTACCCTCCAGAACTATGCAGAATAAATCTAACCTCTCTTCTACATGACAGCCCTTTATACCTAAGAAGACAGCAATTCTGTACCCTCTCCTCCAGAATAAACATCCCCAGTTCCTCCAGCTCTTCCTTATATAAACACGGTTTCAAGTTTTCTCTCCATCCTGACCACTTGTCTTTGAATAAGCTCCAATTTTAAACACTTAAACATTTATACAGCTAACTAGAGAACCCCAAACTGACCCCAAGACACCAGGCTGGGGGTGGGGATTCAGGGCCAGTAGAGTCAACCCACCCCACCCCACCCCATTGTTTACTGGGAATTCTCCCTGCCAGCCAGGCTTCTGGTTGCCTCTGCTTTCTTGGCAGCCATACCACACTCTTGATTCACACAAGCAAACACAATTAAGCCCCAGGCCTTTTCCACACTCACCACATATCTTCCTTTTAGGCTTAAGCAGTTCGTTCTTTAGACCAAAGTGTAGATTCTCTATATACCCACTAAAGAACTTCCCACTGATTGCCAACATCAGAATTTTTCACTCTATTGACCCATTATAGATGCCACCAGGCAAATAAGGAAACACATTATTTTTAAATGAGATGTCAAAGGCTATAAAAACAACTTCCTACTCCAAACCACTAAAGAATAATAAAACACCAGTTGCTACAAAGACATCTCTATACAACTATCAAAATCTAAATCAGATCAATATTTAAAATTGAATTTGTATTTCAATAATAATGGGGATGAAAATTAAGATAAAATAGTAACCCAAATGTCATTGTAGAGGACATATTTCCAAGTTGTTTTTGATGACATCAATGATGACCTCTGGAGTATAAGAAGGAAAGATCCTTTGTATATAATTTGGCATTTATGTACTCTGTGGTCATTTCAGCATTAAAACAGTTCCTACTATTTTACAGACTATTCATTTAAGCTAACTATTGTTTTCATAAGTAGGTTACAATAGCATATTAGATAATTTAAGTAGATATGGCATTTAGCTAATACAGAGGTACTACAGAATTTCCTTTTCTACTGCCAACTTGCAGATCAAGTCAAAAACCATGTCATGATTAGGTATTTGGCATGAATATTTCTTTAATATAATGAGGCATGATGCCAAAACTTCAAAAAGATTGCTACTGAAATACAGGGTTATTATTTGGAGAGCCCAAATTACTACATAAACTCAAATATGATAATAAAAAGGAATGTTTATGAGACAAAGGAAGAGCCTTAAAAATGCAATGTGATAATCTACTGATCAAACACATAGCCTACTTACCTGATAAAATGTGAAACAAAACCATGTGGAAATCTAGAATCTCAAGTACAAAAAGTTCCTTAAAGGTAAGCTATTTTAACCACCTTTTTGGTGTTTGAATCCATCACCTTTATTTAGAGCCTTTAAACTGATAAGTCCAATATTTAGTTTTAATGTCTAAACACACACACACACACACACAACCCACATGCACATACCTGATCTTTATCCTCTAACATTGAACATTAGTTGTACTAATAATTGAACACCAATTGATGTTCATCAATTGCCCTCTCCTAATTGTGAGAGTGAAAGAAAATCTTAATTTTGGTAAAATAGCACTAAAAATGTCTGGAAGGGATGAAACTACTAAGCAAGCATTCTTCAGTAATAATTGATATGATTTTAGCTCTCAAATCCACAGCCTAACTCTTAAATCCCAGTTTACCCATGTACAGCTTTTGGAAAACAATAGTCGGTGGGAAGTTAAATAAAGACATAAATGTGTGAATAAATCAATAAATAAATTCAAATGTACATGCTATTCTGCTTTATCTTCTCCACAGCCCTTGTCAGCATTACAAATTAATTTATTTACTGGGCTTTTTTGTGCTTACTGTATCTTTGGAGTTTTCCTTTGTTCCCAAGCTCTAGACTCTATCCCATGTGGTAACTTGACTTTTGTCCTAGTCCTCCTACCTGAGCCCCTACGTTGGGAGCCTGCTTGAAAGGTCCCCCCTTAATGGACTGGGCTGCCTTGCTCCTGCCAAATCCTCCCAAGGAACTAGACCTCTGGCTGCAGCCCTGCTGCTTGACTTCAACGCCAAGTTGCCTGCTGCATGCATCCCCCAGACTGAGAGCCTGCTCACTCAGTCTTACTGCTTTTGTGTTCCACCTGCCTGTGTGGAGGCTCCTGTAAGCCATGCTGGCTCCACATGCCTTTCAGTACCAGTGGAATGTCCCATTTCTATGGTGTCTGCTATCCTCTTCCTGACTGAAGACAACTGAGCTATGAGTTTTATGATCCAGAGGCCAGACAGCCATGGCTGAGTTTCTGACATCTCTGCCCTACCTGTCCTGCTAGTCTCCACTGGTCATGGTGCCTAAATACAAGTATAAGTAAGTGGCTTTTCAGAAAGAATAAGAAGCAGAAAGTTTGACCAAGTTAGTAAAGTGTATTTCCTAGGGTATCAACCAAAGTAACAACAAAAAAAAAGAAAAACCTAGAAGAGTTTTCTCATGCCACCTACAAATTAAAACAACCAAGTTGAAGACAGCTGCCCCTCGGCTTCTGGGTTTTGACTTAACTCATTCACCTCAACTGCCTCTTCACTTTGATAAATCACTTAATCTCTGTAGACTATATCTGTCTGTGTGTGTGTGCACGTGCGTGCTCACGCATGCACACACACTCCATTGCTCCATTGGGTCTGACTCTCTGTGACCCCGTGGACTGTAGCCAGCCAGGATCCTCTGTCCATGGAACTTTCCAGGCAAAAATACTGGAGCTGACCCAGGGATCGAACCCACATCTCCTGCATTGGCTGGTGGATTCTTTACCACTAGCACCACCTGTGAAGCCCAAGGTATATCCAAGGTCTCCATAAAACAGGAATAACACTATCTGTCATGCCAATCTTACATGAATGATAAGGCACTCAAAATCTTAAGCAGAGGATACTGTGGAATAAGCATATATATGCAATCCTACTTTTTTAAAAAATCAGAAAATAAAAACACACCATTGGAACCCAATGTACAAAGTCACATCTTTCAACTTTTATTCAAACAAATTATAAACTTCTGCAAATGTATGTTTGTAATAGAAACACTACCACATCCGCAACTATAGTAGCATAGGGAAAAACCACAAAATGCCATGGTAGCATTTATTACCAAATGTGCACATAGTTAACTCTAAGCGAGAGAGGAAAGGTTTAAAAAAAAGAGAGAGATCTGTGTAAATGAACAAATGGAGATTGTGTAGCCACAGCTAGGGTTCAGTTGAGAAGAGAACATTCTTAGAAATGGCCTGTCTTACACATTACACATTTGAAGTAAAATGATGATTACATCATATTTATTTATCTGAAAAAAAAAAACTGTATCAAAGAGAAATAGATTTCATCTTGAATAGATGTAAAGAACTCACAATAAGTCTTTGGTATTTATGACTGATCTACAGAGCTTTATGGTTACTGTTACTTTCTATTATATTCTATCATGTTATAATTAGCCAAGGTAAGCTAAAAACAATGATGTGAAATGTCACTGTAAGGCTAGGTACAAATTTAGTTCTTTAGTTGTAAATTATATATTTGTAAGATATAAGAATTTTTCAGGATTGATCTAGGTTCAGATTATTTCTAAAGAATAGATTTTATTCAGTGAATCTCCCTTCATGCAAAGGAGGGCTTGAAATGTTGAACTATATACCTCTGAGAAGTAAAACAGCTCTTTGAAATTGAAACAAAATAAAATAAAATGAAAAAAAATGAAACCAAGCTGGATGGTCTATGTAGCAGTTTAAGCTTTTTAAACCCATCACTAATAAAATGAAACCCTCCCCAACATCATCCTTTCTTATCTTAAACTGAAATGACTTATTGGACTTAATGGAGTTCTCCAGTTCTTTGTGATGCTTCAAAAGCTGTAGAAATCTAATTCAGATTTTAACCAAAAGTAGAACAAGGTGCCAGGCTTATCAACACAGTATTATGAACAATAAAACACACTGTTTCTTATCAGGTGAAAATCTAAAACCTTTTCTGACAAACAGAAGCTTAGCAAACTTCATGCAGTTTAGCAGCAATACAGGCAGAAAGTACAAGGTTGCTTCAAACCAACCTACTCTGATCCTTTTTTTTTTTTAAGTTACATTTTGCTAAGAAATCTGCATATGACCTATACTCTCATGCTGATCCTGAAGCTTTAGACAGGAGAAGGAACACAAAGTAGATTACCTGAGTTATCATGAAACTTGATCCTGGATAGCCATATTCAATTTTAAAACAAAACATTAATGATGCTTCATCTAGACAAACATCTTGACTAAGCATTCAAGTTTGCTTCAGGCAAAAGTTTCCAGTCACAGGTACTATTCAGAAATAACTTACAAAAATATTAAGACTGAAAAATAAAATTGATAATGAATATTCAGGGGGAACCTGCTTCTGGTGATGGTAAATTTGATCATGTGGGCCAATTATCCCACTGAGAAGAACTAGAAAAAAATATATACGAAATCACCTCTTTGAAGGTATAGGAAAGCTATACCTAAAGATAGTAGTTACCAGGTCAAGATTCAGGGGACAAGGGAAGCCCAGGAAAATGAGTACTGAATTTGTGGCTGCTTTTCCCTCTGTGGTCATTAGTTACCTGGCCTAACATGTAGCACTGGGTCCTCCAATTACTCACTACTTTAGGCGATCACTTATGCTTGCTTATGTATTTCCTTGTAGGAGGCAGCAAGGGTCATGAAAGTTAGAAGTCTGAAGACCTAGGCTAAATTTTGACACCTTTCCTTATAAGCTGTATGTCTCTGGGAAAGTTATTTTAGGTCTCAGCGTCTCAGTTTTCTCATCAGTTAAAAAAATCAGAAAAGTAATTTCCTTTGCCAGGCACTTTTAGACTTAATGAGACATGTTTATCAGTCGTGGGGAGGCTTCCCAAGTGGTGCTAGTGGTAAAGAACCCATCTGCCAAAGAAGGAGACACAAGAGATGTGGTTCAATCCCTGCGTCGGGAAAATCCCCTGAAGTAGGAAATGGCAACCCGCTCCAGTATTCCTGCCTGAAAAAAATTGAAGGACAGAGGAGCCTGGTAGGCTACACAGAGAATCAGACACGACTGGATGAATAAGCACTGACACCATTTATCAACTGTAGTTATTTAATTATTTAATTCCATGTTATTATTCTCACTTCTGGAAATGCTCTCTAAAAGTTGATCTTTGGAGGGTTGGTTCTTCTGAATAATAATGACACTAGAAATAATAACAACAAAAGTAACAACTGTTTAGGATCTCTTATGTACTAGAAAGTATGCTAAGAAATGTATAAACATTATTTGTACTAATAAATATTTATCCCGTGAAGTTGGTGCTATAACTTCCAACTAAGGTGCTAGATGTAAAGTAGTTTAAAGTAAAAAAGTTTATCATAAATAACACAATTATTTAAGTAAGAGCTGTAATGGGATCCAGGACTGCATGGCTCTAAATCCCGTGCTCTTAGCTACTTGGCGAGAACTTTTTTCCCATTTCATCATGTGTGTCTTTCAGTCTATTGTCATCAAGTCACTTTAGGCAGAAAACATCATATGAGGTCTTCCCCTAGAAAACTTATGGTCCCAAAATTTATATCAGCTTCTTTATCCAAGTAAGCAATCTGTGTATAATTAAATGAGATTTTACTGCACAATCAAAAAGCACTATGATTTGTGCCAGTTTGTCTGGCACAAAGTTTGGGTCAAACTTCTTTTTTTTTTTTTTTTGGGTTAAACTTTTAGAAGAGTCTACCCAAGTCTACCTTTTACCTGTCTAGACCACTAAAACTGACATGTAGGAACTGCCTTGGGATACCACATGCCCTGAAAACATAACAGTGGTCAAACTTGACTTCGATGAGTCTGAGTTATCGATGCTCAATTCAGGGACTCATTATTGAGAATACTTGGAGAGGACATTTCTATTTTGGAATCAAAACACACATGAGGACTCCCCAAATGTCCCTATATCTGACAAAGTCCAAGAAAAATCTTATTGAACTTAGGGGACAAGAGAAGAACCACGTGAATAAACTGAAGGGGTCAACTTCTCCCTAACACACTATATTCTAAAAATTCTCAAAGAATAAGAAATAACCAAACTCAAGAAAAAAAGTCCCAAAATACATGAAACCACTGATTTAAGTGTAAAGCATTTTTCTCTAGAATTCTTTTCTTTTTGTTTTTCTTTCTTCCCTTTAATTAGTCTGGTTTTTAGGACCACTCCACCCAGAATCTTCACTATTTTAAGATTTGCTTACCTACCTCTTTCTTGGTCAAAGCTATTGGTGGATCTGAGATAGCTATAGGAAAGTCCACCTACTAGAATTCTATTTCTATTTTCTTTCAAATAGAATTCAAATTTGAAGAAAAATGTATAGAGAATGGGATCTGAAGTGATTGACTGTATACCATTCAATGTTTGTGTCATTTTTCACAGCAATCAAGCTGTGAAAGGGGGTTTCCCAGTGGCTCAGTGGTAAAAGTATTCACCTGCCAATGCAGGAGATGCAAGTTCCATCCCTGGGTCGGAAAGATCTCCTGGAGGAGGAAACTGCAACCCACTCTAGTATTCTTGCCTGGAGAATCCCTTAGACAGAGGAGCCTGATGAGCTGGTTGCAAAGAATCAGACATGACTAAGCTTGAGTGACTGATCAAACACAATATAGTAACATAGTAGCACAGACCTCAAATAGCAATTATTTATGAGATGGTATGTTTATCCCTAAATAGTGATCCTAATTTCGAATGTTTTATCCATTTAATATAGCACTATTTAAGTCCATATAACCATTTATTTTAAAATATTTATTTAGAGTCCATTGATATAAGACATTATACCAAACATTATGAAGTTAAAAAAAAGGTGAATCAGATATGGATCCTACCCTGAAGTAACAATTAAGAATGTATACAAAAATATAATGATGCAGAAAATGAAATGTGTTTAGAGAGAGGTACAGATAATGTGCTTTAGGAATGCTTTTGTTTTAGCCCTCTTCCTAGAATGATATCAAGAATTATCTGTCAGCAATAAAATTTAAGACAGAAAGATCTTTGTCTACATCATGAGATAACTTCCTATAAGTTTTGTGCAAAAATCAATGATATCGTTGAACTCATATTAGTGCTATGCGAAGCAAACAAGTAGACTAAATTTGTCAGCATTTTCTAGTACAGAATCCAGAGTGGGTACACGTAATACAAAATATAAATTACTATTATCCTTGTTAAAGTAGTCATATTGAAGAACAAAACTTTAGTATGATCACTTGGTCAAAAGTTCCCCCACTGAATCAGGTTTCACTTTTGTGAAGCTCCTCAGTTTGGGTTCAAATCTCACCTCTGCTCTTTTCCAGCTATATGACCTTGGGCATATTTCCTCATTTATAAATTGAAAGTAATAGTCACGAAGCAAGGATGTGGGTGCCAGCAGTATATCTGACAGCGGATCCAAAAGGTGTCAGTGGGAGTGAGAGGGAGAAGGTGGAGAAGGCAATAAACTGCTGGCTGTGAACAGGTCCAGCCTCAGGTAGCTAGTGCAGTCCTCCTAGACTACTCTGGGAGGTGGTGTGGAACATACCTCGGACTTTCCCAACTGGAAGGATGAGGGAGCTGGGGTATTAATCTACCAACCCTATTAGTCATTGACCAAGCACGGTGGCTCCACAGGCTCTGCCAAACAGGGAGATTCCTCAGTCAGAAAAACTGCAAGTGCCCAGCAGGTAGACGCTTTCAGGAACAGCAGAAGGTAAAGAGATACGGACGGAGCATGAACCGCATCTGTTACAGCCCTCTACTTCAAAGGGACAGAGTGAGGATTAAATGTGGTAATGTAGGTAGAGCCCTTGGCCAATGCATAGTACATAATAATGCTCAATAAAAGTTCATTTTCTTACATTTTTTTTAAGTTGAGGAGGCAGGCCTATCTCTTCTGTGTGTGTATGATTGTATATGTGTTATATATTTAATTCCTCTCCTTTTTTTTTCTCTCTACAAAACAGGGATGTCTTCTAAATAGGGAAATTTATTGGATTTATTTCTAAAGTTGTTAAACATTATATAAAGATGTTTATGACTTTGAATTTAGAGCCAATGGGTTCGAAAACAACTAACCACTGCAGCTGAGCACTGTCATTAAACCACAGAAATTAGATTACATAGGAAACTGGAAAGTTTCACCATTTTAAATGCAGAAAGTGAAGCATATCCCTGCTAACAACATCAGTGATTTCATCCGCATAGTCTCATTCACTGTGATGGGAGAGAAGACCAGTGTTTCTGCAGTCCTCATAAATGACAGATCACTGAAATCAAAACTTACCTCATAACCATTCTGCCAGAATAAGAAGGAGAGCAACCTTGATTAGTCAACCCTCATTACTTCTCAGTTTCTTTGTGCCTTTCTTTTCAAAAAGCAACAACTGGTAAGATTTTTCCTATTTATATGGAATGCACTTCTGGTCAAGGGTATCTGCTCCAAGATGGAACACCAAGGCATTGCCCTTTGCTATAGCTTCCTGTCCCCAGTTCAAACCATTCACAAATTTCCAGTTAGTAAAAAATAACTCTAAATCTTTTCCTCTGTGCTTACAATTATGTTCTATCAATTCTAGGGCATTGTTTTCATATTTTAACATCTCTGAAACAGACTGTGTCAAACTCAGTGGCATCTGACAACTGCTGGCTTCCAGGCACCAGTCCAGCTATTGCTGCTGGTGCCTGGGCATGCACAGCCTTTGTCTTAGTAGCTGTTTGTACAATGTCACTTCAATTGACGGATGTTTAATGGCCATACTCCCCTGTCAAACTGATTACCTTTTAAAATATCAAAATTATGCCATGATTCATCATTGAACAAAAAAGCTGTGTGTACATAAAGGCATGGAAGCAGAATAGTTGGAAGTATAAATTTGAAATTAGTGAAGCAAATATTCATGACAGAAGAATGACAGCAATTCCAGATGTTCTTGCAAAGCAAAAGCTAATGTGCCTTCAAGGATATAAAATAAGAAGATAAAGAACCTGGAGCCTATTATACAGAGTGAAGTCAGAAAGAGAAAAACAAATATTGTCTATTAACACATACATACAGCTAGAGAAGGGCTTCCCTGCTGGCTCATATGGTAAAGCGTCTGTCTGCAATGCTGGAGACCTGGGTTCAATCCCTGGGTTGGGAAGATCCCCTGGAGAAGGAAATGGCAACCCACTCCAGTACTCTTGCCTGGAAAATCCCATGGACAGAGGAGCCTGGTAGGCTACAGTCCATGGGGTTGCAAAGAGTTGGACACAACTGAGCGACTTGACTTTACATAGCTAGAAAAAATGGTACTGATAAACCTATTTGTAAGGAAGCAACAGAGACAAAGATATAGAGAAGAGAATTCTGGACACAAGATATAGAGAAGAGAATTCTGGACACAGCAGGAGAAGGAGAGAGTGGGACAAATTGCGAGAGTAGCATTGACAATATGTGCACTGCCGTATATAAGACAGACAGCCAGCGGGAAGATTCTGTTTAACACATAGAGCTCAGCTCAGTGCTCTGTGACAACCTAGGGGGTGGGATGGGAGACGGGCTGGGAGGGAGGTTCAAGAGGGAGGGGATATATGTAGACTTACAGCTGAGTCACGTTGCTGTACGGCAGAAACCACCACCACATTGTAAAGCAATTATCCCCCAATTAAAAATAAATTTAAAAGAAACCAAGAAGATACAGATAGGAGAAATGTATTATGTTTTGTTACTGAGGTACCTGCACACAGATGACCATCCTATGCCAAACAATACAACTAAAGCAAGAGAAATTGCCAAATCCCTGGGATAGATGTGGTCTGCTTAACTAATGTGTCACACAAGACTCTTGCTGGAGTGGTGAACATCAATTTGCCTAATATTTCTTGGTAACTGTGTACAGAGGCTGCTTAATTTCCACCAAAATGTGATTCAACTGAAGGAAAAAAAACGAAGCTTTGAGCTTAGTCTGAAAAGAAAATTTTTAGAATGAATACCAAAGGCTCAGAAAAAAATCAAGAAGATAAGAGTGGTATACTCTTAAGGATGCACAAAATGCTGTTCATGCACACAGGACAAAGCTATGTGCAAAAACACAGAGAGCAATGACTTGTGGTTGAAAGGTGACCTAAGAGTATCAAACTTTGAATGTGAAGAAGTTTCAGGAATACCTTACCCAATTTATGTTGCTCTCTTATTCAGGCTCAAGAGTAAGATGTGGGAGAACATACGTCTGCATGTGTGCATGCTAACTTGCTTCAGTCATGTCAGACTCTATACGACCCTATGGACTGGAGTCCTCCAGGCTCCTCTGTCCACGGGATTCTCCAGTCACGAGTGGGTTGTCATGCCCTCCTCCAGGGGATCTTCCTGGCCGAGGAAGTGAACCCATGTCTCCTAAGTCTCCTGCATTGGCAGGTGAGTTCTTTACCACTAGCACCACCTGGGAAGCCCAAATGATATGTCTAAGTAAGTCTAAAAGCTCTTTCAATAATTACCTAAAAAATTAAGTGATAAAAAATACTATGTCATAGTTTACTTGGCTGTGTTTTTTTCTAAGTGGCCCATAAAATAATACTGTCACTGACAATGGATGGCATCCTATTGTTGAAATAGTAACAAGAGCTACTAATTTCCTGGAGATTGTACATGCCCAGTACTACATTTGGCACTTTATATATATTTCCTCAATTAGTCCTCCTATGAATCTTAAGAGGTTTATAAAGGGTGTCCTTAACACCTGCTCACCTTTGACAAGTAGTTTCCAAATGAGTTCACATGCGTAATATTTTTTAAAATATGGTTCAGCACTTCTGTGGTAGCATTAATCATAGCAGTAATAGTAGTAGATGTAATGGTGGTGATGATGGTGGTGGTAGTATTAATAGTAACATTCTGGTCTTCCAGTTGACACAATAACTAAACATCAAAACCCTGAATCTAAAAATGATAGTGAAGACACCCCAAGGAGGCTCAGTTTATGGTCTAGTTCATTGAGAAAAACAAGCAATACAACTTGCTTACTCTGTGTAAGAAACAGAATTTTGAGAGGTATTATTGAAGAAGAAATTCTTATTATATACATATTTTTATTCAATGTGTTTTTTAATTTTTATTGTGTTTCAGTAAAGCATGAACAGTAGGCCATAGCCAAACCTAATGAAGGCAAGATTATGCAGTAGAAAATACATAGTAGAAAAAAGGATATACCTAAAACACAAAAAAGAAACTTCATGTGTAACAGCTCTTCAGATGCTGGCATGGCCCTTCTCCCAACCGAACTGTGTGAAAGGCAGTGAGTCTCTGGTTCCAAGCACCTCAAAACTGGCAAATTCCTCACTCAGCACAAACTGTGTTTTCCATCAAACTCTGGGCATGCCTTCATGAGAAAGGCATTGGAGAGCCAAGTTCACTGACTTTCTTAGTGTCATGTTCTTCTGTATCATTTGCTTACTGGTTCAGTATGTTGTTGTTTGGTTGCTAAATTGTGTCCAACTCTTTTGTGACCCCACCGGACTCCTCTGTCTGTAGGGTTTTCCAGGCAAGAATACTGGAGTGGGTTGCCATTTCCTTCTCAAGGGGATCTTCCTGACCCAGGGATTGAACCCATGGCTCCTGTTGCATCTCCTGCATTTGCAGGATTCTTTACTGCTGAGCTACCAGGGAAGCCCTGTTCAGCGGGAATATAAAGTAAAAAGTAAGGTGAAATCAAATCTAGATGGCCATTCTCATCTCCCTTCCAAGCAGAATCAGTCTTTGAGATTTGGTCTCATTCTAAAATGTACAGATAAGGAAATCAGTGCTTAGAGAGCTCCATAATTTATTTAATACCTAAGGATACCCAGTTAATTGAGTATTTGCTCTAAAAGGGATGTGAACCTCAGTATGACATAATATTCTATTCAATTGATATACCACAGTTTGTATTTTCTAACTACTAGCATTTAGGTTGTTTTGGTATTTCACAATTATAAATACAAACATTATGTAAGCAAAGAGATTTTCCCTTACTACTTTCAGTGCATTAACTTAGATTACTGGTGCCCAAGTGTTGGGTTAGTTTTACAACCCACATTTTCCTAGAGGACTCTCTGGAAAGAAATATCAGAAATAGCTGGGTGTGTCTATTTCACTACATGTCTGTTAGTAGTATTTATTACCAAATTTGGCTAAATTAATACAGGTGAAGTGTATTTATCTAATAGTTGTTTATACTTACATATACTCAACACTGGTGAAATTGAAAAAATTTTATGTTCTTTCAATTAAAAAATAAAAATTTTATGTTAACTGATTTGAATTAAAGGATATGTCAATACAATATATGTGTAAATATTTACGTGTGGTGGTCTGGCTCAATCTACCCATACCTTTTACCATCTGTACAGGAAAGATCAAGTTTTTTTCTTACAGAACCCCCCAAAATTTGAGGTTGCTTGCAAAGAAAGGGGCTAGTACAAAATGGAAATAGATTGCTTCCTTTACAAAAAAAAAAAAAAAAACTTTTAAAAAGCTACACAGTTGCTGGAGGACAACATGTAATTGTGTGAAACATTATGAAAGTAAATGAGGTATCAATCCCCAGATACTTATATCCAACTATATGATTGATTTAAGCTTTAATTCTGTGAGGAAGCAAAAGAATCTGTCCTTATATTCATTAGAATACAAGATAAGCACATAGACAGTTTTAGAGTATATAGTGAAAGCTAAACTATGTCATACCCCCAAGGGAAATTCACAAGAGAATGAAAGCCAGAATAAATAGGGAGGAAAACAAAAATTGACCTGCCTCCTAAAGAGAGTGGATAGAAGGGTAAAGAAAGGACACTATTTTAGGTGAAGAAAGAAAGCTCTATTAGCCCTGGCTTGATGGAAAGAAGTTGTGTAGCCATGGAAAGTCAGTGTTCCCAGACGAAGTGGGGAAGCTGAGGAGTTGCAGAAAAAGAGTTTTAGAAAGAAGATAAAGTGGAGCCAAGTGACGGAAAATCCTGAATATCTGGAACTGGAATTCAAACTCAACCAGGGGCAAAGAGAACCATGGAAAGTATGTAAGCAGGTGTGTGACAGAAGAACATAGGGCTGAGTCTTGCAGAGATGTGTAGGGCACACCAACGCAGAAACAGGGAAGAAGGGCTACTTCAAATGCCACCGCAGAAAGCCAGGTAGAATGACAAGGATGCAAGTCAAGGGGCGGTTCTCAGAAACATTTCCAAAAGAACAACAGTCACAACAGGGTACTGACTAAACCCAGAGGTGCAGCTCTACATGTGGTTACAGCACAGAGGGAACACCCGTTTTAGAGGAAAGGGTCACCAATTTTCATGGGTACATTTCTAAAAGAATGCAATGTCCCAGAAATGGCTAAATCATCTCTTTGTAATTAGTACATTCAAGTTGGGTAGAGTAAAGGCATTTTTTTTTTTGAGTATTTTAAGGGCTTCCCAGGTGGCACAGTGGTAAAGAATCTGCCTGCCAATGCAAGAGATGCAACAGATGCATGTTCGATTCCCAGGTTGCAAATATCCTCTGGAGTAGGAAATGGCAACCCACTCCAGTATTCTCGCCTGGAAAATTTCATGGACAGAGGAGCCTGGTGGGCTGCAGTCCATGGGATCACAGAGTCAGACACAACTAAGTGCGTGCACACACACACACACACACACACACACACACACACACATTTCAAGTAAATTAAATTAATTTGACTATACTTCCAGGAGGAAACAAATTGGTAAGCATTATGAGGATGGTGATGATCATTACTGTCCTCATTGTGGTAGTAGGAGTTTTACTTATTTTGAGTATTTATATTTAAGTATTATATTTAATATGAGGGTTTCCCTCATAGTTCAGTTAGTAAAGAATCTGCCTGCAATGCAGGAGACCCTGGTTGGATTCCTGGGTTGGGAAGATCTGCTGGAGGAGGGATAGGCTACCCACTCCAGTATTCTTGGGCTTCCCTTGTGGCTCAGTTGGTAAAGAATCCGCCTGCAATGCAGGAGACCTGGGTTGGGAAGACCCCCTGGAGAAGGAAAAGCCTACCCACTCCAGCATTCTGGCCTGGAGAATTCCATGGACTAAACAGTCCATGGAGTCGCAAAGGGTTGGACACGCCTGAGCCACTTTCTCTTTCATATTTAATTCACACCTTATTTCACAAAGAATTTGAGGTGGCATACAGTGAAGGTCGAGCTTCAAATAATTTTTTGGTCACTTGCTTGGTCTCTTTATTTTTAAATGCATGAATAATGTTAAATGTGTCCATGAAAGCATTGTTTCATATTTGATATACACAAGGAAAGATTAAAAAATTATACATCACCATTTGTAAATGTATTCTCTTGGCTCCTAATCTGACGTACTTCAACTATTTCAATTTTTAAAACAGCAAACAGTTCATCAGAAAAGCTCTAAGATACATTATATTCAACTCTAGGGATGTCAAATATTCCATTACATAACACCAGTTGCATCTAACTAGTAACAAGGCAGAGAATGCAGCCATTATGAACACAAAACTAATTCTTTCATGTTTATCTTGCTGGCTAAGATCATGGGAATTAGCAAAATATTTACTTTCTGCACTATGTTCCCATAGACAGTTATACTTGTGATGATACTTGAGCAGTCATAAAGGCCGGCTTGATACTGACACCAGACTTCCTCCTTTTGTTTGCCTTTTAAGAAAGGGTCATTAATAATAGTAATGATTAGCCATCGCAGTCATCACTCAATCCAGACAGGAGGGACAATGGCCCTTACATCAAATCTGACCTGTGACGTAGAAGTCTTCAGGCCTTGCAAGTAAGTCTTGATAAGTCCCTCTGCACAATAGGATTTCCTATTATAAACATCTGTTTTCTCACATGAACCATGTTGAAAATGTTAAAAATAAGTTTCTCTTTCCATATCAGTTTGTACCAGGAATAATCAATCAAAAAGTAAGGCTGAAGGTCCAAATCTCCTTCCTTGACTGATGTAAATTTCCATCTTAACTTTCCCAGAGGATTTCAAACATCAGTACTAGGGAAGGTAACTATTAAGCCCTAAAGAACATAATAAAGCTTTTCTTTTTCAAATAGTAGATGACATCTACTACAGATATTAAAAGCACTTTGAAAGAAAAGAAAAAGTCAGCAAAGATGCTATGCAACATGCCAATATTCTCTCCATTTTCAGGATTGTACACAATCAGGTCCCCAAACCAGTGCTCTGTTGCTCTTTTCTTTAGAGCTTCTTCTGGAATCAGGTAGAACACATGAACATTTACAGTAGAAGAAGTATGAGACAGCCATCTGAAAATGTGCTGCTCCTTCATGTTTTCCTGCCATCTGCTGGACTTCATCTTACAAAATCTTAGTCATCTAAGCTGTTTACTAGGAAAATGAGAAGCAGATTTATACAGAGATTAGGAATGGCAAAAAGGATTCATCCACATAACAACTCCAATTGATAGTAACTACCTGTGTGTATATTCAGTTACTCAGTCATGTCTGACAGTTTGAAACCCTTAGGACTGTAGCCTGCCAGGTTCCTTTGTCTATAGGGTTTTTCAGGCAAGAATATTGGAATGGGTTGCCATGTTCTCCTCCAGGGGATCTTCCAGACTCAGGGATTGAACCTGTGTCTCCTGCGTTGCAGGCAGATTCTCTGCTGGCTGCGCCATTGGGGAAGATCATTACCTAGAATGCTGTGTTTAAAAAATTCTGAATCCAGGTGTCAACTCAACAGGAAAGAGTGCATGATGATTATAACATCTACCAAGGCCATATGAAGGGGGTATAGCAGCCCTTGTAGCAGATTCTTGCCTCTTCATTGTGCAAATGCACACATCTCCCCAGACGACTTTCTTGTTCCTAGGAGAATATCTGGTTATTGTGCATATGACCAGGCTGATCCCATAACACCAGAAATAAGGGCTGCTAATGCAAACACCATGGCATAACTATATGTCAGTGGTCTACCCTGCTTTCACTAATTTGTTAAAATATGCTTAAGTTCTTAACTCAACTGACCCTTTCTCTCTTAATTCTCTCTTAATGACTGATAGTGCCATGCAACAGAAACCTCAGGCATGATGGAGATGTTCTATATCTACACTCTCCAGTGTGATAGCCACTCACCACATATGGCTATTGTGCAATTGAAATACAGCTAGTGTGACTGAGAAACTGAAATTTTAATTTTATTTCATTATAATTTACTTAAATTTCAGTTTAAATAGCTACATATGATAAGTGGCTGTCATGTTAGATAGCCAATGGCTGCACAGGGCTAGAATATGCTTCCTTGTAATGCTGAAGTAAATCCACAAAGGATGGGTACTAAGTCTATTTGGTTTCTTAAGGCATGCTCAGTGCCTAGAACAGTACCTGAAACACAGCAGGTCTCAGTAACTGTTCATTGAATGAATAAATGGATAATAAGTGGACTGGATATAAGACTTTTCCTCTTAAGCCAATCCTGAGGTATGTGCAATTTTTCAGCTTTTGGCTTCTATGCAGCATCATGGAAGGGAAATGTGTGTGATATCACAATTAAACACTCTCTTAGACTCAAAGAAATAACACATTGACCTAAATAGAGATTGTATTTTTCATAGAGTTTCAAGTAGACAGAGGGTCAGTAGAGGATTTAAATTTAATTTGAGAATTTAAATATTCTGAAATATCTTCACAAAAGTAAGAAAATAAATCATGCTAGAATTTCCCTAATAGGTACTCTGATAGAACATTATTTTAGGCAAAAACCTCTCCATCATCACAGGATGACAGAAGGGATAATACCACATTATCCAATCCACAGATGGAACTGAGTTTAAGAGCTCTTTTTGGAGACACCAAATAGAACATTTACTGTTTTGGTTTTTTTTAAGAGATAGGAAGTATCCCTACAAAAACACATTTGGCATATATAACTTTCAGCACCTTAAAAAAATCATGTATAATAGTCTGCAACACCAGCATTTATTTGCCCCCCGAAAGTATTGAGAAGTGGAAAAAATGGAAAAGTATTAAAAAAGAGACAGATCAGAGAAAACAAAGATTAATTCTTTTCCAAAAGGGATGGCATTTTTTAATACAGATAATATAGTGCAAAGAACATTATTTTTCATTAGAAAGAATGATTCTAAATATTTTTGCTTTGTGAATCTGAGGCTATTAAGAAGAAAATATTCCAGAGTTGACCATGGCATTTAGCCTGCCTTGTGACACATGCCATCTAAATGACAATACAACAAACCAGTATGCAGTGCTATCTGAACTGTAAATAGAACATCTTCTGAGCACTTTCTCCTACCGCTCACACACTGTGGGGACATCTGACCTTGAACTGAGAGAGAGGCTCTTCTGAAAATGTTGCCCACATGTCTAAAGTTCTCCCCCTCATACATGTACTCTGCCCTCCAACCTCAACCAAACCGTCTAAATTGCATTCAGATTTTTGTGGTATCATAATAACTTCAATATGGGATATATTTTCAACATTCTGGTCAGAGACTCCTTTCTTCCCCACCTCACCCTCCTTCCAAGTTATTTCAGGTTTGCATATTTCATTTTCACATCTCAGCGGGATACCCATCACATAACATTTATTTGTGAGGTCTAAAGGCATAACATGGGGGATTGTGAACTAGCATGTCAAAACCACATACGGCATGCATACGTCTTAAAGAATGAAAAAGGATTCCTTTTTTTCTCAAGATATATAAGCTGTCTCAACAGTATAAGTCCAAAGTGAATACCACAACCTAATTAAAGATGAAGAACATAACAAGCAATACTAAAGTGTCTTTTTTGATCTATTCTTCTCCAAGTTATGTTTTTATCAAATGTCTTGTCTCATTAATGACTTCAACAGACATAACAAGCATACACACCTTCTAATCTCACCAAATTCAGAAGAAAGTTGAAGTAATGTTCTGGGAGGTATGACAGCAGACAATACAGAGACAGGGCAGAAAGTGGCTTTGAGAAGTCCATTCACCGCCTCCGAGCATACTTACATACTCCCAATAAATGCTGTGCTTAAAGATCTCTAGAGTCAGAAATACTATAGTCTCTCTCAAGACTCAATTCCTACATTTGAGAATGTTTATTTCTAGGGAATTCTTCCTGCCCTAAGAGCCAGCTTCAGGAGCATGCAAGCTGTATAATTGCATAGGGCCTCACAATCAGTTTAATGCTTTGTTGCCACCATCTTGAAATTCTTAATAATTTTATCTTTGAATTTGTGCTTTGTAAGTGAAGTCTGATGAGACAATGAAGCATGTGTGAGAAGGGAGGATGTGTGTAATATGCATGCCTCCTTCCTCCTTTCCTCGCTTCACATGCAGCCCTGTAGCTCAGAATCCCTGTGGCCCCAGGGTGAGTGGGAGTTCACGGAGACTGGAGGTAAGGAGGAGGAAGGCCTGTTCCATCTGGGCTGATTAAAAGAAGGAACTGACAGTCCCGAGAGGCTTTTCATTTGAACCAGAACTTGCGTGGAATGAAAAAAGAGGCAATAGATGCAAAGAAACAGGAATGACTAAGGAAACTCGCTAGACTCCTGTTACTTCCCTATGTTATTGAATGACTTACACTGAGACGGATAACACAGAAGGAAAGGGTAGGAGAGTGACACAGAGTTCCTCCTCCTTCAGCCCTTCCTTACTCAACAGGAAGCTGAAGGCACGGAATGTTGGAAGGTGTGCATAGGTTAAGAAGGGAAATAAAGAAGCTTAAGTTTTGTGCAGTGATTCTATGGCTCTGTAAGAGTGAAATACACATGCATGCAAAAGCCATGAAATACAAATTGTATAACTGTGGTGATTCTTCAAATTTTTCTTTGTTTAGGACAACATACGTAATTAACAAGCAAAAAATATCATGAGAGAGAGAATGCAGAAACTAAAAAAACCATGTTTTTAGTACCTGTTTAAACAGCACGTTAGCTTTTTTTTCCTACTTTCTTGAACAATGGATCTGCATTTTCATTTTACACTTAGCCCCGGACATTGTGCAGATGGCCCTGCCCTGCTTCAGATTCAATCTAGTGCATCTGTTCTGCCAAGTCACTCTTGTTAGTTTCACCCTCATTGCCATTCATTCACCTAACAAATATTGACTGCACTATGGTCAAGCATTGTGCCAGAGAACTGTGCACTAAGAACAGAAAAAATAAGTAAGATATAATCTCTGCCCTCAAGTGTAGTTGAGGAGACAAATCACTATGAAAAGGTAGTAATATCTACCTTGCCTGGCTTTAGTGAAGACTATAAATAACATACTTAAAAAGAAAAAAAAATAATATACTTAAAGTAGACAAACCACTTCCAATGATGATGAGCACTCTATCCAACTATCTCATTTAATTCTTATCACAACTTACTGGTCAGGTAACATAGTGGTTTCCATCTTACAGCGATAGAAGCAGAGATTTAGATCGGTTAAGAAACTTGACCAGAAGGCCTGTGCCATTAAGTGGTAGAACCAGGATCTGAGGTCACTCAAGTCTTTTTGACTACTAAATCTGAGTTCATAAGTGATAGTGAGGGCTTTTCCGGTGGCTAAGTGGTAAAGAACCCACCTGCCAATGCAGGAGATACAGATGTAATCCCTGGTCCAGGAAGATCCCACATGCCGAGGAACAGCTAAGCCCCTATGCTACAACTACTGAGCCTGTGTTCTAGGGACCACTACCGCTGAACCCACACTGCACAACCACTGATTCCTGTGAGCTGCAGAGCCTGTGCCCCGCGACAGGAGATGCCTCCACAATGAGAAGCCCACGCGCCGCAACTAGAGAGTGGCCCCTGCTCCCCACAACTGCCGAAAGGTCCATGCAGCAACAAAGACCCAGAACAGCCAAAAATTAATAGATGAACATTTTTTAAGTGATAGCTAGTATTTTATTAATATAATGCTAACCATTCTATTGTTTACTTTCTATTATTACAGTGTATATTTCTAGCTCCTCAAAGGCCTATTTTAGATGTAATTTTATCAACCTAAAAAAATGGGAATGCTAATTTTTTTTCTAATTTCTTTTTACTGCTTTGTTTAGAATACAAAATGTACCTTGATTTCTTTTTTCCACTCTGACAATCCTTTGACCCAACTGGAGAAAATCAGACTCAACTGACAAAGCTTGAGATTTTCAAAATCATGCTCATGACTTTGCTAAAATATAGTATATAAGTTAAAAACATGTCTTTGGAAGCAGAGAGACTTTGATACAAACTCTACTACCCACAAGCATCAGAAAGCCTAAATTTTCTCAAAATTTAGGCTCTCAAAACCTAAATTTTCCCATATGTAAAATGGTGATGAAAACATATTATAGGTCCATGTTTAAGATTAAATGAGATAATCCTTGTAAAACACTTAAAATGTGGGACCAAAATTTCAGTTTTAGTACTATTATCTTTAGTACCATGTTTTCACATGAGTTTAAAAATGGATATGAAATGACTTTTTTCTTGAAATGGTTTCCTCCATTTCAAAATACAAAAAAAAATAAGTTCAAGGGTCTCTAATTTCCAAGTATGTTATTTCATTGTAAATAAAAGCATGCAATAATGGCATCTAGTGGTCATGTACCTCAATGGTTCAAGGCAACTAAGATATTCTGTTTATATTATCCTTCACCAAAAACTCCAAATACATATGCCAATTTTTCCCCTTTTTGTTCTAAACTGCCTATTCATAGGATCAAGAATAAAAGAGTTTATAAATTACATATAAAGAACTATGTATTAAAAAAAAGAACTTTATAAATGTAACAAAGTACCCCTGCAATTCAGCAAGGCTATCTCAGTTCTCTCTCTCTTAAAGTGACACTTACATTTAAGAACACTGAGCAAATAAAATGGCTGAACTGTTTTCCCTGGCGGAAAAGGAAAGGGTTAGCTAATCTGAAGGCTTCCTGCCATCACTCTGGTGGTCAAATGACTACTTCCCTGGCTCCTAAGTGACTGAAGAACATATTAAAAAAAAAATAGACTGGATACCACATAAAAATGGACCATATACCTATTTTTTAAACATCTCTAGGAAAAAAAAAAAAAAGGCCTTTACTTGACATTATGGTTTGAAGAAAAGGAAAACAGAATTTGGATAAAAACAAAACAAAACAAAACCAAGCTTTCATTTGATACCTTAAAAAACACGATAGCCATGTGGTCTCTTTATAAAACCACAATCTTTCCAATAACGCTGGCTGTTACCACTGCAGGCCTGTGGGTCCTTACCAATTCCTGAGTGTCCTGCTGCAGTGGCAGAAATGCCGCTTCCAGAATAGCAATCTGGTCCGCGCTGAGCTTCTGCCACAGCCCGATCAGCAGAATCACCAAATGGGTGGCACTTTTCAGCCTGGTGAATGACTGGAACAGATTGTCTTGGTTTTCCTCTACTGCATCTGCTAGAGCGATTACCTGTAGAAATTACAAACTTCAGTTAGGGATAATTTCACAATTCTTGAGCCCTCAACAAATTACATTTGGCACACTCTTATTTTTCTTTAAAACAACTTGATGAACTTTGTCTTCCACAAACACAAGGTATGTTGAGTAATAAAAGTTATCATTCATCTTTCGCTTCCTTCTTTAAAAAAAAGTACCCAAAGTAATTCCAAATCCATATGGCCAAGAGATGAAAATATCCATGAAATCATCTTAATGGGAACATTGTTCAGTGTCTACCTCAACACTGGTTCACTTTCTACGGTATATGATAATAGTACATGATAATATAAGAAGCCTCTAACACAGTTATTACAGCGTTTACTAGTAGTGACTACTGAGACTGATCGATTTAAAAAATTCTTATCAGAGTAGCTGCATTTACCTTGGGATTTAAAATAATAACTTGATTTACCCTTTTCAGAAAGTAACTGTCTTCCTCTATTATTTTTTATATGTTACATGGTGTTGGAATAGCCAATATTTCTTGATTACATTTAAAAAGGAGACAATTTTCAAACATTTGACCAGTCAAGCAATGTCATTTTTAACACAAATGTCAGGTACCAGCCCACAGGGACCTGAAAGAAAAAAAAAAAAAATGTTCGGGGTGTATTAGCTTTACAATGCCAAATCTACTTAGGATAAAATTGGCAGGAGTGAACAGAATTGGTTTTTTTTTTCTTCTTCATCCTCTTGAATAATCCTGTGGAAAAAAGAACTAAAGTAACAACTGGATAGAACACTGAAGACTGCCCATTGGTGTTTTATTTTATTTTAATGTCTTGGTGAATTTTGTGCTCATTAAAAGTAATGAACTGACTGGCCCAGAGGCTCAAGTCGTCTGACAGCCCCCAGAACAGGAATAGCAAAAGCCAAGGTATTGTAAGCTCCTTTCTACAAGTCCCCATCAGCTCAAGGGACTAGAGCTCAGATGAGTTTCAGAAGTCTAATGTAGATGACCCATTTGGTGATATTTCATGGCTTACTGACACTGGCCCAAAGGGCCTATTTTAAAAAATCATCATTCAGACAAATACAGTCTGCAGCTGTGTGGTCTCCCAAATTCCATGTAGGAGAAAGGCTAGAGGGGGACAGTCCTTACAGCATCTTTGAGGCACTGGAAAAGAGATGTAGGTTAGAGAAAGACAAAGCACCCCGAAGGCCCTTGCCTGACAAAGCCAAACAAACCAGGATTCTTTGCCACTTGGTTGAGGGCTTGCAGGAGTTATGAAAGGCAGTCACACATCACATTCAGCTCTCTAGGGAGCCCTGGGAGTTTGGACCAAGGTCAGCATTAACAATAAAGCACACTGCTTACTGGGTGCCTACTACTGTGCTACTTCTCATTGGCTTTTGAAAGTACATGATATGCTATAACCCATGAGGATCTTATAATTTGTTGGATAGAAAACATACATACACAACCAATTAGTGGAAAGAAGCATTCCGGCAATAACGTCCTAATTGTGCAGAACAGAAAGTAAAGTGCAAAAGAAGCTAGCTAAGGGACAGATTACTGTGGGCCAGAGTTAATATCCCTGGAGCCTCTTTAACTCAAACGAGGCTTGGAACTCATCCCTTCCCCATTACTTCAAGAAGTCCCTGCAAAGAGATGGAGAGGCCACTTTCCTTAAACCAAAACACCTGGAGTCATCTGCTTCCCCCACCTTCACCATGATTACAATGAACTTCTGTCAGAGTCTAATTTCTTTTTCTTCTTGTGAATGGCACTAATAAAGCTTCATTGTGGGCGCCATCATATCAATATTATGACACAGATGCTTTCTGTCAATAAGTCCAAATCACACAAAGATCAAGGTGATAAACACCTCCTGAGTGCCAGGCATGTGCAAGAATCTGCAGGAAGTGCTACAGGGAATTCAATGGCAACAGAGAGAACTCCATCTTCAAAGAGTTTGTAATGGAGAAAGGAAATTAAACCAGGTCAAGGAGGCAAACATCGACAACATAGGGAAGGCCCAGTAGACTATTAAGGAGGAGAATGCCACTAATGTTATGATTATTACATTAACAACAATCCCTCCAATTAATTTGGCATGAGCTGTATGCCAAGCAACCTGCTCTGTGCCACACAGGTATCAGCGCCTTCAATCCTCACATCTCCACTGAGACTTAGTTGGCAAGATCTCCATTTTATGGATGAGGCCCCTGAAGCTGGGCAGATGTAAGGAATGTGCCCAATACTGTACGAAGGGTGTGTCTACTGCGCCTGTGCTTAAAAGGGCTCCACCCTTGGTTTAAGTCCCTGCTGTCTCTGTCTTAAAATTCTTAACCATTTTATTTTTGAATCTGTGCTTTTTAAGTGAAGTCCAGAGGATAATGGAGCATGCACATGATCAGAGGAGATATGCTCACTGACTCAGAGAGTTTAATGCTCTTATATTTGCATTTTAAACTGCCATCACACAATATAAAGATTCCTCATAAAATTCATGCTAACAATTTAAAATTTTAATTTTTCCTTACTTGGAATGACATTAAATAGAAACTCAAAACACCACCAGAAGGTGTGAGAGACCACTGAAGAAAGGAAAGATCTTTATATCTTAGTAGCTGTTTTAACAGCACTTTCTTCTACCTTTTAACAAGGGCCCTGCATTTTCATTGTGCACTGAGAAGTGCAATTTAAGTAGCCAGTTTGACCATCACATAGTAAATGAGAGACCTCCATTCAAAGTTGAAGACTCTAAAGTCTGCATGAGATCCGAAGCACCTTATAGGTTCAGAGAAGTGCCTAACTACCAGTGAATGCGGAGGGCCTTGGGAAGCAAAAGATAGAAGAAGAATCAGACACCACGGGCTCAGCCAGCTCCTATAGGTTCAGGAGAAAGGACTGATTATTCAATTTTCAGGAATTTTGTGAGCCAGGTGTTAAATATGGCCATTACTAAAAATTAAATTATAGAAACTTTGGCAAGTTACGGGAAAACAAAAGTATAGTCAAAATGCATTACTTTCTAATTATTTTACTATTATCTAGGCCCTTGAGATTATTTATGTTGCTTGCATTTGTATGTTGGAAACACTCTGCAATGGGGGCGGGGGGTGGGGATTAATGCCCAGTTCTTCCCCACTCCATATTCAGTGACCTCACACTAGAAGCTTGAAATCAGCCTTGGTGGAAGTATTTACAACATGCAAATCAACAAATGTTATAAAGTTAGGCTTCCCACCCACCCTGCTCCTCGCAGACAGCCAGTTGTTAAATAGTTACTGGCATGCCACTGAGAAGACGTGCCTGAAATTTGTCCTCAAGAACAGATACTGGATAAAGGGGCTTTAAAAGGAAAGGAAACAACCTGAGCAAATGTATTAAAACACAAACGTAGAGGCTGCTTGTTTAGCAAGGAACAAATATTCCAGTTTGGGAAGAGCATTTGATGAGACAAAAAAGATCATCTGGGCAACCGTCGCAGAGGAAGCAAAATGTCAAGGTGAAGAGTGTGCAGGTACTGGGAAGCCACAGAGTATTCTGAGTGTGGGCATTATCTCACGGAGACAGTGCACTAAGTAGCCACTGGATCGTAGCAAACATTTAGGGCATTTGCTGGGACTTAAGTGAGGCTTTTATGCACGTTCCTTACTATCAAGGGAAAATTCTTACTAAGTGTAACAGCATGTCAGTTCGTGGACCCACCCAACTTGCTAAACACAGCTGTGGTGGAAGAATGACTTCTCAGTGAGACAGCAGCCCAAGCCACAGGATCTTTCCTGAGCAAGACCCAAAATACATCAATCCCAGAGAAGCATCATTTCTCTATGTTTCAGTCTCACTGGATATATTTCTGTGCCATTGTGGAAAGAGTCCGCTATCCCCAAATGGTCACAGAAATTGGAAAGAAATGGGATAAACAATTCCTTATGTAAATTACCCCCAAGGAAAATCTTCCTGACCTGCTGGCCAGCATGAAATACTAAACAGATCTCCATGTTCTCAATTTAGTCTTACACATAACAGCCAAGTTTACTCTGTGCTCCACGAGAGCCAAATGAATTTAGCAGAATTAACGTAGTAAAAGGGGATGGAAAAACTAGACCCACCAAGATTTAGATCTGTCTGACCAGGGCCTAGAGGATCTTACAGCTCACCTGGAACTGAGAAATGAGGCCAACCAGCTGCTGGGGCTTACATTTGAGGGAGAGTGATTTTTCAGGACCCATCACTGACTGTACAAGATGTGTGTTCCCTGGTGTTCGACAGAACTACAGAAAGGAAGGGGTTTAGGAAACAATGAACGCTAATGATTTCAAGCACAATGTGTTGATGGCCTTTGTTTTGCTTTTTCAAATTGACGGATTCCAAATAAAATGGAGACCCCAAAGGACATCTCTGTCCAACTGCCATATCAGTTGATGCCAAAGTAATGAGGCAGAGGTCCAGGGAGCTGCTTGCAGGAAAACGCTCAACTCATAAAGTGAGTGTGAAATTAATCCCAAATACTTTTAGCTGCCAAGATAGGCTCTAAAATTGGTTACAGGAAAGCAGCAGCAGCAACAGCAGAGTAGACATGAATCATACTATGTGAACACAGACTTGTCCAATTTCTCCACCTAAACTTACCATCAAATCTGCCTCCAAATCTCATGTGTGGCATGTAGAACCCCATTACACTGCTGTTTAGCTGTCATTTACTGAACCTCAACTGTGGGTCAGGCACTGGGCTAGTGCGGTTATACTGAGGTTATCATTTGGTCCTCATAATTACCCTCTGAGACCAAAATCATCGATCCTATCCCAGATGAGGAAACAGAAGCTTAGAGCTCTGATGAACTTAATACTGAGAGGAGCACACTGCCTGTGGTCATGAACCAGGACGGGAAAGACAGGGATATTAATCCTATCTTTGGATTCCCCCGGTTGGATGACCTTTTTTCTGCCCTGGTACACAAATGTATACAGTTGGCTCCACAAAATAATCCAGTGGGTTCTTATCCCGATAATCAAATAAAGACATGAGGAAAAACACGACTAATACATTGCAGCAGTAACAGTATATGTGGGCTTCCCAGGTAGCACTAGTGGTAAAGAATTCACTTGCCAGTGCAGAGACACAGATTCAATCCCTGGGTCAGGAAGATGCCCTGGAGGAGGGCATGGCAATGCACTCCAGTATTCTTGCCTGGAGAATCCCATGGACAGAGGAGCCTGGCAGGCTATAGTCCATAGGGTTGCACAGAGTCAGACACAATTGAAGTGACCTAGCATACACACATGTACTTTAGTTAGGATTTCCCATTACTGGGGCTTTTAACATAGGTTGAAATTTCCAGGTTGCCTTCTGCCCAAAATTACAGTACAAAGGAAATCAATTCACACAGTGTAAAGGATGGGAAGTTAACACAGTATGATTTTTTCTCTTAACAAAGGGAATTTAATCATATTCCATATAGCTCAAATTATGAAGACTTTAGAAAACAGCTATATCCTAGGCCTGTTCCTTTAGGGAAGTTATTTTTAAAAAGGAATGATGGATTGATTTTCTAAAAATCATACAGTACAATGTTTTCAGTGGTCTGAGCAAGTTGATGGTATGTAATAATAATTGTCAACATTGATTGAGGGTCTTCAGGAGCCAGGCACTATGCTAAATCTCTTTACAGGGATTCTCTCATTTCACTCTCTGAACGATTCTGTAAGGTAGATATTAATACTGCGTGTGTGTGTGCTAAGTCGCTGCAGTCATGTCCGACTCTGTGTGACCCTACGGACTTGTAGCCTGCCAGTCTCCTCTGTCCATAGGATTCTCCAGGCAAGAATACTGGAGTGGGTTGCCATGCCTTCCTTCAGGGAATCTTCCTGATTCAGGGATCGAACTTGCCCCTCTTAAGTCTGCTGGATTGGCAGGCAGGTTTTTTTATTTTGTTTTGATTTTAACCGCTAGCACTACCTATCCTCATTTAAAAAACTAAGGAGACAGAATTACAGAAAGGGTCAAGCAGTGATTAAGTGAGGGAGCCAGAAATCACACCCAAGCAATCTGACCCAAGAAACGTCACCAAGTAACATTGCCTGCATTAACTTTCTGCCTGCACATTAGTTTCATCATAGGCAATATGTGGAACAAATTCTATCAGAAGTTTCCCAATGGGAGGTTTCAGCTTTACTGGCCCTTCAATAACCTATACGAATTAAGATAGGCTTATTTTAATAAGAGGTCAGCATGGATGAATGAGTTAGGAAAACGGAGTTTTCCTATGATATGGATGAGTTTATACATCCCCCAGGGCAGAATGCAACAGGCTGTGCTGGAATAGGCAATGGCCTGGGAGCCAAGAAGACAGAGCTTCTAGTCCTGGCTTCCCTACTAAATAGCTTAGGTCAGTGTTCAATGTACTTCCCTTTCCGGGGCTCTAGTTTCATCACCTTCAAAATGTAGGGGTGGGAAATATGATCTCTCACATCCATCACAGCTGTGTCAGATGCAAAAACTTTTAAATTACTTTTGGATAATTTATTTTGAACTATCCATGCTTCTGCCCCATTTATCGATTCACTTCTTCCCCTCTATTTGTACCCATTCTGAGCTTTTCATTGAATGGTTGTTGCTTTGCAGCTTTTATTTATAAAATGGAGTAGGAAATGGCAACCCACTCCAGTATTCTTGACTGGAAAATTATATGGACAGAGGAGCCTGGCCATGGGATCGCAAAGAGTTGGACATGACTGAGCAAAGTACACACACATCTATAAAATATCAGTAAGAATGTTTTTCTTTGACTAATTCATAGGATTATGATAATTAAATGAGAGAAGTAAAAAGATGAGCAATACCGAGCATTGGCAAGGATATGGAGAAACGGGAACCCTCATATCTTACTAGTGGGAATATGATACAGTCACCCTGGAAAACAATTGGCAGTTCCTCAAAAGTTAAACACTGAGTTACTCTACGACCTAGCAATGCCACTTCTAGGTTTATGCCCAAGAGAACTGAAAATATATGTCCACTAAAAAAACTTGTTCACAAATATTTGTAGAAGCATTATTTATAATAGCCCAAAGAAAGAAACAAACCAAATGTCCATCAACTGATAAGTAAATAAATTAAATGTGGCATATCAGTATAATGGACTATTATTCAGGCATAAAAAGAAAAGGAGTATTTACACATGCTACTATATGAATAAACCTTAAAAATATTATGCTGAGTTAAAGAAGACAGTCTTTTCTGTGTGTGATGATCTTACACTATTCATGTTGTATTATTCCACTTATATGAAATGTCCAGAATGGGCAAATCTATAAACATAGTCAGCAGGTTGGACATTGCTTAGGGCTGAGGGGTAGGAGGTGGACAGGAGGAAATGGCAAGTAACTGCTCATGGTTTCTTTTAGGGAGGATGAAAATGTCCTAAATAGACTGTGGTGACAGCTGTAGAACCCCTTGAATATGCTAAAAATCATTAAGTTGTCCACTTTAACTGGGCGAATTGTATATATGTAAACTATATCTCAATAAACTTATTAAAAATGAATTAAAGTACTATGAAAGCATAATTCATAAAAGGCATAAATTAACAAAAATAAAGGCATTTATTTAAGATACAATTTTGATATATTAATGGATATATTTTAATATATAAAGGATATATATTAATATATATAACAATTTTGATATATTAATGCAACTAGGACTTAACAGTATTCTAGATGACAGATGATCATATGAATTTGGAGTCTATCAGAACTAAGCCTGAATGCTGGTAATGCTTACTTACTAGCTATACAACCTCAGGCTAGTTACCTCTCTCAGACTTAGTTTGCTCACCTAAAATAACATTCCTGGTTACTATTTCTTAACATTTCACACCGTTAAGGGCTTCTCTCAGTTTAATAACACCTGGTAAATTCTACTTTTACTGTTAGATTAACCATGACATTGAGAAAGGAAGAACTTTCTCCTGGTACTTGAGGCCCACTCCCAACCACTGCCACCTGAAGTGGTGGGGGACAGCTGGTCACTCTGCAGTGTTCCCTTGGCCCGCTGTGTGTGGTCACTCAATGGGACAGTGCTCATTCTATGGCCAAGTTTAATCAAGTTTCAAAACAAAATGTCATGAGACCCTGTTTCAATATATTACTACAAGCTATGTAAGTTACATGTATTAGATTCCCTTTTTGATTTCCAGAGCAATTCTATTAAAATACACACACACTGACACTCAACTTTGCCTGACATGACTTGTTCTCTAGAAATCCTCTGAGACTTGTTAATCAGAGAGCTAAACATTGCTTGATTTTCCTTTGTATCTTACTGAAAATGCTAGAAAATTTGGTGATGTGAATAAAATGTTTATGAAGTTACATTATGAGAAAGCAAAGAGAAAACAAAACTTAGACTTGGCCCAGAAAATTCCAGTATAAAAAAGAGCAAATGATAAATCTCCAACTTGCCATCAATTTTCCAATACTCAGTACACAGTGGGTGTCCCGTAAATGCTGGTTGAACTTGTGAACCTCAAAATCAGTCCACCTAAAAACCCAGCACAACTAGGAGCCACACTAAACTAACTCTTAAATCCTAGACACACTCAATCAGGCACTGTCAGGCTCCCAATTTGAATGGAACGCAAGTGATGTCACATGGAAACAACAGACCTACCTCAATATATCTGTCATCTACTTGAAAAAAAAATCTCTCCAGTTCACCTTAGTCACAGCTGCCTAACCGCCAAGCTACAGACAGCTCTAATGACTACTGAAATGAATTTATTCATCACATGGCTGCCCTTTGGTTAGAAAGACATTCTAAATCTAGGAAAGACTTGGAAGCAGGCAAGAAATAGGGCATGCTTCCTACTCAACTATTATTCATGGTGGCATTTGCTATGGACTCTGACATAGCAGAGGCAATAAGGAAGAAGAAAAAGTGTACCAGGTCTAAACTTATACTTTGGCTAAAAAGATCCAATTTGTATCCAAAAAGAATTATTCTTTTACCAAAAACAATGAAATAAGGTTCAAACTGAAGAGATGATTTAAATGCTAGACAAGCATACAGAAGTGTATGTGCTAAACTTTTAACTAGATAAAAGAGAACTCTGGGTTTTTACTTTAGAGGCATAGCAAGAATCTAATTCTTAGCTACTTTTGCTACTATGTTATTTTGTATAAATGGGATGGGGGACTGGATTACATTCTATTGTACCTCACATGAAGTAAAAACCTAAGATTTCCCTATAACATGCATTTAGCTGAAACTTCTAAACCAAGCCCAGGATTAGAATACATTTATAACCATGCTACCATTTTGGGTAGCTATTAAAACAATGGAGAAAGTGTATCCATTCAGTACAAAAACTTCAGTTGCACAAGTTATTTATCTTAATAAAAAGAGGCCTGCTAATTGCCTATATCACCTATGCTTTGGAACGGAAAGCTATGATCTTTGTGACTCTTTGAAGCCATGATGGTTTTTCTGGTTTAGGATTATAATGTTCCGTGACACCAATCTACACTTGCAAATGCCTTGAGAATTCATATAAAACTGGTTTTAGAAAAGCAAATTATCCCTGAGAAATTTCTTTATACTATGTACTGTAGAACCACTCCTCCCCCCACCTTTTTTTTTTTTTCTTTTTTAATGATCTGCCTAGAAGAATATAAAAGGTAGACAGTGCTGGAATATAGACTTTGGCTGGGACTTTTAAAATACATACCATTGATACATAAAAATGTTAAATAAAAAAGACAATAAATCATTTATAAGTGACATAGAGACAAATTTTGCTATTTCTGCAAAGTTTATTCAGCAAACAGACATGTAACTTAATCAGCTGAAGGGAAACTAATTCTAATGCTTGGCTAATATAATGCTAAACCTACAACTGATCTCAAACTTGATTACCGTTTGTACCACCCCCTTCCACACCAGGTGACCAAATTTTTACCCTTTTCCATAAAATTATCTACTTATAGCCAAGTGAAACCTCAATTTGAAAAATAATAATTAATGAACTCAAGTTGTAAAAAGAATGAATGCTCTCCAGACCACTCATTGAACAGATCGCGGTTAAAGCTGGAATCTATGGCTGGCAATGTCAGAGCTCATTTTACAAACTCTGAAGAATGCCACAGTTATCACTGTCCAAAAACAACATCCACAAGGTCTGATCTGAATAGTTCCTAAGTTTAGAATGTTTCAGGCCACATTCTTACACGCAGACATGTCAGTAATTATGCAGCCACCCACACAGCCTCGAGTACCATCTCCAATGAGGGGAAATGGTGGATAGAGGAGCAGTTGGCAGGTGTTGTAAGAGCATTCCTTAGGAAATGCTAAGACACATTAGTAAGTGTGATCAATTAAGACATGCTGATGATCCACCCAAAGGCAAAAGGAAAGACTGGAGACCCCAACAGCGCCAATGATGCTACCGATCATTTCCTTGTTTCCAGAAATTGAGAAGTGAACATAATATGTTCACAATAAAGTGAAACTATTGAGCTTTCTTTTAAAACATCTGCTTTTTCAAAGAGTCTATTTCTCTTGAACCTGTGGATTTTAATTAACTTTGCTTTTTTTTTTTTGATAAAATACAGTTATACCACTACTATCTGGTAGTACTTTGACAAGACATACAGATGTCTAGATGCCTCAGACAACATGGAAATAAGACCAAAGGCAATGAAAGGAGCTGCCTGGTTTCATATGAAGTAAAACTAAGGTAAACTGTGGGCATGACTACAATCACAGGCTACAGGGACATTAGAATTGCAGGTGGCCTTGCTGAAGATATGTTGTGCCTGACATCTACTGTTCTGTAAACTCCTTCAGATCAGAGACTATTTTATGGTTTGCTGTACCCTTCCCAAGAGTGTGTCTCTGGTTCATAGCAGGCCCTCAATGCATGTTGGTTGTACTTAAGTAAATTTAAATGCCCAAGATCTCAGCCACACAAGTGTCCATTAAGATGGCAATTTATAGGAATTGCCTTGGCAATGGAAGTCTATCCCTACATAGGTGAAAAAAAACAAAACTTACCATTTTAAAAAAGTTTTTATAGGCTTTGTTATTTACTGGGTCTACCACAGGCAATAAATAACTAGGCTCTGAATTCAAGCCTTCTACACATTAGTATTAATGTTATATTACAATGAATTACTAAATTCTTTCAAGTCTTCACTGCTCAATTTATGTGGTGAGTGTTACAAAGTCTGTAATTTAACTTTAAAATACAGCATCATAGACAAGGTCATGGGATGAGAGCATGTGAATCAGCTTAAGCTACACTCTAGAGCAGAGTTTCTCAAACTCCTCATTAATGATATTTGGGGCCAGATGATTCTTTGATACAGGGAGCTGCCCTGGACACTGCTAGAAATTTAGTAGCATCCATGGACTCTACACATTAGATGTCAATAGCATGCTTCCTCTAGTTGTAACAAGCAAATATGTCTCCAGACATTGCCAAATGTCTCTTTGGTAGCAAAATCATCCTGATTGAGAACTGTGGCTCAACAGTTTGGGTTTGGACTCAAAATAATCATCTCAATCAGAAGCAAAGCCCACAAGTCAGAGCAGTCTACCGTAAACATTTAGGTTACTGATGTCTCTAGAAACACTGCAGACTTTTTAATTACCATAAATGAATGTCAGGAATGAGTTTTGATTAGTGCAATCAAAGGTTTGATAATCAGCATTATGAATGCTAAATTAGATACATTGACAAAACAGTATGAATAGTATTTTGAATAGTATTTAAGATAAGTAAATTAGCTGAATATTTTTACACTCATACTCTTCTTTCGGAGAAGGCAATGGCAACCCACTCCAGTACTCTTGCCTGGAAAATCCCATAGAAGGAGCCTGGGAGACTGCAGTCCGTGAGGTCACAAAGAGTCGGACATGACTGAGTGACTTCACTTTTACTTTTCACTTTCACGCATTAGGAAAGGTAATGGCAACCCACTCCAGTGTTCTTGCCTGGAGAATCCCAGGGACAGGGGAGCCTGGTGGGCTGCCGTCTATGGGGTTGCACAGAGTCAGACACGACTGAAGTGACCTAGCAGCAGCAGCAGCAGCATACTCTTCTTTGCATGAACAGAATATAAGAATCCAGGAAGACCCTGAAGGGATATGGTCCAAAGTCTTGAGCCTAAATGATCCTGTGTCTTGCCTTTGAAGCAGAAGATTTCTAGCTGTCTGATGCCTATTGTGAGGATAAATGGATCCTGCTTTGGATTACTGTCTTATCTGCCTCAAGTGAACCTTTCCAGGAAGGTGATATTCTAGTGTCTAAAAGATACAAAGATGAGCCTCCCCAAGTCTGCAGAATGAATGAATTATTCCATGCATTTAAAAGTTTATTTAATAAATATATTCATATGTGGTAAAATTTTATATGAGCTTACTTTCACTATAATGAGGAAGAAAGCTTGTAGGGAAATAGCTCGTTCTTGTTCATCTCAAGTATTTTGATGGCTGTAATTACTTACTGAAAAGAATTTAAGAGTTGTGCATGACCAAATTGGCAAAGGTAGTGTGCAGTGTCAGGTTTGTGCTAAGTGATGGGGATATATAGTATATGACTTAGGAGCTGCCTGCAAAGAACTAACAGTCCAGCAATAAAAATAAACATATTAATAAAAACAACAGCTGCTGCTTACTGTGTGTTCAGTATGTTCCAGGCACCATCCTGAGAACTCTATGTATATTATTCCTAAATCTTTCAATAACTCCTCTAGGTAATTATTATCTTCGACTGATGAAGGAAACAAGATTCAGAGAAGCTAAATAATTTGTTCAAAATCCAGAGCAGTTCCTATATTCAAACCAGGACTGTCTAAAACTTCCAAAGCCCAAGTATTTCTCAGCATATCACATCCTTAGGCATGCACACACACACACACACCATTCTATGCTAGATGTGTATTAGTTGCTCAGTCATTTTCAACTCTGTGATGTCATGGACTGTAGGCTGCCAAGCTCCTCTGTCTATGGAATTCTCCAGGCAAGAATACTGGAGTGGGTTGCCATTTCCTTCTCCAGGGAATCTGCCCAACCCAGGAATGGAACCCAGGTCTCCTCCACTGCAGGCAGATTCTTTACCACTAAGCCACCAGGGATGATTATCGGGTTAATAATGAGAAAAATCTATAAACGAGCTCCCCCCCCCCCCAAGAGAGATGACTTTCTGAGGGTGAAGAGCCCACAGATTCCTTGATCCTTCTTTTAAACAAATCCACATTTGAATGTTTGAATGTCTTTGGCTCAGAAAAGCACTCATGAGTCCTAAACATCACTCCTTACTGTCTTCCATCTACATCTCTGTTACCTGCCTGGCCCTGTATTCATTTGAGTCTGTGATCCCTGCAATAATCATAACCTTTAAAAAACAAACAAACACTACAACAGGTATGGCAAAGTAGAAGTCAGCTGCACTACAAATGACTGAATGTAGGCTCTGGTCCTGTCCCATCCCTCACCACAGTTTGACCCTAAGAGCATCCCTTAATCTCTTTACACTTCAGTTTTCTCCTCTGTGAAAAGAGGCACTTGCTGTAAAGAACAAATGAGATATAACATAAATGTGTTTGTCATGACACCTAGCACACAGTAAGCACTCAATAGAGCTGAGAAGTAGCAATATTATTATTATTATTCGGCGTTCCCTGACTAAACATCTGACCAACATATTTTTTTATTAAAACAAAACAAATAGAGGTCCCTCTAAGTCCAACACATACTTTTTGTTTCTTCTAAGTAGTTGAAATTCCATCCTAAAGGAGATCAGTCCTGGGTGTTCACTGGAAGGACTGATGTTGAAGCTGAAACTCTAATACTTTGGCCACCTGATGTGAAGAGCTGACTCATTTGAAAAGACCCTGATGCTGGGAAAAATTGAGGGCAGGAGGAGAAGGGGATAACAGAGGATGAGATGGTTGGATGGCATTACCAACTCAATGGACATGGGTTTGGGTGGACTCCGGGAGTTGATGATGGACAGGGAGGCCTGGCGTGCTGCAGTTCATGGGGTCGCAAAGGGTCAGACATCACTGTGTGACTGAACTGAACTGAACTGACGTAGTTGAAATAGACTATACAAGGAAGATATTATCTGCCAAGACAGGTATGGGTTACAAGCTAGTTTTAAAACATAACTCACTTTCTAGTTTATTTAACTAAACCAAATAAGTGTCAGAGTTTAAGTCAGAGTCCCTCAAGTAGAATCCATTTACCAGAAATCTGAACCCATTTTCAGAGAATAATAAGAGAAAAAGATTATTATCACACCAGTAACTGATTCACACAGACACTTTTTGTCTAAATTTTTGGAATTAATATCCAAAAATGTGATGATGAGATGAATATGGGTTAAATAGCAGATACCACAGCAAGTCATCCAGACAAGAAACTTTTAATCTGGGGATAGAATGCCATCTTGGCACTTTAGAGGCGTGCATGAGTGATGGGAGAGATTATAGTTTAGCTTGGGAACCCAAGGGAAATAGCTCTTTGTTTCAGTTCTCTATTGTTTTATCCAACAGCCATCATTTTAAGTCTACTAAGGACACCAAAGAAAAGTTAGGTTTAGCAATCTTTAGAAAAATTATGATTTGATGATTAAAAATAATTTTATAAAAGATTATACACATTATTGGGAAACTTCTCACCACCAAACTTCTAGGATGATGCAAATCCATTCTGGGAGGAATCTGAGAATGAGAAGCTGACCAGTCACAACTTATTTTACCGATGTGCAGGACAGTTAGATTATTTCTCTGGTTTTATGACAATTTTTGCTTGAACAGAGATAGGAACAATAGCAAGGTCTTGGTCATCAACACTACTTTGATCAGGTAGTTAAGTAATCAAGTTTTCTTCTACGTACTGCAAAAAAAAATCTCAAAGTCAATTTCAGCAACAAAGAGTTAGAGTCAGACTCATTTAAAAAAAAGAGGGGTGTGGGTTGGGGCCAAAGCTCTAAACTGGTCTTATACTAGTTGACTCTTCTCTCAGTCAAATTTAATTCCTTTCAAGAAGGGAAATCTTGGAATATCCACAAGGTCTTCCATGATGTTCTAGAGCAAAGGTTTTTCAATAATTTATCATTATGGGAATTTCAATGGTATTGATTGTATTGATCTAAAGACTTTATCCTGAATGTTATAAGGGATCTCAGATACACTTGCCACTCACATATATTATCAATCAGTAGTAATGTGCTGTGAAAAACCAAGCAAACTCCATTCCCAAATACGAAACCACTTATCTAGAGGTCTGATAAATTCCTTTCCTTTAATGAGAAATAAACCCTAAAATTAATAAGATCAACAGTAGAAGAATTTAGCAATTATAGAATCAAAATTGCAGCCTAAATCATAAGACCACAAAGTTCATTTGAGTTTTTCTAAACTCGAATGAACTTTTCGGCCAGCCCAATATATCTCACAACAGTGATTTATTTACATGTCTCCATTCCCTAGATTATATGTTCTTCAAGAACGAAGACTACATTCTTATTTAAAGTTCATGACACTGTAAATATTCAATACAGTCATCTGAAGTCAACTGAATTGAATTTGAAAAGGCCTTCAAAATCATCTAGTTTAAGCCCCTTATTGTATATACATATATAAAGTGCTAAGGCCAAGAGGTTCAGTGACTTGACTAAAACCACACAGAAGGTCAGTATTACAACCAGGGCACATTCATATCTTGCTTTTAAGGATTTTACTTACACTGTCTCATTAACTATTCACAACAATCTCCCAAATAAAGCGGGGTAAGCACCTACAAAAATGCAAAATGCCAAGGTCACATGGCAGGTTTAGAAGTGTATTAAACTCAGAACTCTAAGCCTTAGCTTTTATACTGAAGGCACAGAGGATTTAAAACATGCCACTATTTACCTGCAAGTAACAAGTTAGGAAGGGAAAGTGAATTTGGTCCAAGCACTCAAGAAGATGGGATGGCACAAAAGGGAGAAACATAGATGCTGCATGACCAGAAATTGATACAAAAGCCACAGGTGGAGGAAGGAAGAAATGTTGAAGTTGGTAGTGGTAGGTCTCTCCATAAAACAGAATCATAGTTTGGCTTTGTTTTGATTTTCTATTTTCTCAGAAATTTAGTAATTTTCTTCACAGTCACAGTTTCATAACTTGTATTGTTGACTTCATGTACAGTTCACAGTCTGTCACATCGCTGATATTGATGATTATTTTCCCTGTGATCATCAGGCAGTGATATTGGGACATTAAGGGGAGATGTCATCCTTAAAGGATAACCTGAGCCTCAACCCCAGCCCTTTCTCGGGGCATAGGTGTCTCCTAATATGAATTGAGAACAAACCAATTCATAAAAGGCAGAGACCAAGGCACAACACCTGGCCATTCTGGCCAGAGTTACTGGGATGAAGGGGATAAAAATGTGGGCATGGGATAAAAAAGAAAAGGAAATGGCCCAGACCACTTCTTTTAGCAACAAAAATCTGTCTAAAGATTGCTTGATGTGGAAGAAAGAAGACAGGCCTTTGACTTAACAGTTTGGATCCCAGTTTTGCTGTTTAGTTCAAGAAAGTCATTCTATTTTTCTCGGCAATTCTCATTTTCCTAATGGAAAAGTAGCAAAGTAATAGTAACTTTCCTCCAGAGCTATTACAGGGGTCAATTAATGTATGTACAAGTTTTTAGTAAACAGTGAGATAAAATATAAATATTATCCAATATTACCCATCATTATATGGAGAAGGCAATGGCAATCCACTCCAGTACTCTTGCCTGGAAAATTCCATGGATGGAGGAGCCTGGTAGGCTACAGTCCATGGGGGTAGCTAAGTGTTGGACACTACTGAGCAACTTCACTTTCACTTTTCACTTTCCTGCATTGGAGAAGGAAATGGCAACCCACTCCAGTGTTCTTGCCTGGAGAATCCCAGGGACGGGGGGCCTGGTGGGCTGCCATCTATGGGGTTGCCCAGAGTCGGACATAACGGAAGTGACTTAGCAGCAGCAGAAGCAGCATCATTATACTAGAAGAATAAGGAACTTAACATCTCCAAATGTAGTTAATTAATATTCTCCAAACTAAGGCCTACTATTCAACTAATTTTCAAGGAATGAATATAAAATCAGTAGCTTATCTGGAAAAAAAATATCATCTGGAACAGATTACTGTTTAAGAAATGGGGATACCAATGAATTACAGTGAATCCTTGGCATTTGACCTTAAAGAATACTATTTAAGAGTAAAGATTTGCCAGATTATACAGGAGTAGAGGAGACATTCAGTAGTCACAAGGTGAGGATCAAAGGATTTTCAATACCAAAAAATTTTATAAAAAGAATATTTGCTTTCTGTAACACTGGTATTAAATTTCAATATGTAAAATAAAATATAGTCATTCATTTGGAACATTCAAATGATGGAGACATGGGCTAAGAAACTACCCAACAAATCACAAACTCAATTTGGATTCAACAAAAGACATTACTGGCTAAGATAATCATGTTTCCTTGGTTGGTGAGAGTCACTGTGAGTACCAGCCCTGGTCTCAAGCAGCTGGAGAGAAGTAGAGAGGGAAAAAAAGGCTTTTCCTGAGAATTCCTTTTTGTCTAAATGGCTACCACAGCTACCTCTGAAGAGGCAATGAGCTTGCTGTACAAAGAGGGAAATTACTGGGGGAAAAAAACTAGAATATTTTTCAGTATCTATCCAAACAAGAAGAAGAAGAAGAAGTTGGTTTCTAAGTGGGGTGAGGGAAGAATGGGATCTTTGTTCCCCAAACTTCACAATTCTGGAACAAACCTATGCCTTAAAATCTACTCATTCAAAAGTTAGGCAAGGATCCTTGAATATATAAAAACATGAAATCACGCAACATTGGAGGAGTTTATTCACTTTAAAGAAATGATTCTTAAAAGAATCCTTTTTATGTTCAGCAACTCTCTAACTGCACTAAAAGGAGAATTTGATTTAAACAATTTTCATTTCTTCACAGGTTTTTCTCAGGAGCACCTCGTGATGCAGCTGAATGGGAGATTTTCTGATGGTAGCTCTCTCAATCCAGCACTTCCTTTCCCAGGGGCCCTCTCTGAGGCTGCCCCGACACATCCATTCAAGAGGAGAGCATTTATAGCCCACTTGAATACTATGAATTTGAGGAGCTGTGACAGTACCTTTAAGACTGCTCCTGATTGTAAGCTAAAAAATGACTTAGCCTAGATGATTTAGACTGAGAAAAAAATGTTCTGTCCCAGACCCAACTTTGGCAGAGAGTCTTGAACTGCAAGGTTAAATTATGTCCCTAAATTTTGAAAAAGACAGAGATCACTTTGGTTGTTCCCCCGCCATACCCACACCCCTCCCCAAAAAAGCATAAAAAAGATTAATTTTTCTAAAGTTAGGAAACCAGGCTTCAACCCACCGTTGTGTGGTCATAAGAATTACATGAGTCATCAGGCACTGGATTCAATCAATGAATGAATTCATCTTTTTTCCAATGGCTATCTCCACTGCAGCAAAGAACTGGCAAAACTCAACAGTTTGGGTAAAGTGAGTCAATGGCCTTCTTAAGGCTCAGACCTGATCAACTATTTAATTTTGGATAGGAATGTATTCAACTACTTTGACTAAATCTTCCCCCTCAGGTCAAGGTTGCTCTGCCCTACATTGCATCATGTCCACTTTATAAAGACTAAGGAGAAAAATTTCTCTCAGATCTCAGTTATTAGGAAAATCAAACTGCTATTGAAAAATCAACCAGTAATAAAACTAAACAAGCAACCAACAAACAAGAAAAAGATGTCCTCTGTTTAAGACATTAAGAATCTTTTAAATGGTTATGATCAAAAACCACTATAATATTGTAAAGTAATTAGCCTCCAACTAATAAAAATAAATGGAAAAAAAAGAATCTTTTAAATGATTGTGATCCCAACTTTCTATTATTTAGAAATAAGTCAACTCTGTGACCCATGTATAGCAATGAAAGAATATTTTTTATATATTTCAATGCAAACTCTTTGAGACTTGTTGAGAAATCTAATTTGATGTAACTTACTTCTCTATATATTTTTCTGCATACCACTGGGCTGATTCAACTGATTAACAATAACTTCTCACTAAATTTAAGTGATTTGTGCCAGGCTGACCACAATAAAAATAGTCTCAATTCAGTTAAATCAATCTTAGCAAATATTTAAGTCTCAGTCCAACAAGTTCTATTTCAGAACTTTTTCTCCATCTTAATATTAATGCCACTAATGTTGATCATTTACTATGTGTCTGACACTTTGCCACAAAAAGAAGGTTCTTCTCTTTTAAAATTTAAAGGTAACACTCAGCAAAAGGCTTAAGCCGAGATCAAATTAGCATATATTAAATTAAAGGAAATAATCACACAGTACTGAATTAAGTGGTAAACTTCAAAGTGTTTCCTAGGAATGATGTTGATGAGCTTAATAAATGAAGACTGGAGTTCTTGGTAAAGATTCACTAAAGGGTTGTGAAAAAAAGCAGTGAAAGTGTTAGTCAGTCATGTCCAGCTCTTTGTGACCCCATGGACTGTAGCCTGCCAGGCTCCTCTGTCCGTGGAATTCTCCAGGCAGGAATACTGGAGGGGGTTGCCATGCCCTCCTCCAGAGGACCTTCCCAACCTAAGGATCAAACCCGTCTCCCACATTGCAGGTGGATTCTTTACCATCTGAGCCACCGGGGAAGCCCAGGCAAGAATATTGGAATGGATAAGTCGTTCCCTTCTCCAGGGGATTTTCCCAACCCAGGGATGAAACCAGGGTCCCCTGAATTGCAGGCAAATTCTTTACCATTTGAGCCACCAGGGAAGCCCACACTAAAGGTTGGAGAACCTAAATTAATCCTGTCAAAGAAAACTGGAGGTTACTCCAGGTAAGATATATGTGCCAGTGAAGGCAGAGAGGTGACTCTTTTCATAGGCCAATGACACCATGTTTTCATAGACTAATGAAGACAGCCATGTTAAAAAAAGCAAAAGATGAAAGAAATTTCTTCAATTATAGAAGGACATAATGAATCAAATCAGATTTGCGTTTGCTGACTCCAAAGGCCAAAATGGGTGCCCAGTTTTTCTATCTTGGGCCAGATCAGCAGAAAATGCAACTACTTCTCTTTATAGAATGTAAGGATTTTTCTGCTCAAGGTCAAAGACCAAATTATTTTAAGACAAGTTATCAAACATTTCAGTCTATGTTTAAGCTATTCCTCAGATGAAAATATAGGTGTTTATTCTGCATTTAGAATTCATGACTAACTCAAGCTACAAGATTAAAATGTGTAACTTCCCCTTCCCTTGATTTCAATACAGAATCTGGCTTACTAAATCCACCTTTGATCAAATGACCAAATTGTGTCCATGCTTAGACCTGTCTGACTCTTTGTGACTCTTTGGACTTTGGACTGTAGCCCACCAGGATCCTCTGTCCATGAGATATCCCGGGCAAGATACTGGAGTGGGTTGCTATTTCCTTCTCCAGGGGATATTCCTGACCCAGGGATCAAACCTGGGTCTCTTGTGTCTCCTGCATCACAGGGGGATTCTTTACCCATTGAGCCATCAGGGAAGCTCCAATCCACCTTTAAGTAGGTATAAATAACATGCTTTTATCCAAAGGAAATGAATAAATGCCATTTCCATTCCAGAACAACCTAGAAACTAAATGGTAAAGTGTGTATGGCCCAAACAACAAAAGGGTCTTAACCTCTGAAAGCCACAGAAGCACTAATGTTTTAAATCCCAACATTTCTGCCAAAGTCTATAGAATCTGGAAAGATACAGGTTTAATACCATGTAATTTCAACTGAACTGGAAATAGTGTGGTTTCTAACATAGTTTCAGTAGACAAATTTAAGACTAAGTCTTAAATTGAAAGAAACATTTTCTAAAATTAGTAATTAGAGGAGGGAAAAGACCAGTATAATTAGAAGCTCTAAAACTTACAACTAAACATAATATTATTTCCAGGATATCCCTTTTTGTCTCAATTATACAACTGTATTTTCTATTTTGAGTCATCCTTCATGGCATCTCATCTATGTCATTAGTTAAACTTTAAAAATAGGCCACCATACGTTTGGAAACAGAGCCCTTTTTCATCTGGATTAAAAAAAAGAAGAAAGTTACAACCAAAAGACCAATCATAATGAGGTACATAAGCATCAGTAATAGACTTTTTCTACCATCAAAGGCAACACAGAAGTCAACAGACAGGAAGAAGAACCCCCCACCCCCCACCCTCATCACTCAGTAAGTATTGGAAGTTTCTCCGTTTCCCTAACTCTCAATTTTTCAGTCTTTAAAATGAGGACAAATGATACATGTTCATTCTCTACAAGAATATATGAGAATTGAGACGACATTTGTTTTTCCAAGAATGCTGAACTCCGTGATAGAAAAATCACAGTCTACTGCCAGCCTCTGCTTACTCCAGCCTCTTCTTCACCTGATCCAGTTCACTACTAGCTACTACTCCAGGTGCGGCTTCATATATTTACATAATAATTCAAGGTATTGATATTAATAAGTCAAAATTCCAATGAACAGTGTCCCAACCTGCAGGGTACACATCCCTCCCAACTTTGCTATTAACAATGCCAACTGGCTCAAAACCTCAACATCATATTTAACTCACAACTTCTCCTTGATCTACTTTATTAAGACCCCCAAGTACTTTCAATTTTGCCTTCAAAACATCTCACCATATTTGTTTTCTCCTTCTATTCCAATCATCAATATCCTCCTCAAATCACGTCTAGGTTACTGAAACAGACCTCCACTAGATTGAAAAGCGGGGCGGTTCGCTCAGATTATACTACCTTGAGAGAGTCATTACTAATATTTTGAGAAACAGCTTTTTAGACAATTCTTTGTGAGACTAGCTACACACGTATAGATATGTACACAAGTTTACAAGAATGGGTTCATATTTTAGATGTTTGCTTAATCAAATCAACATTATATAACAAATATCATACTACATAATTTAATTTTTAAATATCAATTTCTATACTTGTATTTCCAAACTGATCTATTCCTATCCTCATTTTATAGAAAAAGAAATACATGTTGAAGTTATAGGTCTTGCCCTTGCTATGGAGTAATTTAATATTAACAATATTCAAATTCTTCCCAATCTTGCCAGTGTTTATCTTACTTAACCTCAGCTTTGTTATTCCCCTATATTAGCCTCTTCACCAGAAATAATTTGGCCCATTTATCATCTTCCAGATTCCTTGAGGATTTCCACTACCACACATTAACTTCTACCCTTCCTTCCGACTATAAGTCCTTCTTATGTCCCCTCAAACGTGTGCACTTTCCTCACAGCTAAACACAAGTCTCACCTTCATTTATACATTCACTATCCATTCATTCAACATATATTTACTCTGCATCTACTATGTCCCAGTACTAAAGATAAAAGAGTTGAACCATGCACACATCAGTCCTGTGCCTAAGCAACAGCCAGGAAAGCCAACTAACCACATAATAACACAAAGATGTGATAAACATTAGGCCAACATACATGACAGAGAACTTTGTGGTACCCATCAGAAAAACCTCCTCTGTGAAGCTTTGACAAGACCTCCCGGTCCATGATGTCTCCTTCCAGATCAGAATTCCTCTGCCACTTATTTATTCCCTATGATATTTGCTTTGAAACTTAGTTTATGCTCTCTTATACTGTAATTTAGCTCTGGGGTACAAAGGTCTTTCTCCATGTAAATAGTTAAGTTCCTTACAATTAAAGAACTTGCTTACCCTTCTTGTGTGTTCCTAGAAATTAGTACAGAGCCTTGAACAAAACAAGTAATAATGTATTGTTGTTATTATTATTGTTATTATTATTATGTTACTGCTGCTAACACAGAGAGATAAGTCTTGGCTGTGACTAGTAACTGCCTGCTTCTAATAAGAATTTAGAAGAATTTTTATCATTTACAGCTATTCCTCGTATTTCTAAGTTATTATAGAGTTTATAGTTTAGATACTTTGCTCTCTACTGAGCAAAACAATGCTCTGACTCCTGCTGAGTTGAGCCATGTAGGGCTAAATATCAACAGGCTTGGCACCCAATATGGGATATATATAATTAAATCATGTTGCTATATACCTGAAACTAACATGACATTGTTAATCAACTATGCTTCAATATAAAATAATTTTTTTAAAAGACATAACTGTTGCTATATTATACAACCATATCCTGAACCTAGTCTGACTGGTTTGCTTGATAATATTGATTTCATAAATGTCAATTATTAGTAAATGGACAGTAAAGTATTATTATTGAGCAAGAATAAATTATGTTAGGGGAAACCATATTTAAATAGCTCCCCCAAAACACTAACATCAACTTTCCTTCGCTTGCCTGTTTTGAAGAACAATCTACTTTGACTGTTTTACAGACTTGTCAAGATTGTCTAAGTGAAAGCTTACAAATAGTTACAAAAGCAAAATATGTAGTTCTAATGAAATGTTCCGATTTATGTAGCATAAAAAGAAAATAAACAATAATCCTGGAATCATCTCCCAAGTAAAAAAATTACAAATAAATTGGGAACAAATCTTTCTGATTGTTCTAACTAAATCAAAGCTTCCAAGAAGAATACTTTTTATTCAAAGCAAAATTATACTTCATATGCTTTTTGTGTTTCACTTAATAAACATTTGAAATTCATACTTTGTCAGTTAAACACACAGCTCTAATGCTACTGCACCTTGCATCAGTTTCTATATTTTATGTAACAGATATTTCTACAAGAAGTATTTATAAGAAGATATTTCTATAAGAAGTATAAATAGAGATATTCTATAAGAAGTGTAAGAATTATTATGACCGTGCCAATCTCACAATCAGAAAACTGCAGTGGCTTCCAACGGCTTCCCAAATGAATAATAAAACTATAAAAGCTGACATTTTCCTAAAAACTTTTCATTTAGCCTAGAGGTTTGTAACTTGGTCCCAAGAATGGGTTTCATGGGTTGGTAAATATCCTGAAACTGAAAGTAACATTTTGGATGTTTTTATGTACTTTTCTGGAGGAAAAAGTCCAAAGCTTTCAGAGTCCCATTGGAGTCTCTGACCTCAAAAAAGGTTCACAAGTATCGTAATGTTAATATTCCACTTTCATCACCTCCATCATATTTAATGGCCCACATCCATTATTATTTCACAGATCTGGAATTTCTAGCAGAGTCAAGTAAACCTACCTGCTGCCTTGAAGCAAGAGACATATGATTTCCCTCACTTAAAATGCGCTAACACTCACAAAGCTCTCTTTGAGATTCTCTCCTCTACCACTCCTCAACCAGGTCTCACTGACAAAATTCACCCTGATGGATCTGCTACCAATCTTCAACTGTTGACAGATGGCTCAGTTAACTAACTGGTTAAGGACAACAAGCCAGTCTGCTTGAACTAATGTGGGCAAATGTGTTCAGAGGAATTTTTCTGTGCTACACTCTCCAGGCAAACATGTTATACAGAATTTCCATACAAGTGTTAAAATAAAACAAATAACTTTAATGATAAAAACTGCAAGCATCTGAAGTGAGAATAATAGAGTATTTTAAGGAAGATTGGGTCTTAAAGAGATGGGGATACCAGACCACCTGACCTGCCTCCTGAGAAATCTGTATGCAGGTCAAGAAGCAACAGTTAGAACTGGACATAAAACAACAGACTGGTTCCAAATAGGAAAAGGAGTATGTCAAGGCTGTATATTGTCAGCCTGCTTATTTAACTTATATGCAGAGTATATCATGAGAAACTCTGGGCTGCCTGAAGCACAAGCTGGAATCAAGATTGCCGGGAGAAAAATCAATAACCTCAGATATGCAGATGACACCACCCTTATGGCAGAAAGCGAAGAAGAATTAAAGAGCCTCTTGATGAAAGTGAAAGAGGAGGGTGAAAAAGCTCAACATTCAGAAAACTAAGATCATGGCATGTGGTCCCATCACTTCATGGCAAATAGATGGAGAAACAGTGACAGACTTTATTTTGGGAGGCTCCAAAATCACTGCAGATGGTGACTGCAACCATGAAATTAAAAGATGCTTGCTCCTTGGAAGAAAAGCTATGACCAACCTAGACAGCATATTAAAAAGCAGAGACATTACTTTGCCAACAAAGGTCCATCTAGTCAAAGCTATGGGTTTACCAGTAGTCATGTATGGATGTGACAGTTGGACTATAAAGAACACTGAGTGCCGAAGAATTGATGCTTTTGAACTGTGGTGTTGGATAAGACTCTTGAGAGTCCCTTGGAGAGCAAGGAGATCCAACCAGTCCATCCTAAAGGAAATCAGTCCTGAATATTCATTAGAAGGACTGATGCTGAAGCTGAAACTCCAATACTTTGGCTACCTGATGGGAAGAACTGACTCATTCGAAAAGACCCTGATGCTGGGAAAGATTTAAGATGGGAGGAAAAGGGGACAACAGAGGATGAGATGGTTGGATGGCATCACCGACTCAATGGACATGAGTTTGAGTAAGCTCTGGGAGTCAGTGATGGACAGGGAAGCCTGGGTGCTGCAGGCCATGGGGTTGCAAAGAGTCGGACGTGACTCGACCGAACTGAACTGAACTGGGTCTTACATCATACTTCATGTCACATCTGCATTTAGTTCCAGTTCTTACAGGATGATCTTTAGTTACAGAATGAGTCCCAATAATAATTTCCTTAAATTTTCACAATAGCAATTAATGTTAAAATTCATAAATAAGATGTGCAATTGTGAATGAAGGAGGGAAGTCCTGATTTTCTGTTATCATGCACTTCAGTTTAACTTTGGGGCAAGTAACTTGACAAATCTAACATGCAACTCAACGATTTATAGGAACTAAGCAGAATGTAAGTGACAAATAAAACAAATTTTCACAAACACCACATTTCTAACTTCTTATATCTCTTATGAGAAATTCAGGGCTAATGAACAAATAAATAGTAGTGCAACATACAGAAAAGTCAAACCAGTGAATTAGAAGACCTTTTTAACAAATATTCTAATAAGTCATGCTTTATATTTCCTGGCTTTTTCTTTTTCACATCTCTCAGTAGACTTGAGCTTCCCTGGTAGCTCAACTGGTAAACAATCCACCTGCAATGCAGAAGACCCCGGTTCAATTCCTGGGTCAGTAAGATCCCCTCAAGAAGGGATAGACTACCCACTCCAGTATTCTTGGGCTTCCCTGGTGGCTCAAATCTGTCTGTAATGCAGGAGATCTGGGTTCGATCCCTGGGTTGGGAAGATCCCCTGGAGGAGGGCATGGCAACCCACCCCGGTATTCTTGCCTGGAGAAACCCACGGACAGAGAAGCCTGGCGGGCTGCAGTCCATGGGGTCACAAAGAGTTGGACATTACTGAGCAACTAAGCACAGCAAAGCATAGAAGACTTCTCTCTTCTTCCAGAAAACAAATAAAAACAAAACACAACACATTCTATAAGTTTTAATTGATACTCTCTCTTCATCCCTGACATTAGCTCTTATGTTTGCACAACTTGCGATGACCACACAAACTTTAATGAATAAACTAAGGGTCCTCTAGAAGCTCACTGCTTGCATTCCATGATTAAAATGCTCATGGTTAATGACATATCTATGGTGAACAAACTAACGCTGTATTTGCTTATTCACAAAGCTTTAGGACACTGTGTGAATAATAGACTGCCATGGGCTGATTGAACCCATGCAATCAGGAGAATCTTTCTTATCTTATTCTTCTTAAAATTGAAGTCCTGACATTCATAAAAGCTTTTTAAAGTAATAATCTCTATTATGGACCTAGTGATTATCATATTGAGTGAAGTAAGACAGAGAAATACAAATATCATATGATATTGCTAATATGTGCAACCTTAAAAAATGGTACAAATGAACTTATTTATGAAACAAAAATAGAGTCACAATGCAGAAAACAAACTTATGGTTATCAGGGGAAATTGGGGGTATAGGGATAAATTGGGAGATTGGGATTGCTATAAACATACCACTTTATATAAAACATATAACTAATCAAGGACCTACTGCATAGCACAGGGAACTCTACTCAGTACTTTGTAATGACCTATACGGAAAAGGAATCTCAAAAAAGAGTGGATATATGTATATTTCCAACTGATTCACTTTGCTATACACCTGAAACTAACACAACATTGTACATCAACTCTACTCCAACATATTTTTAAAAATTGAACTCCTGACATTTAACAAAAGCTTTTTTAAGTAATAATGTTTATTATGAGATATTAAGGTGTGGGTATGTATATTAACTTATATATGCTTTAAAACAGTCAGGCTTATGGTAAGCAAATTAGGAGAACAAAGGAAGTATTTCAGGGAGCATACACTCAAGTGGACTTTTCTCTTTGATACACACTTTCATCCTTATTCCTGTAGAAACTTATTTTAAAAGCCTGAAATTTTTCTCCACAGGGACAGGCTGACTCAATCAGTTATGGCTAGAGTAAGTATAACAACAATAGTGGTGATGATGGCTAATATTTATTGGGTGTTTATTATATGCCAAGTACTTCTCAAAGTGTTTTTGGTGTATTACTCAATCCTCTCAATAGTCCCTTTGAGACTTAAGATGTCCCATTATCATCACCAATTCATGGTCAAGAAAACTGATGTACTAAGAAGTTAGATCATTTACTTAAAGACACAGCGATGGGCTGTGGGCTACTTGAACCTGGGTAGTTCACCTTCAGAAGTAGTGTTCTTTGTTTCTAGGCTATGATGGGCCCCCAAGTGAACTTAACTTCCTTTTCTGTTTTATTTAAGAATCTGAAACTAACAGCTATCAAGATTATACATTAGCATAGGGGTTATTATTGACAATTCTAACAGATACTTTAGTTGTATGAAAATCTCATGTAGAGATGTAAATATTTTAGGTTTGTATGATAAGATAGTTGTGGCTGGGTTTTGTATCAGAATGAGTTTAATCAGGAAAACAGAAATCACATATTTAAGAATTTTGATATAGGGTTTAATAGGTATGGAACAACTTAGAACAAGGCAAGGGTGGGTGGTGAGTTAACCTAGAGAAGAGCAGCAATAGGAAATTCCTACCATCTACTTCACAGGCTGGAGGGATAATGGAAAGAAACAGAAATATCAGAGCCCAGAGATTCAGGATCACCAATGGCAGGTTTGTTCAGCAAGAGCTGGAGCCTTGGAGGAAATGCAATCCACTAATGAGATGCTGCTCAAAGCAGATGCTGTTGTTGCTGCTGCTACTAAGTCACTTCAGTCATGTCTCTGTAACTCTCTGCAACCCCAGAGACGGCAGCCAACCAGGCTCCCCAGTCCCTGGGATTCTCCAGGCAAGAACACTGGAGTGCGTTGCCATTTCCTTCTCCAATGCATGAAAGTGAAAAGTGAAAGTGAAGTCGCTCAGTCGTGTCCGACTCTTCGAGACTCCATGGACTGTAGCCTACCAGGCTCCTCCGCCCATGGGATTTTCCAGGCAAGAGTACTGGAGTGCATTGCCATTGCCTTCTCCCAAAGCAGATGAGGAAGGAGAAAAACACTGACCTCGAAATTCATGCTCCCTTCAAGTCTCTTACCAATGCAATGCCTCCCAGCTGACGTGGATTCTGACAGATGTTGTCCACAACCCTCTATGACACAGAGCCGAGCTAGAAAAGGGTGGCTCAGTAACCACAAAGGTTTCCACTGTGGCTTTGTTATCTACATAAATAGTCAAAGTTCTAGCCTAAACACTACCCAACAATAAAGACTTCCTAAGCAAAAGTCCCATAAGTGCACCAAAACCAGACATTTCACATTCTAAGTATTACAAATATCAATAGAAAATTACCTGTTAATGACCTTATGGGACTTCCCAGGTGGCTCAAGTGGTAAAGAATCCACCTGCCAAGGCAGGAGCTGCAGGGGATATGGTTCAATCCCTAGGTTGGGAAGTCCCCCTGGAGGAGGAAATGGCTACATACTCCAGTATTCCTATCTAGAAAATTCCATGGACAGAGGAGCCTGGTGGTCTATAGTCCACGGGCTTGCAAAGAGTCAGATACGACTGAGCATGCATGCATGACCTTTCAAAAAGGCCAGCAACATTTTATAAGTATGACATTAGTTCTTTTATGAACTTTGCATGAGAAAATCCTGTAAGAACCAGATTTAGATGTCACCTTTAACTAAGGCTTTACTTAATGGAATGTTTTATTCATTATTTGTCCATCCCTCTGTATTCACTGCCAGATTCTCTGTAAAATTCCTTTAATTCAGCAAACACATACAATGCTCAAGATAAAAAATCTTAGAAAATGGGTATTCTTGTTCCATTTTCTGGACTATTTGGATCAGTGAGGCTGTTTTCTCAGGAGCTCTGATGTGATCAGCAGTAGAGACTATTGGCTCCCTATCCAACAGAATCATTTTTCTCCTTTCTTCCTCACAGAATATTGACACTCCTCTTCAGAATGCTACAAGAAAAAGGGAATCTACTCCCAGAGCCAGGCAAGAGATCTGGATAGTCTAAGTCTAAGACGAAGGGCGAATCAGAGATTTTGCCCCCTAGGGAACATCTTGTCGTGTTTCAGACACTTTAGATCATTATACTAAAGCAGGAGCAGGGAGGCTACTGGCATCTAGTGAGTATAGAGGCCAGGGGCGGTATGCACTACAATGCACAAGGCAGTTCCCACACACATGACAAAATAGAAACCCTGGGCTATTATTGAAACAGCTTCAACTTGAGCAAGCATCAACTGGGAACTTGTCAGAAATGCACAGTCTCTGGCCCTAAGCCACATCGGCTAAATCAGAAACTCTGGGTGTGGGACCTTCTAGTTTAACAAGTTCCCAGTTGATTCTGATACATATTAATGTTTTGGAGCCACTGGTTTCAGGCTCCAGGAAGTGGCCATCTACTGGCCCCCACTTTCATTTATTAAGTTTTACTGAAACATAGCCATACCCATTCATTTACTTTTTTGCCTACTGTTGCTACAATAGCAGAGTAGAATAATTGTGATGGAGATCAGATGAGCTAACTGCAAAACCCTTTACAAAAAAAGTTTCCCAACCCCTGAAGCCAGTTGTGGTAATTTTGTTGTTCTCCCTAGTTACTGGCTTAGGAATGGACTGCTCAGGAAGGCATAAGATCATTAGGATGGAAGAAGAAGATTGCCAGACATAACAGCAGGAACATTAGGGAAAGCATACTTTATCTCTAAGGAGGAGAGACAGAAAGGGATGTCCTCTTATTTCCTCTGGATATTATACTGTCTGGATGTGAGAGCTAGAACTACAGCTATGACATCTAGACAATATAGCCATCTTGCAAACAAGAAGAAAGCCAGGCTTGGGTAAGATAGGGGAAGTAAGAGAAGGGAAGAATCTAATTTCTGTATGCTAAAATTTTTTTCCATGATGAGGATATATTTCATAAGTAATGGCAAGAAAACTGGTAAGGAGGGAAAAAAAGATTGAACCCAAATAACCACAGGAGTTTTAATTACCTCAAGTCTATATTTTAGCATATGTATGCTTGGGTCCATGATAATTATAAATTCTAAAGTAAAACAACTATGATTTGAAGCAAATTGAATTTTCCCCCCAACAATAGTGAAAAGTATTTCCTTTTTCCACTGCAACCAAAGCCATTTAAACTAGCTGGTCACATTTGCAGAAATGTAATCTAAGGTTTACCACAAGCAGCACACAGCACAAGCTCATTCCACTTGCAATCATTTTCTTTAAAAACTCAACAGCAACTAAAGAGACCAAACTGGGATTTTAGTCAACTCGAATTTGTGATGCACCAGATCCAAATGGAGATTTACAATCTTCAAAGAGTAAGGAATTTCATTTTCCACAGAATATACTGTAGCCCAGCACATGTTTACATGATACATAATGCACCTGGAATTGTGTTAGGTTCTAGAGACACAAAAGCAAATAAGATGTGATCCCCTGCCTTCCAGTAGCTTTCCATCTGGTGGGGAAAATGATAAATATACACAGAGAATTATAAGACAAGGAATTATAGAACAGAAGTTTGAAGTCTCACAGAAACACGGAGGAGGAGTTACTCTAATCAGAATCAAAGTCACGAGTGAGAAAATATTATGGAAACTGGAATTTGGTACACAAACACAAAAATTTTAGAAGCTGCTATTTGGAAAACGAATGTTTTTAAATGTTGCAAGCAGAACAACATAAAGCTTGTATCATAAATTAATTTGAATATAATTATTTAAGACACATTACTGGTGGCTCAGACGGTAAAGCATCTGCCTACAACGCGGGAGACCGGGGTTCAATCCCTGGGTTGGGAAGATCTCCTGGAGAAGGAAATGGCAACCCACTCCAGTATTCTTGCCTGGAAAATCCCATGGATGGAGGAGCCTGGTAGGCTACAGTCCATGGGGTCTCAAAGAGTCGGACACAACTGAGGGAGTTCACTTTCACTTTCAGTGTGCAAGCAATATTTTTATTTCAAAATACTACTTTTCCTAAAAGGTCAATGTAACCCTGGTAGGGGAGGACATCCTCTTTCAAGAGTTGGAGCTCAGTAGGACCATCCAGGTTCACATGAGGGCAGGAGGAGAAGAGGGTGATGGAGGATGATATGGCTGGATGCCATCACTGACTCAATGGGCATGCATTTGAGCAAACTCCAGGAGATAGTGAAGAACAGGGAAGCCTGGTGTGCTGTAGTCCATGGGGTCGCAAAAAGTTGGACATAGAGACTGAACAACTACTGGAGTCTGGGGTTAGGAAGACTGTGGAACCAGGAAGTAGATCAATACCCAATCAAGTCATGTGAAGAAGAGATCTGGGATGAATCATTTCATTACAAATTTGCCCAAGTGAAAAGGCAATTTGTTATGTGGCTATGACCACTGACACTATTGATAACTTTATCATGTGATAAAGTGTCAGTCACTTAGTCACGTCCGCTGACTCTTTTCAACCCCATGGACTGTAGCCCGCTAGGCTCCTCTGACCATGGGATTCTTCAGGCAAGAATACTGGAGTGGATTGCCATAAGTCCCACAAGAAAATAAAGCTTGTATGTCCACCTGAAGAGAAAAACTATGGTGATTAAGAGGATGGGGCTACATGGCTGATTCATGTGAATGTATGGCAAAAACCACCACAATACTGTAAAGTCATTAGCCTCTGATTAAAAGAAGAGGATGGGGCTAATGCTACTGTATGTTAGGACCCAAGGAGTCACAGAATAAAAAGAGGCCATTTGGCCCAAATAGCTCACACAATTAACTATGCCTTTTACTTCAACTATAAACTCTGCTGGTCAATGCATCCTGCAATTATCTCTTTGCTAAGGAACTTCTTAAGCAGTTAACTCATGCCAGACCTCCCAGGGACAGTCTGTCCATAAATACTAGCCAGCCTCCATGCTATTTAACATAATGCTCTCATGTTATTAGATCTGAGAGGTCACCCACCTTCAAGCTTACTTATTACATTTGGCCCACTTACTAGAATTAGATCCAGAATCTTCTCTGAGAGATATTTTCTCAAGTATTACATAAGAAATCAGTGCTACATTTTTTTTTTCTGGAAAGTGATCCTCTTTATGAATTTTGCTTTGCTGTTATCCACTCTAAATATCAAAAAATAAATAAAATCCTCCATGATCAAGGTCTAGGCCTTCATCCAAGATTCTCATCTGCTCCTCATCTATTTCTTTTCTTTCAAAATTTAATAAACTCACCTGGACATCTTCACAGTGTTTTATTAATAGCTATGCCTATTGCCTCTAAAGGAAGAAAAATACAACTACTCTGTACAAGTCACTATTTATCATTGAGCAATCACTCCTATACCCTCTTGCTTACTTCACTAATTCTCAGCCGGCGCCTACAGAGATGAGATGAATAAATGTCTCTGGAAGTTGCTTCACGTGCAAAAGGCCATAGAGAGAAAACAGGGTTTTGTCCTAAGAAATGACAAGGAGAACAGTCCCTGGGCACAGATGATTCTAGGTACTTGTGGTCAGAGGCAATTCAGCCAGATGGAAGTCCTCCGCCTGAGCCACCATTACCAGTCTGCTCGACCAGTTGTGCAGAACCCTGGGTTCCCATAAAGCCAACCTCACTGACCCAGGGGCAGCTACTGGTTTTGAAAATTCCACTTTAACTGGAAATTTTCTAAAACAGTCCTGTAGCTCTGGTTTGCTGAAAACCAACATTTATAAATTTGGCGAGAAAGCCCTCTTGCCCCAGCTGCCTCCAATTTCCTGTCCCTGGGCACAGTCTTCAACTCGGCTGTTGGGCTCTACAGGGCTAGCACTGCCATTGACTCTGGAAGTGTGGTGTAGTGGGAAGCACAGCGGATGCAGGTGAGAAGACCTGGGTTTAGTATGGTTTCTGTTACTAATAAGAATGCCCTTAGATGTTTCGAGAGAACAGCATCGAAACATGTATATTATCTACGGTGAAACAGATCACCAGCCCAGGTTGGGTGCATGTGACAAGTGCGCGGGCCTGGTGCGCTGGGAAGACCCAGAGGGATTGGGTAGAGAGGGAGGTGGGAGAGGGGATCGGGATGGGGAATACATGTAAATCCATGGCTGATTCATGTCAATGTATGACAAAAACCACTACAATATTATAAAGTAATTAGCCTCCAACTAATAAAAATAAATGGAAAAAGAAATGAAAAAAAAAAAGAATGCCCTTAAATTTCTTGGACATTGATTTCTGCATCATTAAGCTCCTTTCTGGGCTTTTCTGGTGGCACAGAGGATAAAGGATCTGCCTACAATGCGGGAGACCAGAGTTCAATCCCTGGGTTGGGAAGATCCCTGGGAGAAGGAAATGGCAACCCACTCCAGTATTCTTGCCTGGAAAATCCCATGGACAGAGAAGCCTGGTAGGCTACAGTCCATGGGGTTGCAAAGATTCAGACATGACTGAGTGACTTCACTTTCACTAAGCTCCCTTCTAGATCCAGTCAGAGCAGTCAATGAGCACCTATTATGGGCAAGATATGCAACAAGGGATATAAGTCACAAACCCCATCCTCTCGGAGTTCATAGTGGAACAATTCTTTAATTCTATATACAGCCAACTTGCCATCTTTTATGCTAAAAAAGAATACTGCTGATAAATCCAAAAATCAATTCCAACATCTCATTTTGGTCAACTCTTTTACAACTTCTTCTCCATCAACTTCTGTACAAGCAAATAGGTGACAGTTTTAGATTAAGTGAAAGATTATCACTTCATCTTTCTTCCCTTGTCCCACTGTCCATTTAAAAATCAAATACAAGGAGAATGAAACAGGACAAATAAGAAGCTTGGATAAGTCAACAATTCGATAATTAGCCACTGGAACAACAAAAAGTTGCCTGTATTGATGCTGAAGGGAGACATACTTCTTTAGTGATAGCAACTAACAGTCTCAAATTCTTCCACATGTGAGGATGTCATATTGAAAAGTGGTTAATGATTAATGCTCAGGATGACAACCGATACCATATGTGGCGTGATGACATTATAGAATCTTCTAAGAATCATCATCATCTATTTCTCAGCTATTCCTGTCCATCTCCTCTTTTGAAAAGCTTACTCAAAATTCAACATCTTGTGACCCCAGGGTATCCTCCCTCAAAGAGAAGTTTCATTCTGTATATCCATTTAGCTGCCCAGATACTCAAGAGGAACACAGTGGTCCAAGGATTTTCTTGCATTCTTTAAATGTTGTTTGTTAATTTGTATGTGATCTCTCTTCCACAATAGCATGATTAACGCTTCAGCAGTAGTATCTTATCATAGCCCAGCGTGAGTATGCACTCACTGCTATTTTCTGCCTCCTTTGTCTTTCCATGTTCCAAGGCCTGTTATGCTAAGACAGAGATCCAGTACCACTTTGAAAAGAGGTTATTCATCACTGATCATTGGCATCATACATATCCATAGAGGGGAAAGCTCGTTATTTCCATGGAAAACTAGAAATGATCTACAGGAGCATAATAAATAAATTAATAACAAAGGGAAAGAAATGGAATTTACATTAGAAGGTCAGGGAGAGAGCCTGAACATCACCAGGAAAGGAGTCTATTTTAGAAGGTTTGGACATCATTTTTTTTAAAAAAAAAGGTTCTAATTTTTCACTGTAAAAATAATTCATTGAGTGACCTGTAGCAAATCATTTATCTGAGAAAAAGTATGCTGGTATTCACTGTTTACAAAAATTTAATAAGGTAATACTAAAATAAATATGAAATTCTGGGATGGAAATCTTGTAATTCTATATTGTTACAAAAGGGCAACATGATACCAGAGTTAACATCACAGTGCAGTTCAGCAAAATAAGCATTTTTTGAGGGTGCTATGGCTCCCGGCATTGTGCTAGGTATATCCTCAATTCCAATAATGAATGAGATGTGGCCTCTACCCTCAAGAAGCTTACATTCTAGTTCCAAGCTCAACAAAGGCTTTCTCAAAACTAATCCCATGTAACTCAGGGACATTTGCTAGTTACAGCAACTAAAACAAAGGTTCCCTAAATGTGCTCACAAGCATACACTCTTGAGAAAAGGAAAATATTATTCTAAGAAAATCAAGACAACACAGGCAGTTGGTTAGTTCAAGGACACACAATGAGGAAAACTGGAAGCAAAGTCAAACCCTAAGGCGCTTTGGGTTATAAACCAGGGTTCCACGTTTTCTGGAACCACAAAGGTCTAAGCAGCTTGTCTTTATTCCTGTTTAACAGCTGGGAAAGTTGTGGGGTAAGGTGTCTGGTCCAAAAAAGTTATTCTTTTGGCTTTGCTTAGTTATATAAAAATAAAAGTGATTTCAAATAGACTTCTCATTTTTTTCTTAGTTCGTTTAACCCTCCAGATATTTTCCCATTTTGTCCACTATTTCATTTTGCATCTTAGCTGAGAAAACATCTTCCCTCTCTTACTAATTTCTTTACTATTTCCCATTTAATTTAGTAATGATATTCCTCCTGTCTGTAAAGAGATAGGTTTGTGATACACTACATATCAAAGTTATTTAGCCAAATAAGGTTGATGTTGGTTGGAATGCAGCTTTAAAATATAGTCCAAGATCTTGTTATCCAAAAACATGCAGGGATGTCTGCGCACACTGACTCCATTGACCACTTAACAGCTCTGTACCAAATGAAATGTAATATAAGATAGACTGCCTTTGTCTAAAAATCCATAAACTATAACCCAGATTGTTTTTTCTTCCCTAGCCAAGAAGAGAAATCTGTACTAAGATAGTTTTGAAAACAGTACATTTACCAATCCCTCTATTTTGTCTCAGATTCCACCAATGAATCACTAGAAGGGGTGGTGATCAGTCTGATACTACTTACCAATGCACAGTTAATTTACTCCTTTGGTTATTAGTACAACCTCCAAAAGAGTGGTTTCTAAATTTAGATCAGAATTGAAGGATTCAAGTATTTATCACTATTTGGTGGGGGCAGCCTTCTTAGTGAATAGTTTTCAAAAAGTACTGAAAGATATCTAGGCTTCAAACAACTTGAGTCAAATCACTATGTCCATACTGTCCCTGTTAATGTTGAGAGTCTTCTATCCCCTGCTCTATCTAGCTATTTTTGTCCATTCCCTGACTTCCCTCTTTTTATCTTCTTCTTCCCACTATATTCTATAACATCAGAGTGAAAAAACACACTTATTCTTCCTGTAGCTACATTTTCCCCTAAAAATGAATAATCACTTGAACACTTGGATAACAGACTATTATGTCTGAGGTCTGATCAATTATCAGCAAAGTAATGAACAAAATCTTTTCCAAGGTGACCATGTATTCTTTGCGGGATTTGGACATTTCAATGACGTAATTACACATTTAGATTTCAGCCTCAGGACTGATTTGCTTCCTCCCTCCCATTAACAGAAGCTGTCACATTTTCTCTTTTCAACTCTGTTATACCTAGGTACACTGACTACACAGAATCTATTAGAGTTTCTGCACATTAAAAGATCCATAACATTTATTATCTTTGAGCACAAACAGTATCTATTTATTCATTACTGATTCTGGTTTCCAATGTAATTTCTGCACATTAAAATGTCCATAACATTTATTATCTTTGAACACAAACAGTATCTATTTATTCATTGCTGATTCTGATTTCCAATGTAATTTCTATCACCTAAGGATGACACGATATTATGTGCAATGTGTGTTTGTTCTTTGTTCGCATATTTTCAAAAGAACTCCCAAAATCAAAGTTCAGCTTAATATCTTGAGCAGATTAAACTCAACATCTCCTAGGCTTCATTTTGTTGATTGAATTACTCTCCATTGCTAAAACAATGGAATAGAGAGCAGATTTCCTGGTAGCTGGGCCTAAATTTAGGATCTATAAGAGATGAGTAGATTTGGAAAAAGTTTGGCTTTGGGGGTTAAACATGGTGAGTCTAGTCTAGGACAGAATTTTCAATGTGATCCAAATATTTAGAGAACTATAACAGTGGTTCAGAATGGCAGAAAGGGCTGTAGCATCATAATGTCATAGCTATTGCTCTGCATCAATAGAAGTCAGAAACCTCAAAATGGCTAAAAGTTATATCAAATTCCTGCAGATATAACATTGGTATAATTTGATGCAAATTAGATGGAAAAAGGCTGATAATGGATTCTGTCACCCATGTGGCCTGTAATAAGTTCAAAGAAATGAGTAAAATGTCTTTAGTCAGTATAATAAATGATCAATATATTAACAAAAATGAAGACAGAAGATATGAATTCTGAACGAAGAATTTGGCTTTTAAACCACTACTCCAGCCAGATGCTTTTGTTTATGTAGGAAAATTCCATTATAAACCTTAAGTTAAGACAGAAGATTAACACATTATATCAAGTATGAGTAGGTATAAGACAATTTAAAAAGTGGAGGTAGGCTAAGGGTTTGTTCCACAGCCCAACTGGTTCAGTGATAAAGAAAGGTATTTGAAAATAAAAAATGAGAGTCACACAACTAAGCCACAGTGCAAAACATAATGCAGATGAACTGGTAGACTTACTTGTGTAAACCAGGAATAGAAAAGCACCAATGAACTGAAGTTAATGATCTTGTCCAGCCCCAAAGAAGATACAAAGGAAATTTAACACAGGATCTTGGATCTTTAATGAATTTTAAATAGGGTTGGAAGGTAACGGCTCAGGAACGCAGTTAGTAAATGAGGGCCAGAGTTCAAACCCAGGTAACTCCCAGAAAGAGATTCACAATTAAAACATCATTTTGGATGGAATAAGAGTATACTGAAATTACTATTTAGAGAGTGTTCATTTTACCTTTTCAATATGACAGTCAAAAAGAACTATCTTTCACTATATTAACAGAAGTACTTTTAGGATGGGCTTCCCAGGTGGCAGAGTGGTAAAGAATCTGCCTGACAATACAGGAGACTGAGGAGACACAGGTTCGATCCCTGGATCAGGAATATCCTCTGAAGTAGGAAATGGCAACCTGCTCCATATTCTTGCCTGGAAAATTCCATGGACTGAGGAGACTGGTGGGCTACAGTCCACAGGTTCAGACATGACTGAGTACATATGCACTTTTATTGTAGGGTAATAGCATTCGTGTTTCCCTTGCTGACTTTCCTCTGCAAGTACACTGTGCACATGTCCAGTGTTCCACCCCAGCCATCCCACACCCACCTACTATGAGAACTGCACTGGGAACGGTTTTCATAAGGATCATAAAATGAAAATGCCTGATGGAAGCATTCATGGGAAAAGGTAGAAGTTCAGTTCAGTCCCTCAATCATGTCCGATTCTGTGAACCCATGGACTTCAGCACACCAGGTTTCCCGTTCCATTACCAACTCCTGGAGCTTACTCAAACTCATGACCACTGAGTCAGTGATGCCATCCAACCATCTCATCCTCTCATCCCTTTTACTCCTGCCTTCAATCTTTCCCAACACCAGGGTCTTTTCAAATGAGTCAGCTCTTCACATCAGGTGGCCAAAGTATTGGAGTTTGAGCTTCAGCATCAGTCCTTCAAGTGAATATTCAGGACAGATTTCTTTTAGGATGGACTGGTGAGATCTCCTTGCAGTCCAAGGGATTCTCAAGAGTCTTCTCCAACACCATAGTTCAAAAACATCAATTCTTCAGCACTCAGCTTTCTTTATAGTCTAACTCTCACATCCATACATGACTACTGGAAAAAGCATAGCTTTGACTAGATGGACCTTTGTTGGCAAAGTAATGTCTCTGCTTTTTAATATGCTGTCTAGGTTGATCAAAACTTTTCTTCCAAGGAGCAAGCATCTTCTAATTTCATGGTTGCAGTCACTATCTTCAGTGATTTTGGTGCCTCCCAAAAGAAAGTCTCTTACTATTTCCATTGTTTCCCCATCTCTTTGCCATGAAGTGATGGGACCAGATGCCATGATCTTAGTTTTCTGAATGTTGAGCTTTAAGCCAACTTTTTCACTCTCCTCTTTCACTTTCATCTAGAGACTCTTTAGTTCTTCTTTGCTTTCTGCCATAAGGGTGGTGTCATATGCATATCTGAGGTTATTGATATTTCTCCCAGAAATCTTGATTCCAGGTTGTGTTTCATCCAGTCCAGCGTTTCTCATGATGTACTCTGCATATAAGTTAAATAAGTAGGGTGACAATACACAGCCTCGATGTACTCCTTTCCTGATTTGGAACCAGTCTGTTGTTCCATGATCAGTTCTAACTGTTGCTTCTTGACCTGCATACAGATTTCTCAGGAGGCTTGGTCAGGTTTTTCTGGAACTCTCTTGCTTTTTCGATGATCCAGCAGATGTTGGCAATTTGATCTCTGGTTCCTCTGCCTTTTCTAAATCCAGCTTAAGCATCTGGAAGTTCACGGTTCATATACTGTTGAAGCCTAGCTTGGAAACTTTTGAGCATTACTTTACTAGCATGTCAGATGAGTGCAATTGTGCAGTAGTTTGAGCATTCTTTGGCATTGCCTTTCTTTGGGATTGGAATGAAAACTGACCTTTTCTAGTCCTGTGGCCACTGCTGAGTTTCCAAATTTGCTGGCATATTGTGTGTAGTACTTTCACAGCATCATCTCTTAGGATTTGAAATAGCTCAACTGGAATTCCATCACCTCCACTAGTTCTGTTCATAGTGATGCTTCCTAAGGCCCACTTGACTTCACATTCCAGGATGTCTGGCTCTAGGTGAGTGATCACACCACTGTGGTTATCTGGGTCATGAAGATCTTTTTTGTATAGTTCTTCTGTGTATTTTTGCCACCTCTTCCTAATATCTTCCGCTTCTTTTAGGTCCATACAATTTGTGTCCTTTATTGAGCCCATCTTTGCATGAAATGTTCCCTTGGTATCTCTAATTTTCATGAAGAGATCTTTAGTCTTTCCCATTCTAATGTTTTCCTCTATTTCTTTGCTTTGATCACTGAGGAAGGCTTTCTTATCTCTCTTTGCTATTATTTGGAACTCTGCATTCAAATGCGTACATCTTTCCTATTCTCCTTTGCCTTTCGTTTCTCTTCTTTCACAGCTATTTGTAAGACCTCCTCAGACAACCATTTTGCCTTTTTTGCATTTCCTTTTCTTAGGGATCTTTTCCTTAGGGTCTTGATCATTGCCTCCTGTAAAATTTCATGAATCTCCGACCATAGTTCTTCAGGCACTCTATCAGATCTAATCCCTTGAATCTATTTGCCCCCTCTACTGTATAATCATAAGGGATTTGATTTAGGTCCTACCTGAATGGTCTACTGATTTCCCCTACTTTCTTCAATTTAAGTCTAAATTTGGCAATAAGGAGTTGATAATCTGAGCCATAGTCGGCTCCCAGTCTTGTTTTTGCTGACTGTATAGAGCTTCTCCATCTTTGGCTGCAAATATAATCAATCTGATTTCAGTATTGACCATCTGGTGATGTCCATGTGTACAGTCTTCTCTTGTTTTGTTGGAAGAGGGTGTTTGCTATGACCAGTGCATTCTCTTGGCAAACCTCTATTAGCCTTTGCCCTGCTTCATTCTGTACTCCAAGGCCAAATTTGCCTATTACTCTATGTATTTCCTGACTCCCTACTTTTGTATTCTAGTCCCCTATAATGAAAAGGACATCTTTTTTGGGTGTTAGTTCTAGAAGGTTTTGTAGATCTTCATGGAACCACTGAACTTCACTTTCTTCAACATTACTGGTTGGGGCATAGACTTGGATTACTTGGATTACACAGACTTGGTTTGCCTTGGAAATAAACAGAGCTCTCTGTCATTTTTGAGATTGCATCCAAGTACTACATTTCGGACTCTTTTGTTGTCTATGAGGGCTACTTCATTTCTTCTAAGGGATTCTTGCCCAAAGTAGTAGATATAATGGTCATCTGAGTTAAATTCACCCATTCCAGTCCATTTTAGTTCACTGATTCCTAGAATGTCGATGTTCACTCTTGCCATTTCCTGTTTGACCACTTCCAATTTGCCTTGATTCACGGACCTAACATTCCAGGTTCCTATGCAATACTGCTCTTTACAGCATCGGACTTTACTTCCATCACCAGTCACATCCACAACTGGGAATTGTTTTTGCTTGGCTCTGTCTCTTCCTTCTTTCTGGAGTTATTTCTCCACTGATCTCCAGCAGCATATTGGAGGCCAACTTGGAGATGACAGGAGAAGGGTCAGCTCAGAGAGTACAGGAGACCTGCACACTTACCCCAGACCTCGCCATGGACATCGCTTCCACTCGACTGTTCTCTTTATAACAAAGATAAGAGCAATTCCAGGGGCTAAGCCTCGTAACGCAAAGTCAGAAAGCTGTTAAAGTCTCTGATGTCAAGCAGAGGTGGCATCCTTTAGTCCACGAGCCATGAAATTAGAGTCAGATGTCCTGAAGTCGAATCCCAGCTTAGCTGCCCCAGCAAGACACTAGGTGCTGGAGCAGCAGCTGTGTGGCACCAGAGAAACTTTTAGGAGATATCCCTCATCCAAGGGCAAAGGAGAAGCCCCAGCAAGATGGTAGGAGGGGCATAATCACATTTAGAATCAAACCCCATACCCACCAGAGACGCTCAGAGGGCTCAAACAAACCTTGGGCACACCAGGACCCAGAGACACCACAGAGACTGAGCCAGAAATTGTTTGAGTATCTCCTTCAGGGTACAGGTCAGCAGTGGACTGCTGCAGGGGCAGGGGCTCTGGGTGCAGCAGACTTGGGTGTGGCATAAGCCCTCTTGGATGAGGTTGCCATTAACCCCACCATAGACACCATAACTTACACAGGACTGGGGAAACAGACTCGTCGAGGGAACAAATAAAACCTTGTCCATACCAGGACCCAGGAGAAAGGAGCAGTGACCCCACAAGAGCCTGACCCAGACTTGCCTGTGAGTGTCCAGGAGTCTCTGGCAGAGGTGTGGATTGGTGGTGGCCTGCTGTAGGGTTGGGGTCAGTGAGTGCAGCAGTGTGTGCATGGGACCTTTGGAAGGAGGTTGCCATTATCTTTATTACCTCCACCATAGTTTGGCCTCAGGTCAAGTAACAGGGAGGGAACATAGCCCTGTCCATCAACAGAAAATTGGATTAAAGATTTACTGAGCATGGCCCTGCCCATCAGAACAAAACCCAGTTTCCCCCTCAGTCAGTCTCTCCCATCAGGAAGCTTCCATAAGCCTCTTATCCTTCTCCATCAGAGGGGAGACAGAATGAAAACCACAATCACAGAAATCTAACCAATCTGGTCACATGGACCACAGCCTTGTCTAACTCAACGAAACTATGAGCATTGCTGTGTAGGGCCACCTAAGACGGGCAGGTCATGGTGCAGAGTTCTGACAAAAGTTGGCCCACTGGAGAAAGGAATGGAAAACCACTTCAGTATTCTTGCCTTGAAAACCCCATGAACAGTATGAAAAGGCAAAAAGATAGGACACTGAAAGAGGAACTCCCCAGGTTGATAGGTGCCCAATATGCTACTGGAGATCAGTGGAGACATAACTCCAGAAAGAATGAAGAGACAGAGCCAAAGCAAAGTTGAAGAAAGCTGAACTATTCATACTTGTCTTTTCCACACAGATTTAGCCTTTCTAGTCCCAATACTATTATCTCTGAAGCAAAATTACAGGCAATAATCACGGATCTCCATCTCTCCATAGAGATGCCACCAAATAATGAAGAAACCAAAGCTCTAGCTATTATGGAAGAGCCATGTTTTTTCAGTTCTAAGGGAACACATAACTAAAAATTATAAATTCTGACCAACTGACACATACCATCAGTAGCAGCTGGGATTGGCAAGGAAAGCAATAGTCAGAATAAATTTCTAAGCATCAGTTTCCTCACTTGTAAAATACATTCATAATAGCTATGTAACAGGCTCATTATAAGAATTAAATAAAATTAAATAAGAACAGGTAAATATGCTTTATAATATTAGCTATTATTAAATATATAAAAACTGAGAATGAAAACACCAGCACTCCACATTCACAATCTATCAGAACAATCTGAAAGATATTAATATATCCTTATTTCAATTGAAAAAAATGATAAAACAGATGTTATTATACTTTTATAATCAGATCATCTAAATGGAGACCTTTAATATTTCTCGGGGAAAAATGAACTTCAAGAGAACTATTCCTCCCTACCCTGACCCCCTCCTCCACCAAAAAAAAAAAAAAACACCTCTACAGAATTATAAAGAAGTTGTTTTGAAATAAAGAAATATCTATTACATATTTATTATTCCCATCCCATCTACGGTTAAAGAAACATATTCCCATTTTACAGAAGAGGAAACTGAGTCAAAGAGTAAGTGAAAAGCAGCAAATAAAGCTCAGTCTTCCAAATTCACACTTCTTTTCTTTTTACATTACCCTAGGCTATCTAAAGAATAGTTCTCTCATTTTCATGAGGCTCATTTTTTTATCTTGACCTAGTTTTTCTGATGATGTCTGTGGTTCAGTGAACAAAGCTGAAGGCATGTTTTCAATTATTTTAGATTTATAAGCAATTCTATCAGCCAAAGCAGATAACCCCATTTATAGACTGAGTCCCATAAGACATTATACAAGTTTGGATGTATCATATATAGAATACAATTTTCATTTAAAAAACACAGAAATGTCATTTAAAAGCATGAAGCATATTTAAACATTAGCACATCTAAAAATACTTGAGAATATTATACCTGAAGATCTGTCAACATATTGAACAACAAGCAATTTAAAAATAGAGGTTTTCACATACCCATATTAAATAAAAATGTCAACTTGTAGAACTTCAGAGAGGGCTGGGTCTACAGGGTGATAGAATTTTTAAGCCTGATCTCTCTAAAAGTGAACTGAACACCTTTATATTTATATAATATTTGATAGGTCTCATTCTATAATTTAGGCTCTTCTGGTTTAGCTAACAGAATAGTTTAAAAGCCTAAAATACTTGAAAATCATTATTTTATTTTTGTTTATATCTAGTTGCAATAGCCCCATTTTACCAGTTGAAGCTTGTTCCAGCATCAAAGAATTTGATTAACTTTACTTCAAATAAAAATAAAAGATTAAGAGCAATAGTGAGAGCACATCCCAGAAACACCTTGTAAACTCAGTCTAGAGTCTCAGAATTTTTAGAACTGGAAAGAATCATTATAACAAGCAAACACTTTGGAACCCATTTCGCCCGCTGCTCCGAACAACACAACTATTTTTTTCTTTCACAAGTTCCCTAACTGAAACTGGATCTACTACAAGCCAGTAGACAGTTAATCTAGAAATTCCCTTTGCTATTTCACTTCTAAATATACAATGCCAGCACTATTGGTTGAACATCTAAGCCTTTGCACATCTGTGTTTTGGTCTATATGACTCTAAGCAACCAGTTTAGTTTGGTTTTGTTAATTACTTGATAGACTGTTCAGTCAAAAAACATAGTCTCAATCCTTTGGCCAGAGATGGCTAAACACAAGGGAAGCCCTGGGTACATCACTCCCTTTATGAAATCTTGGCAAACTACAAATCTGACAAACTACAAATCCATTACTCCTTATGCAGATCTTCAAGATCTCTAGGCCTGGGGTTGGCCCAGGTCTTCTATTTTGATCATCACACATAAGCATACACCCTTCTATCTCCCATTTGCTCTTGGCTTGTCCTTGTAGCTCTAAATCCCCAAAAGGTTTAAATGCAAGATGAGTTTGTAGTTGATCTAGTTACTCAGACTTTAAGTGTTCCTAATTTTAAAAATATTTTTTAGAAAGTGGACAGAGCATGGGCTTCATGGATGTTTCGTGAACCCAATCCAGACAGACAGTAATTCCGTTGTGCAAGAAGAGCTGCCATTTCAGGCATGTCTTTTCACTTTTCCCCTGGGTAACCTCATTCTGACTTGTTCCAAGCAATATCTTCATTTGTGTGGGACAGGTTTTAAAGAACTCACTCAGAATCTTTAAATGTTTTTCCATACGTATATGCTTAAGCACAGATTTTCTTCTAATGTTTAGTTAAACACAAGAAGAACTCAACATCACTTTCCTGTCACTGCCAGAAATAATGTAAACAGTACTCTAAACTTTCACAATTTCAAACTGAACTATTTCAATTTTCCAAGTCAATATACTGTAATAACTTTTACTGTCATCCCACAGTGTTTTCAGATAAGGGTAGCCATCCATAGGAGATATTTCTGTTACCCAATAATTGCGGCAACCTGGAGTTAAACTTACTATGTGCCATCTCCTAGTGCCCTATGAGAAACTACATACATTACTTCATTTCCTACAATGACATTCTCTTTCTTGTCAAAAAACTTTACATATTTCCATAATCAAGGAAATGACTGCAAGAAAAGATCTGATTGACTTCAAATGTAAATGTAAAACACCTCTTGGATATAAAAGCCACAATTATGGATATAAATTTGGAATATTTTATTTATTTAATAGAATAAAAGCATTTCTCAATAAGAGAAGCAAACAAATAACTGAGTATTAATCCCAATAAAATGTTCCTGTGTAATCAAACTAGAGTTAACATTTTAAACTTGGATAAACTTTTATTAGCTAACAATTAACCCAGTGTATGTACCCCAAGGAAAAACTATATAACTTCATGTTTGAACACCATAAAAACACCAAATAGAAAAATAAAATTAAAATGACCTTTAATATAGGAAGAATTAACTTCAGAAAATTTCCCTTCATCAGCATGTAGAAAACATTTATGTTATACATTAGAGTCCATTTGCTCATTCATTCAATAAATATTTATTATGTGGAAGAGACAGTGTTAGGTGCTGGCAGTATTCCCATGAACCAGACAGACACACTTCCTGCATTCCTAAAGTCTCTTGTCTGGAGAATTTACCATCAATTCAATTCAGCAAGTATTTAACAAGCATCTGTAATAAACCAGTACTGTTCTGACTCATTTAAGGATATGAGAGAGCTAACATAGGATCTGTGGCTTCCTTTCTGTGTCTTTGAAAATAAAAAACTCTTATTAATGAAGTGCTTAGGAAACAATATAAACTATTAGTTGCCAATAATAAAGACCATGGAATGCAAATACTATTTCTGAATCCACTTGGTAAAAAACATGTACTATATGAAGTTATAAGAGTCCAATGCCAAAGAATATCTTTTTAGCGAATCTTCAAAATTCTAGCAAACATTGCAAAGAAGAAAAACCTTAATATTTTATTTCATGGATATATCTTAAAATGCTGATCTCTTTTTTCCCTATTCAGAGTAAACAAAACATTTACTGTCTTCTTAAATATATAAAAGGTCATTGAACACCCAGTATAATTCTTGCTTGTTTTTGTTTTTATCAAGTCATATGGAAAGCAGATTCTGTGTCTGAACAATTAAATTGGCTTACAGTAAGCTCAGGGGAGAGCAACCTAATTGTCTTAGAGCAGAAGTCAAGAAATTAAAAGCCTTCAATCTTTTTCTGAGAGTCTTACAAACTCTCCTGAGAGGAACATGGGAATTATCCAAAGATTTTTAAAGTAGTTTTGGAAAAAGCAGTGGATATGTTAAAGAATAATTTACTTTTCAATAACAAAATCAAAGCACTGAAGAGAGTATGCTTCCAAATAGAGAATTTTGAGTTAGATAACAGACATAAAGTTAAAAATATTTAAAAAAAAAATCATTCCACTACTGTGGCAAACAGTCTGATGGTTCCTCAAAAGTTAAACATAAAATTACCATATGACCCCATAATCCCACTCCTAGATAAATGCGCCAAAGAACTGAAAACAGGTCCTGAAACAAGTACATATACATATATGTTCACAGAAGTACCATTCAGAATAGCCAAAAGGTTAAAACAACCTAAGTGTTCATTAACAAATGAATGCATAAACAAACTGACATACCTATACAACAGAATATTACTCATAAAAAGGTACAAAGTACTAGCACATGCTGCAATGTGGATGAACATCCAAAATATTATGCTAAGTGAAAGAAGCCAGACACAAAATGTCACATATTGTACGATCCTTTTTATATAAAATATCCAGAATAGATAAATCCATAGAGACAGAACTCAGATTAGCAGTTTACCAGGAGCAATGGGGAAGGTAAAATGGGAGAAATGCCTTAATAGGTATGGAGTGACAGAAATCTGGAGGCATTAGAGAGCAATGATGATTAAACCACTCTGAACATACTAAAATTCCAATGAATTGTTCCCTTTAAAATGGTTAATTTTATATTATGTGAATTTCATTTCAAATCATTCTTTAATAATGCTACATCAACAAAACTTCTGATAACACTGAGGACAATATTATTTGGAAAAATACAGATACTGACAACTCTTAAGTTTAAAAGTGATCCCAAACAGACTCTGAATGTAAAAAAATTTTTCAAATACCTTAAACAATTTATGTGGTTTATATTTTCTTTATATGCATATTTAAGTGTGATAAATTATAAAACTTGTGTTTAAATAAATCTCTCTAAATTAATTGCCTGGTGGTTCAGACGGTAAAGAATCTCTCTCAATATAGGAGATCCAGGTTCAATCCCTGGGTTGGGAAGATCCCATGGGGGAGGGAATGGCTACCCACTCCAATATTTTTGCCTGGATAATCCCACAGACAGAGGAGCCCAATCTTGAAGATTCATTGGAAGGACTGATGCTGAAACTGAAATTCCAATAGTTTGGCCACCTGATGTGAAGAGCCAACTCATTGGAAAAGACCCTGATGCTGAGAAAGATTGAAGGCAAAAGGAGAAGGCAGCAAAGGATGAGACGGTTGGATGGCATCACTGACTCAATGGACATGAGTTTGAGCAAACTCTGGGAGATAGTGAAGGACAGGGAAGCCTGGTGTGCTGCATTCTATGGGGTTGTGAAGAGTAGGACATGGCTTGGCAACTGAACAACAACAACAAAAATCTCAGAGTTCTCTCAATACGTACGAATTAAACGTTTAAGTAAAAATAATTTTTTTTAAATTCCATTGCTCTGTTTTACCTGTATGTGAAATGTTTCCAAAGTCAGTGATGACGCTTAAAGAGAAAACTCTGACAAGTTATATAGATCAATATGAGTACAGAAAACAGCTTTTTAAAATAAGCAAGCAGTTAAAGGTAAAGCCAGGAAATTTTGGAAATCATGTTAGGAGTATTTAAACCTTAAATTTCCACAAAGATATGAACACTGACTAATAAAAAAATAAAGACTATCAAATAAATCTAACTTAATCATAATAGAAATCTTATACCAAGGTTTACCATTAGGCAGATTCTCACACACTTCAGAACAAACTGTATGTAGGTAGACAGGACAGGACCAAACGCCTTCCAGCTGTAAGAGGCTATGAAATGAAACTATTCTGTGGTGAGCATTCAACAACAAAGTTGACTGAAAGCAACAGTAGTCTCAAATGCCATCATTATGTTATAAGAGGAAAAACACATTTTACAAATCACATTATTAGAGGTTTTTATAAAAACATCATTTCAAATTTCAATATTTCCTGACTAATTTGTCAGGAGAAATATCAGTAACCTCCGACATGCAGATGACACCACCCTTATGGCAGAAAGGGAAGAAGAACTAAAGAGCCTCTTGATGAAAGTGAAAGAGGAGAGTGAAAAAGTTGGCTTAAAGCTCAACATTCAGAAAACTAAGATCATGGCATGTGGTCCCATCACTTCATGGCAAATAGATGGGGAAACAGTGGAAACAGTGGCTGACTTTATTTTTCTGGGCTCTAAAATCACTGCAGATGGTGATTGCAGCCATGAAATTAAAAGACTCTTACTCCTTGGAAGGAAAGTTATGACCAACCTAGACAGCATATTAAAAAGCAGAGATATTACTTTGCCAACAAAGGTCCATCTAGTCAAGGCTATGGTTTTTCCAGTAGTCATGTACGGATGTGAGAGCTGGACTATCAAGAACGCTGAGTGCCGAAGAATTGATGCTTTTGAACTGTGGTGTTGGAGAAGGCTCTTGAGAGTCCCTTGGACTGCAAGGAGATCCAACCAGTCCATCCTAAAGGAGATCAGTCCCAGGTGTTCATTGGAAGGACTGATGTTGAAGCTGAAACTCCAATACTTTGGCCACCTGATGTGAAGAGCTGACTCACTGGAAAAGACCCTGATTCTGCGAAAGATTGAGGGCAGGAGGAGAAGGGGACGACAGAGGATAAGATGGTTGGATGGCATCACCGACTCAATGGACATGGGTTTGGGTAAACTCCAGGAGTTGGTGATGGACAGGGAGGCCTGGCGTGCTGCGGTTCATGGGTTGCAAAGAGTCGGACACGACTGAGTGACTGAACTGAACTGAGTAATTTGAATGTTCTACATAAGTTCAAACATCAAAAGTTTTTTTTTTTTTGAAAAGTATTTTTTAAAGTACACTCATATATATGGTCAAGAACAAGGTTGAAAAATTTACTCCATGAATAAAACAAGTTTATTGAGTTTAAAACCCCAGAACCAATGAGCACACTTAACACTCAGACTTGATTTTCTAATACTACTATTAACACTCTCCAATAAAAGAACATGGACTCCTTGGAGGAAAAACTGATTCTAGGTTAGGGTAGGAAATATACAAGATGAGCTTGGAACATCTTGCAGTGTCAGGAAGGAATGCAGTGCTGGAGGGAAAAAAAAAAAACAACAGCAGCTCAATGCCTTCACTATCTGGACTGGGATATTTTTGAATATTTGCTTGCAAAAACTGGCTATGAATTTACAGAGATAGGCCAGTTCTTTCATCTAGAGCAGCATTTCTCTTCGTCAGCTCTATTGACATCATGGGTCCATGCTTCTGTGGTGGATGGTCCTGCGCACTGAAGGAAGCTTAGCAGCATCCCTGGCCTCTATGCACTAGATGCCAAGAGCACCATCCCTTTCTCCCCATGTGACAATCAAAAATCTGCCCAGTGTCTCAGGGTTGGGGGTGGGAAAGGAATCAAAATTCCCTCCCTTCATTGAGAACCACACTCTAGAGAAACTTTCAAAATTATGAACTAAATAACACTTGATGGTTATACAAACTGATCAAATAACACTGTGAGATTCTGGCTAGTTTTTAAAGAGCCAATATAGTAAGAGGAAGAGGGATTTTGCTAGGAAAATAATTTGTTTTTTCTTCTTTAACATTTCTCCTCTTCTTTCCCCCTCAGCAATCAGCAATAAGGCCTTTTTAATGACTATTCTCTCGATCCCCTAACTTCATTTCCACTGCTGCTAAAAAGCCCATGGTAAAAAAAGAAAAAAAGCCTGAGTGCTTGACACACTTCACAAAAGCTGTCTTTCAAAGACACTGGGTTGAAGAGCATTTTAATTAAGAACAGGGACAACAGCCTTTCAGGGCAATGCAGAAAGAGCAAATAAGGAGGGGGCTACAGTTTCTGGAATCCCATCTCTTCGGCTGCCGGCGAAAGCACACTGAACTCACAGCACTAAAAGAATTGCCATAATATATTCAGGGTGTGAAATTGAGAAATGTTCACCTATTCCAGTGAACCACTCTTCCATAACATTTGCAAAGAAGTGCAAGTATACTCCCCTTGGGCAAACACCTGTTTATGAACAAGAACATGTCATTAACAGAGGCCAGTTTCTTTTACACCCTGTGCCAAATTCAGTGTAACTCATTTGGCTTCTGTCAGAATTGGGTTTCTAATCCTGTGTTCTAGACAATTAGCTACAAGCCTTGGCTTCTTGTTACTTAGTCTAGCCTACAAGAACAGAAGGGTTTTTCACAAAGATAAATGGATGCAGGATAGTTAATTTGAATACTTTCCCCAAAATGGTAAGCTAATTCTAGAAATTCTTAAACTGAACTAGAACCTTAAGGGCAAATCTAAGTATACACTGATGTGAGGTGTTCTCAAGGAAGAAACTTATGAATCAAATGAATAAACAGGTGCACTGACATAATGTTCTGAGAGCTAAGTTTTCAAAAGGTAAAAGAAGTTTATGTTTCATTTTTTCTCTCATTCAGAAAATCAACTTTACAGATGTGTTCCATTCACCCATTCTTCAGCTGAGTTTTACAATCCTTCTTAGATAAAGAGGGACATAAACAGTTTAGCCAAAACCGGAAATTTTCTATAACAAATGTAATTCAGAAAAATAAAAAGCACAGATCCATCCAGGCCAGACAACTGTCCCTTTTACAGAGTACACCTGGAAGCCCATTTAAATTATCTTGTGCTGAGCTCAGGGGAGAACTAGCTAACTGTCTAAGAGCAAAAGACAAGAAACTAAAAGCCTTGAATCTTCTGATTCTGTGACTTGGTATGTTATTTTGACAACTTACTTAACCTCTTTGGACTTTTATTGATCTATAAATGGCAACTATTTGGCAAAATGATTGGGTAATTTATGGAAGGGATATTTTAAGAGCATTGGCTAAAAGTTGTCAAAGAAAACAAATTGTATTTTTAAACTCTAAATCGAGATATTAGGGTCTTTAAATAATACTCTTTTCAGAGGTATCTTTATCTGGGTTTTTCCATAGATAAATCTTCCACATTTCCAGACAAACTGATTTTGAGTTTGAAATTATCAGCTTGCTAAAAAAAAACTGTAAAAGATTTTCCTAAGACACATATTTTCTGTATATTCTATGAAACATTTTAAGTATAAAAATTACATCTTATTCCATCAACAACTAAGTTTCAGAAAACATCAGATCTCATAATATATGGAAATGAGTATCACAACATCTTTCATTGATTAACTATAGTAGAAGCGCTTATTAAAACAGTAACAGTAGCCAACATTCATGAATTCTTAGTCTTTGGTCAAGAGAAAGCCTTAAAATCTTATCCTCAGGGCAAGCCAGAAAAAAGCCCCTTCCACCCATTTCTCAAAGTGCATCAATAAGACTAGTTTTATGGAGATAAAAACTCCTCTGAGCAAGCATAGGCTAATTTATTTCATTTCTGATTTTCTTCTTGTACCTTAGGAAAATATGTGGCCCCTTGCCAATGACTCTCAGAAGTACAAAGCTAATTACTTTTGTGACTCATTAATCAGTGTGTTCCATAAGCTTTTCAGAAAGATGACCCTCTGTGTAAACAACTTCTGAAGAGGCCCACAGAAGCCAGAGAAGAGGACAAAAGGATAAATCCTAATCTGTCTCCCAAAAGACTAGCTTTAAAATAGTTCTGGAGTGGACGTAGGGCTCCCTCTTAGGAGCTAACACACACACATTCTCTCACCATGTACCATGGAAACCAAGCCTCAGTCCTACTTATGTCTCCCTACCAATTAACAGTGTGACTTGTTTGTACAGCTCAATATCATAAAAACAAACAACCCAATCAGAAAATGGGCAGAAGACCTAAATAGACATTTCTCCAAAGAAGACATACAGACGGCTAATAAATACATGAAAAGACGCTCAACATTACTCACTGTTAGAGAAATGCAAATCAAAACTATAATGAGGTATTATCTCACACCAGTCAGAATGACCATCATCAAAAAGCCAACAATAAATGCTGGAGAGGGTGTGGAGAAAAGGATACCCTGTTACATTGTTGGTGGGAATGCAAATTGATACAATCACTAAGGAGAAGAGTATGAAAGTGAAAGTGATGGTCACTTAGTTGTGTCTGACTCTACAATCCCATGGACTAAAGCCTTTCAGGCTCCTCTGTCCAGGGAATTTCCCAGGCAAGAATACTAGAGTGGGTAGCCATTTCCTTCTCCAGGGGATCTTCCCAACCCAAGGATCGAACCCAGATCTCCTGCACTGCAGGCAGATTCTTCACCATCTGAGCCACCAGGAACAGTATGGAAATTCCTTAAAACACTAGGAATAAAACTACCATACAACCTAGCAATCCCACTACTGGGCATATACCAAATAAGCAACTGCTTATCACTAATGGCTCTGTTAAAACAGAATAAAAGATTTTTCTTACAGTCCCCTGTGAATCTCACCTTATGTTAGCTGGAGCCCCATTCAGATACTGCCTTGTCAACATCCAGTTGCTACACCACACGGAGGTGTTTTTTCACCACTGAAAGTTTTCTATGGCTTTTTAATTTAAACGTCATGGGAATCTATTAATTATCACTAGGGGGATGAGTCTGCTGAAATAAAGTCTCGGAAAATCAAGAGTAACTTTATCAAACTGCCTTGGATAGAGGTGGGACAAGAAGGAAATACTCTGAAGTAGAAAAAAAGAAGGGGGCTAATTTATCGAAAATTTCTTTCTGGTTTAGTAAATTGACTTTCTTTGAAGTCTGAACAAATCATCTGTTCAGCAGTAGATTTTACGTGGAAAATTTTCCTGAAAAATTATGGAGGGCAGTTGCGGTCTTGAACCTCTTCCTTGTTTCATCAGAAACAGAAGTTTCCTGACAGTCAAAGCTGTGCTGTTGTGTATTTTATGTTCCTTCCCATTATATCCATCAACAGCATTATATCCAAAGGCACCACTATCCAATTTTAAAGACAAAGTGATGTTTGAGGAGACGAATTGTCACTTGCCTGTGGTCTCGTAGCTCATCAGAATTGCCTTTATACCAGGAAGATGAGCCTTTACCCTGGGTCCTGAGTTTTGAAAGGTCAGAATGGGGCTTTCTTTTCTATGAGTGTGCATGCGTGCTAAGTTGCTTCAGTCATGTCCGACTCTTTGCGAGTCTATGAACTGTAGCCCTCCCTGTTCCTCTATCCATGGGATTCTCTAGGCAAGAATACTAGAGCGGGTTGCCATGCCCTCCTCCAGAGGATCTTCCTGACCCAGGTATCAAACCCTCATCTCTTACATGTCCTGCATTGACAGATGGGTTCTTTACCACTAGCGCCACCTGGGAAGCCCTTCCTTTCTATACTTCTCTCCAAAGGTACAGTAAGGTCAAGGGTATGTATCAACCAAGAGTCATGTGTTTCTTCATCTGGACATTTTCTGATTAGCTCAGAATTCTCTGTGCAAACTTCCCTAAGTTCACCTCTAAGGCTTCTTTCCCAAATCCTTTCCCAGGACTGACTATATAGCAGGTGTCACATGCCCACACACCTAGGCCCAAAAAGACAAGGGGTGGACTTCTGCATGGGAAAGAAACAGCACGGACTGTCGGCTGGCATGTCGACACTCTCAGTGCAAGAGAGAAGCAGGGAGCCTATGGACACAGCAAGCCTAGGGCCTACTCTCCTTATGTAACCATGTTCTAGGGCAGAACTCTGAAGTATCCAAGAATTCAAATTCAAGCATGACTTCCCACATCAGTACAAAAGGAAATTTGTCAAGGGAGAAGAAGCTGGCTTGAGTTATAACTTTTAAAAATGTTTTGACATATGATATGTGAGCCTTCATTTGTATTCTTCCCTCAGGCCCTACAATGTTAGCCTGAGGCCTACAGCTAGCAAATGAAAGAGCTGAAACTTGGGAACAAGTCCTGTGTGAATCTAGAAAGAATACTGTGTTATCCTCAATACCTATTCCCCAACAGTGTAGCAACTGTTGTGATTTAGGTGGTCCAACTCAGTTCTAGAGGTAAATCATGATTTGTCTAAACCAATCATGATAATTCCATCCCTCCTGGCAATGACTGATTCAGGCACCTGGACTAAGCCATTCAATATTTAACATTCCTCCAGCATCAGAGATTGCTTCCAAAATGAGTAGATGCTCCCTTATGGGCCAAAGAGACAAGGAAAAGTCTGCTGGATGCTTCCTGAGGAACTCAAGCCTCCAGATGTCACATGCCCGGCACTGCTGTGGACATCTCACCATTACCAGACTGAAGAAAAGACTGAAACACAGAGGAAGGCAAAACCACTGAATCACACTGGGCAACAGAATGGAAGCCACTGGACAGACAACCCTGAATCCTCTGGACTTTCAGTTATACGGACCCATGCATTGCCCTATTGGTTAAGCCAGTCTGAGCTGGGTTTCAATTACAGTCAAAAGCATCCCTAAACCCCTAACTGGTAGATCTCAAAGCTCATGCTCTTAACCACTATACAATACTGCCTCCAAGGCAGAGCAAGGACGAAGGGGTCACGGGCAACCCTGACTGTCAGTGAAGAGCAAAAAAGGCTCTGAAGTCCTGCTTAAGTCCAGAGTAACATGCTTTTAGATCCAGGCTGGCACTGTCAGCCTAGCAAAGGTCACTTCACCCCTTCTTCCCTCTGGCTTAGCTGTTCTGTGAGAGGTGTCAGAGGATATAAATCCTCCAGAATACTACATCATCTGAAAAGCATGTCCTGCTAATGGCACCTCCATTCTTACTCCAGAACTACTGAGATCTAGCTGGATTTCCAGTACTTTCCATGTTCATATGGGACATCAGGGATTTTTACATAGACTGAGGGTTGCAGAGCCATCAGTTAAAAAAAAAAAAAAAAAGAAAAGAAAGGCACTATTTTGAAGGAAAACCTTTCTAAATTGTGTTCCAACCCCACTGCCTTCTTAAATGGAGTGCGCTTCATATAATTTAATCTTTTCCTGATGACTCAAAGAAGTCCCTATTATGAACATCAACTGCTATATTCAGCTGTACATTTATTCAGCTGGAAGAAATTATGGAGAGGTGGAAAGCTCTTTTGATCCTATACTACACGACTATAACTACTGCACAATTGTTTCTCTTATATCTAATTTTATAGTGTCTGTCTTCTTTCTTCAAACCACACAATCAGTTGTTACTTCCCACAGTTGCTGGAGTATCTTCCTACAATAACCTTTTCACCGCATAATTTACTCTGTCTACATGAAACGGTAAACCTGTATTGTTTTAAATAATATTTAGCATAAATACCACTTACTGAATGCTTAGTATGTTCCATGAATTATATTCAGAGTTGGTGCTCTTTATCTCATTGAATATGCAATCAACCTTAGAAGGAAGATACTACCCCCACTAGAGAAATCAGAACACTGAGGCACCAGTGAGCTGGATAAGTTTTCTAAGGTTAGACATTGATGAAGGGCAAAGTTTGAAATGAGGATGAACAGGGCTTTGCTATAAGTAAAGGACAGGGACTTTGTGAACATTATTTTGATTATTCAAAGGACTATGCTTCTTGGTGAGGGAAAATGAAGCTAAATTTCAGAAAGACAGAGTGTTATTGTAGAAGGAGAAAACTGGGAAATAAACTCAATTCTAATAACCCACTCCAGTATCCTTGCATGGAGAATCCAATGGTCTGAGGAACCTGGTGGGCTACAGTCTATGGGGTCGCAAAGAGTTGGGCATGCCTGAGTGACTAAACAACAACAACAACAAGAAAGTACAATATAATTTATTTGCTTAATTCCTATGATAAAAAGGAGACAGGCATAACAAACACAGTTGAATGGATTTGTTTAATTCATCTTAAATATATTTTATCTCAGACTACATAGAGAGAAATATGTCCTGAAAAATACCTGCATTCTTACACAGACACATGCTATGTCCTCCAATGATATAAAAATCTTACTAATTAAACCATTAGGGATTTTTCAAAAATAGTAAACTTCTTAAGAACAGTAAAACTTGTGGCCATTCTAACTCCTCACTATTGGCTTCCTGTCATTGAAGCCTTTCTCCACCCAGCCCCCAGGGCCTCTCCAGGCTCTAGACCCTGTAACTGTTCCGGCTACCCTATTGTATAACTTAGCTACTTTCTGGTGAAGCTTGCTGAGTTTCAAAAAGTAAAATTACACATTCTGGAAAACCAATCTGCCCATAAGCTGCAAACTGTCTATAACCAGCACTATTCTGTTAGTGATCTATTTGCTGTGGGTGGGGATTCACATACCCCTCCTTTACTGCTACCTTCCAGAAACTCCAGGCAATAAATAGTATATTACGGTTCTCCTCAAGGTCAATCATTCAGGACTGATACCCGTTGCTAAAGTAGTGGCAGAACCCAGTTGTACAGCATATTCAACCAACCTCAAATACAAGGCGTTAAGATACAGGATTTCTTCCTTTTCTCCTTCCCTTCCTTCTCTCATGCACCCAATGAATAGTTATTGAAAAGCAGTGGAAATCTGGTCCTGGACTACTAGAATTCTGCTTGGTCAGTTGAAATCTGTAACCTTGAGTTGGATGGTTAAATTCTCTGGATTTTAGTTCATCTATAAATGGGGATAATAATAAAGCCTAACCCACTCTTCTTTGAAAGAAAAGGAGTTAAAACATGTAAAACACTTCAAACAGACTGATACAAACTAAATGTTCACTGAATGTACACTACTTTTCTTCTTATTCTGTAGCAGGCCCTATGCTACCAGATACTAGAGAGACAGCACTGAGACAGACTAGTACGTGTTCTGCCCCACAGGGCTTTTTGACTTGTTCATTTGGTACCAGTTCTTATACTGCATGATCAAACGTAGATTCCTACATTTTAGAAGGAAGAAAATAACTCTGTGCAGTATCTGTTTTGGCTTAGCATAACAATCAGCACCATCATATAAAAATCATTTCAACTTTACTGAGTGCTTGCCATACGCCAGGTGGCACTAGTGGTAAAGACCCTGCCTGCTAATGCAGGAGACATAAGAGACACAGGTTCGATCCATGTGTCGGGAAGATCCCCTGGAAAAGGGAAGAGCAACCCACTTTAGCATTCCTGCTTGGAGAACCCCATGGACAGAGGAGCCCGGCAGGCTACAGTCCATGGGCTTGCAAAGAGTCGGACACGACTGAGTGGCTGATCAACTGATCATGATCACGGTCGGGCCAATTGCCTTACAAGTTTACCTCATTTAATTCTTACAACAATATCATGAGATTGAAACTATCATTCTCATTTTGCAGCTCAAAAATCAAGGAACAAGGAGATTAAGTAGCTCCCCAAATTCAAAACCAGGTCAGTCTGACTCTAGAGCAATGGTTCTGAGCCCTGACCCTTTGTTGCCCTCATAATAGCAAAGGAGAGACTGTATACCAGAGCCCTTAAAATGGAAAACTGCCAAGACAAAAAGAAGGCAGTCAGACTGCATCTCACTATGAAAAGTCAACCCGTGTCCAAGAAAATGTGTATCAGAACCAGAAAATCTAGGAAACAAAGAAGAGAGAGAGGCCTGAGCTGGGGAAGTATCTGAAGGTCTGAGCAGAGCTGAAGTCAGGACATTTGGAGGCCAAAGAAACAGTCTGGAACTGGCACACACACCGATCAGAGGAAGGCCTTGCTTTCCCATATGGCAGGCAATGTTGCAGCTATCATGGCCATCAGGGCAGAAATCTGGCAGCCAGGAATCGGCATGATGGAACATCAAAGAAAGCAGGAGGCCGTCCACTTCCATCTCACTGGTCAGATCTATGGAACATGTCACTCTGAGCTGAAAGAGAGCCTAGAAACTGGAGAGTTTTTTAACTAGGTACCAGTAAAACTTTGCCCACTACTTCTTTCCTCAACCCCCACATAAAGAACTTAAAAGTTCTGCTAGTAAGAAAAGGGTGCTAGACACCATGCAGACAACCTAAGGTCCCTGAATAACATATACCCATCTTTCCTTCTTCATTAAAATCAGCTATGATTTTCTAATTTTTTTTGAAATTTCCAAAAATAATGTATGTATCGTATCTAGGGCAAAAGTTACTGTATGTAGAGAAATATCAATAATCTCAGATATGCAAATGACACCATCCTTATGGCCGAAAGCAAAGAGGAACTAAAGAGCCTTTTGATTAAAGTGAAAGAGGAGATGAAAAAGCTTGCTTAAAACTCAACATTCAAAAAACAAAGATCATGGCATCTGGTCCCATCCCTTCATGGCAAATAGATGGGGAAACAATGGAAACAGTGAGAGGCTTTTTTTTCCTGGACTCCAAAATCACTGCAGATGCTGACCGTAGCCATAAAATAAAAAGACACTTGCTCCTTGGAAGAAAAGCTATGACCAACCTAGACAGCATATTAACAAGCAGATACATTACTTTGCCAACAAAGGTCCGTCTAGTCAAAGCTATGGTTTTACCAATAGTCATGTATGGATGTGAGGGTTGGACTACAAAGAAAGCTGAATGCCAAAGAATTCATGCTTTTGAATTGTAGTGTGGGAGAAGACTCTTGAGAGTCCCTTGGACTGCAAGGAGATCCAAGCAGTCCATCCTAAAGGAAATCAGTCCTGAATATTCACTGGAAGGACTGATGCTGAAGCTGAAACTCCAATACTTTGGCCACCTGATGCAAAGAACTGATTCATTAGAAAAGACCCTGATGCTGGGCAAGATTGAAGGCAGGAGGAGAAAGAGACAAGAAGGGATGAGATGGTTGAACGGCATCACTGACTCAATGGAAATGAGTTTGAGCAAGCTCCGGGAGTTGGTGATGGACTGGGAAGCCTGATGTGCTGCAGTCCATGGGGTTGCAAAGAGTCAGACACAACTGAGACACTGAACTGAATGGAGGACAAGACAAAAATTACCCAAAGTCAGCAGTGGTTTAAAACTCATAGAAATTCTGTAATAGACCCATGACCCACAGTGACCATATCAGACTGGCTGCTAATCATTCCACTAGCATCAACAAAAATATTGGCAGATCAATGGTACAATTATGTAAAACAGCACTAAATATTTGTTGTTGTTTAGTTGCTAGGTCATATCCAACTCTTTTGTGACCCTCCTCCCTGCCCCTGGATTATAGACCACCAGGATCCTCTGTCTATGGGATTTCCCAGGCAAGAATACAAGATTGGGTTGCCATTTCCTTCTCCAGGGGATCTTTCCAGCCCAGGTATTAAACCTGTGTCTCCTGCATTGGCAGGCAGCTTCTCTACTACAGAGCCACCAAGAAGGCCCCAAACCTTAAATATATGTGGTAGCAAGTTCAGGAAAATACTTATAGGGAAGTCTTTTGGGAAACAATTAGATGACTAACCTTCTAATGACCATTCAAATCAGATCTAAATTTTCTAGAGGCAAATTTTAGAAAATGACAGGATAATACTCAGAGACAACTCAAGCCATGACTACTGGAAATTTATTTTATTTGTGATTATTATTTACTAAGCATTGAATATGCTAATTGTAATGAGGTTGAAATACCATGCCTGACTTGACTATCTTCCCTTTGTGAAGGTCCACTATGACTGCTTCCCTGCAGCTTTAGTAATTAATTGTGGATCTCAGACCTCTCATCATATCAGTCTGTGACCATCTGGCCTAGAAGTGAACGGAGAAAAGTGCCAACTAGGAATAAAGCGGAATGTCCTGGTGTGTCTCTTCTTGCACATCTTTAGCAATCTTTGTTTTGCTTTATCTTTCTCCATGATAATGTGTAAGAAACACAATCCTAAAGATACTTGCATGTGTTGGGGATGGATGCTTCTAAGGTTTGATCCTCGTCTTTGATAATCTGCCATGCTTCTTTACTTATCTTATAAATTCATTGGATTCTTCACTGCTTATGCTTAGCTTTCTTTTTTTCTTTTCTTTTTTTTTTTTTTTTTTCTAAACTAGTAAGCAATCTTCCCCTGAGAGCAGGGTTTGCCACCTTTGGCCTAATGTAGGGTGAAATGAGTCTCAAAGTCAACTCAGACTAAATCTGTTCTCCACATGTTCGGGCCTTGTCTGGATGCCAGCTGGAAGACTTCTGCTGTGCTCAACACCAGATCCTATCTGGGGATGAGTGGGCTTCACACCAAGGGAATGGAAAGGCAAGCAGTCCAAGTCGTCCCACTGGTATTCCTCACCACTCACTCCAATAGCAGAGAGGAAATGACTGATCCTGGAAAATGTGGGATCATCTCTTTGATGGGATAAGAGAAGTACAAGAAAGAAGAAGGCAGGGATTAAGCCACTTTCTCGTTTAAACATTTTCTGCCTTTTCTTGGCCAGACACCTCATTTCTATATCAAATAAAGCTTAAATGAAGACCTTAATATTCCTTGAGATAGGGTGTTTATCAAAGATGATTGTGCTACTGAACAGGTACTTGATACATGACATGTGCCTGGTTTTAGATCTGATATCTTCCCCCAGCGGTAAGCAATCCACCTGCAATGCAGGAGATGCAGGAGAAGCAAGTTTGGCCCTTAGGTTGTAAAGGTCCCCTGGAGGAGGGCATGGCAACCCAACCCAGTATTCTTGCTGGGAACATTGGACGGACAGAGGAGTCTGGTGAGCTAGAGTCCGCAGAGCTGCAAAGAGCTGGACACAAATGGAGCAACTGAGCACAAGCATGAGGTTTGATATGGTAACAGTTATGACAGCGAACATTGGAGGAGAATTTTGAGCCCTTTCAAGAAGATAGCCTTAACACTTAATTTCATTATTGATCATTAAAACTTGTTAATGAAATATTAACAGGTTAGTTCAGTCATTCAGTCATGTCTGACTCTTTGCGACCCCATGGACTACAGCACACCAGGCTTCCCTGTCCATCACCAACTCCTGGGGCTAGCTCAAACTCATGTCCACCGAGTCAGTGAGGCCATCCAACCATTTCATCCTCTGTCATGCCCTTCTTCTGCTGCCTTCAATCTTTCCCAGCATCACGGGCTTTTCTCATGAGTCAGTTCTTTGCATCAGGTGGCACTTGAATATAATATTCAATATCAAGATATTAACCAACTGGCAATTCTGTGGATTCTGAACTGTACCCTAATGGCAGACACAGGAAGACAGGAACTTCTGGTTCACAGAAATTTTTCTCTTGTTCACAAGGACTGACTTTTCAGGGCCTCCAGTATTCACTTATAAAGTATTGTGATTGTCTCTATCACATGATGAATTGCTGTTATTGCTGTTGCTGCTGTCAAGCAACTATATCCCAGGGACTTTCCAGGTGGCTCAGTGGTCAAGAATCCACCTGCCAAGCAAGGCAGGAGGTGCAAGTTTGACCCCTGGGTCAAGAAGATCCCTTGGAGAAGGAAATGGCAACCCACTTCTGTTTTCTTGCCTGGAAAACCCCATGGATAGAGGAGCCTGGCGGGCTACAGTTCATGGGGTTGCAAAATAGTCAGACATGACTTAGCAACTAAACAACAATAATGACAAACTGTATCCTTAAAGACCCACTCTCACATTGAATACATTTAACTTTGAGGTTGTATTTCCTAGGTATTGTTTAAAAGAATAATGATACAATTAAACATTATCTGCTTCAAAATATATTAACACCACTTAGATGGGTAAAAATAGTTTCACCAAATGATGAGAAATTTGGTAAACAGGGAGCATTCCATTGTATGATAACAACTTAAGTTTTTGATGCCTCAGCTTCTCAACCTGGTCAGTTCAGTTCAGTTCAGTCGCTCAGTCGGGTCTGACTCTTTACGACTCCATGGATGCAGCACGCCAGGCCTCCCTGTCCATCACCAGCTCCCGGAGTTTACTCAAACTCGTGCACATTGAGTCAGTGATGCCATCCAACCATCTCACCCTCTGTCGTCCCCTTTTCCTCCCGCCTTCAGTCTTACCCAGAATCAGGGTCTTTTCCAATGAGTCAGTTCTTTGCATCAGGTGGGCAAAGTATTGGAGTTTCAGCTTCTGCAACAGTCCTTCCAATGAATATTCAGTACTGATCTCCTTTAGGATGGACTGGTTGGATCTCCTTGCAGTCCAAGGGACTCTCAAGAGTCTTCTCCAACACCACAGTTCAAAAGCATCAGTTCTTCTGTGCTCAGCTTTCTTTATAGTCCAACTCTCACATCCACACATGACCACTGGAAAAACCATAGCCGTGACTAGACGGACCTTTGTTGACAAAGTAATGTCTCTGCTTTTTAATATGCTGTCTAGCTTGGTCATAATTTTCCTTCCAAGGAGTAAGCATCTTTTAATTTCATGGCTGCAGTCACCATCTGCAGTGATTTTGGAGCCCCTGAAAAAAAAGTCTCTCACTGTTTCCACTGTTTCCCCATCTATTTGCCATGAAGTGATGGGACTGGATGCCATGATCTTAGTTTTCTGAATGTTGAGTTTTAAGCCAACTTTTTCACTCTCCTCTTTCACTTTCATCAAGAGGCTCTGTAGTTCTTCTTCACTTTCAGCCATAAGCGTGGTGCCATCTTCATATCTGAGGTTATTGATATTTCTCCCGGCAATCTTGATTCCAGCTTGTTCTTCTTCCAGCCCAGCGTTTCTTATGATGTACTCTGCATATAAGTTAAATAAGCAGGGTGACAATATACAGCCTTGACGTACTCCGTTTCCTATTTGGAACCAGTCTGTTGTTCCATGTCCAGTTCTAACTATTGCTTCCTGACCTGCATACATGTTTCTCAAGAGGCAGGTCAGGTGGTCTGGTATTCCCGTTTCTTTCCGAATTTTCCACAGTTTATTGTGATCCACACAGTCAAAAGCTTTGCATAGTCAATAAAGCAGAAATACATGTTTTTCTGGAACTCTCTTGCTTTTTTGCTGATCCAGCAGATGTTGGCAATTTGACTTCTGGTTCCTCTGCCTTTTCTAAAACCAGGTTCAACATCTGGAAGTTCACGATTCACGTATTGCTGAAGCCTGGCTTGGAGAATTGTAAGCATCACTTTACTAGCATGTGAGATGAGTGCAATTGTGCGGTAGTTTGAGCATTCTTTGGCATTGCCTTTCTTTGGGATTGGAATGAAAACTGACTATTTCTAGTCCTGTGGCCACTGCTGAGTATAAGAAGACTGTGGTGGGCAGGGTGAGGTGGGTGGGTGGAGGTGGAGGATTATGGGAAGACCACTCAAAAGAGTTCCAGAAAAACATCTATTTCTGCTTTATTGACTATGCCAAAGCCTTTGACTGTGTTGATCACCACAAACTGTGGAAAATTCTGAAAAAGATGGGAATACCAACCACCTGATCTGCCTCTTGAGAAATCTGTATGCAGGTCAGGAAGCAACAGTTAAAACTGGACATGGAACAACTGGATTGGTTCCAAATAGGAAAAGGAGTACATCAAGGCTGTGTATTGCCACCCTGCTTATTTAACTTATACTCAGAACACATCATGAGAAACGCTGGGTTGGATGAAGAACAAGCTGGAATCAAGATTGCTGGGAGAAATATCAACAGCCTCAGATACGCAGATGACACCATACGTACGACAGAAAGCGAAGAAAAACTAAAGAGCCTCTTGATGAATGTGAAAGAAGAGAGTGAAAAAGTTGGTTTAAAGCTCAACATTCAGAAAACTAAGATCATGGCATCTGGTCCAATCACTTCATGGCAAATAGATGGGGAAACAGTAGAAACAGTGGCAGACTTTATTTTGGGGGGCACCAAAATCACTGCAGATGGTGACTGCAGCCATGAAATTAAAAGATGCTTACTCCTGGAAAGAAAAGTTATGACCAAGCTAGACAGCATATTAAAAAGCAGAGACATTACTTTGCCAACTAAGGTCCATCTCGTCAAGGCTATGGTTTTTCCAGTAGTCATGCATGGATGTGAGAGTTGGAATATAAGGAAAGCTGAGCACCAAAGAATTGATGCTTTTGAACTATGGTATTGGAGAAGACTCTTGAGAGTCCTTTGGACTGCAAGGAGATACAACCAGTCCATCCTAAAGGAGATCAGTACTGAATATTCACTGGAAGGACTGTTGCAGAAGCTGAAACTCTAATACTTTGGCCACCTGATTCGAAGAACTGACTCATTGGAAAAGACCCTGATGCTAGGAAAGATTGAAGGTGGGAGGAGAAGGGGACGACAGAGGAAGAGATGGTTGGATGGCATCACCGACTCAGTGTACATGAGTTTGTGTAAACTCGCAAGTTGGTGATAGACAGGGAGGTCTGGCATGCTGCAGTCCATGGGGTCACAAGTAGTCAGACACGACTGAGTGACTAAACTGAACTGAAGGTTCGCGGGGGCTTGGGGGTGGGTGGGAGGAGGTGGACGATTATGGGCAGACCACTCAACAATTATACAAGTTCTATAATCAGATCACTATCTAAAATAACAATAGTGTTAATAGTAATATCAGCACAAGTCAATCTCTACTGGTATTTGCATTCAGCAATTGGTCAGTCGATGCTTTACAGCCTTAAAACCCAGGCTCATGCTTCCTCCTACAGAATGTACATCTTTACATGATTATTTCCAATAGAGACCCGATTCACCAAAATTCAAAATGACCTAGTGGACCTGCCCTACCATACAGCCTTGCTCCTCTTCTTCCCTTCCCTCTTTCCATTCACTTACTCCCAACACATACACAATTTATTTAAACACAGAAAAAGATGTTCTCTATACTCTCAGTTTCCCCATATAACTAAAAACTGTGGAAAATGCAGCAGTCCTTAAAGCAACTAAGCCAGCCACTATTTGCCCTAAAGCAAGAGTCTTCTGCAAGATTTTCAACTTATATCTTAAAGTCTTCATGTACTGAAAAGGCTTCCTCTTTAGTTGTTAAGAGATTTTAAAATATGTTGTAGTCTTTAGTTGAAGATTGTAGGAGAATAGACTGATCTGAGCATCCACTCTCAACAAGTTACAGACTCCACACACAGAGTAGAATTCTTTTAACAAAAAGGCAGTTAGCTTGACCTCCCATCATGGGATGTTCTGGGCTCTTACTTAAGATCACTAAGCCACGACCCTGGCATAAATCCAAGCCAGCACTCATTTAATACACGTGTTCTTGGAGCCAAGACATCTGTGTGTTATAATGACATGCAAGTTACAAAGGAGTGTTTATATTTCACTTTAGTATAATGCGAACACTTAGCTGTCACAAATCAGCTTTCTATAATGACTAGTCCTTACTTAAAGGATTTATTATATTTCCAATTAAAGTCCTTAGCAGTATACAACAAATTTATGAGACCTGATTAAGCTGTTTATTACTGCAACTCCAGAAGTGCTATAAAGATAAGACAGCAGCTAAACATGTTGAAAAATAGGATAAACTTTTAAAAATCTTCATCATATAAAATAACTATCATATATTAATCGAACCACTTTCAAACAATGTATTTCATTTTTATCCCCTTGAATAATAGAGTCATTGTTCTCTAAAACTGACAATGAAAAAAAAAAGTTTGGGCAGAATAGAATGATCTTCCTGCTATCAGAAGCTATCGAGGGGCAGACTGGTTTGGATTTGAGGAGGTACCTCCCCAAGCCCCCATCCAAAGGCAGGAACAGCAGTGGCCATCTCTATTTCAGTGGTCCCACTGATATGCAGATAAGCAAGGTTACATCCTAAACCAATGCACTGCACCATGATATTACCCTTCAAAAGGACCAGCTGAAATTCTGGCCAGGATTGCCTTAGGGGAAGAGAAGAGGAAAGTTAATTATCTTTCTAACCCGAGGAGGTAATGCAAAAGGTCACTTCAGAGGTCAGAAGACCAACTCAAACAGCTCATCAATTTAAACACCTTCTCTAATTTTTTAACTGCTTCACTTTTGGTGAGCACAGTTTGAACTCTTTGTTTTGGTAACTCATAAACCTCTGCTGAAGACTTCTTTTCTCAGGCATTTACTTTGTTGCCCTAAACTAGCCTCTAGTGAAATCACTTTTAAAAAGTTAAAATCCATGTTCCTATAGAAGTCTGATGTCTTCTGTACCCCATTTGGCTTGATTAAAAGGTCAGTGCTTGCTAACAGGACTATAAGAAAATGCCTCCAAAGTGAACTCCTTAAAGGTCAAAATGGAGAATCAACAGCTATTTTCAACATTTTTTAAATGATGTAACATGCACATTTATGTATAATATGGGCTTCCAAAGTTGAGTAAAATATTGTCTCTTTGTAGCAATAAAGATTATTTCACACTGATCAAAAAATGTTTATATGTCATTCTATGTAGTATTAATAAAAATATATAAAAATGACTTAATATTCCTGAGAGACATTATTTAAAGCATGGAGTCCAAAGGTATGGATAATATGTATGTATGCACACGTACTCGGTCGTGTCCAACTCTCAGCAACTCATGCACTGTAGCCGGCCAGGCTCCTCTTTCCACGGAATTTTCCAGGCAATAATACTGGAATGGGTTGCCATTTCCTTCTCCAGGATAATCCATGGGATCCCAGAATGGAAGTGAGGGGCATGGAAGACAGGATGTCTGGATTTAAGAGAAATCAGTGACAAAACTAGTCCTCCACTAGCTGAGACTCAAAATATGCAGAGATGAAATTTTCCACTTTTCTTTTTATGAACCAGCAGATAAAATGGCAAGCAACTCTCATTTCCCATCTCCATCTTTTTATCAAACAAAAATCAAATAATTCTGGTGAACAGTTAGAGACTGAAAGATTAGGTCATTAAAGCATTTGGCTGAAGACAAAGTCCAGTTTTACCAAAATCATACTCCAATTCATAAATTCTTGATAATACTGCCAGTTCTTCCACAAAGTGGTCATAATTTTTCACAGAAATGAGTATACGATCTACCCATTTACCCACATACAAGGTGTGACAATATAATAATGAGACCAATTCCATAAGCCAGTCACGAAAACCAATTCCATTAACTTTTCATACATGACATATAAGATGCCAGAAACACTTTATGTTTCCAACAGACTTCCTTAGTTTTCAAAGCTATTTCTTAGGAAAATTTTCTTTTTATTTCTGCCTATATTTACATAGTGTGAAAACTGGACAAGGACCAATTCAGGTGAAAGCAATTTATAACTCTAACCAGACCTAGGTTAACTATAGAAATCTGATAAACATCAAGCTAACCAGACAAATATAAGTGATCACGCCATCTTCAATGCCTACCTTCTTTGAGGGTCAATAACCCTCAAATTTGGTGTGTATGCATTGGAGCTTCCCATCATTGCTGCTGATTTGTGTGGTGCTGTTTACCTTTTCCTTCCCACCCAAGAGAAAGTAATAATTTTTCAGATAAAAGTGGACTCATGGAGGGAGGAGCCAAGATGGCGGAGGAGTAGGACGGGGAGACCACTTTCTCTCCTACAAATTCATCAAAAGAATAACTGAACGCAGAGCAAACTTCACAAAACAACTTCTGATCACTAGCTGAGGTCATCAGGCGCCCAGAAAAGCAGCCCATTCTCTTCGAAAGGAGGTAGGACAAAATATAAAAGATAAAAAGTGAGACAAAAGAGCTAAGGACGGAGATCCGTCCCGGGAAGGGAGTCTTAGGCAGCATTGCTTGGGGTAGGGTCTGGGCCTGAGTGCCCTGAGGACAATCGGAGGGAGCTTCTGTGAGTTGCCAACTTGAACTGTGGGAGACCAAAGGAGAGAGAGAGAGAAAATTAACCGGCCCGAACACACTGCCAGCCGTTCGCAGAACAAAGAGACCGAGAAAGTCCAGAGAAGAGCTCGCAGGCTGCGGACCGGCCCAGCCGCGCCGGAGGCAGTGGGCAGGGGGGAGGGGAAGGTCGCAGCGAGACACAGGGCGCAGGCACCCGACCGGCGCGGGTGGGGACTGGGGCTGGGGACGCGGAGGGCGGAAGGCGCGCGCACCCGACTGGCGCCAGCAGAGACTGGGTCCGCGGAAGGGAGTGGGCGCGCCACACCTGGGGAGAGTGCGCCCACCAAGCCCCTGGCTGCCTGGACCGCTCTGACGGGGAAGGCACAGAGAGCAGGCGCAGCTTTTCGTTCCGCGCTTTTGTGGAACACCCGAGGGCTGGAACCTCGCGCAGCGCGGGGTGCGCTCCACATAGAGCAGCCGGGAGCCTGAGCAGCGCAGACGGAGAAAGCAGCATCAGCCCCTCCCGGCACCGCCAGCCCGTCCCCGCAGCGCAAGCCCCTCCCCGCAGAGCGACGGAACTAGCTACCTGAATAAGAGTCCACCTCCGCCTGCCTGTGTCAGAGCGGAAATGAGGCTCTGAAGAGACCGGCAAACAGAAGCCAAATAAACAAAGGGAACCGCTTCAGAAGGGACTGGTGCAACAGATTAAAATCCCTCTAGAAAACACCGACTACACCTGAAGGGGCCTGTAGATATCGAGAAGCGTAAGCTGGAACGAGGAGCTATCTGAAACTGAGCCGAACCCACACTGACCGCAACAGCTCCAGAGAAACTCCTAGATATATATTTTTTTCTTTTTTTATTTTTTCTCTTTTATTTTCCTTTAAAATTTCCTATTACTCCCCCATTACTCCTTAACTTTCATTTTCATAGATTTTTACGATTTTTTTAATTAGGGAAAAAAAAATTTTTTTTTCTCTTTTTTTTCTTTTTTTTCTTTTTTCTTTTCTTCCTTTTTCTCTTCTATTTTCTATTTTTCTTTTTCTCTTATTTCTTTTAAAGTCCTCTAGTACTCCTCTTCTACTGCTTAATTTTCATTTTTTTTTTAATTTTCATTTTCAATACACTATAACCTTACAAAAAAAGAAGAGAAGCCCTGTTTTTAAACCGAAGATTATTCTCTCCCAATCTTGACTCTCTGTTTTCTACCTCAGAACACCTCTATTTCCTCCTTTCCCCTTCTCTTCCCAATCCAATTCTGTGAATCTTTGTAGGTGACTGGGCTGCGGAGACCACGCCGGGAACACACAGCTGTGTAGATCTGTCTCTCTCCTCTTGAGGCCCCCTTTTTCTCCTCCTGCTCATCTCTATCTCCCTCCTCTCTCTCCTCTTCTTCATGTAACTCTGTGAACCTCTCTGGGTGTCCCTAACGCGGGAGAATCTTTTCACCATTAACCTAGAAGTTTTATTATCAGTGCTGTATAGTTGGAGAAGTCCTGAGACTACAGGAAGAAGAAAACTGAAATCCAGAGGCAGGAGACTTAAGCCCAAAACCTGAGAACACCAGAAAACTCCTGACTACATGGAACTTTAAGTAATAAGTGACCATCCAAAAGCCTCCATACCTACACTGAAACCAACCACCACCCAAGAGCCAATAAGTTTTAGAGCAAGACATACCACGCAAATTCTCCAGCAACGCAGGAACATAGCCCTGAACGTCAACATACAGGCTGCCCAAGGTCACACCTAACACATAGACCCATCTCAAAACTCATTACTGGACACTCCATTGCTCTCCAAAGAGAAGAAATCAAGTTCCACGCACCAGAACACTGATGCAAGCTTCCCTAACCAGGAAACCTTGACAAGCCAATTGTCTAACCCCACCCACTGGGTAAATCCTCCACAATAAAAAGGAACCACAGACCTCCAGAATACAGAAAGCCCACTCCAGACCCAGCAATCTAAACAAGATGAAAAGGCAAAGAAATACCCAACAGGTAAAGGAACATGAAAAATGCCCACCAAGTCAAGCAAAAGAGGAGGAGATAGGGAATCTACCTGAAAAAGAATTTAGAATAATGATAATAAAAATGATCCAAAATCTTGAAAACAAAATGGAGTTACAGATAAATAGCCTGGAAACAAAGATAGAAAAGATACAAGAAATGTTTAATAAAGACCTAGAAGAAATAAAAAAGTCAATTAAAAATGAATAATGCAATGAATGAGATCAAAAACACTTTGGAGGGAACCAAGAGTAGAATAATGGAGGCAGAAGATAGGATAAGTGAGGTAGAAGATAAAATGGTGGAAATAAATGAAGCAGAGAGGAAAAAAGAAAAAAGGATCAAAAGAAATGAGGACAACCTCAGGGACCTCTGGGACAATGTGAAACGCCCCAACATTCGAATCATAGGAGTTCCAGAAGAAGAAGACAAAAAGAAAGGCCATGAGAAAATACTCGAGGAGATAATAGCTGAAAACTTCCCTAAAATGGGGAAGGAAATAGCCACCCAAGTCCAAGAAACCCAGAGAGTCCCAAACAGGATAAACCCAAGGCGAAACACCCCAAGACACATATTAATCAAATTAACAAAGATCAAACACAAAGAACAAATATTAAAAGCAGCAAGGGAGAAACAACAAATAACACACAAAGGGATTCCCATAAGGATAACAGCTGATCTATCAATAGAAACCCTCCAGGCCAGAAGGGAATGTCAGGACGTACTGAAAGTAATGAAAGAGAATAACCTACAACCTAGATTACTATATCCAGCAAGGATCTCATTCAGATATGAAGGAGAATTCAAAAGCTTTACAGATAAGCAAAAGCTGAGAGAATTCAGCACCACCAAACCAGCTCTTCAACAAATGCTAAAGGATCTTCTCTGGACAGGAAATGCAGAAAGGTTGTATAAACGTGAACCCAAAACAACAAAGTAAATGGCAACAGGACCACACCTATCAATAATTACCCTAAATGTAAATGGGTTGAATGCCCCAACCAAAAGACAAAGATTGGCTGAATGGATACAAAAACAAGACCCCTATATATGCTGTCTACAAGAGACCCACCTCAAAACAAGAGACACATACAGACTAAAAGTGAAGGGCTGAAAAAAAATATTTCATGCAAACGGAGACCAAAAGAAAGCAGGAGTCGCAATACTCATATCAGATAAAATAGACTTTCAAATAAAGGATGTGAAAAGAGACAAAGAAGGACACTACATAATGATCAAAGGATCAATCCAAGAAGAAGATATAACAATTATAAATATATATGCACCCAACATAGGAGGACCGCAATATGTATGGCAAACACTAACGAGTATGAAAGAGGAAATTAATAGTAACACAATAATAGTGGGAGACTTTAATACCCCACTCACAACTATGGATAGATCAACTAAACAGAAAATTAACAAGGAAACACAAACCTTAAATGACACAATGGACCAGCTAGACCTAATTGATATCTATAGGACATTTCACCCCAAAACAATCAACTTCACCTTTTTCTCAAGTGCACACGGAACCTTCTCCAGAATAGATCACATCCTGGGCCATAAATCTAGTCTTGGTAAATTCAAAAAAATTGAAATCATTCCAGTCATCTTTTCTGACCACAGTGCAGTAAGATTAGATCTCAATTACAGGAAAAAAATTGTTAAAAATTCAAACATATGGAGGCTAAATAACATGCTTCTGAATAACCAACAAATCATAGAAGAAATCAAAAAAGAAATCAAAATATGTATAGAAATGAATGAAAATGAAAACACAACAACCCAAAACCTATGGGACACTGTAAAAGCAGTGCTAAGGGGAAGGTTCATAGCATTACAGGCTTACATCAAGAAACAAGAAAAAAGCCAAATAAATAACCTAACTCTACACCTAAAGCAATTAGAGAAGGAAGAAATGAAGAACCCCAGGGTTAGCAGAAGGAAAGAAATCTTAAAAATCAGGGCAGAAATAAATGCAAAAGAAACTAAAGAGACCATAGCAAAAATCAACAAAGCTAAAAGCTGGTTTTTTGAAAAAATAAACAAAATTGACAAACCATTAGCAAGACTCATTAAGAAACAAAGAGAGAAGAACCAAATTAACAAAATTAGAAATGAAAATGGAGAGATCACAACAGACAACACTGAAATACAAAGGATCATCAGAGACTACTACCAGCAGCTCTATGCCAATAAAATGGACAACTTGGATGAAATGGACAAATTCTTAGAAAAGTACAACTTTCCAAAACTGAACCAGGAAGAAATAGAAGATCTTAACAGACCCATCACAAGCAAGGAAATCGAAACTGTCATCAAAAATCTTCCAGCAAACAAAAGCCCAGGACCAGATGGCTTCACAGCTGAATTCTACCAAAAATTTAGAGAAGAGCTAACACCTATCTTACTCAAACTCTTCCAGAAAATTGCAGATGAAGGTAAGCTTCCAAACTCATTCTATGAGGCCGCCATCACCCTAATTCCAAAACCAGACAAAGATGCCACAAAAAAAGAAAACTACAGGCCAATATCACTGATGAACATAGATGCAAAAATCCTTAACAAAATTCTAGCAAACAGAATCCAACAACATATTAAAAAAATCATACACCATGACCAAGTGGGCTTTATCCCAGGAATGCAAGGATTCTTTAATATCCGCAAATCAATCAATGTAATACACCACATTAACAAACTGAAAGACAAAAACCATATGATTATCTCAATAGATGCAGAGAAAGCCTTTGACAAAATTCAACACTCATGTATGATTAAAACTCTCCAAAAAGCAGGAATAGAAGGAACGTACCTCAACATAATAAAAGCTATATATGACAAACCCACAGCAAGCATCACCCTCAATGGTGAAAAATTGAAAGCATTTCCCCTGAAATCAGGAACAAGACAAGGGTGCCCACTCTCACCACTACTATTCAACATAGTGTTGGAAGTTTTGGCCACAGCAATCAGAGCAGAAAAAGAAGTAAAAGGAATCCAGATAGGAAAAGAAGAAGTGAAACTCTCACTGTTTGCAGACGACATGATCCTCTACATAGAAAACCCTAAAGACTCTACCAGAAAATTACTAGAGCTAATCAATGAATATAGTAAAGTTGCAGGATATAAAATTAACACACAGAAATCCCTTGCATTCCTGTATACTAACAATGAAAAAACAGAAAGAGAAATTAAGGAAACAATACCATTCACCATTGCAACAAAAAGAATAAAATACTTAGGAGTATATCTACCTAAAGAAACAAAAGACCTATACATAGAAAACTATAAAACACTGATGAAAGAAATCAAAGAGGACACAAACAGATGGAGAAACATACCGTGTTCATGGATTGGAAGAATCAATATTGTCAAAATGGCTATTCTACCCAAAGCAATCTATAGATTCAATGCAATCCCTATCAAGCTACCAACGGTATTTTTCACAGAACTAGACCAAACAATTTCACAATTTGTATGGAAATACAAAAAACCTCGAATAGCCAAAGTAATCTTGAGAAAGAAGAATGGAACTGGAGGAATCAACCTGCCTGACTTCAGACTCTACTACAAAGCCACAGTCATCAAGACAGTATGGCACTGGAACAAAGACAGAAATATAGATCAATGGAACAGAATAGAAAGCCCAGAGATAAATCCACGAACCTACGGACACCTTATCTTTGACAAAGGAGGCAAGGATATACAATGGAAAAAAGACAACCTCTTTAACAAGTGGTGCTGGGAAAACTGGTCAACCACTTGTAAAAGAATGAAACTAGAACACTTTCTAACACCATACACAAAAATAAACTCAAAATGGATTAAAGATCTAAATGTAAGACCAGAAACTATAAAACTCCTAGAGGAGAACATAGGCAAAACACTCTCCGACATAAATCACAGCAAGATCCTCTATGACCCACCTCCCAGAATATTGGAAATAAAAGCAAAACTAAACAAATGGGACCTAATGAAACTTAAAAGCTTTTGCACTACAAAGGAAACTACAAGTAAGGTGAAAAGACAGCCCTCAGATTGGGAGAAAATAATAGCAAATGAAGAAACAGACAAAGGATTAATCTCAAAAATATACAAGCAACTCCTGCAGCTCAACTCCAGAAAAATAAATGACCCAATCAAAAAATGGGCCAAAGAACTAAACAGACATTCCTCCAAAGAAGACATACAGATGGCTAACAAACACATGAAAAGATGCTCAACATCACTCATTATTAGAGAAATGCAAATCAAAACCACAATGAGGTACCACTACACGCCAGTCAGGATGGCTGCTATCCAAAAGTCTACAAGCAATAAATGCTGGAGAGGGTGTGGAGAAAAGGGAACCCTCTTACACTGTTGGTGGGAATGCAAACTAGTACAGCCGCTATGGAGAACAGTGTGGAGATTTCTTAAAAAACTGGAAATAGAACTGCCATATGACCCAGCAATCCCACTTCTGGGCATACACACTGAGGAAACCAGATTTGAAAGAGACACGTGCACCCCAATGTTCATCGCAGCACTGTTTATAATAGCCAGGACATGGAAGCAACCTAGATGCCCATCAGCAGATGAATGGATAAGGAAGCTGTGGTACATATACACCATGGAATATTACTCAGCCGTTAAAAAGAATTCATTTGAATCAGTCCTAATGAGATGGATGAAACTGGAGCCCCTTATACAGAGTGATGTAAGCCAGAAAGATAAAGAACATTACAGCATACTAACACATATATATGGAATTTAGAAAGATGGTAATGATAACCCTATATGCAAAACAGAAAAAGAGACACAGAAATACAGAACAGACTTTTGAACTCTGTGGGAGAATGTGAGGGTGGGATATTTCAAAAGAACAGCATGTATACTATCTATGGTGAAACAGATCGCCAGCCCAGGTGGGATGCATGAGACAAGTGCTCGCGCCTGGTGTACTGGGAAGACCCAGAGGAGTCGGGTGGAGAGGGAGGTGGGAGGGGGGATCGGGATGGGGAATACGTGTAAATCTATGGCTGATTCATATTAATGTATGACAAAACCCACTGAAATGTTGTGAAGTAATTAGCCTCCAACTAATTAAAAAAAAAAAAGTGGACTCATATTGCTTTTAATCAATTGTAATACTTTAGCTTGTAATAGTAAAAAACTTTTCTGAAATTATTAACTTTCACCCCTTCTAATTCCACCACAGATTTACTAATTTGGCAAAATGTTTCCAAATTACTTCAAATACATGCCACTGATACTTTCTTAAAAATGCATTTCAATTTTTAAAAATTTGTATTTGTACTCTATATACAGCTTACACAATACAAACCACACTGTTCTTTTTCCGAGTTTTATATTACAGCCTGAATTATGCAGGCTGCTGTCATCTTGATCTCTTTTTTGTTCTTTGACAAATATAATACAATAATTAGTATCAAGGGCTTTTAGAACAACAGTTCATGAATTCAATTGTCAAACTGACTGAAAGTGAAATTTTCTTAGAGGCATATGCCAGCGATGGTTGAAAACAGTCCTATAATTAATGGGCAATGTTTATGGGCTAAGGTGAGATAACAATTAAAGGAATGCCTTTAACACATCTTAAACTTTCTGAGCTCTGCAAAAAATGAGTCCAAGACCTCATAATGGATTCTTAGGAAACAAAACAAAAAGGTAATGAAAGAAAACAAAAGTCATTAAAGTACGCATTAGTTCCAATTAAAAGGGAGAATAACCATGTGCATGCTAACCTCCTGGGATAATAGAGATCTTAGATATATAAATGCAAAAAAATTGTGGATGTTAGAGCATCAGGCTTTACTAACAAGAATACTCAAGTTCTCAAAAAAAATTGAAAGAAATATATATAATATTTTATGTAGTAATAATCCAAAATATCATTAAATCAATAATTATTGTTTCCACATCTACTTCTGCTTTATTGGCTATGCCAAAGCCTTTGACTGTGTGGATCACAACTAACTGTGGAAAATTCTGAAAGGGATGGGAATACCAGACCACTTTACCTGCCTCCTGAGAAATCTGTATGCAGGTCAAGAAGCAACAGTTAGAACTGGTCATGGAACAACAGAGTGGTTCCAAATTGAGAAAGGCGTATGTCAAGGCTGTGTATTGTCACCCTGCTTATTTAATTTATATGCAGAGTACATCATGCAAAATGCAGACTGGATGAAGCACAAGCTGGAATCAAGATTGCCGGGAGAAATATCAATAACCTCAGGTATGCAGATGACACCACATTTATGGCAGAAAGTGAATAAAAACTAAAGAGCCTCTTGATGAAAGTGGAAGAGGAGAATGAAAAAGTTGGCTTAAAACTCAACATTCAGAAAACTAAGATCATGGCATCTGGTCCCATCACTTTATGGCAAGTAGATGGGGAAACAATGGAAATAGTGAGAGACTTTATTTTTCTGGGTTCCAAAATCACTGCAGCTGGTGACTGCAACCATGAAATTAAAAGACACGTACTCCTTGGAAGAAAAGCTATGACCAACTTAGACAGCATATTAAAAAGCAGAGACATTACTTTGCCAACAAAGGTCAGTCTAGTCAAAGCTATGTTTTTTCCAGCAGTCATGCGTGGATGTGAGAGTTGGAATATAAGGAAAGCTGAGCGGTGAAGAATTGATGCTTTTGAACTGTGGTGTTGGAGAAGACTCTTGAGAGTCCCTTGGACTGCAAGATCCAACCAGTCCATCCTAAAGGAGATCAGTACTGAATATTCATTGGAAGGACTGATGCTGAAGCTGAAACTCCAATACTTTGGCCACCTGATGTGAGGAGCTAACTCATTGGAAAAGACCCTGATGCTGGGAAAGATTGAAGGTGGGAGGAGAAGGGGATGACCAAGGATAAGATTGTTGAATGGCATCACTGACTCAATGGACATGAGTCTGAGTAAGCTCTTGGAGTTGGTGATGGACAGGGAAGCCTGGCATGCTGCAGTCCATGGGGTCGCAAAAAGTTGGACATGACTCAGCAACTGAACTGAACTGACTGATTGTTTTCACAAGCTGCTACTAGGATTCTCATTTTATGGAAAGAAACATTAAAGCATTGTTACTCCATCATAAATTCATTGCAAATCAATCTGCTGTCCTGCCTCAGTTTGTACCCTGCTCCATCTGAGCCCTTGTGCATATGAGTTTCCAGGATTTGAAAAGCCTTTCCCTTCTTTTCGGCCATCTACAGCTCATCCTTTCCTCAAAACCAAGCTCAAGAATCCACAAAATAGGGCCATTCCTGGATTAACTTCACCCCAACACACCTTGATGATTCTTAATTTTTGTTTTCCATTAAAATTATATGTTTTATATACCTATACTATGATTATAGGTACTGATTTTAATCTGTATCCACTTGATTATTGTTTTCATATCTTGTAATTTTTCCATTTAAACATTTTTCTGTTTTTATTATTCTGTTACAGCATAATTATATGCAAAAATACACAAATTTTAAGTGTTGAGTTCAGTGAGTTTTGACAAATGTTTACATCTGTATAACCAACACACTACTCAATGCAGAACAGTTCCATCACCCTAGAACTAAAAAGTTCCCTCATCCCCTTTTCCAGTTAATCCCGTTCCCTCCATAAAACCAATCATTCTGATTTCTGTTCCTATGGATCACATCCATTTACTGAATTATAAGTTATGTCATGGTCATACTGGTATGTGGCATTTCATAGTTCCTTTGATGCTGCTAATATATTTTTACCCTTCAAATTTCATGTATGTCTCTGGCTCCCAAATTTTCATCCTTTAGAGTCAAGACTGCTTATTGATCTCCTGGACTATCACATTGCTTATTTGAAGAAAAGAAAAACTAACACAGAAGGTCACACTTCTTGATTAGGTAGCACAGGGAGCCTGGTCTTTGAGAACTATTCTAAACTACACAAAAATGAAGTCCTTAAATCTTAACCCCTATATTTCCATGGCAAGTAATACTGTCTCAATCAATCTTCAACAGTCTTTCAAAATAGGCAGGGGTCAGTGGAATTCTCAATTTATAGATAAGGATAAGATTAAAATAGTAATTGACTTGCTCAAAATCATCCTACAGATTAACTGGTGGCACCACCACTAGAACTTTTTTCTCATTCCACTAACTCAGGCAGTATATATACAAAGGAAGGGCCAACTTAAGTTCAAAATTCAATCACCTTGTTTATTCTCTGAAAACTCATATGTTGCTCACTTTTATCAATCTCCAGCACAGTACTGAGCACTAGTAAAGCCCAAAGATATTGCTGTGCCCAAAGCTGTCTTCCTTCTTTCTCATGGAGGTAAACAAGACCCTCAGATTTGGATGGTTTTACTTTCTTTTACTTCATTGAACTTCTCTTTGAAACATCTTGGCTTCACATAAGTTTCGTTCACCTTATCGAAAGGTGCACTGATGGGTGTGGAATTTTGCCATATTCAAGAATTTCATGTCGATGTATGGCATAAACCAACACAATATTGTAAAACAATTATCCTTCAATTAAAAATAAAAAAAAGACTCTCCAATGACGCCTTTATATCACTTAACATAATGCTTTGTAATTCAGAAGGCTTTTAGGTTCTTAAATACTTCTTTGGGAATGAAATACTTGAGTTCTGGCAGCTTCTCTTTATTGATTTCAAATCCTTGAGCATGGCATCCAAAGATTGGAGGACAGCTCCCCACAACTAAGAAATGTGGCCCACAACCCTGTATGTGCTACACAGTAGCCTCTCCACCAAAACCATCCTACATTTTAGTGATTTTTATGTGTTAAAAGGGATGCCCCCCAGCTGCAAACCATCTATGGACAATCTATCCTTTCTTTATGAAACAAAAGCCACTAAAAATAGGGATGAAAGTTAGTTTACGCTAAGGTATGAGCACACTGACATCCTTATTAACATGGCCCAAAAGACTGTTACACATCATTAAGAAGAACATTGATGACATTAATATCTTCTATTTGTAAGGTACTATATAATTTGCAATACAGTTTAAAATCAATTAAAACTACAAAACTATGTAAGTTTAATTATTTCTATCACTCAATGAATGAAACTGTGGCTTAGAGATACTAAGAGTCTTTTCCAAGATTTGGTTCAGTCAGTTCAGCTGCTCAGTCGTGTCCTACTCCTTGCAACCTCATGAACTGCAGCACGCCAGGCTTCCCTGTCCATCACCAACTCCAAGAGCCTACTCAAACTCATGTCCATCGAGTCGGTGATGCCATCCAATCATCTGATCCTCTGTTGTCCCCTTCTCCTCCCGCCTTCAATCTTTCCCAGCATCGGGGTCTTTTCCAATGAGTCAGCTCTTCACACTGGGTGGCCCAAGTGTTGGAGTTTCAGCTTCAGCATCAGTCCTTCCAATGACTATTCAGGACTGATTTCCTTTAGGATGGACTGGTTGGATCTCCTTGCAGTCCAAGGGACTCTCAAGAGTCTTCTCCCATACCACAGCTCAAAAGCATCAATTCTTTGGCGCTCAGCTTTCATTACAGTCCAACTCTCACATCCATACATGACTACTGGAAAAACCACAGCTTTGACTAGACAGACCCTTGTTGGCAAAGTAATGTCTCTGCTTTTTAATATGCTGTCTTTGTTGGTCATAGCCTTTCTTCCAAGGAGCAAGCATCTTTTAATTTCATGGTTGCAGTCACCAGCTGCAGTGATTTTGGTGCCCCCCAAAATAAAGTCTCTCACTGTTTCCATTGTTTCCCCATCTGTTTGCCATGAAGTGATGGGACCAGATGCCATGATCTTAGTTTTCTGAATGTTGAGCTTTATGCCAACTTTTTCACTCTCCTCTTTCACTTTCATCAAGAGGCTCTTTAGTTCTTCTTCGCTTTCTGTCATTTCCAAGATTACGTGGCTAGAAAACTGCCATTTCTAAATTCTAATCCTTTTGCATCATATTACTGAAAACATTTTATGATTTCATATTAAATTTCCCTGGTCTACCATATAGTGTACTAGACAAGCATCTCCTGCAAAACTCTGACTGCGAAGGTTGACCAAATCTGCTTTGCCCACCTTGCAGCCAGTTCCCTGTGCCTTATTTTAGATATCAAAGATGACTAGAGGGGAAGGTGCTCCCTTAAGATTCAATGAGAAGGAGGGAAAATGGATGTGGGTACTGCCTCACAGAGACAGAAATGTTTCAGTCTGGAATAATGAAGGCTAGGAAGGAAAATTAGAAATCAATGAAATCATGGTCAGCACAGGAAAGATATAGTATTTTTCCCCAAGATAATATTGTAAAGGGCATTCTTTGAAACTCAGATAAGTTTATTTGATATAAGCAAAACAGTAAGAGCTCACACAGTCACTCAAAAACCAAAACACTCCCCTCCCGAGCACTCCAAGACAATGTTCTTATAAGAAATGAACGTATTTTTAAAAAATGAAACAAAAACATGTACGGCAGAGCAATATAATGATAGTAAGAAAAGGTGAAACTGATCTTTACAGCTAGCCCAGGGAAGACAACTAGGACCATGCCTAGCATGTCTCTCAAACCTGAGCTGGCCCCAGGCTTTGTGAAAGTGAAAGTGTTAGTTGCTCAGTCATTCCAACTTTGAAGTCCCATGGGCTGTAGCCAGCCAGGTTCCTCTGACCATGGAATTCTCCAGGCAAGAATATTGCAGTGGGTAGCCATTCTCTTCTTCAAGGGATCTTTCCAACCTGGGGATCAAACCCGGGTCTCCTGCATTGCAGGCAGATTCTTTACTGTCTGAGCCAGCAGGGATGACCCATGAAGTTTGCTCAACAATGTAGGGATTTTGGCTATTTGTAAGTCAGCTCAAAGCTTGAAAGCTCTGTATTCATTCTTGGTAGCCTATCTACCATAGCACCAGCAAAGCACTCCAAACTCTATAAGCACGCACCCACGTTTACAAACTAAGGTCAAACGGGTCTTATTCACAAGCTTTAGTCATCATAATTCAATGAACTGAATTACCCGGCTAAAGTAGAGAATAGCAGTGGATTCGAAAATTTACTTCCTTTGGGAATGAATATCCTGTAATAATATCTGACTCCTAGCTCATTCTCTAGGTTCATCTATTATAACCTTCCTGTTTTCTCATTCCATCCACACCTCTGTCTTAGACCCGCAGAAATAACAAATTGCATATAGGTCTCTAAATACAAAAATGCTATTTCATAAAGCCATGCCTTTCCTATACTAGACCACTTTTCCAAAACCAGCTTGAAAAGCCAAAGTGAAGTCACTCAGTCATGTCCGACTCTTTGCGACCCATGGACTGTAGCCTACCAGGCTCCTCCGTCCATGGGATTTTCCAGGCAAGAATACTGGAGTGGGTCGCCATTTCCTTCTCCAGGATATCTTCCCAACCAAGGGATTAAACCCAGGTCTCCCACACTGTAGGCAGACGCTTTACCGTCTGAGCCACCAGGGAAGTCCAGCTTAAAGGGCACCTATTCCAAACAGCTCCTCCTTGATCCTTCCTCAGAAAATTAATTCTCCACTGTTCTCTTTCTCCCTTTCCTTTTAGTATGAAACAGCTAAAATATACGCAGTGGTATAGGAAATAATATGGTAAACACTCAGCATTTAAAAGTCTTATATGACCCCATACTGCCGTAGATTTTAAGAAATGAAACATTTTAGACACAAAGTCCTTCCAGGCCTTGTTCCCATCATATTACCCTCTCTCCTCTACCAGAAGTAACCAGTACCCTGAATATAATGTTTGTATACTTCTACTATATCAGTTCAGTCGCTCAGTTGTGTCTGATTCTTTGCGACCCCATGGACCGCAGCACAACAGGCCTCCTTGTCCATCACCAACTCCCAGAGTTTGCCCAAACTCATGTCTTCTACTATACATGTATACCTAAACAATATATTCTGAATGTTTTTAAACTCTGACATCACACCACAGTCATTCCTCTGTTAATTTCTCTCACTATTGTACTTTTGAAATTGTTTTAAATGCTGACATATGTAGTTAATCCATTTTAAGTGCTCTCCAAATATTGTACCAATTTGTACTCCTACTACCAGTAGCATATGGTAAGTTCTCATGGTTCCTTGTACTTGCCAATACTTTATCCAAACAGACATTTTAATTTTTTTTTTTCAGTTTGAAATGTGTGAAATGGAATTTCACTGTGGTTTTAGTTTACATTTCTTTGATTACTCCCAAGGCTAAGCATCCTTTTATATACTTTTTGGCTGTTTACATTTCCTCTTTGGGAATGTTCCTCACATACCCACTGCCCATTTTTCCAGAGGGTTTCTTTTTCTTATTTATATGTAGTCTTTTGAAGAAAGAAATGGTAACCCACTCCAGTATTCTTGCCTGGAGAATCCCATGGACAGAGGAGCCTGGCAGACTATGGTCCATGGGATCACAAAGAGTCTGACATGACTGAGCAATTACATAGTTTTTGTTGGGAGAATGAACTAAAACATTTTGTCTCAATTTCATTTATAGTTTCTTCTGTTGTACAAAAGTTTTCTATTTTAACATTGTCAAATTTATCCATCTTTTAAGGACTAGTTGTGCTTTTTATAGCTTCTTTAGGAAATTCTTCCCTGTCCTGAGATTATAAAGATATGCTTCTCTATTCTCTTGTAGATGACATATCTTTCACATTTAGGTATTTAATTCACTTAGAATTTATTTTTGTTATTGGCATGAGGTGAGGACCCAATTATATTTTATATACATATATATATATATAGGTAGCCAATCAGTTTAGTTCTATGGTATTTTAAAGACCAAACCACACAGAACTTCTACTGTGGCCCTTATCACAAGGTATTACAAAGTACTTTTTGTAATTTTGGTTTTTTGCCAGCGGATTCGAATTGCTAAAGAAGATAGCCCATGTCTTTTTCATTTCTGTGTTTTAGAACTTAATATCATTCCTAACAAAGATGAAGAATATATTATTGGTTAAAGTGTAAAAGCTGTTTCCAAAGATATACTAAAAACACATGAACACCATTATCTAAGAAGCTCTTACTTCTTGTGCTTAGTAATAATCCTCAATACAATTCAATGTTTCTAACCAAGGAATTAATGTGAAATTTAAAAGAGTTTTCCTAAAGAAACTGGAAGTAAGTCTTACTGATATCACTCTATCTGAAATTCAGCAATTAAAACTGTAGTTTGACTCTGTGGGAGAAGGCGAGGGTGGGATGTTTCGAAAGAACAGCATGTATATTATCTATAATGAAACAGATCACCAGCCCAGGTGGGATGCATGAGACAAGTGCTCGGGCCTGGTGCACTGGGAAGACCCAGAGGAATCGGGTGGAGAGGGAGGTGGGAGGGGGGGATCGGGATGGGGAATACATGTAACTCCATGGCTGATTCATGTCAATGTATGACAAAACCCACTGAAATGTTGTGAAGCAATTAGCCTCCAACTAATAAAAAAAAAAAAACAAACTGTAGCTTGACAATCATTCATGTATATCCATTGAAAATTCCCTGGAGCTAACCTGATCCAGTACTTGGCTTTGTTCAATGAATACTTTCAAACCACTGTTTGGAAGAAGAGTAGTATAGGAGCTGAGAGGTCAACTGCATGGCCTTTTACAACAGGGCAAGCCTTGCTCTGACTTTAAAGAATGCATTGCCAAGGCAAGTTTCAATTTACCCTAACTCAATTTATAACAGAGAGGACAGTGAATTAGGTGGTTTCTAATTATCCTTCTAGAAGAATTAAATATTTGAGATGTGCCTGAAGCTGACAAAACTGTGATAAAGAGAGATGGATTGCAGAAGGCTGATCCAACTGGCACTTTAACGCAATAGGCTGTTTCATTTATTTCTGATATTTTGTTGTTATTGGTGTTGTTGCTGTTTACAAATACTGTACGCTTTCACTATTACTTGGAATCTAAAAAACAAAACAAATGAACAAATATAGCAAAACAGAAATAATTTCACAGATACAGAGAACAAACTAGTGGTTGCCAGAACTGAGGGGGATAAGGGAAGGAGCAAAATAGGTGAAGGGGTGAAGGGGATTAATAGGTACAACTATCAGTTTCATAAAGTAAATAAGTCACAGGGATGTACCCAGCACAGGGAATACAATTGATAATTTTATATAATTTTGAATGATATGTAAACAATAAAAATATTGAAGCACTATGTTGTATATCTAAAACTAATATTATGAACCAATTATACTTCAAATTTTTAAATAATAATTCCTGGCATTTTGAATCATCTATCAAAATTTCCTCATTCACGTACAAATATTACCATCAAAATTCATGTTTAATAAATCACATCACAGTTCTAAGTCAAGTAACACAAAAATAATCTCGGACTGCTAATGCTTTATAACTTGAGTGTTTTATGTAATATTTCATATTTAAGTCATTTCAAGATCATTTGACCTATAGGACGAAGGCCAGTATAGTCAAAACTATGGTTTTTTTCAGTAGTCATGTATGGATGTGAGAGTTGGACTATAAAGAAAGCTGAAGAATTAATGCTTTTGAACTGTGGTGTTGGATAAGACTCTTGAGAGTCCCTTGGACTGCAAGGAGATCCAACCAGTCCATCTTAAAGGAAATCAGTCCTGAATATTCATTGGAAGGACTGCTACTAAAGCTGAAGCTCCAGTACCTTGGCCACCCAATGCAAAGAACTAACTCATTGGAAAAGACTCTGATGCTGGGAAAGATTGAAGGCAGGCGGAAAAGGGGATGACAGAGGATAAGATGGTTGGATGGTATCACCGACTTGATGGACATGAGTTTGAGCAAGCTCTGGGAGTTGGTGATGGACAAGGAAGCCTGGCATGCTGCAGTCCATGGGGTCACAGAGTCAGACACAATAATGGATGATTTCCATTATCCATGGAAAAAATGGATATTTTCCATTATCATTTGGAAAATATTCACCTAGCACTTATTTACAATGGGGACAATTTTAATGGGGGCACTTAGGGATATCACTGAAGAAAAAGGTCCCCTCCCCTCAAACAGATCACAATATTGCTAACAAAATAGATGTGTTATCAAGTGATTGCAATACAATGTCACAAATGCCATAGTCAAGGTAGATCTAAAAAGCTATAATGGCCAATAGTAGTCAACAGTGAATTGGAATGTTAAATGAATAGACCTTAAATAAGCCCTTTGGTTTGGGCTTAAAAGACAGTATTTTTACTCATTATTTCCAGTATTGGAAGTGTGAGATTATAAATTACATGATTACAAGTGTCAATTATACAAGCCTTAAGAAAATAACTTTCTGAGTAATGATCATCTGAACAATCAGTAATAATAACAAAGATAAAGATAAAAATTTAACCAGTGAGCATCTTCCTTCAAATACACTATAACATACTTATTTCATAAATGCAAAAATATGATCTAAGTGTACATCCAGTCATAGCAGTGGCCACACATTTTTGTTACAGGGTTCCCACATCTCTAGGACTCAGGAAAGAGTTAAATAGCAAAAAGACAGTAGATGATGGCAAACCAACAATTCTTGGTTAAATCAAGCAGTCCCAAATTGTAGTTGCTCTAGCCTCTGTGTAGCAACTGCTTGGAACTTAGGGGGCTGACTCGTCTTGAAGCTCAATTTGCATGGCATTTTCCATAAAAAACTGCAAATGCGTTATTTCTCCATATCAAAGAACTGGAGAAGGCTACTGAAGGTCATGAGAGGGCTAAACCACCTGTCAAGTGAACGCAATGGACCCCACCTCTGGCCCCCAAAAATGCCCTGATAACTTGGCACAGAACCCTTGCTTCCACGTGATAAGTGGCCAAATCATACTAATAATTGAACACTTACATTTCTATGTATCAGAACACAAGGGACCACTCAGCATCACAAGAGAACACACTAAATCCTCTTGGAACCAATTTAATGATTTTCATGGAAAATATATCTCCATGATGAAATGCACTGCTATTTTGTGAATAACATATTCATAATTGTGATTCCCACAAACTGGACATATTAGTACCAAGAGAGTGGCAAACACAGAATGTTGTCAACCCACACACTAAGTATGGCATTTAATTCAATTATCTAGTGATGAATGTCTATTGAACAAAAAGGGAAAAAGGATTTTTGAAAGTATTATTCTTCTGAGTGTTACTTGCTGAATGCTTGATGGTTTAGTGTCTTTTTTTATTTTATTTTATTAGGGTGTAGTTGAATTGCAATGTTGTGTTAGTCTCAGGTGTACAGCAGAGTGAGTCTGTTAGACATATACATATATCCACTCTTTTTCAGATTCTTTTCCCAAATAGGCCACTGCGGAGTATTGAATAGAATTTTCTTTGCTATACAGTAGGTCCTTATTGGTTATCTGTTTTTTTTTTGTTTGTTATTTAGTTTCTTACATTTTTTTTTTCATTTATTTTTATTAGTTGGAGGCTAATTACTTTACAATATTGTAGTGGTTTTTGTCATACATTGACATGAATCAGCCATGGATTTACATGTATTCCCCATCCCGATCCCCCCTCCCACCTCTCTCTCTACCCGATCCCTCTGGGTCTTCCCAGTGCACCAGGCCTGTTATCTGTTTTATATATAGTAGGTGTGAATGTGTTAATGCCAATCTTCCAATTTTACCCTTCCCCCTCCCTTACTTCCTGGTAACCATAAGTTTGTATGTTAACCATAAGTAATTTTATTTCTTTTTTGTAGGTAAGTTCATTTGTAGCCTTTTTTTGATTCCACATGTAAGTGGTACTGTATAATATTTGTCTTTCTCTGTCTGACTGACTTCGTTCAGTATGATAATCTCTAGGTCTATCCATGGTTTAATACCTTTCAGCAGAGTTCTTAGTCTAGACTTAACCTTCCACACATGTTACATAAAAGGACATGAAAAGCAAAAACTTCTATTAAAGATCTCCTATAAATGGGGCATTTCACTCATTATTCCCTTAAATATTTGAGGTAATGTCATCCCTCATTAATAAACGAGAAAACTGGGGCTTAGAAAGTATCTAGAACTTGACAAGCATCATACAGCTAGTAAATGTTACAGAAAAAAATTTTAAGTTATTCCAAGTATCTTGATAATTCCAGTGTTTCCTTCCCTTCACCATCAATAAGAAGTCTACTAATACAGGACCTACAGAGAAATACTCAAGTAAAAAGAGAAGTAAAAATGACCCTCCTAAAACGCAGTATTTGAATTATGCCCATGCATTGTGATTACTTTTTATCAAAAACAGTGTTCCCACAAGCTTGGGGAGAGGAATGCAAATCATTATTCATTTCATATAGTCTTTACAGAGAATGTGAGATTTCCTAATATTCTTCAAAATGTCCTATGATAGAAGTCTGAAAGTAGTTAACAGAGTTACAACACTCTCATTAAAATATTTCCTTTGAACTTAGCGTTTTCTAGATATTATATATGATCAAAGCCACTTTTAATTTTAAATTCATACAGAATTATGTCATGACCATCACTGGACATTCTAAATTCCCATTACTTAAGACTGAATAAAAAAAAAAAAAAAGACTGAATAAATCAATGAGCAGATACATTACTTCAAATGTAACCTGTTTTGATAGATTACCTAGACTTTCTACCAATTTAGACATATTTATAAATAAAAGACTAGATCACTAAATGGTTCTAGGAACTAGGTAAAAGCATGGGTAAAACACAATAAAAATTCAGTTATTATTCATGAGACAATAGACAGTAGCTCTCACTTTTCCACAGCAGACAGCAGAACTGTTGTTACCTATCTGAATGCTCCGACCCATGCCTTAATTCTGTTCATACATTTAACTATAGAATCTAACAACTTAAGTCATCAAAAATTACATGCTAAGGAAAGGCAGCCCACCAGGCAGCTTATAGCATTAGGAAGCTATCCGTTGAGTTGTTTTGATTATTTTAGTAATATACTGATATAATAACAACGTCCTAAGGTGTCTAATAAAGTGAATATGTTACTGAAAAGACAAAGCTATATAAATTACACCAAAAATGATTTTAACAATATAAATTAAAATAGGAAGATTATATTTTTTGATCAGAAGATAATGGTTCAGTGTTTGGGGGAAGTTGTTTGGCAATATGTAACAAGAGCTCTTTAAATGTTTATATTCTTTGACCCAATAATTTCACATCTAGAAATCTATTCCAAGGAAATAATCAGAGATATGACCAAAGATTTATGAGCAATGATGTGCAGTACTACTGATAAAAATACAAGTGTGAAAAAAAAAAAAAATACAAGTGTGGAAAACTATGAATGCTTGAAAATTAACAATGTTTGAAAATAATATGATTATAAATGCATCAAAAATCAAGTGTTCCTGAATATTTATTACATATAATACTAAAGGAAAAGTCAGTATTCAAGACTGTATATACAACATAAACCTAACTTTTACTTGCGGGTCTTTTGTTTTTGATTTTTTTGTTTGTCTCCTTTCGGCTGTACCATGTAGCATGCGGGATCTTAGCTCTCTGACCAGGAATCGAACCCACGCCCCCTACAATGGAAGTGCAGAGTCTTAGCCACAGGACTACCAAAGAAGTCCAACATGAACTTAAAAAAAAAGTAGAAGGCAAGGCACTGGATCAAGATGTGACTCAGTTCAGTTCAGTCGCTCAGTTGTGTCCGACTCTTTGCGACCCCATGAATCGCAGCACACCAAGATGTGACTAGGGTGATCAAATTATAGATGACTATTTTCCTCCTTAATATGTTTCCAAATCTTCCACATTTGGTACAATGATTACTTGTAAGCTAAAAAGCTATTTTAGAAGGCACATTTACATCAGCCTCATCTTAGCTTCTTATATCATTCCAATTGGCACCAACAAAATAAAACGGTCTACTATACAAAAGAAGTCTCTTCTATGAATATGAAGCAAATGCAAAATGGGACAAGCTGATCCAGAGAGCTTTTGACATAATTGTATCTCTTTAGACTGAATACTAATGCTGATAGCACTAATGGAATGAAACCAGATGGCATGAATAATACATTACTTGTACCAATCAATGCTACAGTGTTACAAGATGATGGAAAATAAATACTCAGTAAAAACAGAAGAAATTTCAAATGCAAGTACAGTACAGCAATCCATCTAATATCTCTGCTGGATTAGGTTATGAGAGAATTGATGCGACTCTGCCAAAGGAATGCAAAATCGATAACAACTGTTGCTATCTCACTGCCAAATTGTGTTCTACCAATGATGTATCAGAAGAAAGACATTACACAGATGATTGTCACTGAAGGTAAATTACTGATCAACATACATGTGTTTTCATGTAATTATTACTACCCATCAATAAAAGACTTGTCTTGATGCTAGGAAATGCAAAATTTTAATTGCCTACCTCTGTAATTAATATGTAAACACATATGCTATGTGTTTTTTTTTTTTTTAAAAAGAACAGGAATAAAACAGAAAAGTGTTAATTGTAGCACACATTATCTATATTCCTAAGACAAGGATCTTCTAGCATGTAGCACTGCAAGAAATGATTCCTAGTTTTCTGTCTCCTTGCTTAAGTGGCTAGGTGATTGATGAAACAAGCTTCAAGGAATCCATAAACCCTCTCTTATTCACATGCGTGTCAGTTCCTCTTCAACTGAATTATAGAATGGGTCAGTGCCTTAAGAGAGAGTGAAGGAGAGAGGATACTAGCAGCTAAATGGCTCCTTAACTCTAAAATCCTATAGAGAAACTCATAGAGCATAATATTCCACATGTCATGCAAATGGGGGGAAATCTCTTGGGAAAAAAATGACTTCTAGGTTTATCATAAAAATTTGCTTAGATATTCACTCTCCTACAGACCTAATTTTTTAATTATATTATTTTTACTTCAAGTCACCCTCTATTCTGAATAACAAACAAATTTTATTTTCCAAGAGCGCTTTTCTGCTAAAATAAGAAAGAAACAAAACAAAGCTAACTTAGTTTAATACTTTAGCGTAATGACCAAAAAGAACACCTTGAACCTGAGAATATCAGCTATTTTTTCATGGAAGCTTCTACGTTTATCATAAAAGAAGCTAAGATTTATAAAAACACAATCCTAATGGAATTACACAGCAAAATAAAGGATTTTTAGAATAAGAAAAAACTCCTGACGCAACTGTTGGACAAGCTGGAATGAATTTCTTGGGAATATTATAAAATATTTTTCTTTGGTTATCTTTACAAGAACAAATATAAGGAGCTTCCTGGTTGACATACTAATTAGCACACAGTACTTGTTTGCTCTTTTCTCCTATTTCAACATTAATTCTCCTGAGAGCACACAAAAATGCCCAGTTACACACCAGTGCAAAGTAAAAATATCTGTCAACAATCGACCAGCAGCAGGAGTAATTTCTACTAAACATGTGACTCTGGCTCTGAACACGAAAACCAGGTTAGGCAGAGTTGGACCTTCAAACACTATTTCCACCAAAATTCAGAGCTCTGTCTTACCTATGTGGATTTAGCTATGCAAAACTCTAAAGACCACCATGGTCTGACTAGCTTACAAATAACAACTAAATATTAGGAAAACTGTATGCTCTTAAATCTTGCTATTTGGCAAGCAAAATTACTCTCCGAGACAGCTACTGGACAACTGTATCAAGAAAAAAAATTTAAATTATAGAGTATTTGTAGAAACATAAAAATAATAATGGCACGCACCCATTGGTCAACAGTCTACCATCCAGGTACTGTGCTATGAACTCTAGATAAAACCTAACTACTCTACTCTTTTTAGTAAACCTGAAAGTTAAGTATTAATAGTCTCATTTTACAGTAGCATAACATGAGTCTCAAGATTATTAAATAAGTGGCAGGGTCCTAATAAAGGTCCAGCTGCCTCCTAAGTCTTTGAAATTTTCACCAAGCCATATGGCATCATCACTACACTTAAACATGTATGTTGGCAAAACTGTACTCAATAACAAATTCATAGCCTTAAATGCTTTCAGTATTCTAAACAAATTAAAATAAACCATGCAAGCTTTCAAGTAAGAAGTTTGAAAAAGGAACAAAGAAGTTTGAAAAGGAACACAGTAGGCAGGAACAGGGGGATTAAGAGATTCAAAGCCCAATGAAATTAGAATAAGTTTGATCAATAAATAATAGAAACTGTTCTAGTTGAATTTTTTAAAATTCCAAGGCAAAACTACTCAAAAAAAAAGTGGAGAGGTGATGACAACACAAAATTAAGAGAGAAAAAAAGAGATATAAAGACAAATAAGGGTAGCATTTTAGGAAAAAAGAGGAGGAATACACACATACCAATGGATTCCAAGATTCCCTGGTAGCTCAGATGGTAAAGAATCCACCCCTAATGCAGGAAACCCAGGTTCAGTCCCCGATCAGGAAGATTCCCCTGAAGAAGGGAATGGCTACCCACTCCAGCATTTTTGCCTAGGAAATCCCATGGACAGATGAAGCCTGGCGGGCTATAGTCCATGGGGTCACACAGAGTCAGACACAACTGAGTGACTATAACCCTTTCACTTTCTCTTTCAATGGATTCCAAAATATACTTCTAATATTCCATAGAAAGTTAATAGATGCTCCACCAAAAATGAAAAGGCATTTGGCATCTAAATGTAGGAAATGCTAGGCTAAACAAAGTGAACAAGTTATTTCTAGTATTTCTCTTAGTCTTTGACATGCTAAAGTATATGGTTAATCTCCAAAAGATTTGATAGTGGGATCATTCCACAGAATATACTCTTTGAAAAAATACTCCAGTATAGATGCACAAAATGTAAATATTAACAAAGCTAATCTAACACTGATATAAAAAAAAATCAAACGAGTAGTGCCATAGAGAAAAGCCAATTGAAAACCACTGTAATACCCTGTAGAGGGTAATTGAACAATTGTGTACAAGCCACCATAAGAAAACTACCACAATTATTGTAGATCTGTATGTTAAATGCTATTCTCCCTTTGTTTTAACTCTCACTGAAAATGACATCAAGGAAAGCAAAGTTGAAGTATTTTATCCTTTGTCAGTTGACACTGGGAGGACAAGATAGTGTTGCAATTTTCCATGCTCAGCTGGGTTTCATTTAGATGAGGAATGTGGACCCTATAAAGCCAAGTCAATCACGTTCCTCAGTTTGTGGGGGTGGAGGGAAAAAGAGGAACATACTTCTCTTCTGTTTTGTTTTAAAAATGTCATAAATATTCCTCCTACTAATTTCTGGAGACCCATAAAACACTGAGGTGTGAGAAAAGGATGTGTAGTAATCCATTTTATCTATACTGGAACTGTCAATAAGGGTGGGTCTTCTTTGGCAATAAAACTCTTTTAAAAGCACACTAAAATACTTAAAACTATTTGAATTCAACATATTGACTCAATGGGACTTAATACCATAGAATCACAACTGTCAAAAACCAGTAGTTCAAATATGACCATCTATCCTGGAACTTAGCTTGAGTGTTTTATTTGCTCATGACTGACTGACTGCACACCTGCTTTTCATGACAGTCTGGGCTTACTCCTATGGTCCTGGTGCCCCTCTTTCCTCTCCAAAATGTCTAGTTTGGATTCTAACTATTCACCTTAAGCTCAAGTCATACTGTGCAGTTGTTTTCATAAAACCTTAAATCAAGGATTGAGGGGATGGCCTGATGTTGAAGTCATAAATGCATATCTGCATTCAGATCACTGCTCTGCTAATTGTATGACCTAGGATATTTCCTCTCTGGTCCTTCATTCCTTAGAACAAAATATGATAATAATAGTAACTATTTCAGGGTCATTATGGGAATTAAGTAAGAAAATATCCCATACTATATACTATTATATAGTATAATATACTATTAGCATAGTAGCTGGAGTTCAAGAAGTTTTCTATAAATGCTAGCTATGAATATGACAACCACCACCTCAGAGCCCCAAGTTTTTTCTTGAATATAATAATAGCAAAATTCTTAGTAACATGGAAGATTGCATTAAAAATAAACACATGGAAAGTGCCTAGCAGAGTGCCAAGTATACAATACATAGTTAATAAATGTGTATTTCTTTCATTTTTCTTAGATCTAAAAGATTTTCTCAAATCTAAAAGCTGCATTACTAGTGATCCACCACCACTTTGTGTTTCACTTTATACACAGAAATTCTACATCTGGAAAAATAAAGCACAAAAAAGAACAGTAGCAAAATATAATTTATGTCTAGAAAATACAACCTAAAATGAAAACAACAGGAACTGAGATTGTCTCAGAGGAGCAAAATTGCAAGGAGAGTCAATATTCCAGAATGTTTGGAAGGTCCTTGCACTTTGGAGACATATGTTGCTGAATCTTTCCTTTTTTTTCCATTCTTTATAGCTTTCCCCCAGGTATTCCATCCCATCCCACCCTAGTGTACTCAGCCAGAAGTAGACTCATTTGCCTCCAAGGACGTATGTCAGCATTTCCTAACTGTCAAGAATTGTGAAGGGTCTAAGATTTTACCCTACTTGCAAGCTAACAAGTTAATCAGTCACAGTTTTATGGATGCTTGCAGAAGACTCAAAAAGCAAAGAATTTTATTACTTATAGCAATCACAAGAGCCAGAATTCAGCATTTGTCCTAGTTCCCGGAGCCCAAATTCCCATCATGCAAAAAGAACCAAGGTAACATCTACATAGGTTGTGGGCTGGGTTACAGAAAAAGAACCCAGCACTTAGGGAAACCAAATATTTTATAATGGTCAGTAATTTTGCCTGGAAGAGATGACTATCTTTACTACACTAGACAAAACACACACACACACACACACACACACACCCCTGTGCTTCACTGTAGATGGAGATATTATCTCTATCTTCCAAGACTATTCCCTGTAAAGATTTAAAAATATATTCTTAAAAAGGCAGTCCAGAGCAAAGACAGCCAGTACCTCAGCGCACCATAAGATGTGCACAAATACAATACAGCATACAGAATTGTCTCCAACACCAAACAGGCCCTCACGGAATGTGTACCCCTACTCCCACACACAGCGTTCTGTGCTTACCTAAATTAGGAAAATATTCAACACTTTTCTTTAAAGTTTCTTTAGAGCAGAACTTCTCAGAGCCTTTAATAACCCAGCGTGGCTTAGTGAACTCCCAACAGGAGGATACAGAATGCAGTGTTTTAAAACCCATTTTTCACAAAACACCTATTAATATCTCCCAAAGGAATATTCTTTGGATCACAGTCTGGGAAATCTGGGGAGAGTTTATACCACGTGCCCAATATCATCATTTTCTCTTGTACAAGGTTAGCTAATATTTTCCCTTTTATTTCCGAAAATCCCAAATCCACAGGGAAGTGTTTACATAAAGAAATGCCTTTCAAAAGAATTAAATGATTGAAAGCAAAAAAGTTGCAGAGGCCCTCTGTGCAAAAGAATCCTTAAAAATAATTGGGACAATGTAGGCAAAGTACTTAACACTAGCTGGCACACAGTAAGTGCTCAAAAAATAGCAGCTATTAGAAGTATTAGCCATTTCTATCATGGCACATTTACAGAACCCTCTTTGTTATAACACACTGAATTCCTATTATAAGTAAGCTGGTGTGGCTGTAGTAACATCGGGTCATGACTTGCGATTTTTCCCTTCTAATTCTACCGTACACTTTCCTACATGCAATGTTTCCATTCTCTTCATGCCAATATTTTACTCCACAAACTGGACCTTATAAACCTCTAGGTTTATTTTAGTCTAAATTTGATAAATGTTACTCAAAGCCAGTCTTCCTTTTTTGCTTTCTTTTAAGGTAAAAAAAAAAAAATAGACCCTTGTTTGTTGAGAACTAATTCAAAGTTTCTGTGTTTGTGCTTTCTTCAGTGTTTTCTCTCTTAACAGGGCTTCCGCCAAAAGGTCAAGCTGGATCTTATGAGCAAGTGGCCAAAGACATTGCTTTAGTTTATGAAGCTCAGCACCAAAATAGAACACGGAGAAGCCTGCTTGGTTTTTTAAAGCAAAGGCGATGTCAAAGTTAGCTTGACTAGGTCCCAAATGAGGTTTCTTACCTCCCTGCTTCGTCTATCAATAGTTCCTCTCATGACAGAATCTCCTTTTTTTCCTGAGCCTTTTGAGGAGAGAAGATCATTTCCCCAAGACACCCATCACCTGACCAAACCATCTTTCAAAAATGTGCACATGTGAATTGTCATCATGCTTTGAATTAATTAATGGTAAGCCACTAGATAAAGTAAGGTCTAAGAAGAATGACTTAGCAGCTGGATCTAAAACCAGTCTCTATGTTTAGACATGGGGTAAGGAAGGGAGAACTTCTCCAATGATACCAAAATGGTGGATAACAAAATGACATGCAAATCAAAATAATCCAGGGCTCTCCTCTGCATTCACAGTATGTTAGAATGCCCTTACATAAGTGCTCTTTCTCCTCGTTGCTCAAGCGCTCGTCTGTAAACCACACATTATTTTCATAGCTTAGACAGTAATGAACACATAACATATTAATTGTATACCAAATAAATTATAAGCAATTTTTAAAAATTATACCCTAACATTCTGATGAATATCCACTTGTACATCGGTTACTCTCAGAGTGAGCAAATCTCCAAGTCAAGTCATTAAAAGGAACTCCAATTACTCTGGCTTCACGATCTTTCTTGAATAACTGCTAAGCAGGAAAGTACATTTCCATTTCCAAAATTCAAAAAACAAATCTTGTACTTCGATAGCCATCAGTGTGAAGAAGAAACTCCCAAGTAACAAACTTCACGAAAATGTAGTCTACATATTAAAATTTTTTACAAAGTTGTATTAAAATCCCTGCTTAAATCTTACTACATGCACTATTTGTAGATATTTTAAATACCTGTTTCCAATAATTCAAACTTTTAAAAAGGTTAGTTCTGAAGAATTCTCTTACTAGTATAGTTCTCACAAGTTACAAGGGAGAAAAGTTGCCAGGCATTTTCCTGGACTTTGCATCAGAATCACCAGGGAACCTTAAAAAAAAAAATCCTTCTCCCTTGAAATTCAGTGAATCTAGGGTGGGGAATCTGTACTTTTAAATGTTCCCCTTTAGATTCAACCTAAGGCAAATTTTAAAACTACTAAAGGATAGAGGTTGTACATTTCAAGCAACATCTGGCTGGCAGCAGAAAACTGCTTTGGAAAAGGGGTGGGTTCTCGCTTTTATAAGAATAGACAGCAGACTTTTCCCTATTCTTTTGAAATGATAAGCCAAGAAGTTTTCTTCTGCTCCTCCATAAATCACCTTGCTATATAACCACTTGTTCTTCAAGCACAGAGTCAAAAAGATAGAATTTTAAAATAAAAACAATATATAAACACGGTGTATGTTTATATGTGTATTTCTTTAACTACAAGGTGATAAGACAAATATCATCAGGTGAAGTCAAGCGCTTCCCAGGTGGCGCTAGTGGTAAAGAACCCACCTGCCAATGCAGGAGACGAAAGAGATGCAATTCCACCCCTGGGTCAGAAAGATACCCTGGAGTAGGAAATGGCAACCCACTCCAGTAATCTTGGCTGAAGAATCCCTATGGACAGAGGAGCCTGGTGGTCTACAATCCATGGGATTGCAAAGAGTCGGACACAAAAGAATCGACTAACACAAAGTCAAATCAGAGAAAGACTGCAGTTGTAAGCAAAAGCAAAAAATGCTACTCGGTAACTGAAAAGTCAAAGAATGTATTAATTCTAAGTTTTGTAAATTTTACTTAACTTTCTTTTTATTTTATTTGCTCTCATTCAAAAAGTAATAAAGAAAGTGAGATCGCTCAGTAGTGTCTGACTCTTTGTGACCCCAAGGACTGTAGCCTACCAGGCTCCTCCATCCATGGGATTCTCCAAAAAGAGGGGGTTACCATTTCCTTCTCCAGTAAATCTTCCTCACCGAGGGTTTGAACCCGGGTCTCCCACGTTGTAGGAAGACGCTTTACTGTCTGAGCCATCAGGGAAGCAGTCCTTTCAAGTTTTCCAACAAACAACTTTACTGTGCAGACATGTAGTTTAAACCAAGTTGTAGCTGCCCTCTGGTGGCCGCTTACCCCCATCACAAATTTTTTTAGGGAGGTTTACAGGGGTTTGTTGTTATTGTTATTTGTTGTTGTTTTTAATTTTTATTGGAGTATAGAATCCACCTGTAATGCAGGAGACACAGGAGACATGAGTTCGATTCCTGGGTTGGGAAGATTCCTTGAGGATGGTAGAGCAACCCACTCCAGTATTCTTGCCTGGAGAATCCCATGGACAGAGGAGCCTGGTGGGCTACAGTCCATTGGGTTGCAAAGAGTAGGACACAACTGAAGCGACTGAGTATGCACATTTACAATGTTGTGTTTGTTCCTGCTGTACAGAAAAAGTGAATCTGGCATACATATACATACATCCACTCTTTTTCCAGACTCTGTTCCCATATAGGCCATGCCCGAGAATTAAGCTTTTTTCCCTGTGCTGTACAATAGGTCTTTATTAGTTACCTATTTTATATATAGTAGTGTATAAATGTCATTCCCAAGCTTCCAATTTATGCCTTCCTCCTCCCTAACTCCCTGATAACACGTTTACTTTCTAACCTGTAACTCTCTGTTTTGTAGATAAGTTCATTTTGTACTTTTTACATTCCACATATAAGTGATCTCATGATACTTGTCTCTCTCTCTCTGACTTACTTTACTCAGTATGAGAATCTCTAGGTCCATACATGTTGCTGCAAATGGCATGATTTCATTCTTTTTAAGGGGCTGAGTAATATTTCATTGTATAATTATACTACATCTTCTTTATCCATTCCTCTGTTGATGGACATTTAGATTGCTTCCATGTGCTGGCTACTGTAAATAATGCTGCAATGAATACAGAGGTGCATGTATCTTCAAATTATGGTTTTCTGCAGATATATGCCCAGGAGTGGAATTGCTGGACCACATGGTAGCTCTGTTTTTAGTTTTTTAAGGACCTTTCCTACTGTTCTCCATAGTGGCTTACATTTAGGGAGGCTTACATCTTAAAAGACAACTTCAAGTTTCATCGTTAAAGTAAGAATAGAAACTAAAGTTAGCTTCTAAATGTCCTGATATACTCATTCTTGTAAAGTATCTCTATCCCTTTAATTTATTTCCTGGGACATCTATAATTTTTGAAGTTTATTTTGAACTTTGATGCTAAAACAATACAAGATATTTGTATGCTTTATTTTCTGTGATTGTATATCCTTTACATACCATAAGAAAGACCCCCTCAATTTTAGCTCCTACTAACTTCCAGAGGCAAGGTGTGCCCAGCCAAGGGCCCTGACTCTTCATGCCTCCAGCAATGGGTCCCTACAGGCCCAGGACTGTTCCTGCCCCCAGTAGCAGAGGCAGGTGTTCTCTCCCATGGAGTCTGGTCCAAACTTCTGTTTCTGCAGCAGTTTGATCCCACAGCCAGGCCTGCTAAGTCCTTGGCCTCTCAGCAAGTGGCTTCCATAATCTCCCTAGCCTGGCTATAGTTGCCTACTTTGTTGATCTTGCTTCTGAATCAACAAGTGTCCAGATCCCAGGCACTCATGATGACCACTGCCCCAGCCTGTTGAGGAAGTGGTACTCATTTCAGATGGGAAGGTCCTTGACCTGAATCACTTCAAGTCCTCTGAGTCGGCATTACTTCAGGAACATTCATATGCCAGACATAATTCCAGTGGGTGTGTTCATATGCCAACTAACTAGTACTTATTATTTACATTTAAAAAAACTTGGTACCTCTTTTTCTTTGTGGAAAGCCAAGTATAATTTTTTATGCTTCTTTTTTTTATCATATTGTGAACACAAGGTATTACTATTGTTGTTATTAAGTAGGACAATCAAAATTAACAGAATTTTTGGTCGACAGAGAGCAAGAAAAGTTGACCATCTATTTTCCTACATAAGCAATACTTTTTAAATTATCAGATTTAAAGTATTATCACTAAGTAATCACATTCCAGTAAAAAAATATCACTCTGTCTAAAAATGGGTTAGAAGTTAAAAAGAGAAGTTTCTTAAAGTAAATCACCAACAGAAAGAAAAATCAGCTAATCTGCGATGGTAAATATTTATTCCTTGTGGCACACATCAAATATACAGTGGTTTGCAGCAGAATAATATTTATTCACAAAGTGAAATGAATTACTTACATGTTGCTGTGGAACGGTGTGCCACATTTTTTCAAAAGGTGAAAACATACCATACAACTATTATTGAAACTAGCTGCTAGAGTAACTTTTTTAAATGCTGTAATAGCTATAATTACATATATTGACATGGAACATATGAATGATTTATTTTTACATGGAAAAAAGCACTTTCCAAACAGTATGTACCTTATGACCCCATCTTAAAATATTTCTATTTTTTTCTTTATGTTTATTCACAACAGAAAGCATTCACAAATCTGGAAAGATATGTACTAAATTAAACTTAAAATATTTTTTCTTTCTGAGCAGTGGGATTAGGGTAATTTTTATTTTTATTTCCTTCTTTTCAGTTACCTATATTTTCTGACGAAGAACTCTCTTATGTAGTACTTGTGGCTTTTTTAAAGTTACATTTAAAAGACAAGAATAAAAAATAGAACACACTAACTTTTGTGTTATCCTGGACTATCACCATGTCCCTTCCTCAAGAAAGATCAGCACTGCTGAGTAAATTAAAGAAAATTTTACTTGCTTGAGGACTACTCAAAAGGATGGGGAACAGGAACACTATTCCAGGATCTCTACAATTTCTTTTCATCATTTTTTTGAATTTTAAATTCCTCTATATCTCCATATACCAGACTAAGGAAAGACAAGAGTATATTTTGCAATAACTGGCTTTTGCTGCACTCTGCTGGAACATTCTCTGATGTTCTGCACAAAATGATCAATAAAGAATGCTTCAGTCTTTTAACCATTTAACATGGTTAAAATGTTCTCTGGGAGGTTTACACATTTTTATGGATAAATGAGCATATTTTTAACTAATAAAAGGGAGGGATATAGTTTACAAACATACACACCAAGGATCACTGTGTTCACATATTAATAAATGACTATACATAGTTAATTATGGTATGTTAGAGGTAATATTTTAAATGTTTATTTTGTACCCCCCTGAGAGACAGATCTTTTCTTACCTCTTCTAAACAAATTCAGAGATCTATCTTCAATCTTGTAAATTCCCTGGATGTACCTAACTGGACTCACATTTTATAGAATCATTACTTTGAAAAAAAAAAAATGACCAAATTAAGCAGTTTTGCAGTTTATTGGAAAATAGTCAAATCACTTACACCTGCTTCAAGTACCAGCCCCTCAGTCTTTACTCTTTTACTCCTTCCCCCAAAGCACACCTGCAGTCAACATTTAGAATGAAGCTCTTTCAGTGAAGAGTAAATCAATTTGTGTTGGCCCAAGACTCCACAAAAGAGTGTCTAGAGAGGCCTCGGTAACGCAGATGCAATGGAAAAGAATTGTGGCCGGCTTGTTTCAACAATCTTCCAAGGGCAGGGAGGAAAAACTTTCACCTTAGCCCTATCTTGGGAGTTGCAAACACAGATGTTGGCAAGAATCCCAGCATACACAAAATACTTCTCAATTTTTACTAATACCTGCTAAAATTATGTTTTGGCCTCTTTGCCTGGAAAGAAAAGTCTGGAATAACCCCATCTTTTGACTTCATAATCTGTATAAATCTCTTGAAGAGAGTTCACAGAGAAAGTTTGTATGGAACATTTCTTTTGGAAAAAAAAAAAAGTAGTGGCCTCCACAGGGTCACCTTCCTCTCTATGGATTCCTCTGCTGCACTATCAAATTAGAGTGAGGAAATTCAGGAGTCCATGGCCACAGAACAAAAGTGTGGAATGGCCTCAGCTTGGATCCCTGCTCTAACCTTCCAACAGTATCCTCAGAAGACGAGTGTATACTAGCGTCCCCATATGTCCAGTAGCAGGCTCAGACCTCAAGGCCAAAATAGCCAGTCTCATTTTGCATAAATGACCTGCTACCTAACAACTGTATTGCACAGAAACCACCGCCAGCCTGGCATCGGGAAATGAGCCCACACTGACTTAGAAGAGCCAGGCCCTGAATCAGCCCTTCTAATCCATTCCTCAGGAAATTCACTCAATGTTCCTGAAATGGAAAACTGCCCCCATTTTACAGAAGAGGAAACTGAGGCTCAGACAGCGAGCTTCAACAGTCTGCTTGTAGTCACACGGGAGGTTAACAATGAGGTTAGGGTTGAAACCTATATCTGCCTCTGACCCCAGAGTCTATTTTAAGTCCAGTGAACTATCTCAGAGACCTCAGTTCTTTCCCCATCTCAGCTACTTACATTAGTTGGAGGACTCTGGGCAAGTCATTGAATCTTTGGGGCTTCTTTTTATTCTTTTGTGAAATGAGGTAACTGAACCTAATTTCTAAAATTCTATTATACTCCAAAAATCCATTATTCTTCAGACTAGCTCCTATCTTTCTCTGCTAGTCCACCACCACACCTCACCATTTTTTTTCTTTTTTTTTTTTCTGATGTGACATAAGGATATAAATTCTCACGGCTAAAAAAATCCAAGGTAATCTTAAGAGCTTCATAAGTCAGACACTCTCTACTGCTGATATAGTTTGCAATTGTCGGTAACATTCTCTCTGAATTTGGTTGTGTTTAACGGTGTATGTGTATGCTCAGCTGCTCAGTCATGTCCGACTCTTTGCAAATCCATGGACTGTAGCTGGCGAGGCTCCTCTGTCCATGGAATTCTCCATGCAAGAATACTGGAGTGGGTTGCCATTCCCTTCTCCAGGAGATCTTCTGGACCTAGGGATCAAACCCAGGTCTCCTGCATTGCAGGCGGATTCTTTACCATCTGAGCCACTAGGGAAGACCAAGCCAATGTATACTGGCTATCAAATAAAAGTAGGCAAAATAAAGCATCAAGAGCTATTAAAATATTTAGCATGGTTTCAGGAAATTTCAATCCCTAAAATTATTTTTTATTTATTCACTACAAGTTAGAAAAAATTACCTAACACCTTTGAGTAAAATAATTAAGTTTACTTTTGCCATACCACCATTAGGATCTGGTTTCACTTCTTTGCTATATCGTAATCTCTAAGCATATTTATACAAGGGGACAATGAGTTAAAATGGAAAGTTATTACATTTTAAAAGTAAATGCTTTAATATTTTAAATGGAAATAAGTTCTCCATTTCCATCAATTATTTAATCAATTGGCCTTACCCAAGCATAGTTATCTCAAAAAGAACGCAAGAAATGCTTTTTAAAGTCTACCTTCCTCAATAAAATGTACATTTCCTCACTGATGTACAATTTTAATGAAAACTCCAGGTCCACATTTCGCTTTTTAAATGATAGATATTTTCATGAACTAACAAAATAGTTAACCCATTGCCACAATCCTCCTGAAATGTGTGTGATGAAGAATAATTAAGGTAGCAAGGGCAAAAGGTTACTTAAGACTTTACTATGGTGTGAGCTTAAATTACAGGCTTTAAACAAGATGTAAGGACCAATGCACATGAAAAAAAAAAGTGCAATTTTAATGGAATGCAGAACAAATTAACTTTTTAACATGTAATAATACCCAATTGCATAATGGGATTTTGTTAAGTGCTACAGGGAGCAGAAAATAAAAGTAACACTGCAAGGTATGCTTGTTAACTACTTTAAGCTAAAGCCATTATTGGCCTACTAAACGCTGTAGTAAATGGACGCATTGTGACATGCAAGACTGGATACTGCCATCTGACTGCATGTTTTGTGCAGTCCTTTCTTTTTAAAGGCAGGAGAAAGATCAAAACGCTTTAAGGAATTTTGTTAGTAATTTCTCAGAATCTCTTAACCACACTTCCCTCGGCTGGGAAAGACTTCTTTGCAGGGTTACCCTCTCCCCTATTAAGCCAACCAGGAAGGTGGCTACGAGATGCTCTAAACCCAGCTCTCTCCACAGGGGCAGAGCCACCGCAACATTCCAGTCCAGACCAAGGGAGCTTGCAGTTCAATCTGAGCCTCTCGCTTGTAAACCAAAACCACAGGGAATAGGGCCAGCTTTTGTTTTCATCCAATTAACTGACCAAAAATGGCTTATACTATGAAAAGACCCCCATGACCTAGCTCCAGAGCTTGACAACAGAGACATGGAATACACACCCAAGTTTAAGAATTACACTGCAAGAAATCATCATGCCATGCTGGCCACACAGTCTGTCTCTCCAGGGAGAGGGTCCGTGACATGATCAATTCTTACTCCTCATTATCAGGGCCGAAAATACATTCATCGTCCTTCTGCTGGTCACCTTTGTAATCAAAACCTGCTTAACAGAGAGCCAATAGCATGTAACTCTCAAGAAGACTAAGAGCTAATCATAAATTTCCTCCAAAGATGTCAGGGGCTATATTCATTAATTCGCTGTATATACTCTGAGGCACCTATCATATGCCAGGCAATATACTTGATAGTGAACAAGATAGACATGGTCCCTGTCCATGTCTATAGTCCCCGTCCTATGCCCATAGGACCTAGAACCTAGTAGCTGCACGCACTGCCACAGATAGTCTCAATCAGGCTTCAGCTTTGGTAAATAGCAAAGTGCCCAAACTCAGAATGTGAACAAGATAGGTCAGTAGAAAAACATTTTCCATCTCTCATTACATGCTCTCTTTTTTGTGCTTAAATGCTTTGGTGAAGTTTCTAAAAACCTGGCTGAATGAAAGATTGGCCATTGGAAAGAGAAAACAGTACCAAGATTTCATTTTCTAAAGGCTGAAAGTCATATATCACTCTGATAAGCCAGAAAAATATCCTTCATATATTCAGGCATATACTAAAACATTCTTAAGTTCGTGTCTCTAACAAACTCTGCTAAACAATTATGGAAACTTTTGCCTTAGAACCCAAATAAAACCTCAGAATCCTCAACTCAGCATTTTAGGCAGCTATCACCATGGAATTGCCATAGGAGATGAAAATTATTTGCTAGTGCAATCTTAGATTAAAAGAAAGAATTTCAACACCCAATAGAAAGGTGGACTAGATGACTAAGGTCCGTTGCAATGCCATGAATCTAAGAATATGAAATTCTAAAATTGGGATGTATCCAACTTAAATTAATTACAACATTCCTAAAATGTGTTTATTAGTAGGGAATTTAAACCCACAGAAGGAATTTCCCCAGTGAGATAATACTATAAATTGTGTTTATTTCACAAACCAGTCCTCAAAAGACTCTTCAAGCCCATCATGTGTCAAAATGGAACTGAACCAGTATACACTTGAAATTAAAAATGAGCACAAAATAACAGACCTATGGGCCAGGGGCAGGGGGTGGAGGAGGAGGGGGATAGTATACTATTCTCAATAAATATTGTTTAAAACAGCTTTGTGGATTGGACCCAAGATCTAACAACTACAGAAACTGTTAAAACGTGGTGTCTGTTGCAGCTGTTGGGGTGCATATCTCACCTCCCACACTAGACTAGAAACTCAAGGAGAGCAACCATTTCTAACATATTTTGGGTCCCTCCCCAACTCCCCTGCCCAGTGTCCCTAATAAATATTAAGCAACTATAGACAAATGACAGATTTGCTTCAAAGGAAACCTAGAAGCACCAAGGAAGCAAATGCCCCTACTCTTTTCTATTCAGATAACAGGAAAAGGGATAATGGGGTTTCAGTGTGGGTTTTTTTTGTTTGTTTGTTTGGGGAATGGTTGTTTTTTTTTTTTTTCCTCACGAAAAGGATATAATTGGCCACCTCCTCCACTGTCTCTGAGTGATGTGAAATGGCCATTTACACCTGCTAAATGCTAACAAGGTATGGGTTTGGAATAACACAGAAAACCCCACCAGACTGTAAGCTCCATGACGGTGGAAACCATGACTATATTGTGAACTACTGAGGTCTTGATGACTAGCGGGGAGACTTTGTCCACATCAGGTACTCAAGTGACATTCGCTGAGTAAAGGAATGAATGTAATGTTCAGGCAATATCTTTTAACAGGCACCTAGGATCTGTACTAATCTGTATTGTGTTTTGAACCCTAAAGTATATATAATTTCTCAGTCTACCATCCATTTTTCCAATTTTTACAAATGTAGGCAAAAAAAAAAATTCCTTTTCATGAATATCATGAAAAAAAAAAGTCAGCACAGACTTGACGATAAATGGTATCAGACCCTCTGTTTAAGTGTCAGGAAACTATAACACCACTGGCGGAAGGTTCGCAAGCATGAAGAGAACAGCCAGATAGGCATCACGGGCAAACGCAAGCCCAGTGTGGCTAGGACTTCTGATTTTTCAAGAGAAATCAAAAGTCAATTTTTTATATGTAAGGTTTCTTGGTTTTTAATTTTGGCAACTAATATATGTGTCAATGAAAAACACTGTGTGAGCCAATTTTAATATCTGATCAAGGAGACAAGTATGATTTATTCCTATCCTGTTTCTTCAGAAAGGCAACAGAGAGAGGAAAGTGAGAGCAAGCACTCTGCTTCCTTGGGGGTTTTCAAGCAAAATTACAAAGGCTGTATAAATCAGGGATGCAATGAACAGGAGGCTAAACAGGCAGCTCCAAAGGCGCCCTCTAACTTGGAAAACTCCGAATAACTAGGGCAATGCTTTCAACCTTAAAAAAAAATTGAAACCCTAAGTGAAGCCCAATACCTAGAAAATAAAAGATAAAACTGAGGTAATCCGGAATGAAGGCTGACCTCTCACCTGTTATCTTGATTGCCCACTGATATCTTAGGGTCCCACGGAAACCACTTTGGAAAACAAGTGACTGTGATGGTGGGCTTCTTGGGGTAAGAGGAAGGGAGACGAAGTTTAAGGCTAAATCTGAGAAAGGGAGAGGCTTAGAGTTAGAATTTGAAGTAAAAATATGTTTTGTAAAATATTCCATTAAAAAGTGCTATGGGTAAGCGCCAAGAGCAGGAGGAAATCTAGTAGTAATACAAACTGAGAACCATAGTTACTGCCATATTCTTTGAGTTCAGGAAGCACATGTAGTAGAAGATATCACCATGAGGCCCAGAGACAAGGTAGATTAAGCCACTCAGAAACTGAGAATTGGATGGGAGTTCTGTACTTTAATCTCCACATCCAACATTAGACATGAAAGAAGAATCAGCACATCCTAAATGTTAACAGAGATCAGGACCAAGGCCTCATAATGCCACAAACTCAAACTAAAATTAAAAGACACCATTTTCAACTATAAAACTGGCAAAAATTCCCTTTGATTTTTTTCATGATATTTCACAGTGTTGACAGAGATGCCGAGAAGTAAATTTTCTTATGTGCTGCTGAACAGAGAGAAAACTGATAACGGCATTTCTGAAGGAAAGCGTGTATTAGAAGCCTTTACAAACACACATGAACCTTGGCCCAGCAATTCCACAGGCAGAAATTTATCCTGAGGAAATGGCCATGAATACATCAAATTTTACCCTCAAAGGTGTTCAGTGCAGCATTATTTACAGAAACAAGGTCGTCAAAGCAACCAAATAATCCAACACTAGAAAACTGGTTAAATGAAATTTTGACATATCCACACTATGTAGCATTGAATAAGATGTTATAATAATATTTATAATGACATGAAAAATAAATGGCCACCTGATGCTGATAAGACCCTGATGCTGGGAAAGACTGAAAGCAGGTGAAGAAGGGGATGACAGAGGACAAGATGGTTGAATAGCATCACTGACTCAATAGACATGGGTTTGAGCATGTTGCGGTAGATGGTGAAGGACAGACAGGGAAGCCTGGTGTGCTGCAGTCCATGGGGTCGCAAAGATTCAGACACGACAAAGAGCCTGAACAACAACAAATGACATGAAAAATAATCCTGAGATGAAATTGAGGGGGAAAAAAAATAGGACTACAAACATATCTTTTATATAATGACTCCATTTTTTAAAATAATACACACACATATGCATACAAAGAGAAAGAAGAATACAGAGAATTATAAGCATTTTTCATTTTCATTTTTATGTGTTGCATTTGTTTGAATTTTATTAATTTTCTATTTTGATAATATTAAACATCATTTTTTAAAAACAATTTAAGTACACAAAATGAAAGTATTTGATTGTTCTGAAAGAATCTTTTGTAAAAATTTTCTTTTTCCATGTAATTTGAACTCATTTCACTATATAATCCACTCAAAAGTCAATCACTGTTTACCACCTTTTATTGTCATTTCCCCTTTTTTCACCTGTATATTTATAGGTCTGAAACAGTCAAAGAAATTGCTACTAATTTATCTAAATCCCCAAATAAAACAAGACTGCAGAGGCACTCACATGCTGCCTCCTTCTCAGTCCACTCTTTTTTGGAAGCTGAGTTTTTGTTTGGTTTGGATTTTTAATTCAGCATAAGCAAGGGGTCAATGGCTGACCCCGACCTTTAGCATTCATGCTAGTATTCCATAGCCGTTTCCATATACAACTCTTTCCGTATACAACTGGGCTGGGTGGTCTTCTAAGACAGGACGATGTGGACACATTCTTTTGGCAATTCCCTGTAAGGCACTCTGCAAAAAACGATGTCAATGTACTTTCCAGTGAAGGTATTGTCAGAGAGTAATTTAAAAATCACCCTTGCACTTTCTCTGCTTCTGGTGGCACTTATCAACTCATAAAATTAGCAATGATCTGGTCATTTCACTTAAAGTCTTAAAAAGTTTCTATTCTTGACCTGGTAATTACTATTGTGGACATCTGCCTTAAGAAAAGAAACTTTTATTAAGAAAACAAAGTGATATTCAGTACAAAATATTAAACTCAACTGAAGTCTTTTTTTTTTTTTTTCAACTGAAGTCTTAATAAGAGCTTGGTTAAGTAAAGCATCATTCATGGTTCCAATACAGTTTCCACTTTGACAAAGCTGAAAGTTATAATGGCTGAGAACGGAAGCAAGTCTATCAGGTTTCTCAGACATCCACGAATTGTAAGAATACCTGGTTTTTCACACACTTACTATTGAAACATATTTCATCTGGACCAGTACTTGATTGGACCATTTAACCCATAACCTAGTGTTGATTGTAAGGAGTCAGAAAAACTAACTCAGCAAAAAATGAGTTGATTCTTTTTCTAGGTCCCAGGTATCCAATAATTACCTAACATTCCACATTAAATAATATCAAAGATTTCAGTAACCAGCTTTCAGATTTTATGGAAAAAAAATTTTTATTTTAAAAAGAAAAACCAAATTCAAGGAAAGTACTATCAAACTAGAAACCAAAATTTGGACAGATAAAGTACCTCATCTGAACCTATGATGCAGGCTCATGAAAAAAATATGTTTAAAAGAGAACTGTAAACCTAACTGGGATGTAAAAAATAATTTACCTCAAATGATATACAGCATAAACCTTTCAGACACTTGCAAGTTAACACTAGAAAGATGATGGAACCTGTTCTTATTTCAAGATGATAATTGCTTCTTAAGCACAAAGGGATCATAAAAATTCCACAGTGACAGAACAGAGTCCTGAAACAACTCAATAATTAAAACACAATCATAGCAAAGGAGGATTAATAGCATTGCCTGTAGTACCTGCAATGCTGTTCAACTCCAGGAGTGGGAATGATAAACATAGGTCTAAAATATACAAGTTATAAAGTGCGTATGTGTGCTCAGTCACTCACTTGTGTCTGACTCTTTGCGAGTCCATGGACTGTAACCCTCCAGACTCCTCTGTCTCTGGGGATTCTCCAGGCAAGAATACTAGAGTGAGTTGCCATGCCCTTCTCCAGAGGACCTGCTCAACCCCAGGATCAAACCCAGGTCTCCCGCATTGCAGGCAGATTCTGCACTGACGGAGCCACCAGAGAAGTACGTATCTTTTTAGCTAAATAATATTCTGGACCCAGAAAAATTATTGGCAGAGACAGAGGCATGCCTTCAGAAGCTCTATGAAGAAAGGCAAACTGCCCTGGAGGCAGGACCATCAAATTCAACAAATATGTACTGAGCACCTACTATACGCCATACTAGAGTCTGTGCTGGGTAACGGGGCATAGTATTGAACAATGTTAGGTCTGGCTGTTAATTCTACTCTGAAGACAAACTAAAAACAGACAGAAAATTTACTTCAGCTGAAATGTACAGTAATCATCTGCTAGAATAAAAATTACAGGGAAGCATGGCTTTAAATTTATTCTAAATAAGATGGGTCACAGAAAAAAAAACACATTAGAATAATTGTTAGAATAGAATATTGTTGAGCTATATAGCTCCTATTAATCTTAATATCTATTAAGATAATTTCATCATTTTCATAATATACTTTAATTAAAAGCTATGTATAATGCATCTGCTCATATTTCACTTGAGGCACCATTTTAACTTTTCAAATATTAAAGTGATCATCTTCAACGGCAAAAGACCAGACCAAGAGGCAATATTAGTCTATCTTTATAATTATCATCAATATAAATATATCATGCCCCTCATGGTTATATGATGTTGTTATGATTACTCAGACATGCCCACTCTTGAAACTCCATGGACTGTAGCCTGCCAAACTCTTCTGTCCATGGGATTTCTCAGGCAAGAATACTGGAGTGGGTTGCCATTTCCTTCTCCAGGGGATCTTCCCAACTCAGGGATCAAACCCAGGTCTCCTGAATTGCAGGTGGATTCTTTACCCTCTAAGTCACCAGGGAAGCCCAAAACTAGCAGAAATACACACATAGAGACAGAAGCATGCTCAGTTGTGACCGATTCTTTGCAACGCTATGGACTGTAGCCTGCCAGGCTCCTCTGTGGGATTCTCCAGGCAAGAATACTGGAGTGGGTTGCTATGCCCTCCTCCAGGGGATCTTCCCGACCCAGGGATCAAACTCATGTCTCCTGTGTCTTCTGCATTGCAGGCAGATTCCTTACCTGTTGAGCCACCAAGGAAGCCCTCATGATAATAAACATATCATAAACACCTTTATATACCTCTTTCAATTACAAAGAAACCTGTAAATAGTAGTTGCTCAGTAACTATTGATACAGTAATCCCTTAAACTGAATCTCTTAATCTCTGAATTTTAATGATCAAATAGGCTATACTTTCTAAGTTTTTAACTACTTACAAAGACTTTGACACAACACAGTAAACACTTATATATCGAATAATGCTTCTGAAAATCAAGAATCACCACAAAACACATTTCCTAGGCTGAATCTAAAGGAGTTAACTTAAGCACACATTTTAAAAAAACACACATGAAAAGCAATAAGAAATACACCACTTTGTGTTATTTCTTGAAATCTGATCAAAATCTAAGTTTAATTTTAAATGTATAGGGAAAAAGAATAAATTGGTTTATTTCAAGAAGATAGTTTCACTAAGTTGAAAACCTAGTTTCCACAGAACACAAGATTTCATGTCATTAGTGAACCTAACAATAAGATTTGTAGACAAGCAGCAGTGTTGAAACCTTGTCAAGAAATATTTTAAATATTAAAAAACTATGTCAACCCTGTTCTGTTCATGACTAAACTTGATGACTAAACTTGATACAATCAAGAAAAATTAGTTTCGGATGTGGGATACTTCAGGGATTTGAAGCAGTTTGTTAAATAGGAAGCTAAATCCAATTACTTTTCTGAAGATTTGGCATCTTCAACCAAAAACCAATATTCCAATTAACATTAGACAAATATCCAAGCTTATCCACATGTTCCAGGCATCCTTTCTGGCTAACAAGTAGGCTACATTTCTGTATTTAATTATTCCCTTATGTATACATAGGGCCTTCATTATACTAGAGGTATATAAAGCAGATTTTTTTTTAAAAGGAAAAATTTAAATTCTTCTGTGGTCTGCTGATACATGTGCACAATCTAAATTTAACTTCTTATATAATTTTATCTTCTTTCCTAAATTAAAAACATGCCAACACAAGTCTCTTTTAAAATATGTGATGTTTCAAACTACCTAAATGGTACTAATGTCAGAGGCAATCTCTAAATCACTTCACTCTACCCAAAAGTTACAAACAAAAAACAGTTTCATCACCAAATATAGCCTTTAGCTTGCCTGGAGTTTAAAAGCAATTCAGATATTCTAAGCCAGATAATTTATCTACATGGATCCATTAACTTCAAGAGAAATATTCTAAGCAAGGGTGGCTTCAAAAAGAAAAGATTTAATTCATTTTAAATCAGGAGAAGCTCTTCACAAGTGGAAGAAGAAATTCCCAAAAGTGAGAAACTTGGTTAGCACAGCATATATATCAATCACTCTAGAATGTTATAATTTAATCCATCTTGTGTCAATTAAATAAATGTCAAGTTTTATATTAACACTATGTTACTCAACATGGCATATTTTTATATGGCTAGGACTATTAGAACAACTGATATGTATTTATCCAGAAACATCACAGAACATCATTCTGGAAATAGAGGTGAATCACATGGTGTCTAACTTTAGAAACTGCTTTCACTTTATTTTTGAAGGGTAAAAAGCTTTGTAACAAACTAAAAGAATGTATGTATGCATATAGAAACACAGGAAGGCATGTACATTCAGTAAAATATCAGCTACCTAGATGTCAATTCTCTAGTAATGTCATCCATCCAAAGCAGTAAGAATTATAAGGGGGTGGAGAAAGTATGCAGAGAACACACCTGAACTCCTAAAATGGATTCATAAATAAAGCTCATGCCCTAAAACAAATTCACATAAGCCACTGACAAGAACTTTAGGCCCCTGTTTAGTACTCACTAGTCTTAACTATGTGTCAAACAAACAAACTTGGTGATCTGTTTACTAAACCTCTAGAGTCAGTAAATTAGTTGTCAACCGGGCTATTACAAATCAGGAAAACAAAAAAAACAGAAAATGGTACCTCAAAATCCAATAGAAAGCAAGTCAAATTATATGTATTTTAAAAGTAGACAAAAGAATTTTAAATAGCACTTTAATCTAGACTGTTCACTGGAGGAACAAACAGTACTTAATAGAACTTAAGTGTTGGAGGACCACCAGGCTCGGTCCTCAAATCTGTTTTCTGCTCTATCCTCAGGGCTCAAACAACAAACAAGTGGTGTGTGCAATCAATACATCATGAACATGTTTTTGTGTGTGCAATGGGATGGGATATTCTAGCTGAAATATATATTCACTGAATATGGAAACAAGTAGAGACTACCTCTGGTTAATTTTTATCACTCCTCTCCTCACAGTTCTAACATATAGCTTTATACATAAGTAAACATCAGAAAGTTCCATAAGAGAAATCATATAGACCATGAGTAGTCAGCTCAAGGAGACTGCTGACTAAGAGAAATGAGAGAGGTGACTGACCAGGGTGAGACAGGATTTCATGCAAATAAGCTTGGAGCCATGAATTTCAAGTGACAGCACGAACAGAGATGATGTTCTGATGCTGGTTTCCCAAAGGAAAGGAAAGACTGTAACCAGGGACTTGTGGGCAAAGGGGATAATCCAGTTGAAATAATTAGTACTGGAATCCACGCCAAAGGAACATGAAAATAAATTAAAGATTAATCCTCACAAATTGAGAGGAAGCATTCCGGCTGTAGCTAGTGCAAACTGAAACTGAGCCCACTTAGACTATCTTCCTTTATTATTAACTAAAGAAGCCTCTCTTCTTTAACATCTACAAGTCTGTTTGGCAAACATTCATACAGTACTCGTCCTAGTATATCACTGTTTTGTGCACTGATAGGTAAGTTAAAAAACTATACCAGTCATCCAAGAGCTCACGGATCATCAGGAGAAAAGAAGCAAATACTCAAGTAATTATGGTGTCAGGCAGAAAAATATAAGTAGATGTTACATCAGAGGTTTAATTGTAGTGTTCCTGAGGTTTAAAGGAAGGAGAGATCACAGATAACTGGAATTGGCAGGAAGAAATAAAGGAATGTTTTACAAAAAGAAGATATACTTTGTAGGAAGCTTCTAAGAAAGAAAATGGAACAAAAAAAAAAGGTAAGGTTCAGGTAATGAGAATAGCATAAGCACAGGCAAAATGGAAGAAATGTATAGGGGAAGTCTGATCAAAAGAGAATAGCCTAATAAGCAAATGAAAAAATGCCCAAATCATTAGTCATTTGGAAGAATGCAAATTAAAATCATAATGAGATACCCACTGGAATGCCTATAGCTTAAAAAAATAATAAAAAGTATTGGTGACCATGTGGAACTACTTGAACCCTCATACACTGCTGGTAGGAATATAAAATGATACAACACAATCCTGAGGAAAAGTTTGTGAATTTCATCAAAAGAAACATCAATTTACCATACCACCCTATAATTCCACTCCTAATAATCTACCAAAAGAAAACATGTGTTCACATAAAGACATATACATGAATATTCACAGTAGCATTATTTATTTGTTGGTCAAACTGAAAACAATCCAAATACCTAACAATTGATAAAAAACAAAATGTGGTATATCCATATAATGGAATACTATTCAGCAATAAAAAGGAACAAGCTCCAACAACATACCAACATACTACTATATGGACGAACCTCAAAAGCAGATATTAAATTTAAAAAAAATATATATCAAAAAGACTGTGTTATTCTGTTTATGTGAAATATCCAGAAAAGGTCAACTTAAAGAGACAGTAATTTCTTGGTATTAAGGTTGAGAAAGGGGATTAAGAGTTAATGGGCACAAAGGATCTTTTGGGTATAGTGGTAATGTTCTAAAATTGGGTTGTGGTGAGGGAGAGCTGCACAACTGTATAAATTTACTAAAAATTATCAAATGGTATATATGACCAACCTAGACAGCATATTGAAAAGCAGAGACATTACTTTGTCAACAAAGGTCCATCTAGTCAAGGCTATGGTTTTTCCAGTAGTCATGTATGGATGTGAGAGTTGGACTATAAAGAAAGCTGAGCATCGAAGAATTGATGTTTTTGAATTGTGGTGTTGAAGAAGACTCCTGAGAGTCCCTTGGACTGCAAGGAGATCCAACCAGTCCATCTAAAGGAGATCAGTCATGGGTATTCATTGGAAGGACTGACGCTGAAGCTGAAACTCCAATACTTTGGCCACCTGATGTGAAGGGTTGACTCATTTGAAAAGACCCTGATGCTGGGACAGATTGAGGTCAGGAGGAGAAGGGGATGACAGAGGATGAGATGGTTGGATGGCATCATCGACTCAATGGACATGGGTATGGGTGAACTCCGGGAGTTGGTGATGGACAGGGAGGCCTGGTGTGCTGCGGTTCATCAGGTCGCAAAGAGACGGACATGACTGAGCGACTGAACTGAACTGATGTAAGATGGGTGAATTTTATATTGTGCAAATTACACATCAATAGAGCTTTTGTTTAAGAGGTTACACTAGCTTGACTGGCATGTAGGTTTTGCAGAAGTCAGAGTTAAGACAGGAAGGCATTGAGTTACACTCTTCAGAGACCTTTGAGTGTCAGAGTAAGTCTCAACTTGATTGGATAGACAACAGTGATGCCCTAAAGGTCTTAGAATGAGATAGGACAAAAACAAAGAAAAACTACAGATAATTACATTTAGAAGATCAATCTTGTCTAATGTGTCAGACAGGTAATCAACATATTAGACTATAAGTACCAGGACCTTGTGGTTTCCTTGAGCGTCCTTGAGTCCATGGCCTCAACTTAGTAAGAGCCAGTTCTCTTACACAGCTTTACCTTGAATCACGAAAGTAAGATAAAAGACGAAGGGAGATGGCCCTGTGAAACTCTGTCACTTCCATGTGAAAAAAATTTCCAAGAATATGGCCTCTGAGCCCGTCTTTCTAACTGGAAAACCAATTGAACAAGAATATTAACTGCTGTCCAGAAGCTAGTCTTAGATGGGGATAAAGGGAGGCAGAGAACTAATAACTTGGGTGAGAAAGGTGGTTTGATTTTCCTGAAATCTATTATCCTGCTATAAGAGATTTGGAAATCATATAAAAGGAAATTTAAAAACAACAATATGAGTTGATCCATTAGGTAAAATAATGATGATAAATGCCTGCCGATTTTACTATACAACATTTTATTAATGATTCCCAGGTAAAGCGATAATAAATTTAAATCCATTTAAAGTCCAACGTTTAAAAGTCATTTCTTTTAATTAGATGAAACTGCTTTTACCTATTATTACCTTGTTCCTAGACATACAGTTAGGTCTCTTATCTTTTATATTTTGGCTGTGCTGGGTCTTCGTTGCTCCACAGGCTTTCCTCTAGTTGCAGCAAGCAGGGGCTACTCTGGAGTTGTGGTGAGCGGGCTTCTCATTGCAGTGGCTTCTCTTGTTGCAGAGCACAGGCTCTAGGGCACACAGGTTTCAGTAGTTGTGGCACGTGGGTTCTAGAGCACAGGCTCAATAGCTGTGGCACACAGGCTTAGTTGCTCCATGGCATGTGTGAGCTTCCCAAATCAGGGATGGGACCTAAGTCTCCTGCATTGGCAGGTGAATACTTTACCACTGAACCATTAGGGAAGCCCAGTCTCTTATCTTTTTAAAAATATAACACCTCAATTTATCCTTGGTTACTTTTCAGACTTTCAGAGCACTATTAGACCTCTAGTTATTAATATACAGAGAAACATATCAGAATGATTTAATTATTCCGTTGTTCATAGACACTCTTATAAAGGCCATACATCTTCTCCCTTATGCTAACCTCATAAAATAATCTCTCCAGGAAACTGTATTTGTTTTCCTTTATTTAAAGAGAAAGGCAAGGAAGAGAAGAAGGTGGAGAGAGAGGAGGGGTTATAAAGATTGTGATCATTGTCAATTCACAATTCAAACCATTCAGAACTCCATTTAGAGAAAACTAATACAAAAGGAATAATTGTGCTAGATGGGATTAAACAGGAAGACAGATAACATAAATGAAAGAAAACCTCATACAATTACAGATAATTGGAGGGCACTTATATATTTTTCTCTCATCACTGACACAAAAAGATAAGATTTTCATTTCCTTATAATGGAGCCATTAATTGTTTTATTGTAATATTAGAAACATCTTGCTTCTGAGTGTATGTCAAAGGACTAATTTTTTTTTTCAAAAGATCAAACAACAAATAGAATGAAATTTCAGCACAAGAGAGTACCCCTGGTAAGTTTTAGTTTAGAATGCAGATGAATATCACATTTCTGAATCTGGTGAGTTTGCCAAAATAAAACCATAATACTGAATTTATAATCTAGGGAGATGTTTAAACCAACACTAGCAATCAGAAAACTCCAATACTGATTGAACAAGATGAAGATAAAGAAGTATGCATTCAATTTATTTTTAAAAAATGCATATGCCCCAGGGAAGTAAAGCATACCAGACAGATATTATAAGTAGAATTTCTTTATACACTAATAGGTCTGTTCTCCCCTTGGTTTATGTACAATCCCCATTAATGTCAATTAGCATTATACACCTAAATCCAGGAAAGCGTAGCTCTAATTTATAATAATACTTTGCACTTACATATTTTGTTTGAAAACTAATTCAGTCTCAACAAGCCCTGTAACTTAGATCACTAGCATTAGCATCCACCAAATGACTGGCTAACAACCACATCCCAGTCTAAGGGCTGGCACTAGATGACCTAAAAAGGTCTCGTTTGTTTCTGAAATTTTGTATTTATAGAAACTTAAAGATTCTAAATCCCTTGTCTTAATCATTATACAGCACAATAAATATTTACTGAGAATTTTACTAGAAGATAAGCCCCAAGCTGGATGCTGCTCAAAAAGGTCCTAAGGAAGTCCAAAGATGAAAGTGAAGAAGCCAAGGCTTAGAGAGGTTGTGACACACCCAAAGTCAAAGAGTCAGAGAGAGCTGGAACTGGGACCCAAATCTGTTAACACAAAGTTTGATGCTTTTTTTAAAAATAATATCTGAAGTCACGGTTTATGTAAGCAAAGGTTCCTGCTAGTTCCTGGCAGTCTTAGTATTTCCCACTACCTACTATTCACATCATGTGAGTGGAAATCAATGGTCAACGACAGTCTTATCCAGAACAAGAACTCAGAGGGACTAAAAGAGGAAAAAAAAATCAAGAAAAGAGACATTATAAGAAACAATATAAAATTGAGTTGACAATTATCTGTAGCTAGAACTGCAATGTTCACTAAGGTAGTCATTAGCCCCGTGTGGATATTCAGCACTTTAAATGTGGCTGCAAGGGTAAAATAAACCATGTTTTAAAGACTTAGTGTGAAAAAATATTAAATGTCATTAATAATTTTTGTTTATGTTGAAATTATAATATTTTAGATTGTTGTTGTTTGTTGTTCAGCCACTCAGTCATGTCCGACTCTTTACGGCCCCATGGACTGCCGCACAGCAGGCTTCCCTGTCCTTCACCACCTCCCAGAGCTTGCTCAAACTCATACTTTAGGTACATAGGGTTAAATAAAACACATTATCAAAATTAAGTTTACTTGTTTCATTTTGCTTTTTTAACGTAGCTACTGGTGGTGGTGTTCAGTTGCTCAGTCATGTCTGACTCTTTGCGACCCCATAGACTGCAGCACACCAGGCTTCCTTGTCCTTCACTATCTCCTGGAGTTTGCTCAAACTCATGTCCATTGAGTCGGTGATGCCATCCAACCATCTCATCCTCTGTTGCCCCTTTCTTCTCCTGCCCTCAATCTTTCCCAGCACCAAGGTCTTTTCCAATCAGGTAACTAAAGTTTTGGAGCTTCAGCTTCAGCATCAGTCCTTCCAATGAATATAACCACACACATATACTGAATACATCAGTGATGTACTTAAAAGAAACACACTTTGGAGATTATATTCCAGATTGCACTCTGACCTGGATGAAGAAAAATTGGCATCATTTTTGAAAGAGCTCTGTAAGCTTCTCCAGTTTAGCTGAGGAACTGGTGAGGTTATAGCCAGAGCAAGATAATGCCCATCCTTACTCATATATTCACTCAAGTATACCATCCAGTTATCCAGTTGTTTTCTTTTAAGTGAATACAAATAAACTAACTCATATATGTCATGATAACTCAGAAGTTCTACACATGAAGAGACTAGAAAAATAAACTTATAAGGTATATACAGGAGAGAGAAAATACTTTCCTCAGAAAACCAATGAAGACCAGGAGTTTCACACATCTAATTTTTCAAAAAGTTATTATTTTATGAATTGAGGTAAAACAAAATATAAAATTTACCTTCTTAAGTATTTTAAGTGTACAGTTCAGTAGTATTAAGAACATTCACATATGGTGAAAAAAATTTGTGCTTATCAAATTATGATTATAATAATTAATATTTTAAATATTTTAAATGTTATTTAAGAAGTTAAAGTCATATATAACAAATGTATATCATTTTCAATTTTTTATCCTCCTTCCAAATCTTTCAATACTCATCAATCATAGCTACATCTATTTGTAAGTTATTACATATTAATCTTCCCAGGTGGCTCAGTGGTAAAAAAAAAAAATCCACCTGCCAATACAAGAGCCACAGGAGACACAGATTCAATCCCTGGGTCAGGAAGATCCCCTGGAAAAGGAAATGGCAACCCACTCCAGTATTCTTGCCTGGAGAATCTCATAGGCAGAGGAGCCTGGCGGGCTATATAGTCCATGGGGTCACAAAGAGTCAGACACGACTGAGCAGCAGCAGCATACACTAGTTTGCTTTTTTCAATTTTTTAAAATGGTTCACATTATTCCAGTTCTTAAAATAATGAGACAAAATAATGATAAGAAACGACACATCAAATGAGAGTACTACAATTATCTGATCATTTTCCAACTATAGAAAGCTGATTTATCATTTCTTACAAAAATGATTAATACCATAAATGAACAACTTGATGAATGTCTTTTTTCTTTGCAAACTACCTTCTTAAACATTCAAGGATAGAATTATGAAGTGAAAATATGCAAACTCCATCTTTTTACTAACATCTCATCCTTTTTATTTTTTTTCAAACTTACCCCTCCCAATCATCCCCAAATATATGATTACATATTTCTCTGCTCCCTTTATCATCTGTTTATTCTATCTCCTTGGGAAGAGAAAGAACTTCTTAGCTTCTAAATAGTTATAAGGAAAAAATGCAGCCACATCATCAAATCCCTGATACTTCCTTCTCAGTCTATCAGTTTACTTGCCAATGCAAAGAGGCAAATAGGCCTCTGAATGGTTTCATCACATATTCCTTTGTGCTATCAGCCAAAATCATGCTCATTTAAAATCACAGACCAAAGTGCGCTTAGATTTTTGCATGACTTTAAATGATTTTTATATATCAATACCACACAAATAAACAGAATGGAAGGAAGTTTTAAGCACAGAAAAAGTAACAAATAGCAAATTAGAAACCACAGGATCTCTGTTTAAAATTGTGCCTAATACAGCCTCCGTTTTGCAGAATAGAAAAATCAGCCAAGTACCTTTCTAGAATATTAATGGCTCTCAGTCATTACATTACATATATGTCATCTGACACAATTAAACTTTTAGATTAGTAGTAAACACTTTTCCTCTGTTACAACAGAGGGTTAGTGTTCAAGTGGAGGAAAAAAAAATCTCAGTACAGATAAAAGCATTAAAACACAAGCCAAACCATAGGGTAAGTCGAAATTTCCCCTATTTCAATTCAACCATTCAGTCCTGCTTTGACAAACAAATACACGTGAAAATTTTACAACATCAAAGAGAACTTATTTTCCAAAGCTCTTCTGCCAAATGCAATAAGCACTAGTATTTGATGGCAAAGAAACTGAACTTCAGCATTAGTTACATTAACAAACTCGCCTCTTCCTCTGATACACAAGTTTCAGATGTAATACACACTTTGGGGAAATCTCCAGAAGATTTTGTGACTTTCTGATAGGTACATACAAAATGAATATTGAATGATCATGAATATATACATATACACACCATGAATATGTACAAATATGCACAAATACGCACAAATCTCCTTTTTCGTCAGCCTGACTGTAGATTTGCTAAGGAAAACCTATGATGTCTATGTCTTACCTGGAAATAATTGAAGGAAAAATGCCACATGACATACTCATAAAACACGGACTTTGGAATAGATGATTTAATATCTTTGTAACACTGAGCAAGTGGTTTAACCATGCTTTAAGTCTCAAGTTCTTCAACCATAAAATGGAAATAAGAATGCCACCCACATAAGATGATTATGTTATGTGAAATAATAAATGAAATGTACCTTAGACTCAATAGATCCTCAATAAACACGAATTTCCCATCTTTCCCATACTGTCTTAGGTCCTCCAAAAATATATTCAGGTGATTGACAAAGCAGTATTATAATTATCCAAATGAGGAAATACAGGTTTCTGACTGCTGAAAAAAAGAAACTCTTGGCTTAGTTACTTCCTTTCAACATTATGCCTCTAAAGATAAAAGTAAAGGTGAAAGTTCTTTAACAAAGTAAGACTTTTCTTCCAAAATTCTAGAAAAGGTATAGAAATTGTGGTGAGCAACTGGAAAAGCCTCATTCATTGGAAACCAGAACCTTCCCATGTAAGAATCACAAGATGCTTTTCCAGAGTAGATGTGCTATTCCTCTCTCCTTGCCTCAGCAGTAGGATGACCTCAGTAAAGAGGGGATGGTAGATGCCCCAGTGAAGTCTGATGTGTTGGTAGGTAGATGCTATACAGGAAAAGCATGCTACTAAAATTATAATGTGGTGATGTGGTTTGGGGGTTCCTGTTCAATCAAAGATACAAGATATAAGAAATAACTTGCAGTTGAAAGCAGGAGAAAAGTTGTTGGCTGAACTCTTTGTACATCAAAATTCATAACTATTCATGGTGCATCTTGAAGCCCCTGACCCACAGGCTGCCACCCACAACATGTTTGTTGCTGCTGCTGCTGCTAAGTCACTTCAGTCGTGTCCAACTCTGTGCAACCCCATAGACGGCAGTCCACCAGGCTCTGCCGTCCCTGGGATTCTCCAGGCAAGAACACTGGAGTCGGTTGCCATTTCCTTCTCCAATGCATGAAACTGAAAAGTGAAAGTGAAGTCAGTCGCTCAATCGTGTCTGACTCTTAGCGATCCCATGGACTGCAGCCTACCAGGCTCCTCCGTCCATGGGATTTTCCAGGCAAGAGTACTGGAGTGGGGTGCCATTGCCTTCTCCGCACAACATGCTTAGAGACAACTAATTGCAAGATGATAACCTTAAATGCGATAACCCTTGTCACTTCACTGTCAGTTAACCAAGATGCCAGTCGCAGAAAAAAGCCTGTGAGCTATTCAGAGGAGCCCACTATATCCCTTCCTGTTCATCTTTAAGGAAACTTACAAGTGGTTTTGGGGTAGTGGTAATAAAAACAGTATGTCTTTGAATTATACTCTACATCTGAACTCCCAATTGTCTTGTTCTCGTTAGAAATTTCAACAGGGCAACAACAACCTACATTATTTGAGGGACCCAGAGCAAAATGAAAATATGGGGCCTCATGTTCAAAAAGTCTTCAGAATTTCAAGATGGCTACCACAGAGCATTCAACCAAACACAGGGTTCTGTGACAGCACAGATCACACACACATAAAGCCCACCCTGGACAGGACTACAGCAGTGACTTACAGGAGACTAAATAACAGATTCCATCCCCAAGACAGCTGACCATAACTTAGCACATAGGCAAGTATTTGGGCAGTCTCACTAGCCTGAAAATAGCACAGATGTTCTGTTTTCTTAAATCTAATGAACTGCAGGAGAAATTATCTTTAGAATCCACAGACCACACTGATTACGAATTAATGAAATTTGAATTAAAAAAAATAGGTTTCAGAGTTAAAAATATAGAAAAACCTAAGTTCAAGGGATAGGAAAGTTGCAAAAATTGGCTTTTAAAACATTTTGCTAATTTGTGCTGTGCTTAGTCACTCAGTCATGTCTGACTCTTTGCAACCCCCTGGACTGCAGCCCACCGGCTCCTCTGTCCATGCAGATTCTCTAGGCAAGAATACTGGAGTGGGTTGCCGTGACCTCTTCCAGGGGATCTTCCTGACCCAGGGACTGAATCCAGGTCTCCCACATTGCAGGCGGATTCTTTACCATCTGAGCCACCATTACTATATGCTAATTTAGGGTAGATTGTGAAAATGCCCACAGTTCTTTACTCCTTCAGTAAAGAAGAAGAGTTTATTTTCCCAGCCCTTTGATCTGGGTTGGTCAAAACCAATGGGGAATTGGAGACATAGCACAGGCAGAGACTTGAGGAGTATTTGTATATTGGGACCTGCAGCCACAAAAGAACAGGGCAGCCTGCCACCCAGGAGATACATGTGGCACAATCACTCCATCTAACTGTGAGCCAAATGCCAAATGTGGAAGTACATCTAGTCTCCAGCTAACCAACTAGCTAACCAGAGACACATGAGTGAATTCAAACAAGAACAGCTAACCATGGCCCAGGTCAGCAGAACTGCTCAGCTGATTTGAAGACTCATGAGCAATAATGAATTGTTGTTGTTTGAAACCACTAAGGTTTGGAGTAGTTCACTATACAGTAAAATTGTTAAATGTTACAAATAGTATTTCAGCTCAGTAAGAAAAAAAAATAGATTATACAATAAGCAGGGGCTCAGACAACTAGCTCACCATTTTTGATGAGAAGATCAGATTCCCTCTAAATTGCATAATACATTCCAGATGGATTAAAAATAGTATATATAAAGAATGATAGCATAAAAATGTTAAAATAAATTCTTAGTCGATATTTATGTACTCTTGACATGGGAAGACTTTCCGAGATACTGATGTCTAAAGGAAAAAGAGTAATAGATTTTACTATGCAAAGATTTTGTAAATTTTACTTGTCTAAAAAATAAAAGGCAAATGACAAATTGGTAAAATTTTACATATGAAGAGAGATTACATTCCTTACAAAGTATTTTTTATGCATGACAAAAGTATGCTAAAAGCTTGCTAGCTTAATATATACAAAATAACAAAAAGCTGCACTACTTGATAAACTATTGACCAAAAGGTTTTACCCATGTAAATCACAATAGAAGAAAGGTAAATGGCCGGTTAACATTTTTAAATGTTCAACCTCACTGGCAAGCAAAGAAAGATTAAAATAACAGTAAAATTATTTTACCAGGTTAAGAATTCTAACTATCAAAAACAATAATACCTAGAAAACAGACATTATTTTATAAACTGCAGGCAGAATTATAATTTAGTACATTTTTGCTAAGTAATATGTATGTGCGTGTGTGTGTGTGTGTGTGTGTGTGTGTATGTGATGTGTGTGTTTGTGAGTGAGAAATATTTTTTGACTGAGAAATTTTCCTTCTAAGAATACATCCAGATAAAACAATCTGGGATGTGGGGAAGACAGTCACTTGACCTCATGATCCTACATGCCAGGTCATTAGAAGACTAGAGACTGTCTTCAGTTCACTGGCTTCACTGTGTAAGCCAGTAGGACCAAGAGTTTCTTCAGGTGGCACTAAGGTAAAGAACCTGCCTGCCAATGCAGGAGACCTAAGAGACGTGGGTTTGAATCCTGGGTCAGGAAGACCCCCTGGAGGAAGAAGTGGCAACCCACTTCAGTATTCTTGCCTGGAGAATCCCACGGACAGAGGAGCCTTGGCGGGCTACAGCCCATAGGGTTGCAAAGCGTCAGGCACGACTGCAGTGACTGAGCATGCACACCCAAGAGCTTCTGCTCAGCACCAGGGCACAGAAGCCATATGCCTGCCCACCCCGGCCTTCCCCACTCTGCTCCTGGCAAACTGACAGCTGGCTCCTAAATAACAACAGCTACCATTACTGAATGAAGAGACAGTAAGCCAAACTTTGACCTCAGAACCTGTACAACTGTACCATCACTGACTCTATTACATGAATAAATATATTAATACCATATCAAGTATTTCACACTACAGCCAACTCAGCACTGTACAATCATTCATTTATGAAGGGATTTGGGCTTCACCCTCAGTTTGTCTTAAAAACTTTATTGGAATTCATAGCAGCTCCTGGACACACCCTTAAGACCTAAGCAGAAGAAAATAAACCCCAGAACTTAGAATGTAGAAAAGACAAAGGAAGTCTTGCTATATAGAAACTATGGAAAGCATTAAATCAAGTATCTTCATCAAACCCCTTTAAAGATCCCTCTGCCATTTTGTCCACAAAACGATACAGCACCATAAAAGACAAGATTCTTCAGCTCCAAGTGCAGATGTGGCAGGAAGCCTAAGAATGAGATAGATCATCAAAGATATATGAAGAAGAAGGAAGAGGGGGAAAAAAAGAAAGAAAACGAAGAACAAACCAAAACAAAAAGTATACCTGAGAGAGAAAAAAAAGTCTGGAACAGAAACAGCGTTAGTGCTTACTGAGTCACGTAACTGCTTCAGCACAGAAGAAATTTGCAATCTGTATTTGTAGAACAATTTACCAAGCATTTTTACATCCACTATGGAATAGAATCTTTGTAATAAGACAGTGAGTATGTGTTCCATTTTATGGAAAGAAACTGAAGTTCTGGGAAGGTAAGGAAATTGCCAAAAGCCACATAGCAAATAAGTGACAGAACTGGGGTCTTTGGTCTTGAAGCCCCATTTTCTTTTCAAAAATCTACGACTGCTGCAGACTGTCCCTCCAACTGAGCTTCCCTGGTAGCTCACACAGTATAAACAACCATGAAAATTTCAAGAAGCAAATATATTACCAACACATTTAGTGATGTTCACATAGTAAGCTATTTTTCTTCTCTTTGTTGTTGCTGTTCTTGTTTAGTCACTAAGTCATGTTTGACTCTTTGCGACCCTATGGACTATAGACCACCAGACTCCTCTGTCCATGGGATTTCCCAGGCAAGAATACTGGAGTGGGATGCCATTTCCTTCTCCACGGTTCTTCCCTTTAGAAAAGCTAACTATGAAAACAAAATCTGATTCATTCTTTCAAAAACAGCAGAATGTGGAAGAGGAGCACAGTGTTAGGGAGGGGGTTTTGTCAATGAAATGCAACTTGAATAAGTCTTGTGCGATGGAGCTGCTCGGTGTCTTGAATACACTAGATGGTGGATACACACACCTGCATAAAAGTGTATAGAACTTAATACACCCACAAATAAGTACAGGTAAAATTGTGGAAATTTGAATAAAAATCTACAGATTTTATCAATGTCAATAATCTGATCGTGATATTATACTATAGTTTTACAAAATGATACCACTGGAAAAAAGTGGGTAAATGATACATGAAATTTAGCTATTTTTTTTAATGGTTTCTTTTTAAATTATTTATTTACTGACTGTGCTGGGTCTTCAGTGCTGCTTGCAGGTTATCTCTAATTGCTGCCAGTAGGAGCTAGTCTTTGCTGTGGTGCGCAGGCTTCGTGTTGCAGTGGTTTCTCTTATTGCGGAGCATGGACTCTAGAGCAGGCAGGCTTCAGTAATCGCAGCAATCAGGCTCAGTGGTTGTGGCTCACGGGCTTAGCTGCTCTGAGGCATGTGGGATCTTCCCGGACCAGGGATTGAACCTGTGTCCCCTGCACTGACAGGCAGATTCTTATCCACTAGTGAATTCCCTAGCTGTACTTTTTATTATAACTGCATGGGAATATACAACTATCTAGACAAAAAATTCAATCAAAAAAATCAACAGAGTATTCGTATCATCAACACTGATTTTGAAACAGATCATTGATATTGTACAGAAATGTAAGAAGACATAATGTAGTTAATCAAAGCTGACTTCTTTATAGTAAAACTGGAAGAGGTCTTATCCATGAAATTTCAATTTTAAAAATTATTTCAAGCCTGAGATGATAATTTTGAATAGTTTTTAAAGATGTAATACCTTAAGAGTAAGACTCAGATAATCCTAGTTATGCAAATGATAAACCATTGGTAGAAGAAAGACTCAAAGAGGAAGAAAAAAGTCTTTGAGCTGGAACAAAGGGCTATTTAAGAATTCCATCTCATGGCCAACTGGCACATGAAAAGATGCTCAACATCGCTAATCATTAGAGAAATGCAAATCAAAACTACAATAAGGCACCATCTCACACCATCAGAATGGCCATACTAAAGAAGTCTACAAACAACAATTGCTATAGAGGGTGTAAAGAAAAAGGAACCCTCCTACACTGTTGGTGGTAATGCAAGTTGGTGCAAGCCACCATGGAAAACAGTAAGGAGGTTTCTCAAAAACAAAAAATAGAGTTCCCATGTGATCCAGCAATCCTATTACTAGGCATATATCCAGACAAAACTATAATTCAAAAAGATACGCATACCCCTATGTTCACAGCACAATTCACAACAGCCAAGACATGAAAACAATCTAAATGGTCAACGACAGATGAATAAAGATATGGTACAAATATACAATGGAATACTACTCAGCCATAAAAAACAATGAAATAATGTTATACAGCAACATGGATGGACCTAGAGATGATCATACTAAGCCAAAAGAGAAAGATAAATACCATGTAATATCATTTATATGTGGAATCTAAAATATGACACAAGTGAATTAATCTACAAAATAGACTCACAGACATACAGAACAGATGTGTGATTGACAGGGGGGAGGATAACTGGGGAAGGAAGGGATTGGGAGTCTGAGATTAGCAGACACAAACTATTGTACATAGAATGCATAAACAACAAGGTCCTACTATTCAGCACAGGGAAGTACCCTGTGATAAACCATAATGGAGAACAATATGAAAAAGAATGTGTGTGCGTGCATATATATATATATACATATATATATATGTATACATATAAAACTGAATCACTTTATTGTACAGCATAAACTAGCACAACATTGTAAATCAATTATACATCAATAAAGTAAATTTTAAAAACAGAATTCTATCTTAAGACATCAGCTGACAAAAAACTAGAAGTATGATCCAATTGCTCTGTAAGACAATCTGAGAATTATGATAATTATGGGATGTACCAAGAATTGTCCAAAAAACACACTACCCATAATAGCTACTATTTATCAAGCACATACTATATGCCTGGCATTATGCTGGCTGCTTCAAAGAAATGATGGAAAATCCTCACAAAAACTCTGGAAAGTAAAATATGGATGGATCTATTCTAATTTACTCAAAGTCACATAATTAGACAGTGACAGAGCTTGACTAAATTCTGACTCTAAAGCTTGTATGCTGTTCAATGTTTCATAATATACAGGAAAGAAACACCTAACCTTGGTAGTCTGGTACATGACTCTAGAGTGAGGGAAAGATTATATCCAGTAGTAGAAAACTACCACTGATATTATACTTACCTGCTTGTAAGTGCCATCCAGCAAGGTGTCCAGGTGTTGGAGGGGCGCAGGTGTTTTATCTTTGAACCTTGTTAACAGCCGACGTTGAATGGCCCGAAATTGTACAGCTCTTTCAGATAAGAGTTCTTCTAATTTTTCACCATTTATCCGCAACTACAATGAAGAATTTCTTTAATTCAGGCTAAATGTGCACAACAAAAACATGTCTAAAGTAGGGATACTGGCAATACCAATAAAAATTTGAAAAGAGTAAAGAGGAAATTTAAGTGTATTACAGAGTTTAGAGAATTAAAACAGTATGATATTTGATTCATGAATACACAAATGATACAGTGAAACAGGCTGGATAGAAATTTAGTAAAAATGGCCCACTTACCAAGGGGTAAAGACAGATTATTTAATAAACATTTTGTGATAACCGATTAAATATACAAGGGAAAAAAAAGAATAATAATCTATAATCTCTCCCCTAGCCTTTACAGCAAAATCAACTGTAGAGGAATCAAAAGTTTAAGTAAAACAAAAGTACTAGAAAATTGTATTTTTAAAATAATTTTAGCATGAGACAGATCTTTATAACTTAAAAGCCAAAAGTCACACACACACACACACACACACACACACAAACCCCTGATAAATTACTAACCTAACAAAAAAAAAAAAGTTCTATGTGATTGCCATAATATCTAGAAAGCATCCACAAACTGATGAAAAAATGACCACAACCCAAACAAATGAGTAAGAAAAAGAACACCAATCCAATAGAAAAGTAGGCAAGATTCACAGAAAAGTTAATACAAATAGTTCTCAAGCATAACAGCCTTTGACCTAGCAATCGCACTTCCAGGAATTTTTCCAAGGGGTGTGCTTGCAAAAAGCAATGTACATGCAAAGATATTCATTATAGAATTTGTTCTGTTCCTATTACAGTAAGATAATGTTAATAATCAAACTGCTGGAGTCAGTGCTTGGAGGACCCAAGGTCGAGGGCCACCCCGCAAGCCAGGGGGGAACTTGAAATATCTAAAGCCACGGGGAAAATGGTGGAAAATTCACCGTCGCCATTGCCAGAAAGAGCAATTTATGGCTTTGTTCTTTTCTTAAGCTCCCAATTTGGTTTCATACTGTATCTTGTGTGGGCTTTTATTCCTGAATCTTGGCTAAACTCCTTAGGCTTAACTTATTGGCCTCAAAAGTATTGGGCCGTTGCTCTGCCTGTGTATCTCCTCATTACCGTAGTCATCGGTTACGTCCTCTTATTTGGAATAAACATGATGAGTACCTCTCCACTTGACTCCATTCATAATATCACAGATAACTATGCCAAAAATCAACAGCACAAGAAAGACCAAGAAGAGGCCATCCCAGCACTAAGAGATATTCCTATTAGTGAAGTAAACCAAATGTTCTTTCTTGAAGCCAAATAACTTTACACCAAAAACTTAACTATGTGGACTAATACCAAACATTTATTATAAATTTTTGACATAAAGGTTTTGACCATACTGAAAAAAAAAAAAAAATCAAACTGCTATCAATAGAGGAACAAGAGGACCACTAGGTACAGATAAGCAATGCTAGCCAAAGATGCATTCAAAGAAGCAAAGTAAAAAAACAGAATATCATTCATGTATTTTTTTCTAAAAATTTGTATAGTAACATAGTTGTGACTACATAGAACAATTCTAGAAAGATCACAAGAAACTGGACACCAAAAGTTGTCTCCAAAGAGGATATTGAATAATGGGAGGATGAGAATCAGAAATGACTCCTTTCCATTAACTCTTTTCATAATTTTTGAATTTAATATTATTTAAATAAAGAAAACTGACCAAAGTCATAGGGAATACTCCATGAAACCAGATCATGTGACTGCTACTTCAACTTTACAGAACAGGCATAATACTTCTGAAGTATCATATTCAGTATGTTTGGAAATCAAACATAGTTTACATTTCTGATATCAAACCAAACTCCCCTCTTTTTCAGTGCATGTGTGGAGAAAAGACACACGATTGAGAAAAAAACTTGGAATTCTATTACCCTCCTTTAACCCCAGTTTCAGAAGCACTTAAGTAGCTACATCAAAGAATATTCTCTTGAAGGGAAAGAAAAATTCATTACCAAAATTTAAAGTGATATAACAACTAATTTTTTAAGAAGAATATTACAAAAGTTATCAATAATTCACTTTTAATTGTATGACTTCCTGCTAAAATATTTTATTTCCTCAATTCATGAAATAAAAAATATATTTTCAATATTAAGACATCAGCCAGGTGTCTTTGTATGTGTAACAAAACATCAGTGATTGAAATGTTTTCACATATCAGAATTTCAACACTTAACAAATATGTATGGATCTTAGTGCCAAGCAATGTTCTAGACACTAGGAATTACAACAATGACTAAAACAGACAAAAATTCCTGTTTTCATGGAGCTTATGCTAAAGGACACTTGGAAGCCAAAAGCCACCTTTATTCAAAGTTGAAAGCTGTATTAAAAGAAAAAAAAAAAAAAAGGTAGAGACTGAGGCCAGAGAGTAAAGGAAGTATAAGCACGCCCTTTTTAACTTGTTTGACAAGTAAAAGTGTATATAGTTGACCATATTCCCTAAGTCCCTCCCCAGAAAAGAAATGTCCCTGATGTAGAAACTACAAGGATTAACTAGCCAGTAAATATAAGCACAGGAGAGACACGGACTATATGTCAAATATAGTCAATTAGAAACGAATGTTTTCTATTTTAAATGTTACAAACATTTAATCAGTACAGTCTTTCTGTGGACTCTCTTCCGTAAGTCACTGGGCCTCACTTTTGCACAGTTAAGCAGGAATTTCTTCAGATATATCCTAGAGAATTGCAAAGGTTCTCAATACTTAGAGTACCTAAATATTATTTCCCAAACTATTGACTTTTGGTGCCACAATTTGGTCAAAGTATACTATCCTATACAATATCATCAGCATAGATGAGAGAAAACCCAAATTCATTTATTTGATATTGTTGTATTATCCACAATTAGACTGCATTCACTGAAAATTTCCCTTTATGTTGACACTGTATTCAGAAAAGTCTTTATGTATAGGTTAAAGTCAACGTTCCTAGAATGTTCAAGGAACTGAACATTAAGTAGAATGTTCATGTGACTGACAATTTACATAACATATTCTCTCTCCCTTCCTCTCTCTCTATAATACACACATACACACGTGCACACACACACCACTTTACAGACATGCAAAAACCTATGGATTCCTTAAAAAGGAGCCACTCTAGGGAACCAATGCTTCCTTAAATAATTTTCAAAATCTTTTTGAAATTCCTCTTTGTAATTCCCTACAGGATCTACTTACAGGCAAACAAGTAAGTAAAGCTTGGTGAATTCTTTTTTTAAACACATGGTACTTAAAACAATGACTGTCATTGTATAGTTGTTTTCATAAAAACATTAATCTTGACTATTTCCAAATATCAAACCAATTTTCAAAGGATGAAGATTTGACACTCTGAAGATACTCAAGAAAATCTAACACAGGCTCTGAAGATAATTCCAAAGAAGAAGTGCTAACATATCCAGGCAACAAAGTCACTGGCAAATCTCACTGATTTAGACATTTAATCCTTCAGCATTTACCAAGCACCCATTGTGCCAGATACTCGATAATATTATACGTGATTAACCCTCATTCAGATGCAGAAGTTCTGGTGTGCTTGTTAAAAATGAAAAGGAAAATTCACTTTACTTTATAATCACACCTCATTTATGGCCTGCTAGAATTAGTTAGCCAAATGGCTGCCGATAAGCTCAAATAGTTTTAGCACTGGGTTATTGGGGTCAAAGGTTAAATCCCCATGTGGGAGAATTAAACCAGTTCTGTTCTGAGGTCAGACCACATGCTTAGCTCCAGGCAGCCACCCTGTAAAAGTCTGCAATTGATCACAAATTGGCAAGAGGGCAGGAAAAGATTCACAACCCCACCACCCACATAAGAATAACAACTTAGTGTACTGCCTAATGGCATGTATACTAGAATTCTCACCTCTACAGGATCCCCTTCTTTTTCACATACTGAAAAATTACAGATGATATAGGTTATGATCATACACACCTCAAAATGATGATCAATCAACTCAAAATATTCTTGAAGGGGCACAGGTCCAGAAAAAGAACATGTGAAATCTTTGATTCCCTGTTTTTCAAAATATTCTTGAAGGCGGATGATAAGCTCATTTGTTATAAGCCAAAGATCCTCAAATTGTTCACTCTGAATGCGGTATCGTTCTAAAGAGAAAAAATAATTAAGCAAAAGGCTTATTAACACAATTACTAGCTGAAATAACGTATTGCTGTTGTTCAGTCGCTGAGTCGTGTCTGACTCTTTGCGATCCCATGGACTGCAGCACACCAAGCTCTCCTGTCCTTCGCTATTTCCCAGAGTTTGCCCAAACTCATGTCCATTGAGTCGGTGATGCCATGAATTATCACTAACCCTGACATGAACGCCAAAATGAAAAGGACAAAGATTTCATTTTTGGAATATAGATATAATTTCTACTACCTTAATAAAAATAATTTTATGACTTTATTGTGATTTTCTGCATCAATAACTTAACATTTTCAAATTTCACTCCAAAGTTATGTGGTCACAGTGCCAAGCTGCAGAGTATGGTCCTTTTAACTATGTATCTTATGATAGGTTTCAGTATAGTAAAAACACAAAATTTGGATCTTTCCAGAAAGAGCTTTACTCAAAAGGTAAGAAAACAAAGAAACAAAACAAAAAAGGTAAGAAAACAGCCATTGCAAAAGTATACTTGGTATCATTATCCATTTCAGGAAATTGATATGAAATAAAATTTATTCTATAGAAAGTCCCACATCCTGGCCACAGTAGCCAGCTTAAACCCCTGTTATCATAATCAAAGCTATTTTTCTTGTAGTTCTTTCATTTGAAGAGAGATTTTGCAATAAGACCCTTCCCCAAATATAAATCTTGGTTCCCTCCATTCCCTGAAACCTCAGCTCATAGACAGCCAAATTCTTGCCTCCTACCATGATGATGCCGATGATGACAACAAAGATGACAATGATGCTGACAGCAGTGACAATAGCTACATCTATGATAAGAGCAACTATTATATGTTGAGCACCAACTATGCATCAAGCACTGAAATTGTAACAACTCATTCTTTTACAAAAAAGAAAACCAGGCACAAAGAATCTCAAAGACTTGCCAAAGGTCACGAAGTAAATTAAATGTCAGAGCTAGAATTTATGATAAATATCCTTCTTTCCAATTGTCTAAACTCGACCTATTCTTTAGGATTTGGCTTCAGTCTCAACTACCCCCAAAAACTTTATTTCTCTACCATCGATAGCAGCCTTGGTCTTCCCTGGTGACTCAGATGGTAAAGAATCTACCTGCAATGCAGGAGACCAGGGTTCAACCTTTGAGACAGGAAGATTGCCTGGAGAAAGGAATGGCTACCCATTCTAGTATTCTTACCTAGAGAATTCCATGGACAGAGGAGCCTGGTGGGCTACAGTTCATGGAGTTGCAATGAGTTGGACACGACTGACTGACTAATACGTAGCAGCCTTATATGTACCAGGCACTATCTAAAGCACTTCACATTCACTCTCTTGCTTAAATCTCAATAACCCAATAGGGAAAATACTGTTTTCCCCATTTTACAGAAGAATAAATCTAGCCACAGAAGAGTTTAAATAATCTGCAAGGTCACCTAGCCAGTTAGTAACAGAGCAGGGATTGGAACTTCAGCTATTAATCCAAAGATTATCTATCAGTCTTAACCACCTCACAACATTGCACATCTCTGAATTTATAGAGCATGTCTACAGTTTACTGTTTACTTAACTGCATACAACCACGTATTCTTATTTAACTTTCCATATACTCATATTCGGTCTCTTCAAAGAGACCATACACTTTTTGAGATCGAAGTCACCTATTCTATGGAACATCTATTATGTTTCATAAAGAAATAAATTTGGGGAGTATAAAAATTAGTGAGTCTTTTTGCTTAAAGAACCTAAGATATTATGATACATTCATGTAAAATAGTTATTTATACTTCCCATGGTACTATAAATATATTACAACTTTAAATTGGTTTTTAACTTTGCCATCCTCAACCATAATCCAAGAATAGATCTGCTCTCATTCCCCCAGTTGTACTCTTTTTAGTCACATAAGGAGTAAAATAAACTGAGTATTCCTGCCACGGAACATGCAAACACTCTGGTCTTCTCTGCTGTCATATCATTCCCCTTGATCCTACCCCACACTCCCTTCACTCTAGTCTTATTCTGGATGTTGGCTTCTGCCCATGGTGCTGATCAGATGTCTTCTCATTTCTCCCCATCAAAGACAGTAGGGCCAAGGTCAGATATGACAACCTTTACCTTTCTTGGTAATTGTAACTGAAGGTTTAATGCTTTAGAAGAAAACTAGCATACAATTATGGAGGGCTGTGAGTAGACAGGTAGAAGGGAGAATGCTGATGACAAAGTATGCTAGTATTAGGATCCTCTAAATCTGGGGTCTTACCTAAGTCAAGCTTGGGGTCCAACACAGAAAACCCAGACTGATATTTATTCCCTCTTCTATTCATTTGTATAAGTCAGTTCAAGATTCTGGAGATTAAATCACAAAGAAAGCAAGAGCCTCTGCCTTCAAGAAGTTCACTGTAGATCTTGAAAGGGAGTGATGTGGGAAGAATGAACAAGGTTTCCACCATCACTGACTCAGGGGACTCAGGGATACCCCCATTAAGGTTGATTTTGCCACAGAAATATCTGAGCTTTCCCCAAGGGATATACAACTATTTTCAAGTATATGAAGGCCTATTACATAGCAGAAGAATTAGGCAATAGCAAGGGAGCAGCAAAGTGAAGAAGGCACAATAAGAATTGTTCAATAATTATAGATATTAATAGAGTTGGCTGCCCTGGGAAATGTTTAAGGCTCTGAGCTCCTTGGTGATTGGTGCTTTCTTAAAAGTCTCCTGGGGAGTTGTAGAACTCAGTGAGGAAGAAGATAGGCCATCTCTGGAGTTACGGACCAATCTGTCCCTCTATGCATCCTGGGACACATACTGGGCAGCTCAGTGCTGCCTCCAGGTCTCAGCCATTTGTCCCTCTTAGGTAGAAAGGTAGCTTCTGGCTCAGGGCTGGCTCAGGACCTTGTCTTTCCCTGTGTTTGCCCATCTTGGGGCAGGTATCTGCTCCAGCCCAGAGACCCCATCCAGGCCCGGGGAATGCCCTTGGCCTTCTAGAAGACAACGCTGAGCTGAGCCAGTTACATCTCCTTTTACAGCTTTGTGATCTCCCCAAACACAAACTACATTCTGCTGCACAGTCTTTGCTGGACACAGCAGACGTAGGTGATGAAGTTCCATGCTGCAGTGATGCAGGCCCAAGAGAACACACGGTGAGATGTAGTCATGACTACTGGAGCAACAGAGATGGATACGATAGCAGGAGTGGGCACATACTCGGGCACTGCCATACTTGACTGTGGCTGCCCTCCCTGTGAGCAGCATCTGCAAAGCCACAGACTGTATGGTGAGGGTGTTGTCCTCCAGAGTGGACTGTGCCAACACCAGGAGAGGTGTGTCCATTCAACTATAATTTTTCTATACAAATGTGTCACAACTTAAAAGAGATGCACTAAACATCTCTGTCTATCAAAGGTTAGTTTTATTAGTTAAATTTTATTTAAAAGTAAAACATTTTATTAGCATTTACAACTGGAGGAAGTGTGGATAGGATTCTCAGCCAAATGCCAACAAGTACCTCCAAGTTCAGCTGTCCTGGGGCTGAGCTGATGATGGGGAAAGACAGATCCAATTGACACTTATCCTGATGCCTCCTAGGAACTGCTGGATTTAGTTTCCATTCACAGCTTACAGTGGGCATGGGTGTTTCATTAAGGAGAGCAGAGGATGTTGTGAGCGAGCCAAGAGCCAAGAAAGGCAGTGGGCCCAAAAGCTTCCCCAGGAGAGACAAAGTATCTTATTTCTGCTGCCCACAGCTGGAGCTCCTTCCTCACTCCTGGAAGACAACAAACCCCCTAATCTGACAAAATGAAATGCAGGCAAGTCTAAACATTTCCCTTTATCTTTCATCAAGATTTGAATTATCTGAACAGAGGCTGATGAACTCTCTAGGAGACCCATCTCAATCCCCCATACTGGGCAAAGACTTCCACTTTCTAAAGTAACAGAGAAAAGTCTTGGACAATAGATTCAAAAGGCAAGGGACAAATGAAAGAAATGAAACACAATTCCCTTTACAAAGTAGCCATAAAGCAAGACAATCTTTATTTGACAGTCTTAAGAAGATTCTAAGTAACTCTGCACCTACTCATTCAATTCAAAAGGTATTAAGCAGTAAGTGCTGGGGAAACAATGGGGAACAACACATACTAGTCCTGGCCCTCATCCTAGTGAAAAGGGTAGAAAATAAGCAAATAAATAACAAATAATTACAAGTTATAAAAGGACTATGATGCAGATTAAAAAGGTGCTATGATAAAGACTAATGGTAAAACAGTTTGTTTATTATTTCATAAAACACTGCAACTAAATAATACTAGCAGCTAAAATTTACCTAGCACTTACAGTGTACCAGGAAATTGCTACATGCTTTTTAGGAATTATCTCATTTGATTCTTATATAGTATAATTGCACTATTTTATTTCCATTTCTGTAGATGGAAAAAACAGGCACAGTAATTTTTTCAAAGTCATTCAAATGAAATCTAAACCAGAGCAGGGATTTAAATTATTAATCTGATTCTAGACTTCATACTCCTAATCATTTTGTGCATAAAGCTTGGAGCTGAAGATGGAAAGAACAGCCCAGGTAGAGGGAATGGCAAGTTCAAAGACTTTATGGGAGAAAAAGTCAGAGATGTACCAAGAACTGAGAGAAGGTCATAGTAAGGAAAAGTGCCCAGAGATGAAGCTGGATATCAGGCCAGGCCAGAACATACAGGGAGACCTATAAGGGTTAGTAAAAGTTTCAATATTATTATTAACACAAAAGATTTTCAGCTGGAGAGAGGCATGATAAAATTTGTAATTGTTTCTTTGTTTTTATTATAAAAGCTGCCAAGCAGAAAAGGAATTGGAAAGGGACAAAAATAGACTCATAGTTATCCAACATAGTGGTGCCATATATAAGCAATTAAGGGCATCACATTACAAAGGAAATCTCCAGTTTCTCAGATCTTATCCCTGAGCAAAACTTAAAATGTAGTAAATTTTTAAATCTATGACTTCAGTACAAATAAATCATCCAACCATCAATTTCTTCATCCACACAAAGGGGAAAATAAAGCATAGCTCACAAGGCCAGTATGAAGATCAACTATAATGTTATATGGAAAAGATTTATACAAGTGTAATTTATCTTCGTATTATTATTTTTTTGGCCACGATACATATAAGATCTTAGTTCCCCCACCAGGGATAAAACCCACACCCCTTGCACTGGAAGTGCAGAATCTTAACCACTGAATCACCAGAAAAGTACCTATATTTTAAAATTTAGATCAAGAAAAATTAGATATTCAAAATATATTGGTTGAAAAAATTAAAATTTTGATACAAAAAGTGTAGAATAAAACAAGTTAAAAAATCTAAAGCTCACTGGAAAACTTAATATAAATAAAATTCTCCTTCATTTGCTATAGCCTGAACACTTGTGTCGCTCCAAAATGCATATGTTTAGTCCTGATATCCACTGTGATAATATCTGGAGATTGGACCTTGGGGAGGAGATAATGTCATGGGAAAGGAGTCCTCATTAATGAGATTAGCACTCATAAAAAGAGGCCCCAGAATCACCCTTACCCCTTCTGCCACATGCCGCACTGAAAAGTCAGACATCTGTGAAGCAGGAAGCAGGCCCTCACCAGAAACCAGACCTACCAGCGCCCTGATCTGGGGCTTCCAAGCCTCCAGAACTATCAGAAGTGAACTTCTGTTATGTGAAAGCCACCCAGTCTATGGTATTCTTTTAAATAACAACCCAAATGGACTAAGATAGTACCCTGCTGTGAATACATGAATAACATTAAAGAAGAAAAATGCAAAATTCATAATAATAAACATTTAAATAGGTCTGATATTTTCTATAACTTTCCAATTCAGACTTCAATTATTTTCTTATTCATCAGCACATACAGGGGGAAAAAATGTGTCAAAATGTTAAAAATTACCATGAGACTGGGGGATTTAAAAATATAAACGTGGTATCTGCAAGTTGAATTTTTTCAGATTACCAAAAATCAACAAGAATCAAAGAGTCAAAGATTTATAAGGCATTATTTTGACTATTAAGCATTTTCTTGGTACTAGTACTCCAAGATACTTAACACTGCCCAGGAGATCTTCCAGAGTATACATTTCATGGACAAAAAAATGAAAATTCCTATTTACAATATAGTATGAAAGAAAAAAGTTGTATTCTAAAATACATCCTTACAATATTGATAATTAAAATAGCTTCCAAAATGAACATTCAATTTAATCTCTTTTCCTTTGCATCTTGCAACAGCAGCTCAGTGGAAATAACCATTTCAGCTTCCAAATGAAATAAATTTAAAGGATTGGAACCCAGTCAATTGCCATTTCACCCTACTACAAATGGAGAAAATAATATATTTAACTAAGCAGGGCACAAAAATGCATAACGTCAGTCTCAATTCATGTCAGAACATCTGAAGTTCATCAATATAAATAATGTTTGCATTCATATCATAAACAAAGCATCAATATAGTTTATGCTACCCTGGAAATTTTAAAATGTGAAATGGAAAAGCAGATGAATGCCTTTTAAATCAAAAGTTGGAAGAAATAATATAAATAATATCAGTAGATATTAGTGTAATACTCTAAATATACAACCTCTTCAGTATTAATACAAACTATGGATGGTTTCTCTAAATTTAATTTTCAAAAGGCTTTTTTCTAAGTGGATTTATATAATATTCCCATTGTCCCTCAATAATACTGCTAAGAAATTCTAAGATAAATTTTAATACAATATTATACTGATGAATCCCTGTACACAGTAAAGCGCTGACAGCAGCAGGAGGTGCATATCAGGTGAGTTTAGATTTTACCATGACCTGTGTGTGTGCTAAGTTGCTTCAGTCATGTCTGACTCTTTCTGACCTTATGACCTGTAGCCTGCCAGGCTTCTCTGTTCATGGGATTCTCCAGGCAAGAATACTGCAGTGAGTTGCCAAACCCTCCTCCAGGGAGTCTTCCCGACCCAGGGATCGAACCCTTGTCTCAGGCATCTTCTGCATTGGCAGGAAGGCTCTTTATTACTAATGTCATCTGGGGAGGCTTTATCATAACACCTGTCCTTAAATTTGGAGGCTTCATTAAAGGACTATCACAAAGTTCCTACTCCATGAACTTTCAGATGCTTTTGAACTGTAGTATTGGAAAAGACTCCTGAGAGTCCCTTGGACTGCAAGGAGATCAAACCAGCAACCCTAAAGGAAATCAATCCTGAATATTCATTAGAAGCACTGATGTTGAAGCAGAAGTTCCAATACTTTGGCCACCTGACACAAAGAGCCAACTCATTAGAAAAGACCCTGATGCTGGGAAAGATTGAAGGCAGGAGGAGAAGAGGACGACAGAGGATGGGATGGTTAGCTGGCATCACTGACTCAAAGACATGAGTTTGAGCAAGCTCCAGAAGATGGTGAAGGATAGGGAAGCCTGGCACACTGCAGTCCATAGGGTCACAAAGAGTCAGACATGACTGAGCGACTGAACAATGACAAAAACAAAAATCCCACACTTTATCAAGCATCTGAAGATAACTTTTCTTCTTCCTGGAATGCCCTCCACCTAAAAATCTCCTATTCTTTCCAAAATATCCTTCACAAATAAAATCTCTTATGGAACCTTATTCTTTTGGAATCTAGTAGCAGCCAAAGTGTGCTTCTATAAGCACATCAAGTGTTCTATAATCTGTACATTACCTGTTTGTTTCTCCAATTAGTGCAGGAGCTCCACAAGAATCATGAGATGTATTAGATATAAAGACATCTGCTAAGTGAAAAATGAGCAAAGGTGTACAGTCCAGCCAGATGGAGTAGAGCAAACTCTCACTTTTTTCTGAAGATATTTTAACACAGTTCAACATCACATATGATTTCTTTTGACAGATACAAAAAGAAAGCCTTTTTCAAGGCTCAACCCTTATTCACATACATGACTACAATTCTTTCATTATATGTGAAAGCAAAAGAATCAAAATGGAAAAGAAAAGACTTTTAAACTTGACTTTATTCAATTCAATCACTCTTTCTAGCATGCTACACTCTTCCAGGATATTGAAATGTTTAGCATTATTAGTTATCCTTTCCATATTCCAAAGGCCTACCAGAGGCAACATAAATTTGCTATTTGCAATTGCTTAGTGCTACTTGTGACACTAAGAAGATGTATTTACTCAGCATTCATTGCTAATTACCAGTTTAGCAGGGTACAGAAGTCTAAGTTGAAAATCAATTCTCTCAGATCTTAGGGAAAATTTTTCCATTGTCCTCTAGGTTTCAAATTGGGAAAGGAGTACATCAAGGCTGTATATTGTCACCCTGTTTACTTTACTTATATGCAGAGTACATCATGTGAAAAGCCAAGCTAGATGAAGCAAAGGCTGGAATCAAGATTGCAGGGATAAATATCAATAACCTCAGATACGCAGATGACACCACCCTTGTGGAAGAAAGCAAAGAGAAGCTAAAGGGCCTCTTGATGAGAGTGAAAGAGGACAGTAAAAAAGTTGGCTTAAAGCTCAACATTCAGAAAACTAAGATCATGGCATCTGGTCCCATCACTTCATGGCAAATAGATGAGGAAACAATGGAAAAAGTGAGAGACTTTATTTTCTTAGGCTCTAAAATCACTGCAGATGGTGACAGCAGCCATGAAATTAAAAGATACTTGTTCTTTGGAAGAAAAGCTATGACCAACCTAGACAGCATATTAAAAAGCAGAGACAGTACTTTGCCAACAAAGGTCCGTCTAGTCAAAGCTATGGTTTTTCCAGTGGTCATGTATGGATATGAGAGTTGGACCATAAAGAAAGCTGAGCACTGAAAAATTAATGCTTTTGAACTGTTGTGTTGGAAAAGACTCTTGAGAGTCCCTTGGACTGCAAGGAGATCAAACCAATCAATCTTAAAGGAAATCAGTCCTGAATATTCATCAGAAGGACTGATGCTGAAGCTGAAACTCCAATACTTTGGCCACCTGATGCAAAGAACTGACTCTTTGGAAAAGACCCTGATGCTGGGAAAGATTGAAGGTGGGACGAGAAGGAGACAAGAGAGGATAAGATGGTTGGATAGCATCACCGACTCAATGAACATGAGTTTGAGCAAGCTCCGGGAGTTGGTGATGGACAGGGAGGCCTGGTGTGCTGCAGTCTACGGGGTCGCAAAGAGTCAGACATGACCAAGTGACTGAACTGAACTAAACTAGTATCTAATAATTTTGTTGAAAAGTTAAATATCTTCTTGATTGATTTTCCTTGAGTGACTATTTTTTCCTTTCTAATCTTTGGAGATATGCCCCTGATCCTTAGTGCTCTAAAATTTCACAATAATATGTTCATATGTATTTCTTTTTCTCATTCATTGTGCTAACATTGAACAGGCTCCTCCAATATCCACAACTGAGACATTTCATTTCCTAGAAATCTTTGTCTCCATTGGTTTTCTTTCCATCTTTACAACCCACTCCCCCAATGTCACACCTTGTTTGATGAGCCTGTCATCAGGATCTGCAGTCTCTCTAAACTCTTGACATCAACACCTCACTCATTCTATAACCACCAGTTTTTGTGCTTCTGGTTTACTTGCTCTATAACTCCCACTACTTCTTGAACCTAATCAAGACGTGTGATCTATTGAACTTGTTAATTTCTCACTTTGTATCACTTTTCTCTTTATTTCTCTCAGCTTACATTTGGTAGTTCATTACTACAATCATTCTCATGAAAATATTTTATCTGCAATTCTCTGTTTCAAAATCCCAATCCTGGCTTTAGTTGTTTGGACAACAAAAAACAAATCACTGCTGGGCAAAATTGTCTAAGGATGACTGGATTCACTTCAAAATTCAGAATCTCAGACTTCTAATGGGAACTCATCATTGCTTATATTTCACGAGTTTGCTTTCTTATCTTCCAAGACACCAGTGTCACACTACTTTTTTTCAAATTTAAAGACCAGCAAAGCTCCCCTATCTTTTCATCAACAAAATTTATAAAGTCTCCCTAGACCTATATCCTGTCACTAAACTTTCAACTCTCCTCACCCTCCAAGTTCTGTATCCCATCCCCTCTCTCCTTCTAAAGGACTTCATTGCTTTGTGATGCCCTTCTGCTTCCTGATCATCAGCCTCTCCCACTAACTCATTTCAATTGATATTTAAACATGTTCTGAAAGTGAAAAGTGAAAGTGTTAGTTAATCAGTGGTGTCCGACTCTTTGTGACTCCATGGACTGTAGCCCACCAGTTTTCTCTTTCCATGGAATTCTCCAGGCAAGAATACTAATATGTTCTAATATTGCTTATTTAAAAACAAAATGCACAACTCCTTTCAGCTACATTTTACTTCAGAATTACTGAGTTTAATTGTCAAATTATTACCAAAAACGCCAGTGACTAAAAACGCGTAGCGCTACTAATAATAGATACTCTAAATTTACCCTTGGACTAAGCTGCAGCTTAGACTGCACTGCTTTGGACTCTTATAGAATTATATTTAGTAAGCTGAGTTTCATCACTATTTTTAAAGTGCTATGAAATTTGTTATTCAAAGTATAATTACATAAGTATAGTAATTATAAGTATAAACATAAGCTATAGAGACATTACTGAAGAAGCTATTTTTGTGATATTCAGAAGAATATCACAGAAGAGAAGAGAAATTTCTTCCTGGACTCAGCATCAGGCTGTGCATCTCCTAAACAACTGATTTGATTTGATCTTCAGAGTATTCTGAAAATTGGAACTAAAATGTTTTCCTTTTATTTCTAAGCTGCTAGTATCTTATCAATTGTATGTTAATCTTATTCTTCAATCTTCAGTAATTTTAACATATATTTTAAACACTTTAAGAAACAAGTGAAACAAGGCAAGGTACAAATAGATATAGTAGAGGAAAAGATAAAAGCAGATATATAAGAAAGATCAAGAAAAGCATCGAGACAAAAGAAACAGGAAGGAAGAGAGAGAGGAAGGTGGTAGTGTTTGCAGTGTGAGGTAGTAAATAACAATGTGGATCTGGATCTTAAGAAAGTGGCATGGCAGGAATACATAATTATAGACAACAGCATATTTCTCCTGAAACACCACTGTACTGAATCAGTCTAAATAACTGCCTTCCATGTGGAAATATTTTATAATTCTGATTATAAAAATATTTCTCATAAAATGTGACCCATATGTTATTTTTAACAACTTAATAGAAGTATCATTGATATATAAAAAACACACATGTTTAATATTTACAATTTGATGAATTTGGACACATTCATATACCTGTAAAGCTATTACTATCTTCAAGGTAATGCACATATCCATCACCAGTGTTATTTTCAATTTAGGTCTGTGGAAATCATTTTCAGTTTTGCTACTGTATTCTTCCTAAATATTTTTACCTTTAAAGCTTTGCGGGTTTTTTTCAGAACTCATATAATAAACTCTAATTACATTGAATCTTTACTGTACTTTCTGAAGTAAAAAAACCTATTCAGCTCCACAGAGAATGTGACTGCATACCTGAGACAACAAGCTGCATTCGCTTGTCTGCTCTGGCTGTTCTATGCCAAATTGAACTAAAATTACCACATAGCACACTTCAAGACCAGCTGATTATCAAGCAGGTTTTAAAATGCATATAAAATACTATCTAATGACAACTATATATGATAACTGCACCATTTGACTGATTGTTAGAGAAAAAATACTGAGTTCTTGCATTTGTAGGGTTGTTCTATCCATCCAGATTTTGAGATGAAAGACTGTGTGCCTTTCATAAAAAAGAAAAATGTCAAACACATATTGGATACAAATTACTTCATTCCTCCTTTGGGGATGAACACTCTTACAGAGCAGTAGGGAGCACCAACATCTGCCTCAAACCCGGAAAACTGTACTTTCTTCATATCTATCGCCTTTCATCTCCAAGGACATTCTCTATGTAGAATTCTGGGCATCACTTTATATATATATGAATGAATGAATATATATAGAATATATATGTATTCATTTCCCCTGATATCCTTATTGTACTTAAAATTTGTTTAAAACTTCCTCTCCTAATAATTTATTTCCAAGAAAGGGTATAAAACCCAGTGAGTTTAGTAGCTTCATTATCTACATACACCAGAAATCAGTTGTACATCGAGTAGTTTCAACAATTATTCTCATATGAAGCAAACAAATCAATAAAGCAAATATTTATCTGAAATTCAAACTTGACTATATAATTAGTACTTTTCATTCTAGTGAGATTAATCTCAACAAGTTATTCACTTTCATCTTTGCCAATGTCCAAAAGGAGGCTATAAGAATATGTACACACAAAAAAATTAACTCCAATTTCTAGTAACTCCTAAAATCTAGGTTACCATATACCTATCTCAAAAACATTTTTCAGGTCTTTAAATTCCTCTCTCAAACCCTCCTCATCCCTAAATCCAAAGTTACATATCTCTAATAAAATAGGACCCTATCTTCATAACTAATATAATGGCCCTTAGTTTTCAATAACTAACATCACCCTTATAGAAATCCTTGATGTGGCAATGATCTGTAATGTAGTGTTCTTAATAGAAGTTTTCAAAAGCAATAATATCATGGCTTTACTTACGAGAGGTTTTGGAAGCAAGAAGCGTAACTTGGGACCCTCCTAAGAAGTGAAAACCCATTACATTCACCTGATCATCTTCTAACTGCTTGGCAAAGCCTACAAAGAAAAGAAAAAACATCACCTTACCAAACCACAAGGCAAATACTTACTGTTTAAAATAGGAAGCTTAGTTGATGATAACTTTCTATGGCACTAGTCGAGTCTGAAGTCCATGTGTGGACTATATTAACTAACTTCCACAGTTGCTTCCAATTGCTAAAATTTCTGCCTCCCAAGAACATGCTAAAATCATTTAATTTCCTTTCTTCTACTAGTTCATTCTAGGTCTGAGGCAAGAAATGCACAAGATGAACCTAGAATACCTGTCACGCCAGGAAAAAACTATCAGTGACTAGAGAGCTGTATGAAAAGGACGTAAGAGCCAACTTAAAGAGACTACCACTGACCAGAGATAAAAATATTTGAATATCAAAAAAGATAATAATTGCAATGGAGTAAAACACATCAAATATATTTAAAGGCATGTGTTCATATTTACACTAAAAACAAAAGAGAAAAGCCAAATGCTCACTACTGAAGAATTCTAGAGAATCAACTCAGTATTTTAAAAATCACTAACAAAGGCAAGGAATCAAGCATTTACTCTAATGATCCTACTGAACTGTACCACATAATCAAGGTAAATAAGGGAAATATTCTCTGTACATAAATATGCCAGCTTGAAGAAAGCCTGAAAGCCATCATTTTTCAACGTCCAATCAATGAATGGATCTGAGTATTGACTATCAGTAGCTATTACAGTCACACAAAAAAGTTCAGTTCAGTCGCTCAGTCGTGTCCGACTCTTCGCAATCCCATGAACTGCAGCACGCCAGGCTCCCTGTCCATCACCAACTCCTGCAGTCCACCCAAACCCATGTCCATTGAGTCGGTGATGCCATCCAACCATCTCATCCTCTGTCGTCCCCTTCTCCTCCTGCCCTCAATCTTTCCCAGCATCAGGGTCTTTTCAAATGAGTCAGCTCTTCATATCAGGTGGCCAAAGTATTTGAGTTTCAGCTTCAGCATCAGTCCTTCCAATGAACACCCAGGACTGATCTCCTTTAGGATGGACTGGTTGGATCTCCTTGCAGTCCAAGGGACTCTCAAGAGTCTTCTCCAACACCACAGTTCAAAAGCATCAATTCTTCACCGCTTAGCTTTCTTTATAGTCCAACTCTCACATCCATACATGACCACTGGAAAAATCACAGCCTTGACTAGATGGACCTTTGTTGGCAAAGTAATGTCTCTGCTTTTTAATATGCTGTCTAGGTTGGTCATAACTTTCCTTCCAAGGAGTACGCATCTTTTAATTTCATGGCTGCAATCACCATCTGCAGTGATTTTGAAGCCCAGAAAAATAAAGTCAGTCACTGTTTCCACTGTTTACACAAAAAAGAGACAAACATATTATTTACCCACTGCTGAAAGTATATACCACCATTCATGAAGTACTGTGGCCAAAATAATCAGTCCTTGAAAACTGGGGCCAAATTTACCCTCTCATCACAAACAATTAAAAACTGGGTATAAAATAACCAAACCATTTTTCAAGACATTAGAAATTAGCAAATGAACAACAGTCATCTCTGACAAACAAGAAACAAAATGAGTCCTATGTTTGCCCCAGTTTACCACCTAGGAAAAATTTCCATGCCTCAACACATGGAAGGGGAGCCCAAGAGCAACCCAGCATTCTTTCTGAGTTGAGGAGATAAAAGTTGGGAATCTGGAAAGGCCAAAGTGGCAGAAGTTCTCAAGACAGAGAGAGGATAGCACTACAGAGAAAGAACTCGAGAAATCTGCAGAGTCCTCTTTGAGTATGCAACAGAATACTAATTTATTTAAAACCAATGATCTCAATAATCACATTAAAAATAAATGGTCTAACCACCCCACTTAAAAGACAGATAATATTGGATTGCATTAAAAAAAATCCAAGACTCAATTGTATGCTACCTATAAGAAATCCACTTTAAACATAACGACGTAAACAACTTAAAGGTGAAAGAGGGAATATATATATATATCATTGTAACACTAGGCAAAAGAAAGTTGGAATAGCTATATTCATATTATAAAAGTAGATTTTAGAGCAAAGAATATCAACAAAGGCTATTAACAGAGGCTATTTCATAATAATCCAGACATTATAATCCTAAACTTTTATGTGCCTAAAACAGAGCTTTAAAATATATGAAGCAAAAATTTCAGATCTGCAAAAAAAAAAAAGACAGAGAGAGAGAAATAAACAAATTGTAATTGAAGATTTCAACAGTCTACTCTCAATAACTGACACATGTAAACCGAAAACCTGTAAGGATATAGAAGATTAAAAATACTATCAGAAAACTTGTCTTAACTGACATTTCATAAGATTCCACCCTACAATAGCAGAAAACCATTATTTTCAAATGCTCGATTGGGACAGCTTTTTTTATTTTTTTATTTTTTTCATTTATTTTTATTAATTAGAACATTCACTTCACAAAACTGTCCTAGTTTAGGGGCACTAAATAAGTCTCAATGAATTCACAAGAACTCAAGTCACACAAAGTATGTTCTCCTACCACAGTGAAATTGAATTCCAAATGAATAACAAAAGTTCTATGGAAAATCCCCAAAAGTTTCAAAACTATACACCATACTTCTAAATAACGCTAGGGTCAAAAAAAAGAAATAAAATGGGAAATTTGAAAGTATTTTATACAGAATGAAAATTAAAAATACAATATTTGATAATTGTAGGATGCAGCTAAAGCAATAGTTAGAAGAAATGTTATAGCATTAACCAACTACATTAAAAAGAATGGTCTCTGCTTTCACCTTAAAGAACTAGAAAAAAGAAAATTAAACCCAAAGTAAGCAGAAGAAACTCAGAGAAATTAAAAAGAATAGAAAACAAAAAATAAAAAGATGAAATAAATAAAACCAAAAGCTGGTTTTTCAGAAAGAGATAAAATAGATACACCTCTAGTCAACAGATCAGGAGAAAAAAAAGAGAGAAAACACAAATTACCAGTATCAGTAATGAGTGAGTTGTCTTCACTCCAGATTCTACAAATGTTAAAAGGATAAGAAAATGTTATCAACAACCTTATGCCAATAAATTCAACAACTCAGATGAAATACACATATTTTATGAAAGATAGAAAAGTACACTCAATAAAAAATAAATAACACGAACAGTCCTATATCTTTTGAAGAAACTGAATTTGTAATTTAAAAGCTTTCCCATACACAAAACTCTAGGTCTGGAAAACTTCCCTGGTGAATTCTTCCAAATATTTAAGCAATAAATAATACCAATTCAGCACACTCTTCAAAAAAAAATTGAAGAGAGGTAAATATTTCCCAATTCATTCCATTAACTCCACATTAATAACTCATAAGGAAGCAAAATTATATATCAATATCCTTTATAAATATAAATGTAAAAATTATAAACTAAAGTTTAGCAAATTAATCCAACAGCCTGTTGAAAGGAAAATACATCATGATCAAATGTGACTTATCTCAAGAATGCACAGTTGGGCTAATATTCAAAAATTAATCAATGTAATCCACCTATTAACAGACTAAAGAAAAAAATGACATAAAATATTTCAAATGATATCAAAAAAGCATTGAAAAACTTAAATATCTATTCCTAATGAAACTCACAGCAAACCTGGTATAAAAGAGAACTTCCTCAAGCTGGTAAAGGACACCTACAAAATATTTACAGCTATTAATAAAACATATTTAATGCTTAAAGACCAAATGTTTGCTCTCACAATTTCTATTCAACATCATCCCAGAGGTTCTAGCCCAGATTTAAAAAAAAAGCAAGCAAAAAGTAAACTGAATCTCCAGATTAGAAAGGAAGAATAAAAGTGTTTTCACTTGCAGATGACATGATCCTCTATGGAGAAAATCTGATTAAATCTTTAAAAAAAAAAAAAAAGCAAGCAGAACCAATAAATGGTTTAACAATGTAGCATGATACAAAATGAATATACAAAAACCAACTGTATTTCTATGTAGTAGGAAGGAACAATTTGAAACTGAAATAAAATACAATTTGCAAACGCATAAAAATATATTAAATACTTAAGGATAAATCTGCTTAAGATTTGTAAGATAGGTACATCGAAAACAAAAACTCTTAGTGAGAAATATAAAATAAGCCCTAAATGAAGGTCTCTATTTTCATCTTAAGAAACTAGGATAAGTGGAGCAAATTTTACCATGTTCAATATTGTTCAGATGTTGTTTTTCTCCAAATTGATATACAGAATTAAGTCAATTCCAATTCTAAGCAAAATCCCAAGAGGCATTTTTTAAATTGATAAGCTGATTCTAAGATTCATGTGAAAATGTAACTGATCAAAGTTTCAACAACAACTTTGGAAAAAAAATAAAGTTAGATAAATTACATTATCTGATTTCTAGACTTATAAACAGCAAATAAGACACTACTTTGTGTGTGCTAAGTTGCTTCAGTCGTGTCCGACTTTTTGTGGCCCCATGACAGTAGCCTACCAGGATCCTCTGTCTGTGTATTTCTCCAGGCAAGAATATTGGAGTGGGTTGCCCTGCCCTCTTCCAGGGGATCTTCCTGACCCAGGGATTGAACTAGGCCTAATCTCTTACATCGCCTACACTGGCAGGCGGGTTCTTTACCACTAGCGCCACCTGGGAAGCCCCAAGACACTGTTTGGTATATAGAAATAATGATGGACAAAGATAGATAAATGGAACAAACAGAGCAGAAATATATATATACATTCCAATTATTTATATAGTCTTATGATATATAGTCAGAGGATTTTGAACAACTTTTCAAAGACTATTCAGTGCAAGAGGATAGGCTTTTCAAAAATAGTGCTGGCACATTAGATATTTAAATGCAAAAATACGAATTTTGTCCCTATCTCACACCATACACACATATCAACTCAAAATAGATGAGATCCCTAAATGCAAAACATGAAACTAGTGAACTTCTAGAAAAAAACATATGAGAAAAAATCTGTAACCTTGAGTTAGTCAAAAATTTTTTAGATATAACATTAAAATCATGATCCATAAAAGAAAAAAAACTGATAGGTTGGGCTTTAGCAAAATTAAGAATTTCTGCTCTTTCAAAGACATTGTTAAAAGAATGAAAAGATACACCACAGACTGGGAGGAAATATTTGCAAATCACATAATGTGATAAGGGAGTGAAAAGGGCAGACCGAAAAAAAAAAAGAGTACATACTGAGTAGTTCCACTTTACAAAATTTTAGAAAACACAAACTTATCCATAGTGACAGAAGGGAAACAAGTGTTGCCTGGGGATGGAGGGGAAAGGCTAACAAAGCAGAACAAAGAAACTCTTTGGGGTGATGGATACTTTCAGCATCGTGATTGTAGGGATGTTTTCAAAGGTATACATAAACATCAAAACTTACCAAATTGTACACGTTATACATGTGTACATAAGTTATACTCTAATAAAGTTGTTTTTTATAAAAAAAATACACTGAAACTGTGTCTGAGAATTAAAGAAGATATTAAAATGTACCAGAAGATAAGTAAATATTTTATAATCTTAAAATAGAGATCATTCTAAGCACAACATGAAAACTTGAAACTAAAAAAATAAATGAAACTTTAAATTTTACTACCTAAAAATAAAAACTTTATATGTTAAAAAAGCACAAGTAATTAATAAAAATTACAAAATTTCTATGCTAACAAATAATTTAGAAATGCAAATTTTAAAAAGAGATGCCACTTTTCACATAACCATGTCAAAAATTTTAAAAGATTTAAATCCAGCTGCTACTCGGTACAAACCCCGATACTGGGTGTGTAACTTCATATAATTATTCTGGAAATAACTTTGGTATTTGAATACAGCTTTCAAATGTGCATATCCTTTAACTCAGCCATTTATCCTCAAGGAATTCCTCCAAATAGAAACAGAGAAGTACAAAAAAGCTATATACATGGTACCTCCAAACAACAGAAAGTGACAGATGCTCAGTCGTTTCCGACTCTTTGTGACCCTATAGACTGTAGCCCACCAGGTTCCTATGTCTGTGGAATTCTCCAGGCAATAATACTGGGGTGGTTTGCCCTGCCCTTCTCCAGGGGATCTTCCCACCAGGGATTGAACCCAGGTCCCCTTCATTGCAGGCAGATTCTTTACCATCTGAACCACGAGGGAAACAATAGGATATTACATTAATATTAAAATACAAATTTATTCACAAAGATAGCCATATATTTGAGTACCATAAAAGACTGCTACAATAGCATGCTATTTGTTATAACATTTAAGTAAAATTTTTCTGTAAAATGGCTGGTATCATGACATACACTCAATGTCAGCTAACTTAACATCTATTCCCAACCTCCTTTTTCTGAGCCCATCTACATTAGTTCTCAGTCCCCTTTACTGTAGAAGAGGCCATGTGACAATATTATGGCTACTGAGCCATAAGTAGAAATCTGCTCTGAACTTTATGGAAACATGCCTTTCTGATAAAAGTTAACAGTTACTGCAATAGTTATCTCTTTCCTCTACTTCCTGCCTTGTAGTTAGATGACTTAAGTTAAAGCACTATAATGGCAGAAAATGAGGAGGAAAAAAACAGCCTCTTGATGAGAGTGAAAGGAGAGTGAAAAAGCTGGCTAAAAACTCAGCATTCAAAAAACTAAGATCATGGCATACAGTCCCATCGCTTCATGGCAAAGAGAAGGGGAGAAAGTGAAAGCAATGACAGATTTGATTTTCTTGGGCTCCAAAATCACTGTGGACAGTTACTGCAGCCACAAAATTAAAAGATGCTTGCTCCTTGGAAGGAAAGCTATGACAAACATAGACAGCATATTAAAATGGAAAGACATCACTTTGCCAGCAAAGGTTGGTATAGTCAAAGCTACAGTTTTTCCAGTAGGCAAGTATGGATGTGAGTGAAAGTGAAAGTGAAGTTGCTCAGTCGTGTCCAACTCTTTGCAGCCCCATGGACTGTAGCCTACCACGCTCCTCCGTCCATGGTATTTTCCAGGCAAGAGTACTGGAGTGAGTTGCCATTTTGAAAGATGGACCATAAAGAAGGTTGAGCACCAAAGAATTGATGTTTTTGAATTGTGGTGCTAGAGAGGACTCTTGAGAGTCCCCTGGACAGCAAAGAGATCAAACCAGTCAATCCTAAATGAAATCAACCTTGAATATTCATTGGAAAGATTGATGCTGAAGCTAAGCTCCAACACTTTGCCCACCTGATCCGAAGAGGCAACTCATTGGAAAAGACCCTGATGCTGGGAAAGATTGAAGGCAAGAGCAGAAGAGGTTGAGATAGTTAGATAGCATCACTGACTCAATGGACATGAATTTGAAAAACTCCAGGACATAATGAAGGACAGGGAAGCCTGACTTGCTGCAGTCCATGAGGTCGCAAAGAATTGGACATGACTTAGCAACTGAACAACAACAAATCCAAAGCAGCTACCTTATTGCCATGGAAGAAGCCAACATACTAGAGAATGCACATTGCAAAGAGAAAAAAAACTGGGTCTTTGATAATATTTACAAACCATCATACCAGCTTTCATACCCACTTCTGGACTTCTCTTTAATCAAGATCAAGAAATTTATATTATCTTGCTTAAATCACATTTAACCATAATCATCCAGACAATTATTTATATATATGTAGATGAGATGGCTGGATGGCATCACCGACTCGATGGACATGTGTTTGAGTAAACTCCGGGAGTTGGTGATGGACAGGGAGGCCTGGCATGCCTCATGGGGTTGCAGAGAGTCAGACACGACTGAGCAACTGAACTGAACTGAACTGATGTATGTAAATATTTTCTGTACAGCCATTAAGCATATTAAAGTTTTTTAGAATTAGAATATTCTCTAGTAGCCAGGATTTGGGGCACTAGACACCTCCATTCAAACACTGTTGATAAAGTTAACTAGTATGGCCCTTCAGAAAGTCAATTTCACATTATATTTCAAAAGCTTTAAAAACATTACCCTTTGGTGGATTCTGTAATTCTGCTTTTAGATACTCATCAAATAAATAATAACAAATTTAGAGAATCACTGATGGAATATATTTACAGTATTAATAAACTGAAAACAACATAAATGCTGAAAACTATAATGCTGGGCAAATGATTTTACAGTACAGATTTATGATAGAATAGCATGCAATTATTAAAAATCATAAAACAAAAATCTAATTACACAGCAAAGTGTTTCATAACAATATGCAAAGTAATATTCTTTGGCGGGATGAAATGCTTAGAGAAAATATTTTTTAAAAGAGTACGGAAATGTAATGAAACATAAGTAGATACTGCTGGGTGGTAGAATTATCAGTAACTTTTGTTTTTTTCTTCTTGGTTATCCATTGCTAAATTTCAGAAATCTTTTGTAACCAGAAAAATTAAAGCTATTTTAAATATACAAAAAAGTACTGAAATAAACAAATAGGAAGAGATGTAGACTAAAAGTTGTTTTATTTCTTCTCTATGAAGAGAATTCGTTTATTTCCATTAAAAAATAAACTTGCAATAGCAACTTTAATATCAACATATAAAAGTCACATATAACAAAAACGAATATATTATGAAAAGTAAAAAAGTAGCAAGAGTATTTATTTTAAACAATTACAGGATTCCAGCATGTTTAATATGAATACAAATCTGGAAATTCAAAAGAGAACATGCTGTATTCATAAACTGAATCTTAGGGGAAACTTTTAAAAATTTGTCATTGAGTCTTACTGTTAAAATGAATAAGATGCAAATATACGCTGATGAACCTATGAAACATCAAAACAACTAAGTCCAGAATCAGGACAGAAATGAATGAGTTATCTAAGCTTTCCTTAGTACTTCTATCCAACCAGAGCTTACAGAGTTTCCTTCTCTGGTCAAAAGCATGCATCCTTATTTAATCTCTATTGGTTTCAGCCATGTACAGTAAAGATCAACCACTCAGAAGCCAGTCTTAAACATTTTTCAAAGATATTAATAAACTTAGCATGCAGCATATGCAATTTATATTGTCAGGATAGGAGAGCAAGGAACTAGCATGCTTGTATAAGATGTTACAAAAGCAGTGACTCTGCCCCTTTTACAATCCAACTTTGTTACGAGAAAATTGACTAGAAGAAAGTGAAGGGAAAGGAATAAGAAACCAAAGGCACAAAACTCCTTGTTAACTACAGACACACAAGCACACACACACATGCTCATTCACTCAAATTCATTTGAACTGAAGAATAGATTAAGTGTAATAAAGAGCATCTTGGAGATTTTTCATAGAGTTATATATAAATAAGGCTTTTAAAAAAGACTTCAAATTAATGAAAAGTAAATGTTAATCACTTTAAGTAGTTAATAACACAAAAGTTGACTTACCATAAATTTCTAAATCTTGTGGGAAATACTTTGTATTCTAAATCCTATCCACTAATGCAAGGGTGAAGATGCATCTTACAGTCAACAGTGCTGAATTTTAATGATGGATTTAAAAGGGTTGATTTAATTCCCAGATATTTTTTTAATTCCACTTCATCACCGAGAAAGTTAATAGATGTGACACATTAGAAACCCTGGCAACTAAAGATGTTTGATCCAATCAATGCTTCTCTCTTTTCTAACTTACTCAAAAAAGAAAAACCAACACCTGGAGAAAGTCACACCTTCACAAATTATCCCAAATGTTCACTGTGATGTTCAAGCTTTATACATGAAACCCCTTCTAAAACATCAGAGGCAGAGAATGAACACTGTCCCTTCCAACTGCTGAAGACAGCGGAATCACAAACACCTACTTAAGAGATTACTTTTCAGAGGCATAAGAATATACTTTTAAAAGGTACATCACCAAAAACCTACAATGAAGGTTAATAATAAATATTTATATGCTTAGAAAAGGGATATATTCAAAAACCTACAGTAAAGATTAATAATAAATATTTACATTCCAAGCCCAAAAAATCCCACGGTCTAAAAAGAAACATTTGATGTCTTCATTTCTCTATTCCGAAGCAAAATAATGATTATAATAATTTTAATCAAACTTAAAAGGTGCACTTTATTACCTTGTTGATATAAGCCATTTGCCTTTGAACAGGCAAACAAGAGGAAAAAACCCTTGAGGTATTTTTATACTCTGACTTAACAATTATCTGATAATTACCCTATCATTACCTGTTGATGAAGGATTCCATTCTAAATTCTTAACATTTCTGATGTTACAGGCATGTTACTTCAAAAGTCCTACCTGGAAAGAGACTGAGAAGACTGACTGGAGATTTGTTGGTATCAATAGTTAGCTTGTGGCTTGCAGTTTTTGAAGGCTGGCCTGGTAAGCAGACTAATTTCAGAGGAAGTCTAAACTTACATTGGCTAACTCGAGGAATGCCTGAAATTAAAAAGAGAGAAATATATACTCGTAAATTTGACAAATAAGAAAAAACTGTACTACTTCACTAACTGTAGTATGTGGTAGCAACATATCTTAGTTTAAATGTTTGCTACCTGGCCATTTCAGCTAGCACAACTGAAATAACTGGAAAGCATTATCATAATTTATGTTTTTACATTATTATCCAAAGGTACAAGGCAAAAATAAAATCTTAAAAAGGAGCATAAGTGTAAGCTCTGCCTTTAATAATAATATCATTTTTAAAAATTCACAGTTGAATGTTATATAAAAGATTACATGCAGTTATATTCAATTACTAAACTATTATGAAGACCTTCAAACCTCTAGTCCTAATACAAGACTATCAGCTAAAATGAGCAAAGAATAGGAAGTTTATATCAGGAATACTCTGTATGACCACATCTAATCATTTCTCTATCTCCCCAATCTATTAATCTTTAGCTCTTTTATTTACTGAAGATTCAAAGTATAATTAACAATTTGCAATAAACTATGAGCATGAAAGCAGAATTTGTCCTACTGAAGTTCTAATAAACTTCATGTCATTTTACACATCAACATTAAGAATATTACTTTCATACAAATTAATTTTTCCCAATTCATTTAACTTTACATATCACTTTTAAACAGCATCTTGAAAGGTTTACACAGTCATTCAATTCTCAAATTTTTTCAGAAAGTATAGAGGCATATTGAAATAGGCAATTTCATGAATAAATAACAATGAAGATTTTTATATCAGAATTTAAAGTTTTTAAAAGCCATTCCTTTTAATATTTTTATAAAAAATGAAACCGAAACCAAAGCAAACTAGGCTCTCTACTAATAAATCAAGTAAAGCAATTCTACAACTTTACTCTTCTCTCCTTTTAATCTAGGATTCTATATTTGACTGGATAGGATAAAAAAATAATATACAGAAACCTATATCTTAGTAAACTACTATAGAGAAAGGGAAGACTTAAAATGTTCTACTCTACCTAATGGATCCACACTTTAATTCCTTTATTTCTTTACAGTGGAGTCAGAGGGCAGGTTAAAAATAGGAAAGCAGAAGAAGGGAATTTTGGAGACATGATCCCAAAGTAGGATTCCTAGAATTAGCAATATATTTTGTTAATGCCAACTGGAGTTGTGTGGTTTATTCTACAACCAAGCTGGGAGTACACTTTTCAGTACTACTTATTCACAAGGATAGTGAGAGATCATCAAAAATGGCAAACATATTGATATATGAGGTCAATTAAATACTTTTTCAGAGCATGTGGAGCATATTTGTCATTCTCTTCAATATAATCTATTATCCATCAAATTTTACATAGCTCATTTTTTGCTCATAACCAACAGATGTTAAATTCACTTCTCCTGGAATCCTAGATGCAAATTATAACTGGTGTCTCTTCAGAAAAGTCCCAGGGTATTATTTCCTGACATTTTGTGAGGTTTTAGAGGCATGTGAATTTGTACTTAACAGTGATGAAATGTTTTGACTCAAAATATTATGGTAACATGATCTAAGCTACTGCTCAAACCACAACTATCAATATCATCATAAAAAAAAATCACAAAGTATTATTCTTTCCAACTTCATATATTCCATACATCCCCAAATTATGAATATATACCTACTAATATGCTTCCTCTACAATATATAAATTATAGCCTCAATTAATAGATGCAATCTGGAAAAAACCAGGAAACTGTAGCCTATTTCCATTTCCTTCATTTTAAATGAATAGAATAATGGGGAAAAAAACACTTCATCTTCTGACAATTCTGTAAATGCACAAAGAAAAGCTATCATCTATGTACTTTCAACCAAGTCTGAGCTAATTGTTCAAATAAAATTTAACTGTAAATACTCTTTAAAATTATACTGCTAAAACTGTGGCTCAGTTTCACTTGGACCAGGTACTGATTGAATTTGTGGTAAAACAAAATTAATCATGATCAACGCTAGCTTTACATTACTTATATATATTTGAAGATTATTGCCCTAAATCTCCAAGAACCCAGAGCTAAAGAAACTAGTAGTATATACATGTTTTCAGAAATTGAAACAAAAGGATTGCAAGCAGTAATAAACTCAAAAAGGGTAATACATTATAACTCAATTCACAGTTCAGTTAAGTCAGTTAATGACAATATCACACACAAGGGCAATGGTCAGCAGTTGCTAAGATTTGTAGAACCCCTCCAGAATTTCTTTTCTCTCCAAGAATTGTAAACCTGTTTCATAGGACATTTGGAAAACATTACTTTGAAAAATGATGACACATACTTAATAAAATGATTATGGCTGTTTTTTAAATGATGGCAGCTTGAGAAGTTTTACCATCAGGGAAGAAAAAAAGAATATGAAATCCTTTAGAAATAAGTTTAAGGGAACAAAATCTTTAAAAGAAAAATTACAAAGCCAGTATTTTATAATACTTCCCATCAAATTAAAACCTAAACATTTCAAAATATAATGTCTAGTATTTAAACATGGGGTTTATCAGAGGCACATTACTATTGAGGTTTACATTTTCTTAAGAAACTTGAAATGTAAATTTGTCTGCCAATTTCTCTTCAGGCTATAATTGTACCTAAGAACCTGAAGCCAAAGATGTGTAGAGGTATGTGTGAGGGTAATAAGGAAAGGAAAAAATTATTTGTATTTGAAGACTTTCCAAAGTTACTAGTAGGGTAGCTTTCAGCTTAGTTGAAAGAGCCTAACTTGCCCTAATTGTCTACCATCAGCAATATTTAGTTGGCAAAATAGGCTATTTGGCTTATTCAACTCTCTCAGTATAATGCTGAGAGAGAAGAAAATTTGGTCATTTGTAATACGCAAATATTGGCCTACTCACTAATCAGACTGACGTTGTTCTACAGTTTTTTAACAAATATAATCACTTCTCCTTCAAATACTTCCCCTGCTAGCTTACTTGAGGAAATGGATAGTCACAAGTACTATGGTGTAATTAATCACAAAATTATGTAACACTTAGAGACAAAATTCACATCAAAATCACTCCTGACAGAACAGTTTTTCCAGGAAGAGAATTCTAATTACCCCTGGCACACCCAAGAGACCAGTATCACTGTCAAGAGGGAAGCCAAAATGTGCTTTAAAAAAAAGAAAAAAGAACTTATATACCAGAGTAGAATAACTATATATTACACATCTATATAATGCCTTTAGAACTCTTTCCAGGGGCCTGCTAGAGTCATTTCGTGTTGAAAACAAGGGGCCCGAAAGCAGTAGCAAGTCTGGTAGCCAGAACTTCCTTGATCCCTTCCTGTTATGTCTGGCTACGTACTGTGCTCCATCTGCACTCATGTTTTACACTGCCCAAGTCATGTAACTTTAATGCAGAAATAATGGAGACTAATTCTTATGGGACAACATAAAACCTCATTTGCTTCTCTTTTTCCACATTGAAAAGCAGGACTGCTTATCTGCAATACAGTCTGAACAGATCAGGTCAATAAAATGGAACAGTCTTTGAAATGTGAAGCTTTGTGTATAAGTAAGATCTAAATGGCAACATATTATTTTTTGCGTACTAGGTGAAGCTGAATATTTCAACTCTACTCCTGAAGCTTAATTAAAATGTTTAAATATAGCATAAGAGATTATTAAAACTGGCTTTAGCTTTGCATTGAAATACTGAAATTTCCATATATTGTGATTTTTTTCTCATAGTTTGATCTGAATTTATAGTAAAAGGGAATAAATTACTTTCAATAATAACCTTTACAGAATTTTTTAAAAACTCAAAATAATTTAAATAATAATACAGAATTTTCTAAAAGTTATTGCAAAATCTTATCAGTTACATGCAAACTTGCAAAGTAAAATGTAAATATTAATTACTAATATTTTTAATAACCCAAACTCTAATTTGACAAGTACACTTCATGCAAGCTAAAAGCTTACTTCTATTAAAATATTTCTCATATAAATATATTTTCACCTTCCAGACACTATGCAATTGAGGTTGTTGGTACCACCACAACTCTATGAATAAATAAGGCCATTAAGTATATTATTTATCTAATATTACCAATTAATATTATCTAATATTAATCTTAAAATGGCTAATAAACTAAGAAAAACCATTCCATTAAGTCTGTGTCTAGAAAGAAAAATAATCAAAGTAGAAGATACTTTCAGAGTGTCTCCCATATAATCTTCCATATAATTTAGAATACTGCACAATTCAAGGACTTGAACCCTGCTCTCAAAGAGCTCAAAAATCTACTAGGGAGACCTAAGGAACAAACAATGAAATTCATATTATGATAAGTATTACAGCAAAGTCATAAACAAAGGATTTAGAGAAGACAAAACAGTGACAACACTGACCCAGGCAAGTTCAAGGGGTCAGATTCTTGATAATATTTCCCCACAAATTCTAAACAAAACAAGGAATAGGCCCATAGACTGAGTACACATGGCATTCTGATCAGACAAAGGGGTGAATCTTTTGGGGTATACAGAATCAGACAATTTAGAATTCAGAATTGTTTTCCTTACTCTTTTTAAGTAAACTAAGATAACAGAGCATACAGGCAAATCACAAGTAACTTACAGACATAAATAGTCAATGACACCTTTGGTTTTGTTCAAAAATGTCATGAAGTTTCATTGTTTCTCATGACTCTGAAACAACAAATAATGAATGACAAATATCTATTACGGAAACATCTATTGTCTTCTCTGTAGCCAAATCAAGGCACTGAATCACCCTAAAGAGGTTGCTAGAGTCAAAACAGCAGTCCATAAAAAGAATTCATTCAAGGGATAATACAACAATTCAATTACCAACCAAATTTCATTTCTGAAATTCATTTTGTTCTAAATTATCTTTTCACTTACCATCAGGATTTCTCTCTATCCATCAGAGACAATGCAAAAAAGGATAGGGGAAAAAGAATACAACAAATTATTTGTCATAAAATTACAGCACAAATTTAATGCACATCTGCTTGAAATATAAATTAAAACTTTAAAGATTCATACAGATGATTTAAATGGCCCTCCAATAAATACGAGCCAATTCACAGTTGAAGAATATAACATGAGTAACTGAAATCTAATAATATATTTGCTCTTCCATTCTCACAAGTCCATGAGAGGGTGTTATTCCAGTATAAGTGTGGCAAAAAGACGTAAAGATATACGATCTAACCAAAAACAAACCAGATTCAACATGTAAATGACATCAGAGCATTACATGAATTTTGGGGGGAAAAAAATGAGCTAAAGGCAAATACATATAATTAGTATTTCCAGTTAGCCTTGCTTATATTATAATTTTAATTAGTAGATATTATTATGGAACAATGCCTTTTCTTTCCAGCTTGTCTAAGTATCCTTTTACTTTTATAGACTTGTTTTTAATTTCAAATTAGCTTTCAACCAATTATTTATGCATTTTTAGTAATAATTTATAATCTTTCAAATTCCATCTTTACAAAAGCATAATAGCTAAAAATGGTATGTGCAACCATAAGCTCACCAAATGATTTAATAACTTTATAGCGTAGTTTTAAGCTTTTGTCTACTTGCTAGGTATTGCATTTATTTATTTTAAATTTATTTTCAACTACTTTTCCTTAAAGATAAATGAAATAACTAGTTGAATTATGGCATCAACAATCTCTACAACTATATTTTCAAGGAGTAGCAAAGATAAAAAGTATAATTTTTTATCCTATGATTATTGAGATAGTCAATTAATGATACATTATCTAGAGATTTTAGCCAACATGTCCTATTTTTTATTTCATAACTCACTGAACATTTCAATGTTCTTTTCAGAAATATCCAACTAAAATGTCCATCATTTCTTGATCCCTCACGGAGGTCTTGTATTTCTTTCTGAAGCCAGCTTTCTCAAAGCTGCTTAAACATAAATTATTTACACTACCTCATATTTTGAAAATATAGGTAAAAGGTTAAAGTGGTCACTCTGGCTAAAAATTATTTTTTATAATTTAAAATAAAATTATTTATAAAGATGAAACAGATTTTGAAAACTTGTACTAAAGTTATAAAAAAACACCTCCAAGCATAGAGTTGTCAATGCATAAACCAGAAAATTCACTGAGACAAAATAAGAACTACAATTTTAAAAACACTGCCAAGGTGCCTCATTAGCACAGTAGGTAGGGTGACAGTTTCATAAAAATATTGCTAAGTAACCAAAGTGGATATCAATAGAAAAAATATGAATATGGCATCTCTAAGGCTTTTTAAACTAAGACAACTGTACAGAAATGCTTAAAAACACAAATGCAACACTACTGAAATAGCCTATCAGTTATACTATATTCAAACTTTTTTAAAAAAGCAATGACTAATTATTATTTATCAATCAACTAATTGTCAAACTGTTACTATGAAAAATTCACTAAAAACACACAAAGAAACTATAAAATTGAATCCAACTTGAAATTTATAATAACTGGATCTCTACTGGTCTAAAAAGAACTTTTTGATCTATTAGTTTCTTGAAATAATACAGATCCTGTTCTTAAGTATTTTAACATGTAAGATATTAAAGAGTTTCATTTAATCACTAAAGCAGTGTCTGAAACTCTAAAGACTGCCTTAATATTAGAGTAACCTATATGGCGATTTTTACTAATTCAGACTAGGCTTTTCTGTTTAGCTCAAATACATGAAGTCTGACTAGATAACATTATTCTAGTGAGAATAAAAAATATCATATTCACTATTAATTGAAAAGATAGAATCAAACATTACATATAGAAATCAGCTGAATAGACTTATCACTAATTATTCTTAACACATGAAAGTAACTTGGACAGATATTTTTTATTTAACTGTGTAATAATATTTTTTCTTTTAATAATAGTTACAATATGTCTTCCCATCTTAAACACTTAAACATTTAACCCACAACTCCAGTAATTTAAAAGAAGTGATTATTAGGCTTATAAATTTGTGAACTATATGTTTACCTGTTGGTCTGGAATAAGAAACAACAGCATTTCCTTCCAATTCAGGTGGTAAATAACTTCCTTTCAGATAAACGGAAAAGCCTACAGTTCTAGTCATATCTGGTGCTATAAGCAACGTAAAAATAATATGTTACATAATTTCAGGCAATTATTATTAACAACAACTGAAATTAGACATACACTGCATGCCAGCTACTGTCCTAAGCATTTTATATAACACTTGCATAGATTAACTCATTTAATCCTCACAACAACCCTACATGGTGGCCACTATTATTATCTCCATTTTTGGTGCATGAGGAAAATGACAACAGAGATTTAAAAGCTTGCCCAAGGTCATGTAGTTAAGACAGAGGTAGGCATTGACTCCAGAACAGGGGTACCTGCCATTCCACACCACTGCGTTTCTTTACTCAGATGAACAGGCAAGATGAACAAAGAATAAGGTACACAAAGGGAAAGAGAATTTGGGAGTGGGAAATAGTGCTTTACCATGGCTAGAACACAGACTGCAGGAGAAAATGAAAGGGGGAACTGGATATGGATGTAACTAAACTTGTAGCAACTTAACAGATTGTACATAGCCTTCCATATTCATGTACTTGACCTCCAACATGTATTAGACAGCTATAAAAAGTTTTCAACTGGAAAACATTAATTATCCAGAGTGTTTTAGAAAGACAACTTGGAAGTACTGTGAAAATTTTACAGATAAAGTAAGATGCCACCTACAAGTTTACCTCAACCACTAACCATTCAGTTCACTGATTCAATGAGTACTTATTGAGTTTCCACTATTTGCCACATACTCAGGTAAAGGTTAGTTATATAAAGAAAAAAAAAAAGAGATGGTCTTGATTATTATGGGTAAAATTAGGGTTCCCATCTAAACACTGGCATAAAGAAAAACAGAAAAAGACTTGACAGACAATTCAGAAGTCATTTTATCAGAATTAATGACAACTTGGATGTAAGTGGTAAGAGAGACTCTATACAAATAAATCTTACAAAGAGTTGTCATTTATTACCTGTCTACTATTTTAAGCATTATTACAGATATCATATTCATTTTCTAATTAAATCTAATTAATTTTCTGATTAAATTCAAATTAAAATAGTTCTGTAAGACAGATATCATTATTCCCTTTCTGTAGAATTAAAAAAAAAAAAAAAAAAAAGAGGTTCCATATAATTACCAAAGTGGCTTGCCCATGGTTACACTGAGTGAATGTTAGAAAGTGAAAGTGAAAGTCACTCAGTCGTGTCCGACTGTTCATGACCCTATGGACTATACAGTCCGTGGACTTCTCTAGGCCAGAATATTGGAGTGGGTAGCCTTTCCCTTCTCCAGGGAATCTTACCCACCCAGGGATCAAACCCAGGTCTCCCGAATTGCAAGTGGATTCTTTACCAGCTGAGCCACAAGGGAAGCCCTTGAGTGTCAGAGCCAAAACTCAAATTCAGGACACACTCCAAAACCAATAAATATTCTTTCTAGTGACTCAATAAATAGCTCACTAGAGAAACACCATTAAAATATCCTTCCAAAATATAGTAATTAAGTACAATTGCAGGTCCATTTAGTTAAGAAAATGGCTTGAAGATCTGTAATTACTATGGCTCAACAGCCATTCATTGAATGTCCATGACTGATGTTTAGAGGGGAAATATAAGCAAAACAACACATTGATTTCAGTAAAATTCCTGATATATTCAGACTAGAAATATAGCCATGAAATAAATCTACTAATAAAAAAATTAATAAAAAAAAACCTCACACCATGATAGACTTTCAGCCAAAAGAAAACACTTACCCATAGATTCAAAGGTGAACTGATCATCAGTTAGTACTAAAGGTGGTTGCACATAGATTGATAATTTGACCTTCTGCAGTGCCACTCGATTCTGCAGTGTGACCTAAGAAAATAGAAATTGCTGTTAACAGAAAATTACATTTTTTCCAAATTGACAGAATACTACAACTACTTAAAAAATAACAAATAATTAGAGAAAGACCATCTAAGAAAAAAAATGAGCTATCACAAAACATAATGTGTAACATAAGTAGTAGACTAAAAAGCTCTACCCAGTTAGAAACTGGACAAAGGAATCAAACAGACTTTTTCTCCAAGAAGATATACAAATAGCCAACAAGCATATGAAAGAATGCTCAAAATCGCTGTATGAAATACAAAGTAAAACCACATTGGACTACTACTATACATCGACTAAAATGCTATACTCAAAAAGGTAAAAACAGGTGTTACCAAGAATGTGGAGAAACAAGAACCTGCCTAAATTGCTGATGGAAATGTAAAATGGTATAGCTAATCAAGAAAAAAGTCTGACAGTTTCTTTTAAAATTAAACATAAATTTATCATTTAACCTCATAATTCCTTACAAAGAGAAATAAAACAAATGTCCACCCAAAATCTTGGACACATGTATCAGCAGCTTTATTCACAATAACCAAAATTAGAAACAATCCCAGTGTCCATAAACTGATGAAGTGACAAACAATATATGGAATATCCATACAATGAAATATTATTCAGTAATAAAACTAAATGAAGTACTGGTAGATGCTACAACATGGGTACATTACATTATTAAGATGTTAAATGAAACAAGCCAGTCACAGAAAGACCACATATTATTTGATGCAATTTATATGAAATACCCAGAGTGGGCAAATCTACAGAGACAGAAAATAGATTAGCAGTTGCTTGGGGATGGTAGTGGGATTGAAAGTGGGGGTGTGGAGAGAAAAGAAAGTGACAGCTAAGGAATACAGAGTTTTTACTGGGGTGGGGGACAAAAATGTTTAAAAATTAAATTCTGGTGATCATTCTGTGCATGCTAAGTCACTTCAGTCATGTATGACTCTTTGTGACCCTATAGACCTATAATTGCATGGTATGTGAATGATAACTGAATAAAGCTATTAAAAATGGTCTATCAATAGCAGACCCAAAAATTCTTCCCTCATGTCTGGCGAATAATTACATCATAAAATATTATATGTGTTAATTCTTCTTTACATAGATGTGGCATTATGAATTATTTATTTTATCTAGTATCAGTATATCACCTTTTTCAGAAGTTAATTGCTCTGTAAAGATTTCCTTACTATGTAGGTATTTGCTAGTTTAACTACATATGTAGTTTAAATACTACATTTTCTTCTGTGGCTTAAAGCAAAAATAGCTGACATACTACTCTAGAAAACATCAAAGAATGGCAATATTGACTAATTGACTACATATCTAAGCTGGCTGTACTTCCAAACTGGTGCTCTTGGTTGATGATGCTAAGAAAAAACCCTCCCACTCCAATTAGAATTAATAGCTAAGAATTCTGGGGTAATAGACTGCCTCAGAAATAGGGTGAGTATGGGTTGAGAAGGCCAGGACTTCTCTCACTCCCCCTAAAGAGAAACATCAGTAGAATTCATCAGGCCCAAAGATGTTTGCTGGGCCACAGTGCTAAGGGAATCAAAGAAAAAGCTTAAAGATCTGGCTTCCATTGGGAACATTCTCTCTCTGGATTTTATCTCCTAAAAATCCCAGTCTCTTTGAATCATCCCCTTTGGATAAGTTTATCCACATGGCAAGCTGGATTTATTATAGTCACTAGTCGGGTAGCGTTGCTAGACCAATTAAGTCACAATCTCTGGGGGCAGACCTGGGTATTGGTATTTTTCTTAATAGTTCCCCAGGTAAGACCTACATACAACCAGAGCTGAGAAGCTCTCTTCTACGTGGGTTTTTTTTTGCCTTGGAGCACTTCAGTCTTGCTACTATAGTATACGAGACAGATTCATTTCACTACTAATTAGCATAATGCAAGAGAATGGCTTCCCTGGTGGCTCAGTGATAAAGATCTGCCTGCCAACGCAGGCGATGTGGGTTTGATCACTAGGTTGGAAGGATCCCCTGGAGGAGAAAATGGCAACCCACTCCAGTATTCTTGCCTGGGAAATCCCATGGACAGAGGATCCTGGTGGGCTACATTCCAGGGAGTCACAAAACAGTTGCACATGATTTAGTGACTGGGCACAAGCAAGGGCATACTTAATTTTAAAGAAAAGAAGTTTTTAATTTTCTCTTAGGTAAAAGGCATCTATCAACTATACCTTAATTATATACATACACACACACATACAGAGAGACTACAGATAGAAAAATAATATACAAGTATAACTGGCCTACAAACCCTATACATATACAATTAGATTCAGTAATGTATTAATTTTAAATGATGTGTGTATTCTGTACAATTTTAAAATAAACATAAAATTTTTGACTTGCAAAGTAAAAGTTTTAAAGGAAAATAACTGATGAAAATAAATACAATAAATACAGCAAATGAACAACGAACCCTCAGATTTTCACTTTATGAGCCCTAGGTATGGGGGGAAATCTGCATACCACGAAAAAAGCTTCCTTAATGATGTTTGAAAATTTATTAAAAAATTCATAATACCTTTTTAGTAAAACCCTAATGGTAATTACAGGAAGAACTATGCAAGTACTACATACAACATTCTTTCTAATGGCTATTCCTTTAAATAAACAGAATATAATTTAAATATTTTATTATTAATAATAATCCTTCCCTGGTGACTCAGACAGTAAAGAATCTGACTGCAATGCAGGAGACCCAGGTTCCACCCCTGGGTCAGGAAGATCCCTTGGAGAAGGGAATGGCTACCCACTCCAGTATTCTTGCCTAGAGAACTCCATGGACAGAGGAGCCTGGAAGGCTACAGTCAATGGAGTCGAAAAAAGGCTACATTCTATGGCGTCACAACTGAACAACCAAAACCTTCATACTGGTTTGTCAGTTCACTTCAGTCACTCAGTCATGTCCGACTCTTTGCGACCCCGTGGAATGCAGCATGCCTGGCCTCCCTGTCTATCACCAACTCCTAGAGTTTACTCAAACTCATGTCCATTGAGTTGATGATGCCATCCAACCAACTCATCCTCTGTCATCCCCTTCTCCTGCCTTCAATCTTTCCCAGCATCAGCGTCTCTTCCAATGAGTCAGTTCTTCGCATCAGGTGACCAAAGTACCGGAGTTTCAGCTTCAGCATCAGTCCTTCCAATGAATATTCAGGACTGATTTCCTTTAAGATGGACTTTAAGATGGTTGTATCTCCTTGCTGTCCAAGGGACTCTCAAGAGTCTTCTCCAACACCACAGTTGAGCATCAGTTCTTCAGCGCTCAGCTCTCTTTATGGTCCAACTCTAACATCCATCTATGAATACTGGAAAAACCATAGCTTTGGCTACACGGACCTTTGTTGGCAGAGTAATGTCTCTGCTTTTTAATAAGCTGCCTAGGTTGGTCATAGCTTTTCCTCCAAAAAGCAAGTGTCTTTTAATTTCATAGCTGCAGTCACCATCTGCAGTGATTTTGGAGCCCCCAAAAATAAAATCTGTCACTGTTTCCACTGTTTCCCCATCTATTTGACATGAAGTGATGGGACCAAGTGCCATGATCTTAGTTTTCTGAATGCTGAGTTATAAACCAACTTTTTCACTCTCCTCTTTCACTTTCATCAAGAGGCTCTTTAGTTCTTCTTCACTTTCTGCCACAAGGGTGGTATCATCTGCATATCTGAGGTTATTGATATTTCTCCTGGCAATCTTGATTCCAACTTGTGCTTCCTCCAGCCCAGCATTTCTCATGATGTACTCTGCGTATAAGTTAAATAAGTAGGGTGACAATATACAGCCTTGACATACTCCTTTTCCTATTTGGAACCAGTCTGTCGTTCCATATCCAGTCCTAACTATTGCTTCTTGACCTCCATACAGATTTCTCAGGAGGCAGATCAGGTGGTCTGGTATTCCTGTCTCTAAGAATTTTCCACTGTTTGTTGTGATCCCCTCAAAGGCTTTGGCATAGTCAATAAAGCAGATGTTTTTCTGGAACTCTCTTGCTTTTCTGATGATCCAACAGATGTTGGCAATTTGATCTCTGGTTCCTCTGCCTTTTCTAAAACCAGCCTGCATATCTGGAAGTTCACGTTTCATGTACTGTTGAAGCCTGGCTTGGAGAATTTTGAGCATTAATTTGCTAGAGTGTGAGATGAGTGCAATTGTGCGGTAGTTTGAGCATTCTTTGGCATTGCCTTTCTTTGGGATTGGAATGAAAACTGACCTTTTCTAGTCCTATGGCCACTGCTGAGTTTTCCAAATTTGCTGGTATATTAAATGCAGCACTTTCACAGCATCATCTTTTATGATTTTGAAATAGCTCGACTGGAATTCCATCACCTTCACTAGCTTTGTTCTTAGTGATGCTTCCTAAGGCCCACTTGACTTCACATTCCAGGATGTCTGGCTCTAGGTGAGTGATCACACCATCGTGATTATCTGGGTCATGAAGATCTTTTTTTGTACAGTTCTTCTGTGTATTCTTGCCACCTCTTCTTAGTATCTTCAGCTTCTGTTAGGTCCTATCATTTCTGTTATTGAGCCCATCTTTGCATGAAAAGTTCCCTTGGTATCTAATTTTCTTGAAGAGAGCTCTACTGTTTCCCATTCTATTGCTTACCTCTATTTCTTTGCAATGATCACTGAGGAAGGCTTTCTGCTCTCTCCTTGCTACTCTTTGGAACTCTGCATTCAAATAGGTATATCTTTCCTTTTCTCCTTTGCCTTTCACTTCTCTTCTTTACATAGCTGTTTGTAAGGCCTCCTCAGACAACCATTTTGCCATACTGGTCTGGACATGTATTTTAAATAAAACTAATGATAATAGCCAGTAGCAGCTTTCTATATTCATGGAACCATGCTAATAAATTATTTGTGTGTATTATCTCATTTGCCCACTACAACATTGTGAAACAGGTACTATCTATCACTATATCCCATATTACATAAGAGAAAACTGTGGCTCAGAGAAGCTAGATAATTTGACCAAGGCAACTCTGATTATAAGTGGAAGAACCACCATTTAATTTCTGTCTGTCAGAGTCCAGAGCCCATGCTCTTAATTAGCTGTGGTTAAGAATCAAAATAACTGCAAATGAAAAAGTATCCCCATTTTACAGTTTAAAAACAGAGGTTCAGAGAAACTCAAAAACACGTTTAAGACCATCAAGCCAATATATGCAAGTGAGCTGAAAAGAATGACCAAGAAGGTCTCACAAGAGCTTAGTTTTAAAAATGAAAACAAAAAATCCTTAAGGTAGTAATAAGCCACTTTTAAAGCGGCAGACGTTCTGACTCTGCTAGGCATAACAATGCATACTTAGACAACAATCATACAATTTTACACTGTTACAAGTGTTTGCATTTAGTTTAGATGGAAGATGGATGGTGATAACTCTTATACACAGATTTATTGAATTCCAACAATGGACTAGGCATTTTCAAATGTGAATCAAGATGATGTGTGACAAAAATAACCACAGTAACAAAGAAGACTTGTGTTTGAGCCAAAAAAAAAAAAAGTTAAAGACTTGGCTAGATCATAAACCTCACATTTTAAGAGAAAAATAATTATAGAATATTAAGGGGAAAATATGAAACATGAATATGAGTGTTTTCCATGCTATTTTCCATTTCTAACAAAATAAAATATGATCCTTAGGAAATATAATACCAAATTTTTATCCTAGATATATAAACATGACTCCAAAGGCCAGGTATTAACAACCACTCCGCCTTGGTTGCCTGGAATAGATGGTCACGCATCATGCACACATACTCAAGGTAGCCACATCTTCATTCACTTGGAACGGATGGAAAAATTTTCTCAATTAACAGGATTTATTATGACGGAAACTTGTATGGTTATATATTTTGGCTGCTGTTGTTATTAAAGGCTATAAGGAGAGATTTATAACAGAAATTTGTATAGGAACTGTCAGGCAGAAACAGGAAGTCACAGTGTCCGCTGTGAAAGTCAAGCTGATTTTGTGTAACTCTAGAGTATCGCATTCTTTCTTATTCTTTTATCATACCAATAAGGAAGAGAGTGTAACTTAGTCATTCTCAAACACAGTTAAATTCCCATAATGAAGGAGAAATTTCCAGTACTGTCATGCCATCATTTGAAGGTGGCTGTTACACAGGAAAGTCTAAGAACTACATGGGAGGGAAAGGTGTATTTATTTACAGCAATAACTAGTAGTTGGGGAAAAAGTTGGTATGAGCAATGTGATCTTGTTTAGGTACAAGTTTTTTTTTCAAATTTACAACATGCTCCTGAATTATTATATGTATGCGTCAGAACAATATCAGTAGATAGATATAAAAGGGATTTCCCTACACAAAAGTCTACAGATCATTCCTGGAACACTGCAGGATTGTTTTTTATCTTAAATGTTTGATTTCTTGCCACTAAAGCTTTTCCAGACTCAGAAGTATTAATGAGATAGAGCCTTTGATTGGATAGGGGGAAGGGAGACTGGGAAAAGACCACCCTTGTTTCTAGTGGCAAGAATCCAAAAAAATTAGCTTAGGAAACAGTTATAAGATTGGGCTCCCTTCAGCTTCTACCAAAGATCCCCACACTTGGGCCACCCGCTGGGTCCAGTGTAAGCGAACACAATTGGTAAAGCCTGGTGCCCTGTCAAGCTCCTCCAAGGACAGCAACCCATAATCTAAGAAAATATAAAGTCCTGTCCAAGTTTTGACTTAGTGAATCGCCAAGATCCACAACTTTCCCTGGCTCCAAATTCTGGGCAGTGATAAATATTTTCAGCTTAATAATGTGCTGACTGATTACCACACTTTAATCTAAATGCCTTAAGAGGGTTCTACATTTGAGTCCTAGTTCTAAAATTCTACAATGGCAGGACTAAAAATCTTAACCAAAACCACATCCTTTATATTGTATTTTGGGGGCACTATCAATTTGTCACTACTCTACTCTGCGGCTTCTTCGTTTAGTATTTTCCTACTATAAATACATCCATTTAAAACTAATATTATGGCAGATAGATGGCTGGGAATTCTTTTCAAATACACACATAGAAGAAAGATATTATTAATATTCATATGATTCCCCAATATACATATAATACTGAAACGAACTGCTTGGTCTACTATGGATGTGATGACACAATTCCTTTTGTATATTTAAATACTGTTTCTAAAAAATAACCCCAAATCATACTACACATTTAATTAAAGGTATAAATAAGTCATTACAATTTTTTATTATATACATACTGTTATAAATACTATTTTTATATTTGTAGGAAATGATAAAGGTTATCTATTTACTTCCCAAGGCTAAGGAAAACTTACAAATGTCAAGTGTTTGGGTTTTCCTTTTTTTTTTTTCCTTTTTTAACCAAGAAATCTTTTTTTAAATTAATAAATTTAATGTGTAATATTGTGTATATTTAAGGTATACAGCACATTGTGTGCTGTGTTGCGCTAAGTCACTTCAGTCGTGTCCGACAATCTGTGACCCTATGGACCGTAGCCGTTACTTTGATATATTTATACATTGTCAATATGAGTGCCAATCCAGTGATACTGATCACATTACATAACTATAGTGCAATGTTATTATTTATATTCATTACACTGTGCATTAGATATTTATAGTTTATTTACTACTCATTACAAGTGTACTCCTGTATTCCCTTCAAATCATCACTCTTAACCTTACCCAAACTCCTGATAAGCGATCCTATGGACTGCAGCCCACCAGGCTCCTCTGTCCATGGGATTACCCCAGGAAGAACACTAGAACGGGTTGCCGTTTCTGCCTCCAGGGGATCTTCCAAGCCCAGGGATCAAACCCACATCTCCTGCAGCTCCTGCATTGGCAGGCAGATTCATTACCATTGAGCCACCTGGGAAGCCTCAAGCCCATTTTACCCTGTGTTTTTACAGGCTTAACTTTTTCAGAGTCCCACATGTAAGTGATATCGTATAGTACTTGTCTTTCTCTGTCCATCTTATCTTACTTGGCACAGTGTGCTCAATGGAAGGGTATCCTCCCTTCTCATAGTTGAATAATATCCTAGGGTGTAAATGTACCATATCTTTTTTTTATCCATTCAACCATTGATGGGCATTTGGGTTGTTTCCGTATCTTGGCTATTTTGTGAATAATACTGTCATAAGCATGAGAGTGTATATATTGCATGGGAAATACTGTTTTCATTTCCTTTGATTTATACCCAGAAGCGGAGTTGCTAGATCATACAGAAGATTTTTTTTTTTTAATTTTTTAAGGAACCTCCAATTGATCTCCATACTGGTTGGATCGATTTATATTCCCACCAACAATATTTAAGGGCTCCCTTCTCACCACATCCTCATCCTCCTGTTGTCTCTTATCTTCTTGATGATAGCCGTTCTAAGCTGTGAAGTGACATCTCTTGTGATTTTGATGTGCATTTCCCTGATAATCAGTGATGCTAAGCATCTTTTCATGTGTCTGTTGGCCATTTTGATGTCCTCTTTGGAAAAAATGTGTGTTAGCTCTTCTGCCCACCAAGTGTTTCTTTTACATTTCCATATGCTACTTATAGGGTGACAATAGTGACAGATGTGATGAAATGCATGATACTGCTTGCACATTAGAGCCTAGAACTATGGCACAATACCTTCACTGTGACTGAAGGGACAAGGTCAGCTCCCACTTCAGCATCAGTAGCTTGCTGTAAACACAGAATTGAAAATTAAAGGGAGAAAAGAATTGTTTAAGTACTATACATCAGTAAGTAAACACAGTGGGTTTGATATATACTTCCCACCAACAAAAGAAAAAAAAGGCAAAAAGGATTTATTACTCTGATGACAGAATAAAAGAATCACTGTGGCTTTTTTGGATGGCTTCATTTGGAAAGTCATGAACTAATATTAAAAAACACACCCACCAAAAAAGGGAAGAAAAGTTCACATACTTTATTATTAAAATACTGCCAAATTTCCTTAAAAACTAAAACTAATTCTATTAATTCATTCTTTATATTATATAAAACAAGACCTCTATATATTTTCTATATAAACATTATGCCATTTTTTTAGGTCCTTGTGTTTTTAACTTGCCAAAGGTATGCTTTATTCTAATTAATAATATGTATCTAAGGCATGTAATTAATGATATAAAGATTGAGTGGCCTTACATCTAGAAAATAAAACAAAAGTAGCAGTTTGTTTGTTTGTTTTTTTTACTAGTACATATCATAAATTCTTTCACTCTTTGAGATCAGCCTGGGTTACCTGGTCCTATCTCTTAAAGAATTCAGAATATAATAGAGCAAATATTTCCTTAGAATTTATAACTTATTTTTCAGAGCAGCAGATTGAGAGGAAAATATGGTCACTATATGACAGAATAAGATCAATGAGTAACATATTTTCTAATAATACCCACATGGATTCCTAAGGGAACAATTATGATCATAAAGTCTCTGTCCAACCAATGAATAAATCCATTGTACTTTAAATTAGCCTACTTGGAATTATTTTACTGAGAAAAATTAAGCCTCTTCTAAGCAGTGGGGATCAGTATGATGTCATGGTCATCAGCATAATTAAGAGTAAGGATATACATATCCTATATATGATTCCATAGGAAACTGTATATGAACTCTGATTCAACTTCTCAATCAAGAAGAGAGGATAGCGATATTTGTTTCTTCTGTAAAAGACACCAGTCTGGCACAAATTATATTATTTTTTGGATGTGTGCTTTCACAATAATGACTGAAAATAAAATATTAAGCCAGGCTTTTTGCTCTAGTATTACCTAAAATCCAGGAAATGTTTTACATTTAGCTGTCGGCAAATCTAGAAAAGAAACCAACATCTCCCGTTTCTTACTCTTTTCAATCCATGCCTAAACACCTTGATATTTCAAGGACAAAAGTCCTTTGGAAACATGAAATTATAGCCAGAGAGAAATAGCTATATGAAGACAATATGGCACCAAAGCCACATAAATCATTGGACTGATGTTTTCCAATGAGATGAATATGATACTCTCAAGAATCCTTTCCTTTCTTAAGAAGGAAAAAAATCGTGAGATGGGGGAAATGGAGCTGGAAAGAGATACCTAGTTAAGAGGAAAAAGCACTTCAGGTTACCAATAGGGAAATACATATTAAAATACAGTGCTATTACATAAAGCCTTTACTCACAAAGATCAAAAGTTGCTGAAGAACAGAAAGGGAATTCCTCATTTCAAATAGCCTATGTCTAAGAGAAAAACCTAGAAAAAAATTATAGAAGTTGCCCAAAGGAAAAAAAGAATCATTTCCAAGGCAAGAAAATGTGTGTACATTTGTCAGCTAACTAAGCAGAAATGTTCCACTCAGACTACACCCTTCAGGTAGAGTGAGAAATGGTGTGCTGAATATCCAAAGTTTATAGAACAGTACCTCTACTATGTGACTCAACTGGGTGAATGTTTCTTTCATATATAGTCCTACTTTTTTTTTTTAAGAATATCCAACTTACTATACTAAGGCAATGTTAATGCAATTTTTATCACAACTTGGGTTGGCTGTTTGTACTAAGATTATTCTTTAAAAAGCTATGGAATTACATACTATGTTGTGTTCTGATACCTAAATAGCAAAGCCATTTCCTAAGCAAAGTTATATGACACAGACCTCATATACAGTAAAACGAGTGAATTTGATCACTTGCCTAAATTGATCAACTTGGTACAGACATAGATAAACTAGACAGATTTTGGCCCAACTGCGGGCAGTGAGAGAAAACCAACCATAATCTAACAAGTGCTTAAAGAAGACTAAACAAACAGATAAGGTAATGTAACCAAGGACAGCCCCCCTTTCTGGTTTTTCAGCTTTATTATTCATTTATAGAGCAAATATATACTGAATACCCATTATGCGACTGGCATTAAGGAAATGGCAATCAATTTTCCTAGATGGCGCAGTGGTAAAGAATCTGCCTGCCAATGCAGGAGATGCAAAAGACATTGGTTTGAACCCTGGGTAGGAAAGATCCCCTGGAGAAGGAAATGGCAACCCACTCCAGTATTCTTGTCTGGAAAATTCCATGGACAGAGGTGCCTCGCAGGCTACAGTCCACAGGGTTACAAAGAGTCAGACATGACTCAGCAACTGAGCACACACAAGACAACTGGAATGGTGATGGCTGTGGTGGGGTTGATGATCATGAATACTATTATAATGATTTGTTAGTTAATTATTATAAGTCAACAAAGTGGATTCTACTACTATTACCATTTTACAGATAAGAAAATTGAGACAAAAAGTTAAATACCTTGCTCTGAGGTCACACAAATAGAAATGAGAGAAAAAATAATTCCTGGCCAAACTCTTTATTCTTAAACTACCCTCCCACCACAGCCACTGTAATATATTAAAGACTATAAATTATCAAACTCTGAGTCATGTCTTTCATAAACATTATCTCATTGAACATTCAACAAAAATGTAGTGGGCTCGGTATTATTCATCTGGAGTAGGATTGTCTCAATACTCCAGTACTGAAAAAGTCTGAAAAAACAAAATAAAGTAGGGAGATTCAGAGTAATGGTAAGAACCTCTTTGACAATCCCCCTCCCTTCCCCTTTTTTAAGATAGAAATCCTGCCTAAGAAACTTGTTATTACACTGAGATGCTAGAAATGTTTTTTTCTAGAAAGTAACAAGGCCGAAAACTTGTTATCTTCCCTGAAGTTTCTATTTGGAGGCCCAGATTTTAAACCAATACAATCTGATTCCAATATATCAGAGTCCACCACTATCACAAACCCTCTTAAAGTCTGCAAATACACCTACAGATACTGAATCAAAGTTAGGAGAAACCATGGCAGAGACTTTCAGGTCATCTTCTCTCTCAGTCAGGGGCCAAACACCTGTAATTTTAAGAGAAAAAAAAAAGATATTTAATCATAAAGTAAAAATTTCTATATAAAGTCATTTTAAGGTTTATCTGTACCTTATATCAAAAGACAATCCCATAAACGTATTTACAAGTTGAAAAAAAAAAAAAGTGATGCATTACAGGATGAAAAGCTTTCTCCTCTACATTACTGTAAAGAAAAACTCTCTTTTTTTCCCAAAGATATGAGCTAAGATGTGACCCACTGACTGACCTATGTTAGGAATTTCAATTCCCTCTCCTTAGCTACTGTTAGAAGCCCAAAAGAGTATAACCCATGAGGGTAGATGGGCTATAACTGCCGGGAGAAATATTAACAACCTCAGATATGCAGATGATACCTCCCTAATGGCAGAGCGCAAAGAGGAACTAAAGAGCCTGTTGATAAAGGTGAAAGAGGAAGAGTGGAAAAACTCGCTTAAAACTCAACATTCAAAAAACTAAGATCGTGACATCTTAAGATTGTTCGCCATCACTTTGTGAGGAAATGGCAACCCACTCCAGTATTCCTGCCTGGAGAACTCCATGGACAGAGGAGCCTGGCCGGCTACAGTCTATGGGGTCACAAAGAGTCGGACACAACTAAGCGACTCACACACACACACACACACACACACACACACACACACACACACACACACACACACACACACACACACACACACACACACACACGGCAAATAGACAATGGAAACAATGGAAACAAGACAGATTTTATTTTCTTGGGCTCCAAAATCCCTGTGGACTGTGACTACAGTCATGAAATTAAAAGATGCTCGTTCTTTGGAAGAATAGCTATCACAAACCTAGGCAGGATATTAAAAAGCAAAGACATCACTTTGCCAACAAAGGTCCATATACTCAAATATACAGTTTTTACAATAGTCATATATGGATGTGACAGTTGGGACCATAAAGAAGGCTGAGTGCCAAAGAATTGATATTTTTGAATTATGGTGCCAGAGAAGACTCTTGAGAGTCTCTTGGACAGAAAGGAGATCAAACTAGTCAATACTAAAGGAAATCAACCCTGAATATTCATTGGAAGGACTGATGTCAAAACTGAAGCTCCAATACTTTGGCCACCTGATACAAAGAGACGACTCATTGGAAAAGACCCTGATGCTGGGAAAGATTGAAGGCAGGAGGGAAAGTGGGTGAATGAGATGGCTGGATAGCCCCATCAACTCAATGAACATGAGTTTCAGCAAACTCTGCAAGATAGTGAAGGACAGGGAAGCCTGGCGTGCTGCAGTCTGTGGGGTTGCAGAGAGTTGGACACAGGTTAGCAACTGAACAACAACAACAAATCAAAATGTAAAATTCACCACAAAAAATGTAAAATTCACATACCCTGTGACCTAACAATTCTATTTTCAAACATTTACCCAATACTCATGTCCAAGGGGTCACTCTGTTGCTGGTAATTATCAAAAACAAAACAGCCTAAATCTAAGTTATATTTCTATTAATAGGGAAATAGTTAACTATGTTATGGTATTATCAATACTGTGCAATGGTCCAAAACCCAAAACTGTTAAGTAAGAGTGCTATCCATCTTTATATACCGAGAAGGAAAGAACTCCAAGATATGCTATTGATCTAAAAAAGCAAGATGTAGTACAGTGTCTCTAATACACACATATCTGTGTAAAAACAATTATATAAACAGAAAACTTTCTTACAGAATACACAAAACTATTAATAAAGGTTACATTTAGACATTCCAGTAGAACTAAGACCTGGGTTTTATGCTTTCAGTACTATTTGAATTATTTTTACCATATTCATTTTATTTTCAACTTAAAATTTCATAATTTCAAAAACATTTATAGTACATAATGAGATATTATGAACAAGCCATAGAGACCCTAAATAAACAAGAAACATAAATAATACATATGCACATGCATACGTATGTATATATATACATACATAGGGCTTCCCTGGTGGCTCAGCTGGTAAAGAATCCACCTGGAATGTGGGAGACCTGAGTTCGATCCCTGGGTTGGGAAGATCTCCTGGAGAAGGGAACGGCTGCCCACTCCAGTATTTTAGTATTCTGGGCTTGAAGAATTCCATGGACTGTGCAGTTCATGGGGTTGCAGAGTCAGACACAACTGAGTGACTTTCACTTAATACATAATAATACATATATATGTGCAGACTATTGGCTGCCCCCCTAACATCCATTCTTCCCTTCTCCTCCTCCTTTGTGGTAGACCCCTAATTCTGCTGATTCACTTCCATTTAATTCACTTCCATCGAATTCCCCTAATTCACTTCCACCTTAATCACTGGATTGGTCAAATCCAAGCATGGTGATTTCATTCCCCTGACTTTTTGTTATTTCAGGCCTGAGCATGGAACCTAATCCTGGCAGATGTGAGGTGAGAACTGGTGGGAGCTGGGGTGCTGGTATGTGGTTCTGGGAAAGTTATTCCTCCCTAATAAATGGGGAGACTTGGGAGAAATATCTGTCTTCTTCCCTGGAAATCATATTTGTACATATTGCCTGGAACTGCTGAAATAACCCTTTGACCCTGAGAGGGAACATCCCCCAAACCCAGCACAATTTCCAACAAGGTTACCAAGCACGAATGTTTCTACCACTCAATGGTAGAAGCACCTTAAGTTAGCCTAGACATATTTCAAATGGGTGCAGACTTTCATTTATACACCTATATCTTACTGCTCTCTTCTCCTTCCTGAAGACATGCTGTGTGGGAGTCTATGTCAACACTGTACTTATTCCTTCATACTTATCCCAAGGAAAGAATATATCAACTATCTAAATAAATAGAGTTCACAAAGAAACTCTATTTTTGAAAGTGTCTACCAACAGATGTTGTTGACTACTGGTAACAGAAATAAAAGGCAGGATTCTCACTAATGAGTTGAATATGAAAAGCTTCAAAATCCGTAAGCCATACAGAAATTATTACTATTGATATTATTTCATGCTTATAACAGACACTCCTCATATAACTTACACACATAAAATCAGCTTCAAAAACACTTTTATTATGGTAGATAATATACACCATGTGTACAACAAAATGTACTTTTTAAATTGGCTTTATATTTTGCTGCAATTCTTGCTTTGAAGAAATAAAAAAAACTTTAAGTGCTGAACATAACCCACAAGACTGAAAAGAACATTTTTTTTGCAAGTTAAAGTCACTCTACTAAAATAGGTGGCATTTAAATGAATAATGAGGTCATCAAAAAGTTTGGAGTTTTAACTTCTCATAATCTTCTATAGTGAAATGATCTGGTGCTTTTATATAATTACAGGTATTTTAATGAACAAATACACCACAATTTTATAAGTGCAAAAAACAGTAAATTTTTTCCATATTCTAGAAATAAACTATGTTAAAAGTCTCTCCTTTTCTTAAAACGAGTCTTTGTTTCATTTTTAGGAATAAAATCAAATGATGGTGGCAAAGAAGGGGCAGAGAACTTCAAATATTAACTTTGAGATTATGTAAATAATAAACTTTGCACTCAAGTCTGTGGGTTCATCCCTAGCTTAATTAGCAGTTACTTCAATATACAAAGAAGAATCAGGGTAATGACAAGTAAAACAGCCTATCCCTGGGTGAAAAGACTGGAATACTCAAGGGCACTATTTTGGCCACCAAAAAGTAACTTAGCTATAAGGGATTTTTCTGAGAAATGTTTTACATAATCAAGTGTTAATCAAAATATCATTAGCACATTGTTTACAGAAATGCCACAATCTCAAGACACAAAACTTGGAGTGAAAAGTTACATTAAATTTAATGAACTCTGGAAATTTCATGTTTCTCATACACACACACACACACACACACACACACACATATATGCCACTCTTCCCCAATCATATTTTTAAATGACAAAATGAGACTTATATTCCATTAATTCCAAAACACTAGTATCAAAAATGGGAAATGTGTATATTGCAATATGACACACCCAATTTTAACTATTCTCTATTTGACTAGAGGATGCTGACAACAAATGGGTTTTTAAATATTTGGAGGTACTTAAAAGACCCAAGTTTCACCTGTTTACTTTCAAAACTTTCTAAGAGAAAGTGTAAAACCAAAACAAAACAATTTTATTTTAATATTCACATTTTGAAATACATTAAATAAATTCCTCTGAATCTCTCTTGGTAATATAGACTCAAAGATACATAACTCTAGGAAAGTGACTGGACCAGGATTACGATTGGCTCTGTTGTTTTGGTTGGCTTTTGATGCTCTGCCTCTTTTATTATTTCTACTTGTTTTAACATTTCTTTTATGTGAAAATAGTCCATATTTTTTCTCATTAAAAAAATACTTTTACCTGACCCTGAGAAGGGAACTTAAAGTAATGCTTTTCACATGTCCAACTCAAACTTCAGGATTGGTGTTTTCTTTCTCCTTTTAATTTATAATAAAATTATACCCTTGTGAATCCCAAAGTAAGATAATATTGAGTTATACAAAACTCAGGAACTGAAAATATCATCAGCCTCTGAGTCACTAGAAATCAGCATACCACCAGCTACACTCCATTTGGATGGCTAATTAACTACAAACATAAATTACCTCACTAGGTTGCAAATGACTACATTTTTAGTAATAAAGTGGTAACTCATGTACTGCTCTGGTTTCCTTTAAAAGAAGCAACTAACATTTTTTCAGGGATATTAGAAGTTAATAAATGATCACTCTAAACTTTAATGTTCTACTAAAGGCCTAAAATCACTACCTGAAGAAATATATGTTCTTTCTTAGAGTTTAAAGAAAAAACCTAGATAGCACTGTCTGTGAAACACACTAACAAAAGTATTATCTTAAATAGGACATATTTTTCAGAAGCTATAATATACAAATTAAGCACAAAGACTAGTATGTTAAAGAGCAGTGCTGTTTTTACAAAAATGACTTTAATTAAGCCTGGGGGAGAAAATCAACACGTACAAAATACTATCCATATACAAAATAATATAAATTCTACAATGAATATTATAATAGAAAGCTGAAAATGAGATACCTTGTGATTTGTTAACATTTTTGATGACTTTCTGAAGTTCTTTCAACTCCTTATCAAGTTCATCATAGTTTAGTTCTCTAGATTCAACTTTTGGAGCTTGGAACAAAGAAGGATCTGTCCCCAGGTATGAACACTGCAAGTGACCTTCATCACTCAGAGTGACTATCACTCCCTTTAAATCACTTAAAAAAAAAAAAAAGGGAAGAGAAAATGAGACATAATTAAAAATGTTTAATGGATGTAGACTTGACCAACTACACTTTCATTCAATTCAGCTTCAGCATACCATCAAGAAAATGGAGGAGGCCATGAAAAGAAATGTGGGCCCTTCTCTTTTCCTTCTCTTTTCCTTTTGCTTCTCTCTGCCCTTGGGACATATGCTCCCCCTCCCTCCCCAGGCCCACTCACCATGGCTTCCTTCACATGCACTCCTACTCAAGGAGCTCTCTGGTCTGTTCTCTCTCCCTTCACTTTTAGATACAAGTCTCCCTTTCTCTCTTACTAGCTCTTTCCCCATCACTCATCATCCTGATTATCTCTTTTCCTCCCTACCCTTTCATTCTTTTTGTCTTTCTTAAAGCCTCCCTTATCTCTGTTATTCTCTAGAAATAGCCATAATATATAAATTATAGATAACTTAAGCATAAATGTTTAAAAATAAAAGTTGTATGTTTTCCTGAACTTACTATAGAAGTAGATGAAATTATACCATTTGCTTCCTCCCGACCCTGCCCAGAGGGAAAGAAACTCAATATTGTGAGTCATTTTGACTTTGTTTGTTGCATTTTCTACTGGCTTTTGATTTTTACAAAAGTTTTCCAACCCTGTTATAAAGGTTAAATATTAATCAGAAACAACAGAAAACTGGAGAGAGATACAATAACTTGAAAATAAAAATGTTGCTATTCATCTGAAGAAAAGGAGTTAGGATATATAAAGGTCTAGGACTCATTCCTTCTCCAAAGAAATGGAGAAGGAAATGGCAACCCACTCCAGTCCTCTTGCCTGGAAAATTCCATGGACGGAGGCGCCTGGTAGGCTACAGTTCATGGGGTCTCGAAGAGTCGGACACAACTGAGTGACTTAACTTTCACTCCACTTTCATGCATTGGAGAAGGAAATGGCAACCCACTCCAGTGTTCTTTCCTGGAGAATCCCAGGGACAGAGGAGCCTGATGGGCTGCTGTCTATGGGGTCGCACAGAGTCGGACACGACTGAAGCAACTTAGCAGCAGTAGCAGCAGGACTCATTCAGAACAAATAAGAATTTTTAAATTCTTTTGGCCATGACAAAATGTAGCTCATTAATCTAAAAGTTCAGCTTGACTAAGAGTAAACACTATCATTGCTCAATCCATCCCATAAGGTGGCCACCAGCAACTTTACCATCTGTTTTAAACATAATATTCTTACACAATCTCTCTCCAGGGCTTATACATAATTCTGTACTGTGACTTCATAATAATAAAAAATAGATTGGGATCACTGATTCAACAGATTAAAAAACTAGCTAAAAGCTAAAAGGATATTTAGGTTTTAGCTCTAACTCTGCCCAACTTGAGTCAACTTGGTAAAGTCTTCCTAAATGCCCTTATTTCTGAAATGAGAAGGTGAAGCAGGTGATCCTCAAAGGTCCTGAAGTCGAACAAACTCGTTTCTGCCAATCTAGCTCAGAAAATAAATACTCCCAAATAAAATTATTTTCCTAAAATAAAATGTTGTCACCCCTACAGAGCCTCTGGACCTGACCTTTTCAGGCAACTGAAGCCACCTAGAGGCCTCAGAAATCTCAGCTTCCACAAACTCATTTCAAGAGGGCAAACCTCTGTCCCTATTGAGTTAGTCTGTTCCCCATTCTACTCAGACCTACTGAAGTCTGGGAACACAATAAGTCCTAAGGAAACACTAGGAGACTAAATGGCAGAGGTTCTCAGATAATGTGGTAATCATCAACTCATTGAATCCAGAAGGGTTATATCCATTTCATCTTCACCCTTTGAGTGGTCCATTATAAAGGAAACCTAGCATGAGCCAATATAAGTATACCTTGCTATCCAAATTTATTTGGTCTTTGAACTGGATAGCTTATTAGAGAATCAGTTACATCCCACTGTTTTAGATGGCAAAAAGCAATAATTTAAACCCAGGAATTTATCTAAAAATTTATCTGAACCTATTAAGTTTCTGAGTTCAGACAGAGTTTGATAGTGGTATATACACATATTTTCTTCAGTGTCTCAAAAAGAAAAAATTCTTTACTGATGTTTTGAGGTGTTCAAAAGGAAAAGAGACAAGCCAGGATCTTTCTTTACTGAAACAGCTTACCGACGGTCTCCAGAATGTCTTCACGCTAAATTATAAAACTTAAGCAATTTACTTTTTCCTTATCAATGGCATTAGAGCCATTACATACAATTTGGATCAAATAACAAAAATTTAGAATAGCTGAATTCATTTAACATTGCATGTTTTATTCCATAGGAACACTAATACAAGCTCTAAAAACTTTAGAATAAATCAGTGAAATTTCTGTCTATGATGGGACAGGCAGTTTGACACAGGCCTATATATATACTTAATATATAAGCAATGTCATCACTCACTATCTTAAACACAAAGGAAAATTTTTAATATACATGTATATCATTTCTAAAGTTAAGCCCAACTTAAGTATAAAGCCCAATTTAAATAGAAAATTTTTTTACATTAAAATCAAGATATTTTTTAAAATCTTTCTACTTAAAAAATATCTTCTTACACAATGTTTATTGTCCATGTGACATTGTGTAAAGTTTTGTGAGTGATAGAATTTTATGCTGGAAGATGTCATCAAGTAAATCAAGTATTGTGTACCCCATTACTTACACATTTAAAGTAGAGTTAACACTGCCAAATTAAGTCTCAGGATTATTACTGGTCCTTGAAATACATCAGAGAAACCAAGGAACCAGAATAATGTATTTTATGAGGACTCAAGGTCAAAGATGTTATATTACTAGGACACAATAATTTTGTGATTTTAGCAATGGAGCATGAAATTAAACAATAGAGCTAGCTCAGGAATCCGAAAGTAATTGTTTCATCATTCAGTAAACAGATCCTGGCCCTAACAATACATTCAAACACAATTCCAGATGGATTTTAAAAGTTAAATTTAAAAACATGAAACTACAAAAATATTTATCTGCCCTTGAGATGGAAAGAACTTTGCTGTGAGAAAGCAACAGAGGAAAACTACAAAGCAAAGGATCTCTAAATTAAACCACAAAAAAGTTTTAAACTTGTTATATGCTTTAAAAATACATCATAGTAAAAAGAACAAAAGACAGACAAACTGGGGAAAACCTTGGCAACCAACATAAAATATATGATTTAAGTTGAACTATATGAAGTTGTGAATATTCACTGTTTTTGACCTATAAAAAATGTTTCATATATTTCATCTAATATGTAAAGAACTCTTACAAATCAATGAAAATATGAGTATATCCCCAAAGAAAAAGATTGAAGGGAATGTACAATTCACTTGAATCAGCTACTTAAAGGTTGAGTGATCTATAGAATTAAAACTTTCATCTAATTTTTTTTCTGACAAGGCCAAGCTATAAAATCAACAATCTGAAAGTATTTGAAATACTCAAAAAAATAAAAAATGAACATTTTCTTTTACTAATACAATAAAAACAAATGAATAATAGTTTTAAAAACAAATGAAAAGAAAATGCATTGAATCAAATGGTTTCCTGTCCAGCTGCACTTAATGCAAAATAGAAATATTTGAAGTTCTCAAATCCTCGGTGTGGTTTTTATTGTAAGATATAGATATCAAAGAAATCTTAAAAACTTAAATACTACTATTGTACTCAATTTTTACTCTGCCTCAATACAGAGCACATGATTTAAAGGCAATTCCCTTAAGCACAGCAGGCAGACTCAGTGTAGGCAGTCCTTCCTTAGCCCCAACAGGCCAGACTTGATCACTTAAACATATTTTGAGTCACTCTGTAATCATTTATTTAAGATATGCTTATTAAGCATCTGCTATACCAGAGTTACAAACAAAAATAAGATATGGTACTGACTCCATTAAAAAAAAAAAAATTCTGGTCTAGTTGCAAAAGAAAACCTATTTTAAAAAATAGCAATTGTAACAGGACATATCAGAAGCTATATGAAGAGTGCAGTACAATGACCATACATGAAACAGCAGAGCAAGTCTTCACTGGGCAAAAGATGCAGAAGCTCGATCCTGACTTATAAGTAGATTCTCAGAGATTTAAAAAAAGAAAAGAAAAAAGTGAACAGACAAAAGGCAGAGGACTTGGTGAACACTTTCCATCCCATGACTTTAAAATACCCTTTTTGTGCCAGCTCCATTTATATCTCCAAACAGGCCTCTCACCCAAAGTTGAACTGTGTACATCCAGTGGCCTACTTGATATCTCCACTTGGAAGGTGACTAGACATCTAAAGCTGGACATGGCTACAACTGAGCTCCTGATTTTGGCTGCTTGCCTCCAACTTAAATATGTTATTCCTTAAACCTTTCATCTTTCCAAGAAAAGAAAATGTATTACACAAGCAGTGAAACTAAGAAGCTCAACGTGGTTAGATTGAAGGAAGTTCAGAGGGATGTAGAAATTACATGGGCTTCCTAAGTAGCTCAGTGATCATCTGTCTGCCAAACCAGGAGACATAGGTCCCATCCCTGGGTCGGGAAGATCCCCTGGAGAAGAGAATGGCCACTACTCCTGTATTCTTGCCTGAGAAATTCCACCGACAGAGAAGCCTGGCAGGCTACAGTCCATGGTGTCACAAAGACTCAGACACGACTTAGTGACTAAACATTAACAACAGAATTACATAGAGTAAAATCTTACAGACTTTTGTAAACTCTGTTAAAAACTGTGAATTTAATACTTAAGAAATAAGAAATCACAAAAGGTTTTAAAGGAGAAGAGGGAGAAGTAGCATGATCTGATTCATCTTTGCCAAAGATCTATTCTTATTGCTTGTGGAGAGACCACTCTGGGTGGGGTTAATACAGGAAGGACAGGCAAGGACAATGAGAATGAAGAAAAGGGAAAGATAACAACATATTTATAAGATATAATCACATTATCTCACTTAATCACCCCAATAACCTTATGAAGAAAGGTTTCATATGCCTTCACTGTACAAAAAAGAAGAAGAAGAAGAAGAAGAAGAATGAAACCCTGGAAAAACAGAAAATAATACATACTGGTTACCAGGAGATAACAAGCATAGCTGCAAAAAACTGCAGACTTTCTGGCCTCAGATATGAAATTTCCATTCCTATATAGCTGCCCTCAGAAGGCAACAAATGACACTTCATACAAAATGATTTTTTAGAGTGGATTATATATTCAGCAAATATTAAATGCTAAGAACTGTACTTAAAATGAAGTACAGAAGAGTTTTTTTTCAAACAAAATGCCTAAGTATTCAAGAGTCAAACATGGCAAATAGAAAAGTAAAAGAGACAAATTCTCCAAGGTCATGTGAATGATATTTGCTTTAATCTGCAAAGTTAAATAAAAAATGATTACAGTTAGTTCCTCACATTGAGATTGGTGCAAAAGTAACTGCGATTTCAGACTGTGAATTTTAAATCATTATAACTAGGCTCAAACATATCTTTATTAATCAAAATAAGAATCATTATCATCAACACATTTTTGCCAATGAGAAATGTTTGTTTATTCCTATAGCATACAAATCTATGCTTTGGCAAAAACAGAAATATAAACTAATGGAACAAGACAGAAAGCCCAGAAATAAACCCATGCACATATGGGTACCTTATTTTTGACAAAGGAGACAAGAATACGCAATGGGGCAAAGACAGCTTCTTCAATAAGTGGTGCTGGGAAAACTGGACAGCTACATGTAAAAGAATGAAATTAGAATTTGTAACCAAACACAAAGATAAACTCAAAATGGATTAAAGACCTAAATGTAAGACCAGAAACTATAAAGCTCTTAGAGGGAAGCATAGACAGAACAGCCTATGACATAAATCAAAGCAAGATCCTCTATGACCCACCTCCTAGAGTAATGGAAATAAAAACAAAAGTAAACAAGTGGGTCCGTCTAGTCAAGGCTATGGTTTTTCCAGTGGTCATGTATGGATGTGAGAGTTGGACTGTGAAGAAAGCTGAGAGGTGAAGAATTGATGCTTTTGAACTGCAGTGTTGGAGAAGACACTTGAGAGTCCCTTGGACTGCAAGGAGATGCAACCAGTCCATCCTAAAGGAAATCAGTCCTGGGTGTTCATTGGAAGGACTGACGCTGAGGCTGAAAATCCATCACTTTGGCCACCTCATGCGAACAGTTGACTCATTGGAAAAGACCCTGATGCTGGGAGGGATTGGGAGCAGGAGGAGAAGGAGACGACAGAGAATGAGATGGCTGGATGGCATCACCGACTCGATGGACATGAGTTTGAGTAAACTCCGGGAGTTGGTGATGGACAGGGAGGCTGGGCGTGCTGCGATTCATGGGTCGCAGAGTCGGACACGACTGAGCAACTGAACTGAACTGAACTGATACACAATGCAGCATCATTCCACTACTCTTCATGGCTTGGTCTGCAAAATATGTCCTGGAATGAAAGTGTTTCTTACATGGTTCTCATGATCAGTGTGCATTTTGCTCTTGTTTCCTCCTCCACCCTTTCTTCAGATTACCATCATCTTTCTATTTAAAAGTAAAGTCCTATTTTAATATGACTGTTATTTGGGGTTTTTTTTTTATTTGGTAGGTTTGATTAGGTTTTGTTACTTTCTGGTGCTCCAATTACAGCTGTATAAATTTTAAATGATCTGCCCCATGACAATTTATTGCTTGTTTTTTAATGACATATAGTTGATTTACAATGTTGTGCCAATCCTTGATGTACACCAAAGTAATTCAGTTTTTCACATATATACATTATGTTTTAATATTCTTTTTCATTATGGCTTATCCCAGGAGATTGGATATCATTCCCTATGCTATACAGTAAGACCTTATTGCTTATCCATTCTAAATGTGGCAATTTATTTTTATAGCCTTCTTAATGTTAATTTGTAATTTATTACATTGTAACATAAATAATTGTAATATTAGAGCTTTTTGGATTTGGAGAAAAGGTGTGAAGAAAATCTAGCATGGAGAAAATGAGAGAAGAAGAGGGAGAAAAGTTTAGACTATGTATGAGAAAGAACAAGCAGCCTGGATACAACATTCAGTGGATTAAATAAAGAGAAAAGAAACTCTTGGGAATAAAACCATCTAAAGATCTTAAACTTTAATCTATGTAATTATGGAACCAGTGAAGGCTTTTTAGCTAGTGAGTGACATCAGCAAAAATATGGTTTTAAAAGATGTACTCTAAAAGATGTTTCAAATAATTCTTACCAAAATGACCCATAAAGCAATGTAATCCAAATGAAAATCCCAGAAAGTTTTTTTCTTTATATTTTGTAGAAACTGACAAGCTGATTTCCACATTTCTATGGAAATGCCAAAAAGATTAGAATGGCAAAACAATAATGAAAAAAGAACAGAGATAGAGGCTTTTCATAATTTGACTGTAAGACACACTATAAATCTAGAGTAATCAAGAAAATGCAGTATTGACATGAGGATAAATAGATCAATGGAACAAAAAGGAGACTCCAGAAACAAACCTACACTCTTACAGTCAACTAATTTTCAACAAAAATGCCAAAGGTATTTAATGGGGAAAGGAAAGTCTTTTTAATAAATGGTGTTTGAAGAACTGACTAGCCATATGGAAACAATAAAACTCACAGTATACACAGAAATTAATTTGAGATGGATCACTGAACCAAACATAAGAGTTAAACCTATAAGCACTATAAGCTTTTTAAAAAATACAGAACAATATTTTCATGACCTGGAATAGATAAAAGATTTCTTAGGATGTAGATAGTAAAAAATCATAAAACAAAAATGATGCTAGATTTCATATTCAAAGCTTCTTATCAAAAGAACCCTTAAAAGCACATAAAGAACTATTATAATAAATGAAAACACACACACACAACAAACTCAACTAGGAAAAACCTCCACAGTCACTTCACAGAGTAAAGTATAAAACTTGTCAACAAACTAAGAAAAATGCTCAATATTACTAGTCATTAGGGAAATGAAAATTAAAATCACTGTTAGAAGACTTCCCAAGAGCCGACTCATTGGAAAAGACCCTGATGCTGGGAAAGACTGAGGACGAGAAGGGGGCAACAGAGGATGAGATGGTTGGATGGCATCATCAAGTCAATGGACATGAGTTTGAGCAAACTCCAGGAGACAGTGTAGGACAGGGAAGCATGGCGTGCTGCATTCCATGGGGTCACAAAGATCAGACCCGACTGAGTGACTGAACAACAACAAATGCCATATAAACACTGATAATTGCTGAAGCTGGGCACTGGATACAAGGCAGTTCACAATACCATCCACTTAGTTTGTATATTTAAACATTTCCATAATAGAAAAGTTGGAGGGTTTAAAAAGAAGCAAATAAAATGCATACATAGATACACAAATATGTATACAATGATACCAGCAATACTAAATACTTGTAGTGATAATGAATGCAATCTACCTTGACCTGGGACCTGCCTCATACTTTAGTACCCATTACCACCCTTATTCAACTCTCTCTTCCATCCTGCCATGTCTCTTTACCAGCGTGGTAGATTACAAATATGGCCCAAATTTTCTCCTGCTATGTATCCACGGCTCTTGCAATGTGACTGTATAGCTTCTTTCATCAAGGATTGCAGTCTAACCCCCCACCTCTTCAATCTGGACTAGACCTGTCTCTTGCTTTGGCTAAGAGAATAATGAGAGTCTCTTGGATTGATGGGCTAGAAACCCAATTGTGTGTGTCCTTAAAAGAGACAAAAAATGAAAAGTGACAGAGAAACAAAGGAGGAGATCAGGAAAAGACAGATGTGGAGAGACATTGGAGTAATGTATCTACAAACCAGGGAACAGCAAGGGCTGCCAGACAGAAGCTGGGAGAGAAGCATGGAATACATTCTCCCTCAGGGCCTTTAAAAGGAAATATTCAGTCACACCTTGATTTGGACTTCTGTCCATGGAAACTGTTAAATAATACATTTATATTTTTTCTATTATATATTGTCACCTTGCTTATTTAACTTACATGCAGAGTACATCATGCAAAAATGTGAGGCTGGATGAATCATAAACTAGAATCAAGATTGGCAGGAGAAATATGAATAATCTCAGATATGAAGATGATACCATTTTAATGGCAAAAAATGAAGAGGACCTAAACAGCCTGTTGGTAAAGGTCAAAGAGGAGAGTGAAAAAGCTGACTTAAAACTCAACATTCAAAAAACTAAGATCACGGCATCCAGTCCTATCACTTCATGGCAAATAGATGGGGAAAATGTGGAAACAATGTCAGATTTGATTTTCTTGTGCTCCAAAATCACTGCAGATGGCGACTGAAGCCACGAAATTTAAAAGACGCTTGCTCCATTGGTAGCTTGATAGGGACTGCATTGAATCTATAGATTGCTTTGGGTAGTATACTCATTTTCACTATATTGATTCTTATGATTCACGAACATGGTATATTTCTCCATCTATTTGTGTCATCTTTGATTTCTTTCACCAGTGTTTTATAGTTTTCTATATATATGTCTTTTGTTTCTTTAGGTAGATTTATTCCTAAGTATTTTATTCTTTTTGTTACAATGGTGATTGAAATAGTTTCCTTAATTTCTCTTTCTGTTTTCTCATTGTTAGTGCATAGGAACACAAGGGATTCCTGTGTGCTAATTTTATATCCTGCAACTTTACAATATTTATTGATTAGCTCTAGTAATTTTTCAGAGAACTAGAACAAATAATTGCACAATTTGTATGGAAATACAAAAAAAAAAAAAAAAAAACCTCGAATAGCCAAAGCAATCTTGAGAAAGAAGAATGGAACTGAAGGAGTCAATTTCTATCTGACTTCAAACTATACTACAAAGTTACAGTCATCAAGACAGGAGAGTACTGGCACAAAGACAGAAATATAGATCAATGGAACAAAATTGAAAGCCCAGAGACAAATCCATGCACCTATGGACACCTTATCTTTGACAAAGGAGGCAAGAATACACAATGGAGAACAGACAATCTCTTTAACAAGTGGTGCTGGGAAAACTGGTCAACCACTTGTAAAAGAATTAAACCATACACTTTCTAACACCATACACAAAAATAAACTCAAAATGGATTAAAGATCTAAACATAAGACCAGAAACTATAAAACTCCTAGAGGAAAACATAGGCAAAACACTCTCTGACATAAATCACAGCAGGATCTTCTATGACCCACCTCTCAGACTAATGGAAAGAAAAGCAAAAATAAACAAATGGGACCTAATGAAACTTAAACGCTTTTGTACAATGAAGGAAACTATAAGAAGGGTGAAAAGACAGTCTTCCAAATGGGAGACAATAATAGCAAATGAAGCAACTGACAAAGAATTAATCTCAAAAATATACAAGCAGCTCCTACAGCTCAATTCCAGAAACATAAATAACCCAATCAAAAAATGGGCTAAAGAACTAAACAGATATTACTCCAAAGAAGACATACAGATGGCTAACAAGCACATGAAAAGATGCTCAACATCACTCATCAGAGAAATGCAAATCAAAACCACAACAAAGTACCATCTCACGCCAGTCAGAACAGCTGCTATCAAAAACCCTACAAACAATAAATGCTGGAGAGGGAGTGGAGAAAAGGGAACCCTCTTACACTGTTGGTGGGAATGCAAACTAGTACAGCCACTATGGAGAACAGTGTGGAGATTCCTTTAAAAACTGGAAACAGAACTGCCATATGACCCAGCATCCCACTGCTGGGCATAAACACCAAGGAAACCAAAACTGAAAGAGACATGTGTACCCCAATGTTCATTGCAGCACTATTCACAATAGCTAGGACATGGAAGCAACCTAGATGTCCATGGGCTTATGAATGGATAAGAAAGCTGTGGTACATATACACAATGGAATATTACTCAACTATTAAAAAGAATGTATTTGAATCAGTTCTAATGAGGTGAATGAAACTGGAGCCTATTATACAGAGTGAAGTAAGTCAGAAAGAAAAACACCAACACAGTATATTAACGCATATATATGGAATTTAGAAAGATGGTAACGATGACCCTACATGCGAGACAGCAAAAGAGACACAGATGTAAAGAACAGACTTTTGGACTCTTATGGGAAAAGGCGAGGGTGCGATGATTTGAGAGAATAGCATTGAAGCATGTATATTACCATATGTGAAATAGATCGCCAGTCCAGGTTTGATGCATGAGACAGGGTGCTCAGGGCCGGTGCACTGGGATACCCCTGAGGGATGGGATGGGACGGAGGTGGAGGGGGGTTCAGGATGGGGAACACATGTACACCCATGGCTGATTCATGTCAATGTATGGCAAAAATCACTACAATGTTGTAAAGTAATTCAGTTCAGTTCAGTCACTCAGTCATGTCCAACTCTGCGACCCCATGAACCAAAGCACTCCAGGCCTCCCTGTCCGTCACCAACTCCTAGAGACTACCCAAAATCATGTCCATTGAGTCGGTGATGCAATCCAGCCATCTCATCCTCTGTCGTCCCCTTCTCATCCTCTGTCATCCCCTTCTCCTCCTTCCCTCAACCTTTGCCAGCATCAGGGTCTTTTCAAATAAGTCAGCTCTTCTCATCAGGTGGCCAAAGTATTAGAAATTCAGCTTCAACATCAGTCCTTGCAATGAACACCCAGGACTGATCTCCTTTAGGATGGACTGGTTGGATCTTCTTGTAGTCCAAGGGACTCTCAAGAGTCTTCTCCAATACCATAGTTCAAAAGCATCAATTATTTGGCACTCAGCTTTCTTTATAGTCCAACTCTCACATACACACATGACTACTGGAAAACCATAGCCTTGACAAGATGTATCTTTGTTGACAAAGTAATGTCCTGCTTTTCAATATGCTGTCTAGGTTGGTCATAACTTTCCTTCCAAGGAGTAAGCATCTTTTAATTTCATGGCTGCAATCACCATCTGCAGTGATTTTGGAGCCCAGAAAAATAAAAGTCAGCCACTGTCTCCACTGTTTCCCCATCTATTGGCCATGAAGTGATGGGACCGGATGCCATGATCTTAGTTTTCTGAATGTTGAGCTTTAAGCCAACTTGTTCACTCTCCTCTTTCACTTTCATCAAGAGGCTCTTTAGTTCTTCTTCACTTTCTGCCATAAGTTTGAGCAAATTTGGAGAGATGGTAAGGGACAGGGAAGCCTGGTGTGCTGTAGTTCATTGGGTCGCAGAGTCGGACACAGTACCAAGTTTGTTGTAATTTGTTACAGTATCCCCAGCTAAGCAATACAGAGCAGAAAAATCATCCAGCTAAACTCAGCTCAAAACTGACAATGTTGTTGTTCAGTCAGTTAGTCGTGTTCAACTCTCTGGGACCCCATGCACTGCAACACACCAGGCTTCCCTGGTGCTTCACTATCTCCCAGAGTTTGTTCAAACCCATGTCCATTGATTCAGTGATGCCATCCAACCATCCCATCCTCTGTCATCCCCTTCTCCTCCTGCCTTCAATCTTTCCCAGCATCAGAGTCTTTCCCAAGGAGTCAGTTCTTCACAGCAGGTGGCCAAAGTACTGAAGCTTCTGCTTCAGTATCAATCCTTCCAATGAACACTTAGGATTGATTTCCTTTAGGATTGACTGGTTTGATCTCCTTTGACTGGAGACTCTCAAGAGTCTCCCTTTCCCCAGAAGCACAGAAAGCATCGATTCTGTGGCACTCAGCCTTCTTTATGATCCAACTCTCACATCCATATATGACTACTGGAAACATCAAAGCTTTGACTATACAGGTCTTTGTCAGGAAAGTGATGTCTCTACTTTTTAATATGCTGTCTAGGTTCATCATAGTTTTTCTTCCACGGAGCAAGTGTCTTTTAATTTTGTGGCTACAGTCACCATCTGCAGTGATTTTGGAGCCCAAGAAAATAAAGTTTGTCACTGTTTCCATTGTTTCCCCATCTATTTGCCATGAAGTGGTGGAATCAGATGCCATGATCTTTGTTTTTTGAATGTTGAGTTTTAAGCCAGCTTTTTCACTCTCCTCTTTCACTTTCATCAAGAGGCTCTCTAGTTCCTCTTCACTCTCTGCCATTAGGGTGGTGTCATCTGCATATCTGAAGTTACTGATATTTCTCATGGCAATCCTGATTCCAGCTTGTGCTTCAGCCAATCTAGCATTTCATATGAGGTACTTTTCATGTAAGGTAAATAAGCAGGGTGACAATATACAGTCTTGACATACTCCTTTCTGAATTTTGAAACAGCCTATTGTTTCATGTCCAATTCCAACTGTTGCTTCTTGACGTGGATTCAGGTTTCTCAGGAGGCAGTTAAAGTGGTCTGATATTCCCATGTCTTTAAGCTACTAAGTTGTGAGATGATTTGCTACACAGCAAAGCTAATTGACACAGTCAACCTTGGAAATACTCATTCCTCTTTTTAAAAGTATCTCTTCCAAAGCCAATCTTATCACCTTCATAAAAACTGACTACCTTATTATACCTGATAAATAATACTTCTATAACAGCACTACAAATGTTATAGCATTTCTTTAAATTTTTTCATGATTATCACCTTTGACCAGGTTGTTAACTCCCTAATGGCAAGGATTATAAGACATTGAATTTGTAACCCTCAATGCCAGACACAATGACTTCATCTATATGAAATTTTCAAAAAGAATCAAAATTCACCTATAGTACTAGTTATAAGCAAATACAAAAACACCACAACATTCCAATGTACCAATCAATAATTATAGACTCAGAAGTAAATCTAGAAGACCTCTATAATGTCCATAATACTTTAAATGGAACTCTTCGGATCAATATAAGACAAAATCAACTTTATCTACAGTTAACTAACATCGCTTCATTATTCCTTCTAATCATCAAATAATAAGGCAACACCAAAAGGACTGTGAAGATAGAGTATGCATGTGGTAGCTCTAACCTGGCACTGAGCCTTGAACATATGAATGCCAAGAAAACTAGTATGCAAATATATTCTTTCCCAAGGAAAAGAACGTTTTCTAAAGTAAAAGTTCAAGGCAATGAATCTTTCCATAAATAAAACTAGATGTTGGAGTCTTTCCCTGATGTATGAAAGAAGACATGATCTGGTGCCATAATTTTCTAATGTATTAAGCTCTTACTGGAATTAAGTCAGGCATTAAGGAAACCACCTGTGTATTTTTAGCTCTTATGTGTTGAGGAGTTACTTTTCCAAGTTTTAAAAATAATTAGGCCTTGTTTGTCCCTCTCGGTATGACCATCTCTCAGGCAAAGTTTCCTATCAATACATTTGACATACACAGTTCATACCGAGTACAAAATCTGAGAGCTAAGAGAATCAAGCATAGAATGCAAGTTTCCTCATTCACAGAGAGGTTATTTTTTCTTTTTTTTTTTTTTTGCCCATCTTTCCATGTTGACTTCCCAAGAATGGAACATTTTAAGGTGTAATTTGAGGTTTGTGTAAATGGTTTTCAGTTATTACTGCTATCCATAATTAGCCTCAATAATCAAGAGCTGGATTATTTAATAGAAGAGACATGGTAATTAGAATACCCAAGAAAGGACAAGTAAAATAGGGGAGCCAAGGCCAGAGTCCACAGACATCATAATAGAAATAACTCTGCAAAGAGAAGTTGTCACATTACACTGCAGAAATTACAAAGGTTGTAGTTGGGTAGAATGAACAAAATACCTTTTGCAGTAAAGAAATTTCTAAGCATCAAAAACTCAGACATGAGCCTGTTCTTTCAAAACTAACTCTTATTAGACTTACTAGAAAGTCAACACAAGACTGCTAAATCTGGTTAATTATGTTCACAAGACTAAATAGGTAAATTACTAACCAGAAAAAAAAAAGACATGACTTCTAGAAGGGTCTATTTTGCACTGGGGAAGCAAAATATGTTTATAAGGATTTGACTCAACTCTAACTTCCTTCATTATTGAAAAATAAGTATGTATTTAGAACTCACTGTATCTACATATCATTCTAGATGTTATAGACAGATAGGAAGGTTACACTGGTCATTATACTCAAAGAATGTCAAGTACAGTGGCAATTACAGATATGCAAATCAAACAAGAATGTATGAGATGTATGAGGCATGCACTAATGAGTGATGCATGTAAATAAGGGGGCCAATAAAAACAAAGTGAAAGAACACCAAAATCAGACAGTGAACAGAGAGAGTGCTTTCTAAAAGAGAAAATACAAGCAGAAATTGGATAGGAAAAGAAACAGGGCATTCCAATAAAATTCTCCTTAAAGAGCACTCACACACACATGCATACATGCACACACGCACACATGCGCACACATACTCTGCAGAGGGTACAGGACATTCAGGAAGTGTTTTAACTAAAGCCAGAACAAAATAGATATTCAACAAATATCTATTTCAGTATCAATGTATCAGTGATGGTTCTCAAAGTGAGAATACCAGTGAAGAAATGACACAGAAATCTCTTTCTCTAGGAGCTCACATGCCAGGAAAGAGAGGAAAAGCAATGAACAAAAGAAATGACTATATAATAAGTTCAAAGATGACAGGTGCTACAGAGAAAAAATAAGAAGGTAAAGTAAGACTCAAATTGGACCTAGGGAAAGGCATGATTTGCATAGGCTAGGGAGGGCATTCCAGAACAGTGGAATAGCCTAAGTTGTCACCTGTCTCTATCAGTCAGAAAGTGTATTTCTCCCAAGAGTATTCATATGGAAGAGTGGTTCATGATAAAAATTAAAGATGATAAAAATTCAATGACTTTGAAAGAAATGCAAGAAGGCAAAGTGGTTTTCTGAGGAGGCCTTACAAAGAGCTGAGAAAAGAAGAGAAGCAAAAGGCAAAGGAGAAAGGGAAAAATATACCCAACTGAATGCAGACTTCCAGAACAGCAAGGAGAGATAAGAAAGCCTTCTTAAGTGAACAATGCAAACAAACAGAGGAAAAGAATAGAATAGGAAAGACTGGAGATGTCTTCAAGAAAATTGGAGAAACCAAGGGAACATTTCATGCAAAGATGGGCACCATAAAGGAAAGAAACAGCAAGGAACTAATGAAAGCAGAAGAGATTAAGAAGAGGTGGCAAGAATGCACAGAACTATACAAAAGGGTCTTAATGACCCAGCTAACCATGATGATGTGATCACTCACCTAGAGCCAGACATCCTGGAGTGTGAAGTCAAGTGGACCTTAGGAAGCATTACTATGAAAAAAGATAGCAGAGATGACAGAATTCCAGCTGAGCTATTTCAAATTCTAAAATATGATGCTGTGAAAGTGCTGCACTCAATATGCCAGCAAAGTTGGAAAACTCAGCAGTGGCCACAGGAATAGAAAAGGTCAGTTTTCATTCTAATCCCAAAGAAAGGCAATGCCAAAGAATGTTCAAACTATGTACAACTGTACTCATTTCACACACTAGCAAGGTAATGCTCAAAATCCTTCAAGCTAAGCCTCAGCAGTATGTGAACTAAGAAATTCCAGATGTACAAGCTGGATTTAGAAAAGGCAAAGGAACCAGATATCAAATTGCCAACATTTGCTGGATCACGGAGGAAGCCAAGGGGATTCCAGGAAAACATCTATTTCTGCTTCATTGACTATGCTAAAGCCTTTGTGTGGATCACAACAAACTCTGAAAAATTCTTAAAGAGATAAGAATACCAGACTACCTTTCCTGCCTTCTGAGAAACCTGTATGCAGATCAAGAATCAACAGTTAGAACTGAACATGAAACAATGGACTGGCTCAAAATGAGGAAGGAGTATGTCAAGGCTGTATATTGTCACTCTGCTTATTTAACATATGCAGCGTACATCATACAAAATGACAGGCCAGATGAATCACAAGCTGGAATCAAGATTGCCAGGAGAAATATCAATAACCTCAGATATGCAGATGATACCATTCTAATGGCAGAAAATGAAGAGGAACTAAAGAGCCCATTGATGAAGGTGAAAGAGGAGAGTGAAAAAGCTGACTTAAAACTCAACATTCAAAACACTAAGATCAGGCATATGGTCCTGTCACTTCATGGCAAACAGAGGAAGAAAAAATGGAAACAGTGGACGATTTCATTTTCTTGAGCTGCAAAATTAGTACAGACAGTGACTGCAGCCATGAAATTAAAACACTTGCTCCTTGGAAGAAAAGCTATGACAAACCTAGACAGAGTATTAAAACCAAGATACATCAGGTTGCCAACAAAGTAGACAAAGCTATAATTTTTCCAGTAGTCATAATGTGAGAGGATGAACCATAAAGAAGGTTGAATGCCAAAGAATTGATGCTTTCAAAATGTGGTGCTGGAGAAGACCTTTGAGAGTCCTGTGGACAGCAAGGAGAACAGACCAGTCAATCCTAAAGGAAATCAACCTTGAATATTCATTGAAGAACTGATGCTGAAGCTGAGGCTCTAACACTTTGGCCACCTGATGGGAAGAGCCGACTCATTGGAAAAGACCCTGATGCTGGCAAAGATTGAGGACAGGAAGAGAAAGTGGCAACAGAGGATGAGATAGTTGGATGGCATCACAGACTCAATGAACGTGAGTTTGAGCAAACTCTGGGAGGTAATGAAGGACAAGGAAGCCTGGTGTGCTACAGTGCATGGGGTTGCAGAGTCAGACACAACGTAGTGACTGAACAACAACAAACACTACTCACATTTCTCTTCTTCCCACTCTCTGTTAACTCTGAATTTGTTCTATTAGCTATTACCTCTGTGCTGACAATCGCCAATCTCACTCCTAGCCTGTATTCTCAAATACATGTGGCCAGATCACTTCTGAGTATCTTCACTTCAACTATATTAACTTGAACATGTATGGGTCTTTTCAGTTTAAAAAGAACTTTTGCACACATTTATTTCCACCTACGAACATCAACACCTTAAATTCAATACACTGATAACTAAACTTTTCTTTCTCATAAACCTGGTCCCTTTCCAACCTCTCCATCTCTTTCAATATCACTACAATCAGACCTTTAGTGAACAACAAAATCTTATGATTAGACACCTTAGCAGGAGCATCCAGTTAAAGCAAAGAATTCTGAAAACTCACTGATGTGTATTTTCTAACCTACTTTACTCCTGCCTGAAAGTTTAGACTAATCTTGACAAATCAACTTATAAATTTCCTTTCACAATTCCCTTTAGGCAATTTAACCTTAATTCTGGCCTCACTTTCTCCTCTAGGGAGAATGGAGGATTCTGTGATGAGCTGCAGCCTCCAACTCCAGTCCTTCCTGACTTGATTCCATGTTTCCCCACGGATGCTACATGGGGTCCTTGTGGTCTCTGTGAAGCATACAGTTAGCTAGTTGCCTAAGATGCTGAGAACACCCAACCAACAACATTCTGTCACTTTATCTTTTACCAGTCAGAAGATGACATTCATTCACTTGTACATCCTCAGTTCCCATCCCGCTAGACATATTATGTACTCCAATGAACACATGTACTTCATTACCACCTGGCTTCTGACTTTTCTTTTCCTTTAGTGATTGAGGCCGTTCTGCAGATCTGTTAACAATATCTAGCAATTGGTTTGTTTTACAACTTCATTTTGGTAGAGTATAAACTGATGTTATTGCAACAAAATGTAATTTGAATAGTATCAAATGTTTCATTACAGCACAAATCTGTCTCCTTTTTATAGGCCTACAGAACTAACTTATTTGCAATGATACTTAACTATAAACAAATTATCTAAGCCTATTAGAACTTAGTCCAACCTAGTAACGTCTTTAACTTATCAAAGTAAAATACTCTTCAATGACTATCAGGCCTTAGAATCAAGGAATCACTAGTAACAAATATAGCAAAACTGGAATATGTAAGGCAAAGAATATACTTCTAAACTGATAGCCAAATTTTAAGCACATTTAGTGCTAGTACAAAATTTTTAAAAAATTCTAGATGGCCCATGATAAGCCATCAATTGTAACAGATCACACAAGTCATATGCCCTCTAAGTGGGAAATGAGAATGGCCTTCTTTATGGTTACTAATTCTTCTGCCACTATGATTATGATTACACATTATAAATTCCACTAGGGTTCAAATGACTTCAGAGTTTTGCCATCACTTTAAAATCCAATAAATACAGACTTCAAGAAGAAAAATCCTAGTTTTGTTATTGCCTGTACACAGCTAAGTGATACTTTAAAAGTAAATATAGGTTACAAGTTAAAAGTTGAAAAACGTACTATTTTGCAGTCACCATTGAATTGCTTATCATTCTTTGCTCTGTCAATTGCTTTATATTCTTCCTCTTTGTAATTACATGGTTTATGGACATGTCTTAAATTTAGTAGCTTTGGAAGAAGTCTTCTTACAGATACTGCATTTTAACAATGCCCCTATAAATATCATTATTTCATTCAACTACCCAAAGAATTTGCTATTTCAATTACTTGCCAAAATATTTTGGCAAAATATTTTATTCTGTGCTATTTCTATTATATAACATGCTGGAATCATGGGAATACTGAACTTAAAGGGGTATTTCAATGCTTAAAATATGAAATAAATTATTCTGCTATCTAAAATAACCTGTGAAAATAACTCCTACACACATGTTAATAATTTGCAAAAGCTATCTCTTATTGGATTCTAGGTAATAACAACATATGTTTTTCATACATCTACTCTTACAAAACAAATTTTTCACAACATAACCTTTGAAGAAATCAGAATGCTTCAGATACTTCCCATTTTACAATAGCAATCCAGTAACTCAAATATCTGCTTCACAGGACTTAGTACACAAACTTTTTAAGATTACTATCCAAAAAAAAAAAAAGGATTCCATCATTTTCACTCCAATACAGTTTAATGATTATAAAAAGACTCTTACATTTTAGATCATAAAATTTCTTGTTCTCCTTTTTATACATTTTATTGTCCTGAGTAACAAGATCGACAATGGGAGATTTTGCTGATGCTAGTATTATATGAATTTGGTGTATGGAAAGAAAAATGCTTCAGTAGCATGATGGCCTTCACTTTAGACTGACAAGTCATTGAATAAAATATTTTTTCTTTTACAATAAAAACTTTCTACTATTTTCAAAACCCTTCACTTTGTATAATACTTCTGAATTTACGTAAGTCTATTCTTTCCTTCTCTTCTTCTACATTCCTGCCATTAGATAAGGGAAAGAGTGAACCTTGTTAGATTCTCTTTGACCTTTTCTGACTTCCTGCACTACCATCATTCTTCTGTTAAGAAGCAAGATTAACACACACACACACACACACAAATGGTTCCTTGGGTGAGATAATGGATGTGTTAATTAGCCTGTAGTAAACATTTCACAATGTAAACATGCATCAAACCATTACATTGTACATTTTAAATACATATAATTTTATTTGTCAATTATACCTCAATAAAGCTGAAAAAAGAAGGAATGTTAAGAAGAAATATGTAAATGTACTTAAAAGAGGAACCTGTTAACTTATCTACCCCAGCCCTCATTAGCTATTGGGTTTTTACTTATTTATTTAAAAATAACAGTTAATTAACACTCCAACCTTTTGGGTTCTCTTGAAATAAGTGCTTTGGAAAGAAGCAAGTTGTGAATAAATCAATAACCCTAAGCAAATCATAGTAAAATTTCTGAAAATCAAAGTGAAAAAAATCCATGGCTGATTCATGTCAATGAATGGCAAAAACCACTATAATATTATAATTAGCCTCCAACTAATAAAAATAAATGGAAAAAAAAGTGAAAAAAATCTTAAAAACAACTAAAAAGGGACAGATTACCTTCAAAGAAGTAATAGAACAACATACCTAATGTCTCAATAGCAACTATAGAAGTCAGATGACTAATGGACTGATATTTTTAAATATTAGAAAGAAAATAACTGCTAACCTAGAATTCTATACCCAGCAAAAATACTCTTCAAAATAAACATAAAGAAGTAATTTCATTTCAAACAAAACAAGACAAAAAACTTCCCAGCTGACCCATATTAAAAGAAATAGTAAAGGAAGTTTTTTAGGCAGAAGGAAAATGATTTCAGATAAATGGTAAAAGATTTAGGGGAAAAAAGACGACCTGTAAAAAAGGTAAAACATACATATGTGTGTGTACACTAAGTCATTTCAGTCATGTTCAACTCTTTGTGACCCATTCACCTACCCTCAACAGCACTGGCTGGCTTTGGCAACTCCAGTAGACTAAGCATCCTAGGCCAATTTCAGATGTAAAGGATTCTTGGGAATCAGACAATTTTTAAAAATATGTGACCCCATGGACTATAAGCCAGCCAGGCTCCTCTGTCCATGGGTTTCTCCAGGCATGAGGACTGGAGGGGGTTGCCATATCCTCCTCCAAAGGATCTTCCCAACCCAGGGATCAAACCCACATCTCCTGTAGCTCCTGCATTGGCAGGCAGGTTTACTTACCACTAGCACCAACTACGAAGCCCCAAAACTAATACAAACACACACACTTATATATATACACACAAATATATGCAAGTAAATGTTCAAAATTTATTATTATTTCATGAACCTTATTGTATCTACCTAGAACAGCTGTTGTTCAGTTGTTAAGTCGTGTCTGACTCTTTGCAACCCCACCAGGTTCCTCTTGTCCATGGGGACATAAAGAGTTGCAACACCTAGACTAGTATTGATATTTCTATTCATATTTTAAAGAAGAAGAAAACAGCTGAGACATATTCAAAGTTAATTTGTTTAAAATCCGAAAGGTAACCTTGGCAATTTCAAGGAAAGAATCTTGGTCTAGGTTCCCCATACCAAAGCATGCTGTTTCAGAAATCTATAATTAAGAAGACAAAATAATACATTAAAATTGAGAATAAGCAGGTCTAATGATTAGAGCTAAGTAGAAAATTTTGGCCTCACTAATGCTTTGACATTGAGAAACTATTTTCTTGGTAGTGCATCTGTGAACTGGATATTTCCTCTTTGTGTTGGAAGATTTTCATCTGTTTCCAGTCTCCTGTAAGCCAGAAGAAGCTAACTACTGCATCAAAGGGTCTCTTTTCCTGTGGCTTCCAGTTGAGTTTGGCCAATGAGGATCACTGGCAAGAAAGTGGAAAGAGCAGGAAAATGTGATCAAGATATTTATTTCCTCAGTTCTGTCCCTGCTAGGTCACCAAAGTTGGTTGTGTCCCTCAACCTAAGACCACAGGAGCTGTCAGATGATCTTCTCCTACAGCTAAAGCCACACCCTTCAAGATCCAGTAACCAATTCCTTGGGGCTTCCCTTGTGGCTCAGCTGGTAAAGAATCCACCTGCAATTCAGGAGACCTGGGTTTGATCCCTGGGTTCTCTTGTTCCTTCATATATAGGGATGATAATAGTTCCCACTGTTGCTAGCCTCACTATCCCTTCACCATCCCTTGTTATTATCTCTTACTCTTGTTTGTAACTCCTCTCTCAAATGCCCCATTTGATTGTGCATTTATTTGCTTCTGGGATTCCCTCATAGCTCAGCTGGTAAAGAATCTGCCTGCAATGCAGGAGACCCTGGTTCAATTCCTGGGTCAGGAAGATCTGCTGGAGAAGAGATAGGCTACCCACTCCAGTATTCTTGGGCTTCCCTGGTGGCTCAGCTGTTAAAGAATCTGCCAGCAATGCGGGAGACCTGGGTTCTATCTCTGGGTTGGGAAGATCCCCTGGAGAACAGAAAGGCTACCCACTCCAGTATTCTGGCCTGGAGAATTCCATGGACTATAGTCCAGGGTGTCGCAAAGAGTCAGACATGACCGAGTGACTTTCACTTCACTTTATTTGCTTCCAAGATCTTGATTTATATAACTGCAGGTCAATATATAACATGGAAAGTAGTCAAAATAGAACAAATACTAAGAGCTCAGACACTCTACAGTCAGAAACAATGGAAATTGGATCCCTGCTCCAAAACTGTGTGGTTTTGGATAGTACGCTAACATCTCTAATCCTCTCTTATCTCATCCGTGAAATTAAAAAGTAATCCTAGTACTTGCTTCAAAAATAGTTGCTTGGTGTGAATTATTTAATGTGAAGAGCTTGACCCAAGTGCCTGGTACAAAGTAAGGGCTGCAGTTCAGTTCAGTTCCGTTGTTCAGTCGTGTCCGACTCTTTGCGACCCCATGAACTGCAGCACACCAGGCCTCCCTGTCCATCACCAACTCCTGCAGTCTACCCAAACCCATGTCCATTGAGTCAGTGATGCCATCCAACCATCTCATCCTCTGTTGTCCCCTTCTCCTCCTGCCCCCAATCTTTCCCAGCATCAGGGTCTTTTCAAATGAGTCAATTCTTCGCATCAGGTGGCCAAAGTACTGGAGTTTCAGCTTCAACATCAGTCTCTCCAATGAACACCTAGGACTGATCTCCTTTAGGATGGACTAGGTGGATCTCCTCACAGCCCAAGGGACTCTCAAGAGTCTTCTCCAACACCACAGTTAGAGCATCAATTCTTTGGTGCTCAGCTTTCTTTATAGTACAACTCTCACATTCACACATGACCATTGGAAAAACCATAGCTTTGACTACACGGACCTTTGTTGGCAAAGCAATGTCTCTGCTTTTTAATATGCTATCTAGGTTGGTCATAACTTTCCTTCCAAGGAGTAAGTGTCTTTTAATTTCATGGCTGCTATCACCATCTGCAGTGATTTTGGAGCCCAGAAAAATAAAGTCAGCCACTGTTTCCACTGTTTCCCCATCTATTTGCCATGAAGTGATGGGACCAGATGCCATGATCTTAGTTTTCTGAATGTTGAGCTTTAAGCCAGCTTTTTCACTCTCCTCTTTCAGTTTCATCAAGAGGCTCTTTAGTTCTTTTTCACTTTCTGCCATAAGGGTGATGTCGTCTGCATATCTGAGGTTACTGATATTTCTCCTGGCAATCTTGATTCCAGCTTGTGCTTCATCCAGCCCAGGGCTTCTCATGATGTACTCTGCATTTAAGTTGAATAAATAGGGTGACAATATGCAGCCTTGACATACTCCTTTTCCTATTTGGAACCAGTCTGTTGTTCCATGTCCAGTTCTAACTGTTGCTTCCTGACCTGCATACAGGTTTCTCAAGAGGCAGGTCAGGTGGTCTGGTATTCCCATCTCTTTAAGAATTTTCCACAGTTTACTGTGACCCACACAGTCAAAAGCTTTGGCATAGTCAACAAAGCAGAAATAGATGTTTTTCTGGAACTCTCTTGCTTTTTCAATGATCCGGCAGATGTTGGCAATTTGATCTCTGGTTCCTCTGCCTTTTCTAAAACCAGCTACATGTTAAATGATTATTATTTTTGTTATCATTATTAGTGATCACTACTGCTTCATATGTATGGTACAAAAGTGATCATATGACTATAAATTCTACAATAAATTATTCATCCCAATCCAGCTTATTTTGGTTACTTTTTAATACAGCAAGTTTCATACCAGAAAGCTATGTCAAAGAGGCAAACTGTATCTTTTACAATATTCTAGTTTGCCTACTTCAAGATTAAAATGCAACTAGTATGTATATGTTTTCTGTCTATGTAAATAAACATCTGTATATTTTAGAAGGGAGCATTAGCACAATAAGTGGTTCTGCTCCAGTTCAACATTACTGGGAAAAAAAATACTGGGATAAATCAGCTCAGTCTTATTTTAGCTGGCTCAAATCTTAAAGTAAATTCTAATTGGGTCAAGTGAAAGCAAATCATTTAAGTACATCATGCACTTACATAACAAGGGATATATTAGATAGAAATTGAATGCTTGCTTCTGATCAGAAATGCCCAAGAATAATAGCAGTAATTAGGAACTAAAGCCAAGAACAGATGAAAGAGAAGATAAAGACCATCAAAATATAGCAACCATCCTTCAATTTTAATATACTGACAAGTGTCAGTATGCATGCATCTGTGAGTAAAAAGACCAAATTCAGCCAGTAATACTAAAGCTGGGTGCATGATAGCTAGATTGATTGCATGTCCTCTGGAAAACAACTGCAGCTGGTGCCTGAAGGGTCTGCATAATAACAATATATTTGGCAGCACTAAAGAGATAACCAT